>NW_026988418.1:65265000-66750848 GCF_030222135.1 Aotus nancymaae | reverse complement strand
CTACCTTATTTTTACTATGTATACATATTACTTTGATGAAAATTAAAAGACAAATTGTATTTCATTTTTTGCCAATCAGCTGACTTTAGAAAATAAATTTTAAAAGAAGCAAAGGAATAAGCAGTTCTAGGTTCACTCTAGTACATGAACAAATATCCAACAGATTTTCCCAAGGTACCATACCTTATGGCTGAGATGATGTTGGTCTTGAAAATTTTCAAAGTGGGTGTTACCAGTTGATCACTACAGCTATAAAAATTAAAGGAGACATAATAACATCAAACATTTGGTTTTAGGCACTTTAACTCCCTGGTATGTACCTGTACAGATTTCAGATTTTTCCTCTATTATCTGATATAGTCACTATTTGAAATCCAAGGCCTCCTCTCCCATCCACCTGTTAGCTGCTAGGGAATTAGTGTAGTATTTTAACATTTGATCTTATTTTCTCCCTTCTGGATCATGTGGATTGGTTTTGCCATTGTGTAAATTTGCCAAGAGCAAGAGTAACCTGCCAAACCAAACATCTGTCACTAAACTGCAGGGGATTTATTATTTTTACCTAAAAGGATACTTGCTACATCAAGAATACTGCAGTCATTAAGCCAGATGAGGCTCCAGCCCTGGTGGATAATCATGGACACCAGGGTCTCAGAGAACACCCTGCTCTTCCCACTCACAGAACCCTGAAGGACCCAGCCTCAAAGGAATGTTCTGATGAGGGGATATGCAAGTCTACAAAGAGTTATTTGAGTCACTTTTATGGTTTCTACAAAATTTAAGGACTGAAACTAAAAATGGCCCTCAGCCACTTATTCATTGGTCAGCCCTAGCATCTAAAAAAATGCTCTTCCGCAACCCCTAGCAAGCCAGGAGCGGGTAATAAAGACAGCTTTTGGCAAGACATCAGGCAAAAGATAAATTCTGGTTCTCAACGCTGTATCCCAGGGGAGTAGGGAAGAAAATAGGGAGTTAATACCAAAGGACAGTGTTCCTATATCTCCACGGCACATGTTTAGGATGGGAATCAGGCTGTTACCCCAGTTTCAAAGATCAACTTAAATAGCAAAGGTAAGGTGACATGCCATTCAAGGTATTTAAAACATAAGCACTAATATTTTATCTGTGCATTTATGTGTGCGCTTTTGAAAAAAAAGAGCTGTCACTATATTGCAGTACCCATGGATAAATATATTTTTATTAAGTTTATTATATACATACAGCAATTTTAGAAGACATCTATCAAAGATGATACCTTTAGTTTTAGAACGGTGTATGTATTTTCTAACAGTGTTTATTATGCAAGGACTGATTGCCTGTTGAGGTCATTCTTGGTTCTCAAAAGGAAAACCATATTATTACATAATTACCTAGACTCCCCTGCATCATTATCTAAAAGAATGGGACAAAGGATCAGAAAAGCGACCAAGCAAAACAGGTACTTTGTTTTAGAGTCTTTACATTTCAGAAAAATCATTCCCATGATGCTCAGATCTTTCGGTGCTATTAAAACATAGACTTTTAGCCAGGCACAGTGGCTCATACCTGTAATTCCAACACTTTGGGAGGCCGTGGCGGAAGGATGGCTTGAGGACAGAAGTTCAAGACCAGCCTGGGCAACATAGTGAGAACCTGTCTCTACAATTTAAAAAGTACAAAAATTAGCCAGACATGGTGCATACGCCAGTAGTCCCAGCTACTCTGGAGGCTGAAGTGGCAGGATCACTTGAGCCCAGGAGCTCGAGGCTGCAGTGAACTGTGATTGCATCACTGCGCTCCAGCCCAGGCAACAGTGAGACCCTGTCTCTAAAAAATAAAATAAAATACATACTTCTTAAAGCATCAGTAACCAGGAATCTCTATTAACCTTATACCATTCTTGTCCTCCTCAAGCTCAGTCATCTCAATTCCATCCAGATGTCCAAACCAGAACCCTGGGAGCGATTCTTGTCCTCTCCCTCTGCCTCGATCTCCACATCCAAGCATCCCCCACGAAGCCCTGTTGAATATCATTCTAAAAGACATCATGCGCTTTCTCTCACTCTCTGGTTAAAGACAATCAAAGTCAACACTGTCTTACACTGAGGCTGCTACAATTAGAATTTTTAAAATAAAAATAGTAGCAAACACCTTATAATCCTTGCTGTGGGTCAGGTACTCCTCTAAGTACTTTAAATGCATTAGCTGATTTATTCTTCTCAATAACCCTAGAAAGCATTCTAGCACCACTTTAAGATGAAGAAACTGACGCACAGAGAAGTTAACTGACTTTTCCAACATCACACATCTAGGAAGTGGAGGAGTCAGCTGTTACCTCTTCACTGACCCTTTGCATTCACATGGGCCATCCTCTGGTCTGATTTCCACACGGCAACCAGAGTGGCTGTCTAAAACAAGTAACTCGGGCCGGGCGCGGTGGCTCACGCCTGTAATCCCAGCACTTTGGGAGGCCGAGGCGGGTGGATCACGAGGTCAAGAGATCGAAACCAACCTGGTCAACATGGTGAAACCCCGTCTCTACTAAAAATACAAAAAATTAGCTGGGCATGGTGGCGCGTGCCTGTAATCCCAGCTACTTGGGAGGCTGAGGCAGGTGAGTTGCCTGAACCCAGGAGGCGGAGGTTGCGATGAGCCGAGATCGCGCCATTGCACTCCAGCCTGGGTAACAAGAGCGAAACTCCATCTCAAGAAAAAAAAAAGAAAAAAAAAAAAAAACAAGTAACTCATTTTTTTTTTTGAGACAGAGTCTCACTCCATCACCAGGTGCCAGGCTGGAGTGCAGTGGCGCGACCTCGGCTCACTGCAACCTCCGCCTCCCGGGTTCAAGCAATTCTCCTGCCTCAGGCTCCTGAGTAGCTGGGACTACAGGCGTGCGCCACCACGACCAGCTAATTTTTTTGTATTTTTAGTAGAGATGGGGTTTCACTAAAACAAGTAACTTTTATACAGAACCAGAAACCATAAAGTGGGAACAGACAACAACTTTATACTCTTCTTCCCAACAGCCTGACCAAACCAGCTCTACAGGACAGGTTCTTTCCTGGCGCCTGGGGCAAGTCCCTTGACATTTTTTGGCACTCTCAGTTAACATGAATTCTCTCTTCTAGTCACAAAATAGTCTCATTTCAATAATAAAAATGCCCAGTTCAGTGTGTTGGCTGAAACTCTGAACTTCATTATGGTTAATGCTTCCTCCCCACCAGCCACCCAAACCTGCTTGGGCTTGCGGCCTTTGTGGTGGGGTTGGCTCCTCTCTCCTGGCCTCCTCCTCTTCATTGTCTCAGCCCCTTCAACCAGCCAGCAGTGGAGGGGCCGGGAAAGAGAGATAAGGAACAGAAAAGATCTTGTGTGACAGACACAGCTATAATCTAGCATTGACAGACTCTGGCCATGGCAGGTGTTTAAAGCTGACTCTTGCTCTCAGAGTTTTGGGTGTTTTGTTTTGTTTTGTTTTGTTTTTTAACGCAGGCTAGATAGTCCTCTGTAAGTTCCTCTGATTGGAGCTCACTGAAATAGGCAAAGCCTCAACCTTAACGGGATGCTTACACACCCACTCCAGCCCCACCTTCAGCTTCTGCATCTGAAGACACATCTCCAGACTCTTTCTGCTAAGGTTGTCTGGTATGGGCAGAAGGCCTCTTAAGCATAATCCCTTTTTAAATGACCCTACAGATATATTCCTACCAACAATTTCATACCTTGGAGCTGCCAATGCAATCTGCCAATGCCACTTATTTTCCAAATGCAGTACCTTACTTTGATGCCAGTAAGCTATTTACCAGGTATTTCTGCGACCCATGGACTCCAGAGGATATAAGTCCAACCTTCCATGTGGTCTTCTTGGAGTATCCCTCACTAGCGCACCTGAGGTAAGGTACAAATATCTGTCCTACCAATCTCTCATGGGGTAGTAGGGAAGGCATAATGCATTGGAGACTCTTTCAACTCTCTCCTTAGCCTTTTCCATTTCAGTTCCTACATAGCCTTAAGACAGGCAGAGGGGTGAAGATCCACAGAAGTGGTTTCAGCACCTCTTTCGTAATTCTGCCATGGATGATCTGACTCACTTCACTTTGGAATGTGGGGGTAATTAGGCCCTCAGCTGCAATGAGTCAGGAAGAGTCCCATTTTACCATTCTGTTAGAAACACTAACCACATTATGCCTTTCCATTGCTGTTAACATTAAATACTAAAAAACACTAATCATACAATGTCCTTCCACTGCTATTGGGATTAAATATGAACTCTTTACCACTTCCGCTTTTCTCTACTACCACTTACTGTGGAGCACATGATATGGACTATGATAGAGACAAATCTGTCTAGCTTTGTCTCATAACTCTCTTTTCTGGCTTCCGCTACATGGATCTTCTTGCAGGTCCTTGGATTCTCTAAGCTCTTTTCTACTTCAGGACCTTCATACATGCCTAGAACATTCTTTCCCCCACCACTCTTGTCATCATTTGTTAGGCCTCAGCTTAAATATTATGTTATTGCAAAGGACTTTCCTGAAGTAGTATAGCTCTCCACTCCCAGCCAATTATTCTCATTTGTATATATTATTTTTATAGCATTTACCACAAATTATAAATGTATGATTGTATATTATCAAGCTTATGGCCATATGGCCAGAGACTGTTTAATGATTTACCAAATTATTTCTGTTTTCCTCCTGGACATCCAATTGAACTACATATCCCAGCCTCCCTTGCAGTTAGGTACAGCCACATGACTGTTCTAGTCAATGGAATGTAGGTAGAAAAAGAACACTTCCAGGCCTGGCCTGTAAAATCTTGCCACATCTGATCCCCCATTTTTTTTTTCCATTCACCAACTTAATAGAGAAGATTCCAAAGACCCAGAAGAGCAGAGAATCACAAGAGGAAAGTGATCTGAGCTAGTGCCTAGAGGAGTCCGGTATAGTAAAGACATCGGCAGCAGCCTCGTTGGACTATTGCTTGAGCAAAAAACAAACTTTTATTAGGTTAAGTCATTGAATTTTCTCTTTATAGAATTTTCTCTTTCCAGCAAGTAAACTGAAGAAAGGATGACAGAATTAGATTACCACTATTTTAAACCCTAATGACTTAATGAATCTAGACAATGATCATCAATGTTTATCATTTGTGATGGGAAGAGGAAGCTTTGAGAATATTCACAGAACATTAAATATATTTCATTGCATCCTGGGCCCTCTTTTCTTTCTTTCTTTTTTTTTAATTTTTATTTTAGATTCTAGAGTATACGTGCATGTTTGTTAGACAGGCATATTGCATGATGCTGGGGTTTGGAGTACGATTGAACCCATCACACAGGAAGTGAGCATAGAACCCAATAGGTAATTTTCAACCCTTGCCCCACTCCCCTTTCACTCTTGTATTTCCAAGTGTCTATTGTTCTCCTTTTTATGTCCATGTGTACCCTATGTTTAGCTCCCACTTATAAGTGAGAACATGTTATTTGATTTTCTGTTTCTGCATTACTTTAGCAGTATCCATGTTGCTGCACAGGACGTGGTTTCATTGTTTTTATGGCTGCATAGTATTCCTTGGCATATAAGTATTAATACCACATTGTCTTTATCCAATCAACTGTCGATAAGCACCTGGGTTGGGTCCATGTCTTTGCTACTATGAATAGTGCTGTGATGAACATACAGGTTCACGTGTCTTTTCGGCAGAATGATTTATGTTCCTTTGGGTATAAACTCAGTAATGGGATTGCTTGGCTGAATAGTAGTAGTTCCCCTCTTAGTTCTCTGAGAAATCTCCAAACTGCTCTCCCCAGAGGCCGAACGAATTTGCATTCCCAGCAACAATGTATAAGCATTCCCTTTCCCCCACAGCCCCACCAACATCTGTTACTTTTTGACATTTTAACAAAACCCATTCTGACAGGTGAGAGACGGTGTCTCATTGTGGACTTGATTTGCATTTCTCTGATGATTAGTGATGAGCATTTTTTCATGTTTGTTAGCTGCTTGCATATCTTTTTTAAAGAAGTGTCTGTTCATGTCCTTTGCCCATTTTTAATGGGGTTGTTTTTTGCTTGTTGATTTAAGTTCCTTATAGAGTCTTAATATTAGACCTTTGTCAGATACATAGCTTGCAAATATTTTCTGCCATTATCTAGGTCATCTATTTACTCAGTTGACAGTTTTTCTTGCTATGGAGAAGCTCTTCAGTTTAATTAGATTCCACTTGTCAATTTTTTCTTTTATTGCAATTACTTTTGAGGACTTAGCCATAAATTCTTTGCCAAGGCTGATGTGGAGAAGGATATTTCCTAGGTTTTCTTCTATGAGTTTTGCAGTTTCTGGTCTTACATTTAAGTCTTTAATCCATCTTGAGTTAATCTTTTATATGGTAAGAGATAGGGATCCAGATTCATCCTTCTGCCTATGGACAGCCAGCTATCCCAACACCATTTATTGAATAGAGAGTCCTTTCCCCATTGCTTACTAGCTGTAGATGTGTGGCTTTATTTCTGGGTTCTCCATTCTGTTCCTTCCATTGGTGATGTGTCTGTTTTTGTACCAGTATCATGCTTTTTTTTGGCTACTGTAGCCTTGCAGTACAGTTTGAAGTCAGGTAATGTGATGTCTCTGGCTTTGTTCTTTTTGCTTAAGACGCTTTGTTCTATGTGGACTCTTTTTCTGGTTCCATGTGAATTTCAGAAAAATTTTTTTCTATTTCTTTTTCTATTTCTGTGAAAAATGAAGTTAGTAGTTTGATAGGAATAGTGGGCTCTCTCTTCTATTTAGATTCACCTCCAGATGATCACATTCAGTCCCAGGCTTTTAATACATCTATCCATTGACAACTTCCAAATTTTTATCTCCAGAGCTATTAATTCCAGTGAAGTTCTGGATTTCTATATTCAACTGCCTCCTCAAAGTCTCTACTTGGCTGTCTAAAAATTCCTCAAGTTTAACATGAGGTCTTTACTTCTCTCCGAAAACCTCCTCCTACGGTCTTCCACATGTGAGCAGATGAATCTAAGCCACCATCACATCTCATCTAATTGATCTCCATATAATGAGTTCTTCATACCACATCTAGGGTGAGTGAACTTTTTAAAATTTAAATTAGATAATGCCACTTCCTTGTTCAAAACCTTTGTACACCTTCCCATTATACTCAATAAAATTGAAAAAGATTTTTCATGGCCTCCTGCTTCTTGGCTGCTCTGACTTCATTTTCTACCACACTTCCCATTGCACACTCTTCTCAAATCTTCTTATTGTTCCTTGAAAGAATTAAGCTCATTCCTGCCACAGGGCCTTTGTATTTGCTATTCCCCTGCCTGGAACGCTGCTCTACTATCTACTTATGGCTTTGTCCTGCACTTCATTCAGACATATTTGAGAAGGTTTGTCCAAACTATCAAAAATAGCAACTTGCCTCCTCCCACTGTCCCTGGCCATGACTCTTACCCTATTTTATTTTTCTTCACTGAAGTCATCACTATTTGTTATTACACATTTGTTCCTTTGTTTGGTTACATAACATCTCACTTGCCAGAATGGAAGCTTCATGAATGCAGGAATTTTGTTTGCCTTGTCTATTGCTATTTTTTCAGTGCATAGAAGAGTCACTATCAATGAGTGGGAACTCAATAATGTATTTGTTAAATAAACAAATTAATTAACTGATTCTAAACAAGCGAGCATAAAACCTTCCAAATTCAACTCAATCACTGTTATGAGCCACACTGAGGAAACCCTGATGTGCAAGCATCCTGTCAATTATTGATTGGGTAATCTTGGGAGAGATGCCTAATCTCCCTGTGCTCAGTTTCTTCATCTGTAAAATGGAAGAATAATGTCATCTGTTTCATTGAGTGGGAGGCTTAAATAAATGAACATGAAGTTCTTAAACAAGAACAATGCCTAAAGGCCGGGCGCGGTGGCTCAAGCCTGTAATCCCAGCACTTTGGGAGGCCGAGGCGGGTGGATCACGAGGTCAAGAGATCGAGACCACCCTGGTCAACATGGTGAAACCCCGTCTCTACTAATACAAAAAAATTAGCTGGGCACGGTGGCGCGTGCCTGTAATCCCAGCTACTCAGGAGGCTGAGGCAGGAGAACTGCCTGAACCCAGGAGGCGGAGGTTGCGGTGAGCCGACATCGCGCCATTGCACTCCAGCCTGGGTAACGAGAGCGAAACTCCGTCTCAAAAAAAAAAAAAAAAAAAAAAAAAAGAACAATGCCTAGTATAATATATAGTAGGTACTCAATAAACGTTTGCCAATATTATAATTATTACAGAATTCCAGATTTTCAGTATTTAAATTAGTAACGTAGAGGAAAGGGCCACTCTTTTACATTAAAGGAATTTTTAAAATCATAACCTATAAATATGTATTGGGATTTACAAAGTAGGACTGCCTTAATTGCATGACAGATAAGAAGTAGCAGAGAAACTTAGAACAAACGTATTAAAAACCACTTTCAATTACAAATCAATATGAAATAAAAAGAATTCTGAAAATATGATATAGCCATTCAGATTTGTTTAACAACCGAAAAATAATCGGGTTATATACAACTTTTCAGGAATACACCTACAGGATAAATTAAAGCACATCTGAATTCTTCAATACCTAACGTCACTATAATCAGCAAAGACAGATGGAGCCCTTTCCTCCTGCCCTTGCGCCCACTATTCCACGTAACCACCATATCCCTCTCTTACTAACAACTTCTGTCTTGAAGCAGTAACGTCATTCATGCTATAGCTCAGGCTTATCATATTAGGGCAAGACCAATATACTTGTCTGGAAAACAGGGTTCCACAGATGAAGGTGCTTGATTAGTTACACTATATCTTAAGAAATCACTTCTGCATTAAAAGTAAAGCCAAAAATTGAAGTCAAACGCTGAGTAATTTTGATAAAACTTGCTTTTAAGTAAGTTGTTTCTGCATTTATCTCAGCTTCCTTTCCTACATGTCACTGAGGGGAATTTGTCATCTTTTTGTCATCCACAATTACTGTTCTGGCATTTTGTTGTTGTGTTGGTTTTTCTGCTCGTTTTCTTGCTTGCTCTGCTTGCATCCTGATGGATTAAAACCATCAGGGTGAGATTCTGCTACAGTCTTCTTTGGCCAAACTGACTTGCCAAGTATGCAGCAGTCTTCCTGTTCCCACATAGCAACCTCCCATCTTTTCTTAGTATTTTGAAGCATGCCAAAGAAAGAAAATGATACTGAGTATCTCAGCATACCTTAAGATTTGGCCCTCCTGTCCCTCAAACAACCTAACAAAAATTTGCCTTTTATAAAGATGGCTCTTAAGATATAAAGGAGAATTAAAAATTAGTAAAGTTAAATATGGCATTATAATTATCGTACTAAATAGGCCTACTGCATATTCCTACTGTAGTTCTTTTTAGATTGAAAGTGAAAAACCATAGATGTGGAATAAAGTACTGCTTGAGACATTTTGTCTTTTAAGGACTCACTGGTAATAACATAGCTTCCCTATCCACCTACTGGAGAAAATCCTCCAGTAAAACAATGGTTAAACCCTTAAAAAATTGTTTTAACCAACTCTACTGAAACCTGAGTGTTCCTTCTTAGAAAGATTGAATAAAGATCATGCTTTCCAACTGAGAAATTATATTTCACTTTATGACAGTAATTGTCTGCAGGCTATTTGTTTTAAATATATTAACCACATCAGATTTAATCTGGAAAGCCCCTCAATTTAAGAGTTTAAAAAGCACGGAAGCTAAAAGCTTAAATCAAGGCCATCCACGGATGGGAATTTCTTGTTGTTAAAGATCTTTTGTGCTATTTTAAGAATCTCCTTGCTGAAAGATCTTGAATGCAGTAAGAAAATCTATATACCTCGGACACATGGCTAAAGCAAGGTCAGGTTAAGGTTACAAGAGGCATTTCTCCAATTCATCAGTCTGAGAATATAAATATACTTAAATAATAAAAGAAGCAACATTGACTATAAGTAACCTAGATGCTCAGATTGCTATCGCAGTGCAAAAATTGAAGATATCTCCAGTGCACTTCACATTTTCATCGCTAGCATCAGTAGCATCAGTTAAAGTCAGTTGAATATATATACACACACATACATATTCAACCAGAATGTAATATAAATATTTTTCTTCCTTATAGAGTGTATTTTCTACATCATTCTAAATCTGTTTCTCCTCCTCGTCTCTGTCATGAAGAGGTATAATATTGGAGTCATTTTTTACTTCTTCTTTTCTTTATTCTATCACTATATGACATAAGTTACCAGGTCTTATTGATTCTAGGTTTACAATAACCTCTCGTAAGCCCCTTTCTCTCTAATCTCCTGATAGTATCCTAATTCAGAGCCTCGTATCAACCTATCATCTGCACGGCTGTAACAACTAGCCTAATAACTGGTCCCTGCATTTAGCCTCTCCCTACCCCAAAATATATCTGAAATACTTCTGCCAGATTAATTTTCCTAATGCACAACTCTGATTTTTTATCCCCTTGCTCAAATGCCTGACAATCTACAAAATAGAGTCTAGACTTCCCAGCCTAGCATTTAAAAGTAGGATCTAGCCACAATCTATGTTTAAAATCTGATTTTCCTCTACTTTTTCTCAGCTATTTTGTCCTTTTGTTTTAACTCACACTCTTCTCCTCCCTAAGTTCGTGCTTTCCTGCCTGGGAAATGGCCTTTCCTTCCTTCTCTGCTCTTGCAAATTCTACACTTCCTTCAAGGTTCAAGGTCCAAGGTCTAGCTCAGTGTCACATCCTCCGCAAAGCCTTCTCTTAATGTCTCATCTGGAAGTAACTACTTCCACCTCCAAAGTGCTCTGAAGGACATTTTGAAAATGCCTCTTTCTCAACTTTCTTCTATTTCTTATTTTCCCTATCAACTTCTTGAGAAGAAGATCCTACTCTAATTTGCTTTTGTATTTTCCAATTGAATAGCACAGTAATATCTGCATGTTGGTCAACTAAATAAATAATAGTTGAAGAAATAAATATGTACATATCCAACAAATACAAGGCAATATCACATCAGTTTTATGTAAAAGAAGACTTGCTCTAACACATAGAAAAATACTGTACTTGATACTGTAGCTAGACATCCACAAAAAAAGAAAAAAGTACATTGAAAAGGAATACATATTTGTATCTAGGTAACAATATAAAAGAATCTTTTCTAGGAAAGATCTCAGAGTATTTACTTTAATCAACATATTCTATTAAAAAGCTTGTGCACAGTTTTTGGTGGGCAAACATACCCAATTTTTTCATTTTCACATTCTTTATTACTAATACTAGGAAATGCTCACGATTTGGCTCTAGATAGTTGAAATAACATTTGAAACACCATCAATTCTAAATATGGCCAAAGTGAACCCAGAATCTGGCAATTTATTTCCTGAAAAATAGAGTTAATGTCGATGTTTTGCTATGAACCTTTGAAATCATTATCAAATTCGTTTTTTTTCATGTGTGCCTTGTGAAGTGCTCGGTACATAAACACTCACCAAATTGTTGAATGAATCAATCAACAAGAGTGCTGATAGTAGTGTAGCTCCTACCCTCTGAGTGGTAATCAGGCACCAAGAAATTGAGCTGATAAAGAGCTGAATAGAAAATAGGTGCTCGGTAAATATCTGTTGAGTTTAATTCATATAATTTTAGAGCTGGCCAGTCATAGTGGTTCACGCCTCTAATCCCAGCACTTTGGGAGGCTGAGGCAAGAGAATCTCTTGAGGCCCAGAGTTCAAGACCAGCCTGGGAAATATAGTGAGACCTCCATTTCTAATCTTAAAGATAGATAGATAGATAGACATGTACATAAATATATAGAGATATATAAAATGTAAATTTAAAAAATATATTTGAATATATAAATTTATATATTTGAATATATATTTATAAATGTATGTGGATATATAGAGATATATATTTATAAGTATATTGGCTATACCTCTACTAATATTTTAATATATAAATATGTGACTATATATATATTAAAATATAGAGCTAGCTATATATACATGTATACATATCTATATATGTATATGTCATTTATATATTTAGATCTATATATCTATGTTATATATATACATAGGTATACATATACATCTGCATATATACATACAGATAGACATATATCTGTGGATATATAGATACATACATATCTATAGTCATATAATTTCAGAGCTGGAGAGGACCCTAGAGATGATACACCTTCTGGTTATTGCTCTCTATGAGTACACAGAGCTTTCTGCGTATGCTTATTACGCTTATTGAAGCACACGTACTAGCAAGTAGTTAGTTTTCTTCACGTTAACTCCTTGAAGGCAAAGATGTGATGACACACCTTCCCCAGCTAGCCGTATGCTTGCTTGGCAGATTGTAGGCACTTGAATGCTTGCTAAAGGAGTGAATGAGAGTGAGTCTAGACCTCTGCTATCCAATATAGTAGCCATTAGCCATATGTGGCTATTTAATTTAATTATAATTAAATAAAATGCAAAATTCAGTTCTTTAGTCACACCTACTGCATTTCAAGTGTTCAGTCACCACATGTGTCTAGTGACTACCATATTGGACAGAGCAGAGACTATTTCCATCATTGCAGAAAGTTCTGTTGGACAGCGTTGATCAAGACTATTTCCCTCACTCTGCAGAACAGGGTGAGTTCAGGGAAGTTTTTACTTGCTCAAAATTAAACCATCAGAGGCAGAACTGAGATTAAAACTGGGAACTCCTAGCTCAATATCCATTGTTGTTGAGTCACACCTCTGATTCATTTCAGAATTCTAACGGTATGTAGCCTTAACTTAAAGCTCCATATGAGCTTATGGACGTTATGGGAAACATCGTCTTTGTCTTATCGTTGTCATAGAAGCGATTTTATTTTTGTATCTTACTTGATCAATTTGCATGTTTTACAAAAATATATATAACAGGTAAAAAAATGTACTTGGAAGTTCTTTACCTCTGGTATAAAAGGAAAAGGTAATGCTAATTTTTAAAATGCATTCCAGGTATCTAGCTAAATAAAATACTACAGTATTCTGGTTTCGTGCCAGTTTACTTAGAAAACGCATAGCGTAGGCTCTGGTTGAATGTGCCTTTTGCTTTGGTTTTTTTTTTAAAGCATTCCTCTTTGGTTTATTAATTTTTGAAAATGATTTAGATCCAAATTACTTTTTTCAGAAAACAAAGGGGATTTTTTTTTATTTGAAAACAAAGGTCATATTTAATTACATCACCAGATATGTGATGCATACCAAAGAACTGTTAGAAAATTGGTGTTAAGAAAGCAAAATGTACAATGACAGAAAACATGATATAGTGCACCTGTAAGGAGATGATGCAGGCTAATTGGACAAAAACACACACCTCCCAACCATTTCTACATACACATATGTACAGGTTATATAAGCAAAGTAAATCAACAAATTATTAAGATTTGCCAGATTTGGAATTTCAGGTGGGTTTGGTTTCAATTCTTAAAAGATTTTCTCAACTGTTTTGGAAAGCATCAGTATTTTCTAAAATGCTGTCTCTTAGAGAAAGAGCCTCATTTTCTACAACTTCCATAAATGTGTGTGTTTATGAAATTAGTATGTCGTATTTCCCAGAAAGAGAAATCCAATTCTGCCTGACAGTACAGGAATAATTATATGAGGTCAGAAGTGATCATCCTCGTAACTATCCTAACATTAGAATGTGAAGGAGGAAGGAAGGGGGTGCCAAATTGAGGTTGAGATCCCCCGCATGCTATTAGTCTAGGGTTCTCAGGGATATTACAATTGCTCAAAGAACACATTTTGATCCACTCTATGTTTTGACCGGAAAAAAGTTATTGAATAAATGTTGTGGTTTCTGATAGAAAAGTATATAGTCTAGTGTTTGCTTTTAAGAACTACAAAGGCAATTTGCCGTGTTTTCATAGACATTTGAAAATTAGATAAAAAAGAACTAGCTATGAAAGAGATCAAGTTTTAGAATTAAAGGAGGTACCTTAGAAAGTATCTGGTTCTTTCCTTGAAAGCCTTTATTCTCCTGTCAGACAGACTACTAATCCAGATGATAAAATGTCAGTACTTAGGTATCAGTAACATCCCTATTCAACCACAGGACCAAAGAGAGAGTTTTTGATTGTTTGTTTGTTTGTTTGTTTTAACTGTCATATTTCCTTTGATGTAAAACAAAAATCTTTTGCTTGGCTGGGAATGTAATTATTCAAGCTCCTATGTCATTCTCTCATAATCAATCCTCAATAACTCTAGTCAAATTTGGTTTTAGGCAATGGAAAATTAAAGCAAGTATTTGATTCAATTTTGTTAGAATATATGCTTTTTCAAACAACCCAATATAGCATGTTTCCCAAAAATAAATTATCTATAGGGGAAAAAAAAGTCATGGACTCCTGCTGTTGATTTAAATTATTGTAATTATAATGTTACCTAAATGCGTATTACACATAAAATTCAATATCTTACAAATTGTATATCATTATAAAACAATATAAATTCATAAATTAAATCCAACATAATGTCCTAAAAAT
The DNA here is from genome assembly GCF_030222135.1 of Aotus nancymaae. Classification (NCBI taxonomy): domain Eukaryota; kingdom Metazoa; phylum Chordata; class Mammalia; order Primates; family Aotidae; genus Aotus; species Aotus nancymaae. The sequence goes on along the minus strand of NW_026988418.1, from coordinate 66,736,306 downwards.
ATGTTTTAAATTAACAATTTTTGAATGTTCACTTACTCAGTAAACATTTATTTGAGGATCTAGTCTGTTCCAGGCTCACAGTATGTAATTCTAGCTGTTATAGCAAACACATCCCAAATTTCAGTGGCTTAAAAGATTAAACATTTAAGTGAGTAAGCCAACTACAGAAGGACAAATATTGTGTGATTTCATTCATAGAGTAGTCAAATTCATAGAGACGCAAGGTAGAATAGTGGCTTCTAGGGTCCGGGGTTGGGGGAATGGGGAGTTATTGTGAAATGGGTACAGAATCTCAACTTTGCAAGATGAAAAGAGTTCTGGAAGAGGATGGAGGTGACGGCTGCACAACAACGTGACCATAGTTAATGCCACAGAACTGTACACTTAAAAATGGTTAACATGATCAATTTATGTCATACGTATTTTTCCACAGTCTTTTAAAATAGTAATTTAAAAAACACACACACAACAAATTAAAGGCTAATTTTTCACTTACCTCACAGACTGATATCCTGGTTATAAATTGCCAGTAGGGACTTAGACAGGTAGAGGCTTTTCCATCTTCCACATCTGGCATCCAGCATCATCCTGGATGTCAACATCCAGCCATCAGATGGGAGAAGAGTGAAAGGATCACATGAAAGAGGTTTTTATGGGCCAGGCCTGGAAGTTGCACACATCCCACTGGCTGGAACTGAGTCTTGCAGCAGCACCCGATTGCAAGGAAGACTGGAAAATATAGTCGAACTGTGTACTCAAGAAAACGGCTTTGGTGATGACCTAGTAATCTATGCCATAGTCCATCCATTTGGTCACCAAAAAAAGCCATTTCACTCTTCTTCCCAAATAAATAATACACTCATTCTGTCACCAAATGAGATAACCTAAAATCTACCCAGTCATTGCACCAAGTTCAAAATGCAGGATTCCCAGGTAATACACGGGATTCTCCATCAGATCTGAATATAATTCCACATTGTCCTGTGACCCAGTTATTCTCAACTAAGAATGATTTTGTCCCCCAGGAGATATTAGGCAATGTCTGAAGATATTTTTGATTAACACAACTGGGAGTGAGGGGCAATTAATGGGTAGGGGCCAGGGAAGCTGCTAAACCTTGTACAATACAAAGGACAGCCCCACTTCAAAGAATTGTCCAGTCTAACATTTTAATTCGAGCTATGGCCTATGAACTAATAAAATATCTTCCCTCACTCACACCCAATATATAATGATAGAACAAATATAGTAAATACTTCCAGGTAGGAAAGGGGGAAAAGTGGGACCCTGGCCCATCACAAAAGTGAAATTCTGCAGGGAGGCATTGTGGTGGCTCTGAGTTGGCAGTGGGAGCTGTTTCTCAGCCAGACCCTGTTTCCATTCTCGGTGAGGAATCTGCTTATCTGTTGTCCTCTGTGGTCCCTGGCTCTGACCTCTGGAAATGTTTCCTCTAAGCCCACGTTTGAAATGAGTGTAGAGGAATGTGGTTTTCTTGAGGAGAGTACAACTTTTAATGCAGTCTCAGTCTCATGATTTCTTTAGCAATACAGTACTTCAAAAACTGAAAAGTCTCTGATCTTTTTGCTTCCAGTCAGTTCCATATGCCAGCAACACTAAGGTTTCCTAGAGATAATTCTCAATCCCGATTATTTCTTTCCTTCTTCATTCCATGCCTCTCTTCCTCTCAATTTAAGGAGGCTCCTTTGAGACCATCAGACTTAAATGTGAAGACCACATCCTAAATAAAATCTTTGCTTCATGGCTGAGTCTTAATGGGCCCTTGTTGCTCAAGAGCTTTTTCAATCTTATTTCCTATTCACTGAAGTATAGAGCAGTGAGTTTTCCAATCTTTTGAGGCTTCAAATTTCTGGACTCTCTCTATATTCCTTTTCATTTATGCTTGCAACCCTGCTAATTATTGCATGAGTTCATCTCATGTTTCTAATATCTTACTGAATGCAGCCAATAAATATAACCTACTAACATTCCGTTTTCCAATCTCTTCTAGAACTATGGCTTTTGTAGGTACCTTACCTTTTTTCCAAATTACTGCAGGTATAAGATTGATGGGAAAGCTTTTCCTCTGCCTTCTGAAGTTTTGCCGAAATGACTGACAATAGACAGATTCACAGGAGAAAAATGCATACAAATTTATTAATGCACACAAATTTATTAATGCACATGGACAGAGTAGTAGTGCAAATATGAGACTCAAAGAAAGACCAGAGGGTTGAGACTTAAATATCCTCTTCACAGGGGAGAGGTAAAGGGGGAGTGTACACAGTTTTAAGGGGTAGTAAATGCTTTTCAAGAGGATTGAATAAGCCCATAAGAACTGTCATACCTCTGGCAGCAAGCAGTCTTAGCACACGTCTATTCACTCTATTGTTTTACCTGAGAGTTAAAACACTAAGGATAGGTCTATAAATTCAGATCATTTCAAAAAACATGTATTGAATACCCACAAGGTACTGGGATATTTAGAAAAGATACAAAGATGACGAGCAAATCACCCCTGTCTTTAAGAAACTTGCATTATAAGTACTGGAGTAGATGCTTAGACCTGCTGTCTCAACATTCATTCCACCATCCTATTCATTCCACCACCTTTCAGTTGGAAAGCTGAAAATTACACATTCTCAGACTCCCTTGACACTCAAGTTCTAGGTGCAAATAAGGCTTGTCAAATAAATGTCCTTATGAAAACACAGGTGCAAGTGAAATGGAGGCTCTCTTCTTGCTGCTGTGTCACTTGCAAGCAAGGTGTGATGACACGTCTGTGGCATTCAAACTCCTCATAGTCTTGATGGGTGTGAGAGCCAGTGGCGGTGGCAGCAGCAGCAGCGTGTTCTAGTGTCAGCATCCCATCCCAGCTACAGTGTATGTTAGTCAGAATAAGCTAGCCTTATGCTGTAGTGACAAGCAGCGCCCAAAATCTCAGTGGCTTCATATAAAAAGGTTTCTTTCTCACAGACAAAAATGTTTCCTGCAGGTGTGGTGTGGGCAGTTGCTTTCCATGTGCTGACTCAGAGATCTGAGCTACTTCAATCTTGTGGCTGCAACATCTTAACCCAAGGTCTCCTCCATGACTATTGTGGCAGGGAAGAGAGAGTCTAGAGAACTGCTCAAAGGCTTTTCACTATCTCATCCCGGAAGTGACGCTTCTCACATTTTATTGGTTACAACTCATCACAAGGCCCCACCCACCTGCAAGGGAACTGCGAACTGTAAATTCCCATATGCTCAGAAGTAAAGGAGGACCAGACGCTAGTGGACACTGGTAATGTTTACCACAAGGCACGTGACTTTGAATTCAGCAGGCTGCTCACCTCAACTCCTCCAGCCCGTGTACGGATTTCAGAAGCAATGAATTGCCTGGATGAAATCCCTCTGGTTTTTTTTTGAAATATCCAGAGTGGTTCTGGCTTCCTACAGTGAACCCTGACTGTATCATTTGTGTGCTGGTGGCTTTCCGTCCTCTTCCATCCATTCTATACCTTTCAGTGCCCTACTTTGTGCCCCAAGAGTCTGTCCTCTATGAACCGCATGTTCTGGGGCCCTCTACCCTCTGGCCTTGATTGGTTTTGGATCATGGGAGGCACCCCCAAGAGATCAGAAAGTAGGAGGTGAGAGAAATCAGGATACTTGTCCCCTCTTCCTTTCAACTTCTCACTAGACTGTGGGTCCCTTACCCTGTCAACTCTGTGAAGAGTTCTTTCATTAAACTTTCCTCATTTAAACACGTCGAATGTATCTGTTTCCTGCCTTGACCATGACTCCTATCAGGTGTTTAATCATCAAACCATGAGTCTAAAAAAGAGTAACAGACTGTCTTCCATCTTATAAGGCAGAAGAGCTTTATAAAATACAAATCTGAATATATCATTCCTCTGCTTTAAAACTTCAGTGGCTCTTTGTTAACCCCTGTCACTCTACCCGACTCTAAGTTGCAACTAGACAGAACTAATTTCAGTTCCCTCTGCAACATGGTCTCTCTTCCTCTGAGCCTCTGCACAGGCACTACCTCCTTCCTGGAAACTGCTCCCCACCCATGCTCATCATTCAGACCTCAGCTCAAAGGCCTGAATTCAGGCTTCACTTGCCCCAGAAAGCATTCCATAAACCTATTACTTATCCCTGTTAGATGTCTGTATATTCTCCCACAGCAGCCTCCATTCACCACCATATACAGACAGCACTCAGTGCTACATTGTATTGCAACTGCCTGCTTACTTCTCTGTGTCCTCCAGTAGACTGTGAGAGCTAAGACAGGCACTGCATCTCAGATGTATAGGACCTATCAAGGTGCTTGGCACATAAGAGATAATCAATATTGGATAGTTCCTGAATGTTATTGAAAAAGCTTCAACTGTCCTCCTCTGGTCATCATTCTCTCTCTTTTCATTCACTGACAAAAAAAATCAGAAAAATACTAATAAAAATGTAATTTATATTTACCCACCTCTCATTACTACCTTCCATTCACTTCCTAGACCGCTTTCATCTTACTTTGTTACTATCTTTTATGACGACTTCTCTTGCCAAGATTACCAATGACCTCCTAGACCTTCAATGCAGTAGCTTCTTTTCAGTCCAAATCCTCTGAGACTGCTCTGCAGCACTCTCTTGAAATGGTCCTTTGTCCTGCATGGATCACAGATTGCTCCCTCCCTTTCTCTCTCTCTCTCTCTCTCTCTCTCTCTCTCTCTCTCACACACACACACACACACACACACACACTTTAGCTGATCTGTTTGCATATCTGTTTTTTCTCCATTCCTTTATAAGCCCCTATGTCTTACTCATTTGCATCTCTAGTACCCAGGATAGTGCTTGGTACACAACAGAACCTTGTGACTACGAATGTTACATGACTAAAACTCTCTGGGTTTCCAGGCCACCTCTTTCTTTATCTCCTCTTTCTCTGACTGCTTGTTCTTAGCCACCTTCATGATCTCCTCTTTGTCTACCCTTTAAATATTCTTCAGAGTAACTCATCCTTATCCACCTTTTGGGCTTCAGCCAGCAGCAATTACCTCAATTCCCAGATGTAGATTTTTAATTCCCAATGCGTTTTGATGAGCTAAGGCTGCCTCTCTCTCCCTATATGTCCTGAAAGCAACTCCCATAAAGACCCATTATCTCTTCCATTCCCAACCTGCTCTCCTTCTGCTTCCAATGTTCAGTCAATGAAATTAACATTCATCCAGTGCCCTAAAAGACAAACCTCAAAGTCGTCTAATGCATCTCACTGTCTTTGCCCCCTGTCCTGCAAGGTAAGGAGCTGTATCCATTACCAAATCCCCACCCCTGAACCTGCCTCTGAATCTTTATCTATTTATTTATTTATTCTGTTTCTTCCTCCTGAAACACCTTATCCCACTTTGTCCTAAATCATTTTCATCCTTTGAAATTCAGAAAACTGATTAACTTCAATTGTTTCTCTGAGTTCTACATAGGTTTTGTTTTTTTAATAACCTGTCTAAACATGTCTTCCTCACTAGATTGTAAAATTCTTGAGGGCAGTTCTTGCTTTTTGGTTCTTAGGTCTAGCCAATGATTGACATTTTAAATTTTTTATATGAAAGCATGAGTAAATAAGTAAACAGAAAGAAAATCTTTTCCATTAAACTCTTTCAGCGATTACTGAGACAGAATCTGAGTGAAAAGAACAATAACTCAGTTTAAAAATATGAACATCATGTAACCAAGTTTCTAACATTAACAATATATGCATGATTACAGAAGGCAGGTAATTGCTATTCACCTAGGGAGATTTTTTTTTAAAGCCTACCCTGAAGATTTTGCTTCGTTTTTAAGAAAGGGTCTCGTTCTGTTGCCCAGGATGGAGTGCAGTGGCGCGATCTCGGATCACTGCAACCTCCGCCTCCCGGGCTCAGGCTAATCTCCCTCCTCAGCCTCCCGAGGAGCTGGGATTGCAGGCGTGCGCCACCACCCCAGGCTCCCTGCAGAATTTGGTTTTAAGCATTTCAGTTCTCAGTATAGACAAATATTCAAAAGGAAGGTATTATTTTAACTGCTTCTTTGCTCTTTTATCTTTTGTCCTGGATGACAGGAATTAGACAAGCTATACACGAGAGAAAGCGCCTGCAGCAGTGCAGTGCCTGGGCACTTGAGAGGCCCTCAGCACATCCTTTTACCTTTTCCCCTACCTTATCTTCCTTTAATATTTGAAGGCTCGTGAATTTGGAGTACCTAAAGGAAATTTTGGTTTTAGGATTTCAATTTGACCAAAACAACGCTGCGGAGATTTTAACCGCCTCTATTAACCCATGCCTTTCAAATCCAAAGGAAAGAAATCACTGGATGGGGTGGGGAGAAAGGAGGCGGTGCAAAAACTGAAAAGAAAGGCGGAGAGGAAGCGGTAGAAGGAAGCTTTCTTGGTCGGGTTTGTCTTTTCTCAACCCCAGAAAGGCGTGACGCGCTAACTGCCGTCGCGGGATAGAGTCCGCCGCCGAGCCAGCGCCCGCCCACAAGTCTCCGCCCTCCCTCCCGCTTCCGCCCCGCCGTGCGCTGCGGGCCGCGGCCGCTGGGGGCGCCCCGGACTCCCGAGGCGCCTAGGCGGCCGTTGCTCGAGCCTCGCCTCTCTAGGCTCTCAGACGGGCGGCGGCGGCGGCGGCGGCGGCGAGCTGCGCACCGAAAGGGCGCCCACCTCCCCAGGCGAGCTGCAGCACGACCACTTCCCGCGGGCGGCCGGGGTCTGCGCCGCAGCTGCCGCCGCGCTCCGTTCCAGGCTGCCGCGAGAGGGGGCGGCGGCGGCGGCCCCGGCCCCGGCCCCGGCCCCGGCCGCGGCCGGCCTGCGGCGCCCCCCGGCCGCACCCCCGCGCGCAGCTCGCGGCCCCGGCCATGGGGCTGGGCGGATCCGGGGCTCAGCCGAGCTGAGGCGGCGGCGCCTGGCCGTGCGCCCTGCTGGCAGGCGCCTGGCTCTCACGATGATGAAGAAGAAGAAGTTTAAGTTTAAGGTGGACTTCGAGCTCGAGGAGCTCTCCTCGGTGCCCTTCGTCAATGGGGTCCTCTTCTGCAAGATGCGGCTGCTGGACGGCGGCAGCTTCACGGCCGAGTCCTCCAGGTAACTCTTCCCCCGCGCCGCCTCGCCCCTGGCTGCTTGGCCAGGGCTTGTTGGATAGGCAGCATCTCTCCTTGGCCCATTTGCTCGCCTTTCCCTAGAGACCGCTCTGAAATCAGTCGAATTTATTGATGTGCAAAGTGCTTTGCAAATGGGTTCATCTCAACTGGCCTTGGCTCCTGCGCTCCTGACTCCAGATGGTGCTGGTATCTGCTCTTCCCTCCCAAATCCTCTAGGAATAGGAGCAATGGCCAGAGGGAGAGGATGCTTCTGGTTTCTCTTAAGACATTTCCATATTTGTGAAATGCAAAGTAGAAGTTGAGCTGTTAAAACAAAAACAAAAATGGCCCAAACTGCTGGAGTTCCAGGAGCCCAGCTCTCTGAACAGAAACCTGTGCTTAGCACAGTTCCTTCTCCCTGGTAGGTTACAGGGGAACTTGGCCACCCAGTCTGAGGCTGGGGTAGTAGGCCTGGCCAGGCTTGACTTGAGTCAGGTGCTCCTGGCAGACGAGACAACGGTCTGTGCCTCATCAGAGATCGGCGTCTCCAGTTACGCGCTAATGCTGGATGAATTAGTCTTGAAGTGGCCGCTAGTGGGTCTCGCTGTGGAGGACTTGGAGCCAGACGGGGATCCCAGGCCCTGCCCTCATTTTGAAATGAGCCCCTGGGCACTCCCAGAGAGAGGCATTAGCAGGTTACAGAATGAAGCCACGTGTGGCAGTGTTTCTTGAGCAATTTCAGAGCTACTCACAGGTTGCCAGATGTACCCTAAGGTGCGTTCTTTTAAATGTATATATATATCTATATATATATATAAAAAACATATATAACATATATATATAACATATATAATATATATATAATATATATACACATATATATATAACAGTTTTTTAAAATGAACTTTTGAGTTCCTGAGATCAAGAACGGTTAAAAGTTAAGGTTTATTTTGCCCATATATACTGGTCTTAGACTGACTTTGTTTTTGCCCTAAAAATATTCTACTTTAAAAAAAATTCAGTCATCCCATTAATAAGGAAATAGTGTCACTGGATTGTGGAATTGGGGCTAGAAACTTGTCTGCTGGGGCAATATTGAAGCCTATGGAAGCCAGAAAATGTCTAGTTGGCTAACCCAAAGGATATATGAAATTAATAGTTCACTGAAAATGGTTTTTAAAATCAAACTTTGGTGACACATCTGTGAATATTCAGCTAATTAATATTTTAAACACCTGTAAGAGAACAATGTAACCTATTTTGGTGCAAAAAAATATTGGACCGTCTCTTACTTGTTGAAAAGCCTAAGCCTAAGCCAATTCGTACAGGTCCTGTTGGTGCAAATGATAGTCTTACCCCGAGGCCTAGACTGTTTTGCTGCAGGGTCCCACCCCCGAAGCCAGGCAGTTAGACAGGTGCTCCTGGGCCAGTGGTGACACTTGGTGGTCAAGGCAGTTATCTACGGCTTCCTTCCTACCTCAGTTATGTTGATTTGGCTTACTTTCCTTCCCACAAGTCAGTTATTCTGTCATTGTAGGCAGTCATTTATTCAGCAAATACGTGTTGGCTTCTAAATATGTTATTTAATTATCACAGCAAGTCTATCAGGTAGGGGTCCCATTTTGTAGATAAACTGAGGCTCAGAAAGCATAACTAACTTTCCTGTGGTCCCCTCAGCTGGTAAGTGCAATGCCAAGATTTTGATCCGGTCTGAATAGTGCTCTGTGTAGCCAAACCAAAAAGCCATATAGTATGAGGGAAATGACTGTGCCTTTGACGTTAGGTAAAGATAGTTGGTATAAAGCTAAGAGCAAGGGTTTGGAATGCAGTGGGTCTAAGCCTAAACCCCAGTCCACCGTGGTAAAGCTGGGCGGGTTACTTAGAGTCTCAAAACTTCCGTATGTAAAATAGAAACCATCACTGTTGTGGTGTTATGAGGATTTGGTGAAATGACATGCCCAGAACACCTAAGCATTGCTGTAGCACCCAGATGGCGTTTACAGAGGAGACCAGGAACTCTTCCAAGAAGATCCATTTGCTTTAGATGTTATATTTGATTCCTTTATCTTAACAACTACAAAATTGTTGGTTTGAGGGAAAGACCTCATTTTACAAGAAAAGAAAGAAAATCTGAAATATCTAAAGGAAGGGAATTATTTCAAAATCACAGAAATGTTCATTAGTGGGTACCAGTCAAGGCAGTGCATCCCTAATTGAATGCTAGATTTTAATTTTTTAAAAAGTGCTTTATGTGCCCGTTAAAAATCAGGTACAGTTAGCACTGTAACATTTCTCCTGTACAAATATGAAATGAATTAGAAAAGAGGTGACATAGCAGGCCCAAGACTGCTGTTCTTAGAAAGGCCTACGTACAAGGCTGGCCCTTGACTGGCATCTGGAAGCTTGAATGGTAAATGGTTCCATACATGATTCAAAACTTTACCTAAATGATAAGAATGGCTCACTGTGCCTAGGCTGTACAGAGTAGTTTATGCTCAATTCCGTCTGGAATTTTGGTCCTTCCTGGGCAGCCTACATGACCATCCCTACTAAAAATCTTGGGCATTGAGTCTCTAATGAGTTTCCCTGGTAGACAGCACGTCACAATTTAATGCTGGAGAAACTAAGTGTGTGCTGATTCAACTTTGTGTCTTTTCATTGTGATAAATCTTAGCCATGAATAAGACTGTATGCTGAGTCCTGTGAGTCCTAATGCATCACCAAACTTAGGATTGGGTTTGGAGATTCCCCGGTGGATGAACGTATATAAAATAATACTCATCTTGCTACAGAAAAGCCTTAGAGGCACACAGAAAATTACGTATAGATAGATAGATAGATAGATAGATATACATATAGAGCAAAATATATGTGTATATGTGATATGTATTTGATATATATTAATGTATTTGGCTTTGTACAACAACTAAACATGTAGATTGTTTCTTGTTTGCCAAATATTAGTTGAGCATTTACCATATTTCTATTAATAGCTCTCCATCTGGGGTTGTGAGAAGTACAACAAATATAAGTATTCACAAGGAATTACCTCTAATGAAATTAGATCATAGATGTATAATTGCTTGACAGTAGAAGACAGTATGACTTAGTGCCCAGTCAATGGATCAGATGATATGTGAGTGTTGTTGAAATTGTAAAGCAGAAGAGTGTATTTACAACTGTAATGGTTACTGAAAACTACATTGGCATTTCAGTGGAGCATGCTGGGAGGATGACAAAGTGAGGGTGGGAGGACAGCTTGAGCAAGTCATTAATAGGAGTTGATGATAGTTCAGCCTGATTGCAGAGCATTCACGTTAAACAGAAGCAGAAGAGAAGATTAGAGAAAGACTTTGAATGCCATTGTAAAGAGTTTGCTTTCTACTGCTCGTAGGATAAAATTCAGTCTAAGATTCTTGAACTGAGTTGTAGTGTGATTAAAGTGGTGCTTAAGCTGGCTGGTAGGCTGGGGAGACAAATCAGGAGGCTATTAAAATAATCCAGGCAGAAGCTAATGAGAACCTGAACTTGGAGGTGTCTGTCTCATGTAAGTGACTGATAAATGATAATGCTGTGACAGATGCTTTGATGCCACAACAGAAGTAAGGAAGTCAGGAAAAGTATTTGAGGGGAATACTGCATATGGTGGTGGAAGATATGGTAGGTTAGGTTGTATGCTTACCACGCTACATTTGAAGTGACAGTGAGCCTGATGAGTAGTTGGAGGCATTTGTTGCGGTGTGTGGATTTCTTAGATGTTGTCTTTTGGAGCCGTGTAGGCCTGCTTACTAAACTTCTTATTTAGAATTTCCTTCCATTGTTTTTACTCTTTTAAAGATTATTAGTGAAAAAAGGCCAGGTGCAGTGGCTCATGACTGTAATCCAGCACTTAAGGAGGCCGAGGCGGGCAGATTGGTTGAGCTCAGGAGTTTGAGACCAGCCTGGGCAACATGGGGAAACCCCATTTCTACAAGAAACATACAAAAAAATTAGCCAGATGTGGTAGCGGTCACCTGTAGTGCCAGCTACTCAGGAGGCTGAGGTAAGAGGATCACTTGACCCAGGAGTCAGAGGTTTCAGTGAGCCGAGACCATGCCACTGCACTCCAGCCTGGGTGACAGAGTAAGACCCTGTCTCAAAAATAAAGAAATAAAAATAAAGATCATTAGTGAAAATTAATTTTAGAAGACTCTAGGTTTTCTTGGGATTGTTTTCAGTGAAGAGATTGGAAAAAATATAAAGACTAAAAGGTAATTCTTTGTAATGTTATTAAAATGGTCAGGGTAAATTGTCAGATTTTACATGCCATAATTAATAAAATATTTGGAAAATACATTGTACAGTTATGGCGGTCTAGTCAACTGAAACTAAATTGTTGCCTAATAAAATACAGTCATGCATCCCTTAACAATGAGGATCTATTCTGAGGAGTGCATCATTAGGCGATTTCATCGTTGTGCAAACGTCATGGAGTGTACTTACACAAACCTAGATGGTATAGCCTACTGTATGCTTAGGCTATATCATGTAGCCTGTTGTTCTGACCACATCGCATATTTCATCTGTTGTACATGACTGTACTTCTGAAGATGTTTCAAAAGGACAATTTTATTTAAATCTTTTCAGAGCACTCCCTTTGCAAAAGCATTTAAATCGCTTTTGAGGTTTATTAAAATTGTCAGGCAGGTTTAATTCTGGCCTACTTAAATAAAGGAACAATAGGAATACATTTTTTCTATATTTTAGAGTTCCCTAGTTTGCCTTATATTGTTCATCTTTTTTTGTGCTGATAGCCAAATAGTTTCCTAAGTTTCACATGAGCCTGTGGCAGAAATACATGTGAATTTGGGGAGTGTCCGGGAAGCTGATGAACACATCTGTGTATTGGACCTTTTACTTTGTAAACAAGTGGAAAGGATTTCTTTCTTTTGGCCAGAGTACATCTTTATGTTTTCAAGATTTTAGTTCGCTGCACACTGTGTATTTCTTTTTAGTAAGCCTTTCTTTTTTGAAAAAGTAATATAGATTCATGTGGAAAACTTAGAAAATAGGCAAAGAGAAAGGAATAAAAGTTGTCTATAGATGAACCACCCAGAGATAATCACTATTATGAATATTTTAGTATAGAAATTAGGGCCTTTATTGATCCACACACATACATGTACACCCAAACTACCCCACACAACTATCACATATCCCTTTTAAGCCAAAATGAGATTATACTATACTTAATGGTTTTTTTTACTTCATGTATCTTTTCATATCATTAAGTATTCAATTACAAGATTATTTTAAAATATGCATATTATTCTAGTGTATGAATTTCTATGATTTATTGAACCAAGTCCCTTTTAAAAGTCTTTCTCCTTTCCTTTCTTTTTTATTAATAGTTGTATAAATAAACTACAATAAACATCCTTATAACCAAGTTTGGTGTACATCCATTATTATTTATTTACAATTAACATTTAGAAATGGAATTATTGAGTCACAGGGCATGCATATGTTTAAGGGTTTTGATATATATTACCAACTTGTTCTTTAGTGCATTACATTGATTTTTTTAAGATTAATAATCACTAATAAGCAGCAAATTATCAAAAGTAACTAGTAGCAGAACATACTGTCTGACCATATGGCACAGAATTATTTATATCCTAGATCCAGCAACCCCACTTCTGGGTATACATTCTAAAGAATTGAAATTAGTATGTTGAAGAGAATTCTGTAGTCTCGTTGTCTTTGCAGCATTATTTACAGTAGCCAAGTTATTGAAACAACCTAAGTGTCTGTAAATAGATGAATGGATAAAGAAAATGTGGCATATCCAATGGAAATTATTCAGCCTTTTTTTTTAAAAAAAAAAAAAAATAAATAAAAAGGAAATCCTGTCATTTGTGACAACATGGATGAACCTGGAGGACTTTTTTTGAAAGTGAAATGAGCCAGACACAGAAAGACAAATACTGCATCATCTCACATATATGTGGGCTATAAAAATGGTGAACTCATAGTGGCTGGAGGGAAGGAGAGATGGGGAACTGTTAATCATAGGGCACAAAGTTTCAATTAGATGGGATGGATATGTTCAGATCTGTTGGTAACTATAGATAATAATGTATTATACTTGAAAATTGCTAAGAAAATAGATCATAAATGTTCTCCGACAGCAAAAAAAAAAAAAAAAAAAAAATGTAAGTTGATATGTTAATTGGCTTGGTTTAACAATTTCAAAATACATACACATATCCCAACATTACATAGTACACAGTGACGATATACAATTTTTGTCAACTCTATTTTAACATATGTAAATAACTAAAATTAAAAATAAATTTTAATTAAAAAATTATACCCTGACCAGAAATGGGGTGTTCAGTTCACATTATGATAATAGCTGTAGTAATAGTAGATGACATTCATTTGAGCACTTTCCTAGTGCACCAGGAACTTTTCTAAGCCTTTACATTTAATCTTGAAGATATTCCTGTGAGGAAGGTGCCATTATTACATTATTACCATTATTAGTACCTGTGCCATTACTATTACTGCCATTACTCTCATTTTATACCTGGAGAAACTGAAGCACAAACAGATGCTAAAAGTTACTCAGCTAGTAAGTGGTAGAGCTAGGAGGCATTCTGGCTCCAACAACCACTGCTAATCACGAAACTCTACTGCCTCTCAGCCTTTATGTTGTATGCTTTCTCATTTTTATGTTTTATAAAATGGTAAATAAATGTATATATAGTATAACTTTTTCTGAATGTCAGTCTCCAAAACTTTGTTTCAATATATGACAACACTAAACAGGTTACAAGACCTGGCCCCTTTAGATTTGCCCTGAGGCAGTTGTATATGAAAGATAAGTAAAATGCAGCCGGGCATTTTTATGGGCTCATGCCCATAATCCTAGCACTTTGGAAGACTGAAGCAGAGGGTGGCTTGAGCCCAGAAATTCAAGAACAGCCTGGGCAACATAGTGAGACCCTGTCTCTACAGAAAATGTAAAACTTAGCTGAGCATGGTGGCGTGCATCTGTGTTCCCAGCTTCTCAGGGAGGCTGAGGTGGGAGAATTGCTTGAGCTTGGGAGGAGATTGAAGCTGCAATGAGCCATGATTGCACCACTGCACTCTAGCCTGGGTGATGCAGCAAGACTATCTCAAAAAAAGAGAAAAGAAAAGAAAAATGGCATTCATGCCACTTTTTTTCAAGGTGTGGCTTGTAGAACTAAGTTCACAAAATTTAGTCACATTATTTGATAGTCATATCTTACAAAAAATAGTATTAGTGCCATTTTACACCAGTAAGTTAGTATTTCCCATTGTATCACCGAGCCTTACATAGCAGGCATTTTATAAATATTGAAAGAAAGCAAATATTTGGAGAAAAGATCTGTTCTAGTTTTGCTAAAAATGACACATAGACATAGATTCCCCAAATTAAATATTTGGGGAAGCATATCCTGTTTCATCTGCACAGCTTATAAAAAAAAAATATGTTCAGTTTGGGGTATAGGCCTTTGAGGGTTGTCAGATGGAGGTCCGAGGAAGATATTGGGATTCTTAAGAATCTTGAATTATGCTAATAACAGGAGACTGGGTTTAATCTCGAGAGAAGATAGTGATCTTCAAATACTAAAAAATTGATTTGTACATATGTACATTTTATGTTCCTAATTTTATTTGATTCGTCCAAAACCTCTTTAATAGAAGTAGGAAACCATTGTCACCTCTTTTTGGTTTAGGATGAATGTCAGGTGCTATTACAAGGTATTTTTTAAAAGTAACAAGTGGCTTAACCAAGATAGAAGTTGATTTCTCTCTCACACGAAGTCCAAGCTACCGTGGTAGCTGTGCTCTGTCCAGTTGTCACGGGCCTGGACTCTTTCTGTCTTTTTGCTCTCAAGGTATCGTTCTCATCCACAGGGACTGACTTGGCTCAGCCCACATCCAAATTCCAGCCATTGGGAAGGTGGAAAGGGGAAGGGGAGGTCCCTTCTGCTCAGAGTCCATTGACCAGAACATCAGCACCATGCCACATCCAGCCCCAAGATTGAGAAATGTAGTCTTTGCTGGGTGCCTGTATGCCTAGTTAAAGACTCAATTAGAATAAAGGGAGGAGAGGACAGACATCAGGATGATTAGCCTCTGTCATACCTCTCTTTTAGACATGACAGAGTTGATCCTTAGAAAATAATTTGTTCAAAGTCACATGTCATCTAATGAAAGATATTTGAAAAACTGTCCCATAAAGAGGGAATAGACTTAGGCAGCCGAGGACAGAATCAGGACCAGTGGGGAGATGTTAAAGAAGGCATGTTTTTAATCAGTATAATATTAGAACAAATAAGTTCTAACATTTAAGGGAGTGCAATAGTAAGTAGGCTACCTCAGTACTACTCAGAGTTGAATGACCTCATCCATTTGTCAGGAATGTTATTAGGAGGATGGGTCATCTAGATGATGATGCTGATTATACTTTTTAGAGACAGTCTTACTCTGTTGCCCAGGCTAGACAGGCTTAAGCACAGTGACACAATCATTGCTCACTGCAGCCTTGAATTCCTGGGCTGAAGCAATCCTCCCTTCTCAGCCTCCCAAGTAGCTGGGGCTACAGGTGTGTGCCACAGGAACGTGCTAATTTTTCTATTTTTGTAGAGATGTGGTCTTGCTGTGTTGCCCGGGCTGGTCTCAAATTCCTGGCCTCAAGCAATCCTCCTGCCTCAGCTGCCTAAAGTGCTGGGATTACAGGTGGGAGCCACTGTACCCAGCCTCACCTAGATGATTCTTAAGGCCTTTTTTTTTTTTTTTTTTTTTTTTTTTTGAAACGGAGTCTCGCTCTTGTTACCCAGGCTGGAGTGCAATGGCGCGATCTCGGCTCACCGCAACCTCCGCCTCCTGGGTTCAGGCAATTCTCCTGCCTCAGCCTCCTGAGTAGCTGGGATTACAGGCACGCGCCACCATGCCCAGCTAATTTTTTTGTATTAATAGAGACGGGGTTTCACAATGTTGACCAGGATGGTCTCGATCTCTCGACCTCGTGATCCACCCGCCTCGGCCTCCCAAAGTGCTGGGATTACAGGCTTGAGCCACCGCGCCCGGCCTTCTTAAGGCCCTTTCTAACTCCAAATTCTATGATTAAGCTTTCAATTTCATCATTTAATACTACTCTTCCTAAACCTTTCATTATAGCTGGGACTGGACAGCTTATATCAGCCAATTGTGTATGCATTTGTATCACCTTGATATCCTCTCCTTCACCCTTCTTTTAGTTAATCCAAATTTCAGCCATTCTTTAAAATCTAAATCAGATACCTTCTCGGTTTTATACCCAAACATGTCCAACCTACAATCCACCCACTGCTTCTAACATTACTATACATACTGTGACCTTAATTAACGTTGGTTATTTGTTGAATGAATGAAAACTTTTCTCACCATCGCACTGTGGTTTCACTTCTCACTCAATTCTTACAGTTCTTGTTGCTACCAGTCATTTCACGCCAAATTTACTCTTTTAAAATTACCTTCATGAAAAATTACCATGCAGTATACAATTTGCAGTAATAAAAATAAATTCAGGAAAAGGTAGAAAGGAGGAAGTGTTTAACTGGGAGTTTTTTTTTTGAGGGGAGTGGGGTCAGGGGAAGTGTCATGGAAGATAATTCCTTAGCAGGGTTTTTTTTTAAAAACCCTAGCTGGAGAAGAAAACGGAATGATAAAAGGAACAGAAGACAAGGTGACATGAAGCAGTGTGGTGTGTTGAGGGCACAGTGGGTAGAGTGGTGTATAACTGTTGCCACATAGAGAGAGGGAGAGGAAGTGGTTATTTCAAGGAGCCTAGACTTGGTTCTGTGTTGTAGTCTAGGGAGCCAAAAGCAGGGAGTGATATGCAAAGTCAGTGGCTTGGTTTAGGGTTGCAATGGAAGAGAATTCTTATCTGACACATGACCTTAGCTTTCTGAGTAACAACCATGAAAGGTAGAGTAAGGGACATGAAGATAGTGATGAAAGATCAGAAAGGCTTCCACAAGGAATGGAAGAGGAAGCTGACCAGAGACAAGTCCAAAAAGCCCAACTAAAATTTAAAAACATGAATTTTAATGATGGCAATATACACATTTATGCAGTTTTCTCCAGCAGTGCTTGTACATTAGGGATAGGAGGCAATGGATAGTAGAATTGATTCCAGTTTGGCAGTTTACAGGTATGTGGAAAGGCCAAGGCAATTGGGAGTACTGGTGAGAAAGGAATCTAAAGAATCAGTAATGGGGTCCAGATTTCATAAGGAGCAAAACCAGGCTAGGAAGATAAATAAGGAAAATACGGAACAGTTGGAGGATGAAGGCCTCAGTGATGTCAAAGGAAGATATGTGTGGAAGGAAAGACATGTGCAGAATTAGATGGTGGGGAGGGGCTGTGCTCAGAGTGGGATATTAATGCTTACGGTTACTTTAATAGAGCAGTCCACAGGGTATGAGTGTTGCTGAGATGGTGTGAAGAATGGCGTAGGGCAAAGAACCCTGAGTCTAGGGTGTGTTGTTTGCGTGGTATTAAGATAGCCAGAATGATTGCAGGTGTCGGAGTAAAGAGAGAAAAATCGCAAAATAGCTACTTCACTGTCACATCAACCTGGAAGGGAAGAGCGTGACATAAGCCAGACATCACGTACCTCAAGCTTTTAAGCCCTAAGCTCTGATTGCCATGTCTAGTCAATATTTTCTCATTTGTGCCTTTGTACTCTGTTTGAAACACTCTGAAAATTGCCTATTTCTTGAAACTGACTGTCTTGACTTCCATGAATCCTGTTCCTCACATCTCTAATTCCTTCCCTGAATTGCCTGAGGGCCCTTCTTCTGCCTACCTTTTTTTTAAATAGACTTTATTTTCAGAGCAAAATTGAGTGGAAAAAACACAGAGTTTTCATTGCCTGCAAGTGGCAAGGAAGAGTTTGGAGAGTGCTGGCACTGCCTCTGGACCTTGGAAGACGGGGGTGGAGAATAAACATCACCTCCACTGTAGGGATACAATACAGCTAGTGTCCTCATGAGGTAGCCAGGTTTCAGTTAGGCAATAAGAGGAGTGTTCTGTGAAGAGACTGAGAATATGAGAGTTTGTTTAATCCTAGAACAGAGGTTTCAGGTGGTATATGTGTGGAATGAGTTGGGGGAGAGAAGAGCAGCAGAGTGAGTCAGAGTGAGGACGAACAGAGCAGTAGGACAGAGCAGATTGGGGATTTAGGGAGAATAGGTGACCAAGACTTTCACCTTAGTTTTTTCCTACAGATCACAGGAAAGAAAGGTATAATTTGAACTGGCTGGTCTTCAGACTTCCGGTGTAGATATGAAATAATTTAGTGTCAAGTGATACGAGACAGTTTCTCCAGCCGCTACTTCTTGGAGAGTAATAATGAGGTTGTGTTAGGTCTTGCTGCCCACGTCCTAGGAGGTCTTGCCTTTTATTGTCCGTCTCTCTTTCTTACTGTCTCACACCCCTCTACTTACAGACTTAATCTTCATCCTCACCAATCTTTTAACTATCATTTCAGAGGATGAACTACCCTTCCTCCTGTTCCTTGCCATTTCTCTGTATCTTTGATCCTATCTTTGTTTACCTTCCTTCTCCTTCTCTATGCAATTCTGATGCAAACTTCATGAGAAAAATAATCTACACTTCCTGTCTCTTAAGCATTTCTCCTTTCCCCTCAATCCTGTACTCTGACTGCTGCCCCACCGTTCAACAAAAACTGTGTTTGCTAATACCATCAGGCATCTTGGATTGCCATGTCTAGTCAGTATTTTCTCATTTGTACCTTTGTACTCTGTTTGAAACACTCTGAAAATTACCTATTTCTTGAAACTGACTACTTGAATTCCATGAATCCTGTTCTTCACATCTCTAATTCCTTCCCTGAATTGCCTGAGGGCACTTCTGCTGCCTGCCTTTTTTTAAAATAGACTTTATTTTCAGAGCAATATAGAGTGGAAAGTACACAGTTTTCATATACCCACTGCCTCCCACTCACATAGCCTCCTCCACTAGCAACATCCAGCCACGCAGTCATACTTTCTTGCCAGTAGAGAACCTACATTGACACGTCATTTTCACCCAAAGTTCACAACTTACATTAGGGTTTACTCTCGGTGTTGTACATTCTGTGGGGTTGACAAGTGTCTAATAACATGTGTCCACCAATGTAGTATCATATAGAATAGTTTCACTGCCCTAAAAAATCTTCTGTGTTCTACCTTTTCATTCCTTCCTCTTCTAACCCTTGATCTTTTGACTGTCTCCATAGCTTTGCCTTTTCCAGAATGTCATATAGTTGGAATCGTGCAGTATGTAACCCTTTTCATAATGGCTTCTTTTACTTAGTAATATGTGTTTAAGGTTCCTCTGTTCCTTCATGGCCTCATAGTTCATTTCTTTTTAGCGTTGAATAATAGTCATTATCTGGATATACTATGGTTTGTTTATCCATTCATCTACGTATCTTAGTTGCTTCCAAGTTTTGACAATTGTGAATAAAGTTGCCATACACATGTGTGTGCAGGTTTTTGTGTGGACATAAGTGTTCACCTCATTTGGTTAAACACTGAGGAGCATGACTGCTGGGTCATATCGAAGAATATTGCCCACCCATCTTTAAAGGCTTCCACAGGATTTGTGAGGCAAGGAGGGATATTATTAGGATTCTATCTGGCAAATAAATAAAGATCAGAAAAGGCAAATGATTTTACCCAGCATTATACTAGTATTAAGTAGTAGAGCAGATCTAAAATTCAAGATTCCTGCCGACTACTCCAAGACTTTTTTATTATCTTATGTGACCTCTTTATTACGTAACAGAGAAATAGAGTTTAGATTTCTCACCTGGAGGTCCAAGCCAAAAACTGCTACACAACCCTTGAAAAACTGCACGACCTTGTGTATCCTTGGCTGGGAAAAGGAATAGGCTGGAAAAGTAACTACAGTCTTTGTTAGGGCCTTTAGTGATGAGGATGTTAGAGTCTCCAATAACTCTAAGAATTTGTTTGTATTTACGATGTATTAGGCCAAAAGTGAAAAGGCAACTCATAGAATGGGAGAAAATATTTACAAATCATATAGTTCATAAGGGATTGATATCAAGAATAAGTAACAGACTCCTACAACTCAACAACAAAAACACCAAACAATCTAATTAAAGAGTGGACAAAGGACTTGAATAGAATTTCTCCAAAGAAGTTATACAAATGACCAAAAACACAAGAAAAGGCACACAGCATCAGTTATCATTAGGGAAATGCAAATCAAAACCACACTGAGGTACACCTCTCACTCATTAGGATGGCAACTATCAAAAACAAAGAACTGAAAATAACAAGAGTTGGCAAGGATGTGGAGAAATTCGAACCCTTTTGCATTGTTGGGAATGTAAAATGGGCCAGCCACTGTGAACAACAGTGTGGTGGCCCCTCAAAACACTTAAACCAGCAATTCTTCTTCTGGGTGTATACTTAAATAATTAAAAGCAGGGATTTAAATATTTGAATACCCATATTGATAGCAGCATTATTCTAAATAACTGAAAGGTGGAAGCAACCTAAGTTTCCACCCCAGGCTGAATAGATAAACAAAATGTGGTATATACATACACTGGAATATTATTCAGTCTTAACACAATGAAGGAAATGCTAACACAGGCTACAACGTGGGTGAATGTAGAGGACATTATGCTAAATAAGCCAATCACACAAAAAAGACAAATACTATATGATTCTATTTAAATGAGGTACTAAAAGCAGTCAGATTCATAGAGATAGAAAGCAGAATGGTGGCTGCCAGGGGCTGGGGTAGGGGAAAATTAAGAGTTCCGTGGATATAGAGTTTTAGTTTTGCAAGATGAACAGAGTTTTGGAGATTGGATGTACAACAGTGTGAATGTACTTAACACTACTGAGCTATACACTTAAAAATGGTTAAGATGGTCAATGTTATGAGTATTTTACAACCATTTTATATATATATTTTATTGCACTTTAGGTGCTGGGATACATGTGCAGAACACGCAGGATTGTTGCATAGGTACATACATGGCAATGTAGTTTGCTGCCTCCATCTCCCCGTCACCTGTATCTGGCATTTCTCCCCGTGCTATCCCTCCCCAACCTCCCTACCCACCGCTGTCTCTCCCCTATTCCCCTCCCAACAGACCACAGTGTGTGACCAGACCCCAGTGTGTGATGCTCCCCTCCCTGTGTCCACGTGTTCTGATTATTCAACACCCACCTATGAGTGAGAACATGTGGTGTTTGACTTTCTGTTCTCGTGTCAGTTTGCTGAGAATGATGGTTTCCAGATTCATCCATGTTCCTACAAAAGACACGAACTCATCTTTTTTTATGGCAGCATAGTATTCCATGGTGTATATGTGCCACATTTTCCTTGTCCATTCTATCGTTGATGGGCATTTGGGTTGGTTCCAGGTCTTTGCTATCGTAAACAGTGTCGCTATGAACATACATGTGCATGTATCTTTATAATAGAATGATTTATAATCCTTTGGATATATACACAGTAATGGGATTGCTGGGTCAAATGGAGTTTCTATTTCTAGGTCCTTGAGGAATCGCCACACTGTCTTCCACAATGGTTGAACTAATTTACACTCCCACCAACAGTGTAAAAGTGTTCCTATTTCTCCACATCCTCTCCAGCATCTGTTTACAACAATTTTTTAAATGAATAACTATTTCAGCCCCCACAAATTTTTATTAGGCCAACTCAATTATTTATACATTAGTATAGTCAACTAATGTTGACTAGTATTAAAAAAAAAAAAAAAAAAAAAAAGCCAAGCTAGCATGCAGAACAAACACAAGGACCAGAGGATAGGACCTTGGTATAAAAAGACTGAATTAGGGCAAACGAGACCAAAACATTGGGGAGGTATGTGGTATCACAAAAGCTAACTCTAGAAAGTGTGTTAGAGGAGAGGGTGTTCGGCTCTGCTGTAGTGTAGAGAGATAGGGTAATATGAGAGATGCTCTGTTTATGTGGCAATCAGCAAGTCTTCAGTGAATTCTGAGAGAAAAGTTTCAATGGAGTTGTAGGAGCAGAAACCAGGCTTCAAGGAGTTAGAGCGAGCAGATGGTGAAGGAGGGGAAGTGTGGAGTGTAACTTAACTTTTGGAAGCCTTGTTAATGAAGAAAAAGAGAAAAATGCAATTGGGTAAAAGGGAAAGACAGGAATAAACAGCAGTGTTTTATTTCTTTATTTTTAGGAGAGGGACTTGAACACGATTATACGTTGAGGCAGAGGATTCGTGTAAATGAAAATAGGGATACAAATATTAAAAACAAACTCATGGTTGAAAGTCTGTATGCTTTCTTCAAAAATGTATTTTTTTCTATCCTAAAACCTGATTACTAGTTTACCAAGAGATTCCCAGACTTTTCCTAATCAAATGCTATTTTCAAGCATTGTGGCTTAGAAACTGGCTTATACCCAAAACTTACTCTATCTTACGGAAGTGAGGAACTACCCATAATATTGGTTTTGGACTTTGTATGTTTGCTTTGTTTCATTTAAGTGAGTCATTGCTAGCATAGCATGAGAATAAACTCGTTTAGTGACATTTTATTTCTAGTTAACATTTTCTGTATTTTCTTCTCAAATTGCAACCACTTTTCAATGACAATTTCTGAGAATTCTCTAGTGCTGGTGTCTAAACATAAAGTTATTAACATTTTATCTTCTGTTGTTATCTTTTTGAGGGCCACTTCAGGGCACCATAAGGTTTTGTATTGTTAAAATATCACCTCTGTGTGCCATCCTAGGCATCGTTATGGTTAAGAAATGACTTACAGGAAGTACACCTGAATATCTTATGCGGACAGTTCTGTGGACATCACTGTTTCCTTTATGTATGAGGGAGAAAACAGTTTTAGAAATAGCCTCAGGAAATAGGAAAGATTATTCATAGTCCTTCCAAAAGAACGTAACTGGTTACAAAATTTTGATGTAAGCTAAATTAATAATCTCTTATAAGCAATCATAAATTACCTTTATAATTCCTGTTAATAGAAAGGTAAACATAATCATCATACCAGTAATATAGATAATATGCATTTGTAATTATATGTAATTAAAAACTAACTTCCCTCATTATGCTAATCAAGTGTAAGCCTTCCTGAAGCAACCAAGAACTCAGTAATAACTGCAATATTGGCTCTTACTGTTTGCTCATTCAAGGAACTAAAAATTATTACCAACTGGTAGTAAGTAAAAATGAATTCAAGAGCTATTTTTGCCAAGATACCATATAAACCCTAGCTGCCACATGTCTCTCTGCTGGTACTGTATTGCCTTCAAAGAAACATCAATCCGGCATTCAAAATAGTTAAGAAGCTATTTTAACTATTAGAGTTTTTCTAACCCACCTCCCTTGCTACCCCTGAGGTTTCCTTCTGTGTGAGGAATAGTGTCAGATAGGTCAAGTCACACAGTATAAGGTATAAACATAAAGTCTGTTTACACTGACTGTGATCAGTATCAGCAGGAGATACCACAGCAGGTCTGTGCCACTCAAGAAATGTCCCAGCATGTATGCTCACTACAGTCCTTTTATATACAGCTGTCTATTATCTCATCCTTTCACCAATGCATAGATCCCTTCCGTCTCCTCCCCAGACGTTCCTTCAAAGTAGAGCTATATTAATAGTAGGCTGTGCTGCTTTGCCTTTGATTATAAGTTACTTCATCTGCATACGTTTTGAATTATTGTAATATTACTATAAGGATAAGCAAGACAGCCAGAGTAGAGCCGTCATGGTACAGTTTGTAATAACTCTTTGTGCTGTTTTGTCATACGCTGGCTGTGTTGTTGGCTCATTTCTCTCTTGATCTCAAGAATGTAAACACCCTGCCATCTTCTTACCTATATTTCCAAGTATGTCTTGGTGACCCGAACATGTTCTTTTGAACTTACTGCTTAATATCCCTGTACCAGAAAACTCTGATACGTTTTCCTCCTCTGATATTATAGCGTTCCCTTTTGATAATTGTAAAATTTCAGTGGAGGAATACTTTCATAATATGTAGCAATATTTTTCACAGTACTGGAGGATGGCAAAATTCGTAATAGCAAAAATTTCATTAAACTCCTATTTCCCTTACTCCCCGTAGCTTTCATTTGCAAGGCAGCTACTCCAGACATGCATGTAGAAGACTCCCGGAGTTTATAGGAAGCAGAGAATCATTTTACTCAGGGACTCAGGAAATACATCATAGGAAAAGCTTTTGAGCAATATCTTGAATTATAACAACAGTGTGGTGTGTGTGTGGGTAATACCATTTAATTTAGTAAGTTTTTATAAGCATTTTAGATTCAGACAACATATATATGTTTACCAATTTGTACCTGACTATGAAACATTTCATAAGAGGAAATTCATACAGAGGAAAGTAATTTGTTCAACATCCTTTCAGTGTCGAAATTAAACTTGAGCCCAGATCTGCTGAGTCTCAAATTTGTTCCCTCCTCTTTGTACCACGTGTGTGAGGCTAGATACTAGGAAAGGATAAGAAGACATTTGGGAGGGCATCCTAAAGGATGAGAACACCACGAAGGCAGACGTGCAGGTGCCTAGTGCCAGGGCAGAAAATAGTGAAGAACTGTAGGGGCTCAAATTTGAGAGGTCGAAGGGAGAAGATTGAATACTAGCTGAAGAGTTTGGCTCTTCGTGTTAGATACATAAGAAGCCACAAATTTATTGATCTGGAAACTGGCCGATTGGATCTGTAATTGAAGAAACTATTTACGACTAGTATTTCCGCACACCTTTTTAGAATATTCAGAAATTCTGAATATTTCTGGAAATAAAGTAAAGTATTTTTGGAAGAACAAGTAACCTACTAAGTTGATTTCTTGCCTTTTCCTGATTTATTATTTAAATTTCCTACACAACACCAATGTACCTTTTCCTGATTCTTAAGATCGAACTTTTAATTCATTTTTCATGTTCTCATACATGAAAACACTTCTTCAAGTGTTTTATTGAGAAGGCGTACATGGGTGATAGTTTTTTTGCCTCTCAAAGAGTTATCTTTCTTTTTCGTTCATACACAATGCTCAATTTGTGTTGGGTGTAGAGTCCATAGTTCACATCAACTTCAGGGTTTTGTGAAGTTATTTATTCCCTGTGTCCTTTTTTTTTAAGAGTTGTGGGGAACATATTTTCATTTCTATGTGCATAATCTGATTTTGAATAGACTGTTTTTTGGAACAGTTTTAGCATCACAGAGAAATTGAGTGGAAGGTACAGAAATGTCTCCTATACCCCTCTGTCCCCACATACGCACAGTGTCCCCCAGCTATTAACGTTCCAAACCAGAGTGGTGCATTCATTAAAGCTGATGAACCTTCCTTGATGCAGCATCATCTAAAGTACATAGTTTACATTAGGGTTCACACTTGGCGTTGTCTGTTCTGTGTTTTGACAAGTGTATAATGATATGTATCCGCCATCGTAGCATCATACAGAGAAGTTTCACTGCCCTAAAAATCCTCTGCGCTCTACTTGTTCATCTCTCCTACTCCTAACCCCCGGCAACCACTGATTCTTTTACTATCTGCACAGTTTTGCCTTTTCTAGTATGTCGTAGTTCATAAGCTGATTTTAATTTGCTATATCCTTGCAGGATCTTTACCTTATTGGTAGGAAAATTTTGTGTAGTTTTCACCAAATTCCCCAGCCTATAATGTGTATTCTGAAATTTTCAGTATGAGGTCTTTCCTTAAATTAATCTGGAATGTTTTTTTCTCCTGTTACTTCATTTTTATTGTGTCCTCTACATCTGTATTGTTCTTTCTAGGAAGTGGGGAGGTGATGCTATGTAGAATCTGTATAGTTACAGCAAAATAAATTTTGCGAGTTTGACTTTTTTAGGTTCCACGTATAAGTGAGATTATGTGCTATTTGTCTTTGTGGGTCTGGGCTATTTCACTTAGCATAATGTCCTCCAGGTTCATCTATGTTGTCACAAATGGCAGGATTTCCTTCTTTTTTAAGGCTGAATAATATTCCATTGGGTGTATATACACCCCACATTTTCTTTATCCGTTCATCTGTTGATGAACATTTACATGTTTTCCATATTTTCTCTATCGTGAATAGTGATGAACTGAACATGGGAGTGCAGATATCTCTTCCAAAGACTAATTTAATTTCCTTTGGATATATACTCAGATGTGGAATTGCTGGGTCATATCATGGTTCTATTTTTTATTTTTTGAGGAGCATCCATACTGTTTTCCAAACTGTGCCAATTGACATTCTCACCAACAGTGTGCAAGGGTTCACTTTTCTTCATATCCTCACCAATACTTTGTCTTTGGTCTTTTTGATAATATCCGTTGTAATTGATAGGAAGTGTTAACTCACTGCGGTTTTGATTTGCATTTCTCTGACGATTAATTATGTTGAGTTATCTTTTCACATACTTCTTGGCCATATGTCTTCTTTTTTATTGTAAATTGACAATTTGTAATTGTATAAGTTTATGGTATAAAAAGAGATGTCATAATTTATGAATACAATGTGGAATAAATTAGTTAACACATTGATCACCTCAGATACTTAATGTTTTTGTGGTAACATTTGAAATTTACTCTCTTAGTGTATGTCTTCTTTTGAGAAATCTCTTTTCGGATCCTTAGCCCATTTTTTAATCAGGTTATTTGATTTCTCTTTCTTTTTCTTTTTTGGCTATTGAGTTGTATGAGTTTCTTATATATTTTGGATATTAACCCCTTATCAGCTATATAGTTTGTAAACATTTTCTCTCCTCTGTAGGGGACATATGTTTTTTAATGAAAATTTTCATCAAGACATCTGTCAGTCACTGAATAAAAATCTTACATGGAGCTATAAAGACTTTTTGCAATATGGAAGATTATAAACAAGTATTCAGCAAATATTCATTTGAGGACCTACTGTGTGCTAATTAGTACTCTGTTTTTATATGAAATTTCTCATCAGAACAGTTCTAGGCAATGAACTGTTGTCTGCTGACAAACTTCCCTGTATTAGAGCTCCTTCTTTTCTTTTTCTCTCCTCATGATGGAAGAGGAGCCTCTTCTCCTGTTCAGGGCCAGTTACCCTATCACCTGGATCCTATCCTCTCTGGCATTCTCAGGAATGGACCTCCTCTGGCACCATTATTCATACCCTCTCCAATCTTCAACTTTGTTTAGTTCTGACAGGTTCTTTACTATCAGCACCAAACCATGCTTAAGTCTCCTCTTACATGTTAACATGAAATCCTCCCTTTACACATATCCCCATTTGGTTGCCACCCTAACTTTCCCACTTTATCACTAAAATAGTTGAAATATCTGTGTTCCCTGTCTCCACTCCTCATAGTAATCTGGCTTCCTACACTTGCTAGTGTTATTAGTGAATTCTTTATTGCTAATTTTTTTTTTTTGAGACGGAGTTTCGCTCTTGTTACCCAGGCTGGAGTGCAGTGGCGCGATCTCAGCTCACCGCAACCTCCGCCTCCTGGGTTCAGGCAATTCTCCTGCCTCAGCTTCCCGAGTAGCTGGGATTACAGGCACGCGCCACCATGCCCAGCTAATTTTTTGTATTTTTAGTAGAGACGGGGTTTCACCATGTTGACCAGGATGGTCTCGATCTCTTGACCTCGTGATCCACCTACCTCGGCCTCCCAAGGTGCTGGGATTACAGGCCTGAGCCGCCGCGCCCGGCCACTAATTTTTTTTTAGTCTTTATCTTACCTGACCTCTCTGCCATATTTGATAGTTCAGCAATTCTTTCTTTAAAGGTTTTCTCCTTGGCTTTGGTAATAACGTAATCTCCTTTGCTTCTCCCACTGTTGACATGTTAGCCTCCTTTACCTGTGCCCCTTCTTCTCCTATACGCTAAGCGTTCCTGTTCCTTGGAGTTCCAGATTCTGACCTCTTCCTTGTCTCCTCTACCCACTCTCCCTGAATGGCCTCATCCATTCCCATGGCTTCAGTGACCATTTACATGCTGAGGTCTTTTGTCCTTTTTTTTCTTTTCTTTCTTTTTTTTTTGTTTTTGTTTGTGTGTGTGTGTGTGTGTGTGTGTGTGTGTGTGTGTGTGTGTGTGTGAGAGAGAGAGAGAGAGAGAGAGAGAGAGAGAGAGAGAGAGAGACAAGGTCTCGCTCTGTCACCCAGGCGGGAGTGTAGTGGTGCAATCACGGCTCACTGCAGCCTCTAACTTCCCAGGCTTAAGCAACTCTCCCACCTCCACCTCCCAAGTAGCTAGGATTATAGGTTTGAGCCATCATGCACAGCCAGTCCTTTACATTTGTATTTTCAGCCCTGACCACCTTTGAGTTCTAAGTCTGTGTATCTGTCTGCCTCCTAGACATTTCCAAATAGGGGACCCACAGGCTCCTCAACCTCAAAATGTCCAAAACTGGATTATCATTTTCCTCACTCCCTAATCCCACTAGCAAAATGAGTAAGTGAATAAGTAAATAAATAAAATCTTCTTGTGTCCAGTTCTTCCCAATGAATTGATACGACTTTTCACCCATTTACACAAGCCAAAAATATCTCTGATGTATGAGATGTTCATTTATTCTTAGTGTTGTAATTAAAAATCACAATTTTGTAGATCTGATTTATCCTTGGGGCATTAAAATACTTGTTTTTGCTTCCATTCCCACATTTCTTTTTTCTACTTCTTTTAAGAAGCAGAAATCTTCATTAATATTGAAAAAATCTTTCCTTATAGATTTGACCATTACTTCACTCTGGTGGGCAAATTCAGGTGGACTATATACATCTTTGATAATAACTTCTAACATATATTATTGAGATATACTGTAAGCCAAGCACTGTTCTAAATAGTTCATTTGGTTTCTCCATATTCCTGTGAGTTGTAGGTACTGTTACCATCCTGTTTGATAGAGGAGGAAATGCAGAGAGGTCAGGAGCGTGTCCAGCATGATAGTTGGCAGGTAGCAGAGGCAGGATTTGAACACAAGCACCCTGGCACTGGATCTAAGCTCTTAACCTCCATGCAATACTATCTGAAATAGTTTGTATTCTTCATAGCAGTTTCTTGTCACTGTGTTTTAAAAAGTTAAAAATACCCACTGGATTACCAAGACATGGCATAATTTTCAATGTGTACCTAGGGTATACATATGCAAGTTATTGTGAGAATAAGTAATGCATTTTGCTGGTACAGTAGTCACAAAAAAATGGATCCATAATTTTCATTTTATATTACTTTTATTTTTTAAAGACATTCTCGATTTTCTTTGACTCTTTTGAAACACAATAGCCATAGCAACATTATCTTCTTCTGAGTCCTCTGCTTATTTTATGTCAGCAGCTTTATCACTTTATCTTAGAAATACTTGGGTTCTCACAGTGTCAACACAAATCATATTCTGTTGCTTTGTTTCTGGAAAGTGGTTAAGCAACTGCATAAAAGTCATAGGAAATTAATGACTCACATAACGGAAAGCATTTACTAATGTGACTTTTGTCTCAGATGCCAAGTAGTCTGAGTTTGTTTCCA
Organism: Aotus nancymaae; assembly: GCF_030222135.1. Lineage (NCBI taxonomy): Eukaryota > Metazoa > Chordata > Mammalia > Primates > Aotidae > Aotus > Aotus nancymaae. The sequence goes on along the minus strand of NW_026988418.1, from coordinate 66,706,652 downwards.
TGGTAACCCATCAGTATAACAAATGGTGGCAAACTAACTTTGCTACTTTTTTGGTTGGTTGTTTAGTTTGGACAGCTTTCTGACAGCTGTGTGTGTGTGTGTGTGTGTGTGCGTGTGTGCGTGCGTGTGTATACACATTAAAGATTATCACACACAAAAAAATCTGAGTAATTGCCTTAGTCGCATGAACAAAACCTTTTTTAGAGAGATTGTTTGAGAATCCAAGGCTATTACTTTTATGTTACAAAACTATAAAGATTACTTAACATATCTTTCCACTTCAGTTCCTATTAAGAAAAGGCATAGTCAGCTGTTTTTAAGCCTATACTTTAAAAAAAAATTCATTTATAATGTTTGTTTATTTGAAATATATGCAATCGTAGACTGCCAGAAACAAGGCAGGGAGAAAGGGAAGTGAGGACGCTGTCTTGGAGGACTGAAGACTGAGTGAATGATGGAAGAAGTGGAGGCAGCCAGCTCTGCCCTGCCCCTCCCCTGGGGACAGTGCTCTAGGGTAGGGAAGGGAGGACACTGCGAAGGGAACCAAGGCAGGCCTGGTCACATGGGACACTGAGTTGCAGAGAGATTTCTAGAGGAGGTAATGACAAAACTATTATTTTATGTCAACAGCTTTATCACTTTATCTTAGAAATAGTTGGGTTTTCACAGTGTCAACACAAATCATATTCTGTTTCTTTGTTTCTGGAAAGAGGTTAAGCAACTGTATAAAAGTTAGAGTTACGAGTTACTGTCTATGAGTTAGAGTTAAACTGGTGAGTGCGGGAAGCTGAAAGGAGAGTGGATGGAATGCAGGGAAAAGAAAAATCATGAACAAAGGCATACAAAGGAGAAATAGTGTGAAGTAAATGGGAACAACAAACAGTATGAGACAGAAAGAAGGGGTCAAGAGATAAGACTAAAGATAGGCTTAATCACGGAGAGGCCGCATTAAGGGGGTTGAACCTAATCCTATGAGAAGAAGCAGTGGAGGATGTTAAACAGAAATGACATTATCAAATTTGTATTTTAAAAGGAGTTCTCTGGTAGCAATGAGGAAGATAGATCTGAGTGGGGACCATTAAGGAGGCTGTTGCCATGTTTCAGGGAAAAATTGGGGTAGTGTTGCTAGACACAGGAAAGGGCTTGATTTACAAAAAGGAGGTAACACAGACAGGAATAGGTAGCTGGAACCAGTCATTAGTGGCCCATACATGACGTCAGTTATTCATTTGGTCGACAGATCTTTATTGTTTACCGTGTTTGGCAGATGATTAGCGTTATGCTGTACTCTTTTCCACCTTCGTCGTTTTTTCTGGGTTTCTTCTCCAATAAGGATTCTTTGTTTGCACATCGCGAGGTAATCAATAGGCAAGTACACTTTGCACAGCTCTAGTTGATCCCAACCTGATCTCGTCTTCACTTATTTGACTTTCTTACTCAGATAAGAACCTGTTTCAGAGTCCTAGCACATTTGTCAGTCTACTACTCGGGAGGCAGTATCCATGTGTTTGGATAGGGACTTATTGCCAAGGAAGTGAGTCGGAGCTTATTTCTGGCTTCATTGGGTGGGACTTTATGGGTCATGAAAAATATGTACAATAGGTTCCAAAGTATTTCATCCATATACTTAATCTTAAATGAGGGAAACAGGACTCTAGGATTCCTGGATCACCTACAACAATGTGAACAACATTTCAGCTTTCCAGATTCCTTGGGAATGATAAGACTTAGTCTATGACAGTTAGGATTTAGTTCAGCTGTATCTAACAAAACCCAAAATAAGCATTTTAAATAATAAGATTTAAGAAGTTTGGGCCAGATGTGGTGGCTTGGCCAGGGACAGTGGCTCACACCTGTAATCCCAGTACTTTGAGAGGCCAAGTTGAGTGGATCACTTGAGCCCAGGAGTTCGAGACCAGCCTGGCCAACATGGTGAAGGCTGATCTCTACAAAAAATGCAAAAATTAGCTGGGCGTGGTGGCACACACCTATAGTCCCAGCTACTCGGGAGGCCAACACAGGAAAATGACTTGAACTGGAGAGGTAGAGGTTGCAGTGAGCCAAGATCGTACCACTGCACTCCAGCCTGGGTGACAAAGTGAGACTCTGTCCCCAAAAATAGGGAGTTTGGAGGGATACAGTCCAAGGCTACGTGTATTAGGGACCCACCTTCTTTCTGACTCTGCACCATCATCACTTGGCTTTTCCTGAGGGTAACCTCATTGTCCAAAGTGACCGTTGAGAATCTAATCATCATCATGACAGTTTTCCAGCAAAGGAAAGAGGAAAAGGTAAAAGGATACATTTCAACTATCCCTCTTTTATTCTGCCTTTCCAGAAGTTATACCCAATAACCTCCATTTATATCTCATCAACTTGTATTCCATCCCATGCTTACCCTGTAGCTGCAGGGGAGGTCGGGAAAATGCAGTCTTTTAACTGGACATATTGCCTGTTTGAGTAAAATTAGGGTTCTCCTTTTAAGGAAGAAGAGAGACTGCATATTGGGTAAGTAACTGACAATCTTTGCCACATATGTTCCTGGGCACACCATTTGACTAGTCAAGCTGGTGGGTTACTTATTAGCCTGGTGGGGAGTATGATGATAAACAGATGTCAGAGACCTAAACCCTTACCTAGAGGCCAGGACTACTAGATGGGTTCACCAGTTCACATGTTGATATATGAATCTGAGGACTAAAGAAGACAACTTGGTTTTGTTTGTTTGTTTGTTTTGTTTGTTTGAAATAGAGCCTCACTCTGTTGCCCAGGCTAGAGTGCAGTGGCGCGCAATCTCAGCTCACTATAGCTCCAACCTCCTGAGCTTAAGCAACCCTCCCACCTCAGCTGCCCGAGAAGCTGGGACTACAGGTGTACGCCACCACACTTGACTAATTTTTATATTTTTTTGTAGAGATGGGGTTTTGCCGTGTTGCCCAGGCTGGTCTTGAACTGTCTTGAGCTCAAGCAGTCTGCCTGCCTTGGTCTCCCAGAGTGCTGGGATTACAGGTGTGAGCCACCATGCCCAGCCTGAAGACTTAGATTTTTAAGTTCTCAGTACATGGATAATAGTTAAGGCCATCAGTGTAAAAAAATAAGAAAGCCAAGGATAGAAGCTTGGTGGATATCAACATTTTAAGGAGACAGAGGAACAAGCAACTGCAAAGAATAGTCACAGAAGTAGAAAGAAAAAGAATATTTTAAGAATGTGTAAGAAGGGTCCAGTATGATACTAAAAGAAGTACCCTTGGATTTGGCAATTAGTTACTCACTGGTGAGCAGTTTCAATTGTGAGGAGTAGAAGCCTGATTAAGAGGAACTGAGAAGTAACTGGGAGGTAAGGAGATAGAAAATGTCTACACTGTAGAGACAGTTCTTCAAATTTCATTTCCAACTTTTCCTGCTGAGTGACCTTTGATAAGTCACATAATTTCTGTATATCTTAGTTCCTTTATCTATAAAATGGAGTACCCTTCCCATAGAGTTGTTTCGAGGATTTAGTATGTTAATATGTGTCATTTTATTATGTGTATTTACAACAATCCCTGTAATAATAAGCAGCACCCAATAAATGCTGTCATCATTATCCTTCGTATCATCACCTTCAGGGAGCTTGGACCTCAAGGCAGAGTGATAGTAAGTCGATGAGGACATGGAATTGTGGGAAGTATATTTTTTCCCTTAAGATTTAAAGACAGGTCCTGTATGAAAACCAGTTCTCTATCTCTATTTTACACTGTAATTTTAATTACCTGCCCGTATTTATAATGCTGTGCCGAAGTTTCTTAATCTCTTATTTTTCCCCCAAGCCCATCAGACTTAATGTTGGCTTCCTCCACTGTCTAACTAAACTAGATTAATATTTCTGCAAATACTTCTTTCCTGCTTGTCTGGTTTGTTTCTTAAAAGAAACATTCACATACAGCGTTCACTTGATTTCTTTGGTTTTCATTACTCAGGCCAAAGCTGCCCTCCATTTGTACAAATGATAATATATACAATTAGGCATTTAAAAGCTACTACACTATAAAGGCATTTAAAGTAGATAAAAATCTAAGATGTATTTCTATAATTAGTATTGCCTAGAAATTCCACTTATTTCACAGACAAATGAAAAATGACAATCATGCCACTGTACTTCAGCCTGGGCAACAGAGCAAAACCCCATCTCAAAAGAAAGAAAGGAAGGAAGGGAGAGAGGGATGAGGGGAGGGAAGGAGGGAAGGAGGGAGGGAGGGAGGGAGGAAGGGAGGGAGGGAGGAATACTTTTGTTCCTATTTTTAGATTATTCAGTACTTGACAGTGTTTTTGAATTTATTTTTATTTTAACACAGTCATAAATACGAATAATTTAGCGTCTAAGCGCTACAAGGCATATTACGGAAAAGCACAGTCCCCTATTTCTCACATGGCCAAACAGGAAAGGAGCAAGGAGAATAGCTGCGTCAGCTTCCCTCTCCTCCTGCCCTCTATCCTTGCAGTGTTTGTCACTTTAGGACAATCGGAGGTAGAGGGCAAGGGAGCCTGGTTGATGTAGTTCATAAGACTGGCCTCCTTGGCCACAGAGAAGGGTAAAGTGGACCTGAAATGACAAAATATCAAGCCCAGTAGTTTGGATTTCCTTGAGCACTTTTTAATTTCCTGTATTTTTTTTTTTTTTTTTTTTTAATATAGCATCCTCTTCCTGTATGGTAGATGCAGTTTCCTTTTTTTTTTAACATTCAGAATATTTTTTCTTCTTCAAGCACATGCTCTGTTTTGTTCAAGTTGCTATTTTTCTGTCTTTTTTTTAAAAAAAGACTGAGTCTTGCTCTGTCACCCAGGCTAGAGTACAGTGGCACACTCAGGGCTCACTGCAGCCTTGAACTCTTAAACTCAAGTGATCCTCCTGCCTCAACCTCCTGAGTAGCTGGGACTACAGGCACGCACCACTATACCCAGCTAAGTTTTAAATTTTTTGTAGAAACAGAGTCTCCTATTGTTGCCCAGGCTCAAACTCCTGGCTCAAGCAACCCTCCCACCTCAGCCTCCTGAAGTGCTGGGAATACAGGCATGAGCCCCTGCAACCAGCCAAGTTAGTTTTTTTTCTTTCATTTTGGTTTCTCTCATTAAAAGACTTTCCTCACTTATCTGCTCATATTTAACTGTGAGGCACTAAAAGCTGATTGGGAGCTTTGTGTACGTGGGGGTGCCTGTCATCTCAAGATTTTTATTATAGGTTGGTTTGGCTGGCTGTGTCATTGGGAGCCCTCAAAATCCGTCTCATGAAATCTTTTCTTTGAAGCTGGGTTGGATTCCCCAGAGAATATTCTGCCCACGTCTTGAAGAACAGGTGCCTGGTTCTGGCATTGTGAGAAGCCAGGTTTGGGGAAGGCTGGAAGTCTCAGCATTAAGTCATCTTTCATTACCCTGGCCAGCATGCCTTTGCGCTTGCTGTTTCTAATACCTGCCCTCACTTCAGGCTGTCCAGAGCATCCTTCTGTTTCACCTTGTCAGGAAAATACATCTCAGTCATCCGCAGGAGTCAGGGAAGGAGAGGTCTGCAGTCTGACTATTTCTGAAACAGTTTTTGATCAGTCCTCTGCCTTGTCCCTCCTTCATTCGACTTCAAAGCCTGTGTAAGTTTCTTACTCTTGGCTTTTACTATTACCAGCATAAGGTTCAAATTTCCTCAGTATGCTAAATTAGTTATCACTTGTCTGTCTGTCCCTGGCCACTTATTTTTGTCTCTAGTTCTCCTCGTCCCTGTGAGATAATACATTACTTGTTTTTATTTAGTAGGTTTTGGGAGGGAGCAGAGGCTAATACATGCACTCAACCTGCCATGTTTAACTAGAAATTTGTATATAATGTTGTAATGAAAGTAAAATAGTTTTATCTTAAATGTTGTTTCTTGATATCAGATGATGTATCAGTGGTCTCAGTGACAGGAACAACAAAGCATCTTGAAGCTCAGCGAACCCTGAAGGGTCCAGGACATCATTGTTTCTATGTATATCTCCTTGTTAGGAGCTCCGGAGACCATAGCTGATGCCTCCAGCAAGTCTTGAGGCCAAGAGAAGTTAGGAGAGAAGCAATAATAAAAAAATTCTAGGCTGAGTGTGGTGGCTCACGCCTATAATCCCAGCAATTTGAGAGACTAAGGTGGCCAGATCGCTTGAGGCCAGGAGTTTGAGACCAGCCTGACCAATATGGTGAAGCCCCACCTCTACAAAAATACAAAAATTAGCCAGGTGTGATGGTGCACACTTGTAATCCCAGCTACTATTTGGGAGGCTGAGGCATGGGAATTGCTTGAGCCCAGGAGGCAGAGGTTACAGTGAGCCAAGATTGTACTGCTGCATTCCAGCCTGGGTGACAGAGCAAGACCCTGTGTCCAAAAAAAAAAAAAAAAATCTGGATTTTTTTTCTTGCTTATTTTTATTGCTATTCACTGTTTTTTTAATGTATTTATTTTTGAGTGTACAAGTAAGCAACTGCCCTCCTTACCATGGAGTCCTACGGCTGCCCGACAACTACCTCCAGGTCCAACCTTTGTCAAACAAGACTCATCTCACAATTGGTATTGTGACTGTACCAATACATTACACCCTGCCTAGATTTCAAGGGAGACTCTGCTATGAACCCACAGATACACTCTTAATATCATGATTCATTAAATCACTTAAGGGTTCCTAAGGAGAAAAAAATGGCCAAAGTTATCATAGTGGAACCAGTGGTAAAATGCGTGTCCTCCTTTCCCATTCCTGTGTCTGTTTAGTATCTAAAAGTAGACACACATGCACATACCACACACAAATGCATACTTGGTTTTTAAATTATGGTGTTTTGTTTTGTTTTGTTTTGTTTTTTGTAATTCCTGTTCTTGGATTTCTGCGTATTGATGGAGAAATCAGAAAAAGCAGGCCAGGTGGCTCACACCTATAATCCTTGCTCTTTGGGAGGCTGAGCCAGAAGGATGGCTTGAGCCCAGGAGTTTGAGACCAGCCTGGGTAACATAGGGAGACCCATCTTTACCAAAAATTAAAAAAAGTTAGTTGAGTGTGGTGTTACATGCCTATGATCCCAGCTGCTTGGGAGGCTAAAGTGGGAAGATCTCTTGGGCCTGAGAGATCAAGGCTGTAGTGAGTTGTGACGGCACTACTACTCCAGCCTGGGCAACAGAGTGAAACCTTGTCTCAAAAACAACAACAACAAAAATAACTGATAGATCCTAATAAAAATCTGTTTTATTCCCTGAGGCAGCTATAAGTATGACTGTCACATTCACTACAGCGGTTTTCCTGTCTCTAAGCCTTTATCTAAATTTTCAACTCACTTACCAGTGCCTATCACTCCACAGACATGACTTATTACTGTCCTAAGAAAATCAAAATTATTCAGCCTGGGCTCTCTTGCTGTTCTCTTTTGCTTTCTCTAGTTTTCTCTTTATTTCATCCGTTATCTTTCTCTCTTTCCTATGTTAGAGGAATGGTTATCCTTTTCTCAGGCTGAGCTCCGCCCCTGTACCTACACACGATAGCAGAGAGAACAGTATGTACAAAAGTCTGGAAGCTTGAAAGAGAAAAATTGTGGGAAAATACAGATTCTCCTTTATGGACAAGTGGACTTTAAAGTTAAACGGGCCTGGTTTGAATGCCAGTTCTCCTCTACCACCTCCTATTTAAATGACTTTGAGTTCACTTCTCACATCACACTTCATTTTCCTTATCTTTAAAGTGAAGAGGCTGGGCACAGTGGCTCACACCTGTAATCCCAGCACTTTGGGAAGCTGAGGCAGGTGGATTACCTGAGGTCAGGAGTTCAAGACTAGCCTGGACAACATAGCGAAACCCTGTCTCTACTTTAAAAAAAAAAAAAAAAATTTAGCCTGGCATGGTGGCAGTTGCCTGTAATCCCAGCTACTTGGGAGGCTGAGTGAGGCAGGAGAATTGCTTGACTCCTGGAGGCAGAGGTTGCAGTAGGCCAAGATCATGCCACTGCACTCCAGCCTGGGCAACAGAACAAGACTCCATCTCAGATAAATAAGTAAGTAAGTAAATAAATAAATAAGGTGAAGAAAATGCCAGCTACTTCACAAGGTTGTTGGGAGATGTCATAGCATATGGTAAGCTCTCAGTAAATGGTAACTGATGTTGCTGTTATGGCTGGAGTAAAACTATGACAATAGTTCATCTTAAAACAAGGATTTGCTTATTCCTAGAATAAACATTTGTTCATATTTCTGTCGCTTGCATTAACTATGAATATAAGCCCTACAAGGTCAGGAACTCTGTCCTCGTCTTTATATTTTAAGCATGTACCACATGTGCAACATATAAAGTAAATGTACATTGTGTGTTGAATGAATGACTGGTGTGGCTTAATTTATATTGATTTAATTGATAAGTAAATTCACTTTTTTTCCGGTTTCCTGTGGATAATTAAAACCTTCAAAAGATTTTCAGATCACATTGTTAGGAATTTGCTTCCTTCCTGTTACACTGTTTACAAATACTGGCTTTTAATACATTACTTTTGCATTTTAGACTTGAGTGAAAGTGTGGGTGTGCTTTTTAACATGTCATCAATAATAGTTAATTAATTGACTCTTTTTTTCTTTCCTTCAGGGAGGTGGTGCAAGCAAACTGTGTTCACTGGAGAAAGAAGTTCTCGTTCATGTGTAAAATGAGTGCAAGTGCTGCCACAGGCATCCTAGATCCTTGTATCTACAGAGTATCAGTGAGGAAGGTATAAAAATAGCCTATGACTTCTTCCCTTTCCGAAACCATAGTTAGTTCCATAGTCACCAGCTTGCTTTGTTTAGCTCTGCTTTATCTTTATCATTAGAACTGTATATGCAGTTTTACTTCACACTTGCTAAAGTAATTTAAATTATCATGGCAAATATGATGAAGAATCTGAGGTTATAAATTAAAATATTACTCAAGAATCTTCATCTCACTGTCACTATACATATAAGTATTAATGTTATTTGTATTAGTTTGGGGACTATATATATCTATATTCACTACTTGTTCAATTCCAGGTTTTTGTTGGGCATTGTTCTGGGAACTTTATGTGTAATATACCTAATAACCCTGAAAATAGGTATCATTTTCTCCATTTTCAGGAAACCAGGGCTCGGAGAAGTTACTTGCCCAAATTTACATAGTTAATAAATGGCAAAGTAGGGACTCAAACACAGAGTTTTCTGATTCCAAGTCTGTTTTCTTTCCTGTATATTTTCTTTCCCAATATTAGGTTGAAGCAAATTACCAATAATCTAAAAAAAAATGGTAATTTCATATGGTTCAACTTTGTGTGTGTGTGTGTGTGTGTGTGTGTGTGTGTGTAGGCATATGTTATACTTACCAAAATAATACATATAATGGTCAAAAATTAAATAGAGAAGAAGAATTTAGAATGAAAGCAAGAGTCTCTGGCCTTGTTCTTTTCCATACTAGTTCTGTGTCCTGTATCAGATAAAGATGCAGTCTCTACCATGATGCTATAAATAGCTTTTAAACATAAAAATATACTCAATCTGACACAAATTAAAATTACAAATAAGATACCATTTTTTACCTATAAAGTTGACAAAGATAAAAAAAGTTTGATAGTGTGCTTTGTTGCCTAGGACACAGGGAAGCAATCAGTGACCAGTCAACAGGTACTATTCCAGGTACTGGGAGGACAGTGGAGAACTGGAATGAGTTCCTGCCCCCAAAGACTACTTTCTGGTTGGAGTTGGGGGAGGTGTGATAGGAAAGACAGAGACTGTAAACATGTAGCCAAATGAGATTATTTGAGGTCATGATAAGTGTTATGTGTAGGAAACAATTAGATAATGGAGAATAGCTTGGGCAAAGGAGATTATTTTAGAGAACTGGGGCGGGAGTCAGTGAAGACTTCTCTGAAAGGTAACATTTGAAGAAGAGGCAACCATATAAAGGTCTAGGAAGGGCCAATCGAAAGGGATGCTAAACGATCCCTTCTTGGATGAAGGTGATCTGCCTCTTCCTTACTACTCGCCCAAAGCAAATATATGTCTTTTCCTATATCACATCACTCTGAATCTCAAATTATTTCTTCAAGTTTTCATACACAGTTATCAAGCATATGAAGAGACATGACTGCATGACCAAAATTCAAAAGGAAAAGTATATGAAAAAAGAGACCCACAGAAGATACAGATTTTGGAAAGATCAATCAAAGACAGACTTTTATAATAACTATAATTAGTGAACAAGATAGAGAATTTCATCAGAGAACTAAAAATTGTTAAAAAAAAAAAAAAAAGCAAATTAAATTCTAAAACTGAGAAGTACATTAACTAAAATTAAAATTTAAAGCTAAGTAAATGAAAGAAAACCTCAACAGATGGATTTAACAGCAGGTTTACCATAACTGAAGAGAGCATTGGTAAATTGGAAAATAAGACAGAAGAAAATATTCAGCCTAAATCACAGAGAAAACAAGAGTGGAATAGACAGGAAAGAAGGTAAGACATGTAGGAGACAGTAGAAAGGTCTAACTATATAAGCCCTAGGAGGAGAGACGAGTATGGCTGAGAACCTTCTAAAACTGATCAAAGATATCAAGCCACAGATTCAGAAGTACTGTGAACCCCATGCAGTCAAGTGTGGCATATTTAAATGACAAGACCAGCCTGACTGCAACATGGGAAACAGAGAGGGAAAGTTCTTGGTAATAGGATTGGATCCACTAGATCAGGCCAAGGCCTTATGAATAGTTTAGGTTGATTATAATTGAAAGTATTGGAGGATTTTAATAAGGAGAGACATCATCTTGCGTAAGATCACTTTTGCTGCTGTGTTGGATGAATTGCAGAGACCACTTAGGTGGTTTGTGGTAGTCGAAGGGTGAAGTGCTTATGTTTTGGCATAGAGTTACAACATAGAAATGGTTATGATTGTGCAGCCAGATGCCCAACTAAAAATAGAGGGTTCTGTTACTATGGAGGGGAGGAATGGTTAATTGGGATATGACTAGCGTTGTTTCTACAGAGGTTGAATGAAGGAATAGGTCCAGGAAAAGAGAATGAGGAGTTGCCAATGAGGTAGGAATAAAACCAGGCAATTGTGGTACCATGGAAGTTTAGCAAAGAAAATGATGCAAGAAAGGAGGTGGAGTGGCCAACCCTGTAACCTTCTACTGAGATGTTGAATAAGATGAAAACAGGGAGCCTTGGTTTGGTAATCTTAAGTGCTATTGCAGACGGCCGAGCACAGTGGTTCACACCTGTAATCTCAGCAATTTGGAAGACTGAGGAGTCAGGGTTGCTTAAGGCCAGAAGTTCAAGACAAAACTAGGCAACATGGTGAGACCCTGTCTCTACAAAAAAAAAAAAAAAAAATTAGCTGGGTGTGGTGGCATGCACCTGTAGTTTTAGCTACTCAGAAGGCTGAGGTGGGAGGATCTCCTGAGCCCAGGAGTTTGAGGTTTCAGTGAGCTATGATCATGCCACTGCAACTCTAGCCTGGTTGACAGAGACCCTGTATCTAAGAAATAAAAAATGAAAAAGAACTATTACAGAGGGAAATAAGGATTAAAGCCCAATTGGAGTGGGTTGAATAGAGAGTAGGATGTAGCAAATATAGATAAGTCTTTTGATGAATTTGTCTATAGAGGGGAGCAAAGAAAAGAATTAGCAGAAATAAGGATCATCTGGAAAAAAAATTGTTTTCTTTGCTTAAGGAAGGGCACTATTAAGGAATATGACAGTGACCTAATAAAAATGTGATCCTTCGTCATGGGGTAGATCTAGTGGCATGGCCACACCTGGAATCAGTGAAGCAGGGAAGGGGAGGAACAGCAAATACTCATGAATGATAATGGAGTTTATCATAGATTGTTTCTTAACATATTTATGTTCACCAAATACATGTAAACAAACACATACCATATGCTAGGTATTGTTCTAAGTGTTTTACACTTAATTCTTACAGGTGTATGAAGACAAATCTAACGATATGGCGAATTAATGTACAGTTACATATTTTAAGTTAAAAAAGACATCTGCCTATTATTTTTTATTATTTTCCACTTTGGCCAGTCTTGTTCACATTAGGTAAGAGGATTTGTACTATACTAAACGTATGCTTTCATACGCATAAAGTAACTCTTCAATGATTCATAAAAGCTGGTTGTCTCTGGGGTGTGGTTTCAAGTCTTGTTGAAATCTTTCTATGCTATATTAGTGTGCTTAACTGAGTAAATAATTTAACCTTTCTTTGGTGATTCAGTTTTTGCAGTGAGTCCATAACACTTTTTGACCATTTCTTCTTCAGCAAATAAACAAAATATTAGCTTATGTTCTCACCATTTGTCTCATTTATATTAAAGTTAAATGCTAAATAAAAATTCTGGTCATTTGGGGGGATTGTGGGAGTCTAAATAGTTAGATTTAAGATCATCAGAATTTCCTATCTATGATATTTGCCAACATATATATGTCTACTTCAGAATTACTTGATATATGGTTAATTTTAAATCTTTAATTATATGATATCCTTACAGTGTTTTCTGTCTTTGGCAGGAATTAAAAGGTGGAAAGGCTTATGCAAAGGTAAGCAGATGTTCTTTAACTGTTTTGGAACATGTAATGTTGCTTATTGCTATTTATACGCTTAAAAATTAAATGGTTTACTCTTCTAATATCTGTTCAAGCTTGGCTCTTTTTATATAAAGCAACTCGGAGTTTGAACAGTTGGATCGAACAGTAAATTATAGGCATATTATTTCTAAATGCTGATTATGGGATGTTATTCTTTAGATTCAGCCTCCCTGCTAGAGGATGATCTCTGGTTTACATTAAGCCGTAGCAGGTGATAATTCAAAGGGTCTCACCTGGGAGGTGTTTTCAGGCCCACCTCCCCCCACTGTAAGAGGACCCCTCCTTTATGCTGTCTTAGCACTCTGTATAAACATGGTCAGTACTGCTGGTATTTACTTTTACTAGCTATGTGGAATTACTAGTGAATGTGCTCACCTTTTTGTTGACTAGAAGAAATTAGTAACAACACTACCAGAAACTCACATAGTCCTCTTTTATTTGAAGTCTCTGTGAATGGTACCTCCATCAATCCAGTCACCTGAACCAAGAGATTGAACACTAGTCTTTTCTTTCCTAACTTTTTAAATTTTGTTTTTTTGTTTTTGTGGAGATGGGGTCTTGCCGTATTACCCAGGCTAGTCTCGAACTCCTGGCCTCAAGTGGTCCTCCTGCCTTGGCCTCCCAAAGTACTGGGATTACAGGCGTGAACCACCATGCCTGGCCCCTGTACACTCGTTTTAACCTCCATATCTACCAAACACCCTAAATCTAATTGGTTGCAATGTCAGGATGTTCTTTGTTAAAGTAATAGAAAACCTTCCTCAACTAGAGATTTTTTTTTTTTTTTTTGAGACGGAGTTTCGCTCTTCTTACCCAGGCTGGAGTGCAATGGCGCGATCTCGGCTCACCGCAACCTCCGCCTCCTGGGTTCAGGCAATTCTTCTGCCTCAGCCTCCTGAGTAGCTCGGATTACAGGCACGCGCCACCGTGCCCAGCTAATTTTTTGTATTTTTAGTAGGGACGGGGTTTCACCATGTTGACCAGGATGGTCTCGATCTCTTGACCTCGTGATCCACTCGCCTCAGCCTCCCAAAGTGCTGGGATTACAGGCGTGAGCCGCCGCACCTGGCCCGAGATTTTTTTTAATGTTACAAAACAAGGAGATGTGAGATAGACTCATTCCAGAACTGGTTAGTCCACTGACTGAAGAACATCATCAAGAACCCTTATTATTTTTCTCTTTCCATTCTGCCATTTTCTATGTGATGACTTTGTTCCTGGCCCACGTCCCTCCTGGAGACCAGGTGGCTGGCTGCTTAAGTTTAATTGAACACATTCACATATGACAAAATCCAGCTACTTCCCACTGTATTACATTTTTTTGAGTGAGGAAACGTTTCCTAGATGACCCTCAGAGGATTTCCCTGTACCTTTCGTTGGCCATAACTGGATTATATGCCCACCCTAAACTAGTTGTGGGCAATAGGAATGGATTGTCATGGTTAGCTTAAACTAATCACAATCTGACAATGAGCTAGGGTTTGGGTTTCCTTTCTTGTGCACATGGATGAACTGAGACTGGACACCTAAATAAAACCAGAGTTTTGAGGCTGGGAATGGTAGCTCATGCCTGTAATCCCAGCACTTTGGAAAGCCAAGGTGGGAGGATCACTTGAGCCTAGGCATTGGTGACCATCCTGGACAACATGGTGAGACCCCGTCTCAATCAATCAATCATTCAATAAATAATAAAATAAATCAAGGCTTTGCTATCAAGGAATAGCAGGGCATTGATTGTGGGCTCAGATAACAAGGTCTGCTGTAGTTGACCAAGCCTCTTGATTCTTCCCCTCTAAAAAGCTCTTGAAACCATACCTTCTCTCCATTCCCAAGGCCACTGCGTCGGGTGATGCCTTCATTATTTTTTATTTACAGCCTGCACTGGTCTTCTATCTAGTCTCTCTGCCTCTATTATCTCCTCCATCCTCCATATTGTTGCCAAAGTAATCTTTCTAAAATTAAAACATGATCATATCATTCCCCCGTTTTTAGTCCTTTAGCAGCTATTCCTTGCTTATAAAGGAAAATGAAAATTTTTTAACCTGGCAAGTAAGACACATCTTGTCATCTCTACTGTCATTTGCACGTGAACACACACACACGCGCGCGCACACACACACACTCATATACTCATCCTTATACCTCACGCATACCATCCTCATAAACTTCCTCAAGTAGCCCATGCTATCTTAGCCTTTTGCTTTGTAACTTGATGTTTTTTCCTGCCATGCCTTGTATTTCTCCCTCCTCTTATCCTGTTGACTCATGTATCTCGTTAAAGACTCAGGTTAGTCATCCCTCTCCCGTGAGAACTTTTCTTTTCCTCTTTCTTGTAACTATGTCTTCCTCAATCACAGCACTTTCACACTGCATTGAGGAATTTGTTCACTTTTCTATCCTCCCCTATTAAACTATAAGAGTAGGAATGACTTCCATGTTACCTGAAATATAGATGCTGAAGATTATTTCACGAATGAATTAATATCTGTGACAAACAGCTAATGTTTATGTAAAATATGCTATTTCATGAGACAGTTACTCAGTGAAACCAAAGAAAAAATCATAAGGGAACATAGACTTTCTGGTTCCTCACTATAATGTAAGCTCTTTAAAGGCAGAGTAGGTGTCCTGTTGATCACTGTTACCTAGTGTCTACAACTGGGCCTGTCATATAAAAGATGCTTGGTAATATTGACCTCACTCATTGGTAACTTTCAGCCTAAAACATCACATTGGCATGCCTCACCTTTTAGTGTATTTTCTTAATAGGGGCTGTCTTAGTTTGGGATGCTATAGCAAATTACCATAGAGTAGGTGATTTAAACAACATTTATTTCTCACAGTTCTGGAGGCTGGGAAGTCCAAGAAAAGGTGCTGGTGGATCCGGTCTGGTAAGGGCCTGCTTTCTGCTTTGCAGATGGCTGTCATCTCATGGTGTCCTCAAATGGCAGAGAGCAGAGAAAAAGGAACCAAACTCTCATATGTCTTTTAAAAGAGCGTTTATTCATTCTTGAGGACTTCACTCTCATGCCCTAATTATCCCGTAGAGGTCCTGCCACCTAATACCACCCTTTTGGGGGTTAGGGTTTCAACATATGAATTTGGGGGGAACATAAACATGCAGTCATAAGAGGCACTGATCAGATTCTCCCCTTTTTAGCTTATTGACATTGTAATATATCAGCATTACAACAGTAGATGGGCTATTGTTTTATTCAACAAATATGTATTAAGTGCAGGCATTGTTCTTGGTACTATTCTAAGTACTGGAGATAGAGCAGTGAACAAGATAGACAAAAACCCCTGCATTTGTGGAGCTTACATGCTAATGGGAGTGGGGATTGTTGGAGGGACAGACAGTAAGCAAATATGAAATATGTGTGCACATGATGTGATAACTACTAAGGAGAAAAATAGAGCAGGTAAGGGGCGGAAGACGGTAAGTACAGGATAAGGGACGGGAGAGGGATGTGATATAGGATGGTCAGGGAAGGCCCCTTTAGAGAGATGACTTTCTTGAACATCGACCTGAATGGAGTAAAAGAGAAAGCTATAAGAAAATCTAAGAGACAGCATTTCCAGCAAAAGAGCAGTAAGTGCAGAAGGCCTTGAAGTGATCTTGGCATCTACAAGAAACAGGACATTGTGGCTGCCAGAGTAAATGAGGCGAAGGAGGAGATGAAGCTGTCCAGATAGCCAGGGACAGGGGACAGAGGGAATAGGAGACCACATATAAAACTCCTTCAAGAGGAATGAGATCATGTCCTTTCAGGGACATGGATGGAGCTGGAATCCATTCTCCTCAGCAAACTAATGCAAGAACAAAAACCAAACACTGCATGGTCTCACTTATAAGTGGGAGCTGAACAATGTGATAATGTGAACACGGGGAGGGGATCATCACACACTTGGGCATGTCAGGAGGGGGCGTAGGGAACAAGAGCATCAGGAAAAGTAGCTAATGCATGCTGGGCTTAATACCTAGGCGATAGGTTGATAGGTACAATAAATCATGGCACACGTTTACGTCTGTGACAAACCTGCACGTCCCGCACATGTAACCCTGAACTTAAAATCAAATTTAAAATAAAAAACTCTTTTAAGAAGTTTTGCTGTAAAGAGGGTCAGAAAAATGGTTCAATAGCCTGGAGAGAGATACGGGGTGAGGTTTTGTTTTCTTTGGTTCATTAAAGTAGGAGAAAATCCAGCATGTTTATGTGCTGTGGGGAATGATCCAGCAAAGAAGGGAAATTTTCGAATGTACAAGAGCTGAAAGAATAACTGAAGTGATTAACTTGAGTGGGCAAAAGGAGAGCCGTTGGCCTCAGACAGTAATGTAAGTGGAAAAGCAAATATGTGGGCACAGATGCAGGTAGGTGAGAAGATGTCACTGGCCGTAAAAGCTTATGGAAGTTAAGTGCTCTTTTAATTGCTTTTATTTTCCAATTGAAATAGGAAGCAAGGTCATCAGCAGAGAGTGAGGATTAGAAAGCAGTGTTGGAGGGTCAAAGAGAAGGATAAGTATGAAATAGGGTGCGCCGATAATGTGTGATCTGCATGTGAGTCTTCACATGCCCAGTTGGATATGGTTCTGTCCTGGACATATCCAGGCTTTTTCTGCTGATCTTTTTCCCCTCTAGGAGAGGCAATAAGGCTAGAGTAGCCGTGTGCAAATTAGGTGGATGTTACTGTTGCTTGATGTGTGTCTGACTTACTGCATTTGGGGCTTGTGGCCCTTCAACTGCTGAGTTCTTATTCTTCATTCTTTTTGTACCAAGCTATTAAAATAATGCTCCAGCCTGCATTCAAAACTTCATCTCGAATGCCATTTATATGTGCCCACTGTGTGTTTTAAAACCTTAAAGCAAGCAACTTAGAATCACAGCGGTTTTTGAAATGTATAATACTTTTTATTATATATTTATGGAAATATGCTTAATAAATTGCAAGCTCAATCCACATTTTGTTGTTAATAAAAAGACCGTATATACACTTAGGCACATAGACTCAGCTTGCTCAAAAAATGATAATGGGGTTGATTTGTTGTAGTGCTTGGAAATGAGAAACAGGGTTGAACAACATCAGAGGAAAGACTATAGGGCAACCTTCGGCAGGTGCAGAAAATGGGAACTGAACCTGGGCAGCAATAACAAGGAGTAACAGGTCTGAGCTGAACTTCTGCACAGCAGCAGAGAGGGTTGATGTGGGGCAGAGCTCTGAGAAAGGGAAGAATTAGGTTCCATGAAGAGAGATTCGGTTCAAGGATGATCAGCAAAGCAAATGTGGAGGGTAGTGAAAGAGAAGGCACTGGTACCAAAGAAAATAAGTGATTCACTGAAGTCACTCTAGTTCTTGCATAGGGAGTGAAAACTTAGTAACCTGCAGCTGTCTGTCTTTACCAGTGGTTAACTTGGCATAGAGCCAGACCCAGAGTAGAGAGAGTCTGATCATTCTTCTCTGTGTGTATGCCAATTATCACAATTGGTTTGCTGGTATTTCTCCCAGGTGTAAATACCACTGCTACTTGCAATGATTTTAGCTGTTTGATATACATTATTTTTACTTTAACAGTAATATATATTTTTTAATGTATACAGAAAAAATATAGTTTCCACATCAAATCTGATTTCAAAGATTCTGTTGTTGCTAAAGACAAGACTAGAATAGGTAATAAATTCATATAAAAGGTGAACCAATTTACACTAAGAAAATGTAACTTCTTGGGAAACTATCTCTACCTTGATGATTTTATACACACACGAGATGAACAACAAGGAATATGCTTAGATGTATTGAGAAAGAGGTGAGTCTGCAGCACTGTCACAAACATGCACAAATACTGAGAGACTGCTGAGGAAATGGTCCCCATCAGTGACTCTCAGGTGAGAACAGGGGGCTTTGGGTTTCAGCACAGCCTGGGCAGTTGGAATGCAGGGCTCCTGAGATTCCATGACAACCACACCTTCTCAGAATTCCATTATTGCAACAGCAAACAGTTACCTGGCACACTGGCTGAGACCTCCCTCACTCTTGTCAGAGGCAGAGCTACAGGCAGTGCCTTTGGCTCTGAGCTCAGGCAACGTTTTTGCTGTTTTTGCCATTAAGGATTCTAAAGTGCTCTGAGTTGTTGATTAAGTTCTTCGCAACCGTAAGTCAATTCCAGCTGTTGTCATCCCTCAGTCCTGACTAAACCTAGTTGATTTCACTAGTTTTTGATCCATCATGTGCTTGGGTTTCTTCTCCCCAGTCCCTGTTTGAACTCTCCTGCCACTGCATTCCAGCCTGAGTGACAGAGTGAGACTCCATCTCAAAAAAAAAAAAAAAAAGAAAGAAAGAAAAAAAGAAACTTTGGGAGTGGGGCCCAGCAATCTGTGTTTTTAACCAGCCTTTCAGATTATTCTGATGTATGCTCAAGTTTAAGAATAACAGTTCTAGATAGTGGTATACAGAGACAAAGGAAACAAAGTGTCTATCCTCTTGGAACAACAACAGACAAAGAGATGTACATAAAACTTCAGGCAGAGGTGAGTGTTATAAGGGAAACTAGAACCGGAGAAGGAGGGAGAACACAGAGGATGCTCAGGCAGGATCTCCCTGAGGGGTAGGAGGTCTGAAGTCACATAGGGCAGAGTCTGAAAATTGGCTAATCCACCGGTGACTAGCTTTTTAAACGTCTGGTTTCCTCATCTGCTAAAGTAGAGATAGTAATATTACTTCCCATAGGCCTTGCCTGGACACAGACCAGGGCAAAGAAAGAACAGAGAATCAACCTGGAAGGACAAACATAATGACCAGCACAGTGGCAAAACTGGAATCAAAATTGTCTAGGATAAATCTGACTCCAGAGTTTCTTTTCTTCTGTTTTTTCCTCCTCCTCCTCCTTCTTCTGCTTCTGCTTCTGCTTCTTCTTCGTCCTCCTCCTCCTCCTCCTCTTCTCCTCTTCCTCCTCCTCCTCCTCCTCCTTCTTTTTTTTTTTTTGACAGGATCTCTGGTTGCCTAAGCTGGAGTGTAGTAGCACAATCTCGGCTCACTGCAGCCTCAATTTCCCAAGCTCAGGTGATCCTCCCACCTCAGCCTCTCAAGTAGCTGGGACTACAGGCAGATACCACCACACCTGGCTAATTATTTTTGTATTTTTAGTAGAGACAAGATTTTTCCATGCTGCCCAGGCTGGTCTCTAACTCCTGTGCTCAAGCCATCCACCCACTTTGGCTTCTCAAAGTGCCGAGATCATAGGCATGAGCCATGGTGCCCAGCCCAGGGCTTTTATTCTTTTTCCAGCCTTATCTAAAGGTGGAAAGCCCTCTAGGAGTGATGAGTGCTTTCTGCGTCCTCAAATTAACCCTACATAAAATTTTAAAAATTACCCAAAAACATTCTTTGGTATCTGAACAGCCCATAAAACTTTTCTCTTTTTCTTTAAAGACAGGTTCTTGCTCTATTGCCTGGGCTAGGGTGCTATGGTGCAATCATAGCTCACTCTAACCTCAAACTCCTGGGGGCAAGCTGTCTTCCCACCTCAGCCTCCCAGATCTCTGAGATTACAGACATGAGCTACTGTGCCCAGCCATCTTTTTAAAACAAAAATGTATACATTCGGTGACTGTAACATACAAGACATTGACAGGATCTAGATGCTCCAGAAATGGAGTTAGTGGAGAAAATCCCTATGGGGACTCTGGAGTCCTGAAAAGATTTAGGTACAGGATGCTTCCAGGTGCTAGGAACTGTTTCTCAGCTCACTTCCTCCCTAGAAGGCTTAATCCTCAAATCGCACTTAATGCGAGCTATGGCAAGTGTCGATGGTCAAAGACCACTACTCACATGATTTCTTTCTTTTTTTTTTTTTTTTCTTAAAGATGGGGTTTCACCGTATTGGTCAGGCTGGTCTCGAACTCCTGACCTCAGGTAATCCGCCCGCCTCAGCCTCCCAAAGTACTGGGATTACAGGCATGAGCCACTACTCCTGGCCTTCACATGATACCTTTCTGCAAGGCCAGAAGGCCCAACTGCCCCATACCCCAGGCACCTCCAGCTCGCCCAGGCTCCATTGCCACCAGTGGCCTGCGTCTGGACGGCAGATCTCCCGGGCCTGTGTCTGGATGGTGGGTCTCCCGGGCCCGCGTCTGGACGGCGGGTCTCCCGGGCCTGCGGGCCCGTGTCTGGGCGGCAGATCTCCCGGGCCCGCGTCGGGACGGCGAGTCTCCCGGGCCTGCGGGCCCGTGTCTGGGCGGCGGATCTCCCGGGCCCGCGGGCCCGGGTCTGGGCGGCGGATGTCCCGGGCCCGCGGGCCCGCGTCTGGGCGGCGGGTCTCCCGGGCCCGCGGGCCCGCGTCTGGGCGGCGGGTCTCCCGGGCCCGCGGGCCCGCGTCTGGGCGGCGGATGTCCCGGGCCCGCGGGCCCGTGTCTGGGCGGCGGGTCTCCCGGGCCTGCGGGCCCGCGTCTGGGCGGGGCCTGCGGGCCCGTGTCTGGGCGGCGGGTCTCCCGGGCCTGCAGGCCCGCGTCTGGGTGGGGCCCGTGGGCCCGCGTCTGGGCGGCGGATCTCCCGGGCACGCGGGCCCGCGTCTGGGCGGCGGGTCTCCCGGGCCTGCGGGCCCGCGTCTGGGCGGCAGATCTCCCGGGCCCAAGTCTGGACGGCGGGTCTCCTGGGCCCGCGGGCCCGGGTCTGGGCGGCGGATGTCCCGGGCCCGCGGGCCCGCGTCTGGGCGGCGGGTCTCCCGGGCCCGCGGGCCCGCGTCTGGGCGGCGGGTCTCCCGGGCCCGCGGGCCCGCGTCTGGGCGGCGGATGTCCCGGGCCCGCGGGCCCGTGTCTGGGCGGCGGGTCTCCCGGGCCTGCGGGCCCGCGTCTGGGCGGGGCCTGCGGGCCCGTGTCTGGGCGGCGGGTCTCCCGGGCCTGCAGGCCCGCGTCTGGGCGGCGGATCTCCCGGGCACGCGGGCCCGCGTCTGGGCGGCGGGTCTCCCGGGCCTGCGGGCCCGCGTCTGGGCGGCAGATCTCCCGGGCCCAAGTCTGGACGGCGGGTCTCCTGGGCCCGCGGGCCCGGGTCTGGGCGGCGGATGTCCCGGGCCCGCGGGCCCGCGTCTGGGCGGCGGATGTCCCGGGCCCACGGGCCCGCGTCTGGGCGGCGGGTCTCCCGGGCCTGCGGGCCCGCGTCTGGGCGGCAGATCTCCCGGGCCCAAGTCTGGACGGCGGGTCTCCTGGGCCCGCGGGCCCGGGTCTGGGCGGCGGATGTCCCGGGCCCGCGGGCCCGCGTCTGGGCGGCGGATGTCCCGGGCCCACGGGCCCGCGTCTGGGCGGCGGGTCTCCCGGGCCTGCGGGCCCGCGTCTGGGCGGCGGGTCTCCCGGGCCTGCAGGCCCGCGTCTGGGCGGCGGATCTCCCGGGCACGCGGGCCCGCGGGCCCGCGTCTGGGCGGCGGGTCTCCCGGGCCTGCGGGCCCGCGTCTGGGCGGCGGATCTCCCGGGCCCAAGTCTGGACGGCGGGTCTCCCGGGCCCGCGGGCCTGGGTCTGGACGGCGGGTCTCCCGGGCCCGCGGGCCTGCGTCTGGGCAGCGGATGTCCCGGGCCCGCGGGCCCGTGGCTGGGCGGCGGGTCTCCCGGGCCTGCAGGCCCGCGTCTGGGCGGGGCCCGTGGGCCCGCGTCTGGGCGGCGGATCTCCCGGGCACGCGGGCCCGCGTCTGGGCGGCGGGTCTCCCGGGCCTGCGGGCCCGCGTCTGGGCGGCGGGTCTCCCGGGCCTCCGGGCCCGCGTCTGGGCGGCGGATCTCCCGGGCCCGCTTCTGGACGGCAGGTCTCCCGGGCCTGCGGGCCCGCGTCGGGACGGCGGATCTCCCGGGCCCGCTTCTGGACGGCGGGTCTCCCGGGCCTGCGGACCCGTGTCTGGGCGGCGGATCTCCCGGGCCCAAGTCTGGACGGCGGGTCTCCCGGGCCTGCGGACCCGTGTCTGGGCGGCGGATCTCCCGGGCCCAAGTCTGGACGGCGGGTCTCCCGGGCCCGCGGGCCTGCGTCTGGGCGGCGGGTCTCCCGGGCCTGGAGGCCCGCGTCTGGGCGTGGCCCGCGGGCCCGCGTCTGGACGGCGGATCTCCCGGGCACGCGTCTGGGCGGCGGATCTCCCGGGCCCGCTTCTGGACGGCGGCCTTGTGGGCCCGCGTCTGGACGGCGGATCTCCCGGGCCCGCTTCTGGACGGCGGGTCTCCCGGGCCTGCGGGCCCGTGTCTGGGCGGCGGATCTCCCGGGCCCAAGGCTGGACGGCGGGTCTCCCGGGCCTGCGGGCCTGCGTCTGGGCGGCGGATCTCCCGGGCCCGCGGGCCCGCGTCTGGGCGGCGGATCTCCCGGGCCCGCGGGCCCGCGTCTGGGCGGCGGATCTCCCGGGCCCGCGGGCCCGCGTCTGGGCGGCGGATCTCCCGGGCACGCGTCTGGACGGCGGATCTCCCGGGCCCGCTTCTGGACGGCGGATCTCCCGGGCCGGGGGGGCCCGCGTCTGGACGGCGGATCTGCTGGGCCCGGGGGCCCGCGTCTGGGCGGCGGATCTCCCGGGCACGCGTCTGGACGGCGGGTCTCCCGGGCCTGCGGGCCCGCGTCTGGGCGGCGGATCTCCTGGGCCCAAGTCTGGACGGCGGGTCTCCCGGGTCTGCGGGCCCGCGTCGGGGCGGCGGATCTCCCGGGCCCACGTCTGGACGGCGGGTCTCCTGGGCTCGCGGGCCCGCGTCTGGACGGCGGATCTCCCGGGCCTGCGGGCCCGCGTCTGGTGATGCCACATTGCCCCAAATTTTAATTTGTAAAAAAAAAAAAAAAAAATGCAGTATCTGTGAAGCACAATAAAAAAAATGAAGTAAGCCTATATCTGGGAAATCTACTATTTTGCCATGAACTTAAAACTGCTCTAAAATGCATATCTTTTAATAAAACCAAACAACCTTGTAACTGTGGCAGCTATTATTCATATGTGGAACTTTTTCGTTTGTTTAATTTAGGTATGTTTCACCACAATTTTTAAAAATGAATAGGTTTCCTTTTCCTAGTTTACCTCTGTCCACCCATTGTTCAGATCGGAACTTTCCCTCTTAGCTTCTTTGGTGAGTGAAGAGGTACTCCCTAAAGAGATTTGAAAATACTAATGTAATAAGTATTTCCTTTATTCGTTTTCAGAGGGAATTCAAGTAATTGTCAAATTGTCATACTTGTCAAGTGAATGAATTAACTAGTTCAACAATTAATAATCAGTTTTCCTACCTTGATTGAGCCTGGGATGTTCTAAGCCCTTGGTTCTCAAAGTATGGTCTCCAGATCAGCCGCACTAGGATCACCTGGGAACTTATTATAAATATACATTCCTGGCCAGGTGCAATTGCTTACGCCTGTAATCCCAGCACTTTAGGAGGCCAAGGCAGGTGGATCGCCTGAGGTCAGGAGTTTGAGATCAGCCTGGCCAAAATGGTGAAATCTCCAAAATGGTGAAAAATACAAAAATTAGTCGGGCATGGTGGCATGCACCTGTAATCCCAGCTACTCAGGAGGCTGAGGCAGGAGAATTGTTTGGACCCAGGAGGCGGAGGTATATATTCCTGGACTCCACTTCAGACACATACTGAATCAGAAACTCTGGACTGGGGGCATTGGCTCATGCCTATAATCCAAGCACTTTGGGAGGCCAAGGTGGGTGGATAATTTGAGGTCAGGAGTTTGAGACCAGCCTGGCCAACATAGTGTGACCCCCATCTCTAATAAAAATACAAAATTAGCTGTGTGTGGTGGCACATGCCTGTAGTCTCAGCTACTCAGGAAACTGAGGCATGAGAATTGCTTGAACCTGGGAGACAGAGTTTGCAGGAAGTTATGTAATTGGTTGCCAAGTGGTAGTGCATTATAAATATGACAGTGATTCCCATAACCTTATAAATAACTTTCCAAAGTAATTAAGTGAATTTGTGACAGAGGATACTTACATACCACCATCCACCGGAACAAAAGTCGACTATTCCTTTCCTATTTTTCTTCTAACAACTAAGATCCTAGAAATATTAATGGGCAGGTCATCAATGGAAAGGCAAGAGGTAAAGTGTTTCACTCATTCATTTAACAATAATTTGTTAAGTGCCTACTGTATATTTTTCTATAATTTAACATGTATTTATTAGATGACTGTGTACCCTCAAGGAATATCTAATCGAATTGAAGAAATACAATGCATGAAGCAATGAGACATTAAATAATTAAATGCTAGATTGTGTAGTGAGTACTATAATTATAGGCATTCAAAAGAGAGAGTATTAGTCAGGGTTAGAATAGCCAAAAGAAGTCTTCATTTCCTCAACATTCATTTATGCTAAAGAAAATATAGCAGGTCCAAAATGGAATCACCCATGCTAAAGTTTCACGTTACCAAACCAAAACCTAAGAGGTAATAGCCAAATCCCATTAGGCCAAGAAGATTTCCTTATCCCTATGAGGAAATTAACCCTGAAATGGTCAATCGACTATTTGTTTCTTGTTTCTCTTTGCTTCTGCTTTTTTCTGCCTATAAAACTCACCCATTCTGTTTAGCTCATCAGAGCTCCTTTTCATTTTGTAGATTAGCTGCTGCTCAGTTCATGAGTCACTAATAACTCAATCAGAGCTTTGAAATTTAATTTGCTGAAACTTTATTTTTTGTTCGTTTGTTTTGAAACGGGATCTCACTTTGTCACCCAGGCTGGAGTGCAGTGGCACAAACACAGCTCACTGTGGCCTTCACTTCCTGGGCTCAAGTGATCCTCCTGCATCAGCACCCCCACTAGCTGGGACCGCAGGTGCAAGCTATCACACCCAGCTAATTTTTTTGTATTTTTTTGTAGAGATGGGTTTTCGCCATGTTGGCCCAGCTGGTCTCGAACTCCTGAGCTTAAGCAATCTGCACACCTTGGCCTCCCAATGTGTTAGGATTACAGGTGTGAACCACCCTGCCTGGCCAAAAAGTTTGTTCTCTGACAAGCATCTCCTACATGCCAGACACTGGGAAGATCACTATAAATAAGATCCTGTTCTTACCTTCAAGGGGTTGGGAAGACAATTACAAGCTAGAGTGGCAAATGTAACAGTCAGCACAACGTGCAACAAGAGCAGTGAATGGTACAAAGTTGAAAAATGGTCAGATAGATGGCGAAAAGAAGACTGAATCATAATAGTCAACATTATACTACTTTGCATGTGTTATCTCTTTTCATTTGCAGGACAGCCCTGTTCTTATCCCTATTTTTCAAATAGGCAGTAAGGATCAGAAATTATTTTGATTGCCTGGGCGTGGTGGCTCACATCTGTAATCCCAACACTTTGGGAGCCCAAGGCGGTGGATCAGTTGAGCCCAGGAATTCGAGAGCAGCCTGGGCAACATAGTGAGAACTTGTCTCTACAAAACATACAAAAATAAATTATCCAGGCATGGTGGTATGTGCGTATAGTCACAGATACTAGGGAGGCTGAGGTGGGAAGATCCCTTGTGCCTGGGGAGGTCAAGGCTGCAGTTTCAGCACAGCCTGGGCAGTTGGAATGCAGGGCTCCTGAGATTCCATGACAACCCAACCTTCTCATAATTCCATTATTGCAACAGCAAACAGTTACCTGGCACACTGGCTGAGACCTCCCTCACTCTTGTCAGAGGCAGAGCTACAGGCAGTGCCTTTGGCTCTGAGCTCAGGCAACGTTTTTGCTGTTTTTGCCATTAAGGATTCTAAAGTGCTCTGAGGTGTTGATTAAGTTCTTCGCAACCGTAAGTCAATTCCAGCTGTTGTCATCCCTCAGTCCTGACTAAACCTAGTTGATTTCACTAGTTTTTGATCCATCATGTGCTTGGGTTTCTTCTCCCCAGTCCCTGTTTGAACCCTCCTGCCACAAACATCAGCATGGTGGTAACTGCCGCACATTTGTCCCATGACAGGGCAGACATGACTATTCTAGAAATCAATGAGGAATTGCAAGTCCAGCAGGCAGAGAGCCAACAGCAGTTTGAAGACCTCAAGGAGAAATTTCAAGCTACTGCCTACTCTCTGGCCAGGAAAATGAAGAAATACAGTAAGTTCTATAGAGTCACCATCACAGAAGTGATGAATCAGCACCTGTCGTCTCTGTGAGATACTGAAGAGTCTCTTCATCAAAATTAATTTCATCCTTCCCTTAGTTCTAGGAAAACAGAAATGGGTATTTTAGCTTCATTATGTTAAGGATGGCAAACAGAGGCACAACGTATTTAGCAACTTTTCCACGTTAGCAGTCCGATGTGAGGTGGGACTAGAGTTAAAATCCTACTTACTGACTTCTGACACAGGCACAGAACCACTTGCTTTTCTCAGCAAGATGCTCAATCATGTTTACCAGAATGCTCTCTGTACCCTAGAAGATCCTGCAGACAAATAACATCTAGTCTGTTGGTCTAAATGCCTGGAACTAATGAACTGCCATTCTGTTTAAGCTTCTTTGAGCCCAATAGGCAAATCTCTCTTGAGGGAACCCCAGGGGAAACATGGCGACAGTACGGAGTACCTGCTCTAAGGAGCTTAAAGAGGAGACTGCTCCTAATAGTAACGGTGGCATCCATAAGTGACAGCATGAAGAGCAGGGAGTACCCTGGGGAGAGGGAAGTCCTGCTTCCTGGGGCACAGGCTCTTTTTCTAAAGAGGAAGAAAGACGGCACGTAAGACATTGGGGAGGTAGCAGTGCCGTGTGCAGAGCAGGGAGCCTGGGCCAGTCTCCTGGGCCCCATCCAAGTGGCCTATCTTCTCTGTGCCTCAGTTTCCTCATCTGTTCATTGGGTACTATAATAACGCCTACCTCTGTAAACTGCTGCAATGAATTACATGCCGTGATTTTTCTAAATCTCCTAGAACAATTCTTGGCACAGAGTAAACACTATTAGTTCTCCATCCTACTGTTTCTAACTTAATTCAAACGTTATTAATATTTGGTCATATTTCTATGATGACTTCAGGGTCTCATGCCTCGTATTTCATGCAATTATATTCAGATATGAGTTTTTAAATCTTTGACATATATGTGCTTGAAATTCCCAGTACCAGGGAATCCATGAGTCCCATCGTCCTAAGGGCCTTTCCTACTATACAGGATATCACTGCTTTATGCCCCAGTAGAGTGTTTGACAGGAGAGGCTGCAAGGCTTGCAAAAGTGTCCCAGGATTCAGAGCCAGACCTCGGGGGCTATGAATTCTGACTCTGCCTCATCCCAGGTGAATCATCCTGTCAAGTTACTCGATGTGTCAATGAGTTTCTTTTTCCCCATCTCTAAGTTGGAGAGTATCAGATGCCAGCAAGTTGGGAGGTTGATAATAAAAAATGAAAAAAAATCCCTCACTACAATCTGGTACTGGGGATGCTTTTGTCCTTGGGATAGACACTGCCACCTGCCCTGCAGGCAGTGACCACACCAGTATGTCCAGCCTTCCACTGAGGCAGGCATGACTGTCTCTTCTCAGAGTGTGCAGACGAAAAAGACATAGACTCCGTGCTGAGGGATGAATTGCAGTTCATCGACGAGAAGCTGGCGGAGAAGTTCGGGCAAGCTGAGGAGCTCAGGTGAGAGACGCCGTGGGGACAGGCAGGTGGGCAGGGGTGTGATCTCTGAAGTGCAGCAGTTGAGCTGGGAGAAGCAGGAGCTAAGCTGGGCCAGGACAAGGTCAGGCATTTACATGGCAGGCACATTTCACACAAACACTCATACAACAGAACAGTAATCTTAGCAAGTTATGGGTTGCAGTTGCTTCTTGAGCTTTGTTTTCTCTTCTTAAAACAGCTAATTGTTGAGTTGAAATTTGCTTATCCAAAATTCATCAAAAGAAAATGAACCACCCAGCAGCATTTAATACACTCAAAATGGTGTGTGATCACCACCCATTTACTCTTAGTCAGAGTCACCTCCTGACTGCAGCAACTCATTCATTCAATCAATATTGCCTTCTTGACCTGCCATTCCTTTCTCCTTTCATCTTTCCAATTCACGCCATCTGCACCTGACCACATTTCTGTGCACGGCTCTGTTTCCAGTCACTGCAAGATGCACTATGTGAATTTTCACATAGAAATGTCCATGGCCAAAGTGAGGAGCTGAAAGGACATCCCCTTGAAACTGACTTAGGAAGACACTGACTTTTGTTTACAGAAGAAATAAATGAATGGAACATCACAGAGGATCTTACAGGAGCTCTCTCTGATACAGAGGAAGCCTTTGTATATATAAATACAATATATATGTATACTATATATATACACACATATGTATATTTTCATGGACTGTCATTTCTGTCACCCAGGCTGGAGTGTAGTCACACAATCTCAGCTAACTGCAACCTCTGCTTCCAAGGTTCAAGCAGTTCTCCTGTCTCAGCCTCCCGAGTAGCTGGGACTACAGGCATGCACGATCATGCCTGGCCAATTTTTGTATTTTTAGTAGAGACAGGGTTTCACCATGTTGGTAAGGCTGGGTTTGAACTCCTGAACTCAGGTAATCTGCCTGCCTCACCTCCTAAAGTGCTAGGATTACAGGCATGAGCCACTGCACCCTGCCTATATATATATATATATATATATATATATATATTTATATGTATATAATATAGATATAAAATATATAAAAATACATATATATAAAATACATATATACAATTTCTCTTGGCCACAGGCATTTTCCCAAACATGTTGTGACCTTCTGCTTGGAGGGCTCCTTGAGGACATGCTCACATAAACCTCTGTTGCAGTATTAGAACTGATCACTCATCCCTTTCCATTATTAAACGTTCTCTGCTATCTCACCATAGGCAATATAAAGCCCTGGTTCGCTGTCAGGCAAAAGAGCTGACCCAGTTACTGGAAGAGAGAGAGGCCTCCCGCTCACTGAATCAGCATTTAAAGGCCCTCCTCACTCCTGATGACCCAGCCAAGTCCCAGGGTCAGGACCTCCGAGAGCAGCTGGCCGAGGGGCACAGGCTTGCAGAGTGTTTCAACAAGCTCAGCCTAGGTAAGGTGGACACAGGCCCTGATGACACACAGCCCCAGGCTTATGAAAGTCCCCAGACCTCCACACCTCCACAATGGCAATTTTATGGGTAGTGTTTCTTTCCACTAAAAATCTGTAGCCATGACGTGACCAGGAATTCCCGGGCAAAAGCAGACATGGGAAACCCTTGGGGTTGGAGGTCACAGGATTGCAGATGTCTCCTCATTTCTTGCTGGAACATGGTCTTTGAGGCAAGAGGCAGCGTCTGTCCAGTTTTAAAGGACAGGAAGGAGGCTGTGACAGGAGGCAGCTTGTTAGAGTAAAAAGAGTCCTGGACTAAGAATGAAGGTTCCCAGGCTCTATCTTCAGCAATGTCTTTAGCAACTGTGAGGAAATGATTAATTTATCCTTCCTGAGTTCCTGTCTCTGAATCTGTAAAGGCAGACAAATTGTCTCTTGCATGCAAACGTGGGAGCACTTATGACTATATTTCACGATGAGATAAAGCCCCTTCCTGTGTAGTGTTGGAGAAGGCAATTGATGTCGGGGCATTTGGCGGTAGGAAGTGGTCTAGACTGGAGGACTCCCCATGGAGAGAGGGTCCCTGGGTAGCACAGTGGAAGTCACTTGGAGGGCCCATGAAGTTCCCAGTGTAGGGAGTATTGTGGGACAAGTTTGTTTGTCCTGTCCTAAGAGAAAGATACAGGCTTCAATGCAAGCTGTGACAGGACACAGAGCCAAAGCCTGTGCCTGGGTATCAGAAGTGTGGCAAGATTGGGGAGACAGCTGCTGAAGCTTAGAGAGAGGCTGGACAAGCCTCCAGTAATATGGGGAGCAAGAAGACTTTTCAGTATTTGGCCACATCTTGATGGTGACTCTCCAGGTCAGAAACACGTTCCCTCATGGATCAGGAGAACATGCCAGGGCATTTTTTAGGGCTAAACAGGAGAGTTTTCAGTACAATGCAGACCCATACATGGATGTTCATGCCTCAGTGCACATAGGGCTGACTGTGCTTCCAGTGGGTGAAGTGGGAAATATCTGAATAGACGCTTCTGTATTTGCAGAAAGTGATGAACGTGACGATGAAGATATTACAGATGCGGAGGTCGAGAAAGTACAGGAATCACCTGACCACAGGTAACACTGAATACTCAGGAGCGGGTAATGGGTGGTAAAATATGGAAAAGGTCTCAGAAAGAACACAAGGTAGTTGAAGGTAGTCACAGACGGCAGGTTCAGGATACAGACAGCTGCACAGTGCACCGATTTCCTGCACTCACCAACAAGGAAACAGCCCTGTTAACATGCTTGTCCATTGTCTTCGTGGCACCTGTGAGCATGACCCTCTATGAGCTCACTAGCCCTAGGGACTTCCTGCACACACAGAGGAGACCTGTCCTCCCCTGTAGTGAAGCTAGGACGAGATGGAAAGCTGCTTTTCACATGCTTGTCCTTAGACTCTTGTTAGGGAAGATAAATGACAAGGAGACAACAAGCAGGAATTAGGAAGCACCTACCAAAGTTAAACACCAAGACAAGTGCCCAGGAAAACTTGACATTTCACATCACAATGTTAAAATTAAAAACAATCTACAAGGCACACCGTCTCCGGAGTCTACCAAGGCTCAGACACCTGTATTCCCTTGGCCACAGCATGTTAAATACAACCCAGCTTAGACACACGGTGTGGCAGCTGTCTTTGGTTCTGTGTGAGTGCTGTGAAGACTGTACCATACAGAAGCAGCGGAGCGTCTGCCTTCCTCAGCTCCTGTCTTTCCAGTGCAATGAACACCAGCTGCTCTCTTCCTCTCTGGTTCCCAAGGCAGCCATGCTCTGTTGCAGAGAGAGGAGGATTGCCTGTTCTCTCTTAAATGGAACCTCCCCTTTGCTTTCTGGAACCACTACCTTATGCCTTCCGTCAAAACCAGCTGGGAATCCCTCTTGGTTTAATCTGTGTCATCTCTATCCTACCTGGCTCGTGAGGGAGGTGCAGAAGGCTGAGGAAAAGGAAGTCCCTCAGGACTCACTGGAGGAATGTGTTGTCCCTTGTTCAAACAGCTACAGGCCTTCTGACTCCAACCAGCCTCACGGGAGCACCGAAGTAACATTTGCGGGAGACGAAGTCGACTCTGCTATGATTGTAGACGGCGACTGGTCTCAGAATGAAGACGAGGAAATGCCATACTTTCTCCCAGGTAGCCTCCATATTCTTTATGCCGCATACCTCTGTCTAGGCTAAGGAAGATCAATTCTGAGGACAGGCTGTATGCAAACCCATTGATTTGAATCAGAAACTAGGATGAAGCTGGGGGCAGTGGGTCACATCTGTAATTTCAGCACTTTGGGAGGCCCAGGCGGGTGGACTACTTGAGTTCGGGAGTTCAAGATGAGCTTGGGAAATGTGGTGACATCCATCTTTAAAACGAATACAAAAAAATTACCCAGGCGAGGTGATCGACACCTGTAGTCCCCACTAATCGGGAGCCTGAGGTAGGAGAATCATCTGTGCACAGGAAGTTGAGGCTGCAGTGAGTCATGATTTCACCAGTACACGCCACCCTCAGTGACAGAGAGAGAACCTGTCTCAAAAAAAAAAAGGAAAGAAGGAAGGAAGGAAGTGGTCTAGACTGGAGCACTCCCCATGGAGAGAGGGTCCCTGGGTAGCACAGTGGAAGTCACTTGGAGGGCCCATGAAGTTCCCAGTGTAGGGAGTATTGTGGGACAAGTTTGTTTGTCCTGTCCTAAGAGAAAGATACAGGCTTCAATGCAAGCTGTGACAGGACACAGAGCCAAAGCCTGTGCCTGGGTATCAGAAGTGTGGCAAGATTGGGGAGACAGCTGCTGAAGCTTAGAGAGAGGCTGGACAAGCCTCCAGTAATATGGGGAGCAAGAAGACTTTTCAGTATTTGGCCACATCTTGATGGTGACTCTCCAGGTCAGAAACACGTTCCCTCATGGATCAGGAGAACATGCCAGGGCATTTTTTAGGGCTAAACAGGAGAGTTTTCAGTACAATGCAGACCCATACATGGATGTTCATGCCTCAGTGCACATAGGGCTGACTGTGCTTCCAGTGGGTGAAGTGGGAAATATCTGAATAGACGCTTCTGTATTTGCAGAAAGTGATGAACGTGACGATGAAGATATTACAGATGCGGAGGTCGAGAAAGTACAGGAATCACCTGACCACAGGTAACACTGAATACTCAGGAGCGGGTAATGGGTGGTAAAATATGGAAAAGGTCTCAGAAAGAACACAAGGTAGTTGAAGGTAGTCACAGACGGCAGGTTCAGGATACAGACAGCTGCACAGTGCACCGATTTCCTGCACTCACCAACAAGGAAACAGCCCTGTTAACATGCTTGTCCATTGTCTTCGTGGCACCTGTAAGCATGACCCTCTATGAGCTCACTAGCCCTAGGGACTTCCTGCACACACAGAGGAGACCTGTCCTCCCCTGTAGTGAAGCTAGGACGAGATGGAAAGCTGCTTTTCACATGCTTGTCCTTAGACTCTTGTTAGGGAAGATAAATGACAAGGAGACAACAAGCAGGAATTAGGAAGCACCTACCAAAGTTAAACACCAAGACAAGTGCCCAGGAAAACTTGACATTTCACATCACAATGTTAAAATTAAAAACAATCTACAAGGCACACCGTCTCCGGAGTCTACCAAGGCTCAGACACCTGTATTCCCTTGGCCACAGCATGTTAAATACAACCCAGCTTAGACACACGGTGTGGCAGCTGTCTTTGGTTCTGTGTGAGTGCTGTGAAGACTGTACCATACAGAAGCAGCGGAGCGTCTGCCTTCCTCAGCTCCTGTCTTTCCAGTGCAATGAACACCAGCTGCTCTCTTCCTCTCTGGTTCCCAAGGCAGCCATGCTCTGTTGCAGAGAGAGGAGGATTGCCTGTTCTCTCTTAAATGGAACCTCCCCTTTGCTTTCTGGAACCACTACCTTATGCCTTCCGTCAAAACCAGCTGGGAATCCCTCTTGGTTTAATCTGTGTCATCTCTATCCTACCTGGCTCGTGAGGGAGGTGCAGAAGGCTGAGGAAAAGGAAGTCCCTCAGGACTCACTGGAGGAATGTGTTGTCCCTTGTTCAAACAGCTACAGGCCTTCTGACTCCAACCAGCCTCACGGGAGCACCGAAGTAACATTTGCGGGAGACGAAGTCGACTCTGCTATGATTGTAGACGGCGACTGGTCTCAGAATGAAGACGAGGAAATGCCATACTTTCTCCCAGGTAGCCTCCATATTCTTTATGCCGCATACCTCTGTCTAGGCTAAGGAAGATCAATTCTGAGGACAGGCTGTATGCAAACCCATTGATTTGAATCAGAAACTAGGATGAAGCTGGGGGCAGTGGGTCACATCTGTAATTTCAGCACTTTGGGAGGCCCAGGCGGGTGGACTACTTGAGTTCGGGAGTTCAAGATGAGCTTGGGAAATGTGGTGACATCCATCTTTAAAACGAATACAAAAAAATTACCCAGGCGAGGTGATCGACACCTGTAGTCCCCACTAATCGGGAGCCTGAGGTAGGAGAATCATCTGTGCACAGGAAGTTGAGGCTGCAGTGAGTCATGATTTCACCAGTACACGCCACCCTCAGTGACAGAGAGAGAACCTGTCTCAAAAAAAAAAAGGAAAGAAGGAAGGAAGGAAGTGGTCTAGACTGGAGCACTCCCCATGGAGAGAGGGTCCCTGGGTAGCACAGTGGAAGTCACTTGGAGGGCCCATGAAGTTCCCAGTGTAGGGAGTATTGTGGGACAAGTTTGTTTGTCCTGTCCTAAGAGAAAGATACAGGCTTCAATGCAAGCTGTGACAGGACACAGAGCCAAAGCCTGTGCCTGGGTATCAGAAGTGTGGCAAGATTGGGGAGACAGCTGCTGAAGCTTAGAGAGAGGCTGGACAAGCCTCCAGTAATATGGGGAGCAAGAAGACTTTTCAGTATTTGGCCACATCTTGATGGTGACTCTCCAGGTCAGAAACACGTTCCCTCATGGATCAGGAGAACATGCCAGGGCATTTTTTAGGGCTAAACAGGAGAGTTTTCAGTACAATGCAGACCCATACATGGATGTTCATGCCTCAGTGCACATAGGGCTGACTGTGCTTCCAGTGGGTGAAGTGGGAAATATCTGAATAGACGCTTCTGTATTTGCAGAAAGTGATGAACGTGACGATGAAGATATTACAGATGCGGAGGTCGAGAAAGTACAGGAATCACCTGACCACAGGTAACACTGAATACTCAGGAGCGGGTAATGGGTGGTAAAATATGGAAAAGGTCTCAGAAAGAACACAAGGTAGTTGAAGGTAGTCACAGACGGCAGGTTCAGGATACAGACAGCTGCACAGTGCACCGATTTCCTGCACTCACCAACAAGGAAACAGCCCTGTTAACATGCTTGTCCATTGTCTTCGTGGCACCTGTAAGCATGACCCTCTATGAGCTCACTAGCCCTAGGGACTTCCTGCACACACAGAGGAGACCTGTCCTCCCCTGTAGTGAAGCTAGGACGAGATGGAAAGCTGCTTTTCACATGCTTGTCCTTAGACTCTTGTTAGGGAAGATAAATGACAAGGAGACAACAAGCAGGAATTAGGAAGCACCTACCAAAGTTAAACACCAAGACAAGTGCCCAGGAAAACTTGACATTTCACATCACAATGTTAAAATTAAAAACAATCTACAAGGCACACCGTCTCCGGAGTCTACCAAGGCTCAGACACCTGTATTCCCTTGGCCACAGCATGTTAAATACAACCCAGCTTAGACACACGGTGTGGCAGCTGTCTTTGGTTCTGTGTGAGTGCTGTGAAGACTGTACCATACAGAAGCAGCGGAGCGTCTGCCTTCCTCAGCTCCTGTCTTTCCAGTGCAATGAACACCAGCTGCTCTCTTCCTCTCTGGTTCCCAAGGCAGCCATGCTCTGTTGCAGAGAGAGGAGGATTGCCTGTTCTCTCTTAAATGGAACCTCCCCTTTGCTTTCTGGAACCACTACCTTATGCCTTCCGTCAAAACCAGCTGGGAATCCCTCTTGGTTTAATCTGTGTCATCTCTATCCTACCTGGCTCGTGAGGGAGGTGCAGAAGGCTGAGGAAAAGGAAGTCCCTCAGGACTCACTGGAGGAATGTGTTGTCCCTTGTTCAAACAGCTACAGGCCTTCTGACTCCAACCAGCCTCACGGGAGCACCGAAGTAACATTTGCGGGAGACGAAGTCGACTCTGCTATGATTGTAGACGGCGACTGGTCTCAGAATGAAGACGAGGAAATGCCATACTTTCTCCCAGGTAGCCTCCATATTCTTTATGCCGCATACCTCTGTCTAGGCTAAGGAAGATCAATTCTGAGGACAGGCTGTATGCAAACCCATTGATTTGAATCAGAAACTAGGATGAAGCTGGGGGCAGTGGGTCACATCTGTAATTTCAGCACTTTGGGAGGCCCAGGCGGGTGGACTACTTGAGTTCGGGAGTTCAAGATGAGCTTGGGAAATGTGGTGACATCCATCTTTAAAACGAATACAAAAAAATTACCCAGGCGAGGTGATCGACACCTGTAGTCCCCACTAATCGGGAGCCTGAGGTAGGAGAATCATCTGTGCACAGGAAGTTGAGGCTGCAGTGAGTCATGATTTCACCAGTACACGCCACCCTCAGTGACAGAGAGAGAACCTGTCTCAAAAAAAAAAAGGAAAGAAGGAAGGAAGGAAGTGGTCTAGACTGGAGCACTCCCCATGGAGAGAGGGTCCCTGGGTAGCACAGTGGAAGTCACTTGGAGGGCCCATGAAGTTCCCAGT
Organism: Aotus nancymaae; assembly: GCF_030222135.1. NCBI lineage: Eukaryota > Metazoa > Chordata > Mammalia > Primates > Aotidae > Aotus > Aotus nancymaae. The sequence goes on along the minus strand of NW_026988418.1, from coordinate 66,670,247 downwards.
GTAGGGAGTATTGTGGGACAAGTTTGTTTGTCCTGTCCTAAGAGAAAGATACAGGCTTCAATGCAAGCTGTGACAGGACACAGAGCCAAAGCCTGTGCCTGGGTATCAGAAGTGTGGCAAGATTGGGGAGACAGCTGCTGAAGCTTAGAGAGAGGCTGGACAAGCCTCCAGTAATATGGGGAGCAAGAAGACTTTTCAGTATTTGGCCACATCTTGATGGTGACTCTCCAGGTCAGAAACACGTTCCCTCATGGATCAGGAGAACATGCCAGGGCATTTTTTAGGGCTAAACAGGAGAGTTTTCAGTACAATGCAGACCCATACATGGATGTTCATGCCTCAGTGCACATAGGGCTGACTGTGCTTCCAGTGGGTGAAGTGGGAAATATCTGAATAGACGCTTCTGTATTTGCAGAAAGTGATGAACGTGACGATGAAGATATTACAGATGCGGAGGTCGAGAAAGTACAGGAATCACCTGACCACAGGTAACACTGAATACTCAGGAGCGGGTAATGGGTGGTAAAATATGGAAAAGGTCTCAGAAAGAACACAAGGTAGTTGAAGGTAGTCACAGACGGCAGGTTCAGGATACAGACAGCTGCACAGTGCACCGATTTCCTGCACTCACCAACAAGGAAACAGCCCTGTTAACATGCTTGTCCATTGTCTTCGTGGCACCTGTAAGCATGACCCTCTATGAGCTCACTAGCCCTAGGGACTTCCTGCACACACAGAGGAGACCTGTCCTCCCCTGTAGTGAAGCTAGGACGAGATGGAAAGCTGCTTTTCACATGCTTGTCCTTAGACTCTTGTTAGGGAAGGTAAATGACAAGGAGACAACAAGCAGGAATTAGGAAGCACCTACCAAAGTTAAACACCAAGACAAGTGCCCAGGAAAACTTGACATTTCACATCACAATGTTAAAATTAAAAACAATCTACAAGGCACACCGTCTCCGGAGTCTACCAAGGCTCAGACACCTGTATTCCCTTGGCCACAGCATGTTAAATACAACCCAGCTTAGACACACGGTGTGGCAGCTGTCTTTGGTTCTGTGTGAGTGCTGTGAAGACTGTACCATACAGAAGCAGCGGAGCGTCTGCCTTCCTCAGCTCCTGTCTTTCCAGTGCAATGAACACCAGCTGCTCTCTTCCTCTCTGGTTCCCAAGGCAGCCATGCTCTGTTGCAGAGAGAGGAGGATTGCCTGTTCTCTCTTAAATGGAACCTCCCCTTTGCTTTCTGGAACCACTACCTTATGCCTTCCGTCAAAACCAGCTGGGAATCCCTCTTGGTTTAATCTGTGTCATCTCTATCCTACCTGGCTCGTGAGGGAGGTGCAGAAGGCTGAGGAAAAGGAAGTCCCTCAGGACTCACTGGAGGAATGTGTTGTCCCTTGTTCAAACAGCTACAGGCCTTCTGACTCCAACCAGCCTCACGGGAGCACCGAAGTAACATTTGCGGGAGACGAAGTCGACTCTGCTATGATTGTAGACGGCGACTGGTCTCAGAATGAAGACGAGGAAATGCCATACTTTCTCCCAGGTAGCCTCCATATTCTTTATGCCGCATACCTCTGTCTAGGCTAAGGAAGATCAATTCTGAGGACAGGCTGTATGCAAACCCATTGATTTGAATCAGAAACTAGGATGAAGCTGGGGGCAGTGGGTCACATCTGTAATTTCAGCACTTTGGGAGGCCCAGGCGGGTGGACTACTTGAGTTCGGGAGTTCAAGATGAGCTTGGGAAATGTGGTGACATCCATCTTTAAAACGAATACAAAAAAATTACCCAGGCGAGGTGATCGACACCTGTAGTCCCCACTAATCGGGAGCCTGAGGTAGGAGAATCATCTGTGCACAGGAAGTTGAGGCTGCAGTGAGTCATGATTTCACCAGTACACGCCACCCTCAGTGACAGAGAGAGAACCTGTCTCAAAAAAAAAAAGGAAAGAAGGAAGGAAGGAAGTGGTCTAGACTGGAGCACTCCCCATGGAGAGAGGGTCCCTGGGTAGCACAGTGGAAGTCACTTGGAGGGCCCATGAAGTTCCCAGTGTAGGGAGTATTGTGGGACAAGTTTGTTTGTCCTGTCCTAAGAGAAAGATACAGGCTTCAATGCAAGCTGTGACAGGACACAGAGCCAAAGCCTGTGCCTGGGTATCAGAAGTGTGGCAAGATTGGGGAGACAGCTGCTGAAGCTTAGAGAGAGGCTGGACAAGCCTCCAGTAATATGGGGAGCAAGAAGACTTTTCAGTATTTGGCCACATCTTGATGGTGACTCTCCAGGTCAGAAACACGTTCCCTCATGGATCAGGAGAACATGCCAGGGCATTTTTTAGGGCTAAACAGGAGAGTTTTCAGTACAATGCAGACCCATACATGGATGTTCATGCCTCAGTGCACATAGGGCTGACTGTGCTTCCAGTGGGTGAAGTGGGAAATATCTGAATAGACGCTTCTGTATTTGCAGAAAGTGATGAACGTGACGATGAAGATATTACAGATGCGGAGGTCGAGAAAGTACAGGAATCACCTGACCACAGGTAACACTGAATACTCAGGAGCGGGTAATGGGTGGTAAAATATGGAAAAGGTCTCAGAAAGAACACAAGGTAGTTGAAGGTAGTCACAGACGGCAGGTTCAGGATACAGACAGCTGCACAGTGCACCGATTTCCTGCACTCACCAACAAGGAAACAGCCCTGTTAACATGCTTGTCCATTGTCTTCGTGGCACCTGTAAGCATGACCCTCTATGAGCTCACTAGCCCTAGGGACTTCCTGCACACACAGAGGAGACCTGTCCTCCCCTGTAGTGAAGCTAGGACGAGATGGAAAGCTGCTTTTCACATGCTTGTCCTTAGACTCTTGTTAGGGAAGATAAATGACAAGGAGACAACAAGCAGGAATTAGGAAGCACCTACCAAAGTTAAACACCAAGACAAGTGCCCAGGAAAACTTGACATTTCACATCACAATGTTAAAATTAAAAACAATCTACAAGGCACACCGTCTCCGGAGTCTACCAAGGCTCAGACACCTGTATTCCCTTGGCCACAGCATGTTAAATACAACCCAGCTTAGACACACGGTGTGGCAGCTGTCTTTGGTTCTGTGTGAGTGCTGTGAAGACTGTACCATACAGAAGCAGCGGAGCGTCTGCCTTCCTCAGCTCCTGTCTTTCCAGTGCAATGAACACCAGCTGCTCTCTTCCTCTCTGGTTCCCAAGGCAGCCATGCTCTGTTGCAGAGAGAGGAGGATTGCCTGTTCTCTCTTAAATGGAACCTCCCCTTTGCTTTCTGGAACCACTACCTTATGCCTTCCGTCAAAACCAGCTGGGAATCCCTCTTGGTTTAATCTGTGTCATCTCTATCCTACCTGGCTCGTGAGGGAGGTGCAGAAGGCTGAGGAAAAGGAAGTCCCTCAGGACTCACTGGAGGAATGTGTTGTCCCTTGTTCAAACAGCTACAGGCCTTCTGACTCCAACCAGCCTCACGGGAGCACCGAAGTAACATTTGCGGGAGACGAAGTCGACTCTGCTATGATTGTAGACGGCGACTGGTCTCAGAATGAAGACGAGGAAATGCCATACTTTCTCCCAGGTAGCCTCCATATTCTTTATGCCGCATACCTCTGTCTAGGCTAAGGAAGATCAATTCTGAGGACAGGCTGTATGCAAACCCATTGATTTGAATCAGAAACTAGGATGAAGCTGGGGGCAGTGGGTCACATCTGTAATTTCAGCACTTTGGGAGGCCCAGGCGGGTGGACTACTTGAGTTCGGGAGTTCAAGATGAGCTTGGGAAATGTGGTGACATCCATCTTTAAAACGAATACAAAAAAATTACCCAGGCGAGGTGATCGACACCTGTAGTCCCCACTAATCGGGAGCCTGAGGTAGGAGAATCATCTGTGCACAGGAAGTTGAGGCTGCAGTGAGTCATGATTTCACCAGTACACGCCACCCTCAGTGACAGAGAGAGAACCTGTCTCAAAAAAAAAAAGGAAAGAAGGAAGGAAGGAAGTGGTCTAGACTGGAGCACTCCCCATGGAGAGAGGGTCCCTGGGTAGCACAGTGGAAGTCACTTGGAGGGCCCATGAAGTTCCCAGTGTAGGGAGTATTGTGGGACAAGTTTGTTTGTCCTGTCCTAAGAGAAAGATACAGGCTTCAATGCAAGCTGTGACAGGACACAGAGCCAAAGCCTGTGCCTGGGTATCAGAAGTGTGGCAAGATTGGGGAGACAGCTGCTGAAGCTTAGAGAGAGGCTGGACAAGCCTCCAGTAATATGGGGAGCAAGAAGACTTTTCAGTATTTGGCCACATCTTGATGGTGACTCTCCAGGTCAGAAACACGTTCCCTCATGGATCAGGAGAACATGCCAGGGCATTTTTTAGGGCTAAACAGGAGAGTTTTCAGTACAATGCAGACCCATACATGGATGTTCATGCCTCAGTGCACATAGGGCTGACTGTGCTTCCAGTGGGTGAAGTGGGAAATATCTGAATAGACGCTTCTGTATTTGCAGAAAGTGATGAACGTGACGATGAAGATATTACAGATGCGGAGGTCGAGAAAGTACAGGAATCACCTGACCACAGGTAACACTGAATACTCAGGAGCGGGTAATGGGTGGTAAAATATGGAAAAGGTCTCAGAAAGAACACAAGGTAGTTGAAGGTAGTCACAGACGGCAGGTTCAGGATACAGACAGCTGCACAGTGCACCGATTTCCTGCACTCACCAACAAGGAAACAGCCCTGTTAACATGCTTGTCCATTGTCTTCGTGGCACCTGTAAGCATGACCCTCTATGAGCTCACTAGCCCTAGGGACTTCCTGCACACACAGAGGAGACCTGTCCTCCCCTGTAGTGAAGCTAGGACGAGATGGAAAGCTGCTTTTCACATGCTTGTCCTTAGACTCTTGTTAGGGAAGATAAATGACAAGGAGACAACAAGCAGGAATTAGGAAGCACCTACCAAAGTTAAACACCAAGACAAGTGCCCAGGAAAACTTGACATTTCACATCACAATGTTAAAATTAAAAACAATCTACAAGGCACACCGTCTCCGGAGTCTACCAAGGCTCAGACACCTGTATTCCCTTGGCCACAGCATGTTAAATACAACCCAGCTTAGACACACGGTGTGGCAGCTGTCTTTGGTTCTGTGTGAGTGCTGTGAAGACTGTACCATACAGAAGCAGCGGAGCGTCTGCCTTCCTCAGCTCCTGTCTTTCCAGTGCAATGAACACCAGCTGCTCTCTTCCTCTCTGGTTCCCAAGGCAGCCATGCTCTGTTGCAGAGAGAGGAGGATTGCCTGTTCTCTCTTAAATGGAACCTCCCCTTTGCTTTCTGGAACCACTACCTTATGCCTTCCGTCAAAACCAGCTGGGAATCCCTCTTGGTTTAATCTGTGTCATCTCTATCCTACCTGGCTCGTGAGGGAGGTGCAGAAGGCTGAGGAAAAGGAAGTCCCTCAGGACTCACTGGAGGAATGTGTTGTCCCTTGTTCAAACAGCTACAGGCCTTCTGACTCCAACCAGCCTCACGGGAGCACCGAAGTAACATTTGCGGGAGACGAAGTCGACTCTGCTATGATTGTAGACGGCGACTGGTCTCAGAATGAAGACGAGGAAATGCCATACTTTCTCCCAGGTAGCCTCCATATTCTTTATGCCGCATACCTCTGTCTAGGCTAAGGAAGATCAATTCTGAGGACAGGCTGTATGCAAACCCATTGATTTGAATCAGAAACTAGGATGAAGCTGGGGGCAGTGGGTCACATCTGTAATTTCAGCACTTTGGGAGGCCCAGGCGGGTGGACTACTTGAGTTCGGGAGTTCAAGATGAGCTTGGGAAATGTGGTGACATCCATCTTTAAAACGAATACAAAAAAATTACCCAGGCGAGGTGATCGACACCTGTAGTCCCCACTAATCGGGAGCCTGAGGTAGGAGAATCATCTGTGCACAGGAAGTTGAGGCTGCAGTGAGTCATGATTTCACCAGTACACGCCACCCTCAGTGACAGAGAGAGAACCTGTCTCAAAAAAAAAAAGGAAAGAAGGAAGGAAGGAAGTGGTCTAGACTGGAGCACTCCCCATGGAGAGAGGGTCCCTGGGTAGCACAGTGGAAGTCACTTGGAGGGCCCATGAAGTTCCCAGTGTAGGGAGTATTGTGGGACAAGTTTGTTTGTCCTGTCCTAAGAGAAAGATACAGGCTTCAATGCAAGCTGTGACAGGACACAGAGCCAAAGCCTGTGCCTGGGTATCAGAAGTGTGGCAAGATTGGGGAGACAGCTGCTGAAGCTTAGAGAGAGGCTGGACAAGCCTCCAGTAATATGGGGAGCAAGAAGACTTTTCAGTATTTGGCCACATCTTGATGGTGACTCTCCAGGTCAGAAACACGTTCCCTCATGGATCAGGAGAACATGCCAGGGCATTTTTTAGGGCTAAACAGGAGAGTTTTCAGTACAATGCAGACCCATACATGGATGTTCATGCCTCAGTGCACATAGGGCTGACTGTGCTTCCAGTGGGTGAAGTGGGAAATATCTGAATAGACGCTTCTGTATTTGCAGAAAGTGATGAACGTGACGATGAAGATATTACAGATGAGGAGGTCGAGAAAGTACAGGAATCACCTGACCACAGGTAACACTGAATACTCAGGAGCGGGTAATGGGTGGTAAAATATGGAAAAGGTCTCAGAAAGAACACAAGGTAGTTGAAGGTAGTCACAGACGGCAGGTTCAGGATACAGACAGCTGCACAGTGCACCGATTTCCTGCACTCACCAACAAGGAAACAGCCCTGTTAACATGCTTGTCCATTGTCTTCGTGGCACCTGTAAGCATGACCCTCTATGAGCTCACTAGCCCTAGGGACTTCCTGCACACACAGAGGAGACCTGTCCTCCCCTGTAGTGAAGCTAGGACGAGATGGAAAGCTGCTTTTCACATGCTTGTCCTTAGACTCTTGTTAGGGAAGATAAATGACAAGGAGACAACAAGCAGGAATTAGGAAGCACCTACCAAAGTTAAACACCAAGACAAGTGCCCAGGAAAACTTGACATTTCACATCACAATGTTAAAATTAAAAACAATCTACAAGGCACACCGTCTCCGGAGTCTACCAAGGCTCAGACACCTGTATTCCCTTGGCCACAGCATGTTAAATACAACCCAGCTTAGACACACGGTGTGGCAGCTGTCTTTGGTTCTGTGTGAGTGCTGTGAAGACTGTACCATACAGAAGCAGCGGAGCGTCTGCCTTCCTCAGCTCCTGTCTTTCCAGTGCAATGAACACCAGCTGCTCTCTTCCTCTCTGGTTCCCAAGGCAGCCATGCTCTGTTGCAGAGAGAGAAGGATTGCCTGTTCTCTCTTAAATGGAACCTCCCCTTTGCTTTCTGGAACCACTACCTTATGCCTTCCGTCAAAACCAGCTGGGAATCCCTCTTGGTTTAATCTGTGTCATCTCTATCCTACCTGGCTCGTGAGGGAGGTGCAGAAGGCTGAGGAAAAGGAAGTCCCTCAGGACTCACTGGAGGAATGTGTTGTCCCTTGTTCAAACAGCTACAGGCCTTCTGACTCCAACCAGCCTCACGGGAGCACCGAAGTAACATTTGCGGGAGACGAAGTCGACTCTGCTATGATTGTAGACGGCGACTGGTCTCAGAATGAAGACGAGGAAATGCCATACTTTCTCCCAGGTAGCCTCCATATTCTTTATGCCGCATACCTCTGTCTAGGCTAAGGAAGATCAATTCTGAGGACAGGCTGTATGCAAACCCATTGATTTGAATCAGAAACTAGGATGAAGCTGGGGGCAGTGGGTCACATCTGTAATTTCAGCACTTTGGGAGGCCCAGGCGGGTGGACTACTTGAGTTCGGGAGTTCAAGATGAGCTTGGGAAATGTGGTGACATCCATCTTTAAAACGAATACAAAAAAATTACCCAGGCGAGGTGATCGACACCTGTAGTCCCCACTAATCGGGAGCCTGAGGTAGGAGAATCATCTGTGCACAGGAAGTTGAGGCTGCAGTGAGTCATGATTTCACCAGTACACGCCACCCTCAGTGACAGAGAGAGAACCTGTCTCAAAAAAAAAAAGGAAAGAAGGAAGGAAGGAAGTGGTCTAGACTGGAGCACTCCCCATGGAGAGAGGGTCCCTGGGTAGCACAGTGGAAGTCACTTGGAGGGCCCATGAAGTTCCCAGTGTAGGGAGTATTGTGGGACAAGTTTGTTTGTCCTGTCCTAAGAGAAAGATACAGGCTTCAATGCAAGCTGTGACAGGACACAGAGCCAAAGCCTGTGCCTGGGTATCAGAAGTGTGGCAAGATTGGGGAGACAGCTGCTGAAGCTTAGAGAGAGGCTGGACAAGCCTCCAGTAATATGGGGAGCAAGAAGACTTTTCAGTATTTGGCCACATCTTGATGGTGACTCTCCAGGTCAGAAACACGTTCCCTCATGGATCAGGAGAACATGCCAGGGCATTTTTTAGGGCTAAACAGGAGAGTTTTCAGTACAATGCAGACCCATACATGGATGTTCATGCCTCAGTGCACATAGGGCTGACTGTGCTTCCAGTGGGTGAAGTGGGAAATATCTGAATAGACGCTTCTGTATTTGCAGAAAGTGATGAACGTGACGATGAAGATATTACAGATGCGGAGGTCGAGAAAGTACAGGAATCACCTGACCACAGGTAACACTGAATACTCAGGAGCGGGTAATGGGTGGTAAAATATGGAAAAGGTCTCAGAAAGAACACAAGGTAGTTGAAGGTAGTCACAGACGGCAGGTTCAGGATACAGACAGCTGCACAGTGCACCGATTTCCTGCACTCACCAACAAGGAAACAGCCCTGTTAACATGCTTGTCCATTGTCTTCGTGGCACCTGTGAGCATGACCCTCTATGAGCTCACTAGCCCTAGGGACTTCCTGCACACACAGAGGAGACCTGTCCTCCCCTGTAGTGAAGCTAGGACGAGATGGAAAGCTGCTTTTCACATGCTTGTCCTTAGACTCTTGTTAGGGAAGATAAATGACAAGGAGACAACAAGCAGGAATTAGGAAGCACCTACCAAAGTTAAACACCAAGACAAGTGCCCAGGAAAACTTGACATTTCACATCACAATGTTAAAATTAAAAACAATCTACAAGGCACACCGTCTCCGGAGTCTACCAAGGCTCAGACACCTGTATTCCCTTGGCCACAGCATGTTAAATACAACCCAGCTTAGACACACGGTGTGGCAGCTGTCTTTGGTTCTGTGTGAGTGCTGTGAAGACTGTACCATACAGAAGCAGCGGAGCGTCTGCCTTCCTCAGCTCCTGTCTTTCCAGTGCAATGAACACCAGCTGCTCTCTTCCTCTCTGGTTCCCAAGGCAGCCATGCTCTGTTGCAGAGAGAGGAGGATTGCCTGTTCTCTCTTAAATGGAACCTCCCCTTTGCTTTCTGGAACCACTACCTTATGCCTTCCGTCAAAACCAGCTGGGAATCCCTCTTGGTTTAATCTGTGTCATCTCTATCCTACCTGGCTCGTGAGGGAGGTGCAGAAGGCTGAGGAAAAGGAAGTCCCTCAGGACTCACTGGAGGAATGTGTTGTCCCTTGTTCAAACAGCTACAGGCCTTCTGACTCCAACCAGCCTCACGGGAGCACCGAAGTAACATTTGAGGGAGACGAAGTCGACTCTGCTATGATTGTAGACGGCGACTGGTCTCAGAATGAAGACGAGGAAATGCCATACTTTCTCCCAGGTAGCCTCCATATTCTTTATGCCGCATACCTCTGTCTAGGCTAAGGAAGATCAATTCTGAGGACAGGCTGTATGCAAACCCATTGATTTGAATCAGAAACTAGGATGAAGCTGGGGGCAGTGGGTCACATCTGTAATTTCAGCACTTTGGGAGGCCCAGGCGGGTGGACTACTTGAGTTCGGGAGTTCAAGATGAGCTTGGGAAATGTGGTGACATCCATCTTTAAAACGAATACAAAAAAATTACCCAGGCGAGGTGATCGACACCTGTAGTCCCCACTAATCGGGAGCCTGAGGTAGGAGAATCATCTGTGCACAGGAAGTTGAGGCTGCAGTGAGTCATGATTTCACCAGTACACGCCACCCTCAGTGACAGAGAGAGAACCTGTCTCAAAAAAAAAAAGGAAAGAAGGAAGGAAGGAAGTGGTCTAGACTGGAGCACTCCCCATGGAGAGAGGGTCCCTGGGTAGCACAGTGGAAGTCACTTGGAGGGCCCATGAAGTTCCCAGTGTAGGGAGTATTGTGGGACAAGTTTGTTTGTCCTGTCCTAAGAGAAAGATACAGGCTTCAATGCAAGCTGTGACAGGACACAGAGCCAAAGCCTGTGCCTGGGTATCAGAAGTGTGGCAAGATTGGGGAGACAGCTGCTGAAGCTTAGAGAGAGGCTGGACAAGCCTCCAGTAATATGGGGAGCAAGAAGACTTTTCAGTATTTGGCCACATCTTGATGGTGACTCTCCAGGTCAGAAACACGTTCCCTCATGGATCAGGAGAACATGCCAGGGCATTTTTTAGGGCTAAACAGGAGAGTTTTCAGTACAATGCAGACCCATACATGGATGTTCATGCCTCAGTGCACATAGGGCTGACTGTGCTTCCAGTGGGTGAAGTGGGAAATATCTGAATAGACGCTTCTGTATTTGCAGAAAGTGATGAACGTGACGATGAAGATATTACAGATGCGGAGGTCGAGAAAGTACAGGAATCACCTGACCACAGGTAACACTGAATACTCAGGAGCGGGTAATGGGTGGTAAAATATGGAAAAGGTCTCAGAAAGAACACAAGGTAGTTGAAGGTAGTCACAGACGGCAGGTTCAGGATACAGACAGCTGCACAGTGCACCGATTTCCTGCACTCACCAACAAGGAAACAGCCCTGTTAACATGCTTGTCCATTGTCTTCGTGGCACCTGTAAGCATGACCCTCTATGAGCTCACTAGCCCTAGGGACTTCCTGCACACACAGAGGAGACCTGTCCTCCCCTGTAGTGAAGCTAGGACGAGATGGAAAGCTGCTTTTCACATGCTTGTCCTTAGACTCTTGTTAGGGAAGATAAATGACAAGGAGACAACAAGCAGGAATTAGGAAGCACCTACCAAAGTTAAACACCAAGACAAGTGCCCAGGAAAACTTGACATTTCACATCACAATGTTAAAATTAAAAACAATCTACAAGGCACACCGTCTCCGGAGTCTACCAAGGCTCAGACACCTGTATTCCCTTGGCCACAGCATGTTAAATACAACCCAGCTTAGACACACGGTGTGGCCGCTGTCTTTGGTTCTGTGTGAGTGCTGTGAAGACTGTACCATACAGAAGCAGCGGAGCGTCTGCCTTCCTCAGCTCCTGTCTTTCCAGTGCAATGAACACCAGCTGCTCTCTTCCTCTCTGGTTCCCAAGGCAGCCATGCTCTGTTGCAGATAGAGGAGGATTGCCTGTTCTCTCTTAAATGGAACCTCCCCTTTGCTTTCTGGAACCACTACCTTATGCCTTCCGTCAAAACCAGCTGGGAATCCCTCTTGGTTTAATCTGTGTCATCTCTATCCTACCTGGCTCGTGAGGGAGGTGCAGAAGGCTGAGGAAAAGGAAGTCCCTCAGGACTCACTGGAGGAATGTGTTGTCCCTTGTTCAAACAGCTACAGGCCTTCTGACTCCAACCAGCCTCACGGGAGCACCGAAGTAACATTTGAGGGAGGCGAAGTCGACTCTGCTATGATTATAGACGGTGACTGGTCTCAGAATGAAGACGAGGAAATGCCATACTTTCTCCCAGGTAGCCTCCATATTCTTTATGCCGCATACCTCTGTCTAGGCTAAGGAAGATCAATTCTGAGGACAGGCTGTATGCAAACCCATTGATTTGAATCAGAAACTAGGATGAAGCTGGGGGCAGTGGGTCACATCTGTAATTTCAGCACTTTGGGAGGCCCAGGCGGGTGGACTACTTGAGTTCGGGAGTTCAAGATGAGCTTGGGAAATGTGGTGAAATCCATCTTTAAAACGAATACAAAAATATTACCCAGGCGAGGTGATCGACACCTGTAGTCCCCACTAATCGGGAGCCTGAGGTAGGAGAATCATCTGTGCATAGGAAGTTGAGGCTGCAGTGAGTCATGATGTCACCAGTACACTCCACCCTCAGTGACAGAGAGAGAACCTGTCTCAAAAAAAAAAAAAAGAAGGAACGAAGGAAGGAAGCAGGGAGGGAGGGAGGGAGGGACAGAGGGGCGGAAGGGGAGGGAAAGAAGGATGTGAAGGAGAAAAGGAGGGAGGGAAGGAAGGAGGGAGGGAAGGAGGACTAGGATGGAATATTTAATATAGATACAAGAGAGTCAGATAGCTTTCCAATTCTCCCTGGCCCTGATATCAGGTGACTGGACCACAGGCAGGTAGGACAACTTCACTGCCACCTGTGTACAGGAGGTGTACTGGAGGTATCTGTCAGGCCTTCTAGCTCATTTCCTATGTCTCTTGTCACCTCTAATGATGTAATTTGTGCCCCAGCACAATGTCCATGGAGTTTCCATGCTTGTCCAAGGCCACTGTCAAAGACAGCCTTGCCTACATATTAAAAGATGTTGTTTGCCTGCATTTACATGATGTCTGTCTGTGTGGCCTTGGTCACTGGATTGCTTTAGTGAGAAGCAGGGACAGCAGGGATGGGTGTCTGGGAGCACTTAACAAAGGGAAAGCTGAGACTGTTCCTACTGAAGCCCCTTCTCCTTTCAGCTCCCACCCAAGAGACCCGTCCCCAAGGGACTTGCAGTGGAGACGTGAGCTACTACCTGTCAGAGATGGAGACTTCACTGACACAGCCGGAGCCAAGCACCCTGGTGCCCAATTGTCTTGGACTACAGCTGGATCAAGGGTTCGACTGTGGGAATGGCTTAGCCAGGCAGGGCCCTTCGTCCACCACCTGCAGCTTCACAGCCAATGCTGATTCTGGGACCCAATGTTCCTTTCAAGGTAGGGAAGGAAAGAGGGTAGGAAGCTCTAATCCAGGTCTTGGTGGTCACGGTGCTGTGGGTGCAGCAGAGAATGGGCGCCTCTCCGTGCTCACTCAGGGTCAAGTTGAAATCCGTGATGCTCCAACCCAGTGAGGTGAGCAAGAGCCTGGGGCTTAGGACAAAATCTGCTCTCAGGTCCTGGGTTTGCCTCCTTCTGGTTGTTCACTTTGGCCAAAGATTTTGTCTTTTGGGGATATAAATCTCTGTTTCCTCATCGGAGCTACCTAAAAAATAGTATCTGCCTGTAATCATTGTTGAGAGTATTAATTATTATAATTTCCAAAGGGCCTGATTCAATAACAATTACTCGATAAACCTATAAATAGCTGTTATCTAATCCACTTGTCTTTCTGACAACTTTACATTTAGAAGGTGACTTCACAGACTATGTTGTCTCTGAGGCAGAGCGATTGTGAAGCTCTCTGTTTTCTAGAGACCCCTCTTCCCTTCCTTTCTCACACGTACTCCTCTGCCAGTTTTCTTCCTCTCCTTCCCCATCCCTCATGAAGCCGATTCTCAACTATCAGGCACTCTCCATGACAACCTATAGGCACATTCAGTAACAGTGTAAATCCTGGGCCCACGAGTCAGTCTCATGACATGTCCAGATCTTTCTTCTCCTTGTTTTTCCGCTCTTTTTGAAAACAAAGGGCAATTTTCACGTGGAAAGTGTCCACATCAGTCTCTTTTATGAAAATCCATTTAGTTCATCATCTCCACTCATGTACACAGCCACGTCCTCAGTTTCCATCTCAGAGGGAACAATTCTGCTCAGATTTCCTTAAAACCATGGGTCGTGTTCATCTTCACTCTCTGTCCCACTCAGTATCTTCTCCTGGAGCCCTCGGCTAAGTAATGAAAGGACTTTTGTCCCCAGGAGCAGGGAGGGTCTCGTGAGATCCCAAGCACCATATGGGTTCATGGAGAGGACACATGGGAGGCGCTCAGTGGGTACTGGGGCATGCGCAGTCCCTGACACGTGCCGTGACAACTTATTTAAACTGATTTCTTCCCACTGGAATCTCCTTCGCTTCTCTATGGATTCTCACACCCCCTGCCACGACTCACCCCACTGGCTCAGGCACACCCTCTCTTCCTCACTTTCCCTGGAGTCCAGAGCCTGAATAGGCTCCAGGTGAGAGGACAGAGTGAATGCTTTTGTCTCATTCATATTTTCCCTCACCTGGTGATTTCTCCTGCTGTCTAATAGGTTATTTGCTTCTCCCACATGGTTTCTTTCTCATGCTTCTCATGTTTCTAATTTTTTTTCCAATTTTGATAAACCAGAACAGTGATTGTTGCCTTACATTTAATATCTTCTAAATCCCTATCTAATATTTCTTTATTAGATTAATACATACAGATATATGCATTTATGTCATTTTTCATAGATATTATGTATATTTGGTGTGTGTGCTGCATAGGGTTTATATGTATATTCAATAGACCTTATAATGATGCAAGTTTTGTAAATTCTCCAGGTTTAGGCTCCCCCGGTTCCTTTCTCTCATCAGCTGCTGAAACCTCTGTCTGGTCTCACCTCTGTGTCCCATGGGCTGCCACCCTGCCAGGCCCTTCCATCCCCATCTCCTGTTTGCAATCAGCTCTGATTTAACTTTCACATTTATAATCTCTTCCCTCCCCAAAGCACAGACTACATACAGGGGGATTTCCTTGCTTTTGCCTTATCGACATGGAAGTTATTTGTTTCTTAATCTTGTGTTTCTTGAATATTTTTGTGAATCAGGAGTGCCTTTGCCTCCTGACAAACTTGTCCTTACTGAGTAATATAAGAAAGATCAACAAAACAGAAAATATTAAAGTCACTCTACTGGCTTCCCCTCACACTTTGGACTTTCTTGTCCAAGGCCGCATTCCTGATTTGACGTCCTTTGGGTGGAAGAGAAAGTCACAGTAAGATCATGGATGCCAGTGCATGCCATTGGCTGTCATTTTGTTTTCAGAGATGGTTGCGCAGCCCTCTGGCTGGCTGAAGAGCCCTCCGCAGCGGGAAGATGATCCATCCCAACACTCAGCTGACAACACACGAGGGCAGCGGCTCATTGGCAACATTCCCACCTCAAGTGTTTTCAAACCGAAGATGATTAAAAGAGAATCCCGGTTCAGCAAGTGGAATCCCTACCCCTCACACTTGGGGTGCAGAGGTAATCACATCTATGACCCTTAGCTGCACTCACTTCTTATTTCACTCTGTCGATGGTGACAGCTCGTTCTCCTACTGCTTTTTCTCTTCCATTTGTTTTCTCCAGCAGCTGCTGTAACCTCTGTCTGGTCTTAACTTTGTGTCCCGTGGTCTTCCACCATGCAAGGCCTTTTCTGTCCCCATCTCCTCATTGCTCTCTGAACTCTGCCCTATTCCTTATTCTGCTGTCTTGAGAGTCCCTCTCATGGTCACAGGAGAGCCAGACCTCCTTGTCCTCATGCACGTCCACAGTTTAAACTGCTGAGCACAGGGTCCTTTGACTGGAATTGCATACTCTCCTGGGAAGTTTACCTTTCCTCCCAGCATCCCCAACTCCATTGTCTCTTTCTGCAGGGAGCGTTGCTTTAATGCATCATTTACACATTGGTTTTTCTCTTGAGTCAGCTTTTGAGCATCCCGACTGATTCAACCCTTAACTGTCTCTTGTTCCTCTGAATGAGAAGTGTTAAAACTGAGCACAACGGTTCCCACTTAGAAAACTAAACTAGAACCAGGTGGGAGTTCCCTACTGGCCTGGATACACTTTAGTCTTCAGCCCCAGATGTGTAGCCTTGTGACAATGTAGCTGGAGTTGCCAGGGACTCGGTGTTCTCACCTCATGGACTCATTTGAGCTGACATTAACTGGAGGACATTTATGACATTCTCAAGGGACATCACTTCAAAAGTACATACAGAGGGCAGGGCCTCAAAACTGCATACATCGTGAGGTACGTCATTCTACCCTCTCTCCTTTTTATTCTCATTTCCACTTCTACAAGTCCAGTTAAGGGTCAAAAATGCAACTCAGATGAATCTTAAGGCCAGTTTATATGAGATAGCATTTTCTGAATTAACTTTGATAAAAGTGACTCCACAACCAGCTTTATGCATACACAAGATGACAGGCAAGAATCTATCCACAGGACAGTCTTTGCTTTGGCCCAGCCCAGTTGATAAGAGAGAGATTTCACTGAAGTTGTCAGAGAGAGGACTAAAATCCATGGAACCACTGGGAACAAAGCCAATCATGAGATAAAGAGCAAAAGGAAAGAAAATGATGGGAAATGGGGTGAGATTCTCACTTCCATGGCCTGGGGTGTGTTTTGGGTGTGTGTAGTTTTAAAACAGTCCCATGTGACTCTAATCTGTGGCTAAAGATAAGAAGGACCACTGGTCTTCTATGATCACAGGTCACCAACATGGAAGTGCCCCATATGTGCAGCTATTCCAAAGGCTGAGCCTCCGTCAGCCTTTGATGGGACCTATATTCCCCTCTCAACAGCACTGTTTGTATAGCGTAGAAAAAATCAAGAAGAAAACCAAGAAAATGAATACATTAGACCTTTAGCCTCTGCTTGAAGCTCACTTGCTCAATTTTGAATACAAGACAAAGTGAGAAATAGTCATTACATTAACATCTAATGTACAGAAATAATACCTCCCATATTACATATAGTGGAATTTAGTATTTTCTTTGGCAGTTTAAAGTAAAACTTCCAGTTTACATTTAACCACACAGATTTTACAGCCCACTAATTGGCTCAGCCCTGCAATGTGAACATTTCACTTTTGGTCATTTATTGTCCTTCCGCAAAGCCCTGAAAAAGAACTTACTGGTCTCACTCTCCTGAAGAGAATGCAATAACAAATCAAGACTGAAATTCCACAAGAGATTGTATATGAATACTTCTTTATGCCACTCTTGACGCTTGACATTAAGTATTAAAAAGTCAACTTTCCCAAAATGTACTTAAGGAAAATAATAAGTGGGAGGGGAGAATGTAGTAAAACACAGACTAATCCTTTCACTTTGTACTTCAGAGTTCTGTGGGTCTAGATATTGAGAAGATTTCTAGAAATCCCGTAGGGTGTAACCAGGTGTGGAATCAACTTCCAGGCATTGGGGAAAATAAGTAGGGTCATAATTACACTCCCTGCTCTCTCTTTGCTAACTCCATTTTGAGTGTCTTTTTTTCTTTTAATTTTCTTTCTTTCCTGATCCTCTTTGAAAGAATACTTATAAATATATTTGTTTTTTCTTTAAAAAAATTATGTTAACCAACCAAACCAGCACCACAGACATCATATTTCTCATTTTTTTGGTAAAACCTTATTTCTGTCCTAGCCAAGGTGACCCAGCAGTCTGCCATGACCGTTGAGACCTCCAGATTGGAGCCTTTCCTCTCTCTTCCTCCAATATTTATTGAAATGGCTTTAGTTCATGGGTCCTAATTCCTGGGTTGTCAATAACAAGTCATGTGGCCTTAGTTCAATCATATCCCAGTGGCATCACTACGCCTCTGTTTTAAAGGCCGGAAGTGGACGTGGATGTTTTCTGAGGTTCCTGCTGCTTCTTCTATCCAGAGTTCTTCCCATGGCCTCCTGCTCCTCCCTAGAAGACTGGGACATGGAGTTTAAGGGAGTGGGTTTCTCTGCAGAGGATCTTCCTTTTCTGCAGCCCTCTGTCTGAGCATGTATGATTGATGCTGAGCACATCCTCACTGGGAGGAAAAGCCATCACTCTGCTCCAGACAGAGAGGAATCAGGAGGAAAGGGGCTGATATTCCCAGCCGCCGGTTGGGTATAGGCAGGGTCCCTATATCCTGCACCGCAGGCTGACTGGAAGTTCAGGGAAATTCAGTGGTGTTTTCTTCTCACTTGTGAATGGTGCTTCCCCTTTCAGCCAGCCCGACCCTCACCCTCAGCTCAAGCTCCCAGGAAGAGATCAGTTTGCCCCTGGGATATCACCACTTAGCAATCCCTCTAAACTCAGCCTTCAAAAGGACCTGACAAAAATGCTGTTTTGATTATTTTCTCTCACTCCCCTACAGGTACCAAATACTACCAGAAGGCTGCAAAGGCTGAAACGATGCCAATAAAGCAGCTTTTCCAATTGATGAGAAAAAACTAAGATAGCAAACAAAGCAAGTTCAAGTACAAATATAATGACCCTGCAGGGAACCTTCACAGAGGATGGAATTTTAGATCACAAAATGCTCTTGATGATTTCAACCCACTAGGCTTCTTTGAGAAGCCACAGTCCATCCTAGTCCAATTGCGATCAATACCTAGGGAGACCAATCCTCAGATGGACGCACAGCATTGACAGGCTTCAGCCTTGCTCCTCTCAATTCCCATCCTGTAGAGAACAGAAGTGTGGAGCCACTGGCAGGAGACAGCATGTCACCCAGGACCCTACCAGGGTAGACTAGGAAAAACGCCATGTTCTTGCTGAAAATGTTTAGCCTGAATTTCAGAGGAGGTAATCCTCGGGCAATTGCGGAATGCATGTCATCACCGAGAACACAACAAAAAGGTGAAGAGACATCTTGTTGGAACACTGTGGTCATGCTGTGAACTTCCTGCCTCAGCCCATCTGCAGGCAGAGAACATTCTACCAGGGTAGAGTCCAACAATGACATGTTCTTGCTGAAAATTAATTTCACAGGAGGTAATCCTCGGGCTATTGCGGAATGTAGAACATTGAACAGCACAACTGACCTGTCTGCTTCAAACAACCCACGCCACCGCAAAGAACACAACAAAAAGGTGAAGAGACATCTTGTTGGAACACTGCAGTCATGCTGTGAACTTCCTGCCTCAGCCCATCTGCAGGCAGAGAACATTCTACCAGGGTAGAGTCCAACAATGACATGTTCTTGCTGAAAATTAATTTCACAGGAGGTAATCCTCGGGCTATTGCGGAATGTAGAACATTGAACAGCACAACTGACCTGTCTGCTTCAAACAACCCACGCCACCGCAAAGAACACAACAAAAAGGTGAAGAGACATCTTGTTGGAACACTGCAGTCATGCTGTGAACTTCCTGCCTCAGCCCATCTGCAGGCAGAGAACATTCTACCAGGGTAGAGTCCAACAATGACATGTTCTTGCTGAAAATTAATTTCACAGGAGGTAATCCTCGGGCTATTGCGGAATGTAGAACATTGAACAGCACAACTGACCTGTCTGCTTCAAACAACCCACGCCACCGCAAAGAACACAACAAAAAGGTGAAGAGACATCTTGTTGGAACACTGCAGTCATGCTGTGAACTTCCTGCCTCAGCCCATCTGCAGGCAGAGAACATTCTACCAGGGTAGAGTCCAACAATGACATGTTCTTGCTGAAAATTAATTTCACAGGAGGTAATCCTCGGGCTATTGCGGAATGTAGAACATTGAACAGCACAACTGACCTGTCTGCTTCAAACAACCCACGCCACCGCAAAGAACACAACAAAAAGGTGAAGAGACATCTTGTTGGAACACTGCAGTCATGCTGTGAACTTCCTGCCTCAGCCCATCTGCAGGCAGAGAACATTCTACCAGGGTAGAGTCCAACAATGACATGTTCTTGCTGAAAATTAATTTCACAGGAGGTAATCCTCGGGCTATTGCGGAATGTAGAACATTGAACAGCACAACTGACCTGTCTGCTTCAAACAACCCACGCCACCGCAAAGAACACAACAAAAAGGTGAAGAGACATCTTGTTGGAACACTGCAGTCATGCTGTGAACTTCCTGCCTCAGCCCATCTGCAGGCAGAGAACATTCTACCAGGGTAGAGTCCAACAATGACATGTTCTTGCTGAAAATTAATTTCACAGGAGGTAATCCTCGGGCTATTGCGGAATGTAGAACATTGAACAGCACAACTGACCTGTCTGCTTCAAACAACCCACGCCACCGCAAAGAACACAACAAAAAGGTGAAGAGACATCTTGCTGGAACACTGCAGTCATGCTGTGAACTTCCTGCCTCAGCCCATCTGCAGGCAGAGAACATTCTACCAGGGTAGAGTCCAACAATGACATGTTCTTGCTGAAAATTAATTTCACAGGAGGTAATCCTCGGGCTATTGCGGAATGTAGAACATTGAACAGCACAACTGACCTGTCTGCTTCAAACAACCCACGCCACCGCAAAGAACACAACAAAAAGGTGAAGAGACATCTTGCTGGAACACTGCAGTCATGCTGTGAACTTCCTGCCTCAGCCCATCTGCAGGCAGAGAACATTCTACCAGGGTAGAGTCCAACAATGACATGTTCTTGCTGAAAATTAATTTCACAGGAGGTAATCCTCGGGCTATTGCGGAATGTAGAACATTGAACAGCACAACTGACCTGTCTGCTTCAAACAACCCACGCCACCGCAAAGAACACAACAAAAAGGTGAAGAGACATCTTGTTGGAACACTGCAGTCATGCTGTGAACTTCCTGCCTCAGCCCATCTGCAGGCAGAGAAGGGCCAGTGTCTTCAACCTCCCCATTATTGTGATACTAGGATGTTCCCTTGGTTAAGGAGGGGGTCTATCAGCTCCGTCCCTTTTAAAGACAATAGACTGCCTCCTTAACCAAGGGCCAGTGTCTTCATCCTCCCCATTATTGTGATACTAGAATGTTCCCTTGCTTAAGGAGGGGCTCTATCAGCTCCGTCCCTTCTAAAGACCGTAGACCCCCTCCTTAACCAAGGGCCAGTGTCTTCATCCTCCCCATTATTGTGATACTAGGACGTTCCCTTGGTTCAGGAGGGGGTCTATTGTCTTTAAAAGGGATGGAGCTGATAGACCCCCTCCTTAACCAAGGGAACATTCTAGTATCACAATAATGGGGAGGATGAAGACACTCGCCCTTGGTTAGGAGGGGGTCTATTGTCTTTAAAAGGGACAGAGCTGATAGACCCCCTCCTTAACCAAGGGAACATTCTAGTATCACAATAATGGGGAGGATGAAGAAACTGGCCCTTGTTTAAGGAGGGGGGTCTATTGTCTTTAAAAGGGACAGAGCTGATAGACCCCTCCTTAACCAAGGGAACGTCCTAGTATCACAATAATGGGGATGATGAAGACACTGGCCCTTCTCTACCTGCAGATGGGCTGAGACAGGAAGCTCAGAGCATGACTCTGCAGTGTTCCTTGTAAAATGTTTAGGCCGAATTACGAGGACCTTTTCAGATGAGTTCAGAGTGCGGAACCCAAAATGTCTCTTCACCTTTTTATGAAGACACCTTATTTATAATTTGAAAGTGGGTTGAAACAGCTTGAATATCCTCCATTTTAACAATCTCCCTCTCAAAATGTCTCTTCACCTTTTTATGAAGACACCTTATTTATAATTTGAAAGTGGGTTGAAACAGCTTGAATATCCTGCATTTTAGCAATCTCCCTCTCAAAATGTCTCTTCACCTTTTTATGAAGACACCTTATTTATAATTTGAAAGTGGGTTGAAACAGCTTGAATATCCTGCATTTTAACAATCTCCCTCTTAAAATGTCTCTTCACCTTTTTATGAAGACACCTTATTTATAATTTGAAAGTGGGTTGAAACAGCTTGAATATCCTGTATTTTAACCATCTCCCTCTCAAAATATCTCTTCACCTTTTTATGAAGACACCTTATTTATAATTTGAAAGTGGGTTGAAACAGCTTGAATATCCTGTATTTTAACCATCTCCCTCTCAAAATGTCTCTTCACCTTTTTATGAAGACACCTTATTTATAATTTGAAAGTGGGTTGAAACAGCTTGAATATCCTGTATTTTAACAATCTCCCTCTGAGCATTTTATCATCAATTAATCACCCCTGCCTGGGTCAGTTAATATATTTCTGTTTTTACATTGGAAATTTTCTATCTCAAAATTTTACTATGTACTTGTTCTTGCTGGCATGCTTTGTGAAAAAAAAATAAATATTCCCTGCTCAAATTTTAACTTTCGTCCAGAATTAATTTTATTTATTTATTTATTTATTCATTTTCTCAATTACTGAATGACAACTTTATTTTTCTTACACTTTTAAGGCTGAACCTTCATTTAAATTGAAAAGTATGGTAATTGTATTTACTCATTAAATATTATTAAAGTTTTCTAAAACACAACTTGAAAACATCCAGCATGCATGTTTAATATCAGTACAATAAATTCAAGATGAAGTACACGCTACATGCAGCAAAGCTAGATTACAAATTATCATAGTTGTGGTCGTCATCATCATCATCATCTTCATGTTTTCTTTTCAATGCATTTGATGATTCATTGGCAGTATTTTGTGATGACACCATATTAGTGGTAATAAGAATGTTTCTGGGCCCAATTAATGATGGATTAATGAGAACATTCTGAACTGCTGAAGTTGCAGGAATTGAAGATTTTACAGCTGGAGACTGCGATGTAGGCATCTGTACTGTAAACCTTTGTCCCGTGAGGGACATGGGAGTCCCCACTTTAGTTGAAACAGACATGGTCTGTGGGGTTGGTGTGCCTAGTGTGGGAGTACTTGGTCTGCTAGTAACCGAACCAACACTTAACCGTGGGACTGTTATTCTTCCTGCAGAAGTTGATGCCTTTTTCTGTAAAGATTTCAGCCTATAGTTTGGAGCTGTTAAGCAATACCTATCAGGTGGCAACCTAGGACCTGAATATGGCTTGATTAATGGCAAAGGCGTTTGATTTCTTTGCCTTGCGATATCTAATACAAATTTCTTGGGGGAGGAGAGGTGAAAGACTGGTCAGCGCGGCACCGGATTGCCAATCGCACATCATCTGCATCAACGGTAGCTTTCTTAGCGTGGCTTGAATCAATTTTTGCATCATCTAGAATTGTGGTCACATATCGGAAGGCAAACTCCAACATCTGATTTATAACTCTTGGCTCATATTCTGTAATCCCCATATCCTTCAGGATTTGTGCCATCATCTGTGCATCTTTCGGCATGCTCTTGGGAGAAGCCATCTTGCCAGACTCCATGATATCTGATGATCAGACTTCTCGAGCTAAATCACCCACATTAATGTATTTCAGTCCGGATTTTGATGCAAGTTCTTTGCCTAGTGTGGTTTTTCCAACCCCTGGTGTACCGGTGAGCAGGATGTTCGGAAGCAACATGGTCCTCACTGCGACTGCTCCGATCACCTCGCTCAAGCGCCCTTTGCGCTACGGGGAGGACCAGAATTAATTTTAATTTGTTTTTGCTGGCATTCTGCTGTGATAAAGAATATCCTCTGCCCCAAATTGAACTTTTATCCAAAATTAATTTTAGTTTATTAGTTAAAATGGTCAAGTTTTGAATCTCATTAAAATTTTTTTGTCTATCACTCTGGACTACTGGATTTTTTACATACAGTGTTTTAAGCTTTTATTGTTATGATTGGTTTTGGCAGATAAGAATATAGATTAACAAAAACATTCTTATTTCCCTGTTTACATTCTAAGCTCTTCCATATTTAGTCTCTATTTACCATATGTGGTAGATTGTATTTACTCTATTTCTTTGTTGATGTTATATGTTTTCTTTTTGTATTTGTGTGTATGTGTGTGCCTTTTGTTTGCTGTTTAGGAAGGGTTGTATAGCTCCTGTTTAACATTGCACTAAAAAGCTTTTGACATCACTAATCCCCTTTTAACTTGATACACTTCTACTATTTGGTTTATGAGTTTTAAATTACATCTTTCAATTTCAAAATTGTACCACTATGACAATCAAAGACATTATTTTCCTCTTCTCTAACCTCTTTACCTGCCATTTCTTATTTGTTATTTCAACCCAAACATAAAGTGACAGCCTTTGTGCCCCACCTGTCCCCACCTTGGTTTTTGGTTTAGATCTACAATTAAATACATCGAAGCACATGCTGTTCAAAAGTGTATCCAAAGCATCACTTGCTGAGTGGAATTTATCCTTAACAGAGGCCTCATGAGGGAATCAGGTCTCGCTGAGTTTTGCGTGCTTAATGAACTTTCCCCACTGTCTTGATACATAGATAGGATCACTGGATAAGGTACTTGCCCAAAATGTATTTTTCTTGTGATTTTAGGAAATATTGTTTGGCTTTGGGGAACAGGCATGTGTGTTCTCATACTGGGATTCCATTTTGTTCTACCAGGACCTTTAATTTCTACCAGTTACTTCATTCATTCTCTTCACCACAAGTCTCCTTCCTTTGACCAGGCCTCCCCATCTCCCAGCAATTCTGCCCTTCGAAGATTGGCCCCTCTGGCCCTCTGCACCGTGAAGCCCCTGCCTTTCAATTCCCCAGTAGCAGGGTTCTGATCCACCAGGTCTCAGCCATGTTCTGTGTTTCTCCACACTCAAATTTTTACCACTATGACACACGTGTATATATATACATGTGTGATTTTTAATTTGTATATATATACACATGTGTATTTAAATTGTAGATCTAAATTAAACATATACATATGTGTGTATATATATATATATTTTTAATTATCTTTGCATATACATAATCTTAGGGGTGGAACCAAAGTATAAACACAAAATTCATTTAAGTTTTATATATGCCTTAAACACACAGCCTGAAGCTAATTTTATGCAATATTTTAAATAATTTTGTGCATGAAACAAAGTTTGTGTGCATTGAATCTTCCACTTATGGCATCATATTGGCACTCAAAAAGTTTCAGATTTTGAAGCATTTTTGATTCAGCTTTTCAGATTAGGGATACTCAACTTATACACTTAAATCTCTGGACCATAAAATCATGAGTATTTTTTCCTCTGCGATCACCTATACTCGCTATATGATAAATATGTGCCAGTTTCATAATCAGAAATGAAATTACAAAGATAATTTAAAAATAGAAAAGAGATTGGTATGGAGATAATTTTAAGGTTTCTGAACAAATCATTCTAATATAACCCAGTTAACTAATGTAGCTTTTTTTCTTAAGATTAATTGCCTTAGACAGCATGTAATCAGAATAAAAATGTTAGAATAAAATAGGTGTATTTTAATCTATTTTTAAAAACTTACTAATTTTATAATAGTTGATTTTCCTAGTCACCACTGCTTTCACAAATAACCTCTGTTCTAGGGGGAGCATGGTAATATTTCAATGCAAGAAAAGTGTTGTTTACAATGCTGTTCATTGACTCATCCTGTCAGGTCGCAAAAGGCTACCAGGACGTTTACGAAGGATGCTTTGTGGGTAGCAGGAAGTTCTGAGGTTTAACAAATAAATTTGGCTAAATAAAACTCTGACAGGTGCAGTTGGTAGCCAGTACTCCAATTCATTCATGTGCAATTTTGATTACTGTAGCCAAGTCATAATTAGGTTGGTAATGATTTAATAATCCAAATAATTTTTTAGATTCAGTGATACACATGAAGAACAATGGTCTTCATTTTCTACTTTTATTTTTGGTAGCACTGCTAATGTTTTTAGACCAACATACCTTTTCTAAAATTAAAAAAAATATTGTTTTAGAGTTGATGTCTCACTCTGTCACCCAGGCTAGAATGCAGACGTGAGATCATAACTCACCTCAGCCTCAAACTCCTGGGCTCAAGTGATCCTATCACCTCAGCCTCCTGAGTAGCTGGGACTACCAGGCATATGCCATCAAATCTGGCCAACTTATGCTTATTTTTAAACATTGTTTCTTAAGAGAAGACATAATGGCATTTAGTGTGATAGTGTATTCTAAACAATTTATGATTTATGGTCCCCAAACAAATATTATTATTTCCAGTATAATTCTTTCTACAGAAGAATGGGAACAATAAAGTATTGCTCTCTTCCTCCAATATTAATATTTTTGAGTTAATATACTGCCTTAAAGTGTAGAGTATGTATCTCATGATTCTTTCAACATACCTTGGAGGAAGGCAGAGCAGGGATTATTAATTTGGTCTTGCACATAAAGAAACTGGAACTTAAGAGATTTTCAGTTAATTTGCTGGAAGTTGAAGATGTCTAAGAGAAGGAAATGTGAACTAAGATGATATTTAGAAAGGACAAAGTGATTGGAACCAGACAAACATGGATATGAGTCATGATTCTGTCATTTGGGAAAGTCACTCAATCTCTCTGATAATCAGTTTTCACTTATGTACAAAAGGTATTAAGTCCAACTTTGCTGGATTGTTATAAGACTTAAATAGAAATAATATGTTCTGATTTGGGGTGCTTTCAGCCTTTTTGCACTGGTTTTTCCCATCTTTGTGGATTTATCCACCTGTCGTCTTTGTAATTGCTAACTTTCAGCTTGGGTCTCTGAGTGGATGTCCAGCTTGTTGGTGAAGAAGTTTTTTCTGTTTCTTAGTTTTCCTTCAGTGGACACCCGTCCCCCACAGAGCTGGACCTTCCCAGGTTCAGCTGTGCTTGCTGTGAAACTCTCAATCCTCAGCGTTTCCAATTACTAAGGTTAGAATGAAGGAAAAAATGTTAAGGGCAGCGAGAGAGAAAGGTCAGGTTAAACACAAAGGGAAGCCCATCAGATTAACAGTGGATCTCTCTGAAGAAACCCTACAAGCCAGAAGAGAGTGGAGGCCAATATTCAACATCCTTAAAGAAAAAAAATTTCCAATCCAGAATTCATATCCAGCCTAACTAAGCTTCATAAGCGAAGGAAAAATAAAATCCTTGACAGACAAGCAAATGCTGAGGGATTTTGTCACCACCAGGCCTGCCTTACAAGAGCTTCTGAAGGAAGCAGTAAGTATGGAAAGGAAAAACTGATACCAGCCACTGGAAAAACATACCAAAATGTAGACACCATCGACAGTATGAAGAAACTACCTCAATTAATGTGCAAGATAATCAGCTAGCATCTTAATGACGGGATCAAATTCACATATAACAATAGTAACTTTAAATGTAAATGGGCTAATTCCCCAATTAAAAGACACAGACTGGCAAATTGAATAGAGTCAGCACTTTGGGAGGCCCAGGTGGGTGGATCATGAGGTCAGGAGTTGGAGAGCAGCCTGGCCAACATGGTGAAACGCTGTCTCTACTAAGGATACAAAAAATTAGCTGGATGTGGTGGTGCATGCCTGTATTCCCAGCTATTTTGGAGGCTGAGGCAGGAGAATCACTTGAATCTGGGAAGCGGAGGTTGTGGTGAGCTGAGATTGCACCACTGCACTCCAGGCTGGGCAATAAGAGCAAAACTCCATCTCAAAAAAAAAAGAAAAAAAGTCAAGACCCATCCCTGTGCTGTATTCAGGAGACCCATCTCACATGAAAAGACACACATAAGCTCAAAATCAAGGGATGGAGGAAGATTTACCAAGCAAATGGAAAGCAAAAAACTGCAGGAGTTGCAATCCTAGTCTCTGATAAAATAGACTTTAAACCAACAAAGATCAAAATAGACAAAGAAGGGCACTACATAATGGTAAAGGAATCAATGCAATAAGAAGAGCTAACTATCCTAAATATATATGCACCCAATACAGGAGCACCCAGATTCATAAAACGAGTTCTTAAGAGACCTACAAAGAGACTTAGACTCCCATACAATAATAGTGGGAGACTTTAAACACCTCACTGTCAATATTAGACAGATCAACAAGACAGAAAATTAACAAGGATAATCAGGACTTGAACTCAGCTTTGGACCAAGGGGACCTAATAGACATCTACAAAACTCTCCAACCTAAATCAATAGAATATACATTCTCAGCACCATGTAGCACTTATTCTAAAATTGACCACATAATCCACGTAACTGGAAGTAAAACACTCCTCAACAACAGCAAAAGAATGGAAATCATAACAGTTTCTCTGACCACAGTGCAATCAAATTAGAACTGAGGATTAAAACACTTACTCAAAACCACACAACTACATGGAAACTGAACAACCTGCTCTTGAATGAGTACTAAGGGAATAACGAAATCAAGGCAGAAATAAATATGCTCTTTGAAACCAATGAGAACAAAGACACAACATACCAGAATCTCTGGGACACAGCTGAAGCAGTGTGTAGAGAGAAATTTATGGCACTAAATGCCCACCAGACAAAGTGGAAAATATCTAAAATTGACACACTAACATCACAGTTAAAAGAACTAGAGAAGCAAGAGCAAATTCAAAAGCTAGCAGAAGAAAAGAAGTAACTAAGATCAGAGCAGAACTAAATGAGACAGAAACACAAAAAACTCTTCAAAAATCAATAAATCCAGGAGCCAGGTTTTTGAAAAGATTAACAAAATAGACTACTAGCCAGACTAATAAAGAAGAAAAGAGAGAAAAATCAAATAGACACAATAAAAAACTATTAAGGCAATATCACCAGTGATGCCACATAAATACAAACTACCATCAGAAAATACTATGAACACCCCTATGCAAGTGAACTAGAAAATCTAGAGAAAATGGATGAATTCCTGGACACATATACCCTTCCAAGACTAAACTAGGAAGAAGTCGAATCCCTGAGTAGACCAAAAACAAGTTCTGAAATTGAGGCAGTAATTAATAGCCTACCAACGAAAAAACGCTCAGGACCAGATGGATTCACAGCCGAATTCTACCAGAGGTACAAAGAAGAGCTGGTACCATTCCTTCTGAAACTATTCCAAACGATAGAAAAAGATGGATGCCTCCCTAACTCATTTTATGAGGGCAGCATCATCCTGATACCAAAACCTGGCAGAGACACAACAAAAAAAGAAGATTTAAGGCCAATATCCCTGGTGAAAACCGACGGAAAAATCCTCAATACAATAATGGCAAGCCAAAACCAACAGCACATCAAAAAGCTATCCGCCAAAATCTGGAGACAACAGACGCTGGAGAGGATGTGGAGAAATAGGAACACTTTTACACTGTTGGTGCGAGTGTAAATTAGTTCAACCATTGTGGAAGAGAGTGTCAATTCCTCAAGGATCTAGAACCAGAAAAATCCTTTGACCTAGCAATCCCATTACTGGGTATATACCCAAAGGATTATAAATCATTCACATGCACATGTATGTTTATTACAGCACTATTCACAATAGCAGAGACTTGGAACCAACCCAAATGCTCATCAGTGATAGAATGGATAAAGAAAATGTGGTGTATATACATCAGGGAATACTATGTAGCCATAAAGAAGAATGATTTCACATCCTTTGCAGGGACATGGATGAAGCTGGAAACCATCATTTTCAGCAAAGTAACACAGGAACAGAAAACCAAACACTGTATGTTCTCACTCATAAGTGGGAGTTGAACAATGAGAACACATGGACACAGGGAGGGGAACATCACACAATGGGGCCTGTCAGGAGGTGGGGGAAAGGCGGGAGGGATAGCATTAGGAGAAATATCTACTGTAGATGACAGGTTGATGGGAATAAACTCCAAACTTCAGAACTGCACCCATCTTGAGAAGGAGGAGATTGCTGATGTTTTTCTGATAAGTGCAGCTGGCAGACACTGTACACGCTTAATCACAGGCAAATCCCAGCTAAGCTGTCTATCAAACTAGTCCCTCTTTTTCCCATTGCCAACACGGATGGCTGTTGATCTTTTCTTCGACAAATCCTGGGGTTTCTCCTTTTTGTTTTTGTAATTGCTCCAATAGATGCTTTAAGATTTAACTCTCTGCTTCTTAAAGCAGAATCTTCATCCCAGGTGTGCAACCATGAAAAAGTTAAGAGATCCGTGAGAGACAACGCCACCATGGCCCAGTTTCCAGGCAGAGAGAAGCAGTTCTGGGCGGTCCGCCAAGGCTCCGGTCCGAGGGGGTCTTTAAACGGAGTAACCGTCCTTCAAGCCCCCGCTCCCAAGCCACTGCGCTGACGCTCCAGCCCAGGACCTTCTGGGGGCTTCCTCCTCGCACCCGCACCGCCGACAGCGGGACTGCGAACTGGGCGGAGGTCGCCCCGGGCCGCGCAGCCCCTCCCGAGACCCAGCCCGCCGCTCCCTCACTTCCTGCCCTCCGGAGGCGGGCCCGGGCAGTCCCGCGGAGGCCGGCGCTGCGAGCTCCTCCCCAGCAGCGGCGGGACGGACACACCCAGCGCGCCGCGCGGGCTCGGGTGGGGTCTCCGCTCCTGCGCCCTGCGCGCCGCAGCCGCGCCCCCGCCGGCGCCCCGAACGCTATTGCGCAGCGCGCCCCGCCCAGCCAGGCATCGCGCGGGTCCTGATCGCGCCCCGCAGCCCCCGCGTCTCCCGTGACTTCCTCGGCCCGGCCGCCCGCCCCTCCGGGACCATGCTGCGCTGGCTGCGGGGCTTTGTGCTGCCCACCGCGGCCTGCCAGGACGCGGAGCCGCCGACGCGCTATGAGACCCTCTTCCAGGCGCTGGACCGCAACGGGGACGGAGTGGTGGACATCGGCGAGCTGCAGGAGGGGCTCAAGAACCTGGGCATCCCCCTGGGCCAGGACGCGGAGGAGGTGAGTCGCCGCCGGGGCGCGGGGAGGGCTGTGGGCGCTGGGGACGCGGCGAGGACCGAGGAGGGCGGCGGCCCGAGGCGTTGCCAAGAGGAAGGAGGAACTGTGGCGTCCAGCGCTCGGGTGGCTTCAGAAACTCGGGCATGGGGCCACGGCCGACGACCCCGGTAACAGAAGCGGGTCTGGCTACGAAAGGCTACTGGTATTTGTCCGGATGAAATGAGTGCTGTGGACACTCTGACCTACAGGCACTGATAAATTTTTAAGACACTTTTGTTCTGAATCTACCCCAGGTTCTTTGCCTGTTTTCTGTTTTGTTTTGCCTTGCAAACATGTAATCATGTTTAGCTGCAGACTTCAGTGGGTACCAAGTTCCATAAAAAGGCGCACACATTCGATCTCTTCGAAGCTGCTTTGTTACACCAGCTATGTGTGTTGTCTACTGTTTCAAAACTGTTTGAAAACCAATCGTGTGTTCCCCCGACTTCCTGTTGAAAAGGCATGGCGACATTCCATTGTTTAAGACATTCCTGGGTTAATGCGCTAAGTACACAAATTGATCTGAAGGGTTGACCTGTGACTAATTTCATTTTCTCTGAGTCATCTTAACTGTGCCCCTGAACTTCTGCCCCTTTAGTAGGGTGGAGATATGTGGAACTTCTCCAGCCCTACTGAAGCGTAAGACGACACTGGCATTCCCTATCCAAAGAGGGAAAGTGATTAGGTTTCTATGACGGCCAACAATTGTTATATCGTTACGTTTTAACTTCTCTTTTAATGTCTTTGGTAGTTTTAGGCCTTTTCAGTTTATTGTTTCTACTAGAGCCAGATTTAGTAAGTTACAGGTTTTTTGTTTGTTTTTTTATTTGTTTTTTGAAGCTTCCCATTCTGTCCAAGGTTCAAGTATTCACTGATGATTTTATAAAACTTCTGACTATCTGTAGGTAGGTTCTCTATTTCATTCCTGATATCTCTTCTTTTCTCCCCTTCAATCTTGCCAAAGTTTTGTGTATTTTATTCATACTTTGAAAGAACCAACTTTTGGTACTTTTTGCTGATTGTCGCAGAAATGGCCCAGTTGGAGTTCCTCATCATGTCCAATCATTGGCTGGAAGCAGCCCAGGAAAGGGCCAGCCTTGCTGCAGTGCATCAGCAGATGCCGGGGCTAGAGGCTAGAGGGTGGCAGTCAACTGTGCTCCTCACAGTAGGCGCCTTTGAAGGGAGATCTCAGTAGTACAACTCCATGATCCCTGCCATATACAAAAGCTCTTCGGAGTCTTCCATGATTTTTAAGATTGCAAAGGGATTCTGAGATCAAAAAGTGAGAATTGCTTCTGTACCATCATTTTTATATAACTGCATCATGTTCTATGTTTGTATCATAGTATATGTTACCAATTCTTTATTAATCATCATTTAGTTTATTGATAGTTTAAAAACGATTAAAAGTGAAATTGCAGTGGATGTCCTTTGTATTTGTTTTCTGATTCTGGTCCAGTTACTTTCATAGGATAAATTTTGAGGAGTGGAAATTGCTGAGTCTGAAGGTAACACACATTTTAAATTGGGATACATATTGCCTTTTAGAAATCTTGGACTCTCTTTTGACTGACAATGTTTGCTTCTCCACATCCTCGCTCATTCAGGGAATCAGTCTTTATAAGCTCTCCTATTCAGCAAGTGAAATTCCTTTTCACTTCCCGTCTTAGTCCATTTAGTGTTGCTATAATAGAATACCCGAGGCTGGTAATTTATAAAGAAAAGTCATCGATTGAGCTCACAGTTCTGCAGGCTGGGAAGTTTAAGAAGGCTGGTGGCTGGCATCTGCTGGTCTCCTGGTGAGGGCTTTCCTGCTGTGTCACAATCTAGTGGAAAGTCAAAGTGGAAGTGGACATGTGGGAAGAAGCCAAATCCGAGGGGTGTCCTGGCTTTATAACAACCCAGCCTCCAGGGAACTGATTGATTCCTGAGGGAACTAATTCAGTCTCCTGAGGGAGAGAACTCACTACTGCAAGGATGGCACCAAGCCATTCATGAGGGATCTGCCTCCGTGACCCTGGCACTCCCGCTACGTCCCACCTCCCTACACTGCCACATCAGGGTTCAGAGTTCAACATGAGTTTTTGTGGGGACAAACAAAACAGAGCACTTCCTCTGCCTTTTTGTTCTATTCAGACCCTCCACAGGATTGCATTATGCCTACCCATTTGGTGAGGGCAGTCTTCTTTAATTGGTTTACTGATTCAAATGCTACCCTCCTCCAAAGACACCCTCACAGACACACCCAGAAATCATGTTTTACCAGCTATCTGGACATCCCTTAGTAAAGACAAGTTGACACATAAAATTAACCATCACACATGGGATAGAATGAGGATTACATGGTCAACCTGTATGGAAGAAAATTTCAGAGGCATGTCAGGGGTTTGTGTAATGTCAAGGATCGAAGAGATTGGCCATTTGAGCATAGAAATGATAACGATGGGGGGACTCTTCAGTGGAAGAGTATCTAAGACAGATACTCAACTTGAAGCAAAATCTCTATAAATTTTGGTTTTTTTTTTTTTTTTTTTTTTTTTTTGAGACAGAGTCTTGCTCTGTCAGTAGGTGCTAGGCTGGAGTGCAGTGGCTAGACTGGTCTTGAACTTTTGACCTCAAGTGATCCGCCTGCCTCAACCTCCCAAAGTCCTGGGATTACAGGGGTGAGTCACTGTGCCTGGCCATATGCTATATATTTTTGATCTGATAATTGGTTTGGCTACTAAGTGACTAACAGGTAGCATCTATATCGTGGATATGCTGGACAAAAGAACATTCACCTCCTGGGCACGATGGCACAGGATGATGTGAGATTTCATCATGCTACTCAGAATGGTGTGCAATTTAAGTTGTTTCTGTAGTTTTCCATTGAATAGTTCAAACCATGAATGACCACAGGTAACTGAAACTGTGGAAAGTGAAACTATGGATAAGGGAGGACTACTGTATCGTTGAGTCAGACGCATTAGACAATCATAACTCTTGATTCACCATAAGAAATTCTGCAGAAATATGGGTTAAAAAATAAAACTATTGAAAGATAGGGTCAGGGATGTCCTTTAATTTGTAACTTCCAAAATGATCATGAAACTGTGCCCCCAGAGAGTTAAAGGAACCCATGTCTAAAGAGAAATTATTGTTTTCAGTACCCAGTAGATAATTTTTCAGCCGTTGCCCATTCCCTCCCCACTCATAGTCCCCAGTTTCTGCTGTTCCCATCTTTATATCCATGTGCACCTCATGTTTTGCTCCCATGTGTGAGAACATGTGGTGTTTGGTTTTCTATTTCTTCATTAATTTGCTTAGGATAATGACCTTCAGCTGCATCTGTGTTGCTGCAGAGGACATGATTTTATTCTTTCTTATGGCTGTGTAGTATTCCGTGGTGAAAATATGGTACCATAATCTTATTAGACCACTGTCATATATGTGGTCTGTCATTGACTGAAATGTATACAGTGCAAGAATATATATATGTGTGTGTGTATATATATATGTGTGTGTTAATACATTAACACACACATATATATATAGTGTTAATCCATTTTGTGTATTATTAGATTTGAATTGCAAATATTTTATATAGCAGTTTTGCATCTTTTTCACTAGTCGACGTTGCTTGTAATTTTCTTTTTTTTGTGATGTCCCTGTTGGGTTTTAGAATCAAGTGTATACCCACATCATAAAATGGGTTGGAAAATGTTCCCACCCTTTTAATTCTCTGGAAAACTGGTGGTTTTTTTCCTTAAAGTCTGGTAGACATTACTGTTAAAACCATGTGGGCCTCTATTTTTCTTCATGGGAATGTTTTCAAAGTACACTTTAAATTTCTTTAAAATCTGAGTATGGGGCTACTCAGATTTTCTGCTGTCTTATGTCAGTTTTTAATAAGTTGGTTTTATAGGCGTTTGTGATCTCACTTTCCTGTTTTGGGTATAAAGCTGTTCGTAATATCTTTAATGTCTATAGTGTCTAGTAGTTTCCATCTTTACTTTCTGGCATTGGTTATCTGCCAGTTTCAGAAGTTTATCAATTTTATTAGCATTTTCAAAGAACCATCTTTTGGCTTTGTTAATCCTCCCAATGGTGTGTTTTCTTTCTTACTACTTTTTGCTCTTTGTTTCCTTCAACTTCTTTTTTGGCTTAATTTTTAAATAATTTCTTGAGATTGAGATAAGCCTTCATGATTGATCACTGATTTCCAGTCTTTCTTCTTTTCTGATTATGCGTTTTAAATGTTAAATATTTCTCAAAGTGTAGCTTTAGTTGCAGCTCACAGGTTTTGGATTTGTCTCTCTAAGTCTGGAGGTTGGAGATGTGACCATTAAACCATCCAGTTACAACATGGCAGAAGAGCATGATCAACAGAACAGTAGAATTTGTAAGCTTTGAGTGGGTGATTGTGGGTGTCATAATAGGCAGATAGATAGATAGATTATAGTTTGGGTGGTGGTAGCAGAGGGCTTACATGTCATATCAAATTTCACAAGGTCTTCATTACTTCTCAAAAGCAATGATTTCTATTAATGGAACTGGAGAGTTTGCTATGACAGCTTTTTATATGGATCATCCTTAGTAAAAGATTATTTAATTTTTGAAATCAAAGGGAAAAATATTGTTTTAGGCTTTTTTTTTCCTCTCTTTTAGAGACAGGATATTGCTCTGTCACTACTTTAGAATGCAGTGGTACAATGTAGCTCACTGTAACTTCAAATTCCTGAGCTCAAGTGATCTTCCTACCTCAGCCTCCATGTAACAAGTACTTACAGGCATGTGCCAACACATCTGGCTAATTTAAAAAATATTTTTGTGGAGATGAGGTCTCACTGTGTTGTCCAGCGTGGTCTTAAATCCTGACCTCAAGCGATCCTCCCCAGTCAGCCTCCCAGAGTGCTGCAATATTTCAAACCCTGTGCTAGGCACATGTTTGTCTTCTATCTTGGAGTTTAGAAAGTACATGGTCGAGAGATCGAGACCATCCTGGTCAACATGGTGAAACCCTGTCTCTACTAAAAAATACAAAAAAATAACTGGGCACGGTGGCGCGTGCCTGTAATCCCAGCTGCTCAGGAGGCTGAGGCAGGAGAATTGCCTGAACCAGGTTGCGGTGAGCTGAGATCACGCCATTGTACTCCAGCCTGGGTAAAAAGAGCGAAACTCCGTCTCAACAAAAAAAGAAAAAAGTACATGTCTAGAAGTTTAGGGTGTGGTTACATTAGCCTTAAAAATGTCATGTTTTATAAAAATCAATGTATCGTTTTTCTGATTGAAAATTTAACACAAGACCCGAAATCTTTTTGCAGCAGTAAAACTACTTTTATTATAGATCTTTGCCATAATGAATGATGATATATCTGGCCCAAAATAGGTACTGTAGTTTTTTAGGAAAACAGCCAATCTGCTTGAAGTATGTGTAGAAATAATTTAGTGTATCAGCCCATATTGGCAATAACTTCTCTGTAATGTTTTTTGTTTTTTATAGAAAATTTTTACCACTGGAGATGTCAACAAAGATGGGAAGCTGGATTTTGAAGAATTTATGAAGTACCTTAAAGACCACGAGAAGAAAATGAAATTGGCATTTAAGAGTTTGGACAAAAATAATGATGGTGTGTCTTTCTTTTGTATTTATCACCAGCTATGAAGAAGCATTTCTCATGCTTCCAACAGTCTAAAAGGATGCTTATCTAATCTCTGGTTTTAGATGATGATTATTATTTGTGTTAATACTTATTTTTCTTAGTAATATGATTTTTATGTAGAGTTCATATTATTTAGTGAAGAAAACTTATAGATAGCTTTTCTTTTTCATTACTTTGAAATGTAATGAATTGCATTGCTGAATTAAAAACTGTGGGCAGGACCTGCTGTAAATTTTAACTGTGGAACATTATGCTGATTTGACTTAAACCTATAGGTTAAACATAATTATTACATTTTCTTGCCCTCTAGTTAAGAGAGATTTGTTTTTATTTGTAGACAGGAATGATAATTATATATTCTCGAATTTAAAAAAATCTTTCAGATTATCTTGCATTTGATAGTATTTTTGAAAGAATTAATTAGAGAAGATACTCTCTGATCCTGGAAATTAGGAAAAAAATAGCATTTAAACATTTAAGTATGTGCCTTCTAGTTGTGATTATGACTTCTCAATTTTGATTAATAGATTGGAGTTTGTCTTAATCTTTTCAGTTGCTATAACATAATACCACATGCTAGGTAATTTATGAAGAAATGAAATTTATTTCTTATAGTACTGGAGGCTGGGAAGTTCAAAGTTGAAGGGCTGAATCTGGTGAGGGCCTCTTAGTGTGTCAGTGTGCTACCTCAGATCTCTCTTCCTCTTCTTATAAAGCCGCTAGTCCCATCATGGGGGCCCTACTCCGAAGACCTTATCTAATTCTAATTAGAAATAGAGTCTTGAAGCCCTAATCACTAGAGGCAACCTTTAACAGGAAGAGAGAATTTATAAAATTGCAATGCAGCCCCAAACTCCTCCCTACTTGTAAAGAGTCAGGGTCATTTCATTTACAGACTTATTATTAATGAAACAGGTTAAACAAATAGATTGAGAGGAAATGTGGTTCATATCTGAGGTCAGCAAACTTTTTTGTCCAGAATGGTCACATTAATAATATCCTTCCTGCTTTTGAGTCTGCTGCAATGCCATCTCTCAATGAGGTTAAATCTGACCACCTGATTTAAAATTATTATTCCCACTTTCTGGACTCCTGAACTGTCTTCTCCTGTGTTTAATTTTTTTTTTCTATGTTGAATTTATTAACATCTGTTGTATAATTTCTGTATCTCAACACCCCTACCCACAACTACCATGTAAGTGCCAATGAGTCTGAGAACTCTGTTTTATTCACTGAGCACTTAGAACAGTGCCTGTCATCATCATAAGTACCCAATAAATAATCATGAATATATAAATATAGCTTGGGAGTCAAGAGGCATTATATATGGCTGATGGAACAAAAACTAAAGGTTTAAGTGTATTATTTAAAGGTATAAAAGCAACCAAGAATAAAACTGTAATGACTATCAAAAACTTGGAAAGGGTAGCTAAATCCTTGTTTTTATTACAGAGAATAACTAAAATACATAGAAGCAAAGTCTTGAAAGAGATACACCAAATTACTTGCAGTTGTAACTTTGCAGGAGGCAGATTAAAGGAATAAAGGGATAAAAATCAGTGATTAAAAATTGTCATATTGGATGGGTGCGGTGGCTCGTGCCTATAATCCCAGCACTTTGGGAGGCAACGTGGGAGGATTGCTTGAACCCGGGAGTTCAAGACCAGCCTGGGTAACATAGTGAAATCCTGTCCCTACAAAAAATGAAAACATTAGCCCAGCATGGTAGCACACACCCATAGTTCCACCTACCCAGGAGGCTGAGGTGGGAGGATCCATTGAGCTTGGAAGGTCAAGGCTATAGTGAGCCATGGTCACACTACTGCACTCCGGCCTAGGCAACAGAGTAAAACCCTATCTCAAAAAAATGTAATTCTTTTATCAAAAAAAGGATGGGGGTTTTCCTCTGGAAAGTGGGACTGGGAAGTGTGACAGACAGCTGTTGTTTTCAGTATAAACTCCTCAGCACTACCTTATTTTTACTATGTATACATATTACTTTGATGAAAATTAAAAGACAAATTGTATTTCATTTTTTGCCAATCAGCTGACTTTAGAAAATAAATTTTAAAAGAAGCAAAGGAATAAGCAGTTCTAGGTTCACTCTAGTACATGAACAAATATCCAACAGATTTTCCCAAGGTACCATACCTTATGGCTGAGATGATGTTGGTCTTGAAAATTTTCAAAGTGGGTGTTACCAGTTGATCACTACAGCTATAAAAATTAAAGGAGACATAATAACATCAAACATTTGGTTTTAGGCACTTTAACTCCCTGGTATGTACCTGTACAGATTTCAGATTTTTCCTCTATTATCTGATATAGTCACTATTTGAAATCCAAGGCCTCCTCTCCCATCCACCTGTTAGCTGCTAGGGAATTAGTGTAGTATTTTAACATTTGATCTTATTTTCTCCCTTCTGGATCATGTGGATTGGTTTTGCCATTGTGTAAATTTGCCAAGAGCAAGAGTAACCTGCCAAACCAAACATCTGTCACTAAACTGCAGGGGATTTATTATTTTTACCTAAAAGGATACTTGCTACATCAAGAATACTGCAGTCATTAAGCCAGATGAGGCTCCAGCCCTGGTGGATAATCATGGACACCAGGGTCTCAGAGAACACCCTGCTCTTCCCACTCACAGAACCCTGAAGGACCCAGCCTCAAAGGAATGTTCTGATGAGGGGATATGCAAGTCTACAAAGAGTTATTTGAGTCACTTTTATGGTTTCTACAAAATTTAAGGACTGAAACTAAAAATGGCCCTCAGCCACTTATTCATTGGTCAGCCCTAGCATCTAAAAAAATGCTCTTCCGCAACCCCTAGCAAGCCAGGAGGGGGTAATAAAGACAGCTTTTGGCAAGACATCAGGCAAAAGATAAATTCTGGTTCTCAACGCTGTATCCCAGGGGAGTAGGGAAGAAAATAGGGAGTTAATACCAAAGGACAGTGTTCCTATATCTCCACGGCACATGTTTAGGATGGGAATCAGGCTGTTACCCCAGTTTCAAAGATCAACTTAAATAGCAAAGGTAAGGTGACATGCCATTCAAGGTATTTAAAACATAAGCACCAATATTTTATCTGTGCATTTATGTGTGCGCTTTTGAAAAAAGAGAGCTGTCACTATATTGCAGTACCCAAGGATAAATATATTTTTATTAAGTTTATTATATACATACAGCAATTTTAGAAGACATCTATCAAAGATGATACCTTTAGTTTTAGAACGGTGTATGTATTTTCTAACAGTGTTTATTATGCAAGGACTGATTGCCTGTTGAGGTCATTCTTGGTTCTCAAAAGGAAAACCATATTATTACATAATTACCTAGACTCCCCTGCATCATTATCTAAAAGAATGGGACAAAGGATCAGAAAAGTGACCAAGCAAAACAGGTACTTTGTTTTAGAGTCTTTACATTTCAGAAAAATCATTCCCATGATGCTCAGATCTTTCGGTGCTATTAAAACATAGACTTTTAGCCAGGCACAGTGGCTCATACCTGTAATTCCAACACTTTGGGAGGCCGTGGCGGAAGGATGGCTTGAGGACAGAAGTTCAAGACCAGCCTGGGCAACACAGTGAGAACCTGTCTCTACAATTTAAAAAGTACAAAAATTAGCCAGACATGGTGCATACGCCAGTAGTCCCAGCTACTCTGGAGGCTGAAGTGGCAGGATCACTTGAGCCCAGGAGCTCGAGGCTGCAGTGAACTGTGATTGCATCACTGCGCTCCAGCCCAGGCAACAGTGAGACCCTGTCTCTAAAAAATAAAATAAAATACATACTTTTTAAAGCATCAGTAACCAGGAATCTCTATTAACCTTATACCATTCTTGTCCTCCTCAAGCTCAGTCATCTCAATTCCATCCAGATGTCCAAACCAGAACCCTGGGAGCGATTCTTGTCCTCTCCCTCTGCCTCGATCTCCACATCCAAGCATCCCCCACGAAGCCCTGTTGAATATCATTCTAAAAGACATCATGTGCTTTCTCTCACTCTCTGGTTAAAGACAATCAAAGTCAACACTGTCTTACACTGAGGCTGCTACAATTAGAATTTTTAAAATAAAAATAGTAGCAAACACCTTATAATCCTTGCTGTGGGTCAGGTACTCCTCTAAGTACTTTAAATGCATTAGCTGATTTATTCTTCTCAATAACCCTAGAAAGCATTCTAGCACCACTTTAAGATGAAGAAACTGACGCACAGAGAAGTTAACTGACTTTTCCAACATCACACATCTAGGAAGTGGAGGAGTCAGCTGTTACCTCTTCACTGACCCTTTGCATTCACATGGGCCATCCTCTGGTCTGATTTCCACACGGCAACCAGAGTGGCTGTCTAAAACAAGTAACTCGGGCCGGGCGCGGTGGCTCACGCCTGTAATCCCAGCACTTTGGGAGGCCGAGGCGGGTGGATCACGAGGTCAAGAGATCGAAACCAACCTGGTCAACATGGTGAAACCCCGTCTCTACTAAAAATACAAAAAATTAGCTGGGCATGGTGGCGCGTGCCTGTAATCCCAGCTACTTGGGAGGCTGAGGCAGGTGAGTTGCCTGAACCCAGGAGGCGGAGGTTGCGATGAGCCGAGATCGCGCCATTGCACTCCAGCCTGGGTAACAAGAGTGAAACTCCATCTCAAGAAAAAAAAAAGAAAAAAAAAAAAAAACAAGTAACTCATTTTTTTTTTTGAGACAGAGTCTCACTCCATCACCAGGTGCCAGGCTGGAGTGCAGTGGCGCGACCTCGGCTCACTGCAACCTCCGCCTCCCGGGTTCAAGCAATTCTCCTGCCTCAGGCTCCTGAGTAGCTGGGACTACAGGCGTGCGCCACCACGACCAGCTAATTTTTTTGTATTTTTAGTAGAGATGGGGTTTCACTAAAACAAGTAACTTTTATACAGAACCAGAAACCATAAAGTGGGAACTGACAACAACTTTATACTCTTCTTCCCAACAGCCTGACCAAACCAGCTCTACAGGACAGGTTCTTTCCTGGCGCCTGGGGCAAGTCCCTTGACATTTTTTGGCACTCTCAGTTAATATGAATTCTCTCTTCTAGTCACAAAATAGTCTCATTTCAATAATAAAAATGCCCAGTTCAGTGTGTTGGCTGAAACTCTGAACTTCATTATGGTTAATGCTTCCTCCCCACCAGCCACCCAAACCTGCTTGGGCTTGCGGCCTTTGTGGTGGGGTTGGCTCCTCTCTCCTGGCCTCCTCCTCTTCATTGTCTCAGCCCCTTCAACCAGCCAGCAGTGGAGGGGCCAGGAAAGAGAGATAAGGAACAGAAAAGATCTTGTGTGACAGACACAGCTATAATCTAGCATTGACAGACTCTGGCCATGGCAGGTGTTTAAAGCTGACTCTTGCTCTCAGAGTTTTGGGTGTTTTGTTTTGTTTTTTAATGCAGGCTAGATAGTCCTCTGTAAGTTCCTCTGATTGGAGCTCACTGAAATAGGCAAAGCCTCAACCTTAATGGGATGCTGCCATTATCTAGGTCATCTATTTACTCAGTTGACAGTTTTTCTTGCTATGGAGAAGCTCTTCAGTTTAATTAGATTCCACTTGTCAATTTTTTCTTTTATTGCAATTGCTTTTGAGGACTTAGCCATAAATTCTTTGCCAAGGCTGATGTGGAGAAGGATATTTCCTAGGTTTTCTTCTATGAGTTTTGCAGTTTCTGGTCTTACATTTAAGTCTTTAATCCATCTTGAGTTAATCTTTTATATGGTAAGAGATAGGGATCCAGATTCATCCTTCTGCCTATGGACAGCCAGCTAGCCCAACACCATTTATTGAATAGAGAGTCCTTTCCCCATTGCTTACTAGCTGTAGATGTGTGGCTTTATTTCTGGGTTCTCCATTCTGTTCCTTCCATTGGTGATGTGTCTGTTTTTGTACCAGTATCATGCTTTTTTTTGGCTACTGTAGCCTTGCAGTACAGTTTGAAGTCAGGTAATGTGATGTCTCTGGCTTTGTTCTTTTTGCTTAAGACGCTTTGGCTATGTGGACTCTTTTTCTGGTTCCATATGAATTTCGGAAAAATTTTTTTCTATTTCTTTTTCTATTTCTGTGAAAAATGAAGTTAGTAGTTTGATAGGAATAGTGGGCTCTCTCTTCTATTTAGATTCACCTCCAGATGATCACATTCAGTCCCAGGCTTTTAATACATCTATCCATTGACAACTTCCAAATTTTTATCTCCAGAGCTATTAATTCCAGTGAAGTTCTGGATTTCTATATTCAACTGCCTCCTCAAAGTCTCTACTTGGCTGTCTAAAAATTCCTCAAGTTTAACATGAGGTCTTTACTTCTCTCCGAAAACCTCCTCCTACAGTCTTCCAGATGTGAGCAGATGAATCTAAGCCACCATCACATCTCATCTAATTGATCTCCATATAATGAGTTCTTCATACCACATCTAGGGTGAGTGAACTTTTTAAAATTTAAATTAGATAATGCCACTTCCTTGTTCAAAACCTTTGTACACCTTCCCATTATACTCAATAAAATTGAAAAAGATTTTTCATGGCCTCCTGCTTCTTGGCTGCTCTGACTTCATTTTCTACCACACTTCCCATTGCACACTCTTCTCAAATCTTCTTATTGTTCCTTGAAAGAATTAAGCTCATTCCTGCCACAGGGCCTTTGTATTTGCTATTCCCCTGCCTGGAACGCTGCTCTACTATCTACTTATGGCTTTGTCCTGCACTTCATTCAGACATATTTGAGAAGGTTTGTCCAAACTATCAAAAATAGCAACTTGCCTCCTCCCACTGTCCCTGGCCATGACTCTTACCCTATTTTATTTTTCTTCATTGAAGTCATCACTATTTGTTATTACACATTTGTTTCTTTGTTTGGTTACATATCATCTCACTTGCCAGAATGGAAGCTTCATGAATGCAGGAATTTTGTTTGCCTTGTCTATTGCTATTTTTTCAGTGCATAGAAGAGTCACTATCAATGAGTGGGAACTCAATAATGTATTTGTTAAATAAACAAATTAATTAACTGATTCTAAACAAGTGAGCATAAAACCTTCCAAATTCAACTCAATCACTGTTATGAGCCACACTGAGGAAACCCTGATGTGCAAGCATCCTGTCAATTATTGATTGGGTAATCTTGGGAGAGATGCCTAATCTCCCTGTGCTCAGTTTCTTCATCTGTAAAATGGAAGAATAATATCATCTGTTTCATTGAGTGGGAGGCTTAAATAAATGAACATGAAGTTCTTAAACAAGAACCATGCCTAGTATAATATATAGTAGGTACTCAATAAACATTTGCCAATATTATAATTATTACAGAATTCCAGATTTTCAGTATTTAAATTAGTAACGTAGAGGAAAGGGCCACTCTTTTACATTAAAGGAATTTTTAAAATCATAACCTATAAATATGTATTGGGATTTACAAAGTAGGACTGCCTTAATTGCATGACAGATAAGAAGTAGCAGAGAAACTTAGAACAAACGTATTAAAAACCACTTTCAATTACAAATCAATATGAAATAAAAAGAATTCTGAAAATATGATATAGCCATTCAGATTTGTTTAACAACCGAAAAAAAATCGGGTTATATACAACTTTTCAGGAATACACCTACAGGATAAATTAAAGCACATCTGAATTCTTCAATACCTAACGTCACTATAATCAGCAAAGACAGATGGAGCCCTTTCCTCCTGCCCTTGCGCCCACTATTCCACGTAACCACCATATCCCTCTCTTACTAACAACTTCTCTCTTGAAGCAGTAACGTCATTCATGCTATAGCTCAGGCTTATCATATTAGGGCAAAAATCACTTCTGCATTAAAAGTAAAGCCAAAAATTGAAGTCAAACGCTGAGTAATTTTGATAAAACTTGCTTTTAAGTAAGTTGTTTCTGCATTTATCTCAGCTTCCTTTCCTACATGTCACTGAGGGGAATTTGTCATCTTTTTGTCATCCACAATTACTGTTCTGGCATTTTGTTGTTGTGTTGGTTTTTCTGCTCATTTTCTTGCTTGCTCTGCTTGCATCCTGATGGATTAAAACCATCAGGGTGAGATTCTGCTACAGTCTTCTTTGGCCAAACTGACTTGCCAAGTATGCAGCAGTCTTCCTGTTCCCACATAGCAACCTCCCATCTTTTCTTAGTATTTTGAAGCATGCCAAAGAAAGAAAATGATACTGAGTATCTCAGCATACCTTAAGATTTGGCCCTCCTGTCCCTCAAACAACCTAACAAAAATTTGCCTTTTATAAAGATGGCTCTTAAGATATAAAGGAGAATTAAAAATTAGTAAAGTTAAATATGGCATTATAATTATCGTACTAAATAGGCCTACTGCATATTCCTACTGTAGTTCTTTTTAGATTGAAAGTGAAAAACCATAGATGTGGAATAAAGTACTGCTTGAGACATTTTGTCTTTTAAGGACTCACTGGTAATAACATAGCTT
Organism: Aotus nancymaae; assembly: GCF_030222135.1. NCBI lineage: Eukaryota > Metazoa > Chordata > Mammalia > Primates > Aotidae > Aotus > Aotus nancymaae. The sequence continues at coordinate 66,625,699 of NW_026988418.1, read as the reverse complement.
CCCTATCCACCTACTGGAGAAAATCCTCCAGTAAAACAATGGTTAAACCCTTAAAAAATTGTTTTAACCAACTCTACTGAAACCTGAGTGTTCCTTCTTAGAAAGATTGAATAAAGATCATGCTTTCCAACTGAGAAATTATATTTCACTTTATGACAGTAATTGTCTGCAGGCTATTTGTTTTAAATATATTAACCACATCAGATTTAATCTGGAAAGCCCCTCAATTTAAGAGTTTAAAAAGCACGGAAGCTAAAAGCTTAAATCAAGGCCATCCACGGATGGGAATTTCTTGTTGTTAAAGATCTTTTGTGCTATTTTAAGAATCTCCTTGCTGAAAGATCTTGAATGCAGTAAGAAAATCTATATACCTCGGACACATGGCTAAAGCAAGGTCAGGTTAAGGTTACAAGAGGCATTTCTCCAATTCATCAGTCTGAGAATATAAATATACTTAAATAATAAAAGAAGCAACATTGACTATAAGTAACCTAGATACTCAGATTGCTATCGCAGTGCAAAAATTGAAGATATCTCCAGTGCACTTCACATTTTCATCGCTAGCATCAGTAGCATCAGTTAAAGTCAGTTGAATATATATACACACACATACATATTCAACCAGAATGTAATATAAATATTTTTCTTCCTTATAGAGTGTATTTTCTACATCATTCTAAATCTGTTTCTCCTCCTCGTCTCTGTCATGAAGAGGTATAATATTGGAGTCATTTTTTACTTCTTCTTTTCTTTATTCTATCACTATATGACATAAGTTACCAGGTCTTATTGATTCTAGGTTTACAATAACCTCTCGTAAGCCCCTTTCTCTCTAATCTCCTGATAGTATCCTAATTCAGAGCCTCGTATCAACCTATCATCTGCACGGCTGTAACAACTAGCCTAATAACTGGTCCCTGCATTTAGCCTCTCCCTACCCCAAAATATATCTGAAATACTTCTGCCAGATTAATTTTCCTAATGCACAACTCTGATTTTTTATCCCCTTGCTCAAATGCCTGACAATCTACAAAATAGAGTCTAGACTTCCCAGCCTAGCATTTAAAAGTAGGATCTAGCCACAATCTATGTTTAAAATCTGATTTTCCTCTACTTTTTCTCAGCTATTTTGTCCTTTTGTTTTAACTCACACTCTTCTCCTCCCTAAGTTCGTGCTTTCCTGCCTGGGAAATGGCCTTTCCTTCCTTCTCTGCTCTTGCAAATTCTACACTTCCTTCAAGGTTCAAGGTCCAAGGTCTAGCTCAGTGTCACATCCTCCGCAAAGCCTTCTCTTAATGTCTCATCTGGAAGTAACTACTTCCACCTCCAAAGTGCTCTGAAGGACATTTTGAAAATGCCTCTTTCTCAACTTTCTTCTATTTCTTATTTTCCCTATCAACTTCTTGAGAAGAAGATCCTACTCTAATTTGCTTTTGTATTTTCCAATTGAATAGCACAGTAATATCTGCATGTTGGTCAACTAAATAAATAATAGTTGAAGAAATAAATATGTACATATCCAACAAATACAAGGCAATATCACATCAGTTTTATGTAAAAGAAGACTTGCTCTAACACATAGAAAAATACTGTACTTGATACTGTAGCTAGACATCCACAAAAAAAGAAAAAAGTACATTGAAAAGGAATACATATTTGTATCTAGGTAACAATATAAAAGAATCTTTTCTAGGAAAGATCTCAGAGTATTTACTTTAATCAACATATTCTATTAAAAAGCTTGTGCACAGTTTTTGGTGGGCAAACATACCCAATTTTTTCATTTTCACATTCTTTATTACTAATACTAGGAAATGCTCACGATTTGGCTCTAGATAGTTGAAATAACATTTGAAACACCATCAATTCTAAATATGGCCAAAGTGAACCCAGAATCTGGCAATTTATTTCCTGAAAAATAGAGTTAATGTCGATGTTTTGCTATGAACCTTTGAAATCATTATCAAATTCGTTTTTTTTCATGTGTGCCTTGTGAAGTGCTCGGTACATAAACACTCACCAAATTGTTGAATGAATCAATCAACAAGAGTGCTGATAGTAGTGTAGCTCCTACCCTCTGAGTGGTAATCAGGCACCAAGAAATTGAGCTGATAAAGAGCTGAATAGAAAATAGGTGCTCGGTAAATATCTGTTGAGTTTAATTCATATAATTTTAGAGCTGGCCAGTCATAGTGGTTCACGCCTCTAATCCCAGCACTTTGGGAGGCTGAGGCAAGAGAATCTCTTGAGGCCCAGAGTTCAAGACCAGCCTGGGAAATATAGTGAGACCTCCATTTCTAATCTTAAAGATAGATAGATAGATAGACATGTACATAAATATATAGAGATATATAAAATGTAAATTTAAAAAATATATTTGAATATATAAATTTATATATTTGAATATATATTTATAAATGTATGTGGATATATAGAGATATATATTTATAAGTATATTGGCTATACCTCTACTAATATTTTAATATATAAATATGTGACTATATATATATTAAAATATAGAGCTAGCTATATATACATGTATACATATCTATATATGTATATGTCATTTATATATTTAGATCTATATATCTATGTTATATATATACATAGGTATACATATACATCTGCATATATACATACAGATAGACATATATCTGTGGATATATAGATACATACATATCTATAGTCATATAATTTCAGAGCTGGAGAGGACCCTAGAGATGATACACCTTCTGGTTATTGCTCTCTATGAGTACACAGAGCTTTCTGCGTATGCTTATTACGCTTATTGAAGCACACGTACTAGCAAGTAGTTAGTTTTCTTCACGTTAACTCCTTGAAGGCAAAGATGTGATGACACACCTTCCCCAGCTAGCCGTATGCTTGCTTGGCAGATTGTAGGCACTTGAATGCTTGCTAAAGGAGTGAATGAGAGTGAGTCTAGACCTCTGCTATCCAATATAGTAGCCATTAGCCATATGTGGCTATTTAATTTAATTATAATTAAATAAAATGCAAAATTCAGTTCTTTAGTCACACCTACTGCATTTCAAGTGTTCAGTCACCACATGTGTCTAGTGACTACCATATTGGACAGAGCAGAGACTATTTCCATCATTGCAGAAAGTTCTGTTGGACAGCGTTGATCAAGACTATTTCCCTCACTCTGCAGAACAGGGTGAGTTCAGGGAAGTTTTTACTTGCTCAAAATTAAACCATCAGAGGCAGAACTGAGATTAAAACTGGGAACTCCTAGCTCAATATCCATTGTTGTTGAGTCACACCTCTGATTCATTTCAGAATTCTAACGGTATGTAGCCTTAACTTAAAGCTCCATATGAGCTTATGGACGTTATGGGAAACATCGTCTTTGTCTTATCGTTGTCATAGAAGCGATTTTATTTTTGTATCTTACTTGATCAATTTGCATGTTTTACAAAAATATATATAACAGGTAAAAAAATGTACTTGGAAGTTCTTTACCTCTGGTATAAAAGGAAAAGGTAATGCTAATTTTTAAAATGCATTCCAGGTATCTAGCTAAATAAAATACTACAGTATTCTGGTTTCGTGCCAGTTTACTTAGAAAACGCATAGCGTAGGCTCTGGTTGAATGTGCCTTTTGCTTTGGTTTTTTTTTTAAAGCATTCCTCTTTGGTTTATTAATTTTTGAAAATGATTTAGATCCAAATTACTTTTTTCAGAAAACAAAGGGGATTTTTTTTTATTTGAAAACAAAGGTCATATTTAATTACATCACCAGATATGTGATGCATACCAAAGAACTGTTAGAAAATTGGTGTTAAGAAAGCAAAATGTACAATGACAGAAAACATGATATAGTGCACCTGTAAGGAGATGATGCAGGCTAATTGGACAAAAACACACACCTCCCAACCATTTCTACATACACATATGTACAGGTTATATAAGCAAAGTAAATCAACAAATTATTAAGATTTGCCAGATTTGGAATTTCAGGTGGGTTTGGTTTCAATTCTTAAAAGATTTTCTCAACTGTTTTGGAAAGCATCAGTATTTTCTAAAATGCTGTCTCTTAGAGAAAGAGCCTCATTTTCTACAACTTCCATAAATGTGTGTGTTTATGAAATTAGTATGTCGTATTTCCCAGAAAGAGAAATCCAATTCTGCCTGACAGTACAGGAATAATTATATGAGGTCAGAAGTGATCATCCTCGTAACTATCCTAACATTAGAATGTGAAGGAGGAAGGAAGGGGGTGCCAAATTGAGGTTGAGATCCCCCGCATGCTATTAGTCTAGGGTTCTCAGGGATATTACAATTGCTCAAAGAACACATTTTGATCCACTCTATGTTTTGACCGGAAAAAAGTTATTGAATAAATGTTGTGGTTTCTGATAGAAAAGTATATAGTCTAGTGTTTGCTTTTAAGAACTACAAAGGCAATTTGCCGTGTTTTCATAGACATTTGAAAATTAGATAAAAAAGAGCTAGCTATGAAAGAGATCAAGTTTTAGAATTAAAGGAGGTACCTTAGAAAGTATCTGGTTCTTTCCTTGAAAGCCTTTATTCTCCTGTCAGACAGACTACTAATCCAGATGATAAAATGTCAGTACTTAGGTATCAGTAACATCCCTATTCAACCACAGGACCAAAGAGAGAGTTTTTGATTGTTTGTTTGTTTGTTTTAACTGTCATATGTCCTTTGATGTAAAACAAAAATCTTTTGCTTGGCTGGGAATGTAATTATTCAAGCTCCTATGTCATTCTCTCATAATCAATCCTCAATAACTCTAGTCAAATTTGGTTTTAGGCAATGGAAAATTAAAGCAAGTATTTGATTCAATTTTGTTAGAATATATGCTTTTTCAAACAACCCAATATAGCATGTTTCCCAAAAATAAATTATCTATAGGGGAAAAAAAAGTCATGGACTCCTGCTGTTGATTTAAATTATTGTAATTATAATGTTACCTAAATGCGTATTACACATAAAATTCAATATCTTACAAATTGTATATCATTATAAAACAATATAAATTTATAAATTAAATCCAACATAATGTCCTAAAAATATGTTTTAAATTAACAATTTTTGAATGTTCACTTACTCAGTAAACATTTATTTGAGGATCTAGTCTGTTCCAGGCTCACAGTATGTAATTCTAGCTGTTATAGCAAACACATCCCAAATTTCAGTGGCTTAAAAGATTAAACATTTAAGTGAGTAAGCCAACTACAGAAGGACAAATATTGTGTGATTTCATTCATAGAGTAGTCAAATTCATAGAGACGCAAGGTAGAATAGTGGCTTCTAGGGTCCGGGGTTGGGGGAATGGGGAGTTATTGTGAAATGGGTACAGAATCTCAACTTTGCAAGATGAAAAGAGTTCTGGAAGAGGATGGAGGTGACGGCTGCACAACAACGTGACCATAGTTAATGCCACAGAACTGTACACTTAAAAATGGTTAACATGATCAATTTATGTCATACGTATTTTTCCACAGTCTTTTAAAATAGTAATTTAAAAAAACACACACAACAAATTAAAGGCTAATTTTTCACTTACCTCACAGACTGATATCCTGGTTATAAATTGCCAGTAGGGACTTAGACAGGTAGAGGCTTTTCCATCTTCCACATCTGGCATCCAGCATCATCCTGGATGTCAACATCCAGCCATCAGATGGGAGAAGAGTGAAAGGATCACATGAAAGAGGTTTTTATGGGCCAGGCCTGGAAGTTGCACACATCCCACTGGCTGGAACTGAGTCTTGCAGCAGCACCCGATTGCAAGGAAGACTGGAAAATATAGTCGAACTGTGTACTCAAGAAAACGGCTTTGGTGATGACCTAGTAATCTATGCCATAGTCCATCCATTTGGTCACCAAAAAAAGCCATTTCACTCTTCTTCCCAAATAAATAATACACTCATTCTGTCACCAAATGAGATAACCTAAAATCTACCCAGTCATTGCACCAAGTTCAAAATGCAGGATTCCCAGGTAATACACGGGATTCTCCATCAGATCTGAATATAATTCCACATTGTCCTGTGACCCAGTTATTCTCAACTAAGAATGATTTTGTCCCCCAGGAGATATTAGGCAATGTCTGAAGATATTTTTGATTAACACAACTGGGAGTGAGGGGCAATTAATGGGTAGGGGCCAGGGAAGCTGCTAAACCTTGTACAATACAAAGGACAGCCCCACTTCAAAGAATTGTCCAGTCTAACATTTTAATTCGAGCTATGGCCTATGAACTAATAAAATATCTTCCCTCACTCACACCCAATATATAATGATAGAACAAATATAGTAAATACTTCCAGGTAGGAAAGGGGGAAAAGTGGGACCCTGGCCCATCACAAAAGTGAAATTCTGCAGGGAGGCATTGTGGTGGCTCTGAGTTGGCAGTGGGAGCTGTTTCTCAGCCAGACCCTGTTTCCATTCTCGGTGAGGAATCTGCTTATCTGTTGTCCTCTGTGGTCCCTGGCTCTGACCTCTGGAAATGTTTCCTCTAAGCCCACGTTTGAAATGAGTGTAGAGGAATGTGGTTTTCTTGAGGAGAGTACAACTTTTAATGCAGTCTCAGTCTCATGATTTCTTTAGCAATACAGTACTTCAAAAACTGAAAAGTCTCTGATCTTTTTGCTTCCAGTCAGTTCCATATGCCAGCAACACTAAGGTTTCCTAGAGATAATTCTCAATCCCGATTATTTCTTTCCTTCTTCATTCCATGCCTCTCTTCCTCTCAATTTAAGGAGGCTCCTTTGAGACCATCAGACTTAAATGTGAAGACCACATCCTAAATAAAATCTTTGCTTCATGGCTGAGTCTTAATGGGCCCTTGTTGCTCAAGAGCTTTTTCAATCTTATTTCCTATTCACTGAAGTATAGAGCAGTGAGTTTTCCAATCTTTTGAGGCTTCAAATTTCTGGACTCTCTCTATATTCCTTTTCATTTATGCTTGCAACCCTGCTAATTATTGCATGAGTTCATCTCATGTTTCTAATATCTTACTGAATGCAGCCAATAAATATAACCTACTAACATTCCGTTTTCCAATCTCTTCTAGAACTATGGCTTTTGTAGGTACCTTACCTTTTTTCCAAATTACTGCAGGTATAAGATTGATGGGAAAGCTTTTCCTCTGCCTTCTGAAGTTTTGCCGAAATGACTGACAATAGACAGATTCACAGGAGAAAAATGCATACAAATTTATTAATGCACACAAATTTATTAATGCACATGGACAGAGTAGTAGTGCAAATATGAGACTCAAAGAAAGACCAGAGGGTTGAGACTTAAATATCCTCTTCACAGGGGAGAGGTAAAGGGGGAGTGTACACAGTTTTAAGGGGTAGTAAATGCTTTTCAAGAGGATTGAATAAGCCCATAAGAACTGTCATACCTCTGGCAGCAAGCAGTCTTAGCACACGTCTATTCACTCTATTGTTTTACCTGAGAGTTAAAACACTAAGGATAGGTCTATAAATTCAGATCATTTCAAAAAACATGTATTGAATACCCACAAGGTACTGGGATATTTAGAAAAGATACAAAGATGACGAGCAAATCACCCCTGTCTTTAAGAAACTTGCATTATAAGTACTGGAGTAGATGCTTAGACCTGCTGTCTCAACATTCATTCCACCATCCTATTCATTCCACCACCTTTCAGTTGGAAAGCTGAAAATTACACATTCTCAGACTCCCTTGACACTCAAGTTCTAGGTGCAAATAAGGCTTGTCAAATAAATGTCCTTATGAAAACACAGGTGCAAGTGAAATGGAGGCTCTCTTCTTGCTGCTGTGTCACTTGCAAGCAAGGTGTGATGACACGTCTGTGGCATTCAAACTCCTCATAGTCTTGATGGGTGTGAGAGCCAGTGGCGGTGGCAGCAGCAGCAGCGTGTTCTAGTGTCAGCATCCCATCCCAGCTACAGTGTATGTTAGTCAGAATAAGCTAGCCTTATGCTGTAGTGACAAGCAGCGCCCAAAATCTCAGTGGCTTCATATAAAAAGGTTTCTTTCTCACAGACAAAAATGTTTCCTGCAGGTGTGGTGTGGGCAGTTGCTTTCCATGTGCTGACTCAGAGATCTGAGCTACTTCAATCTTGTGGCTGCAACATCTTAACCCAAGGTCTCCTCCATGACTATTGTGGCAGGGAAGAGAGAGTCTAGAGAACTGCTCAAAGGCTTTTCACTATCTCATCCCGGAAGTGACGCTTCTCACATTTTTATTGGTTACAACTCATCACAAGGCCCCACCCACCTGCAAGGGAACTGCGAACTGTAAATTCCCATATGCTCAGAAGTAAAGGAGGACCAGACGCTAGTGGACACTGGTAATGTTTACCACAAGGCACGTGACTTTGAATTCAGCAGGCTGCTCACCTCAACTCCTCCAGCCCGTGTACGGATTTCAGAAGCAATGAATTGCCTGGATGAAATCCCTCTGGTTTTTTTTGAAATATCCAGAGTGGTTCTGGCTTCCTACAGTGAACCCTGACTGTATCATTTGTGTGCTGGTGGCTTTCCGTCCTCTTCCATCCATTCTATACCTTTCAGTGCCCTACTTTGTGCCCCAAGAGTCTGTCCTCTATGAACCGCATGTTCTGGGGCCCTCTACCCTCTGGCCTTGATTGGTTTTGGATCATGGGAGGCACCCCCAAGAGATCAGAAAGTAGGAGGTGAGAGAAATCAGGATACTTGTCCCCTCTTCCTTTCAACTTCTCACTAGACTGTGGGTCCCTTACCCTGTCAACTCTGTGAAGAGTTCTTTCATTAAACTTTCCTCATTTAAACACGTCGAATGTATCTGTTTCCTGCCTTGACCATGACTCCTATCAGGTGTTTAATCATCAAACCATGAGTCTAAAAAAGAGTAACAGACTGTCTTCCATCTTATAAGGCAGAAGAGCTTTATAAAATACAAATCTGAATATATCATTCCTCTGCTTTAAAACTTCAGTGGCTCTTTGTTAACCCCTGTCACTCTACCCGACTCTAAGTTGCAACTAGACAGAACTAATTTCAGTTCCCTCTGCAACATGGTCTCTCTTCCTCTGAGCCTCTGCACAGGCACTACCTCCTTCCTGGAAACTGCTCCCCACCCATGCTCATCATTCAGACCTCAGCTCAAAGGCCTGAATTCAGGCTTCACTTGCCCCAGAAAGCATTCCATAAACCTATTACTTATCCCTGTTAGATGTCTGTATATTCTCCCACAGCAGCCTCCATTCACCACCATATACAGACAGCACTCAGTGCTACATTGTATTGCAACTGCCTGCTTACTTCTCTGTGTCCTCCAGTAGACTGTGAGAGCTAAGACAGGCACTGCATCTCAGATGTATAGGACCTATCAAGGTGCTTGGCACATAAGAGATAATCAATATTGGATAGTTCCTGAATGTTATTGAAAAAGCTTCAACTGTCCTCCTCTGGTCATCATTCTCTCTCTTTTCATTCACTGACAAAAAAAATCAGAAAAATACTAATAAAAATGTAATTTATATTTACCCACCTCTCATTACTACCTTCCATTCACTTCCTAGACCGCTTTCATCTTACTTTGTTACTATCTTTTATGACGACTTCTCTTGCCAAGATTACCAATGACCTCCTAGACCTTCAATGCAGTAGCTTCTTTTCAGTCCAAATCCTCTGAGACTGCTCTGCAGCACTCTCTTGAAATGGTCCTTTGTCCTGCATGGATCACAGATTGCTCCCTCCCTTTCTCTCTCTCTCTCTCTCTCTCTCTCTCTCTCTCTCTCTCTCTCACACACACACACACACACACACACACTTTAGCTGATCTGTTTGCATATCTGTTTTTTCTCCATTCCTTTATAAGCCCCTATGTCTTACTCATTTGCATCTCTAGTACCCAGGATAGTGCTTGGTACACAACAGAACCTTGTGACTACGAATGTTACATGACTAAAACTCTCTGGGTTTCCAGGCCACCTCTTTCTTTATCTCCTCTTTCTCTGACTGCTTGTTCTTAGCCACCTTCATGATCTCCTCTTTGTCTACCCTTTAAATATTCTTCAGAGTAACTCATCCTTATCCACCTTTTGGGCTTCAGCCAGCAGCAATTACCTCAATTCCCAGATGTAGATTTTTAATTCCCAATGCGTTTTGATGAGCTAAGGCTGCCTCTCTCTCCCTATATGTCCTGAAAGCAACTCCCATAAAGACCCATTATCTCTTCCATTCCCAACCTGCTCTCCTTCTGCTTCCAATGTTCAGTCAATGAAATTAACATTCATCCAGTGCCCTAAAAGACAAACCTCAAAGTCGTCTAATGCATCTCACTGTCTTTGCCCCCTGTCCTGCAAGGTAAGGAGCTGTATCCATTACCAAATCCCCACCCCTGAACCTGCCTCTGAATCTTTATCTATTTATTTATTTATTCTGTTTCTTCCTCCTGAAACACCTTATCCCACTTTGTCCTAAATCATTTTCATCCTTTGAAATTCAGAAAACTGATTAACTTCAATTGTTTCTCTGAGTTCTACATAGGTTTTGTTTTTTTAATAACCTGTCTAAACATGTCTTCCTCACTAGATTGTAAAATTCTTGAGGGCAGTTCTTGCTTTTTGGTTCTTAGGTCTAGCCAATGATTGACATTTTAAATTTTTTATATGAAAGCATGAGTAAATAAGTAAACAGAAAGAAAATCTTTTCCATTAAACTCTTTCAGCGATTACTGAGACAGAATCTGAGTGAAAAGAACAATAACTCAGTTTAAAAATATGAACATCATGTAACCAAGTTTCTAACATTAACAATATATGCATGATTACAGAAGGCAGGTAATTGCTATTCACCTAGGGAGATTTTTTTTTAAAGCCTACCCTGAAGATTTTGCTTCGTTTTTAAGAAAGGGTCTCGTTCTGTTGCCCAGGATGGAGTGCAGTGGCGCGATCTCGGATCACTGCAACCTCCGCCTCCCGGGCTCAGGCTAATCTCCCTCCTCAGCCTCCCGAGGAGCTGGGATTGCAGGCGTGCGCCACCACCCCAGGCTCCCTGCAGAATTTGGTTTTAAGCATTTCAGTTCTCAGTATAGACAAATATTCAAAAGGAAGGTATTATTTTAACTGCTTCTTTGCTCTTTTATCTTTTGTCCTGGATGACAGGAATTAGACAAGCTATACACGAGAGAAAGCGCCTGCAGCAGTGCAGTGCCTGGGCACTTGAGAGGCCCTCAGCACATCCTTTTACCTTTTCCCCTACCTTATCTTCCTTTAATATTTGAAGGCTCGTGAATTTGGAGTACCTAAAGGAAATTTTGGTTTTAGGATTTCAATTTGACCAAAACAACGCTGCGGAGATTTTAACCGCCTCTATTAACCCATGCCTTTCAAATCCAAAGGAAAGAAATCACTGGATGGGGTGGGGAGAAAGGAGGCGGTGCAAAAACTGAAAAGAAAGGCGGAGAGGAAGCGGTAGAAGGAAGCTTTCTTGGTCGGGTTTGTCTTTTCTCAACCCCAGAAAGGCGTGACGCGCTAACTGCCGTCGCGGGATAGAGTCCGCCGCCGAGCCAGCGCCCGCCCACAAGTCTCCGCCCTCCCTCCCGCTTCCGCCCCGCCGTGCGCTGCGGGCCGCGGCCGCTGGGGGCGCCCCGGACTCCCGAGGCGCCTAGGCGGCCGTTGCTCGAGCCTCGCCTCTCTAGGCTCTCAGACGGGCGGCGGCGGCGGCGGCGGCGGCGAGCTGCGCACCGAAAGGGCGCCCACCTCCCCAGGCGAGCTGCAGCACGACCACTTCCCGCGGGCGGCCGGGGTCTGCGCCGCAGCTGCCGCCGCGCTCCGTTCCAGGCTGCCGCGAGAGGGGGCGGCGGCGGCGGCCCCGGCCCCGGCCCCGGCCCCGGCCGCGGCCGGCCTGCGGCGCCCCCCGGCCGCACCCCCGCGCGCAGCTCGCGGCCCCGGCCATGGGGCTGGGCGGATCCGGGGCTCAGCCGAGCTGAGGCGGCGGCGCCTGGCCGTGCGCCCTGCTGGCAGGCGCCTGGCTCTCACGATGATGAAGAAGAAGAAGTTTAAGTTTAAGGTGGACTTCGAGCTCGAGGAGCTCTCCTCGGTGCCCTTCGTCAATGGGGTCCTCTTCTGCAAGATGCGGCTGCTGGACGGCGGCAGCTTCACGGCCGAGTCCTCCAGGTAACTCTTCCCCCGCGCCGCCTCGCCCCTGGCTGCTTGGCCAGGGCTTGTTGGATAGGCAGCATCTCTCCTTGGCCCATTTGCTCGCCTTTCCCTAGAGACCGCTCTGAAATCAGTCGAATTTATTGATGTGCAAAGTGCTTTGCAAATGGGTTCATCTCAACTGGCCTTGGCTCCTGCGCTCCTGACTCCAGATGGTGCTGGTATCTGCTCTTCCCTCCCAAATCCTCTAGGAATAGGAGCAATGGCCAGAGGGAGAGGATGCTTCTGGTTTCTCTTAAGACATTTCCATATTTGTGAAATGCAAAGTAGAAGTTGAGCTGTTAAAACAAAAACAAAAATGGCCCAAACTGCTGGAGTTCCAGGAGCCCAGCTCTCTGAACAGAAACCTGTGCTTAGCACAGTTCCTTCTCCCTGGTAGGTTACAGGGGGACTTGGCCACCCAGTCTGAGGCTGGGGTAGTAGGCCTGGCCAGGCTTGACTTGAGTCAGGTGCTCCTGGCAGACGAGACAACGGTCTGTGCCTCATCAGAGATCGGCGTCTCCAGTTACGCGCTAATGCTGGATGAATTAGTCTTGAAGTGGCCGCTAGTGGGTCTCGCTGTGGAGGACTTGGAGCCAGACGGGGATCCCAGGCCCTGCCCTCATTTTGAAATGAGCCCCTGGGCACTCCCAGAGAGAGGCATTAGCAGGTTACAGAATGAAGCCACGTGTGGCAGTGTTTCTTGAGCAATTTCAGAGCTACTCACAGGTTGCCAGATGTACCCTAAGGTGCGTTCTTTTAAATGTATATATATATCTATATATATATATAAAAAACATATATAACATATATATATAACATATATAATATATATATAATATATATACACATATATATATAACAGTTTTTTAAAATGAACTTTTGAGTTCCTGAGATCAAGAACGGTTAAAAGTTAAGGTTTATTTTGCCCATATATACTGGTCTTAGACTGACTTTGTTTTTGCCCTAAAAATATTCTACTTTAAAAAAAATTCAGTCATCCCATTAATAAGGAAATAGTGTCACTGGATTGTGGAATTGGGGCTAGAAACTTGTCTGCTGGGGCAATATTGAAGCCTATGGAAGCCAGAAAATGTCTAGTTGGCTAACCCAAAGGATATATGAAATTAATAGTTCACTGAAAATGGTTTTTAAAATCAAACTTTGGTGACACATCTGTGAATATTCAGCTAATTAATATTTTAAACACCTGTAAGAGAACAATGTAACCTATTTTGGTGCAAAAAAATATTGGACCGTCTCTTACTTGTTGAAAAGCCTAAGCCTAAGCCAATTCGTACAGGTCCTGTTGGTGCAAATGATAGTCTTACCCCGAGGCCTAGACTGTTTTGCTGCAGGGTCCCACCCCCGAAGCCAGGCAGTTAGACAGGTGCTCCTGGGCCAGTGGTGACACTTGGTGGTCAAGGCAGTTATCTACGGCTTCCTTCCTACCTCAGTTATGTTGATTTGGCTTACTTTCCTTCCCACAAGTCAGTTATTCTGTCATTGTAGGCAGTCATTTATTCAGCAAATACGTGTTGGCTTCTAAATATGTTATTTAATTATCACAGCAAGTCTATCAGGTAGGGGTCCCATTTTGTAGATAAACTGAGGCTCAGAAAGCATAACTAACTTTCCTGTGGTCCCCTCAGCTGGTAAGTGCAATGCCAAGATTTTGATCCGGTCTGAATAGTGCTCTGTGTAGCCAAACCAAAAAGCCATATAGTATGAGGGAAATGACTGTGCCTTTGACGTTAGGTAAAGATAGTTGGTATAAAGCTAAGAGCAAGGGTTTGGAATGCAGTGGGTCTAAGCCTAAACCCCAGTCCACCGTGGTAAAGCTGGGCGGGTTACTTAGAGTCTCAAAACTTCCGTATGTAAAATAGAAACCATCACTGTTGTGGTGTTATGAGGATTTGGTGAAATGACATGCCCAGAACACCTAAGCATTGCTGTAGCACCCAGATGGCGTTTACAGAGGAGACCAGGAACTCTTCCAAGAAGATCCATTTGCTTTAGATGTTATATTTGATTCCTTTATCTTAACAACTACAAAATTGTTGGTTTGAGGGAAAGACCTCATTTTACAAGAAAAGAAAGAAAATCTGAAATATCTAAAGGAAGGGAATTATTTCAAAATCACAGAAATGTTCATTAGTGGGTACCAGTCAAGGCAGTGCATCCCTAATTGAATGCTAGATTTTAATTTTTTAAAAAGTGCTTTATGTGCCCGTTAAAAATCAGGTACAGTTAGCACTGTAACATTTCTCCTGTACAAATATGAAATGAATTAGAAAAGAGGTGACATAGCAGGCCCAAGACTGCTGTTCTTAGAAAGGCCTACGTACAAGGCTGGCCCTTGACTGGCATCTGGAAGCTTGAATGGTAAATGGTTCCATACATGATTCAAAACTTTACCTAAATGATAAGAATGGCTCACTGTGCCTAGGCTGTACAGAGTAGTTTATGCTCAATTCCGTCTGGAATTTTGGTCCTTCCTGGGCAGCCTACATGACCATCCCTACTAAAAATCTTGGGCATTGAGTCTCTAATGAGTTTCCCTGGTAGACAGCACGTCACAATTTAATGCTGGAGAAACTAAGTGTGTGCTGATTCAACTTTGTGTCTTTTCATTGTGATAAATCTTAGCCATGAATAAGACTGTATGCTGAGTCCTGTGAGTCCTAATGCATCACCAAACTTAGGATTGGGTTTGGAGATTCCCCGGTGGATGAACGTATATAAAATAATACTCATCTTGCTACAGAAAAGCCTTAGAGGCACACAGAAAATTACGTATAGATAGATAGATAGATAGATAGATATACATATAGAGCAAAATATATGTGTATATGTGATATGTATTTGATATATATTAATGTATTTGGCTTTGTACAACAACTAAACATGTAGATTGTTTCTTGTTTGCCAAATATTAGTTGAGCATTTACCATATTTCTATTAATAGCTCTCCATCTGGGGTTGTGAGAAGTACAACAAATATAAGTATTCACAAGGAATTACCTCTAATGAAATTAGATCATAGATGTATAATTGCTTGACAGTAGAAGACAGTATGACTTAGTGCCCAGTCAATGGATCAGATGATATGTGAGTGTTGTTGAAATTGTAAAGCAGAAGAGTGTATTTACAACTGTAATGGTTACTGAAAACTACATTGGCATTTCAGTGGAGCATGCTGGGAGGATGACAAAGTGAGGGTGGGAGGACAGCTTGAGCAAGTCATTAATAGGAGTTGATGATAGTTCAGCCTGATTGCAGAGCATTCACGTTAAACAGAAGCAGAAGAGAAGATTAGAGAAAGACTTTGAATGCCATTGTAAAGAGTTTGCTTTCTACTGCTCGTAGGATAAAATTCAGTCTAAGATTCTTGAACTGAGTTGTAGTGTGATTAAAGTGGTGCTTAAGCTGGCTGGTAGGCTGGGGAGACAAATCAGGAGGCTATTAAAATAATCCAGGCAGAAGCTAATGAGAACCTGAACTTGGAGGTGTCTGTCTCATGTAAGTGACTGATAAATGATAATGCTGTGACAGATGCTTTGATGCCACAACAGAAGTAAGGAAGTCAGGAAAAGTATTTGAGGGGAATACTGCATATGGTGGTGGAAGATATGGTAGGTTAGGTTGTATGCTTACCACGCTACATTTGAAGTGACAGTGAGCCTGATGAGTAGTTGGAGGCATTTGTTGCGGTGTGTGGATTTCTTAGATGTTGTCTTTTGGAGCCGTGTAGGCCTGCTTACTAAACTTCTTATTTAGAATTTCCTTCCATTGTTTTTACTCTTTTAAAGATTATTAGTGAAAAAAGGCCAGGTGCAGTGGCTCATGACTGTAATCCAGCACTTAAGGAGGCCGAGGCGGGCAGATTGGTTGAGCTCAGGAGTTTGAGACCAGCCTGGGCAACATGGGGAAACCCCATTTCTACAAGAAACATACAAAAAAATTAGCCAGATGTGGTAGCGGTCACCTGTAGTGCCAGCTACTCAGGAGGCTGAGGTAAGAGGATCACTTGACCCAGGAGTCAGAGGTTTCAGTGAGCCGAGACCATGCCACTGCACTCCAGCCTGGGTGACAGAGTAAGACCCTGTCTCAAAAATAAAGAAATAAAAATAAAGATCATTAGTGAAAATTAATTTTAGAAGACTCTAGGTTTTCTTGGGATTGTTTTCAGTGAAGAGATTGGAAAAAATATAAAGACTAAAAGGTAATTCTTTGTAATGTTATTAAAATGGTCAGGGTAAATTGTCAGATTTTACATGCCATAATTAATAAAATATTTGGAAAATACATTGTACAGTTATGGCGGTCTAGTCAACTGAAACTAAATTGTTGCCTAATAAAATACAGTCATGCATCCCTTAACAATGAGGATCTATTCTGAGGAGTGCATCATTAGGCGATTTCATCGTTGTGCAAACGTCATGGAGTGTACTTACACAAACCTAGATGGTATAGCCTACTGTATGCTTAGGCTATATCATGTAGCCTGTTGTTCTGACCACATCGCATATTTCATCTGTTGTACATGACTGTACTTCTGAAGATGTTTCAAAAGGACAATTTTATTTAAATCTTTTCAGAGCACTCCCTTTGCAAAAGCATTTAAATCGCTTTTGAGGTTTATTAAAATTGTCAGGCAGGTTTAATTCTGGCCTACTTAAATAAAGGAACAATAGGAATACATTTTTTCTATATTTTAGAGTTCCCTAGTTTGCCTTATATTGTTCATCTTTTTTTGTGCTGATAGCCAAATAGTTTCCTAAGTTTCACATGAGCCTGTGGCAGAAATACATGTGAATTTGGGGAGTGTCCGGGAAGCTGATGAACACATCTGTGTATTGGACCTTTTACTTTGTAAACAAGTGGAAAGGATTTCTTTCTTTTGGCCAGAGTACATCTTTATGTTTTCAAGATTTTAGTTCGCTGCACACTGTGTATTTCTTTTTAGTAAGCCTTTCTTTTTTGAAAAAGTAATATAGATTCATGTGGAAAACTTAGAAAATAGGCAAAGAGAAAGGAATAAAAGTTGTCTATAGATGAACCACCCAGAGATAATCACTATTATGAATATTTTAGTATAGAAATTAGGGCCTTTATTGATCCACACACATACATGTACACCCAAACTACCCCACACAACTATCACATATCCCTTTTAAGCCAAAATGAGATTATACTATACTTAATGGTTTTTTTTACTTCATGTATCTTTTCATATCATTAAGTATTCAATTACAAGATTATTTTAAAATATGCATATTATTCTAGTGTATGAATTTCTATGATTTATTGAACCAAGTCCCTTTTAAAAGTCTTTCTCCTTTCCTTTCTTTTTTATTAATAGTTGTATAAATAAACTACAATAAACATCCTTATAACCAAGTTTGGTGTACATCCATTATTATTTATTTACAATTAACATTTAGAAATGGAATTATTGAGTCACAGGGCATGCATATGTTTAAGGGTTTTGATATATATTACCAACTTGTTCTTTAGTGCATTACATTGATTTTTTTAAGATTAATAATCACTAATAAGCAGCAAATTATCAAAAGTAACTAGTAGCAGAACATACTGTCTGACCATATGGCACAGAATTATTTATATCCTAGATCCAGCAACCCCACTTCTGGGTATACATTCTAAAGAATTGAAATTAGTATGTTGAAGAGAATTCTGTAGTCTCGTTGTCTTTGCAGCATTATTTACAGTAGCCAAGTTATTGAAACAACCTAAGTGTCTGTAAATAGATGAATGGATAAAGAAAATGTGGCATATCCAATGGAAATTATTCAGCCTTTTTTTTTAAAAAAAAAAAAAAAAAAAAAAAAAGGAAATCCTGTCATTTGTGACAACATGGATGAACCTGGAGGACTTTTTTTGAAAGTGAAATGAGCCAGACACAGAAAGACAAATACTGCATCATCTCACATATATGTGGGCTATAAAAATGGTGAACTCATAGTGGCTGGAGGGAAGGAGAGATGGGGAACTGTTAATCATAGGGCACAAAGTTTCAATTAGATGGGATGGATATGTTCAGATCTGTTGGTAACTATAGATAATAATGTATTATACTTGAAAATTGCTAAGAAAATAGATCATAAATGTTCTCCGACAGCAAAAAAAAAAAAAAAAAAAAAATGTAAGTTGATATGTTAATTGGCTTGGTTTAACAATTTCAAAATACATACACATATCCCAACATTACATAGTACACAGTGACGATATACAATTTTTGTCAACTCTATTTTAACATATGTAAATAACTAAAATTAAAAATAAATTTTAATTAAAAAATTATACCCTGACCAGAAATGGGGTGTTCAGTTCACATTATGATAATAGCTGTAGTAATAGTAGATGACATTCATTTGAGCACTTTCCTAGTGCACCAGGAACTTTTCTAAGCCTTTACATTTAATCTTGAAGATATTCCTGTGAGGAAGGTGCCATTATTACATTATTACCATTATTAGTACCTGTGCCATTACTATTACTGCCATTACTCTCATTTTATACCTGGAGAAACTGAAGCACAAACAGATGCTAAAAGTTACTCAGCTAGTAAGTGGTAGAGCTAGGAGGCATTCTGGCTCCAACAACCACTGCTAATCACGAAACTCTACTGCCTCTCAGCCTTTATGTTGTATGCTTTCTCATTTTTATGTTTTATAAAATGGTAAATAAATGTATATATAGTATAACTTTTTCTGAATGTCAGTCTCCAAAACTTTGTTTCAATATATGACAACACTAAACAGGTTACAAGACCTGGCCCCTTTAGATTTGCCCTGAGGCAGTTGTATATGAAAGATAAGTAAAATGCAGCCGGGCATTTTTATGGGCTCATGCCCATAATCCTAGCACTTTGGAAGACTGAAGCAGAGGGTGGCTTGAGCCCAGAAATTCAAGAACAGCCTGGGCAACATAGTGAGACCCTGTCTCTACAGAAAATGTAAAACTTAGCTGAGCATGGTGGCGTGCATCTGTGTTCCCAGCTTCTCAGGGAGGCTGAGGTGGGAGAATTGCTTGAGCTTGGGAGGAGATTGAAGCTGCAATGAGCCATGATTGCACCACTGCACTCTAGCCTGGGTGATGCAGCAAGACTATCTCAAAAAAAGAGAAAAGAAAAGAAAAATGGCATTCATGCCACTTTTTTTCAAGGTGTGGCTTGTAGAACTAAGTTCA
Source organism: Aotus nancymaae (assembly GCF_030222135.1). Taxonomy (NCBI): domain Eukaryota; kingdom Metazoa; phylum Chordata; class Mammalia; order Primates; family Aotidae; genus Aotus; species Aotus nancymaae. Next base: position 66,606,313 of record NW_026988418.1, on the reverse strand, counting down.
CAAAATTTAGTCACATTATTTGATAGTCATATCTTACAAAAAATAGTATTAGTGCCATTTTACACCAGTAAGTTAGTATTTCCCATTGTATCACCGAGCCTTACATAGCAGGCATTTTATAAATATTGAAAGAAAGCAAATATTTGGAGAAAAGATCTGTTCTAGTTTTGCTAAAAATGACACATAGACATAGATTCCCCAAATTAAATATTTGGGGAAGCATATCCTGTTTCATCTGCACAGCTTATAAAAAAAAAATATGTTCAGTTTGGGGTATAGGCCTTTGAGGGTTGTCAGATGGAGGTCCGAGGAAGATATTGGGATTCTTAAGAATCTTGAATTATGCTAATAACAGGAGACTGGGTTTAATCTCGAGAGAAGATAGTGATCTTCAAATACTAAAAAATTGATTTGTACATATGTACATTTTATGTTCCTAATTTTATTTGATTCGTCCAAAACCTCTTTAATAGAAGTAGGAAACCATTGTCACCTCTTTTTGGTTTAGGATGAATGTCAGGTGCTATTACAAGGTATTTTTTAAAAGTAACAAGTGGCTTAACCAAGATAGAAGTTGATTTCTCTCTCACACGAAGTCCAAGCTACCGTGGTAGCTGTGCTCTGTCCAGTTGTCACGGGCCTGGACTCTTTCTGTCTTTTTGCTCTCAAGGTATCGTTCTCATCCACAGGGACTGACTTGGCTCAGCCCACATCCAAATTCCAGCCATTGGGAAGGTGGAAAGGGGAAGGGGAGGTCCCTTCTGCTCAGAGTCCATTGACCAGAACATCAGCACCATGCCACATCCAGCCCCAAGATTGAGAAATGTAGTCTTTGCTGGGTGCCTGTATGCCTAGTTAAAGACTCAATTAGAATAAAGGGAGGAGAGGACAGACATCAGGATGATTAGCCTCTGTCATACCTCTCTTTTAGACATGACAGAGTTGATCCTTAGAAAATAATTTGTTCAAAGTCACATGTCATCTAATGAAAGATATTTGAAAAACTGTCCCATAAAGAGGGAATAGACTTAGGCAGCCGAGGACAGAATCAGGACCAGTGGGGAGATGTTAAAGAAGGCATGTTTTTAATCAGTATAATATTAGAACAAATAAGTTCTAACATTTAAGGGAGTGCAATAGTAAGTAGGCTACCTCAGTACTACTCAGAGTTGAATGACCTCATCCATTTGTCAGGAATGTTATTAGGAGGATGGGTCATCTAGATGATGATGCTGATTATACTTTTTAGAGACAGTCTTACTCTGTTGCCCAGGCTAGACAGGCTTAAGCACAGTGACACAATCATTGCTCACTGCAGCCTTGAATTCCTGGGCTGAAGCAATCCTCCCTTCTCAGCCTCCCAAGTAGCTGGGGCTACAGGTGTGTGCCACAGGAACGTGCTAATTTTTCTATTTTTGTAGAGATGTGGTCTTGCTGTGTTGCCCGGGCTGGTCTCAAATTCCTGGCCTCAAGCAATCCTCCTGCCTCAGCTGCCTAAAGTGCTGGGATTACAGGTGGGAGCCACTGTACCCAGCCTCACCTAGATGATTCTTAAGGCCTTTTTTTTTTTTTTTTTTTTTTTTTTTTGAAACGGAGTCTCGCTCTTGTTACCCAGGCTGGAGTGCAATGGCGCGATCTCGGCTCACCGCAACCTCCGCCTCCTGGGTTCAGGCAATTCTCCTGCCTCAGCCTCCTGAGTAGCTGGGATTACAGGCACGCGCCACCATGCCCAGCTAATTTTTTTGTATTAATAGAGACGGGGTTTCACAATGTTGACCAGGATGGTCTCGATCTCTCGACCTCGTGATCCACCCGCCTCGGCCTCCCAAAGTGCTGGGATTACAGGCTTGAGCCACCGCGCCCGGCCTTCTTAAGGCCCTTTCTAACTCCAAATTCTATGATTAAGCTTTCAATTTCATCATTTAATACTACTCTTCCTAAACCTTTCATTATAGCTGGGACTGGACAGCTTATATCAGCCAATTGTGTATGCATTTGTATCACCTTGATATCCTCTCCTTCACCCTTCTTTTAGTTAATCCAAATTTCAGCCATTCTTTAAAATCTAAATCAGATACCTTCTCGGTTTTATACCCAAACATGTCCAACCTACAATCCACCCACTGCTTCTAACATTACTATACATACTGTGACCTTAATTAACGTTGGTTATTTGTTGAATGAATGAAAACTTTTCTCACCATCGCACTGTGGTTTCACTTCTCACTCAATTCTTACAGTTCTTGTTGCTACCAGTCATTTCACGCCAAATTTACTCTTTTAAAATTACCTTCATGAAAAATTACCATGCAGTATACAATTTGCAGTAATAAAAATAAATTCAGGAAAAGGTAGAAAGGAGGAAGTGTTTAACTGGGAGTTTTTTTTTTGAGGGGAGTGGGGTCAGGGGAAGTGTCATGGAAGATAATTCCTTAGCAGGGTTTTTTTTTAAAAACCCTAGCTGGAGAAGAAAACGGAATGATAAAAGGAACAGAAGACAAGGTGACATGAAGCAGTGTGGTGTGTTGAGGGCACAGTGGGTAGAGTGGTGTATAACTGTTGCCACATAGAGAGAGGGAGAGGAAGTGGTTATTTCAAGGAGCCTAGACTTGGTTCTGTGTTGTAGTCTAGGGAGCCAAAAGCAGGGAGTGATATGCAAAGTCAGTGGCTTGGTTTAGGGTTGCAATGGAAGAGAATTCTTATCTGACACATGACCTTAGCTTTCTGAGTAACAACCATGAAAGGTAGAGTAAGGGACATGAAGATAGTGATGAAAGATCAGAAAGGCTTCCACAAGGAATGGAAGAGGAAGCTGACCAGAGACAAGTCCAAAAAGCCCAACTAAAATTTAAAAACATGAATTTTAATGATGGCAATATACACATTTATGCAGTTTTCTCCAGCAGTGCTTGTACATTAGGGATAGGAGGCAATGGATAGTAGAATTGATTCTAGTTTGGCAGTTTACAGGTATGTGGAAAGGCCAAGGCAATTGGGAGTACTGGTGAGAAAGGAATCTAAAGAATCAGTAATGGGGTCCAGATTTCATAAGGAGCAAAACCAGGCTAGGAAGATAAATAAGGAAAATACGGAACAGTTGGAGGATGAAGGCCTCAGTGATGTCAAAGGAAGATATGTGTGGAAGGAAAGACATGTGCAGAATTAGATGGTGGGGAGGGGCTGTGCTCAGAGTGGGATATTAATGCTTACGGTTACTTTAATAGAGCAGTCCACAGGGTATGAGTGTTGCTGAGATGGTGTGAAGAATGGCGTAGGGCAAAGAACCCTGAGTCTAGGGTGTGTTGTTTGCGTGGTATTAAGATAGCCAGAATGATTGCAGGTGTCGGAGTAAAGAGAGAAAAATCGCAAAATAGCTACTTCACTGTCACATCAACCTGGAAGGGAAGAGCGTGACATAAGCCAGACATCACGTACCTCAAGCTTTTAAGCCCTAAGCTCTGATTGCCATGTCTAGTCAATATTTTCTCATTTGTGCCTTTGTACTCTGTTTGAAACACTCTGAAAATTGCCTATTTCTTGAAACTGACTGTCTTGACTTCCATGAATCCTGTTCCTCACATCTCTAATTCCTTCCCTGAATTGCCTGAGGGCCCTTCTTCTGCCTACCTTTTTTTTAAATAGACTTTATTTTCAGAGCAAAATTGAGTGGAAAAAACACAGAGTTTTCATTGCCTGCAAGTGGCAAGGAAGAGTTTGGAGAGTGCTGGCACTGCCTCTGGACCTTGGAAGACGGGGGTGTAGAATAAACATCACCTCCACTGTAGGGATACAATACAGCTAGTGTCCTCATGAGGTAGCCAGGTTTCAGTTAGGCAATAAGAGGAGTGTTCTGTGAAGAGACTGAGAATATGAGAGTTTGTTTAATCCTAGAACAGAGGTTTCAGGTGGTATATGTGTGGAATGAGTTGGGGGAGAGAAGAGCAGCAGAGTGAGTCAGAGTGAGGACGAACAGAGCAGTAGGACAGAGCAGATTGGGGATTTAGGGAGAATAGGTGACCAAGACTTTCACCTTAGTTTTTTCCTACAGATCACAGGAAAGAAAGGTATAATTTGAACTGGCTGGTCTTCAGACTTCCGGTGTAGATATGAAATAATTTAGTGTCAAGTGATACGAGACAGTTTCTCCAGCCGCTACTTCTTGGAGAGTAATAATGAGGTTGTGTTAGGTCTTGCTGCCCACGTCCTAGGAGGTCTTGCCTTTTATTGTCCGTCTCTCTTTCTTACTGTCTCACACCCCTCTACTTACAGACTTAATCTTCATCCTCACCAATCTTTTAACTATCATTTCAGAGGATGAACTACCCTTCCTCCTGTTCCTTGCCATTTCTCTGTATCTTTGATCCTATCTTTGTTTACCTTCCTTCTCCTTCTCTATGCAATTCTGATGCAAACTTCATGAGAAAAATAATCTACACTTCCTGTCTCTTAAGCATTTCTCCTTTCCCCTCAATCCTGTACTCTGACTGCTGCCCCACCGTTCAACAAAAACTGTGTTTGCTAATACCATCAGGCATCTTGGATTGCCATGTCTAGTCAGTATTTTCTCATTTGTACCTTTGTACTCTGTTTGAAACACTCTGAAAATTACCTATTTCTTGAAACTGACTACTTGAATTCCATGAATCCTGTTCTTCACATCTCTAATTCCTTCCCTGAATTGCCTGAGGGCACTTCTGCTGCCTGCCTTTTTTTAAAATAGACTTTATTTTCAGAGCAATATAGAGTGGAAAGTACACAGTTTTCATATACCCACTGCCTCCCACTCACATAGCCTCCTCCACTAGCAACATCCAGCCACGCAGTCATACTTTCTTGCCAGTAGAGAACCTACATTGACACGTCATTTTCACCCAAAGTTCACAACTTACATTAGGGTTTACTCTCGGTGTTGTACATTCTGTGGGGTTGACAAGTGTCTAATAACATGTGTCCACCAATGTAGTATCATATAGAATAGTTTCACTGCCCTAAAAAATCTTCTGTGTTCTACCTTTTCATTCCTTCCTCTTCTAACCCTTGATCTTTTGACTGTCTCCATAGCTTTGCCTTTTCCAGAATGTCATATAGTTGGAATCGTGCAGTATGTAACCCTTTTCATAATGGCTTCTTTTACTTAGTAATATGTGTTTAAGGTTCCTCTGTTCCTTCATGGCCTCATAGTTCATTTCTTTTTAGCGTTGAATAATAGTCATTATCTGGATATACTATGGTTTGTTTATCCATTCATCTACGTATCTTAGTTGCTTCCAAGTTTTGACAATTGTGAATAAAGTTGCCATACACATGTGTGTGCAGGTTTTTGTGTGGACATAAGTGTTCACCTCATTTGGTTAAACACTGAGGAGCATGACTGCTGGGTCATATCGAAGAATATTGCCCACCCATCTTTAAAGGCTTCCACAGGATTTGTGAGGCAAGGAGGGATATTATTAGGATTCTATCTGGCAAATAAATAAAGATCAGAAAAGGCAAATGATTTTACCCAGCATTATACTAGTATTAAGTAGTAGAGCAGATCTAAAATTCAAGATTCCTGCCGACTACTCCAAGACTTTTTTATTATCTTATGTGACCTCTTTATTACGTAACAGAGAAATAGAGTTTAGATTTCTCACCTGGAGGTCCAAGCCAAAAACTGCTACACAACCCTTGAAAAACTGCACGACCTTGTGTATCCTTGGCTGGGAAAAGGAATAGGCTGGAAAAGTAACTACAGTCTTTGTTAGGGCCTTTAGTGATGAGGATGTTAGAGTCTCCAATAACTCTAAGAATTTGTTTGTATTTACGATGTATTAGGCCAAAAGTGAAAAGGCAACTCATAGAATGGGAGAAAATATTTACAAATCATATAGTTCATAAGGGATTGATATCAAGAATAAGTAACAGACTCCTACAACTCAACAACAAAAACACCAAACAATCTAATTAAAGAGTGGACAGAATAGAATTTCTGTACTCTTTGAATTTCTATTTCTTTGAATAGAATTTCTCCAAAGAAGTTATACAAATGACCAAAAACACAAGAAAAGGCACACAGCATCAGTTATCATTAGGGAAATGCAAATCAAAACCACACTGAGGTACACCTCTCACTCATTAGGATGGCAACTATCAAAAACAAAGAACTGAAAATAACAAGAGTTGGCAAGGATGTGGAGAAATTCGAACCCTTTTGCATTGTTGGGAATGTAAAATGGGCCAGCCACTGTGAACAACAGTGTGGTGGCCCCTCAAAACACTTTAAACCAGCAATTCTTCTTCTGGGTGTATACTTAAATAATTAAAAGCAGGGATTTAAATATTTGAATACCCATATTGATAGCAGCATTATTCTAAATAACTGAAAGGTGGAAGCAACCTAAGTTTCCACCCCAGGCTGAATAGATAAACAAAATGTGGTATTTACATACACTGGAATATTATTCAGTCTTAACACAATGAAGGAAATGCTAACACAGGCTACAACGTGGGTGAATGTAGAGGACATTATGCTAAATAAGCCAATCACACAAAAAAGACAAATACTATATGATTCTATTTAAATGAGGTACTAAAAGCAGTCAGATTCATAGAGATAGAAAGCAGAATGGTGGCTGCCAGGGGCTGGGGTAGGGGAAAATTAAGAGTTTCGTGGATATAGAGTTTTAGTTTTGCAAGATGAACAGAGTTTTGGAGATTGGATGTACAACAGTGTGAATGTACTTAACACTACTGAGCTATACACTTAAAAATGGTTAAGATGGTCAATGTTATGAGTATTTTACAACCATTTTATATATATATTTTATTGCACTTTAGGTGCTGGGATACATGTGCAGAACACGCAGGATTGTTGCATAGGTACATACATGGCAATGTAGTTTGCTGCCTCCATCTCCCCGTCACCTGTATCTGGCATTTCTCCCCTTGCTATCCCTCCCCAACCTCCCTACCCACCGCTGTCTCTCCCCTATTCCCCTCCCAACAGACCACAGTGTGTGACCAGACCCCAGTGTGTGATGCTCCCCTCCCTGTGTCCACGTGTTCTGATTATTCAACACCCACCTATGAGTGAGAACATGTGGTGTTTGACTTTCTGTTCTCGTGTCAGTTTGCTGAGAATGATGATTTCCAGATTCATCCATGTTCCTACAAAAGACACGAACTCATCTTTTTTTATGGCAGCATAGTATTCCATGGTGTATATGTGCCACATTTTCCTTGTCCATTCTATCGTTGATGGGCATTTGGGTTGGTTCCAGGTCTTTGCTATCGTAAACAGTGTCGCTATGAACATACATGTGCATGTATCTTTATAATAGAATGATTTATAATCCTTTGGATATATACACAGTAATGGGATTGCTGGGTCAAATGGAGTTTCTATTTCTAGGTCCTTGAGGAATCGCCACACTGTCTTCCACAATGGTTGAACTAATTTACACTCCCACCAACAGTGTAAAAGTGTTCCTATTTCTCCACATCCTCTCCAGCATCTGTTTACAACAATTTTTTTAAATGAATAACTATTTCAGCCCCCACAAATTTTTATTAGGCCAACTCAATTATTTATACATTAGTATAGTCAACTAATGTTGACTAGTATTAAAAAAAAAAAAAAAAAAAAAGCCAAGCTATCATGCAGAACAAACACAAGGACCAGAGGATAGGACCTTGGTATAAAAAGACTGAATTAGGGCAAACGAGACCAAAACATTGGGGAGGTATGTGGTATCACAAAAGCTAACTCTAGAAAGTGTGTTAGAGGAGAGGGTGTTCGGCTCTGCTATAGTGTAGAGAGATAGGGTAATATGAGAGATGCTCTGTTTATGTGGCAATCAGCAAGTCTTCAGTGAATTCTGAGAGAAAAGTTTCAATGGAGTTGTAGGAGCAGAAACCAGGCTTCAAGGAGTTAGAGCGAGCAGATGGTGAAGGAGGGGAAGTGTGGAGTGTAACTTAACTTTTGGAAGCCTTGTTAATGAAGAAAAAGAGAAAAATGCAATTGGGTAAAAGGGAAAGACAGGAATAAACAGCAGTGTTTTATTTCTTTATTTTTAGGAGAGGGACTTGAACACGATTATACGTTGAGGCAGAGGATTCGTGTAAATGAAAATAGGGATACAAATATTAAAAACAAACTCATGGTTGAAAGTCTGTATGCTTTCTTCAAAAATGTGTTTTTTTCTATCCTAAAACCTGATTACTAGTTTACCAAGAGATTCCCAGACTTTTCCTAATCAAATGCTATTTTCAAGCATTGTGGCTTAGAAACTGGCTTATACCCAAAACTTACTCTATCTTACGGAAGTGAGGAACTACCCATAATATTGATTTTGGACTTTGTATGTTTGCTTTGTTTCATTTAAGTGAGTCATTGCTAGCATAGCATGAGAATAAACTCGTTTAGTGACATTTTATTTCTAGTTAACATTTTCTGTATTTTCTTCTCAAATTGCAACCACTTTTCAATGACAATTTCTGAGAATTCTCTAGTGCTGGTGTCTAAACATAAAGTTATTAACATTTTATCTTCTGTTGTTATCTTTTTGAGGGCCACTTCAGGGCACCATAAGGTTTTGTATTGTTAAAATATCACCTCTGTGTGCCATCCTAGGCATCGTTATGGTTAAGAAATGACTTACAGGAAGTACACCTGAATATCTTATGCGGACAGTTCTGTGGACATCACTGTTTCCTTTATGTATGAGGGAGAAAACAGTTTTAGAAATAGCCTCAGGAAATAGGAAAGATTATTCATAGTCCTTCCAAAAGAACGTAACTGGTTACAAAATTTTGATGTAAGCTAAATTAATAATCTCTTATAAGCAATCATAAATTACCTTTATAATTCCTGTTAATAGAAAGGTAAACATAATCATCATACTAGTAATATAGATAATATGCATTTGTAATTATATGTAATTAAAAACTAACTTCCCTCATTATGCTAATCAAGTGTAAGCCTTCCTGAAGCAACCAAGAACTCAGTAATAACTGCAATATTGGCTCTTACTGTTTGCTCATTCAAGGAACTAAAAATTATTACCAACTGGTAGTAAGTAAAAATGAATTCAAGAGCTATTTTTGCCAAGATACCATATAAACCCTAGCTGCCACATGTCTCTCTGCTGGTACTGTATTGCCTTCAAAGAAACATCAATCCGGCATTCAAAATAGTTAAGAAGCTATTTTAACTATTAGAGTTTTTCTAACCCACCTCCCTTGCTACCCCTGAGGTTTCCTTCTGTGTGAGGAATAGTGTCAGATAGGTCAAGTCACACAGTATAAGGTATAAACATAAAGTCTGTTTACACTGACTGTGATCAGTATCAGCAGGAGATACCACAGCAGGTCTGTGCCACTCAAGAAATGTCCCAGCATGTATGCTCACTACAGTCCTTTTATATACAGCTGTCTATTATCTCATCCTTTCACCAATGCATAGATCCCTTCCGTCTCCTCCCCAGACGTTCCTTCAAAGTAGAGCTATATTAATAGTAGGCTGTGCTGCTTTGCCTTTGATTATAAGTTACTTCATCTGCATACGTTTTGAATTATTGTAATATTACTATAAGGATAAGCTAGACAGCCAGAGTAGAGCCGTCATGGTACAGTTTGTAATAACTCTTTGTGCTGTTTTGTCATACGCTGGCTGTGTTGTTGGCTCATTTCTCTCTTGATCTCAAGAATGTAAACACCCTGCCATCTTCTTACCTATATTTCCAAGTATGTCTTGGTGACCCGAACATGTTCTTTTGAACTTACTGCTTAATATCCCTGTACCAGAAAACTCTGATACGTTTTCCTCCTCTGATATTATAGCGTTCCCTTTTGATAATTGTAAAATTTCAGTGGAGGAATACTTTCATAATATGTAGCAATATTTTTCACAGTACTGGAGGATGGCAAAATTCGTAATAGCAAAAATTTCATTAAACTCCTATTTCCCTTACTCCCCGTAGCTTTCATTTGCAAGGCAGCTACTCCAGACATGCATGTAGAAGACTCCCGGAGTTTATAGGAAGCAGAGAATCATTTTACTCAGGGACTCAGGAAATACATCATAGGAAAAGCTTTTGAGCAATATCTTGAATTATAACAACAGTGTGGTGTGTGTGTGGGTAATACCATTTAATTTAGTAAGTTTTTATAAGCATTTTAGATTCAGACAACATATATATGTTTACCAATTTGTACCTGACTATGAAACATTTCATAAGAGGAAATTCATACAGAGGAAAGTAATTTGTTCAACATCCTTTCAGTGTCGAAATTAAACTTGAGCCCAGATCTGCTGAGTCTCAAATTTGTTCCCTCCTCTTTGTACCACGTGTGTGAGGCTAGATACTAGGAAAGGATAAGAAGACATTTGGGAGGGCATCCTAAAGGATGAGAACACCACGAAGGCAGACGTGCAGGTGCCTAGTGCCAGGGCAGAAAATAGTGAAGAACTGTAGGGGCTCAAATTTGAGAGGTCGAAGGGAGAAGATTGAATACTAGCTGAAGAGTTTGGCTCTTCGTGTTAGATACATAAGAAGCCACAAATTTATTGATCTGGAAACTGGCCGATTGGATCTGTAATTGAAGAAACTATTTACGACTAGTATTTCCGCACACCTTTTTAGAATATTCAGAAATTCTGAATATTTCTGGAAATAAAGTAAAGTATTTTTGGAAGAACAAGTAACCTACTAAGTTGATTTCTTGCCTTTTCCTGATTTATTATTTAAATTTCCTACACAACACCAATGTACCTTTTCCTGATTCTTAAGATCGAACTTTTAATTCATTTTTCATGTTCTCATACATGAAAACACTTCTTCAAGTGTTTTATTGAGAAGGCGTACATGGGTGATAGTTTTTTTGCCTCTCAAAGAGTTATCTTTCTTTTTCGTTCATACACAATGCTCAATTTGTGTTGGGTGTAGAGTCCATAGTTCACATCAACTTCAGGGTTTTGTGAAGTTATTTATTCCCTGTGTCCTTTTTTTTTAAGAGTTGTGGGGAACATATTTTCATTTCTATGTGCATAATCTGATTTTGAATAGACTGTTTTTTGGAACAGTTTTAGCATCACAGAGAAATTGAGTGGAAGGTACAGAAATGTCTCCTATACCCCTCTGTCCCCACATACGCACAGTGTCCCCCAGCTATTAACGTTCCAAACCAGAGTGGTGCATTCATTAAAGCTGATGAACCTTCCTTGATGCAGCATCATCTAAAGTACATAGTTTACATTAGGGTTCACACTTGGCGTTGTCTGTTCTGTGTTTTGACAAGTGTATAATGATATGTATCCGCCATCGTAGCATCATACAGAGAAGTTTCACTGCCCTAAAAATCCTCTGCGCTCTACTTGTTCATCTCTCCTACTCCTAACCCCTGGCAACCACTGATTCTTTTACTATCTGCACAGTTTTGCCTTTTCTAGTATGTCGTAGTTCATAAGCTGATTTTAATTTGCTATATCCTTGCAGGATCTTTACCTTATTGGTAGGAAAATTTTGTGTAGTTTTCACCAAATTCCCCAGCCTATAATGTGTATTCTGAAATTTTCAGTATGAGGTCTTTCCTTAAATTAATCTGGAATGTTTTTTTCTCCTGTTACTTCATTTTTATTGTGTCCTCTACATCTGTATTGTTCTTTCTAGGAAGTGGGGAGGTGATGCTATGTAGAATCTGTATAGTTACAGCAAAATAAATTTTGCGAGTTTGACTTTTTTAGGTTCCACGTATAAGTGAGATTATGTGCTATTTGTCTTTGTGGGTCTGGGTTATTTCACTTAGCATAATGTCCTCCAGGTTCATCTATGTTGTCACAAATGGCAGGATTTCCTTCTTTTTTAAGGCTGAATAATATTCCATTGGGTGTATATACACCCCACATTTTCTTTATCCGTTCATCTGTTGATGAACATTTACATGTTTTCCATATTTTCTCTATCGTGAATAGTGATGAACTGAACATGGGAGTGCAGATATCTCTTCCAAAGACTAATTTAATTTCCTTTGGATATATACTCAGATGTGGAATTGCTGGGTCATATCATGGTTCTATTTTTTATTTTTTGAGGAGCATCCATACTGTTTTCCAAACTGTGCCAATTGACATTCTCACCAACAGTGTGCAAGGGTTCACTTTTCTTCATATCCTCACCAATACTTTGTCTTTGGTCTTTTTGATAATATCCGTTGTAATTGATAGGAAGTGTTAACTCACTGCGGTTTTGATTTGCATTTCTCTGACGATTAATTATGTTGAGTTATCTTTTCACGTACTTCTTGGCCATATGTCTTCTTTTTTATTGTAAATTGACAATTTGTAATTGTATAAGTTTATGGTATAAAAAGAGATGTCATAATTTATGAATACAATGTGGAATAAATTAGTTAACACATTGATCACCTCAGATACTTAATGTTTTTGTGGTAACATTTGAAATTTACTCTCTTAGTGTATGTCTTCTTTTGAGAAATCTCTTTTCGGATCCTTAGCCCATTTTTTAATCAGGTTATTTGATTTCTCTTTCTTTTTCTTTTTTGGCTATTGAGTTGTATGAGTTTCTTATATATTTTGGATATTAACCCCTTATCAGCTATATAGTTTGTAAACATTTTCTCTCCTCTGTAGGGGACATATGTTTTTTAATGAAAATTTTCATCAAGACATCTGTCAGTCACTGAATAAAAATCTTACATGGAGCTATAAAGACTTTTTGCAATATAGAAGATTATAAACAAGTATTCAGCAAATATTCATTTGAGGACCTACTGTGTGCTAATTAGTACTCTGTTTTTATATGAAATTTCTCATCAGAACAGTTCTAGACAATGAACTGTTGCCTGCTGACAAACTTCCCTGTATTAGAGCTCCTTCTTTTCTTTTTCTCTCCTCATGATGGAAGAGGAGCCTCTTCTCCTGTTCAGGGCCAGTTACCCTATCACCTGGATCCTATCCTCTCTGGCATTCTCAGGAATGGACCTCCTCTGGCACCATTATTCATACCCTCTCCAATCTTCAACTTTGTTTAGTTCTGACAGGTTCTTTACTATCAGCACCAAACCATGCTTAAGTCTCCTCTTACATGTTAACATGAAATCCTCCCTTTACACATATCCCCATTTGGTTGCCACCCTAACTTTCCCACTTTATCACTAAAATAGTTGAAATATCTGTGTTCCCTGTCTCCACTCCTCATAGTAATCTGGCTTCCTACACTTGCTAGTGTTATTAGTGAATTCTTTATTGCTAATTTTTTTTTTTTTTTTTTTTTTTTTTTTTTTTTTTTTTGAGACGGAGTTTCGCTCTTGTTACCCAGGCTGGAGTGCAGTGGCGCGATCTCAGCTCACCGCAACCTCCGCCTCCTGGGTTCAGGCAATTCTCCTGCCTCAGCTTCCCGAGTAGCTGGGATTACAGGCACGCGCCACCATGCCCAGCTAATTTTTTGTATTTTTAGTAGAGACGGGGTTTCACCATGTTGACCAGGATGGTCTCGATCTCTTGACCTCGTGATCCACCTACCTCGGCCTCCCAAGGTGCTGGGATTACAGGCCTGAGCCGCCGCGCCCGGCCACTAATTTTTTTTTAGTCTTTATCTTACCTGACCTCTCTGCCATATTTGATAGTTCAGCAATTCTTTCTTTAAAGGTTTTCTCCTTGGCTTTGGTAATAACGTAATCTCCTTTGCTTCTCCCACTGTTGACATGTTAGCCTCCTTTACCTGTGCCCCTTCTTCTCCTATACGCTAAGCGTTCCTGTTCCTTGGAGTTCCAGATTCTGACCTCTTCCTTGTCTCCTCTACCCACTCTCCCTGAATGGCCTCATCCATTCCCATGGCTTCAGTGACCATTTACATGCTGAGGTCTTTTGTCCTTTTTTTTCTTTTCTTTCTTTTTTTTTTGTTTTTGTTTGTGTGTGTGTGTGTGTGTGTGTGTGTGTGTGTGTGTGTGTGTGTGTGAGAGAGAGAGAGAGAGAGAGAGAGAGAGAGAGAGAGAGACAAGGTCTCGCTCTGTCACCCAGGCGGGAGTGTAGTGGTGCAATCACGGCTCACTGCAGCCTCTAACTTCCCAGGCTTAAGCAACTCTCCCACCTCCACCTCCCAAGTAGCTAGGATTATAGGTTTGAGCCATCATGCACAGCCAGTCCTTTACATTTGTATTTTCAGCCCTGACCACCTTTGAGTTCTAAGTCTGTGTATCTGTCTGCCTCCTAGACATTTCCAAATAGGGGACCCACAGGCTCCTCAACCTCAAAATGTCCAAAACTGGATTATCATTTTCCTCACTCCCTAATCCCACTAGCAAAATGAGTAAGTGAATAAGTAAATAAATAAAATCTTCTTGTGTCCAGTTCTTCCCAATGAATTGATACGACTTTTCACCCATTTACACAAGCCAAAAATATCTCTGATGTATGAGATGTTCATTTATTCTTAGTGTTGTAATTAAAAATCACAATTTTGTAGATCTGATTTATCCTTGGGGCATTAAAATACTTGTTTTTGCTTCCATTCCCACATTTCTTTTTTCTACTTCTTTTAAGAAGCAGAAATCTTCATTAATATTGAAAAAATCTTTCCTTATAGATTTGACCATTACTTCACTCTGGTGGGCAAATTCAGGTGGACTATATACATCTTTGATAATAACTTCTAACATATATTATTGAGATATACTGTAAGCCAAGCACTGTTCTAAATAGTTCATTTGGTTTCTCCATATTCCTGTGAGTTGTAGGTACTGTTACCATCCTGTTTGATAGAGGAGGAAATGCAGAGAGGTCAGGAGCGTGTCCAGCATGATAGTTGGCAGGTAGCAGAGGCAGGATTTGAACACAAGCACCCTGGCACTGGATCTAAGCTCTTAACCTCCATGCAATACTATCTGAAATAGTTTGTATTCTTCATAGCAGTTTCTTGTCACTGTGTTTTAAAAAGTTAAAAATACCCACTGGATTACCAAGACATGGCATAATTTTCAATGTGTACCTAGGGTATACATATGCAAGTTATTGTGAGAATAAGTAATGCATTTTACTGGTACAGTAGTCACAAAAAAATGGATCCATAATTTTCATTTTATATTACTTTTATTTTTTAAAGACATTCTCGATTTTCTTTGACTCTTTTGAAACACAATAGCCATAGCAACATTATCTTCTTCTGAGTCCTCTGCTTATTTTATGTCAGCAGCTTTATCACTTTATCTTAGAAATACTTGGGTTCTCACAGTGTCAACACAAATCATATTCTGTTGCTTTGTTTCTGGAAAGTGGTTAAGCAACTGCATAAAAGTCATAGGAAATTAATGACTCACATAACGGAAAGCATTTACTAATGTGACTTTTGTCTCAGATGCCAAGTAGTCTGAGTTTGTTTCCATGGTAACCCATCAGTATAACAAATGGTGGCAAACTAACTTTGCTACTTTTTTGGTTGGTTGTTTAGTTTGGACAGCTTTCTGACAGCTGTGTGTGTGTGTGTGTGTGTGTGCGTGTGTGCGTGCGTGTGTATACACATTAAAGATTATCACACACAAAAAAATCTGAGTAATTGCCTTAGTCGCATGAACAAAACCTTTTTTAGAGAGATTGTTTGAGAATCCAAGGCTATTACTTTTATGTTACAAAACTATAAAGATTACTTAACATATCTTTCCACTTCAGTTCCTATTAAGAAAAGGCATAGTCAGCTGTTTTTAAGCCTATACTTTAAAAAAAAATTCATTTATAATGTTTGTTTATTTGAAATATATGCAATCGTAGACTGCCAGAAACAAGGCAGGGAGAAAGGGAAGTGAGGACGCTGTCTTGGAGGACTGAAGACTGAGTGAATGATGGAAGAAGTGGAGGCAGCCAGCTCTGCCCTGCCCCTCCCCTGGGGACAGTGCTCTAGGGTAGGGAAGGGAGGACACTGCGAAGGGAACCAAGGCAGGCCTGGTCACATGGGACACTGAGTTGCAGAGAGATTTCTAGAGGAGGTAATGACAAAACTATTATTTTATGTCAACAGCTTTATCACTTTATCTTAGAAATACTTGGGTTTTCACAGTGTCAACACAAATCATATTCTGTTTCTTTGTTTCTGGAAAGAGGTTAAGCAACTGTATAAAAGTTAGAGTTACGAGTTACTGTCTATGAGTTAGAGTTAAACTGGTGAGTGCGGGAAGCTGAAAGGAGAGTGGATGGAATGCAGGGAAAAGAAAAATCATGAACAAAGGCATACAAAGGAGAAATAGTGTGAAGTAAATGGGAACAACAAACAGTATGAGACAGAAAGAAGGGGTCAAGAGATAAGACTAAAGATAGGCTTAATCACGGAGAGGCCGCATTAAGGGGGTTGAACCTAATCCTATGAGAAGAAGCAGTGGAGGATGTTAAACAGAAATGACATTATCAAATTTGTATTTTAAAAGGAGTTCTCTGGTAGCAATGAGGAAGATAGATCTGAGTGGGGACCATTAAGGAGGCTGTTGCCATGTTTCAGGGAAAAATTGGGGTAGTGTTGCTAGACACAGGAAAGGGCTTGATTTACAAAAAGGAGGTAACACAGACAGGAATAGGTAGCTGGAACCAGTCATTAGTGGCCCATACATGACTTCAGTTATTCATTTGGTCGACAGATCTTTATTGTTTACCGTGTTTGGCAGATGATTAGCGTTATGCTGTACTCTTTTCCACCTTCGTCGTTTTTTCTGGGTTTCTTCTCCAATAAGGATTCTTTGTTTGCACATCGCGAGGTAATCAATAGGCAAGTACACTTTGCACAGCTCTAGTTGATCCCACCCTGATCTCGTCTTCACTTATTTGACTTTCTTACTCAGATAAGAACCTGTTTCAGAGTCCTAGCACATTTGTCAGTCTACTACTCGGGAGGCAGTATCCATGTGTTTGGATAGGGACTTATTGCCAAGTAAGTGAATCGGAGCTTATTTCTGGCTTCATTAGGTGGGACTTTATGGGTCATGAAAAATATGTACAATAGGTTCCAAAGTATTTCATCCATATACTTAATCTTAAATGAGGGAAACAGGACTCTAGGATTCCTGAATCACCTACAACAATGTGAACAACATTTGAACTTTCCAGATTCCTTGGGAATGATAAGACTTAGTCTATGACAGTTAGGATTTAGTTCAGCTGTATCTAACAAAACCCAAAATAAGCATTTTAAATAATAAGATTTAAGAAGTTTGGGCCAGATGTGGTGGCTTGGCCAGGGACAGTGGCTCACACCTGTAATCCCAGTACTTTGAGAGGCCAAGTTGAGTGGATCACTTGAGCCCAGGAGTTCGAGACCAGCCTGGCCAACATGGTGAAGGCTGATCTCTACAAAAAATGCAAAAATTAGCTGGGCGTGGTGGCACACACCTATAGTCCCAGCTACTCGGGAGGCCAACACAGGAAAATGACTTGAACTGGAGAGGTAGAGGTTGCAGTGAGCCAAGATCGTACCACTGCACTCCAGCCTGGGTGACAAAGTGAGACTCTGTCCCCAAAAATAGGGAGTTTGGAGGGATACAGTCCAAGGCTACGTGTATTAGGGACCCACCTTCTTTCTGACTCTGCACCATCATCACTTGGCTTTTCCTGAGGGTAACCTCATTGTCCAAAGTGACCGTTGAGAATCTAATCATCATCATGACAGTTTTCCAGCAAAGGAAAGAGGAAAAGGTAAAAGGATACATTTCAACTATCCCTCTTTTATTCTGCCTTTCCAGAAGTTATACCCAATAACCTCCATTTATATCTCATCAACTTGTATTCCATCCCATGCTTACCCTGTAGCTGCAGGGGAGGTCGGGAAAATGCAGTCTTTTAACTGGACATATTGCCTGTTTGAGTAAAATTAGGGTTCTCCTTTTAAGGAAGAAGAGAGACTGCATATTGGGTAAGTAACTGACAATCTTTGCCACATATGTTCCTGGGCACACCATTTGACTAGTCAAGCTGGTGGGTTACTTATTAGCCTGGTGGGGAGTATGATGATAAACAGATGTCAGAGACCTAAACCCTTACCTAGAGGCCAGGACTACTAGATGGGTTCACCAGTTCACATGTTGATATATGAATCTGAGGACTAAAGAAGACAACTTGGTTTTGTTTGTTTGTTTGTTTTGTTTGTTTGAAATAGAGCCTCACTCTGTTGCCCAGGCTAGAGTGCAGTGGCGCGCAATCTCAGCTCACTATAGCTCCAACCTCCTGAGCTTAAGCAACCCTCCCACCTCAGCTGCCCGAGAAGCTGGGACTACAGGTGTACGCCACCACACTTGACTAATTTTTATATTTTTTTGTAGAGATGGGGTTTTGCCGTGTTGCCCAGGCTGGTCTTGAACTGTCTTGAGCTCAAGCAGTCTGCCTGCCTTGGTCTCCCAGAGTGCTGGGATTACAGGTGTGAGCCACCATGCCCAGCCTGAAGACTTAGATTTTTAAGTTCTCAGTACATGGATAATAGTTAAGGCCATCAGTGTAAAAAAATAAGAAAGCCAAGGATAGAAGCTTGGTGGATATCAACATTTTAAGGAGACAGAGGAACAAGCAACTGCAAAGAATAGTCACAGAAGTAGAAAGAAAAAGAATATTTTAAGAATGTGTAAGAAGGGTCCAGTATGATACTAAAAGAAGTACCCTTGGATTTGGCAATTAGTTACTCACTGGTGAGCAGTTTCAATTGTGAGGAGTAGAAGCCTGATTAAGAGGAACTGAGAAGTAACTGGGAGGTAAGGAGATAGAAAATGTCTACACTGTAGAGACAGTTCTTCAAATTTCATTTCCAACTTTTCCTGCTGAGTGACCTTTGATAAGTCACATAATTTCTGTATATCTTAGTTCCTTTATCTATAAAATGGAGTACCCTTCCCATAGAGTTGTTTCGAGGATTTAGTATGTTAATATGTGTCATTTTATTATGTGTATTTACAACAATCCCTGTAATAATAAGCAGCACCCAATAAATGCTGTCATCATTATCCTTCGTATCATCACCTTCAGGGAGCTTGGACCTCAAGGCAGAGTGATAGTAAGTCGATGAGGACATGGAATTATGGGAAGTATATTTTTTCCCTTAAGATTTAAAGACAGGTCCTGTATGAAAACCAGTTCTCTATCTCTATTTTACAGTGTAATTTTAATTACCTGCCCGTATTTATAATGCTGTGCCGAAGTTTCTTAATCTCTTATTTTTCCCCCAAGCCCATCAGACTTAATGTTGGCTTCCTCCACTGTCTAACTAAACTAGATTAATATTTCTGCAAATACTTCTTTCCTGCTTGTCTGGTTTGTTTCTTAAAAGAAACATTCACATGCAGCGTTCACTTGATTTCTTTGGTTTTCATTACTCAGGCCAAAGCTGCCTTCCATTTGTACAAATGATAATGTATACAATTAGGCATTTAAAAGCTACTACACTATAAAGGCATTTAAAGTAGATAAAAATCTAAGATGTATTTCTATAATTAGTATTGCCTAGAAATTCCACTTATTTCACAGACAAATGAAAAATGACAATCATGCCACTGTACTTCAGCCTGGGCAACAGAGCAAAACCCCATCTCAAAAGAAAGAAAGGAAGGAAGGGAGAGAGGGATGAGGGGAGGGAAGGAGGGAGGGAGGGAGGGAGGAATACTTTTGTTCCTATTTTTAGATTATTCAGTACTTGACAGTGTTTTTGAATTTATTTTTATTTTAACACAGTCATAAATACGAATAATTTAGCGTCTAAGCGCTACAAGGCATATTACGGAAAAGCACAGTCCCCTATTTCTCACATGGCCAAACAGGAAAGGAGCAAGGAGAATAGCTGCGTCAGCTTCCCTCTCCTCCTGCCCTCTATCCTTGCAGTGTTTGTCACTTTAGGACAATCGGAGGTAGAGGGCAAGGGAGCCTGGTTGATGTAGTTCATAAGACTGGCCTCCTTGGCCACAGAGAAGGGTAAAGTGGACCTGAAATGACAAAATATCAAGCCCAGTAGTTTGGATTTCCTTGAGCACTTTTTAATTTCCTGTATTTTTTTTTTTTTTTAATATAGCATCCTCTTCCTGTATGGTAGATGCAGTTTCCTTTTTTTTTAACATTCAGAATATTTTTTCTTCTTCAAGCACATGCTCTGTTTTGTTCAAGTTGCTATTTTTCTGTCTTTTTTTTAAAAAAAGACTGAGTCTTGCTCTGTCACCCAGGCTAGAGTACAGTGGCACACTCAGGGCTCACTGCAGCCTTGAACTCTTAAACTCAAGTGATCCTCCTGCCTCAACCTCCTGAGTAGCTGGGACTACAGGCACGCACCACTATACCCAGCTAAGTTTTAAATTTTTTGTAGAAACAGAGTCTCCTATTGTTGCCCAGGCTCAAACTCCTGGCTCAAGCAACCCTCCCACCTCAGCCTCCTGAAGTGCTGGGAATACAGGCATGAGCCCCTGCAACCAGCCAAGTTAGTTTTTTTTCTTTCATTTTGGTTTCTCTCATTAAAAGACTTTCCTCACTTATCTGCTCATATTTAACTGTGAGGCACTAAAAGCTGATTGGGAGCTTTGTGTACGTGGGGGTGCCTGTCATCTCAAGATTTTTATTATAGGTTGGTTTGGCTGGCTGTGTCATTGGGAGCCCTCAAAATCCGTCTCATGAAATCTTTTCTTTGAAGCTGGGTTGGATTCCCCAGAGAATATTCTGCCCACGTCTTGAAGAACAGGTGCCTGGTTCTGGCATTGTGAGAAGCCAGGTTTGGGGAAGGCTGGAAGTCTCAGCATTAAGTCATCTTTCATTACCCTGGCCAGCATGCCTTTGCGCTTGCTGTTTCTAATACCTGCCCTCACTTCAGGCTGTCCAGAGCATCCTTCTGTTTCACCTTGTCAGGAAAATACATCTCAGTCGTCCGCAGGAGTCAGGGAAGGAGAGGTCTGCAGTCTGACTATTTCTGAAACAGTTTTTGATCAGTCCTCTGCCTTGTCCCTCCTTCATTCGACTTCAAAGCCTGTGTAAGTTTCTTACTCTTGGCTTTTACTGTTACCAGCATAAGGTTCAAATTTCCTCAGTATGCTAAATTAGTTATCACTTGTCTGTCTGTCCCTGGCCACTTATTTTTGTCTCTAGTTCTCCTCGTCCCTGTGAGATAATACATTACTTGTTTTTATTTAGTAGGTTTTGGGAGGGAGCAGAGGCTAATACATGCACTCAACCTGCCATGTTTAACTAGAAATTTGTATATAATGTTGTAATGAAAGTAAAATAGTTTTATCTTAAATGTTGTTTCTTGATATCGGATGATGTATCAGTGGTCTCAGTGACAGGAACAACAAAGCATCTTGAAGCTCAGCGAACCCTGAAGGGTCCAGGACATCATTGTTTCTATGTATATCTCCTTGTTAGGAGCTCCGGAGACCATAGCTGATGCCTCCAGCAAGTCTTGAGGCCAAGAGAAGTTAGGAGAGAAGCAATAATAAAAAAATTCTAGGCTGAGTGTGGTGGCTCACGCCTATAATCCCAGCAATTTGAGAGACTAAGGTGTCCAGATCGCTTGAGGCCAGGAGTTTGAGACCAGCCTGACCAATATGGTGAAGCCCCACCTCTACAAAAATACAAAAATTAGCCAGGTGTGATGGTGCACACTTGTAATCCCAGCTACTATTTGGGAGGCTGAGGCATGGGAATTGCTTGAGCCCGGGAGGCAGAGGTTACAGTGAGCCAAGATTGTAGTGCTGCATTCCAGCCTGGGTGACAGAGCAAGACCCTGTGTCCAAAAAAAAAAAAAAAAAAAATCTGGATTTTTTTTCTTGCTTATTTTTATTGCTATTCACTGTTTTTTTAATGTATTTATTTTTGAGTGTACAAGTTAGCAACTGCCCTCCTTACCATGGAGTCCTACGGCTGCCCGACAACTACCTCCAGGTCCAACCTTTGTCAAACAAGACTCATCTCACAATTGGTATTGTGACTGTACCAATACATTACACCCTGCCTAGATTTCAAGGGAGACTCTGCTATGAACCCACAGATACACTCTTAATATCATGATTCATTAAATCACTTAAGGGTTCCTAAGGAGAAAAAAATGGCCAAAGTTATCATAGTGGAACCAGTGGTAAAATGCGTGTCCTCCTTTCCCATTCCTGTGTCTGTTTAGTATCTAAAAGTAGACACACATGCACATACCACACACAAATGCATACTTGGTTTTTAAATTATGGTGTTTTGTTTTGTTTTGTTTTGTTTTTTGTAATTCCTGTTCTTGGATTTCTGCGTATTGATGGAGAAATCAGAAAAAGCAGGCCAGGTGGCTCACACCTATAATCCTTGCTCTTTGGGAGGCTGAGCCAGAAGGATGGCTTGAGCCCAGGAGTTTGAGACCAGCCTGGGTAACATAGGGAGACCCATCTTTACCAAAAATTAAAAAAAGTTAGTTGAGTGTGGTGTTACATGCCTATGATCCCAGCTACTTGGGAGGCTAAAGTGGGAAGATCTCTTGGGCCTGAGAGGTCAAGGCTGTACTGAGTTGTGACAGCACTACTACTCCAGCCTGGGCAACAGAGTGAAACCTTGTCTCAAAAACAACAACAACAAAAATAACTGATAGATCCTAATAAAAATCTGTTTTATTCCCTGAGGCAGCTATAAGTTTGACTGTCACATTCACTACAGCGGTTTTCCTGTCTCTAAGCCTTTATCTAAATTTTCAACTCACTTACCAGTGCCTTTCACTCCACAGACATGACTTATTACTGTCCTAAGAAAATCAAAATTATTCAGCCTGGGCTCTCTTGCTGTTCTCTTTTGCTTTCTCTAGTTTTCTCTTTATTTCATCCGTTATCTTTCTCTCTTTCCTATGTTAGAGGAATGGTTATCCTTTTCTCAGGCTGAGCCCCGCCCCTGTACCTACACACGATAGCAGAGAGAACAGTATGTACAAAAGTCTGGAAGCTTGAAAGAGAAAAATTGTGGGAAAATACAGATTCTCCTTTATGGACAAGTGGACTTTAAAGTTAAACGGGCCTGGTTTGAATGCCAGTTCTCCTCTACCACCTCCTATTTAAATGACTTTGAGTTCACTTCTCACATCACACTTCATTTTCCTTATCTTTAAAGTGAAGAGGCTGGGCACAGTGGCTCACACCTGTAATCCCAGCACTTTGGGAAGCTGAGGCAGGTGGATTACCTGAGGTCAGGAGTTCAAGACTAGCCTGGACAACATAGCGAAACCCTGTCTCTACTTTAAAAAAAAAAAAAAAAATTTAGCCTGGCATGGTGGCAGTTGCCTGTAATCCCAGCTACTTGGGAGGCTGAGTGAGGCAGGAGAATTGCTTGACTCCTGGAGGCAGAGGTTGCAGTAGGCCAAGATCATGCCACTGCACTCCAGCCTGGGCAACAGAACAAGACTCCATCTCAGATAAATAAGTAAGTAAGTAAATAAATAAATAAGGTGAAGAAAATGCCAGCTACTTCACAAGGTTGTTGGGAGATGTCATAGCATATGGTAAGCTCTCAGTAAATGGTAGCTGATGTTGCTGTTATGGCTGGAGTAAAACTATGACAATAGTTCATCTTAAAACAAGGATTTGCTTATTCCTAGAATAAACATTTGTTCATATTTCTGTCGCTTGCATTAACTATGAATATAAGCCCTACAAGGTCAGGAACTCTGTCCTCGTCTTTATATTTTAAGCATGTACCACATGTGCAACATATAAAGTAAATGTACATTGTGTGTTGAATGAATGACTGGTGTGGCTTAATTTATATTGATTTAATTGATAAGTAAATTCACTTTTTTTCCGGTTTCCTGTGGATAATTAAAACCTTCAAAAGATTTTCAGATCACATTGTTAGGAATTTGCTTCCTTCCTGTTACACTGTTTACAAATACTGGCTTTTAATACATTACTTTTGCATTTTAGACTTGAGTGAAAGTGTGGGTGTGCTTTTTAACATGTCATCAATAATAGTTAATTAATTGACTCTTTTTTTCTTTCCTTCAGGGAGGTGGTGCAAGCAAACTGTGTTCACTGGAGAAAGAAGTTCTCGTTCATGTGCAAAATGAGTGCAAGTGCTGCCACAGGCATCCTAGATCCTTGTATCTACAGAGTATCAGTGAGGAAGGTATAAAAATAGCCTATGACTTCTTCCCTTTCCGAAACCATAGTTAGTTCCATAGTCACCAGCTTGCTTTGTTTAGCTCTGCTTTATCTTTATCATTAGAACTGTATATGCAGTTTTACTTCACACTTGCTAAAGTAATTTAAATTATCATGGCAAATATGATGAAGAATCTGAGGTTATAAATTAAAATATTACTCAAGAATCTTCATCTCACTGTCACTATACATATAAGTGTTAATGTTATTTGTATTAGTTTGGGGACTATATATATCTATATTCACTATTTGTTCAATTCCAGGTTTTTGTTGGGCATTGTTCTGGGAACTTTATGTGTAATATACCTAATAACCCTGAAAATAGGTATCATTTTCTCCATTTTCAGGAAACCAGGGCTCGGAGAAGTTACTTGCCCAAATTTACATAGTTAATAAATGGCAAAGTAGGGACTCAAACACAGAGTTTTCTGATTCCAAGTCTGTTTTCTTTCCTGTATATTTTCTTTCCCAATATTAGGTTGAAGCAAATTACCAATAATCTAAAAAAAAATGGTAATTTCATATGGTTCAACTTTGTGTGTGTGTGTGTGTGTGTGTGTGTGTGTGTGTGTGTGTGTAGGCATATGTTATACTTACCAAAATAATACATATAATGGTCAAAAATTAAATAGAGAAGAAGAATTTAGAATGAAAGCAAGAGTCTCTGGCCTTGTTCTTTTCCATACTAGTTCTGTGTCCTGTATCAGATAAAGATGCAGTCTCTACCATGATGCTATAAATAGCTTTTAAACATAAAAATATACTCAATCTGACACAAATTAAAATTACAAATAAGATACCATTTTTTACCTATAAAGTTGACAAAGATAAAAAAAGTTTGATAGTGTGCTTTGTTGCCTAGGACACAGGGAAGCAATCAGTGACCAGTCAACAGGTACTATTCCAGGTACTGGGAGGACAGTGGAGAACTGGAATGAGTTCCTGCCCCCAAAGGCTACTTTCTGGTTGGAGTTGGGGGAGGTGTGATAGGAAAGACAGAGACTGTAAACATGTAGCCAAATGAGATTATTTGAGGTCATGATAAGTGTTATGTGTAGGAAACAATTAGATAATGGAGAATAGCTTGGGCAAAGGAGATTATTTTAGAGAACTGGGGCGGGAGTCAGTGAAGACTTCTCTGAAAGGTAACATTTGAAGAAGAGGCAACCATATAAAGGTCTAGGAAGGGCCAATCGAAAGGGATGCTAAAGGATCCCTTCTTGGATGAAGGTGATCTGCCTCTTCCTTACTACTCGCCCAAAGCAAATATATGTCTTTTCCTATATCACATCACTCTGAATCTCAAATTATTTCTTCAAGTTTTCATACACAGTTATCAAGCATATGAAGAGACATGACTGCATGACCAAAATTCAAAAGGAAAAGTATATGAAAAAAGAGACCCACAGAAGATACAGATTTTGGAAAGATCAATCAAAGACAGACTTTTATAATAACTATAATTAGTGAACAAGATAGAGAATTTCATCAGAGAACTAAAAATTGTTAAAAAAAAAAAAAAAGCAAATTAAATTCTAAAACTGAGAAGTACATTAACTAAAATTAAAATTTAAAGCTAAGTAAATGAAAGAAAACCTCAACAGATGGATTTAACAGCAGGTTTACCATAACTGAAGAGAGCATTGGTAAATTGGAAAATAAGACAGAAGAAAATATTCAGCCTAAATCACAGAGAAAACAAGAGTGGAATAGACAGGAAAGAAGGTAAGACATGTAGGAGACAGTAGAAAGGTCTAACTATATAAGCCCTAGGAGGAGAGACGAGTATGGCTGAGAACCTTCTAAAACTGATCAAAGATATCAAACCACAGATTGAGAAGTACTGTGAACCCCATGCAGTCAAGTGTGGCATATTTAAATGACAAGACCAGCCTGACTGCAACATGGGAAACAGAGAGGGAAAGTTCTTGGTAATAGGATTGGATCCACTAGATCAGGCCAAGGCCTTATGAATAGTTTAGATTGATTATAATTGAAAGTATTGGAGGATTTTAATAAGGAGAGACATCATCTTGCGTAAGATCACTTTTGCTGCTGTGTTGGATGAATTGCAGAGACCACTTAGGTGGTTTGTGGTAGTCGAAGGGAGAAGTGCTTATGTTTTGGCATAGAGTTACAACATAGAAATGGTTATGATTGTGCAGCCAGATGCCCAACTAAAAATAGAGGGTTCTGTTACTATGGAGGGGAGGAATGGTTAATTGGGATATGACTAGCATTGTTTCTACAGAGGTTGAATGAAGGAATAGGTCCAGGAAAAGAGAATGAGGAGTTGCCAATGAGGTAGGAATAAAACCAGGCAATTGTGGTACCATGGAAGTTTAGCAAAGAAAATGATGCAAGAAAGGAGGTGGAGTGGCCAACCCTGTAACCTTCTACTGAGATGTTGAATAAGATGAAAACAGGGAGCCTTGGTTTGGTAATCTTAAGTGCTATTGCAGACGGCCGAGCACAGTGGTTCACACCTGTAATCTCAGCAATTTGGAAGACTGAGGAGTCAGGGTTGCTTAAGGCCAGAAGTTCAAGACAAAACTAGGCAACATGGTGAGACCCTGTCTCTACAAAAAAAAAAAAAAAAAAAATTAGCTGGGTGTGGTGGCATGCACCTGTAGTTTTAGCTACTCGGAAGGCTGAGGTGGGAGGATCTCCTGAGCCCAGGAGTTTGAGGTTTCAGTGAGCTATGATCATGCCACTGCAACTCTAGCCTGGTTGACAGAGACCCTGTATCTAAGAAATAAAAAATGAAAAAGAACTATTACAGAGGGAAATAAGGATTAAAGCCCAATTGGAGTGGGTTGAATAGAGAGTAGGATGTAGCAAATATAGATAAGTCTTTTGATGAATTTGTCTATAGAGGGGAGCAAAGAAAAGAATTAGCAGAAATAAGGATCATCTGGAAAAAAAAATTGTTTTCTTTGCTTAAGGAAGGGCACTATTAAGGAATATGACAGTGACCTAATAAAAATGTGATCCTTCGTCATGGGGTAGATCTAGTGGCATGGCCACACCTGGAATCAGTGAAGCAGGGAAGGGGAGGAACAGCAAATACTCATGAATGATAATGGAGTTTATCATAGATTGTTTCTTAACATATTTATGTTCGCCAAATACATGTAAACAAACACATACCATATGCTAGGTATTGTTCTAAGTGTTTTACACTTAATTCTTACAGGTGTATGAAGACAAATCTAACGATATGGCGAATTAATGTACAGTTACGTATTTTAAGTTAAAAAAGACATCTGCCTATTATTTTTTATTATTTTCCACTTTGGCCAGTCTTGTTCACATTAGGTAAGAGGATTTGTACTATACTAAACGTATGCTTTCATACGCATAAAGTAACTCTTCAATGATTCATAAAAGCTGGTTGTCCCTGGGGTGTGGTTTCAAGTCTTGTTGAAATCTTTCTATGCTATATTAGTGTGCTTAACTGAGTAAATAATTTAACCTTTCTTTGGTGATTCAGTTTTTGCAGTGAGTCCATAACACTTTTTGACCATTTCTTCTTCAGCAAATAAACAAAATATTAGCTTATGTTCTCACCATTTGTCTCATTTATATTAAAGTTAAATGCTAAATAAAAATTCTGGTCATTTGGGGGGATTGTGGGAGTCTAAATAGTTAGATTTAAGATCATCAGAATTTCCTATGATATTTGCCAACATATATATGTCTACTTCAGAATTACTTGATATATAGTTAATTTTAAATCTTTAATTATATGATATCCTTACAGTGTTTTCTGTCTTTGGCAGGAATTAAAAGGTGGAAAGGCTTATGCAAAGGTAAGCAGATGTTCTTTAACTGTTTTGGAACATGTAATGTTGCTTATTGCTATTTATACGCTTAAAAATTAAATGGTTTACTCTTCTAATATCTGTTCAAGCTTGGCTCTTTTTATATAAAGCAACTCGGAGTTTGAACAGTTGGATCGAACAGTAAATTATAGGCATATTATTTCTAAATGCTGATTATGGGATGTTATTCTTTAGATTCAGCCTCCCTGCTAGAGGATGATCTCTGGTTTACATTAAGCCGTAGCAGGTGATAATTCAAAGGGTCTCACCTGGGAGGTGTTGCCAGGCCCACCTCCCCCCACTGTAAGAGGACCCCTCCTTTATGCTGTCTTAGCACTCTGTATAAACATGGTCAGTACTGCTGGTATTTACTTTTACTAGCTATGTGGAATTACTAGTGAATGTGCTCACCTTTTTGCTGACTAGAAGAAATTAGTAACAACACTACCAGAAACTCACATAGTCCTCTTTTATTTGAAGTCTCTGTGAATGGTACCTCCATCAATCCAGTCACCTGAACCAAGAGGTTGAACACTAGTCTTTTCTTTCCTAACTTTTTTAATTTTGTTTTTTTGTTTTTGTAGAGATGGGGTCTTGCCGTATTACCCAGGCTAGTCTCGAACTCCTGGCCTCAAGTGGTCCTCCTGCCTTGGCCTCCCAAAGTACTGGGATTACAGGCGTGAACCACCATGCCTGGCCCCTGTACACTCGTTTTAACCTCCATATCTACCAAACACCCTAAATCTAATTGGTTGCAATGTCAGGATGTTCTTTGTTAAAGTAATAGAAAACCTTCCTCAACTAGAGATTTTTTTTTTTTTTTTTGAGACGGAGTTTCGCTCTTGTTACCCAGGCTGGAGTGCAATGGCGCGATCTCGGCTCACCGCAACCTCCGCCTCCTGGGTTCAGGCAATTCTCCTGCCTCAGCCTCCTGAGTAGCTGGGATTACAGGCATGCGCCACCGTGCCCAGCTAATTTTTTGTATTTTTAGTAGGGACGGGGTTTCACCATGATGACCAGGATAGTCTCGATCTCTTGACCTCGTGATCCACTCGCCTCAGCCTCCCAAAGTGCTGGGATTACAGGCGTGAGCCGCCGCGCCTGGCCCGAGATTTTTTTTAATGTTACAAAACAAGGAGATGTGAGATAGACTCATTCCAGAACTGGTTAATCCACTGACTGAAGAACATCATCAAGAACCCATATTATTTTTCTCTTTCCATTCTGCCATTTTCTATGTGATGACTTTGTTCCTGGCCCACGTCCCTCCTGGAGACCAGGTGGCTGGCTGCTTAAGTTTAATTGAACACATTCACATATGACAAAATCCAGCTACTTCCCACTGTATTACATTTTTTTGAGTGAGGAAACGTTTCCTAGATGACCCTCAGAGGATTTCCCTGTACCTTTCGTTGGCCAGAACTGGATTATATGCCCACCCTAAACTAGTTGTGGGCAATAGGAATGGATTGTCATGGTTAACTTAAACTAATCACAATCTGACAATGAGCTAGGGTTTGGGTTTCCTTTCTTGTGCACATGGATGAACTGAGATTGGACACCTAAATAAAACCAGAGTTTTGAGGCTGGGAATGGTAGCTCATGCCTGTGATCCCAGCACTTTGGAAAGCCAAGGTGGGAGGATCACTTGAGCCTAGGCATTGGTGACCATCCTCGACAACATGGTGAGACCCCGTCTCAATCAATCAATCATTCAATAAATAATAAAATAAATCAAGGCTTTGCTATCAAGGAATAGCAGGGCATTGATTGTGGGCTCAGATAACAAGGTCTGCTGTAGTTGACCAAGCCTCTTGATTCTTCCCCTCTAAAAAGCTCTTGAAACCATACCTTCTCTCCATTCCCAAGGCCACTGCGTCGGGTGATGCCTTCATTATTTTTTATTTACAGCCTGCACTGGTCTTCTATCTAGTCTCTCTGCCTCTGTTATCTCCTCCATCCTCCATATTGTTGCCAAAGTAATCTTTCTAAAATTAAAACATGATCATATCATTCCCCCGTTTTTAGTCCTTTAGCAGCTATTCATTGCTTATAAAGGAAAATGAAGATTTTTTAACCTGGCAAGTAAGACACATCTTGTCATCTCTACTGTCATTTGCACGTGAACACACACACACACGCGCGCACACACACACACTCATATACTCATCCTTATACCTCACGCATACCATCCTCATAAACTTCCTCAAGTAGCCCATGCTATCTTAGCCTTTTGCTTTGTAACTTGATGTTTTTTCCTGCCATGCCTTGTATTTCTCCCTCCTCTTATCCTGTTGACTCATGTATCTCGTTAAAGACTCAGCTTAGTCATCCCTCCCCCGTGAGAACTTTTCTTTTCCTCTCTTTCTTGTAACTATGTCTTCCTCAATCACAGCACTTTCACACTGCATTGAGGAATTTGTTCACTTTTCTATCCTCCCCTATTAAACTATAAGAGTAGGAATGACTTCCATGTTACCTGAAATATAGATGCTGAAGATTATTTCACGAATGAATTAATATCTGTGACAAACAGCTAATGTTTATGTAAAATATGCTATTTCATGAGACAGTTACTCAGTGAAACCAAAGAAAAAATCATAAGGGAACATAGACTTTCTGGTTCCTCACTATAATGTAAGCTCTTTAAAGGCAGAGTAGGTGTCCTGTTGATCACTGTTACCTAGTGTCTACAACTGGGCCTGTCATATAAAAGATGCTTGGTAATATTGACCTCACTCATTAGTAACTTTCAGCCTAAAACATCACATTGGCATGCCTCACCTTTTAGTGTATTTTCTTAATAGGGGCTGTCTTAGTTTGGGATGCTATAGCAAATTACCATAGAGTAGGTGATTTAAACAACATTTATTTCTCACAGTTCTGGAGGCTGGGAAGTCCAAGAAAAGGTGCTGGTGGATCCGGTCTGGTAAGGGCCTGCTTTCTGCTTTGCAGATGGCTGTCATCTCATGGTGTCCTCAAATGGCAGAGAGCAGAGAAAAAGGAACCAAACTCTCATATGTCTTTTAAAAGAGTGTTTATTCATTCTTGAGGACTTCACTCTCATGCCCTAATTATCCCGTAGAGGTCCTGCCACCTAATACCACCCTTTTGGGGGTTAGGGTTTCAACATATGAATTTGGGGGGAACATAAACATGCAGTCATAAGAGGCACTGATCAGATTCTCCCCTTTTTAGCTTATTGACATTGTAATATATCAGCATTACAACAGTAGATGGGCTATTGTTTTATTCAACAAATATGTATTAAGTGCAGGCATTGTTCTTGGTACTATTCTAAGTACTGGAGATAGAGCAGTGAACAAGATAGACAAAAACCCCTGCATTTGTGGAGCTTACATGCTAATGGGAGTGGGGATTGTTGGAGGGACAGACAATAAGCAAATATGAAATATGTGTGCACATGATGTGATAACTACTAAGGAGAAAAATAGAGCAGGTAAGGGGCGGAAGACGGTAAGTACAGGATAAGGGACGGGAGAGGGATGTGATATAGGATGGTCAGGGAAGGCCCCTTTAGAGAGATGACTTTCTTGAACATCGACCTGAATGGAGTAAAAGAGAAAGCTATAAGAAAATCTAAGAGACAGCATTTCCAGCAAAAGAGCAGTAAGTGCAGAAGGCCTTGAAGTGATCTTGGCATTTTCAAGAAACAGGACATTGTGGCTGCCAGAGTAAATGAGGCGAAGGAGGAGATGAAGCTGTCCAGATAGCCAGGGACAGGGGACAGAGGGAATAGGAGACCACATATAAAACTCCTTCAAGAGGAATGAGATCATGTCCTTTCAGGGACATGGATGGAGCTGGAATCCATTCTCCTCAGCAAACTAATGCAAGAACAAAAACCAAACACTGCATGGTCTCACTTATAAGTGGGAGCTGAACAATGTGATAATGTGAACACGGGGAGGGGATCATCACACACTTGGGCCTGTCAGGAGGGGGCGTAGGGAACAAGAGCATCAGGAAAAATAGCTAATGCATGCTGGGCTTAATACCTAGGCGATAGGTTGATAGGTACAATAAATCATGGCACACGTTTACGTCTGTGACAAACCTGCACGTCCCGCACATGTAACCCTGAACTTAAAATCAAATTTAAAATAAAAAACTCTTTTAAGAAGTTTTGCTGTAAAGAGGGTCAGAAAAATGGTTCAATAGCCTGGAGAGAGATACGGGGTGAGGTTTTGTTTTCTTTGGTTCATTAAAGTAGGAGAAAATCCAGCATGTTTATGTGCTGTGGGGAATGATCCAGCAAAGAAGGGAAATTTTCGAATGTACAAGAGCTGAAAGAATAACTGAAGTGATTAACTTGAGTGGGCAAAAGGAGAGCCGTTGGCCTCAGACAGTAATGTAAGTGGAAAAGCAAATATGTGGGCACAGATGCAGGTAGGTGAGAAGATGTCACTGGCCGTAAAAGCTTATGGAAGTTAAGTGCTCTTTTAATTGCTTTTATTTTCCAATTGAAATAGGAAGCAAGGTCATCAGCAGAGAGTGAGGATTAGAAAGCAGTGTTGGAGGGTCAAAGAGAAGGATAAGTATGAAATAGGGTGCGCCGATAATGTGTGATCTGCATGTGAGTCTTCACATGCCCAGTTGGATATGGTTCTGTCCTGGACATATCCAGGCTTTTTCTGCTGATCTTTTTCCCCTCTAAGAGAGGCAATAAGGCTAGAGTAGCCATGTGCAAATTAGGTGGATGTTACTGTTGCTTGATGTGTGTCTGACTTACTGCATTTGGGACTTGTGGCCCTTCAACTGCTGAGTTCTTATTCTTCATTCTTTTTGTACCAAGCTATTAAAATAATGCTCCAGCCTGCATTCAAAACTTCATCTCGAATGCCATTTATATGTGCCCACTGTGTGTTTTAAAACCTTAAAGCAAGCAACTTAGAATCACAGCGGTTTTTGAAATGTATAATACTTTTTATTATATATTTATGGAAATATGCTTAATAAATTGCAAGCTCAATCCACATTTTGTTGTTAATAAAAAGACCGTATATACACTTAGGCACATAGACTCAGCTTGCTCAAAAAATGATAATGGGGTTGATTTGTTGTAGTGCTTGGAAATGAGAAACAGGGTTGAACAACATCAGAGGAAAGACTATAGGGCAACCTTCGGCAGGTGCAGAAAATGGGAACTGAACCTGGGCAGCAATAACAAGGAGTAACAGGTCTGAGCTGAACTTCTGCACAGCAGCAGAGAGGGTTGATGTGGGGCAGAGCTCTGAGAAAGGGAAGAATTAGGTTCCATGAAGAGAGATTCGGTTCAAGGATGATCAGCAAAGCAAATGTGGAGGGTAGTGAAAGAGAAGGCACTGGTACCAAAGAAAATAAGTGATTCACTGAAGTCACTCTAGTTCTTGCATAGGGAGTGAAAACTTAGTAACCTGCAGCTGTCTGTCTTTACCAGTGGTTAACTTGGCATAGAGCCAGACCCAGAGTAGAGAGAGTCTGATCATTCTTCTCTGTGTGTATGCCAATTATCACAATTG
Source organism: Aotus nancymaae (assembly GCF_030222135.1). NCBI lineage: Eukaryota > Metazoa > Chordata > Mammalia > Primates > Aotidae > Aotus > Aotus nancymaae. Next base: position 66,572,850 of record NW_026988418.1, on the reverse strand, counting down.
GTTTGCTGGTATTTCTCCCAGGTGTAAATACCACTGCTACTTGCAATGATTTTAGCTGTTTGATATACATTATTTTTACTTTAACAGTAATATATATTTTTTAATGTATACAGAAAAAATATAGTTTCCACATCAAATCTGATTTCAAAGATTCTGTTGCTAAAGACAAGAATAGAATAGGTAATAAATTCATATAAAAGGTGAACCAATTTAAAAACACAAAGCAAATTATAGAACAGGTATTAAGATGTCAAAAATTGCAAATAAATGAAGTTGGAGAAAACCTGTCTAGGGTATGGGTTGAATGTTTATTTTAAGGAGCATATGATAGAAGCCTACTAGATAGTCTATTAATATAATTCTCTTTCTTTTCATAGCTGGGCTTTGCAGATCTAAACCTGGCAGAGTTTGCTGGATCAGGAAATACCACTCGCCGCTGTTTACTGGAAGGCTATGATACCAAAAATACAAGACAGGATAATTCCATTCTTAAAGTAAGCACGTTTCAGGATTTACTTGTCAAGAAATATGCTTATCTGCCTTTAAATAAGCATATGTGTATATTGTTAAGTACAATGTGTGAATCAATACTGATGTTATAAACTGACCACACCACTGAAGTATTCATCACCTAGGGAAAAACCCCATCTAAATCACAAAAGCAGGGAAAAGTAACAGATGTTCACCTTCATGGTCCTAAGGTGTTTTTCTTTGATGTTTTGAACATTCAGGGAATACATATACCACTACAACCTAAGAGCTTATTGGGAAGAAGGAGCGTGATGAATTAATGAATACCTTAAAATGTTTATAGCTTCCATAAGGTGATCAACAGAGTAGCTGTGATAGGTACTCAAAAGCCACTGGTTTCTCTTGTAGTGAAGTGACAGATGGAACCCACCTCTGGGTATCTGCCCAGAGTTTTCTAAGTACCATCAGGAGCCGTGTACTATAGTAATGAGAGCTAATATATACTTCATAGAGTTAATTATAGTATTAGATTAGTTGTGAAAATATTTGTAAAGCACTTTGTACCCAGGAAACCCCACTGGGTAAACCTTTTACAGTGTTTCAGTTAGGTTACCCCATGATGGTAAGTTATCTAACAGGAAAGGAAAATAATTCTGAATAAAAACTGGATGTTCAAAAGTTAGTGAAGAAAAGAATTACCTTATACCCCACAGTTTTCAAACTTCGTTTGCAGCAAATCTTAAGCTCTGAACATATGAAAACATATAAAGTGGTTATTACACATGCAGTCCAGTGCATAAAGTGGTTTTTGTAGCCCTCACACAAATTTAGTACCTGGAAAGAAAGATGGGACAGTGAGTTGATGTGGGAAGGAAAATGGTGAACGAAGACGGGGAAGAAATTAGAAAAGGATCATAGTATAAACTTCTGTACACATCATGTTGATTGTAGAGTTTTGTGGTTTTATAACTCTAAAAAGTTTTCAAAGCACTTGCCCATATCTCCACGAGATGAACACGGTTAGATAGTTGGGGATAGATTGTTATTCACGTGTTATAGATGAAGAGCGGAGACTAAAGTATCTCACAAAAGTAGTCAGTGGCAGAGCTGGGACCACAGTGCCTATCTTCTGCCTGGTCAGTGGTCTTGTTTCCTCATATTTCTTATATAAAATATGGATAATTCTTCTCTGAATGACAGTGTTTTCATTGGAAATTGAAGTAACTTTTTAATTTCAGACCCTTACATTTCTAAGAGCCAACTCATGGAGTAGTTTCCTTCTGGCTTCCCATTCATTCTTCCACACCATCACTCCCACTTTGTCCTACAAAAAAAAACATACTCTTTTGAAGGTCACACCATTCAGTATAACACTCTGTCACTTCCTAATCTCTGCCATCTCCTGACCCTTAGGTACCTTCTCTCTCCTGTCCATTGATAACCTAGCCCCTGACTCAGGCTCGCAGTTTTTCTCTATATTCTTCATCATTTTTCGGTGGCTTCATCGTCTGTGCAGGCGAGCTAGCCTTGTGGACTATCTTATTTATATTTTCTCTCCTGATAGCTGATCTTCTGTGAGCCTAAGGCTTCTCAGTTCCTTAAACTCCCTAACTCCAGCAACATTTTCCTTCTCCTCATCTCAGTTCCTACTCCCATGGTCACACTCTAGAGTCTAGACCTTTTTACCCCTAGAAACTTCACCCCTTCCAAAATTGTAATTGAAAGTTTTCTTCCTCCTACCACTATCTCTTATGTTTCCAGTCCTCTTAGTCTCCTACTCACTTAGCTGAGTTAAACCTTCCACTTTCCCACTATCCATCAGCCCTTACTTGCTTCCACTTCCCTCTTTATCCAGCTTAAATTTCATGGTCCGTGAGGCCAGGAGTTCAAGACCAGTCTGGGCAACACAGTGAGAACCCTATCTCATACATACATACGTACATACATACTCCTGACTCCTCTGTCCCTGTCTCCCTGCATTGTCTGCATAATCCCCAACTTTTGTTGAACTCGGCTATTAAACATCTACCCTTGCATGCTAAGCATTGCTGAAGAAAATCACACAACCAGACTAGATGGCATTACTGAAGCCATGCTCACTGCCATCTGGCAATCATACTCTACTTCCTTCTTAAGCTTCCTTTCTCAATTTTAGATATTCTGTCTCATACCTTTTTCCTCCTCATATCTCGACACACTATTCTTGCTCTAAGATACTGGCCTTGCCTTATCCTACTGAGAAAACAGAAGCCATTAAACTCAGATTCCCTCATCCTCCCATCACAGAATTTACCTGCCTCTCCAACCTTATCCTTTTTGTCTCCTGTTAAAATGGATGGCATGTCCCCTTTCCTGACTGAAGTCAGTCCTTCCTCTTGGCTTCTGGAATCCAAAGCTTGCCTAACCAAGAGCTTTGCCCCTTGGATTATCTCCTCTTCTCATCATCTCTACCTCAAATGAACCATCCTCATCAACATATAAAGAAAGAGCTCCACTAGCTCCCATATTTACATATTAAAAAAAAGACAAAAATCAACTTCTCATCTTCTCCAACTACTGCCCCACATCTCTGTTCTACTTCACTGTTCAGTTCCTTAAAAGCTGTATGTGCCATCTCCATCTCTTTTTGAGACATCCATGATACTCAAGAGTGCAGTTTTGATGGAGTTGGAAAGCAGACCTCAGGGTTCTATGAAAGAAGAAATGATGAGGAAATCGGTGCAGCAGGATAGATTTGGCATTTAAAGAGAAAAAGAAAAATCATGGAGGTGCTGGGGTGAGGAGATAGGAATGAAATAAGGTTATATAAGATACATGTCAGCCATTAGCTGAAGAACATACAACAATATACATATCCTTTTGTTCATTAAGACTAAGAATTTTGGTATATGCAGCCTTGGGTTCACATCTCAGCTCTGCCCTTTACTAGTTATCAGTTTTTAAAATAGCACTTAATCACCCTGAAGTTAAAATTAAAATATTGCTCTCTCATAGGAATATTGAAAATTAAAGGAAATAATGCATATTAAACACTTAGCTTATGCCTGGCACATAATGAATTCTCAAATCATGAACGTTGTTAATGCTGTTGCTATTACCATTATCATTATTATTCCTATAGAACATAAAGAGGTCCTATGACTGACTGTTAAAGGTAGTCAGCAACTAGAGAATAGCAGCATCTCAGAAAGTATTAGAAAAGCTTTAAATCCTGACTGGGCACAGAGTGGCTCACACCTATAATGCTACCACTTTGGGAGGCCAAGGCGGTAGGATCACTTGAGGCCAAGAGTTTCAAGATCAGCATGGGCAACATAAGGAAGACCCATCTCTACAAAAAAAAAGAAAGAAAGAACAGAATTAGCCAGGCATGGCATGCACCTATAGTCCCAGCTACTCGAAAGCTGAGACAGGAGAATCATGAGCCCAGGAGTTGAAGACTGCAGTGAGCTGTGATAGCACCACTGCACTTCAGCTTGGGTGACAGAGCAAGACCTTATCTCAAGGTTTTTTTTTTAAGAGCTTTAAATTCTGATCTAAAGCTGGAACAAAGGCCAGAAGCTTTCTACTCTTAGAAGCCACCAGCCAGCATCCCTTGAAGCATCAACGTGGCAACTTGAAGGAAAACATAAGGCACCATAGGAATTTGGGAGTAAAGACAAATAGATCAGCACAGCCACACACCCACAGGATTATTACTGTTTTTTTCTATCGTTTCCATTCTGATTTTTGCAATTTTGAGGTTTTTGAGTGTTAAAAATGATTTTAATCTATATGAAGCAGTAATTTAATATTGAATATAGCCCAATTATTTTTTTTTTTTATAGAGATAGAGTCTTGCTCTGTTGCCCAGGCGGGAGTGCAGTGGCATTATCACAGCTTGCTATAACCTCAAACTCCTGGGCTCAAGCAGTCCTCCTACCTTAGCCTCTCATGGATATAACCCAATTCAACAATCATTTTATTCAGTGCTTTCCCAATAGAAATATTGGACTAGGTGCTGTGGAGGAAGCATTTTATAATTTTTTATAATCGTGGTATTTCTCTTTTTATGTTTAGGTTTTGATCAGTATGCAACTGATGTCTGGTGACCCATGTTTTAAAACGTAAGTTGATGCCCAGTAAATGGATTATGTATCTAAAAGTATAAGAAGGATTCGTTTATATGTTTACATTAATATTTTGTAGTGTTTATAGGAAAATACCAGTAAAGGGATAGTTTCTTCCCTGGGAGACTGACCTGACACTCTTAGAAGTTATTTCTACCTATTACCAAATGAGTTCTCCACACTCTAAATTATTCATGCTATAGGTCTTTTGTCATCTTCAGGTTTTGGGTAAAATTATACAAACAAAAGGTTTTAATACAGCTTCTGTGAACATATTTATTTCTTCAATAAATACCTATTAAGTGCCTTACCATGTGTTAGGCCATATTCTAGATACTAGAGAAACAGCAGTGAACAAAATAGATTAAGTCCCTGCTGTCTTGGAGCTTGTATTCTAAGACAAAAATGGACAATAAGCTAATAAGTAAATATGTAATATACACATGGTCATAGCACTTTGGAGAAAAAGGGTGGAAGAGTCATAGTGAAGAGAAGTAGCTATTTTCTATCTAGTAGTCAGAGGAGGCACCCCTGGTAAAGATGGTATTTGAGTAGAGACCTGAAGGAGGTGGGAAGCAAGTCACATTGGCATTAGGGGAAAGAGTGTTTAAGGTAGATAGAGAAAACAAGGACAAAGGCCTTGAGGGAGAAGTGTTCTTGGCAAGTTCAAGTAACTGGCTGGCGAGCAGCATGTCTGGAGCAGAGTGAACGAAGAGGCGGGTAATAGGAGATGAGGTCAGATGATAAGGAGTCTTGTGGCCATTATAAAAAGGACTGCCACTCACACTGAGTGAGATAGAAAATAGAAAAGCTAGTGGAGGTCTTGAGCCGAGGAGTAAGATTATCTGACTTGTGGCTGCTAGATAGAGAACAGACAATTTGTAGGAGTAACAAAAGGGACAGGGACATAAATAAGTAGAGAAGTCTGTTTCAGTGATCTAAGGTTTTGAGCGTGAGTAATTGGAAGAATGGCACTTTCATTTGTTGAGATGAGAAAGATGACTAGAGGAACAAGTTGGGAGCTTGGGTGTTAGACGTGTTAAATTTGAGATCCCTATTTAACATCCATCGGGGCATGTCAAGTAGGCAGTTGTATAGATCAACTAGAGTTCAGTGGGGAGATCTGGGCAGGAGATAGAAGTTTGGAAATTATTACATCATCGCCATACAGGTAGTAATTAAAGCCATGAGACTCGAATATATGACTAGAGGGAATGAGTAGAAACGGAAAAGGACCAGAGTCTGAGGTGGGGACACCCCAACATGTTAGAGGTTGAGAAGATCAGGAAGTAGAATCAGCAAAGGAACCTCCAGTGTAATCGGAGGAGGAAAGCAAAGCAGAGTCCTGTCCTGAAAACCAAGTGAAGAAACGGCCTCAGAAAGGCAGGAATAAGCACCTGCATCACGCGCTGCTGGAGTGGGTCTCAGAAGATGAGGACTGAGGACTGACCCTTGGAATTTGCAGTATAGAGACTGTTGGTGACTTTGGCAGGCACTTGGGTAGAAAGCCCTTAGACTAAAGCCTTTTAAGAATGGGTTAAAGAGAGTTTGGAAGGAGAAAAATTGGAGACAGTGAGTATAAACAATTCTAATGAGGAGTTTTACTGTAAAAAAGGAACAGAAAGATGGGGTCAACAGTAAAGAGAGGATTTGGAGTTGGGCAGGTTTTGTTAATTTTTAAGATGGAAGATAGTACAGCATATTTGAGTACTAATGGGATTGGCTCAGCAAGAAACTGATGATCCAGAAAAGGGATTGTTGCTAGAACAGTGCCCTTGGATTGTCAGGAGGGAGGAAGGCAGAGAACATGGCTACTAACACAGGTAGAGGAGAAATGGAAGCATACAGAAGTTCTTTTCTAATTGCTTCTGATTTCTTAGTGAAATAGAAAACAAGATGATTATTGAAAAGCAAGGACAGGGAAGATAGAGAAAGGGGTTTGAAGAAAGAAAAAAGTGTGCAGAAGTCCTCACAGAGAGTGTGAGCATGAACAAAATGGGGAAATGCAGGATTGCCTCTCAGCAGCCTTGAGGACACTTAATGATTAAAAATGAAAGTTCATTGATATCATTGAAATAGCTGAGAAAAATACACTGAGAAAACTAAAGAAAACATTACCTCCCTGTATATCAACTTCATGTTTTTAATAGCTGTAACTTAGAAAGCAACATCTGGCCGGGTCTGGTGGCTCACACCTATAATCCCAGCACTTTGAGAGGCCAAAGCTGAAGGATCACTTGAGGCCAGGAGTTCAAGACCAGCCTGAGCATCATGGTGAAACCCCATCTCTACCAAAAATATAAAAATCAACCTGTGGTCCCAGCTACTTGGGAGGCTGAGGGGAGGATTGCTTGAGCCTGGGAAGTGAAGGTTGCAGTGAGCCGAAATTGCACCACTACACTCCAGCCTGGGCAACAGAGCAAGACCCTGTCTCAGAAAAAAAAAAAAAAAAAAAGGCAGCATCTATATCATTTTGTACTTACATACTATTTTATAAAGATACAGATATATATATTTCAATACGAATCAATTCTTGATTAAAACCACACATCTTCCAATAACTTAGCCTTCCTGTGCTGTCTTCTCATAAACTATAGTTTCCTGACTCCTTTATTTTCTGCTTTCTTGGGACTAAACCAATTTTGCTACAGTATTTTTGGTATCTCGAGTAATAATTTGTTTTTGTAGTGGAATAAGATTTAGGGTAAAATAAGAAAATGAGGAGCAAAACTTAGTAGAAGAAAATGATCATTCCTTCTCATGAACTTTTTATGGATATTCCCTTTCTGACCCTTTCTCTGCCCATTTCCTCTTTCTAGTTAAGGAACTCACAATGAAGAGCTTTAAAATAGATCATCTAATGTTTCATATTATCTCCATAAATTTAATTCTGACAATCTGGAGTTTATATTTACAAAGAAAGACTTCTGTAATTCATAAAAATAAGCAGACATTACTTAATTCCAAATACATAAAAGTATTTTTTGAGAGAATCAAATCCTCAATAGTTTTCTTTTCTCTTTGAAATTGTTCAAATGTCATTGAAAAAGGGGAAATTCTAACACATTCATACACTTGCATACACATACATACTGAATATGTACTGAATAGAAAAACATTTTAACTACTGATGTAAAAAGTAAATTAGTTTTATAAGGTTGTATTTAAATATATATTGAATATGTAAAATCACATTAGTTTAGAGCTAAAAAGAATGTTGGAAGTTGTCTAATCCAGTGATTTTTTTTTTTCAGAATATTTAGCTACAAAATCCTTTGCTCTAATATATTATGAGGCCAGGCACAGTGGCTTACACCTGTAATCCCCCACTTTGGGAGGCCAAGGCAAGTGGATCCCTTGAGCCCAGGAGTTCACAACCAGCCTGGGCAACATGGTGAAATCCTGTCTCTACCAAAAAATAAATTAAAAAATTAGCCAGGCATGGTGGTACACCTGTAGTCTCAGCTACTCAGGAGTCTGAGGTGGGAGGATCACTTGAGCCCAGGAAGCAGAGGTTGCAGTGAGCCAAGATCATGCCACTGTACTCCAGGCTGGGTGACAGAGCGAGACCTGTCTCAAAAAATAAAACAAGTATATTATGAATCCTAGGATATAAAATTTTACTCTGTCTCCCCTCCAACTTAGGTAAGATAAGAATAAATTTTCTATTGAGCACTCTCCTCTACCTACTTCCAGAAGTCCCTAAAGGAGATCAGGAAACCAGTTTTAAAAGTGTTGATGTAATCCAAGTTATCATTGTACAGATGAGGAAACCGAGGCACAAAGCAATTGAGTGCCTTTACTGGGTACCTCTGTGTAGAACAAAGATGTAAATAACTGCTGGAGGGCTGCATTCTACTATTCTCTGCTTTTGTCTATCTTTAAATTTTTCATGATATAATTTTTTTTAATTTACTTGAGAAACAAGAGTACAGCATATCCTTAGTCTCAAATTTACTTCCTAGTTTTAATATTTTCTGAGCAGAAGATCTGTGATATATTGTATAATTCTTCTGAAGCACCAATTTTATACTATAAGGCCAGAATTTATAAAGAAGATAGCTGGTAAGTCAGCCTAACCACCTACCCTAAACTTCATTTCATAGCTCTCTACAATTCATCAAATACCCACCAACTCTTGTAAAAGAGTGAAACTCACTCTGAAAAGTGCTAATAAAGAAAAAAGATACTTTGAGAGAGAAATTGTATATTCTGCTGGCATTTGGGAATCTGGTGGCAAAGCAGATCTAGGGATGATATAAATCACTTGAATATAGCAAGGTTCTGACACATTTATATTCCAAAAGAAAGAAAATTATCATTTGTAAAAATGATTTCATGAATGTTACTGTCTCTCAATTCTTAAAATAATTGTAATATAAATATTATCCATAGTTTTGATTGAGGACATTGAGACTAAGAGGTTAAGAGATTAATTCATGCAGGGTCCCAGGATGCAGTCATTCATTCAGTACTTCTATATTGATTGCCTGCCATGTGCCAACACTTAAGCTAGAAAAGACCAGCCCCTGCTCCGAAGGGATTGACTGTTTATGTGGGAGACAGGCACACTGCATATGATGTCACTGGGGCACAGAGGATAGTATCCCTAGCCACAGTTCTTGAAAGCCAGAGAAATCTTCACTGAGAAGGGGACACTGAGCTAAGTTTAAGGGATGACTAGGAATTTACTAAGCACAGGAGGTAGGTAGGAACACCTCAGGAGAGAAAACAGTTTTCACAAGTTTATGGCATTGTTACAGGGCATTCAGTATTTAAGGAATGTCAAGTAGGTAATATTGTCATTTTATGAGGTCATTTTTCACATATTCTTTTTTTTTTGGAGACGGAGTTTCACTCTTGTTACCCAGGCTGGAGTGCAATGGCACGATCTCGGCTCACCACAACCTCCGCCTCCTGGGTTCAGGCAATTCTCCTGCCTCAGCCTCCTGAGTAGCTGGGATTACAGGCACGCACCACCATGCCCAACTAATTTTTTATATCTTTGGTAGAGACAGGGTTTCACCATGTTGACCAGGATGGTCTCGATCTCTTGACCTCATGATCCACCCACTTCAGCCTCCTAAAGTGCTGGGATTACAGGCGTGAGCCACCATGCCCAGTGATCATTTTTCACATATTCTTAACATTACTATAAATTAAAGCAATCGAATTAAAGTAATCCCATCTCTTATTCTATATTTGATCTACATTAAGTGATTTCAGGTGAGGGATGTAAAAGCATTTTCAGAACAAAAGGTAATGGAACAAAAACTGGCACATGGCAAGCACTCAGTGATTATTTATTCAACAAGACTGAGTTATCCAGGGAGATAAGAGAGCTGCCAAGGCCCAGCTAAGATTTTGGATTTAAATTTGCTTTACTATCAGTCCCCATAGTCAATGAATTTTCTCCATAATTCTTAGTTGCCCCAGTAATAGAGCAGTTAGTACAGATGACTGATATTATCAAGGGTTGCAGTTCTTCAGCTTTTTTGAACAGCAGAATAAGAGGTGCCAAACTGAAGGTGCTGCTTAAAGAGTTGTAGCTGTGGAGTCAGGCTGGACAAGGGAGAATAAAGCAAGAGGGGAATAGAAAGGGAAGGGGCTAATGTTTGGGAGTTCTGAGGGTTGGAAAAACAGGTCTAAGAGGTAGAGGAGATAGAGACACTATAATCAGGCCACCTGTGAAAGAAACTGGCATCAAAAAGGTAAGAATTTTTAGACATGCAGGCATGAGTCAGCCATCAATGATTAATGACTATGACTGTAGGCTCCATTCTTTGTGTTTCTTCTATATATTAGTTTTTCCCATGAAATATTGAATGCAGGGTTGTTGTTTTTTCCACCAAGCAATTTTACATTATTTGAAAATACAGGCCGGGCACAGTGGCTCACGCCTGTAATCCCAGCATTTTGGAAGGTCAAGGCGGGCAGATCACCTGAGGCCAGGAGTCCGAGACCAGCCTAGCCAACATGGCAAAACCCCTTCTCTACTAAAAATACAAAAATTAGCCGGGTGTGGTGTTGGGTGCCAGTAATCCCAGCTACTCGGGAGGCTGAGGCAGGAGAATCACTTGAACCTGGGAGGTGGAGGCTATAATGAGCCCTGATCATGCCATTGCACTCCAGCCTGGGAAACAACAGTGAAACTCTGTCTCACAAAAAGAAAATACAGCTGTTGGTAATTGAAGAGGTAGGTCTAAGCCAGACTGCAAATTTTAAGGGATTTGAGCTTTATGGCAAAGGAACTATGGAAGGGTTTTAAATAAGAGAGTAACATGTTCAAGGCACGTTTCAGAAAGACCACAGTGACAGTAGCATGAAGTAGAGGTTGGCAGACCGGCAGGGAGATCCTCACAGTCAGCCGGGAGAAAGGTAGAAAGGCCAAAACTCAAGTAATGAATGGAGATGGAGAAGAGATGATGAATAGGAAAAATACTAAAAGAGGATCTGGGATTTGGAAGTTGATTGGATATAGAAAAATGTTATTAGGAAGGAGGCAGAGGTGATATCCAGAATTTTAGTTTTGGTGACTTTGTGGATTGTGATGACATTTGCAGAGAGAATACAAGAAGAAAACAGGTTTTGGGAAAGACAAATTTAGTTGGGGATATATTGAGTTTCATGTACTTATAGGACAAATACTTGAAAATGTCTCAAAAGGATATGTAAGTCTAGAATTTAGAAGATCTAGGCTGGAAACAGTCAATAAATGCAGTACACTTAATAGCAATCTTAAATGTCTCTGTCCATAAGAATCTGAATAGCCTGAGGACTCCCTTAAGATAACAGGGTAAGAATTAAAGAATTGCCATAAAGCAGGTCAGCTTCATGATTCCTTCAGCCACCTCCCTATTTTATCTCAAGTTACCAAGGGTTAGTTTCTAGGAAGATGTGGTTTTCCTCTGCAATATCAGCCTCAAAAGGTTGGCTTGCACCTATAATCCCAGCACTTCGGGAGGTGAAGGTGGAGGATCACTTGAGGCCAGGAATTAGAGACCAGTCTGGGCAACATAACAAGACTCTGTCTCTACAAAAAAAAAAAAAAAAAATTTTAAAGGTTAGGGATGTTTTCTAATAAAAATCCCTGTGTTGAAAACACAATGGGATGACTACAATCAACAATAATTTATTGTACATTTAAAAATAACTGAAAGAGGCTGGGTGCTGTGGCTCACGTTTATAATCCCAGCACTTTGAGAGGCTGAGGCAGATGGATTGCTTGAACCCAGGAGTTCGAGACCAGCCTGGAAAACATAGGGAGACCCCCATCTCTACAAAAAAAAATTTTTAAGTCTCCACTAAATGTCAGAAATAGAAAGAGCCAGGCATGGTTCTGTGTGCCTATAGTCCCTGCTACATGGGGGCTAAGGCGGAAGGATTGCTTGAGTTGGAGAAGTGGAGGCTGCAGTGAGCCATGATTGTACCACTGCACTCCAGCCTGGGTGACAAAGCGAGACCCTGTCTCAAAATAAATAAGTAAAAAATAAAAGTATAATTGGACTGTTTGTAAGAAAGGATAAATGCTTGAGGATACCCCATTTACCCTGATGCGATTATTATGCATAGCATGCCTGTATCAAAATATCTTATGTACCCCATAAATATATACACCTACTAAAATTTTAATTTTTTTTTTAATTTAAAGAAAAAAAACTGTTAGAACTTAAACTTGCCCCTCCTTCTTCACAGCTTCCATGTGAAATAAGAGCTTTGAATTAACCAATGAATCGATTCATTACTACTCCCAGAGAATCCAATCCAAAAAGCAAATCTAAACAACTGGGCTTCTCTGTAGACTCTCCCTGGGCAGGTGAACTGTTTACAGAGATGAAGGTAGAAGATAAAACCATGGCTACCCTATTTAAGAAGTGAGTGGAGCCAGCCAGGGAGCACAGGCTCTGAACCAGAGGCACAAGGCATTCTCCTCCCAGCTTGATTCAAAGGGGCTTGACGCCAGCTTCTTTAGCTCAGAGTTGCCATCTTGAATTGATAGGTGGAGCAACCATCCCTTGAACTTTGCTGGGTTCACACTGACAGAAGCCTCTCTTTTTAGGACTCTATGGAGTCTGCCCTTTTCTTATTATGTTAAAAAAAAAAAAAAAACTTTATGAATTTTATTCAAGTTTTGAAAAGACGCTTATACATTATTTGCTGATTTTTATTACTTTCACCCTCAAAGGAGTAATATTGCCAAGCAGTTTATGCTAAGGCTTACTAAGCTCATCAATCAATAACAGTATTTTGAACTTTGAGGCTCCCCGACAACTCTAGTTCGTAAATGTTTATTTACAGGCCTCCCTCCACATCAATGTCTATACCAATTGCTGGTGAATCTGAATCTTTGCAAGAAGATAGAAAAGGTGGAGAGACTCTCAAAGTGCATCTTGGAATAGCAGGTATGGATGTGTGGCTTACTGGTTTTTAATTTGTGCGAGACTACTTGATGCCCTAAAAGATTTCCAAAGCCCTTCCAGATTTAAAATTGTATGGGTATTTGACTTGAAACAGGCCAATAAGAATCAGCAGTTTTAATTATGTAATTATTGGTTGATCCAGTGCTTTATTTTGTCTAAAGTATTGTGCTCTAACAAATTAAAAACTAGCTGTTACAGTGACACTCCTCTCACTGTATGCATGTACTCCCCACAGGTACAACAGAATAGTACAGGATTTTTACCATTTTTCCCATTCCATTACCCAGCAACTTCTGCAAAGCAACGTCTGCCTCTCGGGTGTTGCTCCTCTTCCGTGAATCACTTTCCCTCTGTCAGTGGTTCTCAAGCCCTAGTGTGCATCAGAGTCATCTGGAGGGCTTGTGAAAACACAGGTTGCTAGTTGCAGCAGCCAGAGTGTTTGATTCAATAGATCTGGGTTAGAGCCTGAAGTTTTGTATTACTAAGGCATTCCCACAAGACACTGATGCTGCTAGTCCCTGACCACACCTTGAGATCTACTTTTCCAGGCACACTGCTGGCAGCAGTCAGAATCTGCTCCAGAAGTAAAAGCTCAGTGGGGAAAATGTCAAGGTAGCAGGAGGAAAAGAACTTAGGAGCTTCCTTCTGTCTTCAGTATTATGTGAACAGGATGTATTGTTTGAAAGAAGAGAAAGAAAGGTGAAGTGATGTAATTAACCCTTTCACCACCTTTTAAAATATGCAAATATATGGTTTCTTATAAGTAATGATTACTCTGAAATTTCTCGTTTTGGGATCAGCGAATCTTTTGGGAACTTGTAACTATTCCATTAGCTCCTTCTCTTCAGCATGTAAATATTCTGAATTTTTTCTCATATTGAAAAAAGAAAAACAAAAACTCCTTAGCCCTACATCTTTCTCTATCTACTGCTCTCCCTTAGGCTCCAGCAGGCTGGCGCATGTGCTCATGTGCTCTCTCTCTCTTTCCCCACTCTGCCCCAAATATATAGAGACATCTCTGTCTCTCTCTCTCTCTCTCTCTGTGTGTGTGTGTGTGTGTGTGTGTGTGTGTGTGTGTGTGTGTGTGTAGAAAGAGGGAGAGAGAAAGAGATCAGCCAGAGATGATATATGCACCACACACTTTTTATAACCTGACTTCTAGAAAGAATATACTGTCCATTTATTCTTAAACATATTAGCAATCTGGCTTCCATCATCTCCCCTCTCTTGATGCTGTCTCCGGGTACATAGTTGTCAAATCCCGTGAACATTTTTTCTGGTCTCACCTGATGGCCAGTTATTATTTCTTGATGCTTTCTCTTCCCTTGGCTCCTACCTCTCTGACCTTTCCTTTTTTAGCTTCTTAGAGGCTTCTTTATCTTCCTCCACCTTCTCCTTACATATTGATGTTCCACAGGGTTTGGTCCCCTCAATTCCTTGAGCAGTGCCATCTATACCCTTGGCTTTATCTATCACATAAATGTAAACGTGATCAATCGTGTGATGTAAATGTGATTAAATGCTTTGGGGGAAGGTCCACTTCATATCAAATGTTACACTGAAATCCATCTGTTTATCTTTCTCCCCAGACAGACTCTAAGTTTTTCATGGTTAGCTCTTATTTGTCTCTGTATCCCCAGCAGAAGGCCCAGAACACAGTGAACATTGAGTGACTGTTGAATAGGCATCCTCAGGTGTCTCTAATTCCATTTATCTAGGACAAGTCTTCCTAACTTTTCCTCCGGTCTTTTCTACCTCACTTTTCCTGACACAAACTTCTGCTTTCTTACTGAGTTCTGCTATTTGTGCCTGTGAAACAACTCTCTCAGCCAGATTACTATGAAAACCTTCACTCTTACGCCCACTGTTTATCCTGTTGCCAAAATGTTCTTCCCAAAATGTAGATCTGATCATATCACACCCTTCCTTGAAGCCACTGAATTGTTTCCGTCTTTAAACTCATAGAAGGTTCTTCAACAGGCATCTACTCATCTTTCCAGCCTCTTTTCCCTTGGTTGTTTATACCAACTACCTTGTATGCCAACTTTACCAAACAATCTGCTTCCCTACAAACAAGGCGTGCTTTCCCTGTGTCTTTCCTTGCTCATCTAGCTCAGGAGTTCCCATACGTTGCTCAAGTCCTGGGGTTAACCTCCTCTGTAAGGTCTTTCCCCCATTACCAGGTTGTGTCAGATGCACTGTCCTTTGGAGCTCTTAATAACTGCTTCTTAGTGCTTCTATTTTAGTACTTGCCACATTGTATAACTTCTGCTTCTACCTCTAAACCTAAGCATGTATTTTATCTTACTTAATTTGTACTTCCTATACCTTATACAGTATTAGGCACTTGACTTGGTAAAATATTAATAAATACTTACTGAATGAATAAATTTTGAAAACCAGAAGATATGTGGATGACTTAAGATCTGAGCCAAACCCAGGAGTAAAGAGTTAGTGCTGCGTAACTCTTGAGATGAACCAACTTTTTGAGTTCAGATTTTGCTGAACGTTTGGGTTTGGTCCACTGTAGAGATGCTTGGGCCACTTACACTCTGTCCAGAAGTGAAACCTTTGCTGAAGGACCGGGTTGCTCCAGTAGCTTCCTTGTTTTGCAGCATTTGTTGGTCCAACTGCATACAGTATCATTTATAGAATGGCTGCGATAATAGCTATGCTACTCAGTTGCTTTCCTTCTGCTTCTAAGTTAAAAACAGTTCTTGTTTCCAAATATGATTGCACCCTACGGAAAATGGTCACAGTTCTACATTCTCTGGAAGAAGTGAGTTCTAAAAATATATAATTGGCACCTGGAATATACACATGATCAGAAACTATTAGAAATGGCTTTCACACTGCCTTTTGTACGTTTACTTTGAATCTGAATACTCAATTTCTTAAGAACTTTTATTCTCAGTGCTACATCCCACCCTGTGTTGATTTGAGCCACAGACATTGCCCGAATTATAGCCTAGCACTAGCAACACTAACATTAAAGTAATAGAGTACTCTTTAGCTTGCTGTTGTGATGGATTTTTAAGGAAGCAGTATATCCTTAGAAACCACACTAAAACTTAACTAATTTTGTGAACATTTACAAAAATACACCCAAGTCATTTTTATTAGAGAAATACTAAACACTAAAACTGTAGCAGTTTTAAGATAGAGTGCTGTCATGTGTTTTGAAAAATAGAGTTTATTGCATGGACTGAACTAATAAAGGACTGAAATAATTTTTTTAATGTTATAAAAAATACTCTTCGTGAACTAAGGTATTTAAATACTTTGTATTTCTTGCAATATAGTTATTTCCATTGTACTGACTTATAATGATGTCTCTCATTTTGTAACTTATTTTTTTAATAATGAACTTGGCAGAGTTTATAAAGTCTGCAGATTAGAATACAAATTGACCATTAATCGTTTGGCAATAAGGATGACATCATGTTATGACATATTACAGATCTTTCAGCAAAGAGTGCCTCTGTTCCAGATGAACTTGGTGCCTGTGGACATTCTAGAACGTCAAGCTATGCAAGCCAGCAGTCAAAAGTATCAGGTAAAGGCTAACAGAGAAGTTGAATTCCTTATTGTTCCAAAGGGACTTGAAACTGCTGTGGTGTGGGAGAAGGATGTCAGATCATAGTGTGTTCAATATGTGTATTATATCCAAGGTGATTTTCTCTGACAGGGTATAGCACGTGTCACTCCCGGTCATCTAGTTTCTCTGAGCTCTGCCACAGGAGAAATACCTCAGTGGGAAGCACATCAACAGGAGTTGAAAGTATTCTAGAGCCATGTGATGAAATTGAGCAGAAAATCCCTGAGCCAAATCTTAATGCAGCTGATAAAGAAGAGACAACTTTGGAAAAACTCAACAGGTATCCTTTTAGTTTAAAGAATAAATTTTAATTTTAAAAAAATTTTTGTTTTCATAACATAACTAAAAGGAAAAAATTGTAATTCTTTTCAAAGATGCCCAGTGAAACAAGATTCTGTAGAATCTCAGCTGAAGCGAGTTGATGACACCAGAGTGGATGCAGATGATATTGTGGAGAAAATATTACAAAGTCAAGACTTCAGCCTAGATTCCAGTGCAGAAGGTATGTAGATAACTGTTAAGCATAGATTCCTATCATCCAGGTTTTTGTAATCCATGTAATCAGCAGTAAAGAGGCTCAGAACATCATGATACTGACTGTTGCATATTTATATAGTAAATTTCATGCCCACAAAAATCTCAGGGTAACTTTATAGCTCATTTATTAATGAAAATGAATATTGAATTTAGAAAAAGAACAAATTTTAGTTAAAAGTGATTAAATTTTTTTTAAAGTGATTAATTTTAAAGAAAGCATTGATTGTGTTTTTAATTATGCCCCAATGTCTACAAGGTTCATATACTTATAATAGGTATCAACATCTGCTTTTGTTTTAAGTACTTAAACCACTGTTGTAATTTGGAGGTGGTCTTGGAACAGTAGTGGATAATAGAATCCTTCATGCCCTCCCTAGACTTTTCACTGAAACTGAAAATTTGTATGCCACCAGTTTGAAAGGTATAATTACTCATGTTGGTGTGAATAGAAAGCACTCTACAATGGACTTATTTTCATTATGTAGCTGGGTGTAAAGAGAAATAATTAAACCTTACTTGTGGAAATTTGTAGGAAGAGCTATCTCCATGACTCAGTTAAAAGAAAAAGAGCTTTAGAAAAGTTGGTAAGAAATAACCTTTAGAGTATCTTTTAAATTGCCTAACTTAAAACATGTGTGTAACTTTGGTTTTTAAGTTATTTCTCTAATAAACTGAATTGTAAAATATGAATTATTATAATATCAATACTATTTGACAATAGTCTAATAATTGTACATGTAACAGACATTTTAAATGTGTATTGCAGAAGAAGGACTAAGATTATTTGTGGGTCCTGGGGGAAGTACAACCTTTGGCAGTCATCATCTTCCAAATAGGTAAGTAGTACAAATAATGTCTTATTAAAATATAGACTTTTTTTTTTTTAAATCATGAGTAGAGAATGATGGTCGCAAAGTTTGAATTAGGCTGAAGCTAGGAAACACAAATAGTAGTAGTTACATGAGAAGAGTTGCAGCTCTTAATGTAGCCCTCAGTTTTCTTTATTCTGGATATGTTTGACATTTATTTTATAAGTTTTTAATTTCCTTAGAAGTATTTTTAAATGTATTAGTCAAGGACCAGTATACCATTGGGAAAGTGGCAACATAAAGGGACGTTTAGAAGAGTCCTTAGTCTTTTAAAACATTAATTTTTTATTAATTTATTTTCTAGAGACAGGGCTGTTGCCCAGGCTGGAGTGCAGTGGTGCAATCATAGATAACTATAGCCTCAAACTCCTGAGCTCAAGTGATCCTCCCGCCTTAGCCTTTTGAGTAGCTGGGACCATAGTCACACGCCACTGTGCATGGCTAATCTGATATTTTAGGAAGAGAAAAGCAAAAATTACATTTTCAGTCAATGGTCTATCTTTTCTGAGCAGTTACACAACCACTGAGCAACTTAAGCTGCCATTAACCTTTCTCGTACTCTCCTTTTCTCCACCCACTAGAGTCTGCCATACATATTGAGAAAAACTCTGTAAACCAAATACCATTTTGCTAGTTACTCAGATGCAGATGAAGAAAAGTCACCTGCCAGACTTACCACTGATTATCAGCACTGCAGCGGATAATAGTGAGCACAGACACTGAGCACAGTGTAGGAATTTTGATCACTCCCTTGCTCCTTACAACCTGCTCCCCACACTTCTGTGCACCCCTAATTCTATTCCATGTCATATTTATGTACAGTCCCTGCACAACTATAGAGTGAGTCACAGTTGCAGGGGTAAGGAGCCCCTTGGACCAAGACAATTATTTTATTCTCTTGTGCTCAAAACCCAAAAGAATTTTGCATTCATTTATTTTACTAATACTCATTTTAATGAGTACCTCCTATTTGTCCAGCACATTACAGGGCTCAAAAATAGACTAACAGCAAAAACCTACATCAACAGCTAACTACAAGCAGATACCATGGGTAGGTAAGAGAGAGACATATAAAGCTGCTTTCAGGGAGTAATGTGAGAAAGGATTTACAGACAATGTAACACTGTTTAAACCTTTCATTGACTCAACTGCTCATTAAATTCAGTAACTGTTTCTTGGGCCAGTTTGTGGGTAAGAATGCAAGTAGAAAAGACCCAGCTCTTACCCTCTGCTGGTTTATGATCTAGCACATGGGGCTGGCAGGCTATAGCCCGTAGGCCAAATTGACCCACTGCTTGTTTTTGTAAAGTTTCATTGGAACACAACCATGCCTATTTGTATGGTTTATGGCTGCTTTGACACTATAAGAGCAGAACTGAGTGGTACAATAGAGATTCTGTGGCCTACAAAGCCTAAAATTTTTACAAGCTGACTCTTTCTTACAGATGAAATGGATAAACTAAAAATCATAACATTATAATAAATACTGTAATAGAAGTAGAGGGAACTTTGAGAGAACAGAGACAGGACAGAGCCTCAGAGTTCACACTTGAAGAGAGACTTTGGAAGAATAAAAAATAAGTGGGGGGCTTAGAAGGTGAATATGACGAAGACAAATACTCCTGGTGATGGGAACAAATAGAATGAGTTTATAAATACAGTAATTATAACATGTAATTATATCATTAAAAAATATAGTAACTGTAGGTAGCATTGAGCATTTATTAGTTATGTGCCAGGCATAGGCATATATATATTTTTTATTCAATTCTTGTATCTCTTTAAGTGCTCACAACATACTATAATTAGTTTGGTGTTTTTTTAATGGAAATAAAGATACAAAGAAGTAATTTGAGGCCGGACACAGTGGCTCATGCCTGTAATCCCAGCACTTTGAGAGGCCAAGGTGGGTGGATCACCTTAGGTCAGGGGAGTTCAAGACCAGCCTGGCCAACATGGTGAAGCCCCATCTCTACTAAAAATACAAAAATTAGCCAGCTATGGTGATGGGCGCCTGAAATCCCAGCTACTCAAGAGGCTGAGGCAGGAGAATGACTTGAACCTGGGAGGCGGAGGCTGCAGTGAGCCTAGATCATGCCATTGCACTCCAACCGGGGCAACAGAATAAAGGCTGCAGTGAGCCTAGATCATGCCATTGCACTCCAACCGGGGCAACAGAATAAGACTGTCTTAAAAAAAAAAAAAGTAATTTGCCCACGGCCTTAATACCAGTAAGTGGTAAAACCAAGATGAAAACTCATGTCTCTTTGAGTTCAAATCCCATTGTACTTAAACACTATATCTTACTGACTTATTAATCATATAACATACTTCAGAATTTCTGATAAACAGGTTCTTCTGAGGAGAGGGGGTTGTGAAAGGGTATTTAGGGGCATGAGGTTGGCCAGCATCTCTGAGCCAGGAGGTAAAGGGCCTCACTTGCCATAACAAAGTTTATTCTGCTCGTTCACAGTGGGGAGCCATTGGCTGTCCTTGCAGGGAAGTGACTTATCAGATTGGCATTTTAGAAAAATACCTGGCCATAATTTGAAGGGTAGATCAGAGCAAAGAGATACAAGTAGCAGGGGGAACCACATAGAAATGAAAAATTTATGAGGACAGTGGTATGAATGATGGAGAGAGCATGTGTTTCTGAGTTAGGGACTTGGGTTCACATCCTAGCCAGACCACTTTTGGGGCCTGAGTAAATGTCTTAACTTCAATAGAACTTTAGCTACCTCTGCTGAAAAGTAAGAATAACCACGGCTATCTCATGGGGTAATTTTAAAGGGTAAATGACATAATATACTCAGTAAACCCTAGCTTTATTAATTTAGGTAAAGGAATGGCAAAAAATATAGTTCCAACCAAATGAAATGTTTTATTAAGAGATAAGGTCTCATTCTGTCCCCAGGCTGGAGTGCAGTGGTGCAATCTCAGCTCACACAACCTTCAACTCTGGGCTCAGCCTGCTGAGTAGCTAGGACTACAGACATGCACCACCATGCCCAGCATTCATTGATTCACTCATTCATTCATTTATTTGTAGAGACAGAGTCTCGCTGTGTTGCCCAGGCCTCAAGTGATCCTCCTACCACAGCCTCTCAAAGTGCAGGGAGTACAGGCATGAACCATTGTGCCAAGCCTTCAACCAAAAGGAATTTAAATGTAAACGGTCAAAACCATGGGCTGTCTCATCAGACTGCCTGGGGTCAAGTTCTAGCTCTTCCACTATTGATTGATATTATTAACCTCTGTGAGTGTCAGTTTCCTTGCCTATAAAATGAGAGTGATAAATAAGATACCAAACTCATAGGATGTAAGATTAAATTAGATGACTAATGTAAAGCTTTTTGGTTTTTGTTTTTGAAAGACAGGGTCTCCCTCTGTTGCCCAGGCTGGGGTGCAGTGATGTGATCATAGCTCTTCATGCAATCAAGGAGGATCGCTTCAGTGCAGCCTCCAATTCCTGCACTCAAACGATCCTCCTGCCTCAGCCTCCTGAGTAGCTAGGCCTACAGGTGTGAGCCACCATGCCCAGCTTTCTTTTTTTAACTTTCTGGGGAGATGAGGTCTTGCTGTGTTGCCCAGGAGACAGCCTGGCCCACTCGGGTTTTCTTCCTGGGACCTGCATGCACCTGCCTGCTTGCCTTTAGGGACATTAAATTTTTTCTGACAAGAAGTCTGCCTGTATTTTTATTTTATTTTTCTGTATGTGATTTGTCTTTTATCTCTGGCTGCTTTTAAGATTTTCTCTTTATTACTGATTTTTAGCAGTTTGGCTATGATGTCCCTTCATATGTTCTTCCTTGCATTTGTTTATTCTGCTTGAGGTTCACTGAGCTTTTTGGATCTATGGGTTTACAGTTTTCATCAAATTTGGAATTCTCCAGCTAGTATTTTCCCCAGCCTCTCCTTCTATTATTCTGATCTACAAATTCCAGTCCCCAGACCCTCTGAGCTTTGACCTCTGACTTCTCTACTCAGAGAGACCGGCAGGCTGTGTCTGGGGTCTTCCTCTCTGCACTGCAGGCTCAGAAGATCCTGAAGGAGACTGCTGCAGGCAGCACACTGGGGCAGTTGTCAGGCTTTCTTCATTTATTTCTTGTTTTCTTGGGACCACAGTCCTGCACTGCCTGTTGTCTAGTATGTGCAAACTGGTTTCATTTATTCTATCCAGTTTTTTAATTGTTTAAGGCAAGAGGGAAAGTCTGGTTCCTGTTACTTCATCATGGCCAGAAGCAGAACATATTTAAAAGGGCCTGCAAAAGCCAGTGCATCATGCTGCCCACCATGGTTACTTCACAGTCTGATTTTCTGTAGGTATGAATGGGTGTTCACTGGCATTCTGTTGAGGAAGTTCCTATTTCTTCTGTAGAATGAATCTGTGAGAACAGGAGTTTCTGAGCAATCAACTGAGAGGTCCAGCCAAGACCGTGGTAGGCTAGTAATCACTACCTTACTTCTGTTGTTTAGAATTTCCTCTTAAAATGTTATTAAGGGGAAACACTAGTCATGGTGGTTGCTTTTGGGCTTACTAAACTCAGGCACACTCAGGGTGAAATGACAAATAGTAGGGTATACCCTGACATGTTGACAAATTGGGAAATGGGTACTTGGTAATAACTTTAGGCAGTAATGGGCCAGGCATGGAGGCTTATGCCTGTAATCCAGCACTTTGAAAGGCTGAGTTAGGAGGATTGCTTGAGCTCTGGTTGCAGTGAGCTTCGATCATGCCACTGCACTTCCGTCTCGGCAGCAGAATGAGACCCTATCATGAAAACACCACAATATTATGACAGCTGAAGGCCATCATCATTAACTCAGTGCAAGTCCTGATGCACTGCCAGAGTCAACATAGACTCTTGGATGAGACTGATTTTAGAATGAATAGATAAATATGTTTGAAGAACATTTCTTGCCACCAGTTGTTGATAGGTCAAAAATTGGGATATTCTACTAGATTATTGTAGGAATAAGTGTGAGAGAATCAGGATCAAGGCTAATCCAATGTATTAAACATTTAATATTTCACACATTTTCTATCTGTGATACCTTTAAACCTTGTGGAAAGCAAATCTAGTAGAAAAATACCCAGTGCCCCATCTTTCCAGGGCAAGGTTACTTGGAACAGTTTTAAACACTACGGTTCATAATTTTGAAGTTTTTTTTCCCCTGCTGTTTTAGGGTGGGGTCTGGAGCTTATGAACAAGTTGTGATCAAACGCTAGAAGTCAAGCCGGTGAAAACATTTCCCTGTGGATTTAAGATATAAGTAGTTGATGTATCAAGGCATTTTATTCAAGCACGTAATAGAAAATGAACCTCAGCTCTCAAGAGGAAAGCCACTGCTGATTTCTTCTCTGGAAGGACCCACCGCCATCCTGTACCAGCCACTAAAGGGGAACATTTGCATGGCAGTCTCCAGGCGCTGTGCTGCCATGTGCCTTGGAAGCACCAGGCTTCTGTGGTCACTGCACTTGATAACGAAAAGCCTGTTTTTTCTTTCAGAACACCCCAGTGGAGAAAACAGCATTATACACATCAAAGTATAATTTTAGGATTCAAATGTAAAAATCTGTGATAAAGGTGCTCAATAGATTTGGGCTTATTTGGGTTTTTTTAGTTTTATGTTTGAGAGACAGTACATGAATATAACTTAAACCCTATAGATTTTTGTCAAGATAGTTATAATTCCTGTTCAGGAAATTTTCCCTATTACACTACCTACAGCATTGTATAAAGCGTGGGTGTTCATGCTTTGGGAAAATGTTAGACTACAATTTAAACATGTAAAGTGCTTATTCATAATTCTAAATGTACCTGTCATAAATGAAATGATAAGTGCATTTAAGTCTGAGACATGAATGGATGTAATGCCGTCATTATGCAGTATATATTGTCAGTTGTCATTAGTATTAGATGAGCTGCAGAACCATCCCCCAAGCACTATATAAAAGATTCAAAATAAGTTTAACACTCACTGTGTTGGGCTACCATAGGCACCCTAACAGAAGAACTATCTTAACTCACTGAAGTTTAAGATCTGCTGGTTTCAGGAGTCAAAATATAGAAAAAGAGGAAAATTGTGATATGGTCAGAAACAGGGAAGCCTTTTCTATGTAAATTCAGACTTACCTGAGGCTGACAGTTTTCCGAAGTGGTGGTGGGTAGCAGCATGACAGCTGCTTGCTGTGACTGATGCAGACTGGCGGGTTTCCATTTCGTAGGTACTGTTTTCTTCTCTACTGTGTCAAAAGTGAGTTGTTTTGAGGCAAGAGTAGAATATAACATCCATCAAATATAGCTTTTAAAATAAGAATACCTGGTCTGGATCCAGTTGAGCAGCACAGCAGATAAACTTTAGAGTTTTTCTGTTCTTACATGACAGTTTCCATGTGGAAAGATCTAAACTTTCTTGGAATCATTATTAGTGAAGAAAAATATATAATCTGTATAACTAGTAATTCCCCAATTCTTATTTTCAAAATCATATACAAGAAAGATAATATGTCAGAATAGAATGACTTTGGTCTAGGTGTT
This sequence comes from Aotus nancymaae, assembly GCF_030222135.1. Classification (NCBI taxonomy): domain Eukaryota; kingdom Metazoa; phylum Chordata; class Mammalia; order Primates; family Aotidae; genus Aotus; species Aotus nancymaae. The sequence continues at coordinate 66,548,304 of NW_026988418.1, read as the reverse complement.
TTCACATTGTCAAAATAAGGCAGAAATTATATTATTTTAATATACAAATTTAGAGGTTTGGAAAATTTTGAATAATCTTAGGACCTTTGTTGCTGTTTTTTGTATTTCAAGGATTGGGTATTCTGCATTAATCCAATACTATTTATATATATATATTTTTTTTTTATTGCGTTTTAGGTTTGGGGAGGTACATGTGAAGAACATGCAGGATTGTTGCATGGGTACATACATGGCAATGTGGTTTGCTGCCTTCCTCCCATCACCTATATCTGGCATTTAACAAAGCGATTCTGGAAGTTTTTAAAAGATGATACCCTGTTTTATATTTTGAATGTAGAGAGACTCTGAGAGAGACAGTTTTCTGAATTATTATACTTTTTATTTTTTAAGATTTATTTTTTCAAGCCTGTAATCCCAGCACTTTGGGAGGCCGAGGCGGGTGGATCACGAGGTCAAGAGATCGAGACCATCCTGGTCAACATGGTGAAACCCCGTCTCTACTAATACAAAAAATTAGCTGGGCACGGTGGCGCGTGTCTGTAATCCCAGCTACTCAGGAGGCTGAGGCAGGAGAATTGCCTGAACCCAGGAGGCGGAGGTTGCGGTGAGCCGAGATCGCGCCATTGCACTCCAGCCTGGGTATCAAGAGCGAAACTCCGTCTCAAAAAAAAAAAAAAAAAAAAAAAAAAAAAAAAAGATTTATTTTTAAGAATAAAACATTAACCTGAACATTTTAGCCTAACCAAGGGACTTCAGTGGTACAGACTTGCTTTCTGCCCTCACATGAACTAATCCATTCATTATATATTATGGGAAAAATCAAAGAAAGTTTTTTATAGAGCTATGAAGATATTATTTAGAGAGATATTTATGACATTTCTTAAAACATATTTTTCTATTTTCAGAATATTATTTCTAGGCTATATTTTTATTGGTGCTGTGCAAATGATTTTGCAGTTTTGAAATGATAAAACTAGATTGTAAGTGGGATTCAGTGAGGACATTCATCAGACATATAAGAGGTGCTATAATCAGGGCGATGCCCGTCTTACTCACCCTTGGCTGCCCTTGGTCCAACACCTCTCTATACAAGATTGCTTCTCAGTATTTAAAATGGTACAGAATTCTTTTTTAAAAGTAGAGAGACTTTTGAAAAGCTTAAAATCATGCCTTTATAATCTTAGCAGCCATCAGATATATCTTGATTTATGTAGTAGTAAATATGACAAATGTTTTAGTAAATAGAAACATTTATTAGGAAGAAAAAGGAACTAATGTCTGTGTCTTCTGTAGTCAGTAAACATCTGGATTCATTTCATCCTATTTTGTGTTCCATTGGCACACTTTGTATTCAGGTTTCAGGGCAGTCCTTTCAAAATACTCGCTAAGGGTTGCCTAAGTGTCTGCCTATTTTCTACTTTTCCTTTTCTTGGAGCATGTATTGTTAACATCTTAACCATGTAGCTGTTGAAAAAATCTGTTTATTAAATACCAAGTCCACTTCTTTTTATGTTTTGAGTTTAGAAAATTTGACTTGAAAATTTAGATTATTAATAAATTGATTTTTAAATATTAAAGTCAAATTTCAAATCACCCAGTGTTGGAGAATTTGCAGATGTATACGATACTTTTTCTAATTCTATCCTAGAGAAAAAAACTAAACTCCACTACTCCACCATCTCATTCCAGCATGACACCATCAGAATAATAGCCTAACTCTAGATGCTTTTTTTCTTTTTTAATTTTTTTTTTTTCCTTTTTTAAGAGAGACAGGGTCTTGCTGAGTCACCTGGGCTGGAGTGCAGTGGCTTAATCATTGCTCACTACAGCCTCCAACTCCCAGGCTCAAACAATCCTCCCACCTTGGCCTCCCAAAGTGCTAGGATTACAGGCATGAGCCACTGTGCCCAGCCTGGTTTCTTTTGTATATGCTTTTTTAACTAAACTGTGAGCCACAGTGGTTGAACACTTAGCTATTTGTTGCTAGAAGAGAGAAAAAAAAATCTCCAACTAGCCTCCGGACAAAATATACTCAAATTCAAACAGCACTTTTAATAAATTAAAACACACAGAAGTAATTTTAGACTTTCAGATTTCCATGCCAACTAGAACACTTTGCAAGCTGAAGCTGACATTATTAATTATTAAATACTTCATTTAAGTACATGCTCACAAGTGTCTCCCTATAGCAACACTCTGAGAAACAGACTGGGCTCATATGATGGGGTTGCATTTTATTTTCTTAACAGGTCTTTAAATTGGGCAGTTCTGAAATTAGGTTTGGTCAGTTCTAGATGGTACATCATGTGAATATAATCAAGTACTGTAGCTGAAATTGTGTTATGCCACTACTCATATGTTGTCTTAGGTACTATGCATAATGTTAATAGCTGAGATGTTAAAGAATTTGAAGTTTAAAATATAAAAGATGAATATACCAATATTAATCCTATGTTAAGATGCTCTGGAAATAAAGGCCTTATTCCCTTACATATGCGATTTTTGTAAGATAATGTATACACAGTATATTTTAAATGTTTGTGTGGGTGGTCTGTGTAGTTACTCCCCTTACAACAAAGCTGACAAAATTTTTAATTTACATAGACAATGTATTCTGCATTTTCAATGTTCATCTTATGTATATAGCAAAGAAATTATCTTACTGATACACGTTGACCAAATCCCATAGAGGAAAGACATTTAGTTACATCTCATCTGGGGCTCCTCTTCGTCTCATGTGTTTGATTTTTTTGGAAGGTGATACAGTGTGTGGGTAACCATGCAAATGTTTATGATGAATAACTTTATTGAAGTGACTCCATCAGTATTGTTCTAATACTTGGAGAATGACCTTCATATTTATATATTATATTTCTTTGTTTCAACTATACAGTCATAATCCAGGAAATGTTTCCTTTTTTTTTTTACAAAAACTAATTTTTTATTTGTAAAATGTTTGTAATAATGTAAAGGTGAACATGTTCAATAAAAATCATATATTAAAAGTTTAGATGTTCTTTATATTTTAAAATATCAGTTAAGATTCCGTCAGAAAATTGTGCCAAGGTAAGAAAACAGAAATGAAAGGACCAAAATAACTTATCCCTGAGGGTTTATTACCAGGGAGCATAGGACAGATTTGAACGCCTCCAGTGGCAGACTTCTCTTTGAGCCCTCGGGAAGCTCGTGCAGTGGCATGGAGCTGGGCTTTGGGTGAGACAAACCTGAGTCTGAATACAAACTCCCCTCTGAACCTGGCCTCAAACTTCTGAACTCAAGTGATCCTCCCACCTTGGCTTCCCGAAGTGCTGGGATTACAGGTGTGAGCCCATGCACCTGGCCTGAACCTGTTTTCTAATCTAGGATGGACATAACGCCAACACTCTGTTGGATTGTGATGAAAGACATGGGCCTTACTGTTAAAGAGTATGCTAATTTCTAGGCACTCAGTGGTCCATCAAGCAAAAATTTGCCTTCGTGTAGCATCTACACACATATACTAATTCTAGTGTTGGACATACAGATGCTTATTAAATGTGCCACTATTACAGTATACTCAGAGGAGATCAGTATATCAAAGATATCTGCACTCCTACATTTATTGCAGCACTATTCACAATAGCCAAGGTTTGGAAGCAACCTAAGTGTCCATCAATGCTTAGATGAATTCATAGAGCAAATGTGTTCCATAAACACAGTAGAGTACTATTCAGCCATAAAAAAGAATGAGATCCTGTCATTTGCAACAACATGGATGGAACTGGAGGTCATTATGTTAAGTGAAATAAGCCAGGCACAGAAAGACAAACTTCACATGTTCTTATTTGTGGAAACTAGAAATTAAAATAATTGAACTCATGGAGATGGAAAGTAGAAGGATGGTTACCAGAGGCTGGGAAGGGTAGTGAGTGGGTAGGGTGGGGGAGGTAGGTGTGGTTAATGGGTACAAAAAAAATGAATAAGATGTAGTATTTGCTAGCAAAAAAGGGTGACTATAGTCAAAACTAATTTAATTGTACATTTTAAGAGTATAATTGGATTGTAACACAAAGGATAAATACTTCAGGTAACAGATACCCCATTTACCCTGATGTGATTATTACACATTACACGCCTATATCAACTATCTCATATACCCCCTATATCAAATATATATACAACTACCATGAACCCACAAAATTTTTTTCACTATTATAGTTTAAGATTGTCACTTAAAAAATGATATTGTCACCTAGATCCTCGTACAGACTGTTATTCCATTTCCTTAGAGTAGAATGTCCTCAGCCAAAACAATGCCAGCAGTGTCCCTCTGCTGATATTCAAATTATAATAGCAATTTAATGTTAATAAAGAACTATGGTTTAATGTCAGTTTGAACCCAGATTATTCTCTGCAGATTGTAAGGGCCTCCCTGGACAGTGCAGATTTAAAAAGGTTATGTGACTAAAGAGAAAGCACCCTGTCTCTTGTCAGGACAGAGTAGGGTATGGACACTCTAGGGGAAACCCTCCACACTTCTCCCCAGTAGAGAGGATCACCCAGGAAAACTTTGTACCAGATCACAGCAGAACCTGGCAGGACTCTGATCTGCCCCCTCAGACACTGCCCACATCTCCAGAATAGAATTCTCAGACTCAGCCTTCTTGTTTTGACTTAGCCCACCTTTCTTCAGCATCTAGTGGTTTTCTTCCTCTTTCTCTGTCTGTCTTTCTCTTTCTCTTTCACCTGTTTTCACTTCTTCACGTCCTGTACCTATGTATCACTTACCTGGTAGCAGCACATAATGAAATCTTTTCTTCCATTTGTATGATAGGTAGGAAATCGCTGGTGGAGTTAATACATTTCTCATTATACAAAGTGAAACAAAAAGCTAAGAAACCTAGGCCAGGCACAGTGGCTCACGCCTGTAATCCCAGCACTTTGGGAGGCCAAGGCGGGTGGATCACCTGAGGTCAGGAGTTTGTGGCCAGCCTAACACGGTGAAACCCCGTCTCTACTAAAAATACAAAAAAAAAAAAAAAAAAAAAAAAAAAATAGCAGAGCATGGTGGCGGGCACCTGTAATCCCAGCTACTCTGGAGGTTGAGGCAGGAGAATTACTTGTACCTGGGAGGCGGAGGTTGCAGTGTGTTGAGATCGCGCCACTGCACTCCAGCCTGGGCAAGAGCGAGACTCCGTCTCAAAAAAAAGCCAGGTGCAATGGCTCACACCTGTAATCCCAGCACTTTGGGAGGCCGAGGCGGATGGACCATCTGAGGTCAGGAGTTTGAGACCAGCCTGACCAACATGGAGAAGCCCTGTCTCTACTAAAAATACAAAATTAGCCAGGCATGGTGGCGTGCGCCTGTAATCTCAGCTACTCGAGAGGCTGAGGCAGGAGAATCACTTGAACCTGGGAGGGAGAGGTTGCAGTGAGCCGAGATCACACCATTGCACTCCAGCCTGGGCAACGAGTGAAACTATCTCAAAAAAAAAAAAAAATTAAGAAACCTAAACAGGCATAAATTCAGACATTCCCTGGGTCAGTGATCTCTATCCCATGTGAACCTATTTAATAGGAAATGTTAGAGAATTTCCCAAATGAATGTTTAGACCTCCTTCCCATGCATTTATAACCCAGCTAGGTTGAGATATACCTCAACCGTTACTTATGAAATTGACTTCACGCAGACCTTCACACCATTTCAACAGTCTTTTTCCTTAGTGTATGCATTGCAGAGAACCTCAAACCTCTGCAGAAAGTTGGCATGCCTAAGATTTTTTGGCATCTTGTTTTTGAATCTTATATTGGGGAATCCTTAAAGCGAGTATGTGCAGCTACTTAAAATAGGAAAAGTGTGCCACCTTCTGGCATTGAATGTCTGTTGATTCAGTTCAAGTCTACCTGTCTTAAGTGATCCTATCTGCTCCTATTTCACATATATTTCATGAAATTTAGACCAAAGGAAAAACACATTTTGTATCTTTTCAGTAATTTTTAAAATTTGAAATAATTTCAACAGACTTTGAAGCATTGCACATTTTGCTTAAATAAAGTAACATTGTTTCCTTCAGTGTGAGATTAATGAGATTTTGTAAGTACAGTTCCATGAAGATTTCTACCCAAAAGCACTTCACGGGCAGCATGGTAAAGAACATACGTACAGGGCCAGGCAGGACAGAGCAGTGAGAAAACACAGAGCCCGTTCAGTGAAAGTAAAGGCTCTGATGGGTCAAGGGTGATGTGTAGGAGCAGGGAGTTGTATTCCTGGGGAAGACAATAAAATGATCACAGCTTCATCTGATGAATTCTAGCTTGAGTCACAGCATGCAGGAAGAAGTGGAGCAGATAGAAATGAGATCGTTGCAGCAATGGAGGCAAAAGTGTGCAGAGAGAGTGCATACAATTCAGCAGGAACATCATTAAGAACCCAATAGAGAAACAGAGAGCATGAATTGTTAACTTTCAAGATAAAGGTATATGACACATGCTGCTAGCTTCAAAAGCTTGTATTTAACATTTACTGTACACATTTCTGACTTCCAGCTCCTAGCAACTTGTTTGCTAGACCTCAGCAATATTCCCAGATGTCCCCTTTTTCTTTTTTTTTTTTTTTGAAACAGAGTTTCGCCCTGTCACCCAGGCTGGAGTGCAGTGGTGTGTGATCTCGGCTCACTGCAACCTCTGCCTCTCAGGTTCAAGCGATTCTCCTACCTCAGCCTCCTGAGTGACTGAGACTACAGGTGCGTGCCACCACCTCAGCTAATTTTTTTTGTATTTTTAGTAGAGATAGAATTTCACTGGGTTAGCCAGGATAGTCTCAGTCTTCTGAGGTCATGATCCACCCGCCTCAACCTCCCAAAATGCTGGGATTACAGATGTGAGCCACCGCACCCAGCCTGTGTCCCCTTTTTCTAGATATTGCCAAGGGTGTGCATCATATATGTGAAAGAAAAATATCTTGGGCCCCCAAAATCACTAAGCTAAAAGGAAAATTCAAGCTGGAAACTACTCAGGGCAAATCTGCCTCCCATTCTATCCAGTCATCCTTCTGCTCACTGAGATACATGCGTATCTGATTGCCTCCTTTGGAAAGGCTTATCAGAATCTCAGAAAATGCAACCATTTGTTTCTCATCTACCTGTGCCCTGGAAGCCCCCTCCTTGCTTTGACTTGTCCCTGTCTTTCTGGAGGGAACCAATGTACTTCTTACATACATTGATTAATGTCTCCCAACTCCCTAAAATGTATGAAACCAAGCTGTGCCCCGACCGCCTTGGGCACATGTCATCAGGACTTCCTGAGGCTGTGTCATGGAAGCATGTCCTCGACCTTGGCAAAATAGATTTTCTAAATTAACTGAGACCTGTCTCAGATTTTCAGGGTTCACTTATATAATGATAAGCCATGTTTGCTGTAGTTAGCACCCAGCATCTTCCATGAAGGCAGAAACCCACAGTTCTGTCTTCAAAAGACTTCACATTACCACTGCTGACGCTGCCCAGTCCCTGACTTCCTGTCAACTGCTCGACACACACAATCTCCACAGGACCAGGCGTAACGAGATAAAGATTTAATGTTCTTGGCACCCAAACTCTAGTTGAAGAAATGGCCTTTATTTGGAGTTCTCCCCTGATAACCACTGGTGGAACTGAGGGCTGAGAACACTTACTTTAAGGGAGCTGGGTGGTGCTGTGGAGGGGGAGGTTGGCAGCCGCTAGAGAGGAGGGGAGAGGGTGGGGCAAGCAAGGGCAGCTGGGGAAGGTGAGCTGAGAGCTGCTGCCAGTGAGGAGGAGGGGAAGGTGGGACTTGGATGAGGAGTCAGAGCAGCATAGAAGAGGCTGAGATTCACATCTCAGTTGTATGGAACTGAACTGGAAGGCAGGCAGTGCTGTGATAACTTAAGCTTTTAGGAAATCCTAGAAGTCACAGAGTTTTGTAGTTGCCCAGACCACGGAAACAGGAGTTGGAGGCAAATCATATTCAGATCTCAAGAGCCAGGGAGGTTCCAATACCTGGTAATGCAGATTTCATATCTAGTCTGGGAGGTGAGCAGTGGCAGTGAGAACCTTCTCTCAAAGAAGATTGCAGATTAAACTCTGTCTCCACTTGTTTTCTTATTGTCTGTGGTGGCTTTGACTCAAGCAGAGTTGAATAGTTGTGATAGAGACTGGATCACCTGCAAAGATTTACTATCCAGCCCTATTAGCACATTTGGCAACCCCTGGCCTCGAGTATTAATGAGCCTTTCAGTGTGCAAAGAAAGGCCTGTATCCAGGTTGGGGGAAAGACAAACTTCTCAAGAAGAATGTAAGTACAGAAGTCGCAGAGAGAGCAGGAGGGCCATGGAAAAGAGTGGCTCCAGCCCCCATGGCAGTCAGGAGCACTTAAAAGGCTTCCACGTGGCGGCTCCAGTGATTAGGCTAGAACAAAGTTAACTGATTAACTTTCAAGAAAGATCAGAGAAAGAGCTGGTCTTGGCTAGAAACATTGGCTCTACCACAGAATAGCAATGATAAGGGAACTCTAGAGTGAAAACTGTGCAGAGGCCTAGAAAGGTGAGGACAGACAGAGGGACTTTGCGGGCAGGAATGAGATGAGGCTACAGATCTCTTGCTCACATGCACCTTTGAGCATTCATTGGGGAAGTCTGATAGCAGTATTAGAAATTCAAGGAAAAAACAGAGCTGGTTTAGCAACGTGATGTGATTCAGACTGTTTTCACCGGAATCCTTTCATTCTCTCCCTGCTCACCAAATCCCCTTCCCTTCTACTTTATTATTAACCCTTGGAAACTCAGCTTGAGAATGACTGGCCCCAGCCCTCTCCCAGCACCAACTCTCTGCATTGACACAGCCCCCATTCCAGACTGGTCAGGATGTCCCAGCTGTGGCACAGACGGTTATTTGCCACAATGTCCCTTCTCCCCTTGTTCCTGGCCTCCCAGAATAAAGACTACACTTCCCAGCTGATATGCTTTGGATCTGTGTCCTTACTCAAATCTCATGTCAAACTATAATCCCCGATGTTGGAGGATCATGGGAGTGGACCCTTCGTGAATGGTTTAGCACCATCCCTTTGGTGCTGGTCTCGCAAACAGTCCTCCAGAGATCTGTTTAAAGGTGTGTAGCACCACCCCCTCACTCTGTCTTGCTCCTGCTCCCATGTTAAGACACCTCACTCCCCTACCTTTTGCCTTCTGCCATGATTGGAAGTTTCCTGAGGCCTCCCCAGAAGCAGAAGCCGCTATGGTTCCTGTACAGTCTGCGGAACCATGAGCCAATAAGCCTCTTTTATTTAATGCGAGAATAAACTAATACACCAGCTTCCCTATGTGTGGCCTGAAGACTTCATTCTGGTCAACAGGAAGCAGTCATGTTGCGTAACAACTCAAAGCAAGCCTTACCAGACAGCTTGTGTGTGCCCTTTGTCCCTTCTTTCTGCTTGCTGTTTTAGAATATGAAAAGTGGTAGCCAGAGCTCAAATCTCTGTTCCTAGATGGCATGCTAAGTAGCCACAACATGCAAAATGGACCTCTGGGTCCCTAAAGTGGCAGAGCCCCCATGCCTCGGGCTTACCTCTAGACTACTGTGCCTAAGAAATGCCTCTCATTTAAACTACCGTTTTTCCCCCAGGAAGTGAAGCTGTTTCTTTCTCCCATTAGTACTACCACACCAATTCCAACCAGGAAGTTCCTGAGAAGAAGGTGCTCAAAAAACAATCCCAGCACTTCAGGAAGCTGAAGCAGGAGGATCACTTGAGCCCAGAAGTTCAAGACCAGTCTGGGTGACATAGTGAGACCCTATCTCTACAATTTTTTTAAATTAGCTGGGCATGGTGGTGCACACCTGTAATTCAAGCTACTGGTGGGGAGGGGGTGAGGTGGGAGGCTTATTTTATCCCAGAAGCTGAGGCTACAGTGAGCCATAATTGTGCCACTGCACTCCAGCCTGGGTAACAGAGCAAGACCCTGTCACAAAAAAAGAAAAAAAAAACATGGACAGCAATTATGTCATGAAGAGGCTTCTGTGCCCTCCAAGCACCTACATTCATTCCTGTTTTGTTGATGTTCTAGGCTAAATATTACCAAGGTTAGAATTTGGCACAAAGGAGACAGAGAATCCTAGAAAGATTTTAAAGCTACTCTTACCTCAGGGAAAAGGTTTTGAACACTTTCCCTTCAATTCTTAATATCACAATTGATATGGTTTGGATTTCTGTCCTTGCCCAAATCTCATGTCAAACTGTAATCCCCAATGTTGGAGGAGGGGCCTGGTGGGAGGTGACTGGGTCATAGGACGGATTTCCTCCTTGCTGTTCTTGTGATAGTGAGCTCTCATGAGATTCGGTTGTTTAAAAGTGTGTAGGCCCTCCTCCAAGCTCTCTTCCTCCCACTCCAGCCATATAAGACGTGCCTGCTTCCCCTTCACCTTCCACCAAGATTCTAAGTTTCTGGAGGCCTCCCTAGCCATGCTTCCTGGACAGCCTGCAGAACTGTCAATTAAATCTCTTTTCTTTAGAAATTACCCAGGTGCAGGTAGTTCTTCACAAAAATGTGAGAACAGACTAATGAAACAATCAACTCATGGCTCTAACACAAAAAATATAGGTAAGTTCAAAATTAACATGATGTTACCACATCCAACTTTTCTTTATTCTTGAGAAAAAAAGTCCAAGATCAAAGGAAAGCACCTGTTTTTAGTTAAACCCTAATATCTTTCTCAGGGCTTATTGCAGTCTGGCCATATGTCAAGCAGGTCTGTCCAATGGCTTGGAACATAGACTTTTGCACTGAAACTTTAAAAACATTACTTGAATTAGGACTACACACACACAAAAAAAAACAAACAACAACAAAAAAAAAACACCTAAATTCTAAGTGAACACAACTATTGCTGAGACCCTGAATTTCAGGAAATAAAGATGGTTTAAAACTCAAAACTGCTCATCAAAATAATCATGCAGGTCAGACACCACTGCAGAACCATCACTGCTCAGAGGAATTGAGTCAGCAATGACCGATCTCATCATCTCTTCGTTAGCACATAAGCGGTTCAACTTGGGATAAGCAAGGAGTCTCTGCAGAGGTACAAAAAATTTATCTCCAACACAGAAGGGTTTGGGAGAGTTCTCTATCTTGGCTTTCTCAACCTCTGTGAAGACTGGTCCAAAGCATGGGCAGGGGGCCTTTGAGTCTTTGGGCTTATCACCCCATTCCCCATCCTGTTTTTTCTGCCGTGGCAGGTGGCTCACTCTCAAGCTTTCCACTTGTTGGGACACCTCATTAACCAACACAAGTTTAAAGAACCTTTCCTGCTGTAAGCTCGGGTACGAGGTGGTAAAAACCTAAAGGGAAAAAACAAAACACTTAGAATATGGAAAAAATTTCAAAGCCATCAATAACTTTTTTGCCATGTAAGAATAAATGTACATATTGAATATATGTCAGATCCTACTAATCATACATGCCTCGATTACAATGGGAATCAAATTACTGACACACAGACATTAACTATCTGATGCTAATGCTCAATGCCTCCCAGCCAGGTTTCTACCAAGTCACACAAACCCAGTATTCCTACTTGGTATTACAGGGGAAAGGGCAAAAAACGAAAAATGGTTCAGTTAAAAGGGAAAATGTGGCTAAGTGCAGTGGCTCACACCTGTAATCTCAGCATTTTAGGAGGGTTGGGCAGGAGGATTGCTTGAGGATGGAAGTTCAAGACCAGCCTGGGCAACACAGTGAGACCCATAGTCTCTATGGAAAAAAAAAGTAATTAGCTGAGCATGGTGGTAGATGCCTGTAGTCCTAGCTACTTGGGAAGCTCAAGTGGGAGGAAATTGCTTGTGCCCAAGAATTCAAGGCTGCAGTGAGCCATGATTGTGCCAATGCACTCCAGCCTGGGTGACAGAACAAGACTCTGTTCCTAATTAAATAAATTTTTCAAAGAATGGGAGGATGTGTTTCTTCTTCTTGCCTCTTTAAACCCAAAGGGTCTAAGAAGTTTGTAGGTTCAGTCCTAAGAGTCATGTCCTAAGCCAACTGGAGAGGAACTGCTGCTGGCTTTCCTTTTTACTACTGATAATCCTAACAGATTACAAAAAGAGTCTGCTGAAGTATTGCTTTGAAGTATTCTAGGTGTTTTTTTGTAGAGATGGAGATCTCATTATGTTGTCCAGGCTGACCTCGAACTCCTGGGTTCAAGCAATCATTCTGCCTTGGCTTCCCAAAGTGCTAGGGTCACAGGTGTGAGCCACTGTACCCAGCTGCTCTGAAGTATTCTAAGACGACTCCAGCAGACCATTGCCTTTAATGCACCTTGAAACATAGCAAAAGGACAGGCAGTCTAAAAGGACACCATAGGCTAACTCTGACAGTAGTCATGGGGCCTGAAAATTTCTCCTAGGGTGAACCACAAAGCAAGGTCATTTACGCTTATCTCTACTTTGGGGATTCTTACCCCAAAAAAGTTCACCACCCTAATGTACTCTAGCCCTGATAGGGACCTCACAAAGAATACTCACAGCTTTATAAACATGCTGATCATGCTGCTCTGAAACACATGATTCCATTGCCTTTCCTCCATTTTTCCGGAAGATTCCTATCTGGGTACAGTATCCAACATTCTCAGCTCCAGCTGGTGGTTCCCCAACACCAGTAAACTCTACAGAGTAATCATAGCAATTTGCCACATATAAAGCCCTGAAATCAAAATGAAGACAGCAATCATTTGTCTAAATGTAGAGCTACTGTTAAATAAAGAACCATTTCTGGTCAGCAGTACAGTAGAACATGAAAAATACAAAGAACATAAATACTTCCAAGTTTCAAATTCCTAACCACTAGTGTATTTATTTCTATGACTAATCAAAGCAAGGATATAGTGTCAGTTTCCAATTCACCCTAAGAGTATAGAAGAGAAAAGGAACATTATGGACAGGGTGTAGGGGTGAACAAGGAAACCACAGGGGCTCAACCCAGCCACTCATTTGGGTTTGCAATTACACCAGAAAACATGACCAATCCCCAGGAGATACCTCGGGGCAGGGGCCTGAGGCTCACTCTCACTGCCCCAAACCTTCCCTCTGTTTTGTTCATCTCCATGCCAATACTACAGATGCCTTCACATAAAAGTGACCACATACCCTCCTCTCCACGCTTGCCCAAATGACCACACACCCTTTCCATACTTGCCCAAATGCAATGGCCCCTTTGTGATCCTATTACATACTAAGTCACAGGTTGGAAATCAATTTTATTGGACGAAAGTACAAAACAATTTAGGCGATATATGTGTATCAACATTTATTTTTAAGATTTTAAACTCCCACAGGATCCCAAATAAACAAAAATCCTTCTGAACTTACCAGGTTTGAAACTCCATTCTGGTCCACTCAAATTTATGATCTGAATCTCTGAAGGTCACTGATGGGAACAGGGGATTGAATTCAGAGTTTGGTGTGCTGATGACAATCATGGATGGAGACAGGTACCCAAATACCACTTCAGGAAATCTGGCGAGATCACCTGAATCTAAATGTTCTATTCTAAAATGGTTAATGAGAAAGATATAATAAAATCTAGCTTCATTTGCACCTATTTTTCTAATTGATTTATCAAAAATATTTTTCATATGTATATCAATTTCTCCCTTCTTTCAATATGTAATAATGCTTACATGACCTAAGAACAATTATTCAGGCTGGGCGCAGTGGCTCACATGTGGAATCCCAGCACTTTGGGAGGCCAAGATAGATGGATCACCTTAGGTCAGGAGTTTGAGACCAGCCCAGCCAACGTGATGAAACTCCATCTCTACTAAAAATATAAACATTTGCTGGGCATGGTGGCACATGCCTGTAATCCCAGGTACTCAGGAGGGTGAGGCAGGAGAATTGCTTGAACCCAGGAGGCAGAGGTTGCAGTAAGCCGAGATTGCACCACTGCACTCCAGCCTGGGCGACAAGCAAAACTCAATCTCAAAAAAAGAAAAAAGAAAGAAAGGAAAGAACAATTATTCACATATTCTCATCCTTTCCTACCCCCCAACTCCACCTATGATGTTCACTTATCCAACTAAGGTCCTTTGCTGTGCTCTACAGCTTCATTATCAATACCTCTAAAAAAGAGTCTCTGAGGTTAAACCTCCCTGATATAATGCATCAGGGAGGACAATATCACTTCTACGATACTCTTGTCAAAAATGCAGTCCCTGAATTTGATAATGAGGAGACACTCAGATTGAGGGACATTCTAGAAAATAGCACATTATTCTTCAGAAATATCAAGGGCAAAGAGGACCAAGCAGAAAGCTGCACAGACCTGCTTCAGATTAAAGGAGCCCACGCAAACATGACAACTAAATGCATTGTGTGATCCTGAGCCATTTTAAATTATAGCTAAATTTTAAAATAGCTATAGAAACACATTACTGGAACAAATGATGAATGCTGAATATGGACTTAGATGAGGTAATAGTACCGTATCAATGTTAAATTTCCTGACAGAGTTATGTGGTCATGATAAGAAGTCTTTGTTCTTAGAAAATATTTACCAAAGTATCTAGAGGCAACAGGACACAACATACTCAATCTACTCTGAGATGGTTGAGATAAAAAAAATACATGTAGAAAACTGTAATTTAGAAAAAAAGACAAAGTAAATAGGATCAACTATAAACAAGTGGTAAATCTAGGTAAAGAATAGCCAAGAGAATACCTTGGGCCAATCCTGCAACTTCTGTAAATTTGTAATTATATAACAACTAAATGTTACCAAAACAGGATCTGACAAAGTTTTGCTGCCATCCCATCAAAGTCAGTATATCCTAAGGAAACTGGATATTGACAAAAATGCTTCACACAGTCCTAAGCTTCTATGCAATTCCCAAGAAAATTAGGAGCCGGCTGGGTGCAGTGGCTTACACCTGTAATGCCAGCACTTTGGGAGGCTGAGGCAGGCGGATCACGAGGTCAGGAGCTCAAGACCAGCCTGGCCAACATAGTGAAACTCCATCTCTACTAAAAATACAAAATAATTAGTCAGGCGTGGTGGTGGGCACCTGTAATTCCAGCTACTCAGGAGGCCGAGGCAGGAGAATTGCTTGAATCCAGGAAGCAGAGGTTACATTGCAGTGGGCTGAAATGGCACCACTGCACTCCAGCCTGGCTGACAGTGCGAGACTCAGTCTCAAAAAAAAAAGAAAGAAAAAGAAAATTAGGAGCCACATTAAGCTGTAGAGAGACAATCTCCCGCCACAGGCTGCAAGGACATCCCCATATCACCGCTAGGCCTCTATTTCTCAGCAGGATGGTGATGGGCAGAAACATCATGACCTTTCATCCAGTTATAGGAAGAAGCACTGAAGGTGAACTGATGACCTGTTTCACTAGTCAGTAATGGTCTTCAAGCTGCCAAATCTAGCTGTTTCTTGAGTCTTGGTTTTTTTTTTTTTTTTTTTGAGAAGGAGTTTTGCTCGTTACCCAGGCTGGAGTGCAATGGCGCAATCTCGGCTTACCGCAACCTCTGCCTCCTGGGTTCAGGCAATTCTCCTACCTCAGCCTCCTGAGTAGCTGGGATTACAGGCATGCGCCACCATGCCCAGCTAATTTTTTGTATTTTCAGTAGAGACGGGGTTTCACCATGTTAACCAGGATGGTCTCGATCTCTTGACCTCGTGATCCACCCGCCTCGGCCTCCCAAAGTGCTGGGATTACAGGCGTGAGCCACCACGCCCGGCCCTTGGGTCTTCTTATTCTTCCTGACTTATTTGCATCACCAGTGCAAATACTACCTACCATAACCACAATCTGTGTTACAAACATAACATAATTAGAGGGAAAGTTATTGCTTTATCATACACTGGAAAATAAGAAAAGCTGAAATTAAATGAGCTAAGTATTTATTTCAAGAAGTTAGGAAAACACAGCAAATGAAACCCAAAATGAGCAGATGCAAGGAAATACAAAGGGGTTTTTATTTTCTTTTTTGAGACAGAGTCTTGCTCTTGTTGCCCAGGCTGGAGGACAATGGCGCAATCTCAGCTCACGGCAACTTCCACCTCCCAGGTTCAAGAGATTCTCCTGCCTCAGCCTCCTGAGTAGCTGGGATCACAGGTACTCACCACCATGATCGGCTAATTTTTGTATTTTTAGTAGAGACAGGGTTTCACCATGTTGACCAGGCTAGTCTTGAACTTCTGACCTCAGGTGATCCGCCCACCTCAGCATCTCAAAGTGCTGGGATTACAGGTGTGAGCCACCACGCCCAGCTCAGAAGGAAATTTTTAAAAGCAAAACATACACACACACTATTAAACCTATGACCTACCCAGTAATCCCACTCACAAGTGAAGTAAAATTTGCCTTTGCACAAAACCGGTATGTGAATGTTTGTAACAGTTCTATTTATAATCACCCTAAACTGGAAACAATCCAAATATCTTTAAAATGGGTGAAGAATGAAAAGTGGCACTTCCATACAATGGAATACTACTCAGGAATTACAAGGGACCAACTACTGACACACAGAAGAACTTAGGTAACTCTCAAAGCCATCACTGAGTGAATGAAGACTGTCTCAAAGGTTATAAACTGTATGATTCTATTGTCATATATTCTCAAAAGGACAAAACTATAGTGATGGAAAACAGAGGAAGGTGACCACAAAGGAGTAGTGCAAACTAGGTGTTTGGGGTGATGGATTGTTCTGTATCTTGATCATAGTAATGGTTACATTAAACTATGTGTGTTTAAATTCACGGAACTATACCCCCTAAAAATCTTCAATTTTACATGCTATTTTTACATCATCATAAAGTCAAAAAACAAAGTAGGTGTAAATATTTGCTATGTGTATCACAGTTACCAGGCTAATTCCCCTAATATAAAAAGAAAGTATATGAATTAGTAAGAAAAACACCAACAATCCAATAAGAAAAATTTATAAAAGAAACACATAGTTCAGAGAAATGCTCTGAACTCTGGAACAGGTGAAAATGTAATACAAGAAAAATATAAATTCAAACTACAAATTAAACTTTCCTCCTATCAGACTGTCAAAGATCAAGTTGGATAAGACAACACTGGATAAATCACATGGTGAAGGGGTAGGAAAATGAGCAATCGGCATGTGAATCAGTACAACTCCTAACGAGGGCAGTTTGGCAAAGACTTTCGTGGTGGATGCTGCTAGTTTTCCACCAAATTCTACTCTATTCTTCCTCCATAGTAAGAGTTGTCACAGGCATATAGCTGCCCAGTTACAGGATCCATTTTCAGCCTCCTTTTCAGCCTGGTGTGACCACAAGCCTAAGTTCTCATAAACGGAAGGTGAATGGAAGAGATATTTGCCCTTCTGGGTCTGGGTCTTAAAATATTTAGCATACATGCCTCTGTGATTTTCCCCTCTCTCATTAACCAGGAGAATGTGTCTGTGACCCAGCTATGACCACAGATAGGTTTAACACTCCAGGGGACAGTAGAACAAGACACAGGAATTTGGTTTCTGAGTGACTTCAAGGAGCCAAGCCACTGCCAATCATGGACCAGTCAGTGGTAGATCCATAACGTGAATGTGAAATGGTGAAGCTGTTACAGAATACAGTATGGCAGTTCCTCAAAAAATTAAAAATAGAATTACCATACGATCCAGCATTTCCATTTCTGGATATATACCCAAAATAACTGAAAGCAGGGCACAAATGGATATTTGTATACCATGTTCAGAAGAGCATTTTTTTGCAATAGCCGAAAAGTGGAAACAACCCAAGCGTCTAGCAACAGATAAATGCATAAACAAGCTATGGTATATACATATACCATGGATGATTCAGCCTTAAAAAGAAGGAATTTCTGACACATGCTACAGCATATGAGTAAACCTTGAAGACATTATGAGAAGTGGCATAGCCAGTCAAGTCACAAAAGGACAAATAATGCCTGATTCCACTTATAGAGTCAGAAAACAGAATGGTGGCTACTGGGAGGCAGGAACTGGGAGTTGTTAACAGGTGGGTAATTATTTCGGTTTTGCAAGACAAAAAGTTCTGTGGACGGATGGTGGTGTGGCAGCACGACAACGTTAATGTATTTAATGCCACTGAACTGTACATTTAAAAATGGTTGATGTGGAAAACTGTTATGTGTATTTTACCACAATAAAAACAAAAATAATAGAGGGGGTACACAGGTTTTAAAAACGGAAACACTAACTTCAAGGAGGACAAACTGGATATATTTAAATATGAATGATGAGACCAAAATACTATGAGTAGATTTTCTTATTGCCTGTTGCTGTTCTAAACTTTTTTTTTTTTTTTTTTTTTTGAGACGGAGTTTCGCTCTTGTTACCCAGGCTGGAGTGCAATGGTGCGATCTCGGCTCACTGCAACCTCCGCCTCCTGGGTTCAGGCAATTCTCCTGCCTCAGCCTCCTGAGTAGCTGGGATTACAGGCACGCGCCACCATGCCCAGCTAATTTTTTGTATTTTTAGTAGAGACGGGGTTTCACCATGTTAACCAGGATGGTCTCGATCTCTTGACCTCGTGATCCACCTGCCTCGGCCTCCCAAAGTGCTGGGATTACAGGCGTGAGCCAATTATATATGGCTTCTTTGTTCTTCAATTTTGTTTCCTATAACTAATATGTTACATTAGGCAACAGAAAATACAAAAAAAAATACAAAGTAAACTCTCTGCTCTAGAGGAGCAGTACCTATTACTAAAAATTAGAAATCAGGTGGGGTGTAGTGGCGCACACCTTTAATCTCAGCACTTGGGGAGGCCAAGGCAGGCAGATCACATGAGGCCAGGAGTTCAAGACCAGCCTGGCCAACATGGTGAAACCCCATCTCTACTAAAAATACAAAAATTAGCTGGGCATGGTGTCATGTGCCTGTTATCCCAGCTACTCAGGTGGCTGAGGTAAGAGAATCACTTGAACCTGGAAGGTGGAGGTTGCAGTGTGCCAAGATCATACCACCACTCTGTCCAGCCTGGGTGACAGAGTGAGACCCTGTCTCAAAATACATAAATGCATACATACATACACAAATACATACATAAAGAAAAATTAGAAATCAACCTGAACACACAACCAGGCAAACTGACCACAGAGCAAGCCCCTTAACTATTAAATGTCATTAAGAAGCACCTATCTTGGGTTTCTAAATACCAATCCCACTTTAAAAGAAACAGAGCTCCTTCGAGAAATAAATTATTCCAGGACTAGAGAAGAAAAAGTAGAAGAGGGGCCTGACACATCTTGGATGTCAGAAAGTGCTCAGAAAAATGAGACCTATCTCTAGGCTCAGGAGCCAGCTCATTGGGGCCCCCACTAGCCAACCCCACTAGACAATTTGAAGAAGTGCAGAAATAAATCACAAACTATCAAAAAATAAGAATTCATGAGTTCACTTACTGATAAATAAATAAGTAAGTGGGGAGACGGAGGGCTTTTGCTCCTGGTAAAATGCCAAGGGTTGACTGGTAAATGTCCAGAGGTAGTACTGGAATAGCAGTAAATATCATTTGCCACCGTTGTCATAAAGATTGGGCCAGACAAGAATCACTGATGATGCTAAATCTAGAGGGAAATATGAATGAGTGACAAGGTATCTGCATAATCCCTATATGTCTCCCTATAAATTGTAATGGAAAAAGGCAAAATCAAAACAGTAATTACACAGTGGAGCAAACACCTTGACCGGGGGCAGGGGAGAGGGAATCAAAATTAATGTCACCAAGGAGGGACAGATGGACATCATGTGGTTCCAAATGGGAGGCCCTGAGAAGGACTCAAATAACCTCTGCAGTGTTCCGCAGTATTCCAAAGATGCATAAGCTGAATCTAATCAATGGGAGCCCAAAATGAAAAAGTACTCTTGTTAAAAAGGGGGACAGGGGACTGGTTACATAAAACCCCTTGCCTTGGAAATAAGCTGAATTTTTCCCTTTTAAGTTGACATGTAATAACTGTACATATTTATAGGATGCAGAGTGATAGTTTGATACAGGTATACAATGCGTAATGATCAAGTCGCAGTAATGAGGATCTCCATCACCTCATTTATCACTTATTCATGCTAGAAACATTCAAAATCCTCTTCTAGCTCTTTGAAAATACACAATTGTCGTTAACTATATTCACTCTACAGTGCTATAGAATAAAACTTATTCCTCCTATCTAGCTGTAATTTTGTATACACTCCCTATCCTCTCCTCCTTGCTACCCTTCCCAGCCAATAATAATTCTACTTTCTTCTTAAATTTGAGCTTATTTTTTAAGCTCCCAGATATGAGAACATATGGTGTTTATCTTTCTATGCCTGACTTATTTTACTTAATGTCCTCCAGGTTCATCCATGACAATTTCATACCTTTATATGGCTGAATAGTATTCCATTGTGCATATATACCACTTTTTTTTTTTTTTTTTTTTTTTTAAGACAGAGTTTCATCCTTGTTGCCCAGGCTGGAATGCAATGGTGAATCTATCTCAGCTCACTGCAACCTCCACCTCCCAGGTTCAAGAGATTCTCCTGCCTCAACCTCCAGAGTAGCTGGGATTACAGGCATGTCCCACCATGCCCAGCTAATTTTGTATTTTTAGTAGGGATGGGGTTTCTCCATGTTGGTCAGGCTAGTCTTTAACTCCTGACCTCAGGTGATCCACCCACCTTGGCCTCCCAAAGCGCTGGGATTACAGGTGTGAGCCACCGCGCCTAGCCTATATACCACATTTTCTTTATCCATTCATCTGCTGATGAACATTTAGGTAGATTCCATATCCTGGCTACTGTGCTGTAACAAACACTGGGGTGCAGATATCTCTTCAATATAACCGACTTCTTTCCTTTGGATAAATACCCAGTAGTGGGATTACTAGATCATACAGCAGTTCTGTTTTCAGTTTTTTGAAAAATGAAACAGCCTCTCAAAACTGCCTCAGCCACCCTAAGTGCTGGGATTACAGGCATGAGCCACTGCACCCAGTTTTTAGTAATATGTACTGCTCCTCCAGAGCAGAGAGTTTACTTTGTATTTTTTGTTTTTTCTATTGCCTGGTACATATTAGTTATAGGAAACAAAATAGAATGAAGAACAAAGAAGCCATATATAAAGTTTAGAACAGCAACAGGCAATAAGAAAATCTACTCGTAGGTATTTTGGTCTCATCATTCATACTTAAATATATCCAGTTTGTCCTCCTTGAAGTTAGTGTTTCAGTTTTTAAAACCTGTTTTCCATAATGGCTGTACTAATTTACATTCCAACCAATGTTCCCTTTCTCTGCATCCTTGCTAGCATTTATTGTTTTTAATAACATCCATTCTAAATGGGGTGAGATATCTCACTGTGGTTTTGATTCACATTTCCCTGATGATTAGTGATGTTGAGCATTTTTTTCATATACATGTTAACCATCTGTATGTCTTTTGAGAAACGTCTATGCAGGTTCTTTGCCCATTTTTTAAATTATTTTGGAGTTTTGGGTTTTTTGCTGTTGAGAGCCTTGTATATTCCCTTGCATATTAACCCCGTGATAAACACTTTGCAAATATTTTCTCCCATTCTATAGGTTCTCTTCACTCCATTCTTTCCTTTGTTGTGCAGAAACCTTTTAGTTTCATATAGTCTCATTTGTGTATTTCTGTTTGTAGCCTGTGCTTTTATAGTCTTATTCAAAATCTTTGCCTAGACCAAAGTCCTGAAGCATTTCCTGTTTTCTTCTAGTACTTTTATAGTTTTGGGTCTGCATTTAACTCTTTAATCCATCTTTATGTTTATATAATTTCATTATGCATATGTATATGCAGTTCTCCCTGTACCATTTATTGGAGACAGTGTCCTTTTGCCAATGCATGTTCTTGCTGTCTTTGTTGAAATCAGTTGGCTGAAAATGCATGGATTTATTTGTGGGTTCTCTCTATTCTGTTCCATCAGTCTATATGTCTGCTTTTATACCAGAACCATGATGTTTTGATTACTACTGCTTTGTAGTATATTTTGAATCAGGTAGTGTGAGGCCTCCAACTTTTAAACTGAATTTTTTAGTAGAGGCAAAGGGCCACATGTATACCGTTAATTGATTCAGAGAAAAAATAACTCTACAGGGAGATGAAGGTAGGGGGAACAGGAGAGGGAGGGTGGAATGTACAAATGATTTTAAAAGTGAGGAAGGTGTTAACATCTGGATAAAGGGGGTATAGGTATTCTTGGTACTATGTATTTATGGTAATTTATCTGTATACTTGAAATTTCTAAGTAAAATGTTAGAAAAGAAGAATAAAAAGATATACCTAACCAATGAGCAGTTTTCTTTACAAATAATAATTAAGACCTAAGTATTTAGGACACTAAGATCACTCAGACTTATTCATGTTTTTCAAATGAACAATTATACAGTAGAAATCAGTTTAAAACTTACAATTCAATACACGTTATCAAGTCAAATCCAAGCAAACGAGAGTCTCTCTCCACAACAGACCCATGATACAATGTGATGGTCAAATTTAGATCCCGAGGTTTCAGAAAATCACCCAAGAAAGGAGCTAATGTATCCCTGCAAAATAATTATTGAATAAACATTCTGAACACGATCTATTTAAAAATTCTCACTAGCTACAAACTCAGATCCTCTGATAATTATCTTCTACCTATATTGATATAAGTCTGACATGGCCTGTTTTCCTTGTCTTGATATATTAAATACCAGGTCATAGGGAAACTTCCTGTCACAATGGGAAGTTACTAGCCAGTGAGAAAAAGACTTTGAATATTTAATAGTGTTATATTGTTTTCATTTGTAATAGTTTTGGTTTTCCAGCTTTAGTTTGATTCAGTGATTTTCAGATTTTTGTTCTTTAGAAGATCATTCTTGAAGCAATCTGTGGAAATCTAATGTATATATGCTATATACACATGAGATAGGAGAAATGCTATGGTTCAAAATAGAGGCAATGGCCTGGAGCCTTGGCCTTAGTGTTCTGGGGAATTTTAAATCCTCTGCTATAAATTATCATAGTGTCTAGCATTAAAGTGATGAGATTTTGAAACTGAATTTGAATATCTGAAATTGAATTTGCAATGCTTCTACTATTATAATCATTTAATTGAGGCTATACTTTAAGTTGGTAGCAATAAAATACAGGCATTTTTAGTGTTATGGCAAATCCTGATTATTCAGTGAGTTGAAGATCCCTAATAGCTCCAATCTTTTAAGACAAATATAAAATCAACACTTTTTCTAAACTCAATTAATAATGTCATTAGTTTTATATTAATGAATAATTCTTCCAGAAACTAGGTATTACCCTCTCCATCGTAATTTATCCTCATTAATATCTACTCCAACAAGCAATTCAATGCATGGATTGACTTTTAGCAGCCTTAAGAGTGAAGTATCACCACATCCCAGGTCTGCAACCTGTAGATGAAACAGAATGTTATTTCAAAGACATTTACAGCCAGAAAAGTATGATAAAAAACTTTTATTTCTGAGGAGGAGAGAGGGGAGTACATATCAGTAATAAAATAATAAAACCATTATATGGAAGGATTTTTTGGTAGAAGATTCTACACACACACACAAAAACAAATTAACCTGAGACTTTATAAGCCCATAGGCAAATTTCTATTTGCTCACAGTAAAATAGAAAGGTCCACTCCTATTCCAGAACAACTATTATTGCCTATATTGAACTAATAAAAAACAATTAGGTACATACTGTTTTCCCATTCAGAATCAGAATTTGGAGTCTTAAATATTCTCAGCATATTTCAGCAAACAAAGCTTTCTAAAACTTTGCTTTCATCCCTCAAACATTAATTTGATTAAACAATTACCTCAAACCATCTGAAATTCCATACTGAACTCTGAGCTGCCAAAAAGCCAATTTTAGATGCCTTACCTGAATACACATGCCTAGATGGCCACAGAGATGTAAACTAACACCTGCACCTTGGTGTACAAGTGTGAAACAGTAGTGGTGCAGTTAAGGAAAACCTTTACATGCAGGAATCTTCACTGAGTCTTCAACATCAAGCAGAAAAAGAAAGCTTTCATCTAGAAATTCACCTTACCTGTATCTAGTTCACATCCAATCCATTAGTACAGTAACCAGGTATGAATATAAGTATGTAGGTTGTACGCAATTATGCCTTTACTCTGAAATTAATTGAGAAGGCTCACTATGATCTAATTTTCTTTTTGAGACAGGATCTTGTTCTGTTGCCAAGGCTGGAGTGCAGGTGATAACAGCTCACTGTAGCCTCAACCTCCTGGGCTCAAGGGACCCTCCCACCTCAGCCTCCTGAGTAACTGGGACTACAGGCACATATCACCATGCCCAGCTAATTTTATTTTTCATAGAGACAGGGTCTCACTATGGTGCCAGACTGGTCTCAAGCTATTCAGCTGCCTCAGCCTCCCAAAGTGCTGGAATTACAGGTGTGAGCCATCACACCCAGCCCATTATCGTCTAATTTTAAAAGAACCACAATACCTGTGGCTACAATACCAGTTTGCCTGGTATTTTTAGAGCATTTAGCTCTAGAAATATGGTACCTACAAGATCACATCCCACTACAAAATCTCAAGATTTTCTTCACATTTGAACCTGGCAATACTGAACTCTACCTAAGCCCTGTGTTTCTGGCATCTGTTAAAGGAATTCACCTATGCTCTGTGTTCCAGGGAAGGGCTCACTGCAAAGAACCACCCTCCTCCATAAAACTTAGGTAAGATTCCTTGCGTTTCCATTCTTTGCCTCAAATGACTGGCATGACTACTTGTCCCCATTGATCAATGGGAAGAAAATTTCTTTTTTAACCACACTTTATTTGAACTTTCCTCCTTCCCCCAGGGCCCTGAACTTTGGCCTGAGGAAAAAGCCCCCTCCTCAAGGCTCCCCATTCTACTGTCCTTTCAAACCACCCTTTCATCCTACTTCCCTAGTTTCTAGCTTTGTTCACTTCTCTAGTAAAAGAAAAATCCCTTTTGCTCAACTCTTGAGACACTTGCGGATCTTGTGGTTACGGCCTTCTCCCTATTGCAATAATCCCTGTGAAAAGTCTCTCCACACTAATGCATTCGACAAACCACCTCATAAGACTAGTCTACTAGTCTTAATAATTAAATGTTTGGAAAGAGAAAAAATACCTACCTTCTTGGGCTCATGTTGCTCCACTAAATTTTTAACAAACTGGTACCGCTGCCTGTATAGTGGAGGTTTAAACTGAATTACCGTCTCCCTGGGAACTTCTTCAAAATTACCGTCAACCACACTACTGCACTAAAGTTCACAAACAAAAAAACACGGGTTCTAAATCATGCATGACTTCAGAAATTAAATAAAGAAAACCCTTAATTTCCCCCAATCTCTTCAAAAAACACATTGGCCTTCACATACCCCTTGTCCTAAAATCATTAGGGAGCACTGTTTCCTCCACAGTTCATCTAAGCATCCTTTCGTGCCTTTTAGTAAGTGAGAATCTGGCTCTATGCTCCCTATAGCTTAGTTTCAGCTGAAGGGAACATTACTAATGAATATATTCAATGAAAACAACTAGAAGCCTCCAAGCCGAAGGGACATTTTGTGGAGTGAGTTGCCAAAGCCTGTGGTCCAGATAGACAGGAGGCTGGAAAATATTTATAATGACTGACACACACACACACTCTTAAACTTTTTTTTTTTTTTCAAGACAAGAGTCTTGCTCTGTCACCCAGGCTGGAGTGCAGTGGTGTAATCTCGGCTCACAGCAACCTCTGCCTCCCTCCCAGGTTCAAGCAATTCTCTACTGCCTCAGCCTCCTGAGTAGCCAGGATTACATTACAGGCACACCCCACTATGCCCGGCTAATTTTTGTATTTTTAGTAGAGACAGGTTTCACCATGTTGGCCAGGCTCTTCTTGAACTCCTGACCTCATGATCCATCTGCCTTGGCCTTCCAAAGCGCTGGGATTACAGGCATCAGCCACCATGCGCTGCCAACACTCTTCTCTTTTTAAGAGAAATGGGGTCTCACTATGTTGCCCACGCTAGATTAAAACTCCTGGGCTCAAACAATCCTCCCACCTCAGCCTCCTGAGTAGGTGGGCATCAGTAGGAACATTCCACCATATCAGCAAAAGACTCTCTCCCTGACCAAACTTTAGTCAGGTTTCTGAGCCATCTTCTTGAACAGACCTCAATCCTGGCCCCAAACTGGTCTTTGGGCTGCCTAGCCCAATTTTAACAAGAATACTTCTATGTCAGTTTAGGCAGAATCTTCTACCCCTGATATCCGATCACCCTTAATAGCTGGTCAAATTCTTCATCCTTGCAATGTCCTTATTGCAACAGTCTTCAATAAAGTCAGACTAATTTTTTCTTTAACATGACCCCAAGAAAAAGCAGAATTTATAAGATTAATCTGGAACAGTTGTTACTCTGTTCCATTATAGAATAGTCCAGAGGATATCTGATATCTAGTATAGCACTGTCCAATAAAGATAAAATACAAGTAGGCAATTTTCTTGTAGCCCAAGAATTGTAATTATAATTGGAATTAATTAAAATATTTAACCCAATATATCAAAAATATAATTTCCACATAAAATCAAAATAAAAGTGAGATTTTAGATTCTTGTTTTACATATTGTCTTCCAAATCCAGTGTGCTATATATTTTGTACTTCATTTCAATTCCAAAATTTTCATCAGAAATACAGAGACTTTACATTTAAAATATGCATTCACACACCCAAATTATTCCAAACATACTTTTTTTCCAATAATGAAATCAAATATCCATTTTTAAACTTAAAATTAAAAATGAAATTATGAGCCTAGGTGGTCAGCTCTGCAGTGAGTCGTGATTGGGCCAGTGCATTCCAGCCTGGGCAACAAAGCAACACCCTGTCTTAAAATAAAAAAAAAAAGTTAAAGTTCAGTTCCTTAGTTCCACTTAGCCACATTTCAAGTGCCCACTTGCCATGTGTAGCTACTGGACAGCAGGGAGCTACAACCTAGATACTCCCAGTGTGGTTTCCAAACCAGTGGCACCTTCACCTAGAAACTTTAGAAACACAAAAGCTTGGGCCTCACCCTAGACCTCCTTAAACAGAATCTGCAGCTTATCAAAATCCCGGGTGATCCACATGCACTACCACATTTGGGAAAACACTACTTAAGAGTGTTTTTAAAATAGATTTTGCTACTTTAACAACTAGTGATAAAAATAAAAACATTTATTTTACTTACATACACCAAATGTGAATCTTTCATCTATGTATATACTCTTGTTTACCTCAACCAACACCCCAGGAAATGTTAGGACCTAAATGTGATTAATTTTGCTTGCAATTATCTCACAATACATCCAGGTAGTAATTTCTTATTTTTTTGAGACAGATTTTCACAATGTCACCCAAACAGGAGTGCAACAGTGCAATCTCGGCTCACTGCAACCTCTGCCTCCCGAGTTCAAGCAATTCTCCTGCCTCAGCCTCCCAAGTAGCTGGAATTTCAGGCGCCCGCCACCACGCCCAGCTAATTTTTCATATTTTTAGTAGACATGTGGTTTCACCATATTGGTCAGGCTGATCTCGAATTGCTGACCTCAGGTGATCCAACCACCTCGGCCTCCCAAAGTGCTGGGATTACAGGCGTTAGCCACCACGCCCGGCCTCATCCAGGTGGTGATTCTTAAGAGTCAAATAAACAGCTAAGAAGCGTGGCATTACCTGTAGATTGTTTTCTTCCATTTTGTTTCCACGTTTTGTTGAAACAAAAATGAAGATTTATCCTGCAGGCTCTATTTGAGAGAATCAGCACTGACTCAGCTGTAATAAATACAAAACCGTTTTTTGTTTTTGTTTTGTTTTGTTTTACAAAACCGTTTTTGCAAAGAGACACCTGAAGGAAATAACTGCCTAGTTCAGTAGGGAAGAATGAAAGCCTCTTTCTTACTCCTTACTACAGTATATAATTTAAATAGAATGCTTAAAAGTAACGAATTCACCTCTAGGTACTAAAAAAAAAAAAAAAAAACCGAAAGCAGGACTTGAACAGATATTTACATACCGAAGTTCACTGTAGCGTTATTCACAATAGCCAGTCTGTGGATTAAATGTAGTCTACATTTAATCCACAGAATGTATCCAGTATTTTTTCAGACATTCGCAAGCAGGCTCAGAAAGCGTAACTTTTCACTACGTCAAACCCTGCTAAGAGCAACACCCATTCTTTCCCTTTACTATCATTAACCGTTCAATTTGATACAAACGAAAAATCTTAGGAGTTCTGCCCATTTCATTGCTAACAGCCTCAACTTCGAATTTTTTCAAAAACAATTTTTCCACATATGGTCAAAATGAAATTTCGAGGGGGGAAACATTCCCCTGATAAGCCAGAGATGCTCCAACATCTATCCAATTCACTCACGAATTCGAATTTAAATTTTGGTTCTCTATTGCACGTGTCTCCATCAACTAGACTTTAGTCTGAAATTTAGGCAACTTGTTAGTCACCAACTTGTAGTATGAAACCGTGCTCACTGGAGCCAACGCTTCTGTCTTTGTACAGGCCGTCGCTTCCATCACCTTGCAGTAAAAAGCACGCCCAACCGGAAAAGCAAAGCTCTGCGCGGAGCCGCCAACGTCTTCAACTCTGGGCGCCGCCCTGACGCTCGCGCACGCGCAGCCTCGCTGCGTGGCGCTACCGCCGCGGCCACGCCTGCGCCCACACCTAAACCTGGGCCGTCCCCAGGGGCTCGCCAGCCTCGTGCACTCTCACGGTCAGCCCTGGGCCCTGGGAGCCCCATAGTGCGCTGGGCGCCGTCCCTCCAGGCTCTCGGCTCCGAGGCGTCGGTTTTGCGTATCGTAACGGCCGCTGTGGCGCATGCCCGGAAGCCATTTTCAAGGTCCTCGCCCGAGGACCACTGCGTTCGTCGCTCTGCGTACCCAGCCAGCGCGCGGCTGAGACCCGGGCCGGCGCGGCGGCTGTTTGCGAAGGCCCCCGGCTCCGAGCGCGTCCCCAGACCGCGAACAGGAAGGCGGCTCGGGCTCGGGCGGCTGTTGGGTTCGTAGCACTCCCGAGGCGCGGCAAAGGCCTAAAAAACGGTCCCGGCCAGCGAAAGGCGGCAAGAGGAGTAGCCAGGCTCCGCGCGAGGCAGCCAGCCACCGCTTCGATCCCAGAGCAGTCCACCGGGGCCTTAAAGAACTCTAGGCTGGGTGAAGTTGGCCCAGTGACACCTGCGCTTAGAAAAACATTATTTCCGCTCCCAACGCCCAACCCCCCGACCCCAAACTAGTTTTCCCCGAATGCTTGTGAAGAGAACTGTCGATCTCTTAGAAAAGTTATTGTATCCTGCCCTCTTTCCCTCTGGAGACTACTTAATATATATAAGTACTTTCTTTCCTGTATGTGATGGAAGAGTATACAGGGTGACAGGAGGGACGAAGCTGCCTTCTTTGGGGGAAAAAAGATGCAAAAACTGATGTTTTTACTACTGAATTAATAGCCTATTAATATGCCATAAATGATATATTGGAGCTGTATTTTTAAACATTTAACACCTAAATGCAAAGCACTATGCTAACAGCTTTAGGGTAACAGAAAGATAAATTACACCAATCTTGTTTTTGGTATTTGGGGAAGTCTAGTTCCATAGGTAAGAGGTACATAACTAAAGATTAAGCTTCAAAAATTCAAGTTTAAGTCCCGGCACAGTGGCTCCTGCCTGTAATCCCAGGACTTCGGGAGGCAGGCAGATCTTGAGCCCAGGAATATGAGACCCTGTCTCTACCCAAAAAAAAGAAATTAGCTGGGCATGGTAGTGCCTGCCTGTGGTCCCAACTATTTGGGAGGCTGAGGCAGGAGGATCACTTTAGCCCAGGAGTCCCAGGCTGCCGTTAGCTATGATTGCACCACTGCCCACCAGTCTGGGTGACAGAATCAGACCATGTCTCAAAAGAAAAACGCAATGGTACTTTCACATTACAATTTGAGAGGTCCCTGTTGACTTAGGGAAACTAGTTTTAGCAGACTGTCTTCATTAAAGGAGTGTACACCTTACTACAGGATATAATTTAAATAGAACGTTTCAGAGTAAATAATAAATTCACTTCTGGGTATACACTCAAAACAGGAATTGAAACAGGTTTTGGACACCAGAGTTCACAACAGCATTATTCACAATAGCCAAAATGTGGAAACAACCCAAATGTCAATTAAAGAATGAATGAATAAACAAAATGTGATAATAGGCATAAATGGGATATTCAGCCTTTATTTTTCCAATCACAGAGTTTCAGGAAAATCAACCTTTAAAAGGACTGAAATTCTAATTTGCTGCCACATGGATGAATCTTGATGACATTATGCTGAGTGATATAGTCAGTCACAAAAGAACAAATATTGCATGATTCCATTTATATGAAGTACCTAGACTAGTCAAATTCATAGAGACAATGTAGAATGGTGGTTGCTATGGGCTGGAGGAAGAGGGAATTGAGATTTTTTTAATGGGTACAGAGTCTCACTTGGGGGTCATGGAGAAGTTTTCTAGATAGTGAGGATGGTTGCACTGAACTTAATGCCACTGAACTTGAAATTTGTTAAAATGGTTTTATGTATATTTACCACAGTTTCAAAAATTTAAAGGAAAATTTAAAAGTTAAAATTTATATATACAGGATTCCTGGATCTAGGCTGGTTGACCCATTTATCAACTTGAACTCCACGTCTAGTTCCCTCTCCCTGCCTATTTCATCATTCTCCTGCCCTCCTACTCTCAGAGTCTGAAAAATCATCTTTGACTCTATCCACTGTCCTTCCCACACTTGGACAATCACCAAATTTTGACCTCTTCAAGCTGTCACCTACCATCTGCTCTTGCCTACAGCTAATAGCTTAGCCTTTGTCATCTCATCTTATTATAACTCATCTTTCCTTCCTCTACCAGGTAATCCCACTGAGTTACAGACCATGTAACGTCTTTTTAGAGTGAATTTGAAGTCAAATAGGCCTTAAATCCTGATTTTACTATTACTGCATAACCTTTGGAAGTTGACATTCTCTCTGAGTGTTAGGGTTTGGTTTTTTTAAGTTGAAAAATGGAAGTTAAATGAGATTACTTATTTGGTAAATGTGTATAGAGCATTTATTATGGATCAAGTACTCATTTGAATTAAAAAGACAGATAAATGTCCTTTCATAGCTTTTACAATCCAGCAGTTGTAGGTGTCTGGCACAGAATGGGTAATCAAAAGTTATCCTGGGCCAAGTAAGGTGACTCATGACTAATCCCAGCAGTTTGGGAGGCTGATAAAGGAGCATGGCTTGAGGCTAGGAGTTCAAGACCAGCCTGGGCAACAGAGTGAGACCTGTCTCCACAAAGAAAACAGGATTATCTGGGTGTACTGGCAAGCACCTGTACGCCTAGGTACTCAGGAGGCTGAGGCAGGAGGATGGGAGTTGAGGCTGCAGTGAGCTGCAATCATGCCACTACACTCCAGCCTGGGCAACAGAGTGACACCCTGTCTTAAAAAAAATTAATTTCAAAAAAATTTTTTTGAGACGGAGACTTGTTCTGTCACCCAGGCTGGGGTGCAGTGGTGCAATCTCGGCTCACCACAACCTCCACCTCCCGGGTTCAAGTGATTCTCCTGCTTCAGCCTCATGAGCAGCTGGGATTACAGTCACGCACCACCATGCCTGGCTAATTTTTGTATTTTTAGTAGAGATGGGGTTTCACCATGTTGACCAGCTGGTCTCAAACTCCTGATCTCCAGTGATCCACCTGCCTTAGCCTCCCAAAGTGCTGGGATTGCAGGTGTGAGCCACCTTGCCTGACTAAAAATAAATTTTTAAGTTATCCTAGATGCCAGCTTGAGCCTGATGCTTAACAAGATGGAACATTTGGAGGTCTTGAGAAGAGGGTGATTGTATATTGTATATTGCACATAAGAGGAATATAAATAGTTTTGTGTCCAGAAGATTGTAACAGATTAAGATCCATGAATTCCTTCTCATCTATTGAGAGAAATGGGGTCTATTTCTTCTCCTTTTGAATCTGTATGGGTTTTGCAATTTCACCAATGAATAGAATGCCTCAGTGCCAGTTTCTGGACCTAAGACTTAAGAAACTAGCAGCTTCTACTTCCTGTTTCTTAACACATCCATTCTTGGAAACCAAGTGATGTTCTGTGAAGACTAAGGGGCCCCATGGAGAGGCCCACATGGAGAAAAACTCAGTCTCCCCTCACCCCCTCTCAAAGGCTGTCAGCCAGCAGCACCTTGTCTTGCCAGCCATGTGAGTGAGCCATGTTGGAAGTGAATCCTACAGGCCCTGTGAGCCACTTGAACTGACTGCCTGAAGACAGCAGCTCTGTCCACAAGCACAGAGAGCTGGAAGCACCTGAAAATTGATGTATTCCTAGGTAGTGCTTTGCCAATGACTGACTGGTATGGATGTGTAAAAGTCCAGCTCCCTGATCTCAGACTTCTGGCCTCCAGAACTGTCAGAAAATAAGTTTTTGTTGTTTAAGCTATCTAGTCTGTGGTATTTTGTTATGGCCACCCAAGCAGACTGATAACACTGAATTATGTATATAACTGAATAATAACCTATGGAGCAATAAGATCACATTTGGAGCATCTTCTCTAACAAGCAAGAAATAAAAATGTCCTCTCACCTTATCAGTATTCTACAAGTTAACTTCTAACCTCTCAGAGTTACTGTTTGGACCTTTGCTTGTAGGGAGCGACTCAGAGCAAGTTACAATCCCCAAGAGAGCTATATGTCTGTGAGACAGGCATGTTATTAAAATGTCAGCCATCTGCAGTGGCTCATGCCTATAATCACAGCTCTTTGGGAGGCTGAGGTGGGAGGATCACTTGAGGCCAGGAGTTTGAGACTAATCTGGGAAAGACGCCTGTCTCCAAAAAAATACAAAAAAAAAAATTTTAAATACTGTGAAATAATCCACTTCCAAGTGTTGGATATTTTTTCTGCATAGTAGTGAAATTATTGCTGTCTGTCTCAGTGTAAGAGTGGCCACCAAGCTGCCTGGCATCCTGATGGGAAGGGGCAGGGCCAGAAGTTGAATCACACTATGAGTGCATCTTATGGGCCAGCTCTGAACTTATGTGGGTAGCGAAAAAGAAATAAGATTTAAAATGCAAGATTCCAAAAGAGTCTGGAAAATTCTTCCAGTTGTCAGACATGCGAAGTTGTCATTGCATATCCATAATTCTTTATGCTTTTTTCTTATAGAAGGCCCTGACATTGTATAAGCTTCAGGCCCCACAAAACCTGATCTGCCCTGCCAAGATCAGCATCTAGAGGAAAACTGCTTCTACAATAGCAGAACCAATCTGATCATCCCTGAGTCAGTCAGCATTCTCCAGAGAAACAGAGCCAACAGGTTATATGTGTATATATGAAGAAAGACTTATTTTAAGAAGTTGACTCATGCAATTATGAAGGTGCAAGTCCAAAATCTGAAGGGCAGACTGGAGACTCAGAGAAGAGTTGTAGTTAAGTCCAAAGTCGGTTGGTTGGAAGAATCCCCTCATGCTGGGTGGCGGTAAGACTGGGGAAGTGGGAGTAGATGGAGAGGGGAGGTGTCAGGCTTTGCTCTATTAAGGACTTCAGCTAATTGGATGAGGCCCAGTCACATTATGGAGGGAAATCTGCTTTGTTCAAAGTTTACTGATTTGAATATTAATCTCATCCACAAAAAAATAAATAACCTTCACAGAAACATTTAAAATATTTGACCAAATATCTAAGTCCATGGCTCAGACAACTTGACACATAAAATTATCCATCACGATTCCATTCTCCCAGTACAGGTCGGCAGGGCCTTGGACAGGTGGCAACCTCAGCCCTGGAGTTTACAGCAGTACTCTCACACTTACCAGATGTAGTTCTGTGGGTCCAGGTCCCACTTCTCAAGACAGAGTCTGATTGGCTAATTTTGACCAAGTCTCCTTTCCTAGTTCAATCACATATAAGGGTTAGAGAAAGGGTTGGACTCACAAGGGACTTAGCCTCTCTGGGCTTGGGAGAACAGGACTTCTCAGAGATAAATGGTTAGAGAGTGGTATAGCTTGGATATTTGTCCCCTATAAATTTCATGTTGAAATTTGATATTCAGTGTTGAGGGCAGGTCTGGGACCTCCCTCCCTGTTTTTGCTCCCCATCTCTCCATATGACACACCTGCTCCCTTCACCTTCTGCTATGAATAGAAGCTTCCTGAGGCCTTCACCAGAAGCAGAGGCTGGTACCATGCTTCATGCACAGCCTGCAGAACCGTGAGCCAAATAAACTACTTTTCTTTATAAATCTCCCAGCTTCAGGTATTCGTTTATAGCAATACAAAATGGACTAACACAGAGAGGAAATAATGTTGAGCACATTGAAGGCCCCAAAATATTGAGCTTTTCTTTTTAACCTATATAGTACTTTTCTTGCATCTCAGTTTTCTTATCTATAGAATGAGGATTAATAAGACCTACCAACTTCAGGAGGTCATTCTGGTAAAAGAAGTGAAAAATTAAAATTTGTAAAGAAGTGTATAGACTTGACGTTGTTTTTTAAAACTAAAATGATCTTTAACACCAAATTGATGATCTGATCACAAAGATGGGGTAGCCGAAATGAAGAGAAAAGGTTTCTGATATCTGTATACTTAGAAATGTATCCAGGCTGGGCATGGTGGCTCACACCTGTAATCCCAGCACTTTGGGAGGCCAACTCAGGAGGATCACTTGAGACCAGGAGCTCAAAACCAGCCAGGACAAGATAATGACACCCCCATATCTACAAAAAATTTAAAAATTCGCCATTGTGGCTGTCCATGCCTACAGTCCCAGTTACATGAGAGGCTGAGGTTGGAGAATCAATCAGCTGAGCTCAGAAGTTCAAGGCTGCAGTGAACTATGATGACACCACTGCACTTTACCCTGGATAACTTGTGTCAGAAAAAAATGAGAGAGAAAGAAGGGAGGGAGGAAGAGGAAAAAAATGTATTCAGTCAGTGTTCTTGATTGCAAACAATGAAATTCACTCAGCCTGGTTTAAGTAGAAAAGTAATTTTTTTTTTTTTTTTTTGAGACAGAGTTTCACTCTTGTTGCCCAGACTGGAGTGCAATGGTGAGATCTCGGCTCACTGCAGCCTCCACCTCTGGGTTCAAGCGATTCTCCTGCCTCAGCCTCCCAAGTGGCTGGGATTACAGGCACCCACCACCACACTGAGCTAATTTTTATATTTTTAGTAGAGATGGGTTTTAGTCATGTTGGCCAGGCTGTTCTCAAACTCCTGACCTCAGGTGATCCACCTGCCTCGGCCTCCCAAAGTGCTGGGATTATAGGCGTTAGCCACTGCACCTGGCCAAAAAGTAATTTATTATTGAACTCTCACCAAATCTCTTTAGACAACTAAAGAACCCTACTCTTTTTATTATTTTATTTTTTTAATTGAGATAATGTTTTGCTGTGTTGCCCAGTCTGGTCTCAAACTCCTGAGATCAAGCAATCCTCCTGCTGCAGTCTCTCAAGTAGCTGGGATACAGATGCATAACCACCATGACTGGCTTCTGAATCTAATCCTCAAATCCATGTATCTAATGGATTGAGCCGAGGTTATTTCCAGCTTCAAGAGTCTTGGGTTGTAAAATGTTTTAGGTGGTGGGGATGGGGCTTCTATTTGGGTAAGATGAGTATCATTTATGTGGGAAACTACCAAAATGTAGGGAGAGTGTTCAAATCTACAAATAACAAATTTCTACCTCAGAAAAGTACACATTGAGCATCCCTAATTTGAAATTCCAAAATCTGAAACTTCTGAGCACCCAAGATGATGCCAGAAGTGGAAAATTCCACACCTGACTTCACGTGATGTGTCACAGCCAAAATGCAATTAAAACTTTGTTTCAAGCACAAGATTATTTAAAAAATTGTATAAGAAGATGGAGTAAGACGGTGGAACAGAAGCCTACACTGTTTGCCTCCTGCCCCTTGGCAGGAACACCAAATTTTAACAACTATCTACATGCAGAAAAGTACCATCACAAGAACCAAAAATCAGATGAGCTATCAGTTACCTGATTTTAACTTCATATCGCTGAAAAAGGCGTTGAAGAGGGTCAGAGAGACAGTGCTGACTCACCGACACCACCCCTCCCTTATTGCCTGGCACAGAGAGTCTGTGCATTTAGGGGAGGGAGACCACGGTGACTGGGGGACTTTACATTGAACTTAGTGCTGCCCTGTCACAGTGGAGAGGAGAGTAAAGTTGTGCTGGGATCAGGCAGTGCCTGTGCATAGAGGGAACATTTGGACCAGACCTAGCCAGTGGGGAATTGCCCATTTCAGTGGTCAGCACTTGAGTTCTTGGCAAGCCTCGCCACTATAAATCAAAGTGCTCTGGGGTTCTAGTAAAGTTGAAAGGCAGTCTAGTACACATAGACTGCAATTCCTAGGCAATTCCTAATGCTGGGCTGGGCTCTGAGCCAGTGGACTAGGATGGCATGTGACCTAGAGAGACACCAGGCAGAGTGGCTAAGGGAGTGCTTTCACAACCGCAGGCAGTGCAGCTCACAGTGGCAAAAGTGACTCTTTCCTTCTGCTTAAGAAGAGTGAAGACTAAAGGGGACTTTGTCTTGCATACCAGCCCAGCCGCAATAGGATGGGGCACTGAACAGAGTGACGTGGCCCCCATTAAAGGCCCTAGATCAAAGATGACGTTTCTAGACACATCTTGGGCCAAAGGGAACTCATTGCCTTGAAGGGAAGGACCCAGTCCTGGAAGGATTCATCAGCTGCTGACTAAAGAGCCCTTGGGCCCTGAATAACCAGCAATGATACCCAGGCAGTATGCCATGGGCCTTGGGCTCTGAGATATGCTGACTTCAGGTGAGACACAGCACATTTCCAGCTGTGGTGGCTATGGCGACAGACTCCATCTGATTAAGAAAGCCAGAGGGAAAAGTAAAGGGG
Source organism: Aotus nancymaae (assembly GCF_030222135.1). NCBI lineage: Eukaryota > Metazoa > Chordata > Mammalia > Primates > Aotidae > Aotus > Aotus nancymaae. Next base: position 66,511,336 of record NW_026988418.1, on the reverse strand, counting down.
ACTTTGTTTTGTACCTTAGATACAAGCTTGGCCACAGTTAGATAGAGCAACAGGCAGGCTCTTGCAGTTCCCAAGTCTAAATAACCCTAGGCTCTTGGACAGCACTTCTGGGCCTGCATTGGGCAGAGGGGAGCCCACTTCCCTGAAAGATGAGTCTCAGGCCTTTCAGCATTCACTACAAGCTGAGTGAAGAGCCCTTGGGCTTTAAGTGAAAATCAGAAGTGGCCTGGCAGAACCCCCACTCTGGGCTGGTAGTGGCCACAGGGAGAGGCTCTTCTGCCTGTGAAAAGGGGAGAAAGGAACAGGAACGACTTTGTATTGTAGTTTCAGTGCCAGCTTAGCCACAGTAGAATAGAGTATCAGATAAATGTATCAGGTTTTTTACTTCAATCGCTGGCTCATCTCTGGACCTGCCTGGGGGAACTTGCTGCTCTGAAGGGAAGGACATAAACCTGGCTGGCTTTGCCACCTGTTGATTGTACAGCCCTAGGGCCTTGAGTGAACATGGGTAGTGGTTACAATGGGCTTTAGGCAAGACACAGAACTGTGCTGGCTTCAGGTCTGACCCAGTGCAGTCCCAGTGGTGGTGACTGCAGGGGTGCTTGCATCACTACACCCCCAGTTTCAGGTGGCTCAGCACAAGAAGAGTCTCTGGGAGAAATTAAGGGAAGAGACAAAGAGTCTCTGCCTGGTAATGCAGAAAATTCTTCCAGATCTTATTGAAAACCAACAAGGCAGTACCTCTATAAGTCTGCAAGAACCACAGCTTTACTGGACTTGGGGCCCAAGCCCCTTCAAATACCTGGAAAGCCTTGTCAAGAAGCATGGCACAAACAAGCCCAGACTGCAAATATTACAATAAATACCTAACTCTTTAATGCTCAGACACTGACAAAAATCTACAAGCATCAAGATCATTCAGGAAAACTGACTTCACCTAACTAATAAAGTACCAGGGACCAATCCTAGAGAGACAGGCATATGTTACCCTTCAGACAGAGAATTCAAAATAGCTGTTTTGAGGAAACTCAAAGAAATTCAAGATAACACAGAGAAGGAATTCAGAATTCTATCTAATAATTATAACAAAGAGATTTAAATAATTTTGAAAAATCAAGCAGAAATTCTAGAGTTGAAAATGCAATTGACATACTGAAGGAAGCATCAGAGTCTCTTAATAGCAGAATTGATCAAGCAGAAGAAAAAAATAGTGAGCTTGAAGACAGGACATTTGAAAATACACAGTCAAAGAAGACAAAAAAGAATAAAAAAGAATGAATCATGCCTACAAGATCTAGAAAATAGCCTCAAAAGGGGAAATCTAAGGTTTATTGGCCTTAAATAAGAGGTAGAGAAAGAGACAGGGGTAGAACGTTTATTCAGAGAGATAGTATCAGAGAGCATCTCAAACCTAGAGAATGTTATCAGCATTCAAGTACAAGATTATAGATAAACACCAAGCAGATTTAACCCAAAGAATATTACCTCAAGGCATTTAATAATCAAATTCCCAAACATTAAGGGTAAAGAAAGGATTCTAAAAGCAGCAAGAGAAAAAAAAACATACAATGGAGCTTCAATACATCTGGCAGCAAGCAGACTTTTCAGTGGAAACCTCACAGGTCAAAAGAGAGTGGCATGACACATTTAAAATGCTGAAGGAAAGAAACTTTTACCCTAGAATCGTATATTCAGCAAAAATATTGTTCAAGCATGAAGGAGGAAAAAAGACCTTCCCAGACAAACAAAACCTGAGGGATTTCATCAATACCAGACCTGTTCTATGAGAAATGCTAAAGTGAATTCTTCAATCTGAAAGAAAAGGATGTTAATGAGCAAGAGGAAACCACATGAAGGTACAAAACTCACTGGCAATAGAATACAGAATAGTATAACACTAATTGTGGTGTGTAAACTTCTCTTGACTTAAGTACAAAGACTAAATAATGAACCAATAAAAAATAATAACTGCCGGGCACCATGGCTCACGCCTGTAATCCCAGCACTTTGGGAGGCCGAGGCGGGTGGATCACGAGGTCAAGAGATCGAGACCATCCTGGTCAACATGGTGAAACCCAGTCTCTACTAAAAATACAAAAAATTAGCTGGGCACGGTGGCACATGCCTGTAATCCCAGCTACTCAGGAGGCTGAGGCGGGAGAATTGCCTGAATCCAGGAGGTGGAGGTTGCGGTGAGCCGAGATTGCTCCATTGCACTCCAGCCTGGGTAACAAGAGTGAAACTCCATCTCCAAAAATAATAATAATAATAATAATAATAATAACTACAATAACTTTTCAAGACATAGACAGTAAAATAAGACATAAAGAGAAACAACCAAAGCTAAAAAGCAGGGGGATGAAGTTAAAGTGTAGGTTAGGTTTTTTGTGTGTGTTTCTTTATGCAATCAGTGTTAAATTGTCATCAGTTTAAAATAATGGGTTATAAGATAATATTTGCAAGCCTCATGGTAACCTCAAGTCAAAAATCATATAACAGATACACAAGAAATTAAATCATACCACCAGAGAAAGTCACCTTCACTGAAAGAAAGACAGGAATGAAGGAGAAAAAGAGAAGACTGCAAAACACAGAAAACAAATAACAAAATGGCAGGAGTGAGTCCCTCCTTACCAATAATAACATTGAATGTAACCAGACTAAACTCTCCAATAAAAAGGCCAAATGGATGAAAAACAAGATCCAGTGATCTGCTGCTTACAAGAAACATGCTTAATCTATAAAGATACACACAGACTGAAAATAAAAAGATTGAAAAAGATATTCCATGCCAATGGAAACCAAAAAACAGCAGGAGTTGCTATACTTATATCAGACAAAATAAATATCAAAATAAAAACTGTAAGGTGAGACAAGGAAGGTCACCATATAATGATAAAGGGGTCAATTCAGAAAGAGGATATAACAATTGTAAACATACGTGCATGCAACACTGGAGCACCTAGATATATAAAGCAAATATTATTAGAACTAAAGAGAGAGATAGACATCAATAGGATAATAGCTGAAGACTTTAACACCCCACTTTTAGCTTGGACAAGTCTCCCTTACAGGAATTTAACAAAGAAACACTGGACTTAATCTGCACTATAGAACAAATGGACCTGATAGATATTTACAGAACATTTCATCCACTAGCTGCAAAATACATTCTTCTCTTTAGCATATGGATCATTCTCAAGGATAGACCATGTGTTAGGTCACAAAACAAGTATTAAAACTTTCAAAAAAATTGAAGTCATTTCAAGCATTTTCTCTAACCACAAAGGAATAAAACTAGAAATCAGTAATAAGAGGAATTTTGGAAACAATATAAACACATAGAAATTTAAACAATGTGCTCCTGAATGACTATTGGGTCAATGAAGAAATGAAAAAGGAAACTGAAAAATTTCTTGAAACAAATAACAGAAACACAACATACCAAAACGTATGCGATACAGTGAAAGCAGTATTAAGAGAAATTTATAGCTATAAAACCCTACATCAAAAAAAGAGGAAAAACTTCAAATAATAACCTAACAGTGCATGCATCTAAAAGAACTAGGAAAGCACGGGCAACTCAAACTCAAAATTAGTAGAAGAAAAGTAATAATAAAGATCAGAGCAGAAATAAATGATCTGAAATGAAAAAAAGAAAAGATCAAATAAACCAAAAGTTGGTTTTTTTAAAAAAAGATAAAATTGACAAACTTTAGCCAGACTAACAAAGAAAAAAAGGGAGAAGACCCATATAAATAAAATCAGAGGCAAACAAAGAGACATTACCACTGATGCCTCAGAAATTCAAAGGATCATTAGTGGTTACTATTGGCAACTATATGACAATAAATTAGATAATCTAGAGGAATGGATAAATTCCTAGACACATATAACTCACCAAGATTGAACCATGAAGAAATCCAACTCCTGAATAGACCAGTTACAAGAATGAGATCAAAGATGTAATAAAAAGTTTCCCAGTAAAGAAAAGCCCAGGACCTGCTGGCTTCACTGCTGAATTCCACCAAATATTTAAAGATGAACTAATACCATGTATATTATTTTAAAATGTACATGGTATTAGTTTGTCTTTAATAAATGGATGGCTGGGCATGGTGGTATAAGTGGATGGCTGGGCATGGTGGCTCATGCTGGTAATCCCAGCATTTTGGGTGGCCAAGGCAGGTAGATCACCTGAGGTCAGAAGTTCGAGATCAGCCTGGCCAACATGGCAAAATGCTGTCTCTACTAAAAATACAAAAATTAGCTGGGTGTGATCGTGTACACCTATAATTCCCACTACTCAGGAGGCTGAACCACAAGAATCACTTGAGCACTGCACTCCAGCCTGGGTGATGGAGTGAGACTCTGTCTAAATAAATAAATAAATAGTTTGTAACACAAAGGTTAAATGCTTAGAGGGGTAGATACCCTATTTTCCATAATGTGATTATTATGCATTACATTCCTATATCAAATACTCATAATATATATAAACACCTACCCCATAAATATATACACCTACTATGTACTCATAAAAATTTTAAAAAGCACTTTTATTCAAAATATACAAAGAACTCTTAACACTCAACAATAAGAAAAGAACCCAATCAAAAAATGGGCAAGAGACCTAAAAGACACCTCACCAAAGAAGATACACAAGTGGCAAACAGGCATATGAAAAGATATTCAAAAGCCGAGCAGGGTGGCACACACCTGTAGTCTGAGCTACTGGGGAGGCCGAGGGAAAGCAGTTTGCTGGTGATTTAGCTGCCAAGCCTTTATATAAGCAGGTCAACATAGCAAGAAAGGCAACGAAACTTGAAATAAGCTTGTTGAAGAAATCTTGGAGAAGAACTGGCATATGATTTTACAATTGTTGCTTAACCATTAAAAAAGTTGAAACACCTTATTCAGGTGGAGATGAAGGAATTGACTGATAAAAACATTTATCTCTTGGTTTTCAAATTTTTGAGCAATGAAAGGACATGCAGTCATCCTACTTTAATTTCTGAGGCTTGATATTATTTTTTTCTTTCTTTTTTTGAGACAGGGTCTCACTCTGTTGCCCAAGTTGGAGTGCAGTGATGTGATCACAGCTCACTGTAGCCATGACCTCCCAAGCTCAAGCGATCCTCCCACCTCAGCCTCCCAAGAAGCTGGGACTACAGGCTGGCACCACCATATATGGCTAATTTTTTATTTCATTTTTTTTTGTAAAGACAGGGTATCATTGTGTTTCCCAGACTGGTCTCAAACTCCTGGGCTCAAGCAATCCTCCCACCCTGGCCTCCCAAAATGCTGGGATTACAGGTGTGAGCCACCGTGCCCAGCCTGATAATTTTTCTTAACCCATTTCCTGTTTGCCCTGAGAAATGAGCACTGGCAGCGAGCTGCACTTTTTTTTTCTAAACAGGAAATGGGTTAACACGTCTAATCCAGCTTTTGTCAGTAACAATTGTTAGATGACATTTTAATCTCCATTTGTCTGAGTTAGTTGTCAGTTGATTCTGAATTCAAGCTCCCTCAAACACCTAATATCCAGTATACCCAAAATAGGCTTAAAGGATCTGTTGTTTTGGGAAGGGGGCACTTTCTTTCCTTAGGTCAGAAAGACATATGACCCATGGCAACAATAGTCAAAGCCTGCTGGCAATGTCTGGCAATATCAGACCTGAAGCATCATTGTTAAAACCTGTCTTCATGAAATATTATCTTCAAGTCTGTGGGTTGTTTTCTCATTCTGGATCTCTCAGTCATCTTTAAATTAATATATACAATTTTTCATCAAAAGTTGAAGTAGAAGACCCGAAGATCGCTGAGGGAGTTCATTCCACCTTCAAGTCTTTACCCAGAGGAGCCCTGGCCCACGTGCAGTTTAGATCATAATCCACCAGATTATGCTATGTTTTAGGGAGGAATAATAACTGACTCTTGAGGACCATGTGTGGAGGGCACTCAGGGGAGGTGTAGGAAGCTCTGAGAGATCCCTCAACATGGGGCGCTGAGGTTCCATACTAGGATTAATGAGACATTTAGAAGGTGGTGACCTGTTCTGAGTTTGCCTAGGGCCGTTTCTGAAGAAAAGAGATCTGTTTGATCCTAGACTTGGAAATGTTATGCGTTACTAGCCCAGGCTCCTTCTTTTAGATGTTAGGAATAGCTAGTCCAGAGAGGGGATTTCCTGAAACTTACATGCTAGTTTGGACAGGTTTGGGGATGAGGGCTCAGTGTTCTTTTCCCTGTATCCCTTAGTTGTAACCCAGAATAGGTAGGTCCAGAACCTTCACGTTTTGGGTGGGAAATGGCCCTTGCATGGCCACTCCACTGCTCTATTCCCCCTAAACAAACAAAAGAAAGCCTGCAGTTAGACTCACTACCTGTGAGTTTACTAACCCAGAAACAGGCTGGCTTGAACTGAAATGCCTTACTTAGAAGAGAAGCTTCTTATAGCCTGGACAGGACAGTGAGACTACCCAGACTCTATAGATGACCCAGAAGTTACTGTTTTCTTCTATGGTTAATTATATATCTTATATTTGCTTGTAAGGGGAGCTTTCCTGCCTAGGTAGTTTAGCCAGTTAGAACTTTAGCCAATTACAGCCTCAGCCTTTACACACTGACAACTTAAGCTATGATTATTGAGCTCTACAGGCAGGTCATTGCACAACTTCTATAAATTATCCATTCTTTATGTTTCTTAATTTGTTTTTAATCGTAGTTCTTTCATTCTGCCACTTTGGTATGATTGCCTAGGGGACAGGTAATGCAAGCCCCACCTTTTAATCACCTGAGCAAAGGCCCTTTGACTATCCCCAACATTTGTGAAAGCTTAGAAAATGTCATTTTACAGCTAATATGAATCAAATATATTGGTCAGCCTGAAAGATTATAAATAGCACTGAGTTATGATTAAATTATTTCCTCCCCTATTTTTTTTTTAATGAGATCCCATTATTTGGAGGTCAGTCCTCTAATTTTCTTGCTTTTTTTTCTGCATGAGATCTTCACTCTTAAATGGGCCTGGTAAACTGAAGAATCTATGTTCTGCCCTCTTCCAAGACTAAATCTCTGGGCTTCTGCTATGATAGGGAAGGAATCTGAGCATCTCACTAATTTTTTTTTTTGAAATGGAATCTTGCTCTGTTGCCCAGGCTGGAGTGTAGCGGCATGATCTCGGCTCACTGCAACCTCCACCTCCCGGGTTCAAGCGATTCTTCTGCCTCAGCCTCCCAAGTAGCTAGGACTACAGGCACATGCCACCACACCTGGCTAATTTTTGTATTTTTAGTAGAGACAGCCTTTCACCATATTGACCAGGCTGGTTTCAAACTCCTGACCTCGTGATCTGCCCGCCTCAGCCTCCCAAAGTGCTGGAACTACAGGTGTGAGCCACCGTGTCCGGCCACATCTCACTGACTCTTAAACAGACTTTCTACCATTCCCCCTATTTTTAGCATACCATACTCTCTTCTAGTGTTATCTGGTGCTCCCAATTCCTGAGCCTCATGCAAAGTTTAGCTGTGTAAACCAGATTGCTCCACAGCCTGCTAAGATTCCTATTTCTCAAGTCTGCTTAGGTATCAGCCACTTGACTCATCTACTTTGCAGTTTTTCAATATTTTGTTGCTATTTTTATGAGGCAGAAAAAGAAGTGAAAATCAATTATAAGTATGAACAAATATTCAACACTCAAAATGCAAATTAAAATAAACGATGAAATACCATTTTCATCTATCAATGACTGGAAAGGAAGGAGTTAAGTAGAAGATCTATAATCCATCTTCTCCCTTTATAGAGAAATAGTCCTAGGAAAGCAAGCAAACGTGATTCTTATAAATATGGTAATTACAGATCTCCTGGCAAACTAATGATATTTGCTAGCAACAGAGTCCATATCTGGCTATGGAGAGGATAAAATTTTATCCTAGTAACAAATATTTTTATGTCCAGACATCTCCTATTGGTCACATTATTATATAAAACTACCCATGTTTTTAAAATGCTTTATTTCCAATAAGGCTGATAAGTTCTAAAACTTTTTTCTTCTGTTTGACTGTTTAAACAGTTACTATTAGGACACAACTGATATCAAAATAACATAGACATAAATATTGATAAGTAATTATTAAACATAAAAAGTGGCATTTTATTATAACTATATCTTTTGATGAGATGACACATCTTTTTAACAATTACTTCATATAGCTGTTTATGAATATTACTGATTTATAAAATGAGACAGTTAAGCATCAATCCTATCCCTATTTTTTTCCTTTTTCAGATATGTTGAGAAACCTCATTTATGTAATGAGTAATGGACCTCAAAGTTTTGTTATAGCAGTGTGACAACTCTTTGAAAGAGTTCCAAGTTATATGCTAAAATGACCTGGTGAGCTTTCATCAAAAATTATGGTTAATGACCAGGTGCAGTGGCTCACACCTGTAATCCCAGCACTTTAGGAAGCCATGGTGAGAAGAAAGCTTGAGCTCAGGTGTTCAACACTGGCCTGGGCAACATGGCAAGACTCCATCTTTACAAAAAATAAAAATAATTAGCTGGGCATGATAGCACATGCGTGTAGTCCCAGCTACTTGGGAGGCTAAGGTGGGAGGATAGTGTGAGCCCAGAAAGCAGAGGCTGCTGCACTCCTGCCTGGGCAAGACCCTGTCTCAAATCAAAATTATGTTTGATGATCTCTCAGTGGACAATTTCGTTAGATCCTTCACCTATTTTGTTGAAAGCAAAACATTGGAAACTACCTGACTCGTGAAAGGAAATTATACCTGGTCTTTCCAACACCATTTTTTTTTTAAATGGCACTTTGGTACCTTGAGGATTTTATACCTCAGGACAATGCACTAGTATAAGATTTGGATGAGTGAGATGTGTACCTTTATTTTGCAATGTGGAAGAGGAGGAGGCAGGAACAAAGAACCCATATTACATCACCACTTTTAGATACAAATATAGTATAGAAGTTGAGGACCTGGAAAGTGAAAAAGTGAATCCCTTAAAACAATCTGAATGTCCATGTATACAGGAGAACCTCACAAACCTATGCTGTTGTACTACTTGTAAGTTATTTAATAAATATTTAAAGGGTGATAGTGATTATGCTACATTTTCATAGCATACTGATTTGAGAACTTAATCTTTTCTCCACTTGATAGTTCCTGCTTATTTTTGGTTTCTGCTTACTCAGAACCTGAGTATGAATCTGAATGATTCTTTCTCTATCTCATTCCATTCTTTCTGTTTTAGTGTGTACTGCTAACTGCTTGATTCTGTTCCCCATTCAAATTCCTACAAGGAGCTGGAAGCTCTAGATCATCTATTCTCAAGGGAGCTCTATGACAGGTGACTAGCTAGCATGTAGATTACTGCCACCTCTGGTCTAACTGGCTGTGATGAGAGAGCCAGGGTCACTTGGTATAAATCATGGCCACATAGGGTTGCCCCATCAATAGCACTGTGAATGAGACAATTTCACTTAGTAGGAGCAATGGGTTTACAAAGGCCAAATAAAGAAGGGACTAGTCAGAACTCTTCAATCCTGACTTTATTTTGCAGCAAAAGCAATTAATCAAAGGATAAAAAAAGGTTTGGAATCTATTACCTAATCTCATTTGAGCCTTGGTGTGACAATCACCCATTCAGCCCAGTACTCTGTCTCTGATCAGACATACAAAGAATTGTCTTTTAAAAGATAGGCTGGGCCAAGTGCGGTGGCTAACGCCTATAATTCCAGCACTTTGGGAGGCCAAGGTGGGTGGATCACCTGAGGTCAGGATTTCGAGACCAGCCTGGCCAACATGGTGAAACCCTCTCTCTACTAAAAATACAAAAAAAAATTAGCCATGTGTGGTGGCAGGTGCCTGTAAACCCAGCTACTTGGGAGGCTGAGGCAGGAGAATCACTGGAACCTAGGCAGTAGAGGTTGCAGTGAGGTGAGATCACACCACTGCACTCCAGCCTGGGCAAGAAGAGTGAGACTCTGGCTCAAAGCACAGTGGCTCACACCTCTAATCCCAGCACTTTGGGAGGGTCACTTGAGGCCAGAAGTTTGAGACCAGCCTAGCCAACATGGCAAAACCCCATCTCTACTATAAATACAAAAACTAGCTGAGCCTGGTGGCAGGTGCCTGTAGTCCCAGCTACTCAGGAGGCTCAGGCAGGAGAATCACTTGAACCCAGGAAGCGGAGGTTGTAGGGAGCCAAGATGGCACCACTGCTCTCCACCCTGGGTAACAGAGGTAAGACTCTATCTAAAAAATGAGATGTAATTTCATCTCATTTGTGTAATTTTTCCAAAGGTTTGAGATATAACCTCTGAATAGTTCTTATTTCTTATCAGCAGCTTAAAATGAATCTAGTATCAACAAATTTATGACCCATCTGCTGAGCGGATCACTTCCATCTGTAACCCTGGCCATGCCACAGAGTTGGCAGTCACACAAAAATGTCCCTGGCAAACACTGTATCAGAATTTAGATTCCTCATGGGAATTAAAGTTAACTGTTAGATTTTAAAAGAGAATAAGACTATTATAACATTTTCAAGGTAAATTTAAATAACTTCAATAATTTTCAAATTATGGCCATAATCAAATAGCCATAATTTAAATAATTCAGGTTCGTTCTTATGTTATCTTACATTGTAATATTCCTCCCATGAATAAAACTGCTGCATCTTTAAGACTTATATCTTCTTTCCCCTAACATGTCATTAACTGACTTCCTGGACTATTCTCACGTTCATTGAAGGCTTTGGATCAGTCTTACTCTCCAGCCAAGTAGAACCAATAAGTCATTCATTCATTTGTTCTCTCAATAAATAAATATTTATTTAGTATCTACTATATGTCAATCATTGTGTGCCTGGGGCCTGGAATGATTAGATGAAAGGCATAGACCCTTCCTCTGGAGGCTGGAGATGACAAGCAGATATTCAGCTCCATTATTCAGCTACATGCATTTGTATGAACCAGTGGTTTTTATTTATTTATTTATTTTCGAGACAGAGTCTTGCTCTGTTGCCTAGGCTGGAGTGCAGTGGCATGATCTCGGCTCACTGCAACCTCTGCCTACTGGGTTCAAACAATTCTTGTGCCTCAGCCTCCTAAGAAGCTGGAATTACAGGCATGAACCACCTCACCTGGCTAATTTGTTGTTGTTGTTGTTGTTGTTGTTGTTGTTTGGTAGAAAAGGGGTTTTGCCATGTTGGCCAGGGTAATCTTGAACTCCTGGCCTCAAATGATCCACCGGCCTTGGCCTCCCAAAGTGCTGGCATTACAGGCATGAGCCACCACACTAGGCCACCACTGGTTTTTAATTTGCCCCTGAAAAAATAGTCAAGTGCCTTAATAGTGACAACCCTTTCCAAACACACCATCTGTTCTTTCATGCCTCAGAGCCTTTGCACAGGTTTGCCCTACCTAGAATATCTGTTCCCCTTATTCACCTAGTTAATGCATGGTAATTCTTAAACCTCAATTCATAACTCATCTGATTCAGTATTTTGGAATAATAACCAAGGAGATGGGTAGCTTTGTCCAACACTCTTGATTCTTCAACACAAACCACCAATTGCTTCAGATTTTCAATTTTTGTGTACTTTAGTCAATGGCTTCTTATGTTACTCTAGATTTGTGGTTGTTCTAAATAATCAAATGTGTAGTTTCTTTTATTTTAGTTATACTTGACAGTCATTTTAATCTTTTATTCATTTATTCAAGAATGATACATGTTCACTGAGCACCAATACATATCAATATGCTAGGCTTTTTTTTAAATTGAGCCTTGGTGTGACAATCACCCATTCAGCCCAGTACTCTGTCTCTGATCAGACATACAAAGAATTAGAAGGACCTAGACTAACCAAAGCGACTTTTAAAAGGAAGAATCAAGTTGGAATACTTACTCTACCTGATTCCAAAACTTACTGTTGTAAGCTACAGTAGTTAAGACAGTTTGGTATCAGTGAAAAGATAAACACAATGATCAATGGAACACAGTCCAGAGTAGACCCACACATGGTAGGGTTGATTGATTTTTGACAAAGTGTTAAAGCAATTCCAAAGGAAAAGGAAAGTCTTTTCAACAAATGGTGCTGGATCAACTCAGTATCTGTAAGGGAAAAAATGAACATCAACCCTACCTCACACCATAGGCAAAAATTAACTCAAACTGGATCCAAGACCAAGATGTAAAAATCCAAACTATACACTTTTAGAAAACATAGGAGAATATTGTACTCTCCTGTGGGGTTGGGATTGGTAGTTCTCAGAACACAGAAAGCAGGAATCATAAAACAAAAAATGGATAAATTGAACTACATTAAAATAAAAAAAAAAACAGGCTCTTTGAAAGACATCATTAAAAAAATGAAAAGGCAGCCCAGCACAGGGGCTCACACCTATAATACCAGCCTTTGGGGAGGCTGAGAAGGGAGGATTACTTGAGGCCAGGAGTTCAAGACCATCCTGGGCAACATAGTGAGATCCTTTCTCTACCAAATAATATATAATTAGCTGGGTGTGGTGGCACATGCCTGTACTCCTAGTTACTTGGGAGGCTTAGGCAGGAGGATCATGTGAACCTAGGAGTTTGAGGCTACAGTGAGTTACGATCACACCACTGCTCTCTAGCCAGGGTGACAAAAAGAGACCTTGTCTCCAAAAAAAAAAAAAAGAAAAAGAAGATAATTCAATAGCAAGCCAAAGACTGTACAAAAATACTTGCAATGCATATAGACAAAAGACTTATATACAGATCATGTAAAAAGCCCTTGCTACTCAACAATAAGACGAACAAGATAAGAAAATGGGCAAATTATTTGAACTTACTTCACAGTAGAAAATATAGAAATGCCAATAAGCACCTGAAAAAATGTTCAACATCATTAGTGGTAAGGGAAATGTAAATTAAAGCCACAATGAGATACCACCTTACACCCATTAGAATGGCAAAAAAAAAAGTTCTCTTTTTCTTTTTAGAGACAAGATTTCTCTGTCACCCAGACTGGAGTGCAGCGTTGGGATCATAGCTCACTGCAGTCTCAAACTCCTGGGCTCAAGTGATCCTCCCTCTTGCACTCCGGAGTAGCTGGGTGTACAGGTGAGCACCACCACGCCTGGCTAATTTTTTGATTTTTTTTGGAAAGATGGGTATTACTATGTTGCTCCAGGTGGTCTCAAACTCCTGGCTTCAAGGGATCTGCCCTCCTCAGCCTCCCAAAGCACTGGGATTACAAGTGTGAGCCACTGCTCCCAGCCAGTATAGCTAAAACTAAAACATATTTATTATGTGAGGTGTTGGTGAGGATATGGAGCAACTGAAACTGTCATACACTGCTGGTGGGAATGAAAAATGTACAACCACCTCAGCAAACAGTTTGGGTATTTCTTAAGTACTGGGCGGGGTGTTAGAGCCTTGGCATCAAAAAGTGGTCAACTCACAGGTCAGTAAAAAGAATTTACGGATGACAGTACAGGTTTAAAAAGGAAACTTCTATTAAATAGAATGCTGCAGAAGAGTGCAGCAGGGCACCGCAGCAAGAGAGGACTGAGTGTGCCACGGTGGATTTTTCCTTAGGGGTATTTATGGACCTTAAAGTGGGAGCTTATAGGCAATTTGGACCATATTAGCCATGTAGGTCCAAATTGGTGCCTTAATGTCAGCTAGGGTTGCACAATGAGTTTTGATATGCATGCATTCCGGAGATGTATGGAAATTCTAGTTACTTATAAATTTTGGGAGGAAAAACCTGGAACCAGATGCCTGTGTTAGATAATAGGGAAGCCTAATTACTTTTGAATTCCTCAGATAAGTTTTTGTCTCCAGGTCCTGCTGGATGGTCACCAGGTGATTTTGCTCTCCTCATTTTCTCCTGACAAATATCTTGGTCAAATCTTTGATCCTTTATATTCCCCCATGCTCACGTCTTCCTGCTGCATATTATGGTCTCAAGAAAGAGAAAATAGCATAGTGAAGAGGGGTTCAAGTCTATCCAGGTACTTCCTGCTTAAAGAGGGCACTCCAGCCTGGGTGACAGAGCAGGACTCTGTCCCCACCCCCCCCAAAAAAATGTCCACACAGTCTAGTCACAAATGTCCACAGCATTTTTAACAATTTATGTTGCTTCTAATTTGGGGCTATTACAAATAAAAATGCTGTGCCCATCAGGGATTGGATAAATAAATTGTGATAAATCCATACAATGAAATACTAACCAGTAATTTAAAAAAAAAAACAACCTGCTGATACATGCAATAAGGATGCAAAAAGAGAACTTTGTGTAGGATTTCATTTATTTAAGATTCAAGAAAATGCAAACTAGTCTCTACTGACAGAAAGTGGTTGCTTGGGTGTGAAGTTAGAGAAATGGATTACAAAAGGCACAAGAAAACTTTTGGGAATGATGGATGATGATTTTTACTGCAGTAATGGTTTAATGGGCATAAATATAAGTCAAAACTGATCAAACTTACAGCCTTATATGTGTGCAGTGTAGAATTCTTCAATTATAACTGAATAAAGTTTTTTTTTTTAATGGGGATAAAAAATAACATCTTCAGGCTGTTGTAGGGATTCATTGACTATGCTAAGCATTTTATCATAATACCTGGCTCCCTGAGTTTGATGCCACTGAGATTTAGATATCAAACTCAACCTCTCTATCAAGCTCTTCATCCAAAGAGACTAGGGGTAAAGACTGTCCAAGACTATACAGAAATATCATGTATCTGAGGAATTAAAAATAGTGCATAAGAGAAAGAAAAAAAATAGTGCATAAGATTTGGCAATGTGAGTGTCACTGGATAAACTCAACAAACTTATTATCGAGGCAAAAAATATATACACAAAAAGTAAAAACTGGGTTCAAAAAAGCTTTTTTTTCTATGGACTTTTAAGTGATTAACTCATTATAGAGGGGTTAGGATCTTCAGTTTTCCTTTGGAAGTAAGTTAATAAAAACCCCTTTAGAGAAAAACAAGATTAACTAGGAAGAATGTGAAAACTGCTTTTCCTCTCAGGGGTCATACTGTACAGCTCTAAACATTAATCAATCACTCAATTCATTCACTGTCTTTTCTATTCTCTTGTATTGTGTCATACAACTGTCTCTTGGTTTACCTCCTTTTCTGCTTGTCTTCTCTCTCTCTCCTGGTTTATTTTCATCCAGATGTGGATTTTCCCCAACATCTTATTCTTTTCTCCTCCTGTGTATGTGCCACTGAGGTTAAGATTGCCACATTCAAACTTCCTAACCCAAAAGTTTGTAGGAGAGAGTAAATGATTAAAAGTGCCACAAGGAGAAAACAAATATATTGAAGAATAAAAAACGTCACTGGATTTAGGCAATTAGGATGTCACTGAGTGAGCAATCCAAGGTTTCTGAATAGGGTAGTGATGCACTTTTGGAATAACTCTGGCAAGCTCTGTGAAGAATGCCTTGAAACCAGAAAATGTTAACAATTGTATCTTTATTTTTCAATTTTTTTTTGGAGAGGAGCTTTGCTCTCGTTGCCCAGGCTGGGGTGCAATGGCACCATCTCGACTCACCACAAACTCCACCTCATGGGTTCAATGGAATCTCCTGCTTCAGCCTCCCCAGTAGCTGGAATTACAGGCATGTGCCACCATGCCTGGTTAATTTTTGTATTTTTAGTAAAGACGGGTTTTCTCCATGTTGGTCAGGCTGATCTCGAACTCCCGACTCCCGGTGATCCGCCCTCCTCGGCCTACCAAAGTGCTGGGATTACAGGCGTGAGCTACCGCGCCCGAATAACAATAGTATCTTAGTAGACATTGGGAATTATGGATGTCGTTATGTAACCCTCAAATTTTAATGTCATCAAGTTCCTGTTTCATTTTGTCACTCCAGGTACTTCACAGCAAATACTCCCTCTTTACGCATATCTCCTGGCGCCTCTCCAACAGCCTGTTCTTCCCCGCTTCTATAAACGTTCCGGCTGCTCTCTACGGATGAAACTACTCAACCCTATTCCACCTGTGAAAACCTCAGTGTCCTCTGTATCCTATTCTCAACTCCCAAACACCATGAATCTTCCCTAAGTAATCAGTAGGTAAAAGTTATCAGAGCTGAGACCGACTCTGACTCGTCTTTACACCGCTTCCCCACCTCCTCCCATTGCCCCACCCCCACTCCCATTTCACAGTATTACGCCCATTGTTTACCACTCTGAACGCATACCTAGAATCGAAAGATCTGGAGCAGGGAAGGAAAAAAAGGCGCCTACCAGATGCCTGGAACCGTCTACTAGGCGCTACGAGAACATTAGCTCTTTCAATGCTTACAACAGCCCAGCCAGATGTTATCTCATCTTACGGGTGAATAAATTTAAGACCTCTGGCTGGACACTAGAGGCTGGCGAAAGACATGACCTTTGATCAGAATCTCATGGAGGAGTGGGGTCCCTGACCATTGTCTCTTCCAGAGAACCTTAAAACTGAGACCCCAGGAGACCCTCTCGGATACTCTGCAGGAGTCAGAGTCACAATATTAGCAAGCACATCGCAGCCCTGCGAACTCTTTCTGGCTCAACTCTCCACACAAGAAATCAAGCCCCAGTCAAAATACAACAACAGATTAGGCTTATCACCCTCTCCCCCGGCCCCAAAATTCTCAGGGGAAATCCCCAAGAGTCAAGTAGGGAGGTCACTGCAGCGACTTCAGAGTGCAGAGATCGCGGGGAACTAGTTAGAGGACGCTCCAGCCCACCTGGGCGTCTCTGATTGGCCGCCAGCTCAGCTTGGAACGCTGGGGTGCATAGCGTCATATCCGCCGGGCCCGCCATCTTGTTCCCAGGGGCAGTTGGCGGAAGAGATCGAGCTCCCTGGCCGCCGGCTCGCCTTCTGCGTGGAGTTCTCGCGGTCTGCGTTTCGTTGTCTGCTCTCGGCCCGGGGTGCTTTTGTCGGCGTCCCGCTTACCCTCCCTTACCCAGCTGGGGCACAGTGAGGCGGCCCCTTCTCCCGACGACGTTCCATGGAGTAGGGTCCCGGACCGTTGTCCCGAAGAGCGAGATCGAGCTTGGCCCCCTCCCCCCCCTCCTTCCCTCCCTCATTCCTTCCTTCCTTCCGCCGCAACATGGCTAACAACAGCCCCGCGCTGACGGGCAACTCGCAGCCGCAGCACCAGGCAGCCGCTGCCGCGGCTCAGCAACAGCAGCAGTGCGGCGGCGGCGGCGCCACCAAGCCGGCGGTCTCGGGCAAGCAGGGCAATGTGCTCCCGCTGTGGGGCAACGAGAAGACCATGAACCTCAACCCCATGATCCTAACCAACATCCTGTCGTCGCCTTACTTCAAAGTACAGCTCTACGAGCTCAAGACCTACCACGAGGTGGTGGACGAGATCTACTTTAAGGTACGAAGCGTGTAGGCCTTGGGCTTGGGGGTAAGTTCAAAAGAGGGGGTTTGGAAGGAAATCGGGCGGTGGCGGCCCCTGAAATCTGAAGATTTGTGGGTGGGGGAAGGTGGTTCGGCGAGGTGGGAGCTGCGGCCTGTAGTCTTGTTTGGGAGGGGTCGGACTGGGGCCGCCCTCTCGTTTCCATTTTAGATTTTTAGGGCCGGGAGAGCCCGCCACTATTGATCTCTCTCCTCCCCCAACCTCCTGCCCACCCTTGGGGGTAGTTGGGCAGGAGGGGTGGGGGAGAGGAAGAAAGAGTAACAGAAACCTTTCCAGTTTACAGCTTTAAAATTATTCCTTTTGACGTGGATCTACTGAGCGCCAACTTGTTGGTGCTTCTCCCGCTCACCCCTGGCCAGGGCGTGTAATGACTTCAGTGTTGGCCTCGTGTTGTTGGTACTCACTATCCGATCCAGACAGGGAAATGGTCAGTGCGTGTGTGTCGGGTCGGGTAGGGGGGATGAGGGTGGAGAGGTGCCATTTCTAGAGGTGTACAGAAGGCCTGGAAATTTTCCCAGCAGGAAGTCAGGAGTAAGAGGTCTCAGCCACCTGTGCGTTGGGCTTATTTAGAATTATCTGGGCCCTGGGCTTCTGCGGCAGGGTCGGTGCTGGCTTGGCTGTGCTGGGGAGCTCACCTGGCGCCTCCTCACTGCACTCTTGTCTCAGTTCTTGTTTCGTTAGCAGGATTGACTCAGTCTTGCAGCGAGGCTCGGAGCAGCCCAGGGTCGCAGGTAGAGGTATGCACTATTAATCATGCTCAATCGCCATAAATGCATTTCCCTGGTTAAATGAACGGCTAATTAGATTTTTTTTTTTTTTTTTTTTTGGCCATTGCTTTTGGTCTTTTCGCCAATTAGGTAGGCTTTTTCCACTTCCCTGCAAATTATGTAGTATAAAAAAATCTTCCAGGCCTCCGAAGGTTAATTTCTATTTTAAAGAATATTAATAATAGCCTTAGTGGTCTTTAAATATTTAATCTGGAGTATCTAATATACAATCCATTTCTGTCTATATTGATTTTTAAAAACTTGACAGATCACACAAAGTGTTTTCTGTCGTTGGAACGTATTAGTGTAGAGATGTTAACAAAAGGACATTCTCTTTTGTTTTGCCCACCTTTTCCTCCCAGTTAAGTAATTAGGTTATTGAAGGATTTTGAGAGATTAGTTGCTTTTTATAGAAAACATCTTGAGGAATACAGTTCAACTTTGGGTCAATAAAGTATACAAAGAAATTTGGAATCCTCTTACTAGAGTCTATAGTAGGTCTGATTGTAATTCTATGAATTAGTTTTTTTAGTTTTTAAAAGGTAAGACCTTTTCAACATGAATTCAGTGTGGTGAATAACATTTAATCCTTAGCTTTATTTATGCAGTAAACTTTAAACAGTTGAAAATTGGTTCCTGCTCTTTTTGCGGCAGGTTCTGTTTTCTAACATAGGCAAAATGTTAATGTAATAGAGAAAAGACTCGGTTTTAAGTTTCAAATGTGTTTTGAAACAAGATTCTACCAGGAATTGTTTTTAAATTCCGTTAAAACACTAAAGACCCAGCTTTTTATTAATATTATCAAGACATTCAGATTAAATACTCACTGAAATATGTAGGTTTGCAACTTTGTATTGCATCCAGCCCTGACTTTGGCTAGCCGTTAAGGAATGGAAACATCTTTTACATAAGCAATCTGTGGGGAGGAAAGGAAACGTTAAAGCACTGCAAAATAGTGTAGTGCTTAAACTTAAATGCATGCTTTTCTATCTAAAGCCATTGTTCAGGACTACAAAATGTTACCACTTGTGGGTGGAAATAGAGTGTTAGAAATACCTAGTGAAAAAAAATGGGATTTTTTTGTTTAAAAAAAAAAAAACCAAGATGGGTCTTCCCAAAAGACCTTGGATTCTTTTTAGAGCTAATATTCTTTTGTTGTTGTTGTTGTTGTTGCTATTTTTAGATAAGGAATGGTTTTTATAAGATGTTCCACTTAGCAAATATGATACTGTGTATGCCAGTGATAAATGCCAGTGACTAGTCACACTCAGTTTTTGACAGAGTTTATACTCTGGGGAATAATTGGATTGGTTCACATATAATAAGGCTGAAGCTTAAGTATAACAATGATCTCTGTAAGTGTGGCCTTTGTAATTTTATCTTTAATCAGGAATAAACCTGATCGTGGTGGACAAAACGTACAAATAAAAAGTTCCATAATTTTGCATCACAAGTAACTCATTACTGTTTTAGCAATTTTTTCAAGTAATTTTCCTTAATTTTATAATGTAGATTTTAAATTACGGTAAAATTGAACTATTGAAGATACTTTGAAGTTTTTCAAATTAATGCTTAAACTTCATTAATACTTTTTGCTTTAAATTGGAGACTTAAATCCATTTTTCAAGGAAAATATTTTAAAAGCAACTCATAAGGTACAAAGTTAAAATATTATCAAATAGTTTTTGCAACCAAGTGAGACTATAGAAATTTTCTGACTCCCAGATATAGATACCAGCTCTTTATAAAGCTAGTTTAGTGGGAGTTCTCTTCTGCAAAGCTATTAAGGTGTAGCTTTATGGGTGGTGTTTAAATGTCTAAGCAGTTTTTCCAAAAATGATTTACACATTTGATATCAGTAAACATAATATATACTTAATGACAAAATAATTTTGGAAGAGCTGCTCTGTTATGGACTTGGGTTTACTTTTATCAAGCTTTTAAATGAATTTAAAGTATGAATGTTTGTTGTGTTCCTCTTTTCTATTTTCAGGTCACACACGTTGAACCATGGGAGAAAGGAAGCAGGAAAACAGCAGGCCAGACAGGGATGTGCGGAGGGGTAAGTAGAAGTACGTGCATTTTTCAGTTTTTCTGTGTCTGATAACTACGTTTATATTTAGAAAACTAGAGACCTGTCTGTCAATTATACATTTAACTGACAGTTTTTTAAATCTGAATTCAAGTGTTCAGTGAAATAGGTTTAGAAAAGTGTAACTTTTTAATGCTTCTTTCTTAGTTCTGGATTATGGCTTGTTATTAATACCTAACAGGATTAATCAATTGGTATTAAGGGTCTGTTAATTATTTTACTACTTTTTCTTAACTCTTTCCCCTAAAGGTTCGAGGTGTTGGAACAGGAGGAATTGTTTCTACAGCATTTTGCCTGTTATACAAATTATTTACCCTCAAGTTAACCCGTAAGCAAGTGATGGGTCTTATAACACACACAGACTCTCCATATATTAGAGCACTTGGATTTATGTATATAAGGTGAGCATGCATTTATGTATATTTCCAGTAAATACCTCATTTTAATTTACATATGTTTAATAATAGTTTTTTGTAATTCTAGATATACACAGCCCCCTACAGATCTATGGGACTGGTTTGAATCCTTCCTTGATGATGAAGAGGTATGTCAAAAAGGGTAATAATTTATTTTCCTCTGATTACGTTCATTTTTTATTATCTTTTATTTATTGGTGGTTTAATGTCTTCAAGAATTTCCTGTAGTTAAATTTATTTCAGTCAGATACTTTTGGAATTAATGTCCTTTTCCTGAGACCTGATGGCTCTTGTGTATTTTAGGGTAAATTTCTGGAGTTTTATTTTCTTGTTTTTTAATTGTTTAAATGTATTTGGTAACTATTGGAAAATTTTCTCTTCTTAATTATGTTCTGTGTATTGTATTAATCCTAAATTGTATAGTTGATAGTGACTTTTCAAGACGGGTCATGCTCAAGACTGAGGTGATAAAAGACATGCACATAGAATACTAACTGCAGCTTTTTTTTTCTTCTATAAGATTTCAGTTCTTCACCCTCTAACTTCTTCCAAGTATCAGTATTTCCACTTGCATAGAAGTGCAGAATTGAAGAGCTGGGTGTTACATAAATAGGCTAAGTGTTTGGATGACTTGTTCAAGGTGACAGAATTTTAATTCCAGCTTTCTGACTCCTAGTACACTACATAAATATTTTAAAAAAATTTTTAATTGGAATTTGAGTTTCCCTAATCTGAAATATTAAGTCAGATTTAAATCATATATGTATGTGTGTACTACGAGAGAATAATAAAAAATAAATCATGTATGCATTAACTGGGCATGGTGGCTCACCCTTGTAATCCCAACACTTTGAGAGTTCAAGACCAGCCTGAGCAATATAGTGAGACCTCATCTCTACAAAAAAAAAAAGTTTAAAAATTAGCTGAGCCTACAGGCATACATCTTAGTCCCAACTACTTGGGAGGCTGGGGTGGGAGGATCACTTGAGCCCAGGAGGCAGAATTTGCAGTGAGCCTAGATTGTTGCCACTGCACTGCAGCCTGGGCAACAGAGTAAGACCCTTTCTCAAAACAAAACAATATCATATATGCATTAATTTACTTACATAGGTGAAGTCCAACATCTCAAAGTATACTCAATAATGAAATAATGAGCTGTATTATCCATATGTCTGCCCACTCTGCTACTTTGTGTTTTAAGGTTCATAAAGCAGACTTTGAGTGCTATGTGTCAGTAGTCTATTTACAGAGTTCATCCAAAGAATTTATTGAATTAAAGGGTGGTTCTAATGGAAATGTATTTTGTCATTACTTGCACACCTAAAAAAAATCTCACTCATTTAGACACAGAATTTTTATTTTTCTCTACCTTTTTTTTTTTTTTTTGGCCTGTTAACTGAGTTAACTCAGAAGAAGTAAAATGTGTTTTAAATCACAATCTTTAAGGTCTGTTTATCTTTAAATGGGTTTTTCAGACTGACTGAAGCACTTCTGTTTTTAAAAAAGCATGTTCCTCTTCATAATTGGTGTTGTATTGGTTTTGTTTCTAGATGCCTCTATTTTATGTTTTTTATTGTGTTTACAAACCTGAGGTCCTCTGTTTAAGCTAACTTATTGTTTTCTTCCTTAGATATCTGCAGCGATTATATTTGGAAATACTGTATATCTGAACACTTAAATGTGTGTGAGTGCAAGCAGTTTTACCTTTAGCTCTTGTTTTCCTGTTTAGATAACAAATCTCACTTTCCTTGTGTGCTTGCACTATAGGTTTGGGACTGACAATAGCTGACTAACATGTCCTGAGCTGTGAGAGGGCATAGCAAGAAGGCCTTCATGCGGTAATGACCCTTTTCAGAGACAATGGTCATCATGGATTATGCGTTTCCAATTATTTGTTCATTTATTTATTTTCTACATGACTAAATTAGAAACCTCACTGCTTCATGGCAGTTGGTTTGCTATTGCTTCCAGTTTTATTAGGGCTTCATTTTATATTAGAGCTGTTAAAAGATAACCTTTAGACAGGAATTATCTAAAGTAGATCATATGTAGCTAGGTTATGGTGCTAGGTGTATGATGTGTGCAAATATGTCCACAGAAATAAATACATAGTAGGTATGTGGAATGTAAATTTAAGTCAATCGTTCCACATAGTTTAGAAATGTAAGGGGCTTTTTCATATTGTTAACTGAGTGAGATCAATTCCCTTTATGCCCATGCGGCTGCAGGATTTGTTCTCACCTGCATGCACACACTAAGCCCAAATATTTCTGTTCATTCATTGCCAGATTAGGATATGAAAATAAAATTTTTCTGTTAGAATTTTTTTGTATTGAGAATCCAAAGATGGTAATATTTTTATAGTATTCATGTGTGTATAGAAACACATTTTTGACGGCTAGGGCATCTTTTGTGTTTCTGTAGGACCTAGATGTAAAGGCTGGTGGAGGCTGTGTAATGACCATTGGAGAAATGCTACGATCTTTTCTCACAAAACTGGAGTGGTTTTCTACCTTGTTTCCAAGAATTCCAGTTCCAGTTCAAAAGAATATTGATCAACAGATCAAAACCCGACCTAGAAAAATTAAGAAAGAAGGGAAGGAAGGCGTTGAGGAAATAGACAGACATGTTGAACGCAGACGTTCAAGGTAATGTCACTCTTGAATTATGCTTATTTTTATGTATGTTTTATGCAAAGTTAATGGTTCTAAGAAATAGCAAGTTCTTAGGAATTTGTTCTTACTGTTTATTTTATTAGTTTGTCACTTTTACCCCCCAAAAGTTATTTTCTTCCTTTCAGGACTTTTTCTGTAAAATTATGCATCTATAAATGAGAACAATCAAATTTTTTGCTTTAATGATTTCTTGACATGGACTTAAGCTTGAGGACCTGAATAAATAATGCCATTGAAAGTTTTATTATGAAAAAGTTTTACATGCTTTATTCATTGAAATTTTTTTTCTCTCTGTCTTCCTTAGGTCTCCAAGGAGATCTCTGAGTCCACGGAGGTCCCCAAGAAGATCAAGAAGTAGAAGTCATCATCGAGAGGGCCATGGGTCTTCTAGTTTTGACAGAGAATTAGAAAGAGAGAAAGAACGCCAGCGACTAGAGCGTGAAGCCAAAGAAAGGGAGAAAGAACGTCGAAGATCCCGAAGTATTGATCGGGGGTTAGAACGCAGGCACAGCAGAAGTAGGGAAAGGCATAGAAGTCGCAGTCGGAGTCGTGATAGGAAAGGGGATAGAAGGGACAGGGATCGGGAAAGAGAGAAAGAAAATGAGAGAGGTAGAAGACGAGATCGTGACTATGATAAGGAAAGAGGAAACGACCGAGAAAAAGAGAGAGAGCGATCAAGAGAGAGGTCCAAGGAACAGAGAAGTAGGGGAGAGGTAGAAGAGAAGAAACATAAAGAAGACAAAGATGATAGGCGGCACAGAGATGACAAAAAAGATTCCAAGAAAGAGAAAAAACACAGTAGAAGCAGAAGCAGAGAAAGGAAACACAGAAGTAGGAGTCGAAGTAGAAATGCAGGGAAACGAAGTAGAAGTAGAAGCAAAGAGAAATCAAGTAAACATAAAAATGAAAGTAAAGAAAAATCAAATAAACGAAGTAGAAGTGGCAGTCAAGGAAGAACTGACAGTCTTGAAAAATCAAAAAAATGGGAACATAGCCCCAGCAAAGAAAAATCTAGAAAGCGTAGTGGAAGCAAAGAACGTTCCCACAAACGAGATCACAGTGATAGTAAGGACCAGTCAGACAAACATGATCATCGAAGGAGCCAAAGTATAGAACGAGAGAGCCAAGAAAAACAACATAAAAACAAAGAGGAGACTGTGTGAAAATATTTTGTAAAAGTGGATCACATTGAATCCTATAAATGATTAAATCTGCTTTTTTCCCCCAAGTTGAGGTTGTGCAGTAGTTCGCACTCCTCAAGCTCTCCCTGTAGGCTGCATTTTCATTTCCTCTTTTGTGTAGGGAAGTGCCTTTGTAATTCCATTTATTGCATTGATGTTTTCACTCAGTTGTTAAGTTTGATACATGATGCGCAGATTGTTCTTGCATTTTTATTGTTTTTGAAATGTACAGTCTGTACATACGTCCTGAAATGTTTTAATTCCTTTGGCATGGTTGCCATGTTGGTCAAATTTGTATAAGGCAATAAACTGCCACTAATCTATTTTTGTTTCGTAGGTGTGGGATTATGGTTTGTGTACTGAAGTTAGCATGGCTGTGCTTTTCGTAATAGAATGCTAAAGACTTTGAGAATGGATCTTGGATGTCTGTTATAGGAGAAATATGTGCTGTCAATATACATGAAGGCAGCATTGTAGGATTAACATTCTTGTCCACTGTATATTATCTTGGAAGGCTCTTGTTAATATGTTACACTTAATATTCTCCACAGTTACCCTTAGAGAGAATTTATGAGAAGTTAGTTTCTGATGCAGAGGTTTTTAGGCTGTGATTTCATGAAAAGTCCTTTTAGCATTCTACCTCAAAGGGACACTTAGTATGCCTAAAATTTATTCACTTAGTTTTCCTTTTTTATTTGAAAAAATACATGACATGTAATCTTTTTTCTTGAATTCTTTCTCAGATTTTGAAGTACTATATTAAAGAAAAAAATTAATGTCTAAAGCCTAGCATTCTTGCAGAACCCTGTACTAACATGTAATTGGGAGAGGGTGGGGCAAATGAGTAGAGAAACAGATTCAGGCCTCAAGCTTCCAAAGCATTTTTATAAATGGAAAATCCTTAAATTATGAAACAGCTTGATATAGTATCCTTTTTTTAAAATTCCCAACTTTTTTTATTGATAATGGAGATTACTGTTGGAGTTTTTAAAGTTAGTCTAGAACAGAGAAGTATTAAAAGTAATGCTATGCTGCATTATTTAAGACTATCAGCAAATTATTTGATAGATTGTTCTTATGACTTGTATCCTGATTACAGAGAACCATCATGAGTGTGGAATAAATACTGGATTAAATCCTTTATCCTGGGTCTTGGCTTTTCCCCAATTTGTTGACTTTTTTTAAAACATATTTTTAGTGTGGAAATTGAAACTCCAGTAGAGTCACACTTTTTGTACAGCGATGTCTTAGTGGCCAGATGACAAGTGAATTTTAAAGAAATGCATAGACTGGGATTGGGTATGTGATAATAATCCTTATTCTTGATCATGGCAGTTCCCTTTGTCATGGTTGTTACATGTGTCATTTGATTAATTTGTTCCATGTCAAAGATGTTTTTTGAGATACCTTTCACTTGGACAATATGTTAACATTTTTTTTTTTAATTTGGACATGAAGGAAATTAAGATAACTGACCCAATTCTTTTTAGAAAGGAAAATAGAGGCCCAAAGTAATGTCGTCAGTGCTAGAGCTAAAACTGAGTATTCTGACAGTGTAGTGATCCCGCCACACATTGATGTTTGTTTTATCTCACTGGTTATACTGGCTAACTAATGGGCACTCAGAAGCCACTTTGCAGAGGTGTTAAATGGAGCAAATGAGTACACTTCGCAGAATTCATCTAAAAAGGATATGCTTTTTAAGAAAATTCTGTGGTCTTAAATTGAGCATCAAGTGAATTGGTACTATAGACACCTAGAAATTAGAAAATCGTAAATATGAGAACCACTAGATTTGTCTTGTGTTGAAAATCTATTTTTAGCATACCTAGATTATGGGGCTACTACTTTGGATGTGGTTCCACATTAAATGTTTACCTGATTGTGTATTTTAGGTAAAATGTGGAAAGCATTTAACTTACTTCAAATGGAGGCAAACTATCGCCTTGATTGATAGTTTGATGATAGTCACTATACATTTGATTTCTTGTGGGATTTTTTTTTTTTTTTTTGGTTTGGTTTTGAAATGGGGCCTGGCTCTGTCACCCAGACTGGGTACAGTGGTGCAGTCTGTTCACTGCAACCTCCACTTCCCTGGCTCAAGTGATCCTCCCACCTCAGTCTCCCGAGTAACTGGGACCAGAGGTACATGCCACCACACCCTTTTGTATTTTTGGTAGGGGTTGGAGGGGGAGTGGTTTTGCCATGTTGCCCAGGCTGGTCTTGAACTCCTGGCCTCAAGTGATCCACCCACCTTAGCCTCCCAAAGTGCTGCGATTACAGGTGTGAGCCACCACACCCAGCCCTTCTTAAGTGATTTTTAAATAATGTTTGCTTTTGAGGAAAATTATGGTAGGTATGAGAACATGTAAATTATGCTAGTTATTGCTATATATATGCATGATTTATTTGGAGAGTGGCTTCCTGAGAAACTGGGAAAACAAGTGGCTATGAAAGACATCTCACATTTCTTGAGACATGAGAACACTTAGACAAAGGAGGGGAACATCACACACTGGGGCCTGTCAGATGGTAGGGGGCTAGGGGACTGATAGCATTAGTAGAAATACCTGATGTAGATGACGGGTTGATGGGTGCAGCAAACCATGATGGCATGTGTATACCTATGTAACCTGCACATTCTGCACATGTATCCCAGAACCTGAAGTATAATAAAAAAAAAAATACAGCTTAACATAACTAGCATCCTCCATCCAGTTTTTGTACTCACTGAAATGATTTCACCTTTCCATGTATTAATATCTTTGCCTGGTTTTTAATGTTCAGTTTGGAATTTATATACATGGAGTAGTATACCATCGATCTTAGTTTTTAATATAAAATGTTCATTTTAGGCTGGACACGGTGACTCACGCCTGTAATCCCAGCACTTTGGAAGGCCAAGACGGGCAGATCACCTGAGTTCAGGAGTTTGAGACCAGCCTGGCCAACATGGTGAAACCCTGTTTCTACTAAAAATACAAAAATTAGCTTGGCGTGGTGGCAGGAGCCTGTAATCCCAGCTACTCGGGAGGCTGAGGCAGGAGAATCGCTTGAACACAGGAGGCGGAGTTTTCAGTGAGCACCACTGCACTCCAGCCCAGGCCACAGAGTGAGACTCCTGTCTCAAAAAAAAATTCTTCATTTTAATGTTGCCCAGTTTATTTCTCACTCTGGGTTAGTTCCTCAGTTCCTCTAAGGCAACACTTCTTAACTTTTGAGTTCTGTGCCCATTTTTTAGGAATCTGATGAAAGATACAATTCTGTCTTTAAAAAAAGTACCTGTCTGGGTGCAGTGACTCACGCTTGTAATCCCAGCACTTTGGGGGGCCAAGGCGGGCAGATTACGAGGTCAGGAGTTCGAGACAAGCCTGGCCAACATGGCGAATCCCGTCTCTACTAAAAATAAAAAAATTAGGCGGGCATGGTGGCATGCTCCTCTAGTCCCAGCTATTCGGGAGGCTGAGACAGGAGAATCACTTGAACTCAGGAGGCAGAGGTTGCAGTGAGCTGAGATCATGCCATTGCACTCCAGCCTGGGTGACAGACCAAGACTCCGTCTCGAAAGAAAAATATATGTGGGGATTGGTGGTGGGTGCCTGTAATCCCAGCTACTCAGGAGGCCAAGGCAGGAGAATTGCTTAGAACCTGGGAGGCAGAAGTTGCAGTGAGCCGATATCTCACCACTGCACTCCACCTTGGGTGACAGAGGTAGACTATCAAGAAAAAAAGTACCCTAAAATTTGTGTGTAGTTTCAAAGGAACTCACTAACTGCCCTAGGACGTCGGTTCTGTTCATTAACTGATTTTTTTTTTTAAGCTATGCTTAGATGTACAGTATTTGGGAATTAGCATTAAAACCAAAAATTTAAGTTCCTAACAGTACTCAGACAGTTAGTTCCAAATGCAGTATTTATTTTGTTTTTTTACTTAAAGGTGCAGAGGAAGAAAAAATGGCAATGGTATTCACTTAATTTTCTTCCCTAAAAGTTGTCCTTTATGAATATAAAGTTTTTGGTTAGTAGAGACGAGGTCCCACCACTGGCAGTTTATACATCTTTCAACTGATGCCAACGTGCAACCTCACTGACTAGTTGACCAATTGTCAGGTGATATTGGCCAACTGGTGGGCGTTGATTCTGGCCCTAGTTTGATTCTATCATGTAAATGCTGAAATCAGCCTTGAATGACTAAATTATAGGACCTCTTAAGTGGAGCTGATTTCATGTGGCAAGAAACACTTCTTGATAGTGTCAGTCTCTGAAATTCCCCCTCCATCCTTCCATCCTGTAAGGTACCATAGCACTTTGCAAGTACCTCTGAAATGGCATTTATTGGGACCATTGTCTATCTACATTTGTTATTGTGGGAAACGACGTGCATAACGGCATGAACACAAATGGAAAATGTTAGCATGATGGCTCACTTAAAATCCATTATTTGATTTCTCAGAGCATTGATATTCAAAGGATTTCTGTTTACATAATCATGATCCACAATGTATTGCACAGATACATATAGGGGTGTGTGTGTGTGTGTGTGTGTGTGTGTTGGGGGGGTGGAGGGTGCCTTTTCAGCCTATTGTAAAAAGAGAACTGACCTTACAGCATTTCATGTAAATCCTGAGGTTTTGCCAATGATTGGAAAAAGAACTACTTACTGCAAAGAAATCCTTACATAAGTTTCCCTGATCTGTAGATACTTAAAAGTCCACCAATCTTCAGTTGTTTTCCTTGGCTGATTCTTGTTCTGGCCATTCTGAAGCTGAATTATTTCTCTATTTCTTGAGTCAGTGGAATTAGTCACACACATCCCTGCCACTTCCCTCCAACAAATTCCATCAGCTGTGAACCCCTAACATCCAAAATAAACATTTAATCTAAGTGAAAACAAACAATGCTTGCTGAGCTAATGCAAGAGAAGATCCCTTGTCTTCTCCTTCCCTTTCATTTAGAAATTTCAGTCAGTGTCCTGGATATTCAACTATACCAATAGAGTGAATGTCTTAAATGCAGCATTCATCCAGTCAATCCAGGTACTGGTTCAGTGAACATTTCCTGAATGAAGTGTTCCATGAGTTATGCTGAACCTTGTGCAGAGACAGCCAGTGAGTTCTGGATGTGCCAGTTATCTATACATTTTCTAGCTCCACATCCACCTCTTATTTCCCAGCTTTGTGATTCTGGAGCTGGACTTTTAAACATTTTTCTGTTGCCAGCTGGCATAATCTTAAACTTGTCAGTGGAAGATGCTGGAGGGAGATGTGTTTTCTTTTTTATTTTTGCTTCTGCATTGTGTAGGGGCCAGCGGCATGTAGAGCACCCAGTGATACATATCCCCCAGCAAATTTCCGTAGCATCTCATTGAGAGAAGTGGGAGTTCCCCGCAAGTCCACTAGTTCCCCTGCCAGCTTCCTAGCAAGTTTGCTAGTGCTCCAGCAGGCAGCTGCCCAGGAGTTTCAGCAGGACCCCACAGGTTTCCCAGTAAGTCTCAGTGGCACCCTAGTGGCGGTGTCCTAGCCAGTTTTGTTGACACCCTCTGCTCTCCAGCTCCCACCTTCAGCATCTCAGCATTTGCTGAGAAGCTACAACTGCACCCTCTCCAACAAGGTCTGAACCTCAGTCTTGCAAGGGAACATCTCCCAAACGTTTTTCTTTTTGGTTTTGGTTTTTTGTTTTTTTTGTTTTTTGATGGTTATTGTTGTTTTAGACAGAGACTTGCTCTGTCACCCAGGCTGGAGTGCAGTGGCACAATCATAGCTCGCTGCAGACTCAACCAAGTCTCAAGCCATCCTCCCACTTCAGCCTCCTGAGTGGCTAGGAAAGACTATGGGCGGGTGCCACTACAACTGGCCGATTTTTTTTCATAGGGATAGGGTCTTACTGTGTTTCCCAAGCTGGTCTTGAACTACTGGCCTCAAGCAATCTTCCCTCCTTGGCCTCCCAAAGTGCTGAGATTATAGGTGTGAGCCTGGCCACTTCTGCCAAATCTGTTCTTTTCTTGGATCCTCTGCCTCAGCACTAGAGGTAATGGCTGCTCCTTGCATCCACTATTACTGTATTTTTTAAGAGTTCTCTTTACCTTTAATAATTAATCCCGTTACTAGTTAATAATTCTTTATATCAAACTTTCCCTCTTGGAATGATTTTGTGTTTTCTGTCTCTGGATTGGACCCTGAATGATACAATGTATTAAAATGATGCCAATCATACAGATGCTGCCTCCTTTGGCTAGCTGATGAAGTAGTCTAGTATAAAGGGATCAGCCCAAGAAGTTTGTTGAGAATTGTATAAGTGAATCACACAGGCTTCTTTGAGAATTTTGACTGAAAACTAAGAATTAGCCAGTCCTTAGAAGAGTGGACATAGTTGTCTTACAACAGTGGCTGTGGGAAAGAGTCACTGGACCCTGAAGCTGCCTCACTTCCTGCTGGCTTTTTCCTTCTAGTTTTTTCCCAGTCTGGTCTGTGGATATCCTTGCAATTTCTCTGTTTTCCTTAAGGTGGCCTGAGTTTCTCTTCCCTGGACCCAGGAGCCTAACTCTGATGTCTTCTATTGTAATAATCAGGAATCCCTGATCAGTAAGGGTTTTTCTAATATGTCCTAACATCGAGTTTTTAATCTGTCTATTCTTGTTAATGCCAGCAAGAAAATATTGTCTATTTAATTTGAGCAAAAAAGTTAAAAAAAAAAGTGGGGTTTGTTTGCTTGTTTGTTTGGGACACAGTCTCACTCTGTTACCCAGGCTGGAGTAACAGTCCAGCTCACTGCACAATCACGGCTCACTGCAGCCTCAACTTCCTGGGCTCAAGTGATCCTCCCACCTCAGCTTCCCAAGTAGGTGAGACTACAGGCACGCACCACCACACCTAGCTAATTTTTTGTATTTTTTGTAGAGATGAGGTCTCACTGCATTGCCCAGACTGGTCTGGAACTCTTGGGCTCAAGCAGTTCTCCCACCTTGGCCTCCCAAAGAGCTGGGATTACAGGCATGAGATACCATGCCTGGCCCATAAAGGAAGGTTTATACAATTCCTTTTCTTTGGTAGAAATGGTCTGCCCTCAGCAGAAGGGGGATGTAGGGGTATGATGGAAGACTATATTATGGATTAGGGCCACTAAAAATCTTGCAGTTTCCAATTTTTTCCTGGACAGTTAATCCTACTCTATATTCCTTCTATATCCCTAAACAATTCTTTTTTCTCTCCCATACAATGGCTGCTTCAAATATTTACTAGTTTCTGAAGTTCCTACTCCATCTCCACATTCATTTCATATTCATATTCACTGCAGCCTTGACCTCCCTGGGCTCAAGGACTCCTTCCACCTCAGCCTCCCAAGTAGCTGGGACTACAGGCACATGCCACCACACCTGGATAATTTTTTATATTTTTGGTAGATATGGGGTCTCTCCATGTTGCCCAGGCTGGTCTCAAACTTCTAGGCTCAAGTGATCCACCTGCCTTGGCCTCCCAAAGTGTTGGGATTATGGACGTGAACCACCGCACCTCTGTATCTTTCTGTTATATGTTTTAAATTCTGCCCTTGGCTAATCTACCTATGCACCCAATCACATTCATTTATTCATTCATTTGTGTGGTAGACTGCCAACTGATCCCCAATAGAGATTACTGGCATGTATCATTAGTCTCTTCTTTTCTGTCTTCTGTCGCTGAATTCTGCTGCTTAGAGCTTTGATGTGATAGCTGGAACCTTATCTTAGACCAAAAAGAAGGAGAGCCTCATCCTAAGGATGGCAAACAAAAGAGGAAAAAGGAGCCTGGGTTTCTCAGGACTCCATGGAATAGAATTGCCATGCCACTCCTGGAGGCTTTGCTTCTACTGTTTTATATCAGAAACTTGTGGTTAAGCCACTGTTACAGGTTTTCTGTCCACTCTCAGCAAAACCTAATCACAGATTTGATATCTGGAATTGCACACCAAGTAACAGAAGCTAAAAGAGTGTGTATGAGCTTAGTGAAGGAGGTTGGGTGTCAGGAAGCACAGACACAGGCATGTGTGGGCTGGAAAGTGCATGATTCTTTTTTTGTTTTTGTTTTTCGTTTTGTTTTTGTCTTTTGATGATTCTTGAATGTAGCATCCTCACATTTTCTCTCTCTTCCAATCCAGACTCTTGTCTTTATCTTTTATTTTCAGTCCCTGTCCTGGCCTTTGCATTATTTGCTAATCTTCAATTTCCTGGTATTACCTTATTAGTACACTAATAACGTTTAAATAGACTTACTCTTGTAGCTGTTTCCCTTCTTGGTTCTCTTAGCTCCATTCCCTTCAGTATCGAAATTCTTGCATTCACTGCTTTGCAGAATCTCAATCCTGAAAGGAGAATTTCAGACAGTTGGTAAATTTAGTCATTCAAAGCTTTAAAGTAAATTCATATTACAAAAGAAACTGCCTTATTTGCATTGCTTCGCAATGGAACAGTTCAACGATAAAACTCATTACCTGTTTTGACAACCAAGAAGTTGACATTAGCCAGAAATGGTTGCTAACACAATAATTATCTTTCCAAACTCATCTGTTTAAAATCATTGTACTTCCACACCATTGTTTCTCTCCCTTTCCTGAACCCCCTGGGTCCTATAAAACACATGTCATCAGATTACACCATCTACTGTCCCTCAGTTGTCTCTATCATCCTTACCCTAATATTTTAACACTTACAGAGTTTAATAGATGGCGCAATACCTCTTTCCCCACTCTTGCCATAAAGTGATTCCAATATCTATTGGACAATCTTTCCAATACTCAGACCTCTCAATTTTTTGACCTCCTGACCTCCAGTGATTTTTTTCCTTCATCTGCCAATTCCTATGGTTACATCACAGACCTGCCCATCATCACTAACTGGCACTTTTCCAAGGTTTCCATTTCAAGCATCCCATTCTCTAATCACCAACTCCCATATTTCCTGCTTACTTTCTCTAAGATGCTCTCCAACAATTCTTTAACTCCCCTGGGTTCTCCATTCTATTCCTCCTGCCAACTTTTCATTCCATTGCAGCCCCTTTAGCCTCCATTGCAGTGAGATATTACGAGCCACAATTCCTTGCTTACTCAGCTTAGTTTCCACTGTCCAATATTATAAATCACATCCTTGTAAACACTCTTAACTCCCTTGCTGTGGTCTCCATCACACTTGTCTGGTAATACCCAAATCCAAGTTACATACAACTCTCTGTCTACTCAAGTGACTGAACATGACTGGTCCTGTTTGTGGTCACCCCCAGTGTTCCACTCGAGGGGTTTATGCTGTCTGCCTCTGGAACTTTGGGTTTCAGTGAACTGGAGAGCGAGCGCTTCTTTAAATGGTGCACCCTATGTGCCTCTGTTGCCCTCGTGGATGCCTTGGTATACCACCCAGATCCCCTCCAGAGTTGTCCTGAATCCAGGCCAGGCACACTAACATTCCTTTATCCACCGATCACTGGCTATGGGTGGCCCAGGGAGCAGGTATGACTTTGAGGCAGGCAGCTTTCATGAGCCAAGGGCAGGCCTGCAAGAGACTCAGCTGGAGCTGTCAGCCACCAACACTCCCCGCTGCTGGGGCCATGACGCACAGGCTGTTCTAACCAAGCTGCTCCCCTCCTCAGGGCTTTTGCACTTCCTCTTCCTTCTGCCTGGATGTTCTTTTCCTAGGTTTCCAAAGGATGCACTCCTTCACTTCCCTTAGGCCTATGCTCAATCGTTTGGTTGCCAGAGAGTCTTCCCTAACAGCTATATATAAGCCAGAACTCTATCCTTCAATATTCTCTCCTATCACCCCGCTTTTTCTTCATAACATTTAGCAACACTTGACATATTTTATTACGTTAGCTGCTGTGTTTGACCTTCCTTTGCTAGAGTGCATGCTCCAAGAGGACAGGGTTCTGGTTTGTTTGTATCTCCCGTGTCCCAGATAGTTCTCGGTCTTCATTAGGTACCAATATGTGAACATGTATTTGTTGGGTACACAAATTGAAATGTCTTAAATTCATAGTAGTCAGCTCATAAGGCAGAGTGGTTTAGCGAAAGGAGCTTAAGGTTTTGGAGTCAGACTGATTTTTGAAAACAGCTTTATTTAGATTTAAGTAGCACGTAATAAATTGCATGTATTTAAGGCATAAACTCAATACATTTTTACATATGTATACACTCATAAAGCCATCACCACAATTCACATAATGAATATATTTTTCATCCCCAGGAGTTTCCTTTGCACTTTTGTAATCCCTCCTTCCTGCTATTCCCCATCCTCAGGCAAGTACTGATTTGCTTTCTGTTTTTAAGAGTAGTTTGCATTTTCTAGAATTTTATATAATTGGATCAAACCGTCTGTATTCCTTTTTTTGTCTGACTTTTTTTGAGATTCATCCATGTTTTTCTGTGTTCCTTTTTTTGCTCAGAAAGATTTCATTTGTTTATTACTTACTTTGGCTGACAGACATTTGGTTTGCTTACAGTTTGGGGATTATTAAAGATAATGCTACTGTGAATATTCTGTATGTTTTGCATGGACATTGCTTTCATTTCTTTCGAATCAATACCTAGGAGTGAAATGGTTAGGTCATTTAATAGGTGTGTGTTTAACTTCTTAAGAAACAGCCAAATTATTTTCCAAAGTGATTGCACCATTTTTCATTCTTACCAGTTATGAGATTTCTGGTTGTTCCACATCCTTGCCAACGCTTAGTATATGCAGTCTTTCTAATTTTATTATTTATTTATTTTATTTACTGCCTTACTTTTTTTTGAGACAGGGTCTCACTCTATTGCCCAGGCTGGAGTGCAGTGGTATAATCATGGTTCACTGCAGCATTGATCTCCTGAGTTCAAGTGACCCTCCCACCTCAGCCTCCCAAGTGGCTGGGACTACAGGTGTGTGTCACCACATCTGGCTAATTTTTAAAAATTTTTTGTACAGGCAGGGTCCCACAACGTTGCTGAGGCTGTTCTCAAAACTCCTGACCTCAAGTGATCCTCTCGCTTTGGCCTCTCAAAGTGCTGGGATTACAGGCATAGCTCCTATGACTGGCTTCTAATTTTAGACATCTAATAAGTATGTAGTGGTATCTCACTGGTTTTAATTTGCATTCTGTGGGCTGAGTGCAATGGCTCATGCCTATAATCCCAGCACTTTGGAAGGCCAACGTAGGCAGATGGCTTAAGCCCAGGAGTTTGAGACCAGCCTGGGCAACATGGTGAAACTCCATCTCTACAAAGAATACAAAAATTGGCCAGGTGTGGTGGTGCACACCTGTGGTCCCAGCTACTCTGAAGGTTGAAGTGCGAGGATCATTAAAGCCTGGGAGGTCAAGGCTGCAATGAGCTGTGATTGTGCCACTACACTCCAGGTTGAGTGATGGAGTGAGACCCTGTCTCAAAAATATATGTATTTTTTGCATTCTGCTAATGATAGTGATGTTGAGGATTTTTTCCTTTATTTTCCACGAATATGTCTTCTTTTGTGAAGTGTTTGTTCATATCTTTTGCCCATTTTTCCCTTTATTTTCCATGAGTGCCTTTATTTTCCAGGAGTATGTCTTCTTTTGTGAAGTGTTTGTTCATATCTTTTTGTCCATTTTATATTGAGTTGTTTTCTTATTACTGGGTTTTGAGAACACACACACACACACACACACACACACACACACACACGATACAAGTCCTCTATAAGATACATGATTTGCAATTATTTTCCCCCAGTCTGT
Source organism: Aotus nancymaae (assembly GCF_030222135.1). Lineage (NCBI taxonomy): Eukaryota > Metazoa > Chordata > Mammalia > Primates > Aotidae > Aotus > Aotus nancymaae. The sequence goes on along the minus strand of NW_026988418.1, from coordinate 66,475,064 downwards.
GGCTTATCTTTTCATTCCCTTAATAGTGCAGAAATTCTTCATTTTAATGAAGTCCAATTTATCAAATTTTAAAAATGGATTATACTTTCAGTATTGTATATAGGAAATCATCATCTAACTCAACATCACAAAAATGTTCTTTTATGTATTTTTTCTGGATGTTTTATAATTTCGGGTGCTACATTTAGATCTATGATCTATTTTGAGTTCTTTTTTTAATATGGTGTGTGGTATGGATCACAGTTTATGTTTTCTGCATATGGTTATCCAGTTGTTCCAGCACCATCTATTGAAAAGTCTATTCTTTCTCCTTTGGGTAGCCTTGTATCCTTGTTGCAAATCAATTATCTATATACGTATGGGTTTATTTTTGGACTCTCTGTCGCACTGATCTATTTATCTATCTTCATGCCAATACCACCTGGTCTCTATTTTATTTTAGCTTTATAATATATCTTAAAGTCAGGGAGGGTAAATCCAGTTCTTTTTCCTTTTTTGCAATCCCATCGTGGTTGAAAGTAGAGGTCAGACTGATGCATTTTAATTCCAGTTTGATCATTTGATTCTTGTGTGATTTCAGACAAGCCAGTTAATTATGTTTATTACTCATTTATGTACCTGTTCATTGTTAGAATTATATATTGTAATTCTTAGAGTAAATGCTAAATATTATTAAGAGCCTGAACTAGGAAGATAGCTCTGGAAATAAAAGGAACTAACCAGGCACAGTGGTGCATGCTTGTAGTTCCAGCTACTCAGAAGGCAGAGGTAGGAGGATTGCTTGAGCCCAGGAGTTGGAGGCTGCTTGGCAAAATAGCAAGGCCCTGTCTCTCTAAAAAAAAAAAAAAAGAAAAATTTACTGAGATAGTGAGAGGTCCCTAGTGAGTACATTACATTTACCCATACCCTGTACCACCCGCAGTTCCAGTACAGGTGCAGTTCACTGGGGCCTTGTGGGCTCATTTAGATCTCTTTGAGCTGATAGAATGCACGGATGCAGTACTGGAACTGCAGGTGGTACAGGGTATGGGGAAATGTAACGTACTCACTAGGGACCTCTCACTATCTCAGTGCAGGGACATGCTCCTGCCCTTTCATCTTCCATGTTGAAGTTTTGCAGCAAATTCTTCCTGGAAGCAGGACTGATCACTTACTTTAAACCAAAAGTTAACAACAAATAAAGGTGAAAAAGAAAAATAAAATTGGTCAGGATCCCCGAGTTTAAAATAATTATTCTACCATATCAACAATTTTCTGTACAGCTCTCTAGAATTTTTATTTAGACAGAAATTGTTTTAAAAAGAAAGACCTTCTACATATTACTTTGAAACCAAGGTTACAGTAGCTTTTTGGCCTGCTTGGCGCGGCTTTCTCCAACTCTCTTCTTCTTTTCAGTCTTTGAAATACCTGTCCCTGCCAGTCTCCAAGTGCCCCTAGTTACAGGTCAGCTCCACACTGAAGGGGAGGAGCTACTTCCTAGGGTCTCTTCCCAGCATCACAGCCCCACATCCCAGCGACCAACGGTGTTATATGCCTGGGGGCCAAAGAGGACCCTAATTGCTTTGTTTTGTGCCATGTGAATACTATGTTCAACAGGATGGCTGGTGGACGGGAGACATGTTTGACTTTGATTGGATTCATTCTTACCTGTCTTAAAATGGTGAGTTCATCATTCCAATTACCTGCAATTATTTAGGGGAAAAAGAAAAGACACCTTCTTTTTCTCTCCTTTTTTTGAGGAGTTGGGAAATGGGGAGATGATAGAAATAGAAATACTTTTGGTTCGTACCCAGGTTGCATATGCTTGCATGTTTGAAATTTAATGCCATATAATAGAGAAAGAAAACAAGATTATCATTATATTTTAAGAACAAAGATTTTTGAAAAATCTGTCAGCAGCTACTGACTTGGTTCAATAGGCAAATTCAAAGGGAAAAAAATGAAATAGTAATGGGATCTGCTCCAGCCTCTAAATTCTATTTAGAGTTGCTTTGTGGTAGATTTGGGTGCTGGGAAATGATTTGTGCAGATAAACAATTGCGTGGATAGAAAAACTGCTCACATTAGGTATAAAAATGTTGTGATTAATTTATTACTGCTTTTATTCATGCTTTACATTTGCTCAAGTGGTGTTTTTCTGTATGGTTCTAATTTTCTCAACTTTCTTTTTCAGGTTGCTTCATTAAAATCAGGTACAATTTTCTGACATGCAAGTTTCTCTTCCTCGTATTTGATTTTAATTTCCATTGTTAATTCACGGGCTACCCTGAAGTGTAAAGGATAGATGAGGGAAAAAAAAACCAACATTTTCTGAGCACTCACTGGGTGCTAAGCACTATATTGGGTCTTGGGGAGATGATAATTGGTAAGACAAATAAATGGATTGAACTTGAAAGATAATATTTATAAAGTGTTCTTACTGAGTACTGTAATGTATAGAGTCATGTAGGCATGCATTTTCTCATATACAGTTAGCCATGTGTGAAATATTACAATGATTATCACTTCATTAAGATATTTTACAGAGTCTAATTTATATAAATGTTCTTGTTTATTTCTGGGGAATTAAAGGAAAAAATGAGAAATGTTAGATTTGATTAAATTGTCAATTTTCCCTACTTTAAAAAGGGCTTTATACTTCTAATATTGCATATTTAAAATATAGACAATAGTCACTCAGAGCGGAAAGGGGACCCTCTTTTAAAAATATTTGATCTCCATCTTTCTTGAGTAGATAACTGAAGGCAAAAGTAATTTCTCTAGAGGCCCCTCCCAGCCCACTCGTGGTATAAATCTAAGTATCTGCAAAGGAAATTTATTTTTAGGAGGATTTAGTTTATCTGTAGGAATCACATAATATCAACCATATCACCAATAAATTCTCATAGTGATTCAACATAAATTGGAATAATTTTTATTTATTATTTTGTCTACACCACAGAAAAGGAAATGAAATTAAGACAATTTAAAAATTTGACATAGATACATGTCTGAGCCATGAAATTTCATAAAATTCGTGCATATATAGTAAGTTTTTTAAAATTACTATTTCCTGGCCAGGTAGCAAGGCTCATGCCTGATTATAGCCAAGATGGGAGGATCGCTTGAGGCTAGAATTTCAAGACCAGCCTAGGCAACATAGCAAGACCCCATCTCTTTAAAAAATTAGTATTTCTTGCTTTATTCTTATTTACTTGTCTTATTCTTGAGAGATCTTTAGGATTAGCCAGGAAACTATAGGAAGGACTGCTTGGCCGTATACAAAGTGGCTTTTTAAATAAGTGGCCTTTGGGTGAACAAAATCTAACTCTGTTGTTTCTTACATGGTCCCAGCATACCCAGGACACACCAAGCCCTCAGAACAGGCCCCGATCCTCATAGCATCTGCACTATTCTAGAGAAGTGGTGGGTCAGGCTAAGCTGCTGCTGCTGCTGCTAATTGAGTTGTCCTGGCTTTCCAATAGGTGGGATGTGTTACACTGTATAGGAGGTTTCACTTTGGTTGTGTGTATTTTGATTCTCTTTGGCCTATGGTATTGCTGTGTATCTGTGTCTGGTCACTGTGGGCTCATTTAGATCTCTTTGAGCTGATAGAATGCACAGATGCCCAGATGCTGAGAATCAAAAGGTTTCATTTTTGACTGATCAGAGTTGTTGGTTGCATATCTAGGGAATAAAGTTTTCTCTTTCATGAGTCCAGTCAGTGGGCTAAACATAGAAGTAAGAAAGAGTAAGGAAATGCTGCTACTTTATGGAGTCTTACACTCAAACTTCTCATCTCTTAAAGGGCAACATACTACAAAAGTGTTGATCTTCTTTCACTGTTGATGCTGGTCAGAGCCTACCCTAAAACCAGAGGTAAAACAGACAGTCTATCTCTCCAGCTTGTGTTTGCCCCACGCTCCTCAGAATCCCACTTTCACAGGACCCCTCCATTGCAGTGCATATGGTCTGGCTTTTCCAAACCCATAAAAATTTACTTGTCTTGGCTCATACACAAACATGTGTGTGCATGAGCACACACACACACACACACACACGTGTACATATTTTCCAAGTGCCCTAACACACACTATTTCACTTAATCTTTACAACAATCCTAAAATGCAGATATTTTACATTTCAAAGTAAATCCTAACATGTAGATATTTATTATCTGTATTTGCCAAGGAAGGTAACAAGTCCAGAAGAGGTACAATGACTTGCATGCCTTCACACACAAAAGTAATAGCAGGGCCAGGGCTCAAACCCAGAGTTCCTAAATCCAAATCCTTTGCTGTTTTCCCACCACACAACCCCGAGTTTCATTCTGCTGTATTGGCTTCCTGCATGATGACTTCCAAGCAAATGTGCCTCTCCTAGATCAATTCCATGAGGCCAGTGTTGTGGAGCCCTCAGGCCCCATGACAGACCTGTGGGGAAAGTCTGTGTCATGCTAACCTTTTAGATGCCTTTCAAATCACTCCGTGAATGCATGATCAGCCTCCTGTGTCCGTGGCTAGTTTGGTTGTCATTTTCCCAGGAAGTCAGTTTATTCCAATGAACAGGACTGGTAACATAGGGGATAAGATTGAATGTGGGGACAGAGGAAACAGAAGGAGTTGAGAGACACCAGAAAATTAGAGGAAAGAAGGCATATAGCACAGGATAATTACCTGGGGGAGCAGAAGAGGGGTGTGTGTGTGTGTGTGCCTGTGTTGAAAGAGAGAGTGCCTGTTGGGGCTTTCTGTTCCTCAGAGGAGAGAGAGAGCATAGCCCTTTCCTACAGAATTGGCTTCCACTGACAAGTGGCTATGATGAGCAGGCCTGTTACTTTCCCTCAGTATACATAACTGTCGTAATTTTCTTTCAATGGCAAAAGAGACAATCCTGGGTGATGTTCAAGGAATGTCTGGCCAGGGCACAGAGGAGACTTTGTTCATTTTTGCAGCATGGTTATTTCTGAGATGCTGCCAAAGCTAACTCTGGGCTATTGGTACAAAAAGAGAAGGTTGTCTGTATCTTGCACATGGGGACTTGGCTCTGGGAGAAGGGGAACTGATACTGGAGAATCACCTGTCTGTCTTTACTCCTTCTCCGTCTTTGCCCTATAGTTCTGCTTGTTTGTCTTCCTTTTAGTTTTGAATTTGGCCTATAGTGATTTTACCTAGCAAGTGGAGTACATTAAACCTCAAAGGCCAAATGCCAGTTTCAAATAAAACCCAGCTATTTTTGTTTGACCTTTTCTTCCATTTGGATCTCCTATATCCAAGACATTTTTGCGTCTATGAAATTTTGTAAAGTAGTCTATCTGATTACGGTGCTGTATCTCCTGCTCCACACTCCCAAGTGTAGGAATGCCTTGTGTAAGTGCAGGACATAAGCATTCATATCTCCCTGGCAAACCATAGCCTGGGCTGTCGCATTCTTGTGCTGAGGCAGATATTTTGATAGAGAAATGGGGAATAAAGTTTACTTTTATTTTATATGAAAGAATCTGAGAATTCTTCCACTCTGATAACATGATAACATGAAAGAAAGTGCTACTGAGTAATTATAACAAAGAACTCGATCCTCCCTCCTTCCTCCATTGTATTAAATGTTATCTGGAAAACGTGCAAAGTACGTGAGAGAGTGACCACAGCCACGAGGCAGAGGCAGGGGAATGGAGATGGGTCCAGCTGGAGGCCGTGGGACGATCGTGGGACCCAGAGGGGAGATCAATGGCAAGGCAGCCTGCAAAATTTACAGAATGCCCAACTAGGGTAGAATCTTCTGGAAGAAAGCCTCTCAATTATTCTCTCTCTCTTCCCAGACTTCTTTCCTACGTAATTACTTCCCATTCTTATTTAGCTGTTTTAAAGGTACAAAAAGTGCAAATTTCTCCACAGGCAACTGGGGAAAACTTTGAAATCTCATCCCTGAATGAGAGGGTTGAGCTTTCTAGATCTCTTCTGGAGAGTAGCTTAGTCTTTGTTTTTCTGTTTTTCCTTGATCTGGATAATAAGGGCAAAGCTTATGTCTGAAGGAAGGCATGAGAATGATTTATCTTGAAGAGTAAAATGATGAAAGAAGTCACCCTTGTAGGTATCTTGGCTAATGTATAACTCTAAAACCTCTTTCAGCTCCGGAAATACCCACTATTGATCAGGCATATTCAAAAATCAGCAACAGTATCACTGTAGAATGGGCTACAGTGCCGGGTGCCACCAGTTACCTCCTCACAGCTGAAGATGGGAACACGGTCATTGAAACCATGGTGGCCAATTCCCCAGGCACTGTGACGGGACTAAAGGCTGCAACCTTGTATGAAATCACCATCAGATCCATCAGCGCTGCTGGGAGAAGCCAGGCATCACCTCCAAAGCAGGCAAAGACAGGTGGCTGGATGGATGCTCATCCTCCGTTGAGTGTTTGCTTGTGACTTGGATCAGTTATTCTGGTGCTGCAAATGCAGAATGTGATTTGGTGTCACATGAGTGCCTACAATTCAGGGCCCAGAAGTGAAAGCTACCAAATGATGCTTTTTGAGAATTCAGCTATCTGTGGAGGAGGTGGCATTTAAATGCCAGATGCTTTGCTTTGGAAAATAAAGCCCATTTCTGGGCATCTTTAAAAGCATCCCAGCTTTTAAATCTCTGAAATACGGATTTCTGGTGTTAACATGCCAAATGAAGAACACGTAGAAGGGATTTTGCTGCACTCTGACCATATGGCATATAGGTTAACAAAACAAATAAAGCATTTATAGTTTGTCATCAGCATTACTGAAATTGATTTGATAAAGTTGTACCTAAGCATATTTCTGACAAGTTATGTGTATATTAAAATAGTGTGACCCATCATTTCCCCGTTGATTTATATTATGATTATAGGACTGTTTTATCTAATTTCTGACCAACTTCCGGTTAAAAGATATTTAGAGTTTCTCTGTTTCCCATTCCTCTGCCAAGTCATTTATGATTAGTATTCACTTAAATAGCAATTATTTAATGAAACTCTGTTGTGAATCCTCCTATAAAGCAAATAATTATTGTATAATATGGATAGCCAACCACAATTCACTTACTTCTAAATTTGAATTATCCTCTATTGGACTTTGGTAACACAAATGCATGCGTTTTTTTTTTGTTTTTTTTTTTTTTAGTGTTGGCTGCACCAATTCTAGAAGTAAGCTCTCCAAGTTCAGACTCCATTCTTGTGCAATGGGAAGCTGTATACATGGCGATTGGATTCTCTGTGTCTATTATGCGAGCCAATGGCTTGGGGAGTATATGGAAAGAGAATACTACAAACACCTCCTTGACATTCACCAGTTTAGAAGCCGGGACTCTCTACACCATAAAGGCCTATGCATGGAATGCCAACGGAATCCCTGGGGATGACTCCACCTGCAATCAGAGAACAAGTAAGAACTTCTCAGCTCAGCCTCAATCTTACTTTTGATTAACGAGGGGGGCTGTGCGTTGCAGCCATTAAGAGCAGTGTTACATGACAAGTGCAGAGCAGCTGGCAGCAGCTATTTAAATTTATTATGAAGTTATTTATAGTGCCTTGTCTATTTCTCCTTGGTAGTTTAAACGCTTCCTGCATGGATAAAGGAATGCTACTCAGAATGCACACAGCATGGCACGACCCTCAAATATCCAACTCAATTTCAGCATTCACATTTGACATCACACAGAAAAAGATAATTCTTGTTAGGTTTGCCCATCACCCCTTGTCCCTTACTGGGTTCAGGCCAATATAAGTAAGTATAAGAATTGGGCCAAATAGGAATTCATTTATTCAGCAGATATTGAGTGAGTGTGTGCCAACGTTGAGCTGGGATTGTTCGACAGACACAGCAGCAAGCAAAGCAAGGTTTCTGCAGGCACAGTGCTTGATGCTGCAGTGAATTCGTGTTATTCAGGTCTGTTTCCCAGAGGTCTTAGCTTGGGTCTGAAGCCAGCACAGGGCTTCCCACTACTGCTCCTCCAGCTGTGGGGAAAAGCTGGAGCTTGGTGTGCATTCTCTCACCGTCCCACCCAGGGGTCTCCCGAGCAGAGGACCCTGCAGCATTACAACTGGAGGTCCAAATTGAGCTGCTGGAGTGAGCCAAGAGAATGAGAGAGAGAGTGAGAGAGAGAGAAAGAGAGGTGGTTTTTCTTTTCTTGAGGCAGAGTAAGCCATCCACTGGCAATATAACCTTAACAGATAGGAGACTCTCACCAACCGGATTAGCTGTTTCACCACTTGGGGAGGACTCAGGAAAGGATGGAAAGAAACCAGAAATGTTCTCTCTCCAGCGTTCCCTACATTTGGAGAGGTATGGAAGTCCCATAGTCTATGGGTCAAGGCAGAATGCAGGGAGAAGAAAGGGGTTTGCCTATTATACTATTTCCCTAGGGAGGTAGTATAATCATAGCCCTGAGGTGATTCATGACAGGATTGGTGAGTCAGGATGTCTGTGATGAGTCAGGATGTCTGCCGCAAGTCAGTCTCCCTTGACCTTTTCCTAAGCTGGCTTGCTTTCTTTCTTCCCTTATCTTCCCTTCCCGTCCTTCCCTTTCCTTTCCCTTTCACATTGCTTTTTTCTTTCCACATTTGTTGAGGGCCCACTATGTGCTGGGCATAGGTTAGCTGATGGGAATACAAAAGCAAATACAGCATGATCCCTCCGTTCAAAGAACGAATTATGTCAAAGGAGAGACCAGCAGTGAGTCAGCATTTCCAGTTCCACCTGACCAGTGCTTTGCCAGAAGGCTGCAGACACAGCAAGGCACAGGAGGGAGCATCTTCATCGGGCTGGGGGACTGAGAGAGCATCCCACATAATAACTCGTTTCTGAACGACTTCGCCTTCATAGGTTTCCCCATGTTCTACAAAGCTTTACAGAGTTTAGATTTCACCTCTGGATTAGTTTCCTAGGGCTGCTGGAACCACAAACTGGCTGGCTTGAACAATAGAAATGTTTGGTTTCATGGTTCTGGAGGCCAAGAGGTCTGAAATCAAGGTGTTGGCTACGTTGGTTCCTTCTGAGGGATGTGAGGAAGAATCTGTTCCAGGCCTCTCTCCTTGGCTTGTGGATGGCTATCTTCACATTCACATGGAATTTTCCCTACATGTGTTTATCTGTGTCCAAATTTCTTCTTTTTATAAGGAAATCAGCCATATTGGATTAGGTCCCACCCTAATGATCTCATCTTAACTGATTACATCTGCTATGACCCTATTTCCAAATAAGGCTACATTCTGAGGGTACTGGGGGTAAGAACTTCAACATACGAATTTGGAGGGAACCCAAGTCAACCCCTAACAACCTCTCACTGCTCTACCTATTTTTCCTAGTTCTCCCATGCCCCCTGTGGGAAAAGCAAGTTGCCCTAAAACACTGCAGGTTATCCCTACCAGCCTTGGGCCCAGCACTTCCCTAAAGCAAACCTGCCTTTGCAGACAAGCTGACCATGGGGACTGTCAAGGTGGCCCACAGGAAACACATGGCAGGTTCCTGGCTTACGGAGAAGGAGTTAGGTCCTCATGTCCTCAAGTAGACCTTCCCTGTTTATCCCATACATGTCCAGAGGTTGCTGGTCTCTGCTCACAGATTGTCTAAGCAGTTTCCTAAGGGCTGCTGGGTGGGCGTTATTACAGCACAGATTCCAAGGAACCGAGGCCAATTTCTCCTCTCCCCAGGCCAGGACACCTCCTTGTGCTTTTTTAATGTGGTAGCTCTTAAGAAAGGAAGGCATATTTTCAAGAATGTAGGGTTAAGTGTTTTGGAGACACTAAAAGACTGCCTTAATATGTGAGCATCACACTTGATACCTTCCTTCCTTCCTTTTGATGATGGATGGAAAGAAAATATGCTCCTCTAGAAACAATTATGACCTAAAAGCTATTGCAGTAAGAGTTGTAGCAGAGGTCAAAAGTAAAGAAGGGGTATGTTCAGTTTCATTGATCAATAACAGAAAATATTTGACATATCACTTAATAATAACATACCCACGTGGCCCTTTTAGTTGTTCCCATTTATAATTTCATTTAATTATATTTTTCTTTTTCTTTTTTTAACATCTCCTGGTAGCTGGTATGTAGCTATTATATGGTGAGGTTTTGTTTTATTTTGTTTACTTATTTATTGATTGATTGATTTATTGATTTAGAGATGGAGTTTCGCTCTGTCACCCAGGCTGGAGTGCAGCGGCATGATTTCAGCTCACTGCAACCTTTGCTTCCAGGTTCAAGCAATTCTCCTGCCTCAGCCTCCCAAGTAACTGGGATTACAGGCGCACGCCACCACACCCAATTAATTTTTGTATTTTTAGTAGAGACAGGGTTTCACCATATTGGCCAGGCTGGTCTCGAACTCCTGACCTTGTGATCCACCCGCCTCAGCCTCCCAAAGAGCTGGGATTATGGGCATGAGCCACCTCGCCCAGCCTCATTTAATTATTTTAACTACTTATTAAACAGTGTATTAATTCATTCAAAATATGCTTTTTAGCACCTATAGGTGTTAGGCCTTGATCTTATTAGATCTATTTACATATGAGAAAAAAATAATAAAAAGAATTAATAATATGGTCAAGGTCACACAACTTATTATGAGTTTGCGTAGTAGCAAATGTATTACCAGTTCCCAGGCATCATCCTAAACCCCAATTTTATGCTTTAAACACTTGTAATTATCCAACTCTTGGGTACCTTATTCTCCAGGCTCTGCAACATTGTAATGCCAACTCTTACTTCATTTGTAAGGTTACTACAAAATCTTAATTGTTTCTCAAAAATGTAGGTCCTCGGGCCCCTGCCAACATTCAAGTCTCTTTCGATAGTGGGGCTCTGAAGGCGTCTTTTTCATGGGCACCAGCAGAAGGAGCTTTCAATTATACTGTGATGGCTTTGAGTGACTCTTCAGAGCTGACCTGCAGTACAACTTTGAGCTCCTGCACCATCTCTTCCCTCCAGTGTGGAACTGAATACCTGATTTCAGTTTTAGCAAGTAATGATGCTGGATCTGGCAAATCATCCTCAGCAGTGACCCTGAAAACTGGTATGTAAGCAAGAATGAGATTGCTGTAGGGCTTGCAGCAGTGACTGCTGTAAGGGAGCCATTCACTGACAATGTTCCTGAACACTCTGGAAAAAATGAAAACGAAAGCCTGGTCTAAATGAAAGCATTGAGTTGGACATTCTCATGAGTTTGAATAATATTGATAGTGAAGCAAGATATTGTGCATTGCAACAAGCACTTTGTGGAAAATTAGAAGGCCTGGGATTCTATTCCAGATCTTTCATTAATAGTTTCTTCTTTTTCCTTTGTAAAGCTGTGAAAATTCTAAGATGTGGTTTGAGTTATACACAGCTCTAACTGTTCATACAGATAACTGCCTCTTCTTTACCATCATGTCTCGTGACCTAGGTTTGGTGGGAGTTGCCATTTTTTTCAGATAAAGATAGGATATTTCTAGTTCTCAATATATGTTTAGATATTTTTCCATTTTCATTCTTTTTTTTTTTTTTTTTTTTTGAGACGGAGTTTCGCTCTTGTTACCCAGGCTGGAGTGCAGTGGCGCAATCTCGGCTCACCGCAACTTCCCCTTCCCGGGTTCAAGCAATTCTCCTGCCTCAGCCTCCCGAGTAGCCGGGGCTACAGGGGTACACCACAACACCCAGCTGATTTTTGTATTTTTAGTAGAGTTGGGGTTTCACTATGTTGGCCAGGATGGTCTTGATCTCTTGACCTCATAATCCGCCCGCCTCGGCCTCCCAAAGTGCTGGAATTACAGGCATGAGCCACCTCATCTGGCCCCATTTTCATTCTTATCAGAGAGATAACAACATACACATGTTGAGGTTGACTCCTCTATTTAGAATTATCTATGTGTTTTGAGGATGGAAACTAACACTTAATGAAACTAGCATTTAATGAAGACCTACTGTGTTTCTGGCACTATAAGTATATTATTTCAGTTAAATCTTACTCAGTGAGGTAGATTCTATTATCTTCTTTTTTAGACAAGAAAATTGAAGCTCAGAGAAGTTACATAATTTTCCCAAGGGCACACTGATCATGAGCAGTAGAGATGGGATTCAAGCTGCTCAAGTTTGCCTAATTTCAATGCTTAAAGCCAAAGAACATGTCGGCAATTACAATAATGTCTACTTTATCCAACAGTCAGTTATGTCACTCTAAGTTTAAAAAGCTTCTCAGCAGGAAGAAAAGGAGCTGTCACTAAACTCATGCACTCCATTCCACAGGAAAAAAAAAAGATACAGCTATTCTCTCAGGCCCGAACTTTCTTATAGTTGTGTTAGATTAAGGTCAATGATAACAAACTTGATGACTTGGCTTCTCTTTTGATAACTATAATTTAATGTGGGTGGTACATTAGAAGTGATTATGAGGACAGCATAGCTGAGAGTGGGAGAAGAGAGAAAAAAACACTTTCAAAAGCATAGCAGTTCTGAGTTAGGCAGTTAGGCATTTAATGTAGGGGAGAACCGTGCAGTGTTTTTTAATCTTGGATGCACATTAAGAGCATCTGGGGAGCTTTTATAAAATCCCAATACCCAGGTCCCACTTAAGACCAATTGGAGTTGCTGGGAATAGAATCTGGATATGAATAGTTTGTAAAAGCTCCCCAGTTGATTCTACTATGCAGTCGGGGTTAAGTGCCATTGAAATAGTCCTTCACACTTATGGGTCCAGGAGGTTCTAATGTAGTCTGTGTATAACACAGTCATGATCATGGGGATGACCTTGACTTATCAATAAAAGAACTATGTTTACAAAGTACTATGTGTTTCCTGGGGCCAAATATGTAACATATTTTGGGAAGATTTCCACTAGAGAAGACTAAAATTTTTGAAGCTTAGCACTTGAATGAACCAACTTTATTTGAATTCATTCTTTCAGAAGATTTTGTTCCGTCAATAAATGAGGCATTATGTGGATAAATGAGGTATTGCCTTAACACAGAGAAACAGTCAATGTTAACCAAATTAATCCATGACTGTTTTTGACGTAGTCTAGCATTTATTGTGTGAGATAAATTTTAGGACATCTCCTGGATTTGTACTGAGTTATACATACTATTTGATTTGTTCCTTATTCACAGCATCTAGTATGTTAACTCTATGCTTAAGATGCTCCCTGGAGGATGTAATGGGCATGAGAATGTATTCTGTCATTCAATGCATGAGAGGCTGCAGTTAGAACTTTCCGGGTTGCACACAGTGGCTCATGCCTGTAATCCCAACACTTTGGAAGGCCAAGGCAGGTGGATTGCTTAAGTCCAGGAGTTCGAGACCAGCCTGGGCAACATGGCTAGAACCCATCTCTACAAAAAATACAAAAGTTAGCCAGGTACGGTGCATGCACCTGTAGTCCCAGCCACTCAGGAGGCTGAGGTGGGAGGATCACCTTAGCTTGGGAGGCAGAGGTTGCAATGAGGCTGAGATCGCACCACTGCACTCCAGCCTGGGTGATAGAGCAAGACTTTGTCTCAATTAAAAAAATGATAATAATTAATATTAAAAAAAAATTAGGCTGGGCACATTGACTCACTCCTGGAATCCTAGCACTTTGGGAGGACAAGGTGGGAGGATCACTTGAGGTCAGGAGTTCGAGACCAGTCTGGCTGACATGGTGAAACCCTGTCTCTACTAAAAGTACAAAAATTAGTTAGGCATGGTGGTGCACACCCGTAGTCCCAGCTACTCAGAATGCTGAGGCAGGAGAACCACCTCAGCCCAGAGGTGGAAGTTGCAGTGAGCTGAGATCATGCCACTACATTCCAGTCTGGGCAACTGAGTGAGACTCTGTCTCAAAATAAATAAATAAATAAATTTTTAAAAAGTTTTTTTTAAAAAAGAACTTTCCATGCCATGGAGACTTTACATATAAACCCCCAGAAAGACCTCGTTCCATTCCTTCCTACTTATGTGATCTTGGACAACTTACCAACCTCTACAAGCCTCAGTTTCCTCAATTGTAAGATGATAATAGTTGCTGGAAGAATTAGAGAAAATATTAATATCAAACACAATAAATGATGTCTATATTTTAATCTCTAAAACAGATAACTTCTGGGATATTCATTATTCTACTCAAGCCAGACTAGCTTCATCTCTGGATGAGTCAAATATTTCAACAAATAATCTAACAATGAAAATATTCATGCCTTAAGATGAATATGAATCTCTGATGGCCGATTATTTCAAACCATATTTCATTTACCAAGAGAATGTGACCGGTCGTTAAAATTTGTTGTAGTGGTTTGGGGCCTGTAACATAGCCTTTGTTCCTATAATGAAAATGTTCTATGCTTCCAGTGCACAGTTTTGCATTTTGCGCACCACATTCAATCTGTCACAAAGCTCAGAGTTGCTGATTTGGGTTGTATTGAAATCTTGGATAATTGCAAAGATGCAAAGAAAATCTCCTGAAGCAGTCTCATGATTGCTTATTATTGATCATTTCCTAGTTGCTTGTGCACCTGGAAGAGTGATGATCCAAGAAGATCCCCCTGGCCACCTGTCTGTGACTTGGTCCAATGTAGATCTGGGTGACTACTATGTGGCCTTTGTGAAGAGTGATGATGGCTTGGAAGTCCACTGCAACACATCTCTCACTCAGTGCAATTTCTTATCTAAGTGTGGCTTCACTTATTTTATTAGTGTTTTTGCCTATAATAAGGCGGGGCAAAGTCCTTTGGGTGACATATTCAATTATACCACAGGTAAGTCCCATTTGATGCTTGTCAAGGGAGTTCTGAGATCACTAACCTCAGCAGCAGAATGGATCACCTATTGCACTAACTGACCTGCCACCTGGGAGTCATTCTAGGGCCAAGTACAGAAAGTAATCTCTTATCTCACATTCTTTCCAGAGTAGGGAATTTTGGCTTTGTGGACCCAAGCATAACAAGAATGCAAGGTTTCAGAGTGAAAAGAGGAGAACTGTAGTTGTTCAATCTTGCTCTGAAAAAATCCACAAAGATGTACTCAGTGAGTGTTCTAGCATGTGCTGCTGCCAAAGAAGAGGCAGTGCCTCTGTTTCAGGAGGTCACTTTTTCCGTGAGACCAAGACAGACATACAATGGCCACGATGTTACATGGTATGGAGGGCTTTGGAATAGGACACCTGGGTTTACACCCTAACTTGACCACTAATTCATTCCTTCAGTAGGGACAATGATGTCTATCTACCTTGCTAGTTCCTTAGCATTCTCCACTGCAAAATGGGACAAATCATGAGAACATGAATGTGAAAAAGTCTTGTATGTGATAAAGCGTGATGCAAATATTTTTATTAGCATCACAATTGCTGTTGCTATTATTCTCCTCCACCAGGCTTGCTTTTTTTTTTGAGAAAGTGTCTCACTCTGTCACCCAGGCTGGAGTGCAGTGGTGCTATCTCAGCTCACTGCAACCTCTGCCTCCTGGGTTTAAGCAATTCTTCTGCCTCAGTGCAACCTCTGCCTCCCAGGTTCAAGCAATTCTCCTGCCTCAGCCTCCCAAGTAGCTGTGACTACAGGCATGTGCCACCACACCTGGCTAATTTTTTGTATTTTTAGTAGAAATGGGGTTTCACTTTGTTAGCCAGGATGGTCTCTATCTCCTGAACTTGTGATCCGCCCGCCTTGGCCTCCCAAAGTGCTGGGACCACAGGCGTGAACCACCACACCCAGCCTGGCCTTGATATCTTGTACAAGGCAGGAATTATGTCTTATTTTATTTATCTCTTCATCCTCAATACTTATAAAAGTGTGATCAGCATATGGGAGATGCTCAGGTTTTGAAGAATGAGTGGAGTGATTTAAAATTGAATAACTGCATTACAAAGAAGAATACTCAAACATAATTATATAAAAGTCTAGCTGAATTACAGTAAATTTTGCCAGGACAGGGGATCTAAATCATTGGCTTTTTCAGAATTTGGAATAAGAGGCTATTGACAAGGTCCTAACACAGGAGGGCCCTCCAGAGTGGCCTTGAACTGGATCTTGAAGAATGAATGGGAATGTATGTGAGGCAAGAGCATCCCAGGGAAACTCCAAGCTGAATCAGACATTTGCCAATGGGATTCTTCAGAGTCTCTTAAGACCTACCTATATACGGCGGGCACAGTGGCTCATGCCTGTAATCCCAACACTTTGGGAAGTCAAGGCAGGCAGATCGCTTGAGGTCAGGAGTTAAGACCAGCCTGGGCAACACGGAGAAACTCTGTCTCTGCAAAAAATAGAAAAATTAGCCAGGTGTGGTGGCATGTACCTGTAATTCCAGCTATGTGGGAGGCTAAGGTGTGAAAATCACTTGAACCCTGGGAAGTGGAGGTTGCTGTGAGCTGAGATCATACCACTGCACTCCATCCTGAGTGACAGAGCAATACCCTGTCTCTTTAAAAATAAATAAACAAAAAATTACATATATAACTGTGATCCCCACCCCCTAGCTTTATTTGATTTAGTGTCTAGAAAGGCTGACAGAATCTGAGAAGTTAGACTACATAAGATATTGCCAGGCAAAAGAGGGGAAAGGCTTTCCAGCAATCTTGTCTGCATGGAGAATGAGGGTGCACGTGGTGTGGGGAATTGAGGAGTCTGGTATGGCGGAAAGTCAGGGGAACGCAGCTGAACCTTACAGCTTGTGATGGCCTTGAATGTCATGCTGAGGATTTACCCTCTATGCAGTGGCAAATAGGCCAAGACTGGACCTGGACAGACCCATAGGGGGTCACTGTAGTCATTAGGGAGGGCAGTGGCAGAGGTCGTGGGCATGGGAGGTAAGGACTCAGTGTCCCCCTGGCTGCATTGCTCTTGATGGGACCGCCATTTTCCCTCTGCTCCTGCTTTCAGCTCCCTGTTGCCCTAGTGACATTAACCCGGTGTTGGTGTCCAGTGACAGAGTTGAGATTGTCTGGTCTCCTGTCCGTGGTGCCGAACTCTATGAAACCAAGGCTGTAGATGGGTATAACGTGGTTGAGTGCAATGACACTGCTCCTGCGTGCACCCTTTCAGCTCTAGAGTGTGACACCAAGTACAACATCACTGTGTATTCCTTCAGTGAAGTCCGAGGCAGCAATATGTCATGTACTCCTCAGTTCATAACCACAGGTAAGGCACAGCATCATCTCACTCACTGGTGTCTGAATGATTCACCCCAGCTGTGAGCCTCAGGATGGGCATTCAGTGAGACCAATAAAAAAGTTAAATGCCATTAATCAATATTTGTGGGGACCAATAGACCCCCTGTTGTATGAAGGAGAGGCAGAGGAAGTGGAAAAAAATGAAAACAAAAGGGGAGATGGTGGGGCGAGTGGAAGGTTTTGGCAATGATTACCTCAGCCATTCAGTTCCTCCTATCTTTAAGGAGCCTGCCTGTACTCACACCATGAAGGTTTTTAGATGTGTACCTTATTTACTTTCGCTTTTGGCGTTCACAATGCTCTTAAACATTTTCCAGCTAGTTCAATACTATATGAACCCAATGCCCTGTGTTCATGTCAACAGTTTTCCACACATAGGCACTATTATTTTGGCCTGCATACATGGCGTGGTTGAAAACTATGATGATCTCATTGAGGGGTAAATCAATTTTGGACCAAATGGCACATGTGATATTTTTGACTTATGCTGTTTCAATTAATACTCTAAAATCTCTTAGCTCCTTGCAGTCCTGAAATAAAAAATGTTTCAAGGGATGCATTCTCCATGATTAACGTACACTGGCGCTCCACTAATGATGATGCTACTTACACGGTGACTGCCCAGGGGGAGAAAGGACTGTATCAGTGCAGCAGCATGGGAGAGTCCTGTACCATGGGGGGCTTGCCCTGTGGCTCAGTGTTCTCTGTCACTGCTGTGGCCGAAACACAGGCAGGACGGAGCCTGCCCAGCTACAGTGTGCCCCTGGAAACTGGTATGTAGCAACCACCAGCCTGAATGTTGACTTCGGTGGGGTCCTTAGGAAGTGTTTCAAGATGTGAACTCCCTTATTTAATCTACCCTCACTGCAATAGAAATACATTAAACTCAGAGACATGTTAAAGAGTCCTGGTCATAGAAAATAAAATTTTCAATATTTTACAGGTTCTGTAAAAATATCCTCAAGACTAGTACATCCATTCACTGGCATCAGAGAAGGAATACTTACTCATTCTGCAAAACATTTATTTGGATTCATATTCCCCTATGATATAATCTATCAAAACAGCTAACAAATGAGTAGCCACCTAAGCTGGGTTGTTACTTCTTTGGCTCAGCCCTTTCAAATTTTTCTCTTTAAAAAATGCTTTCTGACTTTCAGTTTCCTGATAGGTAAAGGGGAGATAATGGCCTCATAGGGTGGTTATGAGTATTAAATTGACTAATGCTGCTCTGCACTCAGCATAGTGTCTGATACATAGCAAGAGCTCCATAAAAGAAAACTACTATTACATCATAGCATTGTGTGTGAATGAAACGTGGCAAATCACTTCAAGCCTTTGGACATCATTTTTTTTCTTATATATAGTGATACATAGTATTTTGGACTGTAAAAGTTGAAATACCTAAACAAAGAAAGCAGCAGTAGGATAGAGACCATACAAAATACTGTATACTTGAAGAGGTTGGGTATCCTATATTCTGGGTAATGGGTCCCTGAAAATCAAGATGCTGTGGTATTGTAAGCAGCTAAGAAATTAAGCTTTTATATCGGTGATGTACTATGAAATTTTCAAGAAAGGCAAATTATACTTAATTGCTAATGCTATGAAATATTCTATTGGGAGAAGTGAATGCAACCGTTGCTTTGAAATTTGCAATCAGAATTGGTGAAGATGGGGGCAACAAAGGATTTCTTTCTTATTCTGAAAAAAAAAATGGTGGAAACTTTCAACAGCCAGTTGGTGCAGTGAATTCATGGGGAAAGACCCACTATATACAGTGAATGTTACATGACGCATCAGAGGAAATGAACAAAAAGAAATGGAAAGTTTGGGGAATGTAGGATATTGAGTAAAACACAGGCAAAATACCATTCCTTGTCATTTCTCACAGATAATCTTCAATGGAAATAAACCTCCAGTTCTTTTTCTTTTATCCCATTTCAGCGCCGTGCTGTCCAACTGGTCTGACGGTGACTCAGATCACCCAGTCAGTAATCAACGTGAGCTGGACTATTGGGACGGTGGCTCAAACCCATGTTGCAGTTCTGGAGTCACACACTGGACAGTCTAAGTGCCACACTCATCAAAACCACTGCCTCCTGGGATGCATCACATGTGGCATCAATTACACGATGACATTAAAAGCAATTAGCGCCACCGGGTTGGCTGCGGATTGCTCCTCCTTAAGTTATTTCTCTAGTAAGTGAATTCTAGCTCTGGAGTATCAGTAGGGACTTGACTATTGTAAATCCAGGCATAAGCCTTTCCTCCTTGTTTAAAAAGATGCTGCATCTCTACCTAGTTTGACTTATAAGTTCAGATTACCTTCTAAAATGGTTATAGTTTTCCCTTTGACTTAGAGCCTCAAAGCTTCAGAGCCTTCTGTTGGTAGTTGGTGAATTAACTCCCCTAGTAACAATGTTCATGTTTGCTTTTTCTGAAGGGACCATGCGTCTTTAGATGACACAGCTACCTGCAACACAGAATAACTCCGCCTGGCAGAGTTTACTGAAAGCATTAGAGCACACATTTTATTTGGTTTGCATTTTTTTCTTCTCATTATTATTATGCTACTACCTCTCTTTTCTAAGCTCCTTCAGCTCCTTCAATGGTTTCTTATTTCAACAGGCAAAGAGAGCAAAGACATCTGTCTACTGACAGTATTGTACCTTGTTCTTCACAAAGACCAAAACCATTAGGGAATAGCAGGGGAAGGTAAAAGCAGTGCGAGGTTACCAAATAAGATTTCTCTTGCATGATTCTAATCCACTGAAGTGGCTACTTATAGCATGGTTTTGAAAAAACTTGTGAGGATGCTTCTCAGGCTTAAGGAGAAAGAGTACAATGATCAGTTACGCCTGCCTGGGGCATGAGATGCAAGAGCTGGAATACAATTTTGGCATCCCAGAGGTAGTAGAGTCTTAATGGGGAGTCAAAATTAGACAGGGATTCATGATTTTTTTGTTTTTTGTTTGTTTGTTTGTTTGTTTGTTTTGAGACAGAGTCTCACTTTGTCACCCAGGCTGGAGAGCAGTGGTGTGATCTTGGCTCACTGCAACCTCCACTCTCTGGGCTCAAGCAATTCTCCTGCCTCAGCCTCCCGAGTAGCTGGGATCACAGGCACCTGCCACTATGCCTAGCATAGAGACAGGGTTTCACCATCTTGGCCAAGCTGGTCTTGAACTCCTGACCTCATGGTCCACCCTCCTTGGCCTCCCAAAGTTCTGGGATTACAGGCGTGAGCCGCCATGCCCGGCCAACATGGATTTTTATAAGCTGTGTTGCCTAATCTTCCCTGATTCTGTCTCCTCATTGAAAAGACAGGAACAGTAATATTTTCCTAGTGTATCCTTCAAAGTCATTTTGAGAATCAAAATAAGTCATAATGTGAAAACATTCAGAACATGCTACACATACGTCAGCTGGACTGTATTTCTTTTGAGCCATTATCTTGTATTGGATTAACTGCCTAAGTTCTCACCTTGAGAGCCAGTTCTCAGAATATGGCCTATTGCTTACTCTTTACATAATAAATCAAGTAAGCCTGATTATAACAACATTTAAAAATTATACAATAGAATCTTTAACTTAGTTACTAAGGAATCCATTTGGTGCCCTTATTGGCACCTAATGTGTGGCTTGCTCAAGGTATTTAGAAAAGGATAAAAATACAAATGAACTACAATGGATGAAGCGTGAACCAGCAAACTTGGTCACTGGCATGTTGTATAAATGGCTGCACCCAAGGTGTCATGCTACTCAGCTCAGCAAAATTGTTTTTTTCAATTAGGGCTAAATGCAGTTAATTATATTTAAGTTTAATCCCACGAAAATCAAATGAAACCAGGGCACTATGAGGGATCTTGACAAGGATGCTGTGCCTTTGACTCACAGTTTGAGTCATGTACAATATGTATCTGCCAATTTGTGGACCTTTCTGACTCACCATTGTTCTATATTAAAAATTCATACCACACGCCACCTTCACACATGGATTTCTTTTTCTTTCCTTCTTTCTTTCTTTTTCTCTCTTCTTTTTCTTCTTTCCTTTCTTTCTTTTCTTTCTTTCTTTCTTTCTTCCTTTCCCTCCTTCCTTCCCTCCTTTCCTTCCTTCCTTCTTTCCTTCCTTCCTTCCTATTTTTTGAGACAGGATCTCACTCAGTCTCCTAGGCTGGAGTGAGTGCTGTGGCACAATCATAGCTACTGCAGCCTTGAACTCCTGGGCTCAAGCCATCCTCCTGCCTCTTCCTCCTAAGTAGCTGGGACCACAGGTGTGCACCACCACAACTGGCTAATTTTTTTTTTTTTTTTGTAGAATCAGGGTCTCCCTATGTTGCCCAGGCTGATCTCAAATTCCTGAGCTTAAGCGATCCTCCTGCCTTGGCCTCCCAAAGTGCTGGGATTATAGGGATGAGCCATCGTGCCCAGCCACCCATGCATTTCTGATTATGTGGCCCACTATGGAAAGAACTTGAGAACCCCTTCAAATATTGCTCTGACCTAACCAGTAATTAACCCTGTTATTTAGAAGAGTTCACTTATATTTTTTCCCTGCAGTGTGATTAAGGCTATGTTTGGATGATGGTGGAATAAAACAAGTGATTTTGTGTTTGTTTATTTTTATTGCCTAGGTGCCTGCTGCCCTTTGGGGGTGAAATTATATCGATTGGGCCCTAATGGCATCCGAATCTACTGGCAAGCCTCCAGGGGCTCTGCCAATTACAGCACTGACCTCTATGGCTCCAAAGGCATTTTCACGTGCACCCCAAGTGCTGGCCTCAGTTTCTGTGATGTCGCTGAGATACCCTGTGGGGATGTATACACTGTGATGGTCTCACCAGTTGCTGAAACAGGATTGAAGCTTACTTTCTGTCCAAAAAAAATATATTCAGGTAAAGCAAGTTATGACAGTTTATCGAAAAGTAACCCTTAATTCAGATCTGTGAATTAAGAATCAAAGCAATCAAACTTATTTGCTATGTAGGAAGAACACAGAGGGCATGAAATTTTTTTTTTGAGATAGCGTCTCAGTCTGTCACCCAGGCTGGAGTGCAATGGCAGAATCTCGGCTCACTGCAACCTCCACTTCCCAGGTTCAAGCAATTCTCCCGCCTCAGCAACCTCCCAAGTAGCTTCGATTACAGGCATGCGCCATAATGCCCGGATAATTTTTGTAATTTTGTAGCAACGGGGTTTCACCATGTTGGCCAGGCTTGTCTTGAACTCCTGACCTCAGGTGATCCACCTGCCTCGGCCTCCCAAAGTTTTGGGATTACAGGTGTGAGCCACCATGCCCGGCTGAGGGTATAAAATTTCTACACAGTACAGGCAGATTCTGGCTGTGGAAGACCCCAAGCTTCTTTGGAATTGCGATGCTTTATTATTATTTAATTTAGAGATTATCTTCTCTGTTCCACTCCTCCCCTTCCTAAAAAGGAATAGATACTTGCTGCTTAACTAGTGAAGCAAATTTAAGATGATTTTCTGCTTTGAGATTTAGGGATCAAATTTTAACATAGTCTTATTGATAATGTAGACATCCTGGGACGTTGGAAATTAGAAGACTTGAACTTTTATTTGCACAGACTGAGAATTATGACTGAGGAAAAGTTAGAGGATTAGAAAAAATGAATTTACAAATCACAGGCCAGGCTTGGAAATATGAGTGGGCAGACAGTCTGTGATCACAAAACATGGCTGTCAGCAACTGCCATCTCACCAGAGCTGGCAGGAAAACATTAGCAATTCTCCTGCTGTGTTCCAGCACCTTCTGCTACCTTATCCAGGGCACAGTCATATATTTTTCATATATTCCTGGAAGAAAAGAGATGACGAAGCCCTAGAATTTTGCAGGTGGATAGAGAAAAAACAAACAAACAAACAAACAAAAAGAATAAATATTGGCTCACAAACCTTTACTGATAGCCAGAATCTAAAATTTCCAATGATATGTAGGTGACAAGAGGTTCAGATGGCCCTTGGTGATGGAAGGAGGCCAGTTCCTCCCAAGGGGGTATTCTCATTGTCCCTGGCTGTCATGCTCTGATTCTTTGGTTTTCCATTATTTGGTCCACAGGACAAGTTGGCCCAAGGCATAGTCCTATCGGAAGGGACAGGAATAGGTTTCTGGAGTAAGGATGAGCTCTTAGGAAGATAAGTCTACCGCTCAGTAACAATACTACATTATATCTGCATAATATTTTATAATTTATTGAGTAGTTTCATATTATATATCTCATTCAATGCTCAAAATATGCTATGCTGTAGGCGCAACAGATTTTATTATCTCCACTTTATAAATGAGAAAACCGAAGCTCAGAGGCCCCCAAATCTCTATCTACAACTCTTCTCTTCTCCTGACCCCTAAATCCATATTCAAATTTGATACCTCCAGCTGGAGGTGCCCATGCATTTCAAACCCCTCAGGGCCAAAAGGAACTCCTGATCCTCTGCTGTTTCTGATCTTCCTCCCATCGTCCTTGTTTCAGGTACACTAGCTAAAAACTCTGGAGTCAACTTCCATCTCCCTCACCCTCCGTATCTAAGTAGTCTCAAATTCTTGTCCTGGTCACTTTCATGATGGTTCCTAAATCCACCTTCTTCTCTTCATTCCCACAGCTACTGCTATGCCTCAGGCCCTCACCACCTCTCCCCTAGACTACTGCCCCAGTCCCATCTCCCTATCCTCACTCCAGCCTCCGTACTGTTACCAGAGTTGTCATTCCAGGACACTGGTCCAATTGTGTTACTTTATGCTTCCAGATCTTCAAAATCTTTCCATTTCCCCATAGGATAACATTCAATCCTCTGAGCATGCTGTTCAAAGTCCCTTATAATCTGTCCCCTGTCTATCTATACCTGCACTGTCCAATAGAAATTTAATGAGTCATGTATGAAAAATTTAATTTTCTTGTAGCCATATTAAATAAGTTAAAAAGAAAGAGGTGAAATTAATTTCATAATATATTTTAGTTAACCCAATATATCCAAAATATTATCATTTCAACATCTAATCAATATAAAAATTATTAATAGATATTTTACATTTTTTCATACTGTCTTTGAAATCTGGTGTGTCTTTTGCACTTACAGCACATTTAGTTCAAACTAGCCATGTGTTCAATAGCTACTTAAGTGTCTACCATACTAGACAGAGAAATTTTTTTGTGTGTGGGTTTTTTTGTTTGTTTTTTATTGAGACAGGGTCTTGCTTTGTCATCCAGGCTAGAGATCAGTGGCACAATCACAGCTCACTGCAGCCTTGACCTGCTGGGTTTGCGTGATCCTCCTGCTTCAGCCTCCCAAGTAGCTGAGACTATAGGCATGCACCTATTAGACTATAGGCTAATTTTTAAAAACTTTTTATAGAGACAATGTCTTGCTATGTTGTCCAGGCTGGTCTCAAACTCCTGAGCTCCAACAATCCTTTCACCTCGGCCTCCCAAAGAGCTGGTATTACAGGCATGAGCCACTGTCCCTGGCCTGAACAGAGAAATTTTAGGCTCATTCCACATCTGTCCTGAGAGGACACTACTCTCTAGTCTAGGTATCTGGCATCATTCATGCATGCTTGCTCCTGCTGCACACAACTCCTATGCTATATCATGTTCCTGAGCTACTGCAGTGCTCTTTTGTTTGACCAGAATTCCACCCCCGCAAACACCAAGAAAACTCTACCAGCCCCAATTTTCCTTGTCTGTGAAGCCTTCTCCAATTCTCATAAGCTGAGTTGATCCTCTCTCTCCCCGTTTTATGAACCCCCCAGCACCCTATCTGCACTGCAACACATTACTGTGAACTGAATGCATGTTACTTCTCCTAATAAATGATTATCTTTTTGACTCCCAGTATGTAGCACATAACTGTTGCCTGATATATTTTAAATTTAAAAAAGAATGAATCAATGAATTTATGCACCAAAGATCATACAGCTAAATGAGCGATGGAAGTCTTGTTCTTTCTCCTGCTCCATGCCCACAATTTCACCCTTAGAGAGTCATTCCTCTGAAGGCTAGTTAGCCACCAGAAGTCCTTGCGAGTTAGAACTCAAGCTCTTTGATGGAATGCTATCTCAAGTCTGCAGCCATTTCAGCTTAGTAACATTAGGTATCTAGACTCAAATTAGGAAATCCTCCTTTGCTCAGTGTCCCTGGTAAAAGCCATACATTTGGAAGATGTTTTTTGGTTTTGTTTGTTTGCAATATCAGTGCTGCCTTACTCTGATAATCAGGACAATATTGTAAATGACAACAACCAATATTTATTGAGTGCTATGTGCCAGGCACTATTCAAGGGGTTTATGTATATTAACTCAGTCCCTATAACAAACCTATGAGATTGGCATTCTTTTTTGTTTGTTTGTTTTTTCTTTTGAGATGGAGTCTCACTCTGTCGCCCAGGCTGGGGTGCAATGGGGTACTCTCAGCAAACTGCAACCTCCGCCTCCCAGGTTCAAGTGATTCTCCTGCCTCAACCTCCTGAGTAGCTAGGATTACAGATGCACACAACCACGCCCAGCTACTTTTTGTATTTTTTGGTAGAGACGGGGTCTCACCATGTTGACCAGGCTGGTCTCAAATTCCTGACCTCAGGGGATCTGCCCACCTGGGCCTCCCAAAGTGCTGGGGTTACAGGTGGGAGCCATTGCACTCAGCCAAGCTTGGCATTCTTATTCTTACTGCTTTCCAGATAAATTGAGGCACAGTGAAGTGACTTGCCCAGGTCATGCTGCTAGTAGTATCTTCTCTTATCACCCAAGTTCATTCTTGTTCGTTTTTGGTTCACTTTCCTTTTATTCTTTCTTCAGTTAAATCTTCACTATCCTAAATACATAAATGAATAAATTTTATTTTAAATGCTTGTGTTTTTATTACAGTAACTTGCTCTGGAAGTACACTTGGAATGGGTAAGTTATTTTTCTCATGGATAAAATAGAACAGGATTTGTGTTGCTCCATTTTTGGGTTACTTAATGAAGTCAGCTGACTTCAATTAGAAAGCAAATTGCTTTCTTTCTTTGATTCAAGGGGTTCCTGCTCTCTTGTCCCGTAACTTTTTCTCCCCATTATAGTGTCTCCTCTCAGATTCCACCAGTTAAGATGAATTTCTTTAAATTCTGAAGTCTTTTCAGTATTCTAGGGTCCTACAGGAAAATGTAAATAGTTTTTGGAGGGGCAGATGCTTCATCCCTCAAACTTCAGAAAGTGATTCCCAGCTCAGCTGTACATTGGAGTCACCTGGAGAGCTTAAAATTAACTGATGTCTGGGTTCTGTCCCCAGAAAGTTTGATTTAATGGGTCTGGGGTGAGAGCTGGGCATCAGGATTTATAAAAGCTCCTCAGGTGACTCCGAAGTACAACCAAGGCTAAGAACTGCTACTTTAGAGCCGTGCTCCTCAGACTTTATTGTGCACACACATCACCTGGGGCCGCATTGAAGCCAGATTCTGATTTGGTCAGTGTAGAAAGGATCTGAGGCTCTGCATTTCCATAAGGTACAGGTGAGTCTGGCGATGCCGAGGCTGCTGGTCTTACCACACACGGAGTAGCCAGGCATTAGAGAGAATCTGTTACTGGCCTGCTGCGATGTTTGCTCCTGGTTTGCATGAGTGGTTGTACCCCATAGAGAAAAAGGTGCTGAAAGGGCAACTGGAATAAAGAGCACCCTCACTGCCTCCTCGGTTTTGCTCAGTGATGATCTTATCTAGGCTATTTTGGTCGCCCCCACAGAGATGACTCTTGGCAGGGCAGTGGAGATGAGCAAACGGAGCCATGAGTGCTGACCCAGTAAGCAGTGTGTGCTGCTTCACGAGGAGTCCTCGTCATAGCCCTTTAGGGGACAGCTTGGTCTGAGGCTTTAGGAAAAAATCCCCTGGGAATATTATCAATCCAAACTACCGAATTGCCCCCCGCTCCGCCCCTCCCCATTCAGACATGGCTGACTTCCGATGGTGTGAGTGTAAATGAAGCCTTCCTGCCCATAAACCCCACTGGACAGTCTTCCAGCTGGGGCCGCCTCCCCACCCACACCCTCTTCTACTGGCAGGAGCTGGCTCTAGAGTCTCCACGGCCTGTTCTCTGCCTGGGCTTCCTTCCTCTCCAAGCCCATTGCTTCTCTAAGCACAGCAGGATACATACTTTTCAATTCCTGTCCCACCTGCAGGTCCGAAATAAGCACAATCCCTTTTAATTTTTCAAGAGTTTTTGTTTTCTATGACTACAATAAGGAACAGACTTGGCTTACAGAAAACAGACTGTTAGGACACTTCTAATTATAAAAAATTCCTCTAAAAAATCTCCCAAAGTACTAGAGACCCTAAGCCCTGGTGTTCAGTAAAGATGCATGGGCCTAGGTCTGCATTCTTAATCAGTATCCCCCTGAGACACAGAGGTGTGGTAGAAGTGTCTTAGGCCCCCAGGGGAGAGAAGTGGTATATGATACATTGGCCTTCCCTATGATTTTGTTAAAGAAAGAGTTTCTAATAAAAACAAAAAAAATGTAAAAAAAAAAATTTAAATCTTTGAAAAGAAAGAGTTTCTATGTATGTAAGGCCAAGACAGAGGATCACTTGAGACCAGGAGTTGGAGACCAGCCTGGCCAACAAAACAAGACCTTGTCTCTAAAAAGTGTGAAAAAATTAGCCAGGCTTGGTGGCATGTGCCTGTAGTTCCTCTGTAGTCCCAGCTACTTGGGAGGTTGAGGTGAGAGGATTTCTGGAGCCTGGGAGTTCAAGGCTGCAGTGAGCTATGATAGCACCAGGGCACTCCAGCCTGGGTGACAGACTGAGACACCAGCATTACCAGAGGGCTCTTTAGAAATGTACAGTCTTGGGCCCCATCCTGACCTACTAAATCCCCAGGTGATTCATGCGTGTATTCAAGTCTGAGTAGCACTGCTTAGGTACTATTCTCAAACTTTGTTATGTATTAGAATCTCCTGGACAGTTAATAATGAACGCAGAGGTCCAGGCCCTAGCCCAGTGAAGTGCTTCTGTACTTCCATCAGGTTCCCAGGTGATTTTGACACACATGAAGTTTGAGGAGCACTGCTTTAGGTCACTAATCTCCTCTTTTCTGTCCTTCTAGGTTTCAGCTTATCTTGGCTATTCCCTTCCTTAGCCACAGCTCAGTCTTCAGCCTGAAATCTGCCACTCTCTTGAAGTAGATACTTGTAGAAATCCTATAAGAGCCAGGCACAATGGCACATAGCTGTAGTCCTGCTACTCGGGAGCATGAGATGGAGAATCACTTGAGCCCAGGAGTTTGAGGCCAACCTTGGCAACATAGTGAGAGACCCCTGCTCTCAGCCCCATCTCTAAAAAAAATCCTGCAAGGCCCTCAAAAACCAAGAGTAAGCCACATTATTTGAGGGTTTCTAAGGTCATATGGAAGTCATTATACCTAGGGGGAGCTTCTAAATTGCTGTCTTCAATTTCAGCATTTCCCCTTCCTAAACACAGGGCAAGTCCAGTCAGGCCCCTGGGCTGACATGGAGCCTCTGGATATGCTAAGGGGAGCCATGGGAATCTTGCTGGTCTAAGACTTTGGGTCTTCTTTGACTCTTGGAGTATCCTAAAGCTTTTCAAACTTTTCTTTTTTTTAGATGGAGTTTCGCTCTATCATCTAGGCTGGAGTACAGTGGTGCAATCTTAGCTCACTGCAACCTCTGCCTCTGGGGTTCAAGCGATTCTCATTCCTTAGCCACTTGGGTAGCTGGGGATTACAAGTGTGCACCATCACACCTGGCTAATTTTTATATTTTTAGCAGAGATGGGGTTTCACCTTGTTGGCCAGGCTGGTCTTGAACTCCTAGCCTTGTGATCTGCCTGCCTTGGCCTCCCAAAGTGCTGGGATTGCAAGTGTGAGCCACCACACCGGCCATAAACAGACTTTTTAAGAGAGATCTAGATTCAAATCCTGCCACCATCATCACTTGCTCATAGTCAAGTTGTGTAAATTCTCTCCAAGCCTAGGTTTCCTCATCTGAAAATTGGAATAAATAATAGTCCCTCATAGAAGAGAATAAGGATTAAATCAGAATGTAAATTATTGGACACAAAACTAAGATATTTGCATTTTAACCTTGGTCCTCATAATACACTTACTCACTGATTCTGTAAGTGTGGTCCTGGGGTCAAAAGCATCAGCATCAGCTGGGAACCTCTTAGAAATGCAATTTCTCAGGCTCCACCACAGACCTACTGAATCAGAAATTCTGGGGCTAGGGCCCAGCCTTCTTTGTTTTAACAAGCCCTCAGAGTGCTTCTGATGCATGCTAAAGTATGAAAAGCTTGGCTTTAATTCAAGAAAACTATTTCAATGCTGAAAATTTGATGCAGGTTGGAATGGAAAGAAAAAAACCACTTTCTGAGGTGGTGGGGCTCTACCCGCCAGCTAGATAGATGGGAGGGGTTTGTGCCTGATATCACACCATGAGTGGGGGCTGTGGGGGAGTCCTTCATCTTTAGGACCCCGAATGTTTCAGTGTCACCTGCACATCCTGGGCAACTTTGAGGAAGTTTCCTCTCTGTGACATACTTAGCAGCCTAATAGGTTTATGTTCTCCCTATAAAACTCCCTAAGTCCATAAAATTTTGGAGTTCCCCGAGGAGCACAGCAAGTTGGCTGGGGGTGGAAAGGAAAGTTCCTTTGTTTTGAACCAGCAGACTGGGATTGAAGAGACTCTGGGAGGGTTTGTTTTGTGAAGCAGGAGAGAGATCATTCTGGTTAGTTAGAAACTGCTGATCAGTTTGTAACACTTTGCCAGTTGTCATAGTTTCATGTTTACTTGCCATGAAGTGCTGAAGAAATAGCATTTCAAATCAAAATACACATAAAACCTCAGACATTGGTGCTTTTTAAGAAGATGTCTACATATTGAATGCATCTTTCGCTGCTTCCCTTCCTTGCCCTTTTCAGTGATTTATAGAGGGAAGAGAAATGAAGAATGACACAGTGAGCCCCAGATAAAAACAGAAACTTGACAAAGTGAGTAATGTAAATTGATTTTGTTGATTTTATGGCAAAATTTTTTGTCTTTGTTTAAAATGTTTTCCCATTTGTTTTGCAGAGTCGTCTCAACTGTTAGTGATTAGAGATGGAAAAGATCTACTAGAATCTAGAATACAAAATGCCTCTAGGGTAGGAAAAGCTCCTTTGGCCTTTAGAAGAACAACTCTGACTCTGTTTCCTGAGGGCAAGGTCAGGTGTGTCCTCACCTGCACAGCAGTTGGAGATCTGCTATGTGAAGACTCTAGAGAGAAATGGATTCAGAAAGTCCCCTGGATGGCTGCCAGTGTGAGTCAGCACACTGTGAGAACCCTGGAAACACGAACGGTCTGCTTAGCAGAAATTCTTTCTGAGATTTCACATCCAGACACACCACAGACTCCAACGCATCCACTTCATGAGTGTTTTATTGACAACAGCACTTGCCTGCAGCCCCCTCAGGGGCTGGAAATTGTTCACTCCCAGAAAGTCAAGCCACCCACGTGGAGACAGCACTTATCCCAAGACAAACCTCCACCAGGACTTCAGTATAGGTTGGATAGCAGTAGCTGCCAGGGCAACATGAGATAACAAACGCCCTCATCGCAAGTTAGGAGCAAAGCTGAGCTGCTGCAGTGTTCGCTGAGCCAAAGCATCAGGTGACATGACATCCGGGGGAGCATCTGGGAAAGCAGAGCTGCCAGCCTGTTGCTAGAAGGATTTTGTAGTTATGATTTCTGCATGAGAGAAGATGTCAAATGGAGAGCCTCAAACTGTGGCTGACTGACATACATGCATCTTTTGTGGGGAGGACCATCAATCTTATTGGCCATATCCCCCACTTACTTTTTTCGTCTTTGGAGAGGAAAGGCAATGAAATATAACATAAATCTCTCATACCAAAAAAAAGTTTGTCCTTTGAATATCAGTAACCTAATTTAAAAAGTGTGAGTAGGACTTGTATCACACACACACACACACACAGTTACAGTCCTTACTCCTCAGACACATGGCTATGGAGCCAAGAACATCTGTAGTTAAGAACAACCATAAAACTCCACCCAGGGGGAATTGGACCATGGAGTTAGGCTTGAACTAAGCATGGAAGAAAGAACAAACTTCCCTTTCTAATCTTTCAACTTCCTATCAATGTGTGCTGCAAGAGCAAAGTGATAGGCTTTCCCTATGAGACTGATCAGAGATACATAATGTGTCACTAATAAGAGATCTTCCTCAGAACATCTGTACACGAAAGGAGACAAGCCTAAGGTATAGATCTCTAAAAATGGAGTTGGAAGCATCAGAGAGCACACCTAATACCCTACAAATACCAAGGCACAGAAAGTGAAATAGCCATCTACCTAGCTAGACACCAAAGGCTAAACTGCGCTGGTCAGAATACCATAGAAGAAAATGTGATCCACAGTGGGTAAAGATAAAATCAGTTTATTTAACATGTATCTAGCACAAACTACTGGCTTGTAAGTGCTCTCCATGTACTCGTTTTATTCTCATAACACCCAACAAGCTAGGTAATAACATTAGCTCCTTTATCCAGGTAGGGAAAAAGAGGCCCGGAAAGGCCAAGTAGCCCACCCACGTTCATGCAGCTAATCAGTTCAAACACAAAGTTTCAAGGAGACAAGTAAATAGCACTGATTAGACCTCCGAATTCATGCTATCTTTTAGTTAAAATTTTAATTTTAATTATTATGGGTGCATAGTAGTTGAACATATTTATGGGGTACATGTGACACTTTGATACAGGCATACAATGTGTAATGATCAAATCAGGGTAATTGGGGTATCCATCACCTCAAGCACGTATCATCTCTTTATGTTAGGTATCCATGGTATCTTTATGGAAAATATTTCTCTAGATTATTATAAGTAAGTGATCGATTATTAGAGGAGATCTGGGAATAGGATAATGAGTGAGTGATCTGCCCTAACTCGTGCTTATACATTCAACCCGCGGTTATTTCGGCCATTTACCTGCTCTGAATTATACAAAGCAACTTTCCATCCCTGGCCAGTGTTAGTAGATTTTACCTTCCATTCTGCTATGTCACTTTTAGGAAATCCAAACTCATTTTTCAATTTGTTTAGGCAAGCAAACTAGAGGAAATGTAGAGAAACAGCCTAGGGAGCTTATGCAAAACTAGGGCAGCATGGAAGGACAGGCAATTTGGTACACTAGAAAGAGCAATGGCCTTGGAGACAGATGGATCCAGATCCTAGCTCATTTTGAGATTTTACATGATTTATTTAACCTCCCTAAGACTCAGTTTTCTCATCTGTAAAATGGCAATAGTCATCTTGCTGGGCTGTTGCAAGGTTTGAGATAATATATTCATATTCAGCGCACAAGTGCAATGAAACTGAGGTGTTTGAGGTCATACTGCTAGTAAGAGGCAGAGCCAGAATTTGTAGGATGTAGACCTATGCCTGCATGCAGTTAAAGCCCATGGTTGCTCTGCTCTTCTGCAGTGCTGCCAAGGACTCTGGACTTCAGGAACATGAGCCACAACTGCACTCCATGTGACCAGAGTCAAACTTCCAACCCAGAGGGCCCCTGTGTTATTCCCTGGCACCTGGTCATTCTCCTGAAGGGTAAGAGATGGAGGCACCTCACCCATATTACTCTTCCCTCTTTGGCTCTCCAGAGTGAGGGGCTTCACCTCAGAAGGGTGAATCTTCCCTGGCACATATTTTTCTTATAGATTGGGGCTTCACCCTGCTAAACTAAGCAGAACCTAATTTTAAATGAAAAGGGAGAGGGAAATCATATGTGCATTTGTTTAAAAAATTGAGCAACTGAATCCATTTAGAGTAGGTTTAAAGGAGGTTAGGGCTCCAGCTTTCATTCCCATATAAGCCTTGAACAGAAAAACCACTCATGCCATAGGTTGTGCCAGAACGCATGTGATGGCCGTTTTTATTTTTAAAAGACCCTTCTCACTCTGTTGCCCAGGCTGGAATACAGTTGCATGATCATAGCTTACCGCAACCTGGAATTCCTGGGCTCAAGCAATCATCCTACCTCAGCCTCGCAAGTAGCTACAACTCCTCAGCCTGCAAGTAGCATGTGCCATCATGCCCAGCTAACATTAAAAAAAAAAAATTGTGTGTGTGTGGAGACAGTGCTCTTGCCATGTTGCCCAGGCTGGTCTTAAATTCCTGGCCTCTATCAGTCCTCCTGCCGAGGCCTCCCAAAGTGCTGGGATTACAGGTGTGAGTCACCCTGCCCAGCCTGTTCTAATTCTTCATTCTCCTTTACTCTTCTAAAAATTGCAGGTTATCCCACAGACTGTTCTGTTGCTCTCTGTGTAGTGCAAGCCTGATCTTTGTTCCCACTTCACCATCAAGTGCATCCTTGGCAAGTTACTTAACTTCACTAAGCCTCAGTTTCCTTGTTCTAAGGGTTGCTTTGGGGATCAGTGCCTGGCATTACATCTACTTAACATGGTGCCTGGCATATGGTTAAGTAAGAATTCAGTAAATATTAGACATTAGTAGTAGTAGTGGTATCTAACAACTTCTACTTCCCTGTGTGACCAGCTTGAATCTTTATAATCACTGGTTCTTTGCAAATCCCTCTAGGAAAGCCTACTTTCTGCCAATGTCATGATGGTTATCTCACAGTTAGGGCTCTCAGCAACTAAACTGTTATAATTCATGTTTGATGACTTTGATTTAAAGTCCCAAAAGAACAATCTCAGTAAACAGATATCTGCTAAACTTTCCGAGCCCAGATCTCCTCCTCTGTGAATCAACTTTCAACGATAATTTTAGATCCTGAAGCATTAACAGGCCCTCCCTACATTTGTTGCATACATTTGTTAATAAATGATTATTGTTTCGTTGGTTCATTTACGTATATCGTATCATTAAGGCATTCACTTTTTAAACCAAGTATTTACGACCTGCAGCATTCCAGAAATTGTGCTCTTTAGTTAGATTACAAATTTTTCAGAGGAAAAAGTCGGCCTCTCATTTCTCTGAGCGTCATAAAAGTCCAGCACAGTTCTTGGCACACTGGAGCGTACCTCACAGTTCTATGCAATTACTGTGACCTTGAAAAATGAATGAAATAAACCTTGGGCGGCAGTACATTTTCCATTGGGTAGTTGGGTTGGCTACTGAGTGAAGTCTGTTAGGAATCGCCTCGCGAAGTGAAGGGTTCTTCTGTAAAAGGGAGGATATCCTCGTGTATGTGTGAACTCGGAATTTCACAGCCGGCCTTGACTCACGAGATCGGTTTGGCACTTAGCGTTCCTAGGCCACAGGACGTCTAACCTCGGGCGATAGCAGACTCCCACGAGGGGGAGCCCGACTTCCCACGAAGGTTCCTGCGCAGCCTCCGACAGGGAGTGGGCGGAAATTCCCTTGCAGACGCTCGTGACGTCACCGGAGGGCGAGGGCCGCGAGAGGGTGCGGGGCCTCCCTCGCAGTGAGGGGCGGGGCCACCCCGACGCCGCTTCCACGACCGAAGTAGGTTGGGAGTGGAAGGTGGTGGCTGCTGTTCCGCAGTGTTGGGAAGATGGCGCCGTCGCTGGCAGAGAGGGGGCTGAAGAGCGTCGTGTGGCAGAGTGAGTGCGGTGGGGTAGGGGTTGAGAGGGGGAAGACCGGAAGGGCGCCATGCCGGGCCTCATTTTGCATCCCCAACCCGGCGGTCTGTTTGAGGAGCCGCCGCGAGCACTTGTTGCTTTGGGACTTGTGTGAGGACTTCTTCCTGCTTTCCTGCACTGCCCTGTTCCTCGCCAGCACCAGGGATGGGCTGGGTGCGACAGGACGCGGCCTTCTCGTTGGTGTCGGGCACCCCCTTGCCTCGGCCGCGCTCTGGCCACGAAGCTCGGCCCTGGGGGAGCTGCCTCGGACCGGCTTTCCCTCCCACGGGCCCCGCGCGCGTCCTCGGCCGCGCTCCCCACTCTTCTCCGCTCCCGCCCGCGCCCCACCAGCTGGAGATGTCTCTCCATCCGAGACAATCCGGGCGCTGTTTATTCCGCCCCTATCTCCTCCCCACACTGGAGTTTGTAAGGACTGTTTATTCTGCTTACTCGTGTTAGTATCAACCTGTGCTTTCCAAAAACCCTCACTGTTCAGCAGACCCCTCTTCTGTATTCCTAGAGGAGCCTACTTTCTGAAGGTTCTTGAGAAGGAACCATTGGAATGACCAGGTGTCCAGCCGTGACATCTTCCTGCATAGCCGGAGCAGAGCTGCTCCTTCCCTTTTACCTTTACACTCTCGGAGCCTCTCCCTGCTGTGAGGACCGGACTTCTTATTGGTTACTGATGTTCTGCGGTATCATCCACAACTTTCATAAACATCGCTCCAAACTTAGGTCTGACGGGTTAGAGAAAGAATGAAACCACCCAGCAGGAATAACCATCATTGTTTGGCATCGCTGAGTTCAAAATAGTTATGGCCTAGTAGTGGAAAGGGAGTAACATCTAATTAGTATTTCTTAGTCCAACCTGTTGAACAAAAAAACAGAAATGATTTAGTCAGCAGAATTCTGGGGGTTACAGAGCTCCTTGTCTAAAATTAAAAATCTAAATCAGTAACTGAGATAGTGTTTAACATATAGCAGGCACTAAGCAAATGTATAAATGGGTGAAAAATATGAAATTATCTTTTAAAAGATTAGTTAAGTTTAAGGTTGGCATTTGCTTTTTCAAGATTTACGTGGCTGACTTTTAAGATTTGGGGATGTTTTGAAACAATGGTATTTAAATACATTTATGTGAAAATGGGTAATAAATTGTGTTGTATAAATAATTTCCAAGATATATATGTGCTTAACATCAGCATGTATGTATTTAAGCCAGCTCTTTACATATTGAATGATAAGGTTTCTCCCTTTTTCACATTTTCCTTCTGTTCCGTGTATAGAAAAAAACACATTTTTTATTATCTGTCCTTCTGTGACTTCCTTTTTTTAAGCAACTAGCATTGACTCAACGTTTTTCATGCTGCTTCAAAATTTTCGTAATTAACATTTTTAATTGCTTTTTAAATACCTTGAGGTGGCAAAAAATCTTGATAGCAGGAAGGAAAAGAAATTATGGGCAGGTGCGGTGGCTCTTGCCTGTAATCCCAGCACTTTGGGAGGCCAGGGCAGGAGGATCACCTAAGCCTAGGAGTTCAAGGCCAGCCTGGTCAACATAATGAGACTGTCTTAAAAAAAAAAAGTAAAATTAAATTTTAAAAATTTTAAGTAAAAATAAAATCAGTCTTCCAACCAGACCCCTAACCTTCCTCTCCAGAGACAATCACTCTTAGGTTTCTCATAAATCCCTTCTATAAGTGTTTTTTTTTGTGTGCAAATACAAGTATGCATAGAATCAAGTTTTTGTTTTAATCAATTATCTTTGTTTTATGTCTTTTTTCATTCTGGTTGCTTTCTCTTTTATTTTGGGCAAAATTTTTTTAATTTTTGGATATTTACACAGTCATTTATTTATTTAAATCAGTGTTTATTGAGTATGTACTCTGTTCTTTGATTTTCTAGAATTAACAATTTAGTGGGAGAAGACAGGTCCGTAAGTACTTAGTGCTGTATTAGCAGTACGAAGTTTTGGAAGAAGAGAGGAAAAAGGAATTATTTCCTCGATGGGAGGAGGTCAGGGAAGGCTCAAGAGGAAGTAACATATAAGATGTTTCTTGAAAGGTAGTAGGATTTTGACAGGCCGAGGCAAATCTATGTCAAACCCCAAAGGTGACAAAGTAAGTGGTTGATTATGAAAGAGCGAACAATTCCTTTTG
This sequence comes from Aotus nancymaae, assembly GCF_030222135.1. Classification (NCBI taxonomy): domain Eukaryota; kingdom Metazoa; phylum Chordata; class Mammalia; order Primates; family Aotidae; genus Aotus; species Aotus nancymaae. The sequence continues at coordinate 66,438,194 of NW_026988418.1, read as the reverse complement.
ATTGAGTACAGGGTATTCATTGCAGGGATAGGGGGACATAGACCAAAAGGCAGATTGGAGCCAGATTATGAAGGGCCTGGTTGCTATATTATTTCCACATTCTGTAGGCAGTGGGGAACCATTACAATGATTTTGTTTTCCTTCTTTTTCAAAGAATAGTCACTAGCATTTTTGGCATTCTATTAAACAATGCTGAGAGGAAGCAATTTTCTTGTTCCTATTTTGAAGAGAAATGATTCTAAGATTTAATTAAGTGTAATGTTAGTGTGAAGTGCACTAATGGTAAATGTACAGCTGGATGAGTTTTTTTTTACTCATGTAACTATCATCCAGATCAAGATAAAGAATGTTTCCAAGCACCCAATTACCCTTCCCAGTCTAAACCCTATCCTCTCCTTTAGAGTAACCAGTATTCTGAATTACATCACACCAAATAATTATATCATGGTGGCTTTTTACCCTTACACTGTTATGTTTAAGAGAAGTCCTCCATACCCTTTATTGCAGTGTTTTCTTCAATAATAATATTGAATTGTGCACACCTGTAGTTCCAGCTGCTTGGGAGGCCGAGGTAGGAGGATCACTTGAACCCAAGAGGCAGAGGTTGCAATGAACCAAGGTTGTGTCACTGCACTCCAGCCTGAGACCCTGTCTCAAAAAATAAATAAATAAGAATAAATCTTGAATTTACTACATTTCTACCTAGAAATAATTGCTTTAGTATTTACTTTTGTATATGTTTAGTTCGTCTTAGAGTAGTCCTTAGTTTTTAGACATTCTGCTTTCATACAATTTTTGATCATTATATCTTGAAAGCCCTGGGTGGTCTTTCCCGTTCACAGTTTAGTCTGTTTTTATTCAACTGACTCATGATGATTATTGCTTTTGTCTCCTGCCCCAGGTCCCTGGGTTTGCTTTTATAAAGATTCTTACCTGTTCACTGAATAACCTGGGCCAGAGGCAGAATCCGTTGGAATCATAATTAGGAATTTAATAACATGTTTTAGTTTTCTGAGAATATAAATTCCCTTATGGCCTACAAGTCTGACTTTTTACTTTTGCTATTTGATTTTCAAAAACATTGTCATTATGCACTAGTTATAAAAGCTTGGTGTATTATTTCTCCATACTGAACTAGTCATTGCAAAACTTGGTTTCCATACAGGTTATACTTCTATTTCCTGACTTAAACCATGAGGGGTTTGGACTACGTTTTCTTCAACATGTTTTCTTCAGCTTGAATTCTCCATGATTCCATTTTTTAGATCTTCACTTTGTTGTATTTTCTTTATTTCTGCTTGTATTCCTGATAGTTTCCTCTTATGCCATAGCTTTCTTTTATGTTGTTTTGTTTGGGACATAAATATTTACTATTAGGTTTTTATTGCAAGTTATTTCTGTCTTAAGGCTTTTTGCCTGACATCTTTTTTTTTGTTTTAATTGTACTTTCTTGCTCCTCTTTTATATACTTAGGTATGATCTTAGTCCATCTCTAGCAAATTTTAAAAATTCATATAAAGTTCTAAAATATAAAAAGACAGTAAAGTATGGAGCAAATATAGGATAGTATGGGTTAGACTTTTAAAAATTAACTGGTAACTTAGATGCCATAAAAAAGATACAAAAATTCTAGGTCGGGCATGGTGGCTCACACCTGTAATCGTAGCACTTTGAGAACCCGAGGTGGGTAGATCATGAGGTCAGGAGTTCAAGACCAGCCTGGCCAACATGGTGAAACCCCATCTCTACTAAAAATACAAAAATTAGCCAGGCATGGTGGCACATAACTGTAATCCCAGCTACTCAGAAGGTTGGGGCAGGAGAATTGCTTGAACCCAGGAGGCAGAGGTTGCAGAGAGCTGAGATTGCACCACTGCACTCCAGCCTGGGTGACAGAGCAAGACTCTGTCTCAAAAAAAAAAAAAATTCTAAGCCAGATACTATGACTCATGCCTGTAATCCTAGCACTTTGAGAGTCCGAGGTGAGATGATCCCTTGAGCCCAGGAGTTTGAGACCAACCCGGACAACAAAGTGAGACTCGATCACTACAAAAAAATTAAAAATTAACCATGTTTGGTGATGCACCTATGTTGCCAGCTACGTGGGAGGCTGAGGCAGGAGGATCCCTTCAGCCCAGGAGGTTGAGGCTGCAGTGGGCATTGATTGTGCCACTGCACTCCAGCCTGGATGACAGAGCAAGACCCTGCCTCTACATCAATCAATCAATCAATTAATAGCTAGCTAGCTAGCTAGCTAGCATAAGGTCTGGCACAGTGGCCTATGCCTATAATTGCAGCACTTTGGGAGGCCAAGCCAGATGGATCACTTGAGCTCAGGAGTTAAAGACCAGCCTGAACAACATGGTGAAACTCCATCTCTACCAAAAATACAGAAATTAGCCAGGTGTGGTAACATGTGGGACCAGCTGTGGTCCCAGCTACTTGGGAGGCTGAGGTGGGAGGATCGCTGGAGCCTGGGAAGTTGAGGCTGCAGTGAGCAGTGATCATGCCACTCACTTCAGCCTGGGTGACAGTGTGTGACTCAGTCTCAAAAATAAATAAATAAATAAAGTTATTATTTGGGTAGCATTTGGACTAGTGGAAGATTGATTTAGAGATTAAGTAGAAGCCAGTCAGTGGAGAAGGTTAAGTAGTAGAGTTTAGATTTCATTCTGTAGGCAAGAGTAAGTGTTTGAGGGAATTTTGAGGTGTATATTAATATAAACAAAGGATTGTATTTCAGGAAGGTGACTCTGACAGCAGTGTGAAAAATGATTGAAATGGCAAAGGTGTTTGAGGTAGAAAGCAGGAAATCCAGATAGGATTCTATTGCAGTACTTCAGTGAGAGAGAAGAATCAAGTCGATGCCGGTGACAGTGGCAATGAAAAATTATAGTTACCAGAGAGAACCATCAATATGCCTGATAGGTGGGTGGGGTGAAAGGAGGAAATAGCCAAAGACAATGACTAAGAAAATGACAATAATACTTAGAGAAATAAGTCTAGAGCAGTTTTTAGGGTACTATAATCTCAACTTAAGGCACGTAGGTACTTGTATCTGTATTGTATAATTGAAGTTCGAAGAGAGAAGAGCTGTAAGACTGTTGAAAAATTGAAAGATGATAGATGAAATTTTGATGATGAATGTGGTCTCTGAAGAGACCAGCCACAGGAGCAAATTCTCTTACCTTTGCTCTGAGTAAAAGGAGAGCTTGTTCTGTATTTCTTAACACTTTCAGATCTTCCCAATCACAATAAAACCTTTGCTTGAGAGCAAGCAGAGCAAAGGTAAGAAAATTGAGTCTTGAGGTATATCCATATTTAGGATGCTAGAGAAACGGATATAAGGTCAAATGGTTTTCATTAGTATTTAGAGGAAATACCTTCTTAGTTCTGTAGTATTTATTGATATGATTTCCTTTGACTCCTCTCTAAACATGTCTACCTGTGACTATGTCACTTTTCATGGATGCCCCTCCTATCCCCAAAAACTAGTTCTTTCTTTTTAAGACAATAACACTGACCCTCCAGGTATCTTCAGATTCTTTTTTTTCCTCTGGCAGACGCAGATCTAAGTATCTTCAGATTCCAAGACAGTTCTGTCATTAGAAATTTAATGCAAGCTACATATGTAATTTTAAATTTTCTGGTAGTCACCTAAAAAGGTAAAAAGAAAAAGGTAAAATTAATATATTGTATTTGACCTAATACATTTTTTACATTCCTTTTTTTGTACTAAGGTTTTTGAAGTCTCATGTGTATTCTGTACTTACAGGATATCTCAGTTCAGACTAGCCACATTTCAGGTGCTCAGTAGCCAGATATGGCTGGTTTCTACCATCTAGGCCAATGCAGTTCTAAGGTTTTGAAGACTATAATGAGATGACTTCTGCTTAGGGAGCCTTTCTCCAATCTGCTCCATCATAAATTCCATGAGCATTCATTTCTTAAGAGAAAGACACAAATCTGATAAAAACAAGCAAATGTCTTCAACTTTCAGCTTGTTTGATGTATAAGGAATGAAGCTAGCTTAGAAAGAGAAAGCAGCATAATATTTCTGTATCTGAGCTCTGCCTGAGAAAATCCTTTATTTTTGCCTGTAAGGTTCTAGAAGCCAGTGCCTTTGGCTTAAATTATGGTTAAATATTTCAGACGTTTACCATAATTCCAATATAACACTATACTTCTAGCAAACAATGTATAATTACCTCAATTGATATTTCTTGACACTTTCAAATCTTCTCATTCACAATAAAACCTTCCAAACCACAATTCTGAAAATGACTGTAAATAACTGAATTGTTTTTACTAACAACATTTCTGACACCAAATATATGGTTTTTCCCCCCTCACACCAACCAGTTCTCCAACTCTGGACACCAAATGGGTTAGTGTCAGAACTGAAATGATTGTAGGATATCCAGTTAGTTAGGAACTAGTTCGTTAAGAACACTAGTTAGTGTCAGACTCCACAGGATTAAGGGGTTAGTCTCACAATACTGCCTTCACTTCAGATGCCAGTAGCAAATCCCTGGGTTATGTACACTTCTGTCTGGCTTGGCTACAAAGTCAGAGATTCCCACAGCCCTCCCCTTTCAGGTTCATTACTTTGCTAGAATGGCTACAGAACTTTAGAAAACACTTTACTTACTATTACCAGTTTATTACAAAAGATATAAATGAATAGCCAGGTGGAGAGGTACATAAGGTAAGGTCCAAAAAGGCCCCAAGCATAGAAGCTTCTATCCACGTGGAGCTTCTATCCTGGCACGTGGTTTGTTCACCACCTTGGAAACTCTCCAGACTCTCTTAAGGGATTTTTATGGAGGCTTCATTATGTAAGCATGATTGATTTAAATCATTGGTAATTGAACTCAATCTTCAGTCCCTCTTCCTTTCTCAGAGGTCCCGGGGTAGGGCCGAAAGTTCCAACCCATGTATTCACAAGGAATGCGGGTTCGGGGGAGGGGGGGTCCAACCGTCTAATCATGGCTTAGTCTGGTGACCAGCCCTCAGCCTAAAGCTGTATAGGGGTATCTCACCCAAGAGTCATTTCATTCACAGATCAAAGAAACACTATCACTCCGGAGATTCCAAAGCCTTTAGGAGCTCTGTGCCAGGAACTGGGAACAAAAAACAAATATTTTTTATTTTACCACAGTAACTATTATTATTTATACCCTCTGATATAAGAGCTGTCATTTTTTATCATGACTTAGTATCAAAAACTTGCTGATAAATTTCCCGAAAGTATTAACTTAAATATAAATTAGGAAATGGAAAAGCTTAAGTTAATGATACAACCATCTTATTAAAACAAGAATTAATTAAAAAACAGGTTACTATAATTTATATTTTAATTATATTTTATGTATTACTACAGATTTTAAAATCAATTGAACATTAATAAAACATAGTAAATGTGGGAAATTGTTTTATTAAGTAGAAGAACAGGTATTTGTGTAAATTATCCACATGTATTATTTGATACATAATAGAAAATGTTTGTAAATCAGTGAACTAATTTGTAAAACGTATTATTTTGAAAATCATTGTAAGGAACATAATATTTATTGATTATAAATCAAGACTGGAATATTGGTATCCAAATTCTGTGATATGTATTGTTGAAAAGCATAATGTAGTAAATCAGTATGAAAAATGTTTATGCAGATTTGATTGTCAGATGTAATTTAGCAGTGAGCAACTTAAGGATGTTCCTGTGGGATTTTTGTTTTCATCTTGTTTTACTTGGGACTTAAGTAGAATAGAAAAACCAAATCAGTAACACTTTTAGAAATATATTTCCTGTATGTTCATATACTTAAATATATTAACCCTTTTTACAATACTTTTTAAAGTTAAAAAATTGTTTACAGTTTAAATGTACTGTATAGGTTAGGTATTAGAATTGGATTTTTCCTTAGGGTTTAACAAATATGTATGCTTTTTATGTAGTTTAACAAATTTCAAATTGGATTTTTTTCTTAGCCATTTTGGAACTTTTGAATAGTCTATTATTATGTTTCTGTTGATTTAATTCCTAAGTAATTCCTTTCTTCTTTAAACAGAGATAAAAGCAACAGTGTTTGATGACTGCAAGAAAGAAGGCGAATGGAAGGTAGAATTTGCATACCTTGCTCTTATAAAAAATAATACAAACTTTAAAAACAATACAGCATAAAAACTATATAGTATTTACGTCGTATTAGGTATTCTAGTATAAGTAATCTAAAGATGATTTGACATATGGAGAGGATGTGTATAGGTTATATGCAAATACTACACTATTTTTATATAAGAGTTTTAAACATCCATGGAATTTTGGTATACACAGGGGTCCTGGAACCTGGAACCCCCATGGATACCGAGGGATGACTAGATAGGGTCTGGAATTACACTACTTGACTTCATATACTAACTTCACCACTTAATAGCTGTGGCTGCTTGCACAAGTTGACCTTTCTCTGCCTGTTTCCTTGTTTATAAAAATGGTGATGGTTAATACTTCATATGATAATTGTAAATATGAGGTGAGTTTATCCATGAAAATTGCTTAAAACAGTGCTTTGAACAATAATTGTTCTATAAGTGGCAGTTGTTAATTTTAAGAAAATTTGATGTTAAACATAATGTAGATTTAAAATTAAGCTCTGTGCTTCAAATTAGAAATATTTCTGTTTTCTTACTTATGTATAATACTATATGCACATATATTGAGTAAATCTCTAGATCATGCAAGATAAAAGATGAGTTGAGATCATTTTGCCTCCTGTTCTGATATTTTATATTATAAAGGGCTTATAAGGTTTAATGGATAACATTCTTTTTTGAATTCTTGGTAATAGGATGCTTAAAATATTTTTTAATTTGTGTTTGTTTTAAGATAATGCTTTTAGATGAATTTACCACTAAGCTGTTGGCATCATGTTGCAAAATGTCAGATCTTCTAGAAGAAGGTATTACTGGTAAGTGTTATTCTTGGCATGAACACTTTTTAATTGTAATTGGGGAGATCTGAAGTATTAAGAAATTTTAGTTAGTAATTGTGTTTCTGAGGAACTTACTTTTAAAAATTACTGTAGCCACAACAATTAGATTTAACATTCTTTGAATCTTCTGTCAGTTTTTTTCCCCCTCAGCTGAGACGTATAATTAATACCCCTAACCAAGCCTAACTCAATTGCCTTATTGAGGTTGTTCTTTAAATGTTTTACATATATAACAGTTTTGTATATTGATACACTAGCTTTACTTCAGTATTTTGATTTAGTTTATGGTTTCATGTATTGCTTTAAAATGGATATCAAGATTTATGTCATAAAATCAACTTTTGTTGATTATTATTTACAAATGTATAATGCTGACTTTGTAAATTTATCTTTATTACTAGAAATGAGACAATTATAAGTTTAAATCAGTTTTAGTATGAAAATTTGTAATACTTACAGATTCTGAAAAAAAAAATCATGTCACAAGAAGTTATCATCCACTAGGCAGGATTATGTTATTGAGATATTAATCTGTATTATGTTTTGAGGGAAATACCAATATTTTGTGACATTCATAATTGTGTTATCCTTAATTCATTATCCTTTAACTCACTTATTAAAATTTGGTCTTTATAACAACCTTATGAAGACAGATATTAATACTGTCATTTGTAATGAGGAATCTGAGGCTCCAAGTGAAATATAATTCATTTATATTTTGGATCCTAATATAGTTTATGTACCGTCTGTCACTCCTAACTTAATGAAGTTCAAAAGTATACCCAGTATTCTCAAGAAAGCCTAACCATAGAATATTTTGGTTTTGATGTTTATACATAAAATAATCTTTTTAAAATATTTATTTATTTTGAGACAGGATCTCACTCTGTCACCCAGGCTAGAGTGCAGTGGTATGATTTTGGCTCACTGCAGCCGCCTCCTCCACGTTCAAGCAATCCTCCCATCTCGGTCTCTCAAGTAGCTGGGACTACAAGTACACACTACCATACCCAGCTAATTTGTGTATTTTCTTGGATAGAAACAGGGTTTCACCATGTTTCCCAGGATGGTCTCGAACTCCTGGGTTCAAGTGATCCACCAGCCTTGGCCTCCCACAGTGCTGGGATTACTTACGGGTGTGAGACACCATGCTCAGCCATAAAATAACCTTTATTGTTGATTACGTATTCAATTTATAGCCTTTTTGACCCTCAGTGTAAAAAGCTCTAAACTAGAAATTAGAAAATTAAAGCTGTGATTTTTCTACTACTGGATAAGTGAAATATTGATTAAGCCACTTAAGTTTTTTCAGTTCCGAAAAGTCATTCTGATGTGAAATTAGGGTGAGAACCATTTGATAACATGTAAAAGCTCTGTGGAACTACAGAGCCATTATGCACTGTAGGGAGGTTTTATTGCATTTCGTAGACCATTGTTTTGTATTGTATGCTCAGTACTGATAGATATTCTTCGAGGAAGGGATTCCATGGCCTGTATATTTAGGAAACAGTACTAAACAGAGCTCAACGGGTTTCTTTAGGACTTTTCAGAGTCTTTTATATGCCAAGGCATAAGTGGATCCCCTGGGTAAAATGATAGTATTCAGTTTTCTAAACGTATTTGGCCACAGAAAGCTATTATTGAGAAGCATTTCATAGGACTGTATATCATAACGCTCACTGCTGTGGGATACTTTTGATATCAGTCAGAATCACCTAAGTTTGCTATGGTTTAATTATAGTCATATCTACTAACTTAAAACAGGTCTTCTGAGTTCCACATTAGCTCTTCTGAGAATCCCTCTATGAAACTGGGCATTGGCAGGTTCAGTGGTCAAACTTCTGTTGTCATTCAGGTAATTTGTGAAAATATTTAGTAGTGTCTTGGAATTAAAAAAAAACAAGTTGAGCCAGGTGCAGTGGCTTACGCCTGTAATCCCAGCACTTTGGGAGGCCAAGGCAGGCAGATCACCTGAGGTCGGGAGTTCGAGACCAGCCTGACCAACATGAAGAGAAACCCCGTCTCTTGTAAAAAATACAAAAATTAGCCAGGCATACTGGCAGATGCCTGTAATCCCAGCTACTCAGGAGGCTGAGACAGGACAATCGCTTGAACACAGGAGGTGGATGTTGCGGTGAGCCAAGATCTCACCATTGCACTCCAGCCTGGGCAACAAGAACAAAACTCCATCTCAAAAACAAACAAACAAACAAACAAAAAAACAAATCGAGAATAAGATGTTCTGTCAGTATTTGCTACTTCAGTGGAGAATAAAGTCAAGTGTAAAAGCCTTAAAAAAAAAAATAGACTGAAGCTGGGTGCAGTAACTCATGCCTGTAATCTCAGCACTTTGGGAGGCTGGGGCGGGAAGATCACTTGAGCTCAGGAGTTTCAAGACCTGAGCAACATAGTGAGACCTTGTCTCTACTAAAATCCAAAAAAAGGGGCTGGGCGCGGTGGCTCATGCCTGTAATCCCAGCACTTTGGGAGGCCGAGGCGGGTGGATCACGAGGTCAAGAGATCGAGACCATCCTGGTCAACATGGTGAAACCCCGTCTCTACTAAAAATACAAAAAATTAGCTGGGCATGGTGGCACGTGCCTGTAATCCCAGCTGCTTAGGAGGCTGAGGCAGGAGAATTGCCTGAACCCAGGAGGCGGAGGTTGCGGTGAGCCGAGATTGCACCATTGCATTCCAGCCTGGGTAACATGAGCGAAACTCCGTTTCAAAAAAAAAAAAAAAAAATTCAAAAAAATTAGCCAAGCATAGTGGCACATACCTGTAGTCCCAGTTACTTGGGGGACTGAGACAAGAGGATTTCTTGAGCCAGGGAAGTCAAGGCTGCGATAAGCCCTGATTGTGCCGCTACACTCCAACCTGGGTGACAAAACAGACCTTATCTCAAAAAAATAAATAAAAAGTAAAAGACTGGAAATTAGATGATTCTTTTTCACTATTAAAGAACTTTCTCTTTGTTTTTGTTAGTCGTTTGATAGATAATGTACTTTTCAGTGAATGGAGAAATGGTACTTTCTGTGACTAATAAAGAGATTTCAGAATATTTTCAGAGCCTGTGTCCTAAATCATACGACAGTATTTTCAGTATTTTAACATACACATTTTATTCATCAAACAAAATCGTATCTATAGCATAAGATGACTGTAAGATACTCCATTTTGAGTATTAAACAATTGAAATAAATGAACACAGATTAAACCTTAATTTTTTTCCAATAAAACTATAATAGTTGAGAATGGAGATAAAAATTAAATTTTTCCTTAGAAATATTATTCCTCTAGTAGTAGTTATGATAAACCTATACGTTACTAATATACATTTAGGAATGAAAAAATGAAATCCACTGTATTTAAAAAAGTCCAACAGTTACCTCTCTTGCCTGTCACATTAACGTTAATTCTTTCTAGGCCCTTTGTTAACATGAATCTTGAAAGATGGTTCTCTGGATTTGTTGAGGGATACTTTAAATTAGTTTTAAGAAATATATATTTAGCTTTAAATAGTTAATTTGACAAAGTTTATTAACTTTATATTCACTTTGCTTTAGGTAATCTTATAAACTTCTTAACTTCCATAATAAAAATATAATCAACTAAATTCTAGTGACATTCTGTTGTTGAAAAAATGCTTTATAAATATTTATGTGTGGTTTTAAAAGAATAGGAGTTAATTGGCAATTTATTTAAACAGCATTGTGGTAGGAAAAACCTTGGGTTCTGGAGTCAAATCTGGATTAGAACCCTGCCTGTTTCACTAAGCTACTTCTTTAAGCCTCAGTTTCCTTATTTGTAAAGTACTTGCAGGGTTATTGTGAATTTTAGTGAATAATTCATGTATAGTGCTTATAGCCTAGTATCTGGTGTCATATTTGCTATTATTGTAGTATATTTTTAAAATAAACAACTTTTAATTTTTGATGCCTTTTCTTGGTTTCTTCATGTCATGTTGTTTATGTTGTTAGACCTACCTAACTATGAAGTAACTGCTTTATCTTTTTCTCCTTATGATGACAAGGCATTTCAGCCCAAGGTTTAGCCACACAGGGAAGATGGATTTTTCATTCTTCAGGATTTTTAAACATATTGAATGAAGACAAAGAAAATGTTAAACCCAGTAAATGTGTTTGTTTCCATATTATTTGTAAATATGTTTTCATATTATAAATGGAAAGTAAAGTGTATTTTAAAATTATTTTAAGTGTATAAATATTTGGTTATATAAAATGGCCTTTTTTCTTGTCAGTTGTAGAGAATATTTATAAGAATCGTGAACCTGTCAGACAAATGAAAGCTCTTTATTTCATCACTCCGACATCAAAGGTGAGTATTTTGAGGCTTTAAAAAGTAGGTTCATCATACTTCACCATTGTTATGCTTTACTAATAGAAAATTTAAAGTAATAAAGTACCCTTTAGTAGAAAAATATTGCCATAAACTAGTTTGCTTAGGACAGTTTTTTCTGTGTTAGAAGATTATTTGCATTCTTCCCAATGAGAATATATAAGTAAAAGGATTCCTTTTTTCCCCATATATGAAAGCAGAATTAAATTGTATAAAATAACATTTCTTTGCATGTTTTGTTTTTCATGCAGTTCTTATTGAACTATACCATTTAGGGGGATGGAAATGTAGGTAAAAGAAATAATCTATAGTCTTGGATTACTTCTTTATCTCAGTGACTTTCCTGTAGCATAGTTGTATGTATATATGAAGATGGGTGTATATGTGTGTGTGTATATATATATTTTATGTGGATGAAAATTCTTTAGTGCATAATCTGACTTTATGGCCTAACTCATACTTGATGCCAACCTTTTAGAGCCAAATAAACTATCAGATTCCTTTATTCTGTACAGTATCTGAGAATGCATTTTTGAAAACCTGATCTCTCACTTATTCCCATGTAGAATGTTAATTTGGCAATCTCTGTTTCATTTCACTTCTAAAATACTCTAGCAGACATTTAAAAACGAAAACAGATATTTACTTTTTAGTCTCTACATATTGACTGCTAGTGGGTTTTAATGATATTTTATATCTTATCTGTAATATAATTCCATAAGAAAATTCATGATTGGAAAAAAATGCAAGTTAAAAGCACCATTTTTCATCTAGCAAATTGGTAGAGGGATTTAAAATATATATATATGGGTGTGTGTATATGTGTACATGTATATATATCACATTCTAGCTATTCAGGTTATCAGTGGATAATGGAGCAGAGACTACCATATACTACTAGTAGGAGTATAGATTAATACAGCCTTTTTGGAAAATAATTGGTAATTTTTTATCAAGAACTGGAAAAAAATGTTTTATATTTTAGAATTTATTGTTAGGAAATAAATAAATGGTCTAGCTAAGTTTCTAGCAGTAAATAAATCTAATTAAATTTTAACATTAATAAATAATAAACCATATGATGATATATGAATGAAATATATGAATAAAATGATAAATAAATGAAAACCCATGTGGCCATTAAAAATAATTTTTTTAGGGGTTGTCAGTGACCTAGATAAATGTTCATTTTGAATGTTAAGTGACAAAAGCAAGATACAAAATTGTATATTCCTCATTCTTGCAGTCACCTACCAAGCTTTGGGTCTTTCTAATCACTTGATAGTTTAAGCTTCTCAGTCAGTGTCTCTCACTTCAACACTTGTCCAGTCATAAGTCTTGGTGGTTTCCTTATCCACATAGATGATACTTATAGTATGTTGGTTTCTAGTTCCTTGATCTGTTATCTTCCAGTAGTCTTGTCTTCTGTGTTGTTTGTTTTCCTAGACTGCTTCATTGCCAATTAAGAGCGCCATGTTCATACATATTACCTTACTCTTTTTTTTTTTCAAAACCAAAAATGGTCAATATTACCTTATTCTTGTTACTTTGCTATGTAATTAGCTATCACTGACTAGAGAACATAGCATCTTAAAAAATCAGTCTATAAATTAAACTTTTAGCCAGTAAGGATTTAGTTTATCACTGAAATAAAATAACCTTATTTATTTTAAAAGGTAGCATATTTAAATTAATATTTAAGAAAATGTATATTAACATCTAACCTTTTTTTTTAAGTCTGTAGATTGTTTCTTACGTGATTTTGGGAGTAAATCGGAGAACAAGTATAAAACAGCATATATATACTTCACTGACTGTAAGTCTTTTAAAAAGTTATTGCTTCATTGTTTAAAATCCCATTAGTTTTAAAGTGTCTACTTTTTAAAAATCATTCAGCCCAAAATGTCATTAAAGTGCTTACTTTTTATATTATTTCAGTCCTGGTGATTTTCTATTTATCATTTATTCTAATTAGGCCAGAAAGAATCTAAAAATGTAAGATTGTATCTATCCTAATTCATGTTGAGGTGATAGAAAATTAAAAGAAACTATTCCCAACTACTTTCAAAAGACAATCATTTTGCTGGGATGCAAGGGACAGGTGGAGAGGGCTAGCCCTCAAATCCTATGCTGGTGACAGGAAGAAATATTTTTAATCAGCAGCGTTTCAGTTAGAGATTTGATTCTCTTGTAAAAAAAAACAAAGACCTTTTGAGAGGGCACCGAAGAAAACAGCCATCTGTTTGGCAAATATAAAGGGAGAAACTTATCACATTTATCTTACTCTGCCATATGATCACTTAGAAAACTGGTAACTAAAGAATCACAGAGAAGTCCAAAGACACATACAATTCTGTTTTATGTTATATGTTACATAATACACTTCAAAATAAAAATATCATTTATCTAAGTTGAGTGTAGGTCTCTGCTATTAGAGGTTCCTCACTTTAAGTAGTATATCATTTTTCCTATAAATTTTTATCTCATGCCTAATAGTTTGCATTTTAAAAAACATAACACCATAAGTATTTCTAATGTAACCTTATTATACAGAGTGTCATGTTTATGGAATTGATGAAATTTAATGAATATGAACCTTGTTTTAACTTAAGGAATCTTTAGGCTGAAGAATATCATGTTAAAAGATACTAGGAGCCAATGGTTGATGTTCCAACCTAGATCTGATGGAGTGATAAACTCTTTGATGAAAGGGGAAAAACACTGGCTCTGAGTTCCAGAACTTAGTATTATAGTGTCCTAGAAGTTCCTAATGTTAGAAAGCTGCCTTTAATTCAAGGAGAAATTAACCATTTGTGTTGTGTGGTTATAGTATACATCACTAAATGGCAATTTGGAAAGTAGTATAAATTTCTAAGATGTCCTGAAAGTGCTGCTATTTATTAAGTCATAAGCTTGGGCATGATTTTTCTTCCTAACAATTTCAGTTTACTCTGTTAGCAGATCTTTAAGGCAATACATCTGAGATAATGGTGGATGTGAATGGGAAAGATGGCATTTCTGTTATAGTCTTTTTGACTATATATATCTTTTGTAAAGCAAAAAACATTATATGTTATTTATGTCCTCATAATAACTTTGTGAAAGCCAGTAATTATGTATAACTGTTCTTGGATTTTGGAATGATTTATTTAAAAGGAATACACATTTGGATAGAACTATATGCTTGATTTTTTTTCTTCCCCCCCTCAGTTTGCCCTGATAATCTCTTTAACAAAATTAAGGCTTCTTGCTCCAAGTCAATAAGAAGATGTAAAGAAATAAATATTTCCTTCATTCCACATGAATCTCAGGTACTTTCTATTTTTATTTTTTCATTCATGACAGGTTTCAAATTTGGTTTTATGAGCTTATTTATTAATAAAGTATATTCTGAAGATGTTTTTTATATGTATTTGGTGAATTTTGAATCTAATCCACAAATAGACATTTCCTACAATGAAGTCAGAAGCGTGAGCAATAAATTGGAATTAACAATGAACAGCAGGGCTTAAAATTCCTGTCTGCCACCAAGTCCTGTGTTTGTCAAATTACAGAACCACTAGATTATGAAATCAAGAGAGTTTTGAGCACCATCTTTGTTCGATGACTCCAAAAAAAAGTATTTCATTTAGCTTGTGTAACCTTTTGTGATATCAAAACAAATACTCTTTAATAAACTTTTTATATAATATTATACAAATTATTTTAATTTATAAAATGAAGAGATTTTGTTGACTTATTTTGCCTTTGGAACATTGAGCCTTCAATTAATATTAGTAATGATTATAATGATATAAGCAAACACTCATATAATACTCCCTATGTGTCATATACTTTCCTGAGTGGTTTACATAAATTTATTCATTTAATCCTCACAATATGCATAGGAATAGATTGTACTTGTGTCTCCATTTTGAGAAACAAGAAATCAAAGAGGTTAAGTAACTTGCCTTAAATCACACAGCTGATGAATTGTTAAGGTTTCTTGTGCTCTGTACTCTGTGTTTGGATTCTAGCATTTTATAGAATTGAAATAGTTGACTGTTGTTTGGAACTATGAGATCAACCTTTTAAGGGATAGACAAGTCCTAGATAAGGGATTTCTAAGATACTGCTTTTAAGATACTGTTGGATTTTGTTTGTTTGTTTGTTGAGACAGGGTTTCACTCTTGTCACCCAGGCTGGATTGCAATGGTTCAATCTTGGCTCACTGCAACTTCCACCTCCCAGGTTCAAGCAATTTTCCTGCCTCAGCCTCCCAAGTAGCTGGGATTACAGGCATGTGCCACCACATCTGGATAATTTTTTTGTATTTTTAGTAGAGACAGGGTTTTTCCGTGTTGGTCAGGCTCGTCTTGAATTCCTGACCTCAGGTGATCACCCATCTTGGCCTTCCAAAGTGCTGGGATTACAGGGGTGAACCATCGCACCCAGCTGATACTGCTGTTTTTGACAAAGAAAAATGATAATCCAAATTATAAAATTTTAACATAGCTACTTAATTTTAAACTGTTTTCCAAAAGTTTCCTTTAAACTTACTCTTTTAATATGATGTAAGTTTAGTATAGGGTGAAGATCAGCTTCTGAAAATGATGTGGGATTTAAGTGGTAGTGCGAGAAATATTACAAACATTTCTAGAGCATCTCACTTCACAGAAAATAAATATAATTTTAGCACCTGAAGTTATTAAAATTCTTTAGTTGCTGTATTTGAAGGAATGATTTGTGTAGATATCTGAATAATTTGATGGTGAACAGAAATAACCTGTCTTTGCATGTCTAGAGAACACTCTTGAGAAGTTTCTACTTATCAGTCTTTACAAAATACTGTAATTATGTAAGGTCCCATCTATTGATGGTTTTCCCCGAAGAATTTTTTTCTTTTAATTTACTTCCTTGATAAGAGTCTTAAGAGGGTCTACTTGACCAGGCATGGTGGCTCACACTTGCAATCCCAGCACTTTGGGATGCTGAGGCAGGCGGATCATGAGGTCAGGAGTGCAAGACCAGCCTGGCCAACATGGTGAAACCCTGTCTCTACTGAAAATACAAAAAATATTAGTCAGGCATGGTGGTGAGCCCCTGTAGTCCCAGCAACTTCGGAGGCTGAGGCAGGAGAATCTCTTGAACCCAGGAAGCGAAGGTTGCAGTGAGTCAAAGTGGCGCCACTGCCAGCCTGGGCGACATGTCGAGTGAGACTCTGTCTCAAAACAAAAAAAAAAAAGAGGGTCTACTTAATAAATCTAACTGTTTTGGAGAAATTACAGTGAAAGTATTTTGAATTTTTGTTTGTAAGTGAAAATATAAATGAAATATACTAGGTGCTTTAAACTATGAGCACAGGCCTACTCAGCATTTATCAAGATCATTTTCAGTGCACATTGTCTACTAGATGCAAAGCAGTCTGCTGTGAAAAGATGAGCAAAATATATGTTCTACCCTCATTTGAATACTATAAAGAGATAGAAGGTATTATACATCTTCAAAAACTATATCAATCAAAAGAAAACTATATCATGGTTAAGTCAAGTAGGATTAGGTTCAACTAATTAAAACTCTGGACTTTCAATGGATTAAACAACATGGAAATTTATTTCTTGCTAATATAAAAGTAATCAGGAATAGGCTATGTAAGGCTGATAATGCTGGCTCTATGAAATTGTCGGGGGTCTAGTCTTCTAGGCATGGCTCTTATGATCTAAGATGATTGTAAATTTTTTTTTTTTACTGTTGTATCATTTTAAAAATTTTAAGGAATATTATTTTAAAACAGCATTATTAATAAAAATCATAGGCTTATTTCAGTATTTTAAAATATCTTATGTAACTTTCCACTCAGAAGGTAGATAACAAAATTCTTCCCAAAGGAAGGGTGTCAATGGAATATGATATTATTTTATTCAATTATTCCATTTTTTTCCTCCTACCTCATTTTTGCTGTAGAACTGCTCACTTAACATCCTGGGAGCTATCTTGTTGAAATTTGCCACCATCGTGTAAGAGCAATGAACCTTCACAATAGTATAATGACTGTGATACTGCCTATATCTATCCTGTGGGACAGCTAGAAGGACAACACCTCAGCATCATATGCCAACCAGTCTATTAGAGCAATCACACACATAACTGCTTTTACTAAAATCCTCCAACCTAACTTTTAAATAGCCGAAATATAGTCAAGGCCATATGGGTACTGTACCTGGAACTACAGACATACCCTTTTCACACGTTCGATGTTACAGCAACAGCATCCTGGGACAGGTTAGGGCACAATCACATTTTTAAAAATCAAGAGTAAGAAGTAAACACAGAAGGGTATTTGCACAAGGCAGAGAAGCCTGTTTCTTGGCAGTAGACAGAAAACAACTGGCTAAAGAAATAGGTTTACAGAGAAATACAACCTAGAATTTGATGCTTTGAGTATTAATCTTAGAGACATAGCTATATATGATCCAACGTACAATCTAATATATTACGTTAGTAGTTTCTTATACAATAGTTAAGAGAAAAACCTATCAAAAACCAACCCAAATTATATTAACCGTTGGATAACCCCTTTTATCCTTTATCAACCATTTTACTCTGGGTTTGGTTAGTGTAATCATGAGATTGTCTAGCCTAATGATCTGGGAAAAATTCTGTGGTTGTAAGATGATGCCTTGCTATGGAACCATTAATTATTAAGCTCCAAGTGAAATGAAGCAGATATTTGTGAAAGATGATGTATTTCCAAAAATATGAAAAACAGATTTTAGGCAGATGGTAACTCTAAGAGGAGCCACTGAAGTACTAAAATGGCACTCTGGAAATGGCTCATAGCAAAACCTAACTTTTTTTGTTTTTAAACTTTTAGTTTCAGGGTACATGTGCAGGTTTGTTATAGGTAAACTCATGTCAAGGGGGTTTGTAACACAGATTATTTCATCACCCAGTTACTAAGCCAGGTACCCAATATTTTTTCTGTTCTTCTCCCACTTCCCACCCTCTACCCTCAAGCAGGCCCAGTGCTTATTGTTCCCCTTTCTGTCTGTGTATTCTCATCATTTAGCTCCCACTTATAAGTGAGAACATGCAGTATTTGGTTTCTGTTCTTGGATTAGTTTGCTAAGGATAATGGCCTCTAGTTCCATCCATGTTCCTGCTAAAGACATAATCATTCTTTTTTATGGCTGCTTAGTGTTCTATGGGGTGTGTCTGTGTGTGTGTGTGTGTGTGTGTGTGTGTGTATACCATATTTTTTTAAATCCGGTCTACCATTGATGGGCATTTAGGTTGATTCCATGTCTTTGCTATTGTGAATAGTGCTGCAGTGAACATATACGGACATGTGTCTTTATGATAGATTTATATTCTTTTGGGTACATAGCTAGTAACAGGATTGCTAGGTCAAATGGTAGTTCTGTTTTTTAGGTCTTTGAGGAATCAGCACACTGTCTTCCACAGTGGTTGAACAAATATACATTCCCACCAGCAGCATATTAGCATTCCCTTTTCCCTATGACCTCACTAGCATCTGTTATTTTTTGACTTTTTAAAAATAGCCATTCTGACTGGTGTGAGATAGTATCTCATTGTGGTTTTGATTTGCATTTCTTTAATGATCAGTGATTTTGAGCCATTTTTCATATGCTTGTTGGTCACCTGTATGTCTTTTGAAAAGTGTTCATGTCCTTTGCCCACTTTTTAATGGTGTTGTTTTATTCTTGTAAATTTAAGTTCCTTATAGATGCTGAATATTAGACCTTTGTCAGATGCATAGTTTGCAAATATTTTTTCCCATTCTGTACGCTGTCTGTTTACTCTGTTGATAGTTCCTTTTGTTACACAGAAGCTCTTTAGTTTAATTAGATTTTATTTATCAGTTGTGGTTGCAATTGCTTTTGGCTTTTTTGTCTTGAAATCTGTGCCAGTTCCTATGTCCAGAATGCTACTACTGCCTAGTTTTGGGTTTTACATTTAAGTTGAGTTGATTTTTGTATATGGTGTATGGAAGGGGTCCAGTTTCAGTCTTCTGCATGTAGCTAGCCAGTTATCCCAGCACCATTTATTGAATAGGGAGTCCTTTCCACATTGTTTATTTTTGTCAGCTTTGTCAAAGTTAAGATGGTTGTATGCGTGCAGCCTTATTTCTTGGCTCTCTATTCTGTTCCATTGATCTACATGTCTGTTTTTGTACAAGGGCCATGCTGCAAAACCTTCTTTTCTGTTAGGTTCATCACATGGGTGAAACCACTGTCAGTAGAGAACAAACAAGAGGTTCCATGGGTAGGCCCCCGCCAAGGGAATTTTCCTCCTATGGATCCACAGAAGAAAAATACTTTTTGGTGCCATGTGGCTTGCACTTATCTCCAGCAAAACAGTCTAGTTCCCTCAACCCCATTGTGTGTCTGGGAAAAGATAGTGGAAATATTTCCATAAGAGCTAAAAACTACAAGAAAGCTACAAACTCACTGTGAAAATATCATGGTAAAAAAGCACCACGTGCTGATTTTTTTTTTTTTTTTTGAGACGGTATCTCAGTCTATCGCCCAGGCTGGAGTGCAATGGCGAAACTTCTGCCTTCCTGGGTTCAAGCAGTTCTCCTGCCTCAGCCTCCACAGCAGCTGGGATTACAGGCATCTACCCCTACGCCCGCCTAATTTTTGTACTTTTAGTAGTCACCATGTTGGCCAGGCTAGTCTCGAACTCCTGACCTCAAATGATCCACTTGCCTTGGCCTCCCAAAGTACTAGGATTACAGGTGTGAGCCACTACACCCGACCTTTTTTTTTTTTTTTTTTGAGACAGAATCTTACTCTGTCACCAGGCTGGAGGCAGTGGTGCAGTCTTGACTCACTTCAGCCTCTGTCTCTTGGGCTCAAGCGATTCTCCTGATTCAAGTAGCTAGGATTATAGGCATATGCCACCAAGCCCAGCTAATTGTTTGTATTTTAATAGAGGCAGGGTTTCACCATGCTGGCCAGGCTGGTCTCAAACTCCTGACCTCATATGATCTATCCACCTTGGCCTCCCAAAATGCTGGGATTACAGGCATGAGCCATGGTCCCCGGCTGATTTTAACAGCTTTTTTTTTAACTGGAGGAATCTATTTGGCATGTACACACCACAGAAAAATTGCCCCCCACCCCCAAAAAAAAAGGTCATGCAGGAAAATCAGAATCATAATATTAAAAAAAGTATGTATCAAAAGTAGGCAAAAATATGGGTTTATTTTTTAAAAAGAAAATATGCAAAATTTCACTATGAAATGCCTTGATTTGCATATGACTTAGTACTTATTTCATATTAACCAGATCTAGTTGCTCCGATAAGTCTCTATGTTTTAGAATAGCAGTTCTTTTAAAATATCTATTTTTAAGCAAGAACATAAACATTACATTTTTGCATCTATGTGTAAGCTATCCTGCTTGATATGGAACCAAGATACTAAAAGATTAATAAAACAATTCAGTCACAGACTAGCAAAGAATATATTTCCTCAAGTTTTCTGGGCCACACTATTGACTTTTATTAATGCAATCTGAATTTTCAGATATAAATACCAGTTAGTGGTTGGTTGCAAAAACTTAAAAACAGTTGAGTTGGGAGGACCTTCACGATATTGGCTCTTAAATCATAACTAAAATTATTCTTAGAACTGGACCCCCATAGTAAGCAGAAAGCCTTAAGTTCTTTTTAGTTCAAACCCTGCAAATTGACACTAACATAATCATGCCCTTTTAGGTGCTTTAAAAGGACATATTGACTTTGTGGTCTCTACTTTCTAAGAGAGCAGGTAACTCTAGCACGAAAGAAGCTGTAATGCAGAACTGGGGAGGACTTCAGTGGTCCTCCCCAAGATGATCTAGAACTCCTGAGCTCCTATTCAGATTTTATTGATCCATACTGTGGATTTCAACCCTGCATTGAGACCTCCTTGTGTGCCCATTTCTAACATGTCACCAACCATCACACGGTCCACAGGTTGTACTTCAAGGAGATTGCAGCAGTAATAAAATATGGAAGGTGCTGGCCTCTCTCTGCTATTTACCTACAACAGCCTGGAAATAGGACTGACAGGCACAACCCTCAGTCTTCTCCCTCTGGATCTGTCTGACCCCATATTACTAAAAGTAGGCAGACCGCCTTTCTAATTTCAGTGAGCATGGCTTTGACAACTCATTGAAATTAGTGTCATGTGCTATAAATGTGTAATTTCCAAAGGAGGTAACATTCTTCAGCCAGTTTCCTATTGGCCGGATTACATCTTCCCAATGTGGATTCCCTAGATCAGTAATGTATGTATTGTAATGATGAGGACATTCCTTGCTGAGTTTAACTTGAACTTTATCACAGGTGAATTCAGCCTCCTCTTTATAATGGTATTTTGATTTTAAGAGCTTTATCACCTCCAACATGCCTCTTCTGCTCGCCACAGCTGTGTCAATGAGTGTGTTGTACAGGTCAAAGAAAATGGCCTGGGCTCAGCCCCATAGCACCTGCACCCTGCTGAAACCTGCCACCTCATTAACGGCACATGTACAAGGTGGGAGGCTCGATTTTTTTTTTCTTTGAGAGAGGGTCTCACTCAAGCAATCCTCCTGCCTCAGCCTCCCAAGCAGCTGGGACCACAGATGCATGCCACCACGCCTGGCTAATTTTTTCTTCATTTATAGGAGAGACGAGGTCTTGCTATGTTGCCCAAGATGATCTAGAACTCCTGAGCTCAAGCAGTCCTTCCACCTCAGCATCTCAAAGTGCTGGGACTGTAGGAATGAGCCACTGCTCTCAGCCACACTGTAGAATTATTACATCATCATTTGAGGATATAAGAAAAAAATGAGAGAATAATTTTCATTTTTATCTCATTAGCTAAAATTTAGTCACATGGCTACACATAAGTGCATGGGAAACAGAAAATTTTTTAGCTGAGCAAAAATGGCTGTTCTTCACAAAGAACTGGAGTGTAGTTACTGAAAAGTAAGGAGAGGATTTTTTGGGGGGAGGCACCTTGTAGTCAGCCACAAAAGGAGGAAGATTCTCTTTTTAAATATTTATTTATTTGATACATTATAATTATACCTATTTATGAGGTACAGTTTGATGTTTTGATACATATCAATGTTGTATAATGATTCAAAGTAATGTGTCCATTATCTCATGTATTTTGAAGCTAGGTTTTGTTTGTATTTTTAGTAGAGATGGGATTTTACCATGTTGCCCAAGCCAGTCTTGAACTCCTGGGCTCAAGCAATCTACCTGCCTCGGCTTCCCAAAGTACTGGGATTACAAGCATGAGCCACTGCACCCAGCCATGAGAGAGGCTAATTCTTACTGGGAGATTGGGAAAATACTTGAAAAATAAGGTAGTAATGAAGAGGGAAAGAACCTTTTAGGAGGTGAAAATAAACTGAATGTAAAGATAGAGAATCAGAAGAGTGCAGGAGAACAGCAGGAATGTGGCTTATAAAGGGTGAAGGAATGAAAGGCCCTCTGTTGACAGATTGGAACTGTATTGTATGTAGGAGGCTCCAGGTTCCACCAAGAATAATGATAGAAAATTAGTTGGTGCAGAAAACTCTGGAACTGGTCCTAAAGTCTTTAAGGAAAAGTAGAGTCCCAGAAGTCAGGAGATCATTGGGGAGAGATTGGTAAAGTTGGATATGATAATACTTCAAAAAAATAAAGTTGGATATCAACATGTTTAGGAATTACATGGAGAGGCTGGGCACAGTGGCTAAGCTTGTAATCCCAGCACTTTGGGAGGCCAAGGCAGGCGGATCACAAGGTTAGGAGATCACAAGGTTAGGTTGCAGTGAGCTGAGATCATGCCACTGTACTCCATCCTGGCGACAGAATAAGACTCTGTCCCCCCCAAAAAAAAAAATTACATAGGAAGGAAGAAGATTAATTCACTCCTCGTGGTGATTCCATGAGTCAAAGGGATTAAAGAAAGATCTTTCTTTCCCTTTCTAGAGTATTTAAGGTAAATGATTCTGTCATGTATGCAATAAAGCAAGTACAGTTGATCCTTGAATAATGTGGAGGTTAGGGGCACCAACCCCTGTGCAGTTGAAAAATTTGTGTATAACTTTTAACTAGCCAAAAACTTAACTACTAATAGCCTGCTGTTAAGTGGAAGCCTTCCTGATAACCAAGAATAGAATAACACATATTGCGTATACTTTATGTATTCTATATTGTATTCTAAAAAAGTAAGCTAGAGAAAAGGAAATGTTATTAAGAAAATCATAAGGAAGAGAAAATATACTTACTATTAAGTAGAAGTGGATTATTATGAAGGCCTCATTCTTGTCATTTTCAAGTTGAGTAGGCAGAGGTGGAGGAAGTGGAGGGATTGGTCTTGCTGTTTCAGGGGTGGCAGAGGCAGAGGGGGCAGATACACTCTTTGTAACTTTTATTGAGAAAATCTGCATCTGGGTGGATCTGTGTAGTTCAAACCCTTGTTCTTCAAGGGTCAGCTGAAGATAGAAAGCATTCGAGAACATGAGGGAGTTTGTTTACAGTGAGCCTTAGTGAGTATAGAGAGTCTGGTGTGATTAGTAGAAAGGGTGCTAGAAGGGATCTGGTAGAGATAGAAACAAGCTAGCTATAGGTTAGCATGAAGAGTAGATGGAAGATGGGATCTGTATTTAACGAGCTGATTATGGGTTTATAAAGATGAAAAAAGCATGTGGCAGTAGTCTAAAAGACCTTTCAATGATGGTGATAGGAAGTAGGAAGGAGGTAGAGGAGGAGGGAAATGGAGGAAATGTGAGTATAGAATGAGAACTGGCCCCCAGATTATCTTTGGTACACTGGGGTATTAGATGGCTTAGGTTAATTTGTGGTAAGAACACCCCAGATCTCAGTGCATTACAACAACAAAGGTTTATTTCTCTTATGTGTTGTCCATTGTGTTTGTCCGGGGCTTTGTTCTACATTCTCTACATTCTTGTACTGAGTCTGAAGGGCTAGTCTGGGACATAGCCGAGGGAAAAGAGAAAGTAGCGGAGCCACACAGTGGCTTTTAAAGCTTCTGCTGGGAAGTGGCACATGTATCTTCTACACACATTCCAGTCTGGGCACAGTGGCTCACATCTGTAATCCCAGCACTTTAGGAGGCCAAGCAGAAGGATTACTTGAACGCAGGAGTTCTAGACCAACCTAGGCCAACAAAGTGAGACCTTGTCTCTACAAAAAAAATAAAACTTAAAAAAGGAATTAGCTAGGCATGGTGGCACGTATCTGTGGTCCTCACTACATGGGAGACTGAGGCAGGAGGATCGCTTGAGCTCAGGACATCGAGGCTGAGTGAGCCATCATCATGCCACTGCACTCCAGCCTGGATGACAGAGTGAGTCCCCGTCTTAAAAAACAAAGACAAAACAATGATTTAGAGGAGAGATCCAAGATGGCTGATCACTAGCAGCTCAGGCTCATAGCTCCCAGTGAAAGCACAGAGAACGAGAGGACGCCACACTTTCAGACGAATTTTTGTTGCTCACGGACCAAGAGTTTCCCAGCGGAGGAGCCCCATGGGTCATCAGGGTGACTCTTGTGGCTGGCGCAGCGGTTTTGCTGGTGCCTCAGCGCAGCAGTTCTTGGTGCAGAGTCTGGAGATTCCCGGGCAGAAAAGCGCCATCAATCTTAACACCGCTGTTTTGGCCGGCACAGTGGATTGCTCAGATTTCAGCGCTGGGAATCAACAAGTTGGACGTCAGCTCAGAGACCTAGTTAGAAAGTTGGTAGTTACAAAGACGACAGAGGGATAAATATATAATGAAGGGAAGAAACCGGCGTAAAAAGGCAGAGAATACTCAAAATCAGAATGCCTCTCCCTCTACAGGGGATCGCAGTTCCTCATCAGTAACGGAACAAGGCTTAATGGAGAACGAGTGTGTCCCAATAACAGAAGCAGGTTTCAAAATGTGGGTGATAAGAAACTTCTGTGAATTAGAAGAACTTTTTCTAACCCAATGCAAAGAAACTAAGAACCTTGAAAAAAGGTTTGACGAAATGTTAACGAGAATGGACAATTTAGAGAGAAATATAAGTGAATTGATGGAGCTGAAAAACAAAACACGAGAGCTTCACGAAGTATGCACAAGTTTAAACAGTCGAATTGATCAAGCAGAAGAAAGGATATCAGATGTCGAGGACCAGCTTAGTGAAATGAAACGAGAAGACAAGATTGGAGAAAAAAGGATAAAAAGGAATGAGCAAAGTCTCCAGGAAATATGGGACTATGTGAAAAGACCTAATTTACGTTTGATAGGTGTACCTGAATGTGATGAAGAGAATGAATCCAAGTTGGAAAATACTCTTCAGGATATCATTAAAGAAAACTTTTCCAACCTAGCAGGGCAGGGTAATATTCAACTCCAGGTAATACAGAGAACACCACAAAGATATTCTTCAAGAAGACCAACCCCAAGGCACATAATTGCCAGATTTATTAGGGTTGAAATGAAGGAAAAAATACTAAGGGCAGCCAGAGAGAAAGGTCAGGTTACCCATAAAGGGAAACCTATCAGACTTACAGCAGATCTCTCAGCAGAAACCCTACAAGCCAGAAAAGAGTGGGGACCAATATTTAACATCCTTAAAGAAAAGAACTTTCAACCCAGAATTTCATATCCAGCCAAACTAAGCTTTACAAGTGAAGGAAAAATTAAATCTTTTGCGAACAAACAAGTACTTAGAGAGTTCACCACCACCAGGCCTGCTTTACAAGAGCTTCTGAAAGAAGCACTATACATATAAAGGAACAACCAATATCAGCCTTTCCAAAAATATATCAAAAAGCAAAGAGCATTAACACAATGAAAAATTTACACCAACTAATGGGCAAAACAGCCAGCTAGCATCAAATGGCAGTATTAAACTTATATATATTCTAATTGGATAAAAAGCCAAAACCCATCGGTATGCTGCACCCAGACCCATCTCACATGCAACGATACACAAAGACTCAAAGAGAAGGAGGAAGATTTACCAACCAAACAGAGAGTAAAAATAAACAAATAAATAAAAAGCAGGAGATGCAATTGTCGCCTCTGATAAAGTAGACGTTAAAGCAACAAAGATCAAAAGAGGCAAAGAAGGACATTACATAATGGCAAAAGGATCAATGTAACAAGAAGAGCTAACGATTCTATAGATCAACGAGACAGAAAATTAACAAGGACATCCAGGACTTGAACTCAGACCTGGAACAAGTAAACTTAATAAACATTTATAGAACTCTCCACTTCAAATACACAAAACATACATTACCACCTCACACCTATTCCAAAAGTGACTACATAATTGGAAGTAAATCACTCCTCAGTAATCGCATAGCATTTCATAGGTTTAAATGAAATATTGATTGGCTGCTTGTTTGTTATTGTCTTCCCTTATTCCTTCCTGTCTACATTATTAAGTATAATTACGGTATAAAAGAGGTTTTCAATACCCATTACTAAACTGCATTCTAGCCTGGGCAAGAAAGCAATACTCCCATTCTCTCTCTCTCTCTCTTCCTTTTTCTTCCTCTTCTTCATTCTTTTTTTCTTTCTTTCTTAAAAAAAAAAAAAAAGCAAAGACAAAAACGAACCTACATATGACCGTGGCCAAACCTGACATCAGTGGGTGGGTGGGAAAAGCCTTGGGGGGCTATGCAGTCAATGTCTTTGAACAAATAATATTATCTACTGCTCTGGGATATTATATTATGAGGAAGCCACAGTTCAAGTGTAGGGTGCTTGTTGACAATTAATATAGCATCCTAGCCTTTGAGCAGCAAAGAGATAAGTGGATGAGCCACAGCTAAATTTTCGTTCATGTTCAGTCTGCTGTTGGTGGTGCTAGACTATGTCCAGAGAAATGAATGTGTGTAAAAAGAAATGCAAGAAATTGATTCATAATTCATTGCTTAACCTGTAATGTTTACTTCTTGCCTACTTTTACTTACAATAAATTTTCATAGTTTAAGAGAAATTACTATCATTGTTTAAAAAAACAACAAAACTTAGTTTAATGGGAGAACTTTCCGTACCAACTAGGGAGCTCCTGCTTTTGTATCCTCCAAATCCTCTAATCCAGTTCTTTGTACATACGAAAATTCTTTTGTTAATTCAATGAATGAATCTGTGAGGTTTTGCTGCATATACATATAGTAAGATTTATATTATGTTTGGCACAATGCCATGTCTTTTGGGGAAGTATATCTCTTAAGGACATGAAAAGTATAAGCTAAAGAACTGAAGACATGTATTAATTGTGGGAGATTTCTACGTTACTCTCTGATGAGTTAAGGTTTTTAATTTATGTCTGACACGTAGGCCAATTTTGATACTGTTGTATTTCTTTGTGCTAGGAGTTAGATTTTTTATTTTAGTTTGACTACCTCAGATTCCTTCATCTGTTACA
The DNA here is from genome assembly GCF_030222135.1 of Aotus nancymaae. NCBI lineage: Eukaryota > Metazoa > Chordata > Mammalia > Primates > Aotidae > Aotus > Aotus nancymaae. The sequence goes on along the minus strand of NW_026988418.1, from coordinate 66,410,448 downwards.
CAGGTAGTGAAAAGTGGACAGTATAATCTGTCTGTGAAACAGGAATTGAAGGACAAAGGTAGACTAAGCAGGAAAGGAGAGTGAGAAAAGAAATAAAAGATGAAATCAAGATGACAGAGGAAATGAGATTTGATTAAGGTAAAAACCCAATTGTTTCAGGAAACAGCATGGTTAGTGCAAGTGTTTTTTTTTTAACTGTCCCAAATAATTGCCTCATTTTCTTGATATATATATATATATATATTTTATTCAGGTCTCCATATTGACAGTGAGTATTTTTTTGGCTTAACTTAGGTGTATACTCTTGATGTACCAGATGCATTCTATTACTGTTATAGTCCAGACTCTGGTAATGCAAAGGGAAAAGATAGCATTATGGAAGCAATGGCTGACCAGATAGTTACAGTATGTGCCACCTTGGATGAAAATCCTGGAGTACGATATAAAAGGTAAGACACTCAACATCTGAACTTGTTATGCATCTGTTTACCATTCATTATAGAGGTAAGTAATGTCTCTGTACCTTTGTATATTGGTTTGCAAAATTTATTTTCTTTTTATAATTACCATATTCTACATATAGGAGATTTAAAGCTTGTGGTTTAAATTTCAGAATAATAAATAGCTTCTGTTAACTGAATTTCAGAGCCTAAATTTGGTACAGTTTACCAGACAGTTTTTCATCAGTTTAAGGAATGCTTAGAGGAAATGTCTGTGTAGTCACATAGGGAATACAGTGGTACAATTAATGTTTTTCATTAAATCACCACCAAATTTAAATGTCAGTATTCTCTGGATACCTGTTAGTGTCTAAGTATCTATAGTATTTAATCCCAGTGCCTTTTCTAAATACATTTTGGGTGTTTTTTAACAGGTAAAATTTAAATTTAGTACTGTATACCTTGACTTACATACTTCTTTTTAAAAATGAAGTTTACTGTAAAGTACATGAATTGTCTGTAGAGTAAGTCCTCACTTAATGTCATTGATGGGTTCTTGGAAACTGATGAAACCGATTTCACCATATGCTAATTGATATAAACAAGAAGTAAGTTCCTTGGTTATGTAATGTCACCAAACTTTTAAATAAAGACCTGAAACACTTCTAATATTAACACTTAAAGAAATGTGACTATATGTACATTTAAGAAAGATTAATAAAAGCAGGATCATTTTTTGCCCAGTTATTCTAGTTCAGGCTCATTAGAAGGATGGCCAGAGCTCATCCCAGCAGCTCATGGCACAAGGCAGGAACCCACCCAGATTAGGATACCATCCTGTTGCAGGGCACACTACACACACATCCATACTCACTTGGACTGGGACAATTTAAACATACCAGTTAACCAAACATGCACATCTTTGGGATGTGGGAGGAAACTAGAGTATCAGGAGAAAACCCATGCAGACATGGAGGGATCATGCAAATGCCACACAGACAGTGGCCCCAGCCAGGAATTGATTTTTTTTTTCCTCAGCAGTATAATGAGATGACATTGAACAAAATGACATTATTTGAGGACCTGCTAAATGTGGCGTGATAATTCATTCCAAAATAAACATATCCATCTAACACCACCAAGGTCAAAAAAATAGAACATTAACAGCATCTCAGAGGCCTCTCTCTTGATCCCTCCCAGCTCTCTCGCCCCTCTTCTTCCCCAGAAATGACTACTATCTCACTTCTAACACATAGTTTAATTTTGCCTGATTTTGAACTGGTATAAATGGAATCACATGATAATTTTTGTTTTCTATTTCTTGACTCAACATTATTTTCTGAGAGTCATTCATGTTGTTGTGTGTGCCAGTTTTAGTTTTAATTTTGGTCTGCTAGTTCATGTGTGACTCTCTCGCCTCAGTTTCCGTGTCTATGAAATAGGAAAGATAATACAGTTGTTTTTAGAATTAAATGAATATCTGTAAAGCATTCAGACTAGTACACAGCACTAATAAATATGGTAGTAGTAAATACACTACACTACTTGTAATAAGTATTATTACTCATTTGTCTTTTAAAAAGTTATTTAATTTGAACATTGGCATTTGTCAGGTTAGTTGGCTGAACTGTTTAATTTTAAATTCACGTAGTGCTTTAAGTCACATTACTCTTAATTTACCATTTAAAAATTCCACTATTAATACTTAGAAAAAGTATAGTGATCTCCTTAATTCAGGTATTACCAAACAAGCTCTTTATTCATACCTTGGGTATTAGAAACATTCTTTTTCTTCAATTTTTTTTTTTTTGGAGATGGGGTCTCTTTGTGTTGCCCAGGCTGGTCTCAAACTCCTGGGCTCAAGCAGTCCACCTGCTTCTGCCTTCCAAAGTGCTGGCATTACCTTTTTCTTTTTTTTTTTTTTTTTTTTTTTTTTGAGACGGAGTCTCGCTCTTGTTACCCAGGCTGGAGTGCAATGGCGCGATCTCGGCTCACCGCAACCTCCGCCTCCTGGGTTCAGGCAATTCTCCTGCCTCAGCCTCCTGAGTAGCTGGGATTACAGGCACGCGCCACCGTGCCCAGCTAATTTTTTTTTGTATTAGTAGAGACGGGGTTTCACAATGTTGACCAGGATGGTCTCGATCTCTTGACCTCGTGATCCACCCGCCTCGGCCTCCCAAAGTGCTGGGATTACAGGCTTGAGCCACCGCGCCCGGCCACCTTTTTCTTATAAGAGATGTGCTAATTACACTCTGGACTCAGTGGAACTGAGCTAAGTGGTTTGGCTCCTGTTAAGAGTTTAGTAACTATTGAAGCTTCTACTGTTGGTGATTGGTTATATTTGGAGAAATGAGTAAATATAGCCAATTTATAATTTAGTGGCTCACATGGGGGCTAGTTTTGAGTTACACTAATAAATAATCTGTAATCCTGTGTTTTAAAATTCTACCTGCTTTCACAAAATATTTCTTTAGGTGGACTAGGTGCAGTGGCTCACTTCTGTAGTCCCAGCACTTTGGGAGGCTGAGGCGGGTGGATCACCTGAGGTTCGGAGTTTGAGACCAGCCTGACCAATATGGTGAAACCCATCTCTATAAAATATATATATATATATTTCTTTAGGCTTTATAGACTTTAAAGTATAATTTTAAAATGAAGTGTCTTTCCTTTGAAAATAAAGGGTAATGAATTACCCTTTATAGATGTTGCATTATTTATTTTTAAGGTATAAAACCTAAAGATTCTGTAACACTTTGAAGCCCTCACAATGAGACCTCCCCATTTTCAAGGTTGGTGTGCTGCTGAAGAGCCTTTTTCTTTCTCTCTTTTTTTTCTTAATTAATTGTTTTGGATACATAGTAGGTGTATATATTTATGGGGTACATGAAATATTTTGATACAGACATATAATGCATAATAGTCACATCAGGGTAAATGGAGTATCCATCCCCTCAAGCATTTATCCTTCCTTTGTGTTATAAACAATCCAATATACTCTTTTAGTTATTTTTAAATGCACAATAAATTATTGTTGACTGTAGTCACCCTGTTGTGCTATCAAATACCAGATTTTACTCATTCTATCTATATTTTTGTACCCATTACCCATCCCCACTTAAACCCTCACCTACTACTCCTGCCCCTTTCTAGCCTCTGGTAACTATCTTTCTACTAGCTCCATGAGTTCAATTGCTTTAATTTTTAGCTCCTGCAAATAATTGAGAACGTGCAAAGTGTGTCTTTCTGTGCCTTGCTTATTTCGCTTAACATGGTGACCTCTGGTTCCATCCATGTTGTAATTGTCAGGATCCATTCTTTTTTATAGCTGAATAGTACTCCATTTTGTCTATGTGCCACATTTTCTGTATCCATTCATGTGTTCCTTCCAAATCTTGGCTGTTGTGAATAGTGCTGCAGTAACATGGAGTGCAGATATCTCTTTGGTGAACAGATTTCCTTTCTGTTGGGCATATATCTAGCAGTGGGATTGCTGGGTCACATGGTAGTTCTATGTTTAGTTTTTTGAGGAGCCTCCAAACTTCTCCTTAGTAATTGTACTAATTTACATTCCCACCAACAGTATACAGGGGTTCCCTTTTCTCCATATCCTCATCAGCGTGTGTTATAATATTACCTGTCTTTTGGATAAAAGCCATTTTAACTGGGGTAAAATGATATCTCATTATAGTTTTGATTTGCGTTCCTCTGGTAATTAATTATGTATATGAGCACCTTTTCATATACCTTTTTGCCATTTATATGTCTTCTTTTGGGAAATATCCAGCTCTTTCGCCTGTTTTTAAATCAGATTTTTTTTTCCTATAGAGTTATTTGAGCTCCTTATCTATTCTTGTTATTAATTTCTTGTCAGATAGGTAGTTTTTAAATATTCGCTCCCATTCTGTGGGTTGTCTCTTCAGCTTGTTGATTGTTTATTGTGCAGAAGCTTTTTAACTTGATGTGATTCCATTTATCCATTTTTGCTTTGGTTGCCTGTGTTTATGGGGTATTACTCAAGAATGTTCCACAAAGAACTCTTTGCCTAGTTCAGTGTCCTGAAGAGCTTCCCCAGTGTTTTCTTGCAGTTTCATAGTGTGAGGTCTTAGATTTAACTCTTTAATCCATTTTGACTTGATTTTTTGTACATGGCAAGAGGTAGGGGTCTAGTCTCATTCTTCTACATATGGATATCCACTTTTCCCAGCACCATTGATTGAAGAGACTATCCTTTCCCCAACCTGTGTTCTTGGCAGTTTTGTTGAAATTGAGTTAATGGTAGATGTATGATTTGTTTCTGGGTTCTGTATTCTGTTCCATCAGTCTCTATGTCTGTCTGTATACCAGTATCATGCTGTTTTGGTTACTACAGCCCTGTAGTATATTTGAAGCCAGGTATTGTGATTTCTCCAGTTTTGTTCTTTTTGCTTAGGATAGCTTTGACTATTCTGGGTCTTCCGTGGTTCCATGTAAATTTTAATATTTTTCTGTCTCTGTGAAGAATGTCATTGGTACTTAGATAGGGATTGCATTGGATATGTAGATAGCTTTGGGTAGTATGGACATTTTAACAATATTTGTGCTTCCAATCCATGAACATGGAACATCATTCCATTTTTTATGTCCTCTTCAATTTGTTTTAAAGAGCTTTTTTCCTGCATTTTTTTTTTTTTTTTGGTAGAATTGGAAGTTACCCTAATACCACTGGTCATGAAGTTGCAATTTAGAGTACAATGTTATCATTTTAGAAGACAATGATATACAAGATTTTATGCAAAAGATGTTGAAAAGTTGACTGGATGTTAGCATGTGGGCAAATCTCACACTGCTAGGGGGAGGGATATTGGTCACCTAATTTGTAGAGTAATTTGATAATATTGAAAAGAGTTGAAAACGTATATGCTCTATGACCCAGCAATTATACTTTTACATGTAATGTACCTAGAGAAACATGTACATATACCTAGAGGCATATGTACAAACATTTGTTTCAGTGTTTGTAATAGCGTAATATTAAGAATGACTCATGTCCATCTTTAGAGGAATCAATCCATAGAATCCAGTATAATCATGATGGGATACTATATAGGAGATAAAATGAATAAATTCAATATGTGTGTCAGTGTACATAAATCTCAAATGCACACATATACAAACACACATGCACACACATGAAACAGAAATGACTGGAGGGAAAATACACATGAAATTAATAATAGTGGTTGCCTTGGTTTGGGGGAGGGGCATGGGAAAGGACCAGGACTTAGGAGCAGAATAAAGGGAACTGCACCTTTACATGTAATATTTTATTTTCTTCATATTAAAAAATCTGAAGCAGATATGATAAGGTTTGTCCTTATAAATTCCAAATATATTGATATAATATTATTTGACATATTATCTGAACTTTTACATGTTTATAAAATTTTTCATTTTGTAAACATTTTTAAAGTTCCATAGTTTAATTTTAGAATTAAACTTTGTGATATTATAAAGTATATACTGAAAGAAAGATAATGTTTGATCCTTTTTTCCATTTCTAGTAAACCCCTAGAGAATGCCAGTAAGCTTGCACAGCTTGTTGAAAAAAAGCTTGAAGACTACTATAAGATTGATGAAAAGAGCCTAATAAAGGTAATGTATGCAAGGCAAATAGTAACTATGCATAAAGTCTATCTTATTTCTTTATTAGCCTAAGAAATTTTTTCATTCATTTTCTAGTATTGATTTGGCAGCCATTAACATAAGTCTCCAATACTGATTTGAGAATCATTAACATACACAATTGTGGAAACCCTAATAGATGGTATGGTTTAAAGGAGAATCAGTTAACTAATGGATTTTGAAGTCAACCCTGTGTCCAAATCTAGTTCTGCCATTTAATTCATAGTTAATGTCTATTTGGTCAAATTACGTAACTTGTATGTAACTATGTTTTCTTTTCTATAAAATGGGGATAATAAGAGAATACCTATTTTAAAAGTTATGATTAAATGAGTTGATACATGCAGAGTCCTTAGAATAATGCTTGCCAATGAGTAAACATTTAATAAATGTAGGAATTCCTGTTATTACTAGCTCTGTGACCTTGAGTTTGTTTTTCCATCTATGAAATAGATGAAATAACATATACCTTGCTTGGCAGTATGAGGATTAAGTTAGCAAGTAAGTATTTGGCACCAATAGGAATTAAATAAATGGCAGCTATTATCATCTTATGGCAGTAATATAATCAAAGACTAAGGTTGAAATCTGAGAAATACCAGCATTTACATGTGGGTGACAGAATGAAGAGCTTGAGGAGACTGACAGAGTTGGGGCCAGAGGGCTAAGAAGTGATATTACAGTAGCTGGATAATGAAGAAAAAGAACTGTTGCTAGTTTAGAAGAGGAGTTGTGCCAGGAAACTACCAATTACAATACTGTATAATAAGTGGAATGAGAGAAGAATACACAGAGTATAATGGGAATATAGTCTCGGGCTTATCTTCTAAATTGGAGTGCTGGAAGGTATCCCAAGAGGAAGAGGCCCTTGAGCTTGAAGAATGAGTATAACCTGATATAAGAAGGAGTTTATTGCATGGAAAACAGGATTCTTCCGGTAGAGGCAGTAGAGAAAAAGGCAAAATCCACAATTTAAACAATGTGGCTGGAATGGAAGATATAAACTTAGATGTTAGGTTAGTTACCTTAAAAGTTACCTGTTTTTGGTTTAAAGGCCTAGTGAAGGCTGTTATTCTGGTTGTAGTTTTGAAGACACATGGCTTAGTACACATAGTAGATAGTGAATAAATGTTTATGGAATGAAAAGATATACAGTCAAATGTCCCTTTGGTCCTTTATGTTTTCAGTGGAAAAAGAGTAAAATCCACAAAAATTAAACTTGTCCTTTCCATTCTCTTTGCCTGGAAAATTAATCATCCTTCAAATACTTGATACCTTTCCTTTATTCAGGAACACCTGATAAAGTGTCACCTCATTTTTGAAGTCTTTCCTGACTCTTCAGGCCAAGTGATGCTTCCTTCCACATGCTATCATAAGCCCTAAGCCTGCTAAAGAACTTATATTGCACTTTTTCCTGTTTATTTCTGAAGATTCATAGCTTACATTTTTGAGGGCTTACTGTGCTGTGTTTCATGGTATGATTATATTTAGTCTTTACAATAATCTTATAAGGCAAAGATTCTGTAATTGTATTTCATTTTACAAAGAGAATACTGGCATATAAACAGGCTAAGCATTTTGTCCAAACTTGTACTGTAAGAATGTGGTCAAGACTGGACTCAAATTCAGACCTAGTTGATTCAGAGGCTGTGCTCTAAATCACCGTATTATACTGTCTCAAAATTTAATGAAATGAGTATGCTTAACTTTAAAATATTTTTTAAATCTAGCCTATATAATTTACCTATTATATGTAAATAAATAGAAAATGTTTGTATAATGAGCTGTAGTTATCTGTTACTGCTTAAAATAATCCAAAGAATTTATTACTTTTAAAATGAAGTATGAAAGATACTGACATTAACAACAAATTTTTCCGCACTGTTATTCACTGTTTAGTGATTAGTGATATTTGTGAATTAATTATAACAAGGTTTTCATTGTGATTTATCATCTTAGTTTGTATCAATACAGTCTTTTAATGTAGCACAATGGTTATGCTATTGGAGCAGATCTGTGTTTGAATCTCCATTCTGCCTCTTACTACCTGTGTGATTTGGGCAAGTTACTTCATTTCAGGCCGCAATGCCCTCATGGTGTACTAGAGATAATAATACCTGTCTCACAGGATTACTAAAAGAATTAAATGAAATAATCCATGTATTTTTGTTTAGTCAAATGTCCAGTACATAGAACTCAGATCGTAGCTACTATTCATAATTTATATCAGTTTTCGTGCTTTTGGAACTGAATTGATAAGAAAATAGATTTCGTGCAAACAAAATGTTACTTTTTTAAAAGGAATTTTCAGGCTATTATACAGTTGTCCCTCGGTAAACACAGAGGAGGGGAGGGTTGGTTTCAGTAACTCCTGTGTATACCAGAATCCACACCTTCTCAAGTCCTACAGTCAGCCCAGCAGAACCCACATATCTGGAAAGTCAGACCTTCATACATGCAGGTTTCACATCCTGAGAATACTGTGTTTCCTATTTGTATTCAGTTGAAAAAACTCTGAGTATAAGTGTGCCCACACAGTTCAAACCCATGTTATTAAATGTATCCTCTTACTCTAGTTACAAAAGGTTTTAATTATGTAGTCTTCATTTTTTCTCACTTGTGCTACTCAGATTTTTCTTTGTTTTATTATAACTTCACATTCTTAAGACAATTAACCATTTGTTTTGTTTTGTTGTATGTTTTTGGTGGGGAAAAGGGACAGAACTTAGGAAAAGTTTGCTTTGTATTCTAAGATATTAAAAATACATTCACTCTAAGAAATTGAAGCTGCTTAAGATTATTTTATCTTGTTATTCTAGGGTAAAACTCATTCACAGCTCTTAATAATTGATCGTGGCTTTGATCCTGTGTCCACTGTCCTGCATGAACTGACCTTTCAGGCAATGGCATATGATCTACTACCAATTGAGAATGATACATACAAGCAAGTATAACTTGAAGGGCATATAGAGGGCATATACAAACAGGATAGAATATGAGCATTTAATAATTTATATAGGCATCAGAAATCTGAAAGCCCCTGTAACCTTTTCTATTCAGTGACTATCCTTCTGTTATTCCTGCAGTTATAGTCTTTGACAGATATGTTGACCTTGTAAGTTAAAGCATAATTTGGTTGCTTTGGAGCAGTTTTGGTGTGTTTGTTTCCTTAACTATGTTACAGCAGAGCTACATTTAAACACATAGAATTTGGGCCTTTTACTCATGTTAAAAGTAAATACCAGGCTCACTATCATATTTATTGAAGTAGAAACCATATTCAAAATTGTTAGGCTATAATTATTCTGAATCATACATTCAAAAGTGTATGTGTCTTATCAATGTAACGTATTTTAAAAGATCAGAGCACTGGAAATCTAAATAGGATGGCTATTGAAAACAGCAGCCATAGTTTTACCATTTTGGTACTTTTTACTGAGTTAATCTTGGCATAAACATATTTATTTTAAAAGTAATGTCAAATAAAAACAAATGAAAAATGAAATAGTTTTTCTATCAAGGAATCATCTTACTGCATCTCTGTATCATTCATTTATGGGTGTGCATATGTATTACATACATTACAGATGTTATTTGATATGATTTTTAAATACAAATTAGTGTTTGTCAGCTAAGATTTACTGCTTGAGTACAGTAGTAAAAATGAAAATTAGTTTTCTGAAATTTCATGTTTAAAGTAATTTGGTAGTTTTATTAGATTAAGATATAGACACTTGTGATAGTTATAATACTTTTTTTTCTTAAATATTGTTAAAATTTGTATTTTCTATTGTATTTTTATTTGCATTCTGGTTGAATCTTGGTTTCTGAGTTTTTCTCTGTATTATCTGTATTAATATTAGATAACATAGCTATTTTTCTAAAAGTTATTTTAAGCAGTTTATTCAGAGGGGATATTACTTAACCTCTGTTACCTTTTAGGTCTGTAAACCTGCATTGTTCAAGAGATTTTGAAGAGAATTAATAAAACAATGGATAGTAAAGGATTTAGTTCCAGACCATAGATATAAATTTTAGATATTTCTGACCTAATATTTAAAATATGTATTTCTTTAGGTTCGCTGGCAAGCAAAGAAAGTTTTAATTTTTTTTAAGTAGAGATTTATTTTTTAAGAAGCCACTATACCCCCTTCTTTCTGAATCAAAGTTCAGAGATAAGAATTAGATGGGAGTAAAGCTCCCTGTGGTTTGTGCTCCATTACAGTTTTGTTTTGTTTTGTTTTGTTTTGTTTTGTTTTGTTTTGTTTTGTTTTGTTTTGAGACAGAGTCTTGCTCTGCTGCCCAGGCTGGAGTGCTGTGACATGATCTTGGCTCACTGCAGCCTCCGCCTCCCGGGTCAAGTGATTCTCTTGCCTCAGCCTCCCAAGTAGCTGGGATTACAGGCACTTGCCACCACGCCTGGCTTATTTTTGTATTTTTAGTAGAGACGAGGTTTTGCCGTGTTGCCCAGGCTAGTCTTGAACTCCTGACCTCAGGTGATCTGCCTGCCTTGGCCTCCCAAAGTGCCAGGATTACAGGGGTGAACCACCATGCCCAGCCTCCATCACAATTTTTTTTGGAAACAGAATACAAAGCAGGAAGCTCTAAGGGTCCAGATTCAAGTTTTCCTATTGGTGACCTCTTTAAATTTTACTTTTTTGGGGGAGGAGGGAGGGACAGAATCTCCCTCTGTTGCCCAACCTGGAGTGCAGTGGCTCGATCTTGACTCACAGCAGCCCTCATCTCCTGAGTTCAAGCAATTTCTGGCCTCAGCCTCCCAAGTAGCTGGGACTGCAAGTACGCACCACTGTGCCCAGCTAATTTTTGTATTTTTAGTAGAGATAGGGTTTTGCCATGTTGGCCAGGCTGGTCTCAAACTCCTGGCCTCAAATGATCCACCCTCCTTGGCCTCCCAAATAAATTTACTCTTAAAATGGGATATTCATCTCCTGAGTATTGTCAGGCTTGCTACTCTTATCTTTATTTACAGATCACTTATAAGTTAAAGGTATTGTATAAGAACAAAGTGGTATTTTAAATGACAAAAGGGCTTTCATCCTTAGTACTGTAGCCTTATATAATTGAGCACAGTGATTCTGTCTTTGGACATCTGTAATCTACACAGGTGGATGGTTTTATAGATTGATGTATAATTTGGGGGATTTTAGAAATGATTATATTCATATAGCAGAAGTCTACATGTATTCTTTGTAGTTCAGAGCTAAGAAAACTCAGTGCAGTCCTTCCTGATCTTGACTCAGGAAATCAGTAGTTCCAAGGATGATTCGGACTTCTCTAGTTCCACAAATGGAAAAAGGGTGTCTGCATAAAAAGATAAGGGTAATCAGGAAGCCCATTTTGAGTAGCTTCATGAACCCCTTAAATTGTTGCTCACTTCAGTAGAACTCATTAAAGCTGTCACAATTTTTATAGCTTACATATTTTTTTTCTCTCATTTCCTTTCTCATTCTGTAAAGGAGATGTGGTTATAGGGTTGGGGAAGAATAAAGAAACAGATGATATGTGTTTGTGAATTTTGTACCAATTCTGAAACACCTTCAATATTTAATAGGTTATATTGGGGATGATATTCCTGTTCTTATTTTTTCTTTTCTTTTTTGAGACAGAGTTTCACTGTGTCACCCAGGCTGGAGTGCAGTGGTGCGATCTTGGCTCACTGCAAACTCTGCCTCCCAGGTTCAAGCAATTCTCCTGCCCCAGCCTCCAGAGTAGCTGGGATTATAGGCATGTGCCACCACACCCCACTAATTTTTTGTATTATTTGTAGAGACAATGTTTCACCATGTTGGCCAGGCTGGTTTTGAATTCCTGACCTCAAGTGATCCGCCCACCTCGGCCTCCCAAAGTGCTAGGATTACAGGCGTGAGCCACCGTGCCCAGCTGATATTCCTGTTCTTAATGGAGTTTTGATCATTGTACTGTGGGTTATTAGCACATCAAAACAGTGTTTTAGGCAATTAGAACATAAATCGTCAGTATATTCAGTCTTGTTCTTAAAGTCAATTGTAGGACATTGAATTTTTGCTTTATAAGGTACAGTTTTGCTGAATTAAAACTCTATAATAATGACACCTAAACCTAACATTTGAAAATATCTTGGTAGGCTTAGCACTTTTATTTTTAATGTAAGGATAGCAATATGCCGTAGTTTTGAGTAGGTATTCATTACCCCCCTAAAACAGTGGGTTATACTTTTCAGTTTCTTGAGTTGTGTCTTGAAATTGTTGTTTGTAAAAATATTTCTTGTGCTTTTGGAGGGAAAAAAATCCAAAAGTTTTAGTGTTTCTGTCTACTTGTAGATATAAAACAGATGGAAAAGAAAAGGAGGCCATCCTTGAAGAAGAAGATGACCTCTGGGTTAGAATTCGACATCGGCATATTGCAGTTGTGTTAGAGTATGTGAATCCATTTTAATTTTTATTCCATATTTTTTAGACACTATGTGATAGTACATTTTGTAACCTTAAAATAGTTCTGTAAAGAATTACATCTTAGAAATTTAAAGAATTCTCTCACAATTTGACAGGGAAATTCCCAAGCTTATGAAGGAAATTTCATCAACAAAGAAAGCAACAGAAGGAAAGGTAAGAATCTTACTTAACTTTCAAAATAAGAGTGAAGGTGAATTTTAAAGTTTGTTTAAAATCTTTATTTTATTTCTTTAACTTTTTGTTTTGGGAAAGTTCTAACACAGAGGTAGAGAATGAACTCCTACATACCCATTGCCTAGTCTCAGTAGTTAACAACATTTTATCTGTCCTGCTTCATTAAATTTTGATTTGTTGTATTTTATTTTTTGAGACAGAGTCTCACTCTGTCACCCATCCTAGAGTGCAGTTGCACCATCTCGGCTCACTGCAACCTCCACCTCCCAGGCTCAAGTGATTCTTTTGCCTCAGCCACTCAAGTAGTGGGGATTCCAGGTGTGCACCACCACACACTGCTAATTTTTGTATTTTTAGTAGTGATAGGGTTTCACCTTGGCCAGGCTGGTCTCCAACTTCAGGCCTCAAGTGATCTGCCCACCTCAGTGCTCAGATTACAGGTGTGAGCCACGATGCCTGACCCTAAAGTTTATTTTAAGACCGTTTAGTCAATTTTATCAATGTATTGTTGGGATTTTACATTGAGATATAACTTATAAGTAAAACAGACAAATCTTAAATGTATACTAGATAACTTTTACTTATATATACACTTGGAACCACCACCTAAATCAAGATACAGAACATTTTCATCATTCCAGAATATTCCCTCTTGTCCTTTCCCAGTCAGTACCCATCCTGCCAGAAGTAAACTCTATTCTAATTTTCATCACCAGAGATCCTGTTCTTGAACTTCACATAATGAGATTCACCTGTGTTGCATATTTTAGTAATTCATTTATTTTTCATTTGTGTATAGTAGTAATACCATTATATAAATATACAACAGTTTGTTCGTCTGCTCTCCCTTTGATGGACATTTAGTTTGTTTCCAGTTTGGGGTTATTATGAACAAAGCTGCTATGGATTTTTTTGTACATGTCACTTGGTGTACATACACACCTTCTCTTAGGTATAGGTTATAGGGTAGGATTATGTTTAGCTTTAATAGGTAATGCCAGAAGTTTTGCAAAGTGTTTGAACTGATTTACATCCCCATCAGCAATAATTGAGTGTTCTAGTTGCTCCATATTGTCACCAACACTTGATATATTCTTGTTTTTTAATTTTTGTAAGAATTTTCGTTATATGAGTTGGTATCTTATTGTGGTTTTAATTTTAATTTCTCTGATGTTCTTGTGCATATTGGCCATTTGAATATTTTGTTTTGCAAAGTGCCCATTGAAGGTCTTTTGTCCATTTTTAATTGAGTTGTCTGTTTTTCTTGCTGATTTATAGAAGTTATTTTCTGGATATGAGTCCTATACAAGTATTTATGTATGTATATATCTTTTGATAAACAGAATATCTCAATTTTAATGAAATCTAGTTTATCAATTTATTTCTTTTATAGTTTCTCTGTGTCCTACATAAGAAGTCTTGGCTTACCCTGAGGTCATTAACATATTCTCCTGTTTTCTTCAGGAAGATTGATCATTTTAGCTTTTATACTTAAGTCCATAATTCACTGTATTAGTCCATTCTCATGCTGCCATGAAGAAATACCTGAGACTGGGTAATTTATAAAGAAAAGAGGTTTAATTGACTCACAGTTCCACAGGGCTGCAGGAGGGAAAATGAGCACTGAGCAAAGGGAGAAGCCCCTTATAAAATCATTAGATCTTGTGTGAACTCACTCAGTATCACAAGAACAACATGGGGCAATCTGCCGCCATGATTTAGTTATCTCCACCTGGTCCTGTCCTTGACACGTGGGGATTATTACAGTTCAAGGTGAGATTTGGGTGGGGAAACAGAGCCAAACCGTATCATTCCATCCCTGGTCCCTCCCATATCTCATCTCCTCACATTTCAAAACACAGTCATGCCCTTCCAACAGTCCCCCAAAGTCTTAACTCATTGCAGCATTAACCCTAAAATCCAAATATCATCTGAGATAAGGCAAGTCCCTTTAGCCTATGAGCCTTTAAAATCAGATAAAAGTTAGTTACTTCCTAGATACAATGGGGATACAGGCATTGGGTAAATACGCCTATTCCAAATGGGAGAAATTAGCCAAAACAAAGGGGCTACAGGCCCCATGCAAGTCCAAAATCCAATACAGCAGTCATTAAATCTTAAAGTTTCAAAATGCTCTCCATATTTCACATCCAGGTCATGCTGATGTAAGAGGTGGGCTCCCATGGTCCTGGACAGCTCTGCCCCTGTGGCTTTACAGGGTATATATCCACTCTCCCAGCTGCTTTCATGGGCTGGTGTTGAGTGTCTACAGCTTTTCCAGGCACATGGTGCAAGCTGTTGGTGGATCTACTATTCTGGGTTCTGGAGGATGGTGACCCTCTTCTCACAACTCATTAGGCAGTGCCCCAGTGGAAACTCGGTGTGGAGGTTACAACCCCACATTTCCCTTCTGCACTACCCTAGCAGAGGGTCCCCATGAGGGTTCCACACCTGCAGCAAACTCCTGCCTGGACATCCAGACGTTTCCATACATCCTCTGAGATCTAGGCAGAAGTTCCAAAACCTCAGTTCTGACTTCTGTGCACCCTGTAGACCCAACACCACATGTAAGCTGCTGGCTTTCACCATCTGAAGCAATGGACTAAGCTCTACATTGGCCCCTTTTAGCCACAGCTGGGATATTGGGTACCAAGTCTCAAGACCACACAAAGCAGCAAGGCCCTGAGACCAACCCACAAAACCATTTTTTCCTCCTAGGCCTCTTTACCTGTGATGGGAGAGGCTGCCATGAAGGTTTCTGACATGCCCTGGAGACATTTTCCCCATTGTCTTGGTGATTAACATTTGACTCCTTGTATGCAAATGTAACCAGCCAGCTTGAATTTCTCCCCAGAAAATGAGTTTTTCTTTTCTGTCACATCATCAGGCTACAAATTGTTCAAACTTTTATGTTCTGTCACCTCTTGAACACTTTGCTGCTTAGAAATTTCTTCTGCCAGATAACCCTAAATCATCTCTCTCAAGGTGAAAGTTCCACAGGTTTCTAGGGCAGGGGCAAAATGCCACCAATCTCTTTGCTAAAGCATAGTAAGAGTCATCTTTGCTCCAGTTCCCAAGAAGTTTCTCATCTCCATCTGATACTGCCTCAGCCTGGACTTCATTGTTTATATTACTGTCAGCATTTTGGGCAAAGCCATTCAAAAGCCTATAGGAAGTTCCAAACTTGCCCACATTTTCCTGTCTTCTTCTGAGCCCCCTAAACTGTTCCAACCTCTGCCTATTACCCAGTTCCAAAGTTGCTTCCACATTTTCAGGTGTCTTTACAGCCACACCCCACTCCTGACACCAATTTACTATATTAGTCCATTCTCATGCTTTTATGAAGAAATACCTTAGACTGCATAATTTATAAAGAGATTCAATTGACTCACAGTTCCACATGGCTGCAGAGGTCTCAGGAAACTTAACAGTCATGGTGGAAGGCACCTCTTCACAGAGTGGCAGGGGAGAGGATGAATGCCAAGTAAAGGGGGAAGCACCTTATAAGACCAACATATCTCATGAGAACTCACTTACTATCACAAGAACAGCATGGGAGGAACTGCCCTCATGATTCATTTATCTCCACCTGGTCCTACCCTTGACACATGGGGATTATTACTATTCAAGGTGAGATTTGGGTGGAGACACAGAGCCAAACCATGCCATTCAGTGACATTAATTTTGGTGTATGATGTGAGGTAAGGGTCTAGGTTCATTTTATTTCAATATACATATCTGATTACTCAAGCAATGTTTGTTGTAAAGACCGTCCTTTCACCATTGAGTTGCAGTGATGCATTTGTTGTAAATCAAATGACCATAAATGTGTGGGTCTGTGGATTCCATGTTCTTTCCCATGGTCAATTCGTCTATCCTTGTACCAAGACCACACTGTTTTAACTACTGTATCTTTGTATTAGCTTTGAAATTTGGTAGTATAAGTCTTCCAGCTTTGTTCTTCAAGATTGTCTCAGCCGTTCACAACTTTTGTCTTTTAATACAAATTTTAGATTCTGCTTGACAATTTCAACAAACATTTAGCTGAAATTTTGATTGGGATTACATGAATCTGTACAACAACTTGGGAAGAACTAACAAAAACATTGAGCCTTCTGATCCATGAACATAGAATATAGCTCCATTTATGTAGGTAGTTGTTCATTTATCTCAGCCACATTTTATAATTTTCATTTTAGTTGTATTGCACATTGTTCTTTGATTATTTCAAGATATTTTATTTTTTGGTGTTATAAGTGGTATTTTTAAAATTCTATTTTACTTTATTAGTATATAAAATGTAAATGGTTTTTGTGTATTCACCTTGAATCTGGTAACCTTGCTAAATTTATTTTTTAATTCTCATACTTTGTTTATAGATTGGCTTTTTTGTTTGTTGTTTTTAAGAGATGGAAACTCTGTTGGCCAGGCTAGTCTCAAAGTCCTAAGTTCAAGCGATCCTCCCACCTTAGCCTCCCTAGTAGCTGGGACTACAGGCAGGTACCAGTGCACTTAGCTGGATTTTTTATATACACAGTAATATCATCTGTGAATAAAGAAAGTTTAGTCTCTTCTAAATTAATTTTCCAAGGTTGTCCAAAGGAGAGAATACAGTCATGGGTTCTTAGTTTCTGTTTGGGCAAGTAAATTCCCTTCCTCATCCCTCTTTTCCACTTACCACTAGAGACAGAAACTAAAAACCATGGCTTCAGACTGCAAAAAGCTGAAAACAAAACAGAACAACAACAAAATAAGGCAAATTAGACAAGCTTGTCATACATTTTAAATGTTTTTCTTAGTAGTTAATACCTCCTGGTTCTGGCTAATATCTCCAATATAACATGAAATCAAACTGGTGATAATGAGCATCCATGTCTCATTCCCAGCCTTATGGGAAATGAATTCAGTATTTCATCATTAAGTATTATGTTAGTTTTAGGTAGTTTTAGTCTTTTATCAGATTAAAGATGTTCCTTTCTATTCTGAGTTTGCCAACAGGTTTCCTTTTTTTCTATTTCTTTTCTTTCTTTCTTTTTTTTTTTTTTTTTAAGAGACAGGGTCTTGCTCTGTCACCCAGGCTGGAGTGTGGTGGTGCAGTCTCAATTCACCGCAGCCTCTACCTCCTGGGCCCAAAGGATCCTCCCACCTCAGGCCTCCAAGTAGCTGGGACTGCAGGCATGCACCACGACACCCGGCTAACGTTTTTGTGTTTTTAGTAGAGATGGGATTTCGCCATATTGCTCAGGCTGGTCTCAAACTCCTGAGCTCAGGTTGGTCTCAAACTCCTGAGCTCAGGTTGGTCTCAAACTCCTGAGCTCAGGCAGTAGGCCTGCTTCAGCCTCTCGAAATGCTGGGATTACAGGCATGAGCCACCACACCTGGCCTGTTTCTGTTTTCTTTTAATCTGGAAAATTCAATGCTGGATTTCATCAAAGACATTTTGATACTATCTTTTTTTCTCCTTTATTCTTTTAATGTGATGAATTACATTTATTGACTTACTAACATAAAAGTAACCATTTCTAGAATAAACTGCACTTGATCATGATGCACTGGATTTTGTTTGCTAATATTTTGCTCTAGAATGTTTGCGTCTATATTTATGAGAAATATTTTTCTGTAGTAGTCCTTTTTTTTTGTAATGTTCTTGTCAGATTTTAGCAGCAAGATTATTTTGGTCTTATGAATTGTGATCCACACACCATCATTTCATTCTCTGAAAGAGTTTATGTAAGATTGCTGTTACTTGTTCTATTGCTGCTTGAAAGAATTTACCATTGAAGCAGTTCAGGCATGGAGATTTCTTTATGGGGAAGTTTTTTATTATAATTAATTATAAGTTATTTAATAGATACAGAACTATTTAGATTTTCTTTCTTATATTAGTTTTGAGATATCTCATTTTTCAGGGAATTTGTCTATTACATCTAAATTGTGAAATGTCCTCTTATCCTTTCAATATGTATAGAATCTGTAGTTTGATTTTATTTACTAATCTTGATATTGTTAATTTGCTTACTCCCCTGTATGTTATTAATATCTCCTACAGGCAGGTGTGGTGGCTCACACCTATAATCCCAGCACTTTGGGACTCCAAGGTAGATGGATCACCTGAGGTCAGGAGTTTGAGACCAGCCTGACCAACATGGTGAAATCCCGTCTCTACTTAAAAAATACAAAAATCAGCCAGGTTTGGTGATGCATGCCTGTAATCCCAGCTACTCAGGAGGCTGAGGCAGGAGAATTGCTTGAACCTGGGAGGCAGAGGTTGCAGTGAGCAAAGATGGTGCCACTGCACTAAAGCCTGGACAAAAGAGTGAGACTCTGGGTCAAAAAGAGAAAAAAAAATATCCCCAACATATGTTAATATTTCAAAGAACCAACTTTTGACTTTGTTGATTTTCACTCTTGTATTTTTATATAGTTGATTTTTACTCAGTTTTATTTCCTTCCTTCAGTTTTGTTTGTTTTAAATCAAGCTTGTCCAACCTATGGCCCACAGGCCACATACGGCCCAGAACGGCTTTGAATGTGGCCCAACACAAATTTGCGAACTTTCTTAAAACATTATGAGATGTTTTTGTGATTTTTTTTAACCTCGTCAGCTATTGTTAGTGTGTTTTATATGTGACCCAAGACAGTTGTTCTTCCACTGTGGCCCAGGGAATCCAAAAGCTTGGACACCACTGGTTTAAATTTTTTCTTCTAGCTTCTTGAGTTGGAGCTTTAGAGCATTGATTTCCAACCTTTATTCTTTCCTATTGTATATATTTTATCGTTATATACTTCTCAAACTTAGCTGCATCCCAGGAGTTTGGGAATAACTTATTTACATTCAGTTCAAAACGTTTTCTAACCTTTATTGTGATTTCTTCTTTGACCAATGTGTTATATAGGAAATATGTCTTTAAATTTCAAAGCATTTGGGAATTCTCTGGTTATCTTTCTGTTGCTGAGTTATAATTTAATTATACAGTGGTCAGAGAATATGCGCTATATGACATCAGTCTTTTAAAATATGTTAAGGCTTGATTTATGGGGCTGGGCATGGTGGCTTATAATCCCAGAATAATAATGCCTGTAATCCCAGGCTTATGCCTGTAATCCCTGCCTTTGAGAGGCCAAGGCAGGCAGATCAGATAAGGCCAGGAGTTCAAGACCAGCCTGGCCAACATGGGGAAACCCCATCTCTACTAAAAATACAAAACTTAGCCATGTGTGGTGGCACATACCTGTGGTTCTAGCTACTCAGGAGACTGGGCAAGACTCTGTCTCAAAAAAAAACAGTAATAATAAACTTGATTACTGACCTAGCATATGATATATTGGTAAATGCCTTATGTATACTTGAAGGAAATAAAAATTCTATGCGTCAGTTAAATCAAGATAGTTAATCATGTTCAAATCTTCTCTTTCTTTTCTGATTTTTTTTGGCCTGCTTTTTCTGTCAGTTATTAGAAGTAGCATATTAAAAACTCTGTTATGACTGTGAATTAGTCTGTTTTTCTTTAGTCCTTTCAACTTTCGAAGTTATAGTAACTGATAAAGCTATGTTAAGTTCATTATACATTTAACATAGCTATCTTTCTGTTGAATTTAGCCTTTTATCATCATAGCGTCCCTATCATTACTTGCAATATTTCTTGTCTTAATGTCTACTTTGATGTGATTACCACTATACCTTCTTTTTCTGTTAGTATTTACATAGTACATCTTTTCCCATCCTTTACTTTCAACTACCTATGTCTTGATATTTAAAGTGTGCTTCTTAAAAAAACCTTGTAGTTAGAAATAACTAAGATCAGAGCAGAACTGAAGGAGATAGAGACACAAAAAAACCCTTCAAAAAATCAATAAATCTAGGAGCTGGTTTTTTGAAAAGATCAACAAAATAGACCACTAGCCAGATTAATAAAAAAGAAAAGAGAATAATCAAGTAGATGCAATAAAAAATGATAAAGAGGATATCACCACAGATTCCACAGAAATACAAACCATCATCAGAGATTAACAAACCACTCTATGCACCTAAACTGGTAAACCTGGAAGAAATGGATAAATTCCTGGACACTTGCATCCTCCCAAGCCTAAACCAGCAAGAAATCAAAACCCTGAATATACCAATAACAAGGGCAGAAGTTGAGGCAGCAACTAAGAGCCTACCACCCAAAAAAAGCCCAGGTCCAGATGGATTCACAGCTGAATTCTACCAGACGTACAAAGAGGAACTGGTACCATTCCTTCTGAAACTATTCCAAACAATCCAAAAAGAGGGAATCCTTCCCAAAGCATTTTATGAGACCAACATCATCCTGATACCAAAACCCGGCAGAGACTCAACAAGAAAAGAAAACTACAGGCCAATATCCATGATGAACATAGACACAAAAATCTTCAATAAAATACTGGCAAACCAATTGCAACAGCACATCAAAAGGCTTGTCCACCATGATCAAGTAGGCTTCATCCCGGCGACGCAAGGCTGGTTCAACATATGCAAGTCTATAAACATAATTCACCATATAAACGTAATGCAGCCATCAAAAACGATGAGTTCGTGTCCTTTGTAGGGACATGGATGAACCTGGAAACCATCATTCTCAGTAAACTGACACAAGAACAGAAAATCAAACACCGGATGTTCTCACTCATAGGTGGGTGTTGAACAATGAGAACACATGGACACAGGGAGGGGAGCATCACACACGGGTCTGTCGGGGGGAAATAGGGGAGGGACAGTTGGGGGGTGGGGAGTTGGGGAGAGATAGCATGGGGAGAAATGCCAGATATAGGTGATGGGGAGGAAGGCAGCAAATCACACTGCCATGGGTGTACCTATGCAACGATCTTGCATGTTCTTCACATGTACCCCAAAACCTAAAATGCAATTAAAAAAAAAGAATTAAGCTAGAAAACAAGCCATGTATAATTCTTAGTAAAGAAAACATGTTTTATTGAAGTACTCCATTGTTTTAAAAAATTAAAAATTTCAGATCCTTACAATTTTCCAAAATAGGATCATTAAAAAATACTTTTATTTGTTAAAAAAGAAAAAAGCTTGTAGTTGAATTTTGTTTTCTTATTCAGCCCAAAAATCTTATAATTAGAATGCTTGTTTAGTTCATATATATTTCATGTAATAAGTATATATACAGTTAAATTTATATCTAGTATCTTGTTTTCTATTCATTTTTTTATATTCTATTTTTTCCCTTTATCAAGTCTTTTATTAAAATAAATTCCATTTCATCTCCAATATAAACATTTTTGTTTTGCGTTATAGTCCTTCCTTTAGTTATTATACTGGAAATTAAAAAATGTATTTTTACCCTAGCTTAATAGTATAATTTTATCATGTCCTGAATAATTCAGGAACCTTAAAATAGTTTAACTTCATTTATCCCCATTCTCTTTGGTGCTGTTATTTTATGTATTTTACTTCAACATGTGTTATAAACTCAAGATGTTATTTTGTTTAGAAAAAAATAAAAAGATGTTATTTTGTTCTAAACACTAGGTAGACTTTTATATTACCCACACATTTATATGATCTGGTACTGTTTATTTCTTACTGTTCTTCAGTTTCTCCAACTGGGTAGATTGAATTATCCTAGCTTTCTTTTTGTTGAGGACATCTTTGTTTTGCAATTTATTCTAAGATACTTTTGCTGAATTTAGAGTTCAAAGTTGGCATTTTTTTTCCCTTTCAGCAATTTAAAGGTTTCAATGTATCACCTTCTGGCTACCATAATTTCTGCTTTAAAAAAAAGAAAAGCCAGCTGTTAAGTATTATTGTTTTCTTGAAGATAAAATGTGTTCATTAATATTTTCTCTATATCTTTGGTTTTTAGCAATTTGACCATGATATGCCTTACTATAATATGGTTTGCTTGGTATTTATCCTCCATGGGATTTGCTGAGCTTCTTGAGTCACTAGGTTGATAACTTTCATTATGTTTGTAAAATTCTTGGTCATTATCTCCTCACATCTTGATTTTGTCCCATTCTCTCTTTTCTCTCTTTCTTGGACCCCAGTCAACATGTTTTTTAGCTCTCTTGACTGTATGCTATATCTCTTACATTTTCTCTTTTCTTCTTTTTTTTTAACCTCTCTGCATTGCAATTGAATGTTCTCTATTGACCTGACTTTGAGTACCCTACTTCTATCTTCTGTAGTATTCAGTCTGCTTTTAACCCATTCATTGTATACTTTTGAAAATTTAGGTATAAAGTAAAATTTCCCCTTTATAGTATACAATTCTATGAGTTTTGACAAATGTGTGCTCTCTTATAACCACCACAATCAAAATATAGAATAATGTCATCACCCCCCAAAATGTCCTCATGCTCCTTTGCAGATAACCTCTTAACTCAGTCTCCATCCCCTGACAACTACTAATCTGTTTTCTGACCCTATAGTTCTGTCTTTTCCAGAATGTCCAATGAATCAGATAATACACCATGGCTCTTTTCATTTAGCATAATGCATTTGAGATTCATTCATGTTGCATGCAAGAGTAGTTTCATTACTATTTATTGCTGAGTAATATTCCATATTATGCATGTACCACAATTTGCTTATCATTTCAGAACATTTGAGTTTTTCCAACTTGTTGGCAATTATGAATAAAGCTACTATAAACATTCAGCTTTTTATTGTCAGCATTCATGTCAATGAACAAATGTTATCATTTGCCTGGGAGGATACTTAAGAGTGGGATTGCAGGATTAATAATAAATGTTATGTTTAAGTTTATAAGAAACTTTCAAACTATTTTTCCAAAATGGCTGTACTGTTTTACAGTCCCACTAGCAATGTATGAAAGTCATTCATTGAACTTTTAGCTTAGTCTTATATTTAACTCTAGGACATTCACTGGATTTTTTTTAAATGAATTCTAATTCTCTGTTAAAATACTCCATCTTTTGATCCATGTAGTCCATCCTTTCCTCTGTTTCCACTTTAACATAAATATGTTATTTTGAAGTCTTTGTCTGCCAACTCCATCTTAGGTCTACTTCTTGGTGAGTTTCTTTGTTTTTACATTTTGAGGTTTTCTTTTCTTAGCTTTTCTATTGTTACATAATAAATGTACATATTTATGAGGCATGTAATATGTTTATACATGCATTCAGTGTGTAATGATGAAATCAGGGTATTTACAATACCCATCACCTTGAACATTTACTGTTTCTTTGTGTTGAGGACATTTCTAATCTTCTCCTTTAGCTATTTTGAAATATATATTGTTAACTATAGTCACTGTTGTGCTATCAAACACTAGAACTATTCCGTATCTTGGGTCTACTTTTATTGACTGTTCTTGAGTATCAATCACTTTCCTGTTTCACCTATTAATGTTTTATTGTGCTAGACATGGTGGATGATACATTGCAGAGGTTCTAGATGTTGCTCTGTCTACAGAGAATGTTGAGTTTTCTTCTGGCAGGCAGTTAAGTTGCTGAGGAATAATCATGATTTTGTTGTAACTTCATGTTAGACAATGTTATAGTAAGTTTATTTCACTTTTGCTCTTAGTCCTAAGACATAGTCCCAGGACTGAATGTTTAGGATTTTCACTTAGGTCACTTTACTTTGTCTGGATCAGGGAATGCTAGTATTTTCTTAGCACTAAGACCCTTCTGAAATCTCTGTGTCCAACATTTAGCCACCCAGAAGTTGTTCTCTATTACACCTTTAAGGGTTTGCCCTATACGTGTACAGCTTAGGGATCCAAGGACAATCTCTGTAGACATTTTTAGGTTATCTTCTATCTAGCTTCTTTCTCTCTAGCACCCTTCTTCCCAAAATCTACCTCACAGCCCCAAGCTCTTACCTCCCCTTTTTTTTTTTTTTTCCACCCAGAGAGATAACTTCTCTCTACTTGGAACTCTTATTTCCTTTCAGTGGTGTTTGGAAAACATCTTCAGGGGAAAGGCAGGGTGAGTGCAGGGATCACCTTTGGTGCTTTCCTTCACTCAGCTGTCTCAGCTGTGAGCTGCGTTTATCCATTACCTGAAAGCTGTTGTTTTATTTATGTGTCTAATCTTATTTATTTATGGAGGGAGGGTAAGGCTGATATCAGCTACATTACTGTGAGTGAAACTGGAAGTCTCCTGAATATTTCTTTTAAAAAATTGTCAAATATTCCATAAATTCACTAGATTTGATAATTCATAAAACTCTAGGATTTCAAAGTTGTAATATAGAATAACTGAATCATAGGTTTGCCTAAAAAAATGTTTGATTTTTCTTAGACATCACTGAGTGCTCTTACCCAGCTGATGAAAAAGATGCCCCATTTCCGTAAACAGATTACTAAGGTAAGCAGTATTGCATAAGAGATGCCTAATTAGTTTTAGTTTATATTCAGTTCTATAGTTCAGTTTAGCAGTGGGTTTCATGGAATACTTGGTGTTAGTTGTCCTCTAAAATCTTACCATAGGTCTGAGAAATATCCCATATATCTAAGTTTCATAACTTCTCTACCTATATAATCTAGATTTATCTGACTCCAGCTTAAACTTTTCTATATCTTTGTCTTGAATAGCCTAACAGAGTAATATTTATCAACCTTACAAGAAATTCAGCACTAGATTGACTAGTGGATATTATTCTATGTGTTTCTTTAAAGTAATAGTTACATATTAGTAGATTTAAGAGCATTTAAGCTGTTTAGTCAGGTAAACTATTTTTTTGTTCCTTACAAATATCAGAATAATCTTAACATTTTTGTCATGTTGTACCCTAGTCAACCAATGAATTTTGTTGTGTGTTAAAATACTTGAAACGTTTAGGAAGATAAAGAGAATATTATAATACAACTTGATTCTGATGAACTTAACTTCTGGGCATTTTTCTCACTTTATTTTTCATTACTCTCAAACTCAACACAAATTCAACACTTCCATCCCATTTATGCTGTCTGTTGATTGCCCCCTGTTATATTAGTCTGTTCTTACATTGCTATATGGAAATATCCAAGACTAGGTAATTTATAAAAGAAAGAGTTCTAATTGACTCACAGTTCTTCATGGCTGGGAAGGCCTCAGGAAACTTACAGTCACGGCGGAAGCCAGGCACCTTCTTCGCAAAGCCACAGGAGGGAGAACTACAAGCAGGGAAAATGACAGACGCTTATAAAACCATCAGAACCCATGAGAACTCACTTACTATTATGAGAACAGCATGAGGGAAATCACTCCCATCATCCAAACATTTTCCATCAGGTCCCTCCCACAGCACATGGGATTATGGAAACTCCAATTCAAGATGAGATTTGGGTGGGGACATACCCAAACCATATCACCTGTAGATCACATTGTCATTTACTTCCTTTCTTGAGTTGTCCCTTGCTTACATGTTACCTTCATTCACCTCAGCCCATACTTACTTTCAGGCCTGTCTCAAAAGTTTAATATTAGTAGTTGCACAAAAGTCATTAAAATGCTTTAAATGATTGATTTCTTCTGTTTTTCAGCAAGTTGTTCATCTTAACTTAGCAGAAGATTGCATGAATAAGTTCAAGCTTAATATAGAAAAGCTCTGCAAAACTGAACAGGTATGTGCAGAGTGAGAAATGCCTATGTTCATAATAAATTTCCAGGATAAACTTGGTTTTTACAGAATCACAGACCCTCTCTTAGCAGGGAACCCACATAGGCGCAGTATTTAATATGTCATTCCCCACTAACATTAACAAGTAGCTGTAGAGTATCTTAGTAAACAGTCCCTCCTAATATGTTGTATATTTTTTGTTAAGGAATGATTTAAATTTTGGGAGCATTATTTCAGGGTAGCATTGTTGGCAGGACTTTCTCAGTACAGCATTTAATGTAGCATCCTGCAGAGCTCATTTTACAAGAGGCCTTTTATATCATGCCATAATTGTTTCAACCATTGCTCCTAATAGAAACAGAATACAAGCTGCATGTAATTTTAAATATTCTAATAGCAATATTACAAAGGTAAAAATTAAAAAGTGCAATTAATTTTACTAATAAGTTGGGTGCAGCAGTGTGTGTATAGTCCAGCTACTCAGGAGGCTGAAGCAGGAGGATTCCTTGAGCCCAAGAGTTTGAGGGCAGCCTGGGCAAGACCCTGTCTCTTTAAAAAAAAAAAAAAAAAAGGTTTGACAGCCTTATGTATTCAAAATATTATTTCAACATATAATCAGTATAAAAAGTTATTAATTAGATATTTTGCATTATATTACTTCACGTCTTCTGATATTCTGTACCTGCAGCACATCTTAATTCAGACTGATCCCATTTTAAGTGCTCAGTAGTCATATGTGACTAGTGGCTACTGTACTGGATAGCATAGGTTTAGATTAATGATTTTTGTCTTCTCTGATTTATTTTTTGACCTTTTGTATTTTGTACAAACAGTAGTTTACAAGCGATGTTTATATTTTCTTTTGTAATGTCATTAGTGTTCCATTAAAATTTGACGAGATTTAATAATAGATTTTGTGTTTTGTTTTTTTTTTTGGTTTTGGTTTTGGTTTCTGTTTGGAGATGGAGTTTCACTCTTGTCACCCAGGCTGGAGTGCAACCTCCACCTCCTGGGTTCAAATAATTCTCCGGCCTCAGCTTCCTGAGTAGCTGGGATTACAGGCCCCTGCCACCACACCCAGCTAATGTTTTGTATTTTTAGTAGGGACGGAGTTTCACCATGTTGGCCAGGCTGGTCTTGAACTTCTGACCTCAGATGATCCACCTGCCTTGGCCTCCCAAAGTGCTGGGCTTACAGGCGTGAGCCACCCATGCCCATCCAATAATAGATGTTTTTAACTAAAAAATGAATTTTGATTATAGATCACGGACAATATTTTATTTTCATTAAGGATCTGGCACTTGGAACTGATGCAGAAGGACAGAAGGTGAAAGATTCCATGCGAGTACTCCTTCCAGTTCTGCTCAACAAAAATCATGATAATTGTGATAAAATAAGAGCAATCCTACTTTATATCTTCAGTATTAATGGTAATGGAGACAATCACTTTTTAATAAGTGTTTTACTGTTGATCATAAAAGAATCCTTAAAAACTGAAAGACAGTTGCTGAACTTGGTTAAGATAAATAAAAGGGAAAATATGAAATTGAGAGAAGACTAAAGGGGATATGAATTGACTGTTTCTTATGGGTACTACCTAAAACCCCGAAATTATTTTGGTAGCAATTATGTGATTATGCACCCATATTTTTACCTATTCAAGGAACTACAGAAGAAAATTTGGACAGGTTGATCCAGAATGTAAAGATAGAAAATGAGAGTGACATGATTCGTAACTGGAGTTACCTTGGTGTTCCCATTGTTCCCCAAGTAAGAAGTCTTATGTTGTGTATATACTTTACATATATGTATGTATGGTTGTTTGCATTAACTGTGTTTTTTATGTGAACAGTATTCTTAAGTTCACTGTATGGATTTTGAATAAGCAATTAAAGATTGTGTTTTCTTTTCCATATGTAATTTGGGCAAATATCAGTTTTCTAGTGAATTTATTTTATGGCTTCTATCATAATTTACTACTTATACTTTTGTCTTTATGATTCATTTATAGCAGTTGTCATATTTTAGTTAAACATGTAACCTTTAACTATAATTTGGCAGAGAAAATAAGTATATATTCTCTTGATTAAAAAAATTTAGGCTCACTAGGTATGGTGGTTCATACCTGCAATCCCAGCACTTTGGGAGAGACTGAGGCAGGAGGATTGCTTGAGCCTAGGAGTTCGAGACCAGCCTGGGCATCATAGTGAGACCTTGCCTCTACAAAAAGCAAAAAACTTAGCCAGTTGTGGTGGTATGTACCTGTAGTCCCAGCTACTCAGGAGGCTGAGGTGGGAGGATCACATAAGCCCAGGAGGTCAAGGATGCAGTGAGCCAAAATCACACCACTGTACTCAAGCCCAAAGCAAGACTCTCTTTAAAATAAATACATAAATAAAAAATTTAAAAAAAAAAGACCAGGCGCAGTGGCTCACACCTGTAATCCCAGCACTTGGGGAGGCCGAGGCAAGTGGATCACAAGATTAGGAGTTTGAGACCATCCTGACTAATATGGTGAAACCCCATCTCTACTAAAAATACAAAAATTAGCTGGGTGTGGTGGCAGACACCTGTAATCCCAGATACTCAGGCGGCTGAGGCAGGAGAATCACTTGAACCCAGGAGGCGGAGGTTGCAGTGAGCCGAGATCGCGCCATTGCACTCCAGCCTGGGGGACAGAGCAAGACTCTTCTCAAAAAAAAAACTGAAAGAACTCTGTTTAGAATCTCACTCTTTACCGTCAATTTTCTTTTCTTTTTTTTGAGGCAGAGGGTAGCCCAGGCTGGAGTACAGTGATATGATCTCAACTCACTGCAACCTCTGTCTCCTGGGTTCAGGTGGTTCTCCTGCCTTAGTCTCCTGAGCAGCTGGCATTACAGGTGCCTACCATCCGCCCGGCTAATTTTTGTATTTTTAGTAGAGATGGGGTTTTATCATGTTGGCCAAGTTGGCCTTGAACTCCTGACCTCGGCTTCCCAAAGTGCTAGGATTACAGGCGTGAGCCACCACACCTGGCCCCATCAAGTTTATACTTCTATTTTAATAAACATATTTTCTTATATGATTATAAATATTTTAAGCATTAAAGCACAAAATACTGTTCAGTGGAATTTGACCACGCTTACTCAGGTTTTTTTAACTAGGCATCTCCACTCTCAGTTTTAAATCATATAGAATATGATATTTGATGGTAAATTAAATATCTTTGTTAGGAAACATAAGAGTATTATATTTGAATAGAATTACTGGTTTTTAATTTTTTTCTCTAATTGTATTAGTCTCAACAAGGCAAACCATTAAGAAAGGATCGGTCTGCAGAAGAAACTTTTCAGCTCTCTCGATGGACACCTTTTATCAAAGATATTATGGAGGTAAAAAATCATTAACTTTTTTCTTCTACCTGAGTGCCCTCTTTAGCGTATTCTTTACTTTTTGTAATTTATGTCAGTTTGAACATATGTATTGGGCAGGAAGTTTTCGGCAGTGTTTGGAGGCTTCACAAAAAAGGCTGTATCTGGGGTCAAGGGAGGAGATGAATTTCTTGAAGATTCCTTTCTTTCTTTCTTTTTATTTTTTGAAACAGAGTTTCGCCTTTGTTGCCCAGGCTGGATTGCAATGGCACAATCTCAGCTCACTGCAACCTCCACCTCCTGGGTTCAAGTGATTCTCTTTCCTCAGCCTCCTGAGTAGCTGGGACTACACCAGTACATCTGGCTAATTTTTGTATTTTTAGTAGAGACAGCGTTTCACTATGTTGGCCAGGCTGATCTTGAACTCCTGACCTTGTAATCCACCCGCCTCGGCCTCTCAAAGTGCTGGGATTACAGGTGTGAGCCACCACGCCCAGCCAAAGATTATTTTCTTAAAGACCTCAGACAAACTCATACCACTGACTGTTTCAAAACAAACAGATTTTAAAAAGCACATATATGCTTAATGAAAAATACTGCTTTATTTAAATAACTACATGTGGCATAAATATAATTAATTTATTTGATTGCAAGTTCAACAAAATAGCATTTGTATGTGGACCGCTATTAGAAAGTGTTAAATGCCAATATTCTTGGAAATGTATTTGGATTAAAATGTAAACCTCATTATAGTTTTCTGTCAGATGAATCATGTCTTTAATACTGTTTATGCCTAGAGAAGATTATTCAATTATAGGAAATTATAAAATGAGCTAATTTTAAAATTACCTTATGAGCTTAATAAAATCATGACACTGATTCTTCAGTCATGATCATATAGTTCCATTTATTCCCCTTTTCCTTCTACTTAAACCCCAATTTATACTTTCCTTTGGAAGCTAATTTGGTACAGTGCATAACTATGATTTTTCTGTTTTGCTTGGCTAACTTTATGTCATTCACACATGCTTAAACACATAGGAAAAAATCTAAAGAATTTAGACTTTATTTTCTATAAGGATTTGTTTTTTTCCTTTTTCACAGGATGATGTAGAACTAAGTAGTTTCTCATGGATAGTTTTTGTTAAACATATTCCTAATCAGTTTACCATGGCTCGTAATTTGTAAAATAAGAATTGACTTTCTTGAACCCCTGAACAAGAATGTGCATGTTAAATTCAGAAAGTACACATTTGGATCCATGACAGTCTTAGGCTTTTTCTCCTGAAACTTGATTTCCTCCCTTCTTGCAGTCTTACTGAAATGTTCTTGGATGCTGAGTACTTTGTGCCCACTCCTTGTGCCCACTTGTTAATACTGTTTGTACTACCATGCTGTAAAGCAGTGGTCTCCATACTTTTCAATTCATGAACACCTAACCATAAAAAATGTGAGCATGAACCTAATTTATGTTATGCATTACTATACTAAAAAAATATAATCTATTTATAATATATTACATATACATATATCATAAAATCTAACACTGAAAAGAGGGAAAATTTTTAAGAATAAAATGAAAAGGAAACCTTCCCATATCCTATTGGATTGTCTTGAGTACCCCTAGGCCATAGCAGTAACTATGAAGGGCAAAGCTTTAGAGGTATGTCAGGACTGAAATGATGATTAGAAACCCCTGGCACTGTAGAACTAAAGGCCCTGATAAGGTACCTGGAATCCTTATAACAGCATCGGGACCCTGCAAATGAAGAAAAGGAGTCATGCAGCAAATACGGGTTTAATAAGTAAATGATTTCACTAATTTTTGAAGCAAATAAGATTTGTGAGTTTCAAAGAAAAGGCTAATCTTATTTAACTAAATATTTGTGTCTAATGTTCCTCAATTTCAAATGCAAGTTTTGACCTTTATGCAAAAGAGTCCTGCAATTTACAGTTTTCTTGATGGAATTAACTCTTTCTTTCCCTAGGATGCTATTGATAATAGATTAGATTCAAAAGAATGGCCATATTGTTCCCAGTATCCAGCAGTATGGAATGGTTCAGGAGCTGTAAGGTAAAAAGTGAAAATCAATGAAATTTTCATTCTACAGACTAATAATTTAAAATGGTACACAGGTACTCATTTTTGGCAGCTTTCTTTGAAGCATACAGTCCTGTATTTTTTCTTTAACTGTAACTTGTTTTAAATGAATCTAGATAAGCAATATGAAAATGTAACTTTATTATAAAAAATATTTTCATGAAACGAGATATTCCCTTCCCCACCTACTCTTCCTTCACATAGCAGAGACCTTAATCCTCTTCAATAACTTTTTTATGTTGAAATATTTGAAACATTTAGAAAGATGTAGAGCATGTTACAATGTTCTACTCAGTGTCTAGCTTATCAACTAAATCATCATAATTCAAGCTTTCCTGTATATCACACTCTGGTTTTATTATTCTCCCTTTCTTTTCTGTCCTGAATTTGGTGTTTATTGCCTGTATGTCTTTATACTTTTTCTACATATGTTTGTATCCTAAACAGCGTCTTGAGTTATCTCTTGAAGGATTTTCTCTTACTCTTTGACTTTCTGCCATTTAACTGTGTTGTGTCTAGGTGTAGTTATCTTTGTGTTTATTCTACCTCAGGATTGTTGAGTTTCTTAGATCTGCAAGTTAATAATTTTCCTCAAATTTGGGATGTTTTCAAGCATTACTTTTTAAAAATTTTTTTCTGCCCCTTTCTCTCTCCTTCCTCTCTCCTTCTGAAACTCCTGTTACACATAAGTTGGAGGGTTTGACATTGTCCTGTGAGTTACTGAGGCTCTCTTTTCTTTCATCTTTTTAAAATTTCTTATACTTTACACATCTAGAATTTCCTTTTGAGTTATTTTTCATTTCCATTTCTGACTGTTGAGATTCCCTATTCTTGTTAGCATATTTTTTATTTTAATTCTTTGATCATATTTGTAACTGCTTGGAAGTCCCTAACATCTCAGTCTACAGGGTTAATTCCTATTGAATGTTTTTTTTCCCCAAGTGTGAGTCACACACTCCTGTTTCTTTGCATATCTAATTTTTGGTTGAAAAATTGACTTTTTAGATAATGTATTATAGCAACCCCAATTGTCTTAGTAATTTGTGTGGACTCAAACTATGGAATCTTTCTCTCTTGCTCTCTTGTAGTCACTGGTGTCCTTGTTTAATTTTTTTTTTAATTTTAATTTTTGTGTCTTAGCTTCTAGTGGTTGCCCCTATGTCTGTGTAGTTTAGATGTCAGTCAGTTACCTGTTCATACACTTCAAGCCTGTATGGATTCCATCCTCTGCAGATCAAGCTAAATGTGGGTTAGAGATTGCATTCCAGAATATGCCGTTCTTAAGTCTCCCTCCTTTTTAAAATTTTTTTTAAAAAATAGAGGTAGGGTCTTGCCCTGTTGCCCACACTGGAGTGCAGGAGTGCAGTGGCATGATCGTAGCCTACTATAACCTCGAACTCATGGACTCAGGTGAGCCTCCCACCTCAGCTTCCCAGGTAGTTAGGGTTCCAGGTACGTACCACCACACCCAGCTAATTTTTTTAAATGTCTTGTAGAGGTAGGGTCTTACTGTGTTGCCCAGGCTGGTCTTGAACTCCTGGGCTCAAGCGACCTTCCTGCCTCAGCCTCTCAAAGCACTGGGATTATCCGTGTGAGACACTGCACCTGGCCCCACTTTTTTCCCTCTTTTTTTCCCCCTGGACTTTCTCAGGTTTTCCCACACACATGCGTAGTTTAGTAATCAACTAATAATGTGTAGAGAGCTTATCTTTTCTTTCTTTGGCTTCTTTACTTCTGGGATTTCCTTATTAAATTTCTACCTGGCCTGGTGCAGTGGCTCACGTCTGTAATCCCAGCACTTTATGAGGCCAAGGCAGACGGATCACGAGGTCAGGAATTCGAGACCAGCCTGACCAACATGGTGAAACCTTGTCTCTACTAAAAGTACAAAAATTAGTGGGGTATAGCGGCATGCGCCTGTAATCCCAGCTACTCAAGAGGCTGAGGCAAGAGAATCACTTGAACCCAGGAGGCAGAGGTGCAGTGAGCTGAGATCGCACCACTGCACCCCAGCCTGTGCGACAGAGCAAGACTCCATCTCAAAAAAATAAACAAACCAATATTGACTGCCCATTTTAAGTTGAGATCACACTTAGCAAAGCTGCAGGATTTTGCACTTCCCTCATTGCCCCATCTTGAATCAAGTCTTACACCAAGGGCAGTAAAGCTATAATTTTTCTCTAACTGAGCTGGGAGAGCAGTGAGGGTTAGATGCAGCCCAGGCTAGAAGGTTACATATTCACCACCACCATTCTACCAGATATGTTGGCAGACATTCAAGACCAAATGCTTCTCAATTGTTGTCTGCCTGTGGTTTCCAGTTACCCTGAATGTTTTGTTTTGTTCTGTTTTCCCCCACAGTTTTATCCAAGGATACATTTGTTTTCTTAGAGGGAAATCGCCTGACCACCTTATTCTGCCATGACTACAAGTGCTCTCTGTATTATGTTTTTAAACTTAATATGGTGTCATATTGTGTGTCCTTATGCAGCCTGCTTTTTTGTTTCCCTTACATTATGTTTGTGAAATTTATCCCAGACTGATACATGCATAAATTTTCACTGCTAGTTTGTATTTAGTTAATATGAGTATAGCAACTTGTTCATCTGTTTTGCACATGATAGAAATTTATGCTTTCTCAAAACTGGCATTATTACAAACAGTATGCAGTGAGCATTCTTATACTTTTCTATGTATCTGGGTGTTGAGGGCGCTTCCCTTGGACTGAGGTTTTTTCTTTAGTTTTGTTCTATATTTTCCTTTCTACAAAAGGTTTGGTGATTATATTATCTATTTTTATTCTTGTAGCAGTTTATTCCTACACATATTTGACTCAACAAAGTCTAAGATTAATTAGTATCTCTGCCCTCCTCTTGAACAATACAAGAACCTTAGACCAACTGGATATAAACCATGCACCCCTTAAATGTTACAATACTTCATTTTTGTTCACTTTATATCTTCTCTCCCCCCAATTTAATAAGCAGCATTATTGTTTTTTTTTAATTCAGTTGTATGTGCATGTGAACCTGTTAAATCGCCCACCACTCCTTTTGTGTGGGCTCAGTTTCTTTCTTTCTGAAGTGTATCCTTTCATGTGGGTCTGTTGGTGGTAGTCTTTTTTTAAGATTTTCTTTGTTTTTTTATTCTTTTCCGAGACAGAGTCTTGCTCTGTCGCCCAGGCCAGAGTGCAGTGGCACAGTCGCAGCTCACTGCAACCTCTGCCTCCCGGGTTCAATCAATTCTCGTGCCTCAGCCTCGTGAATAGCTAGGATTACAGGCGCGTGGCACCACGCCCAGCTAGTTTTTGTATTTTTAGTAGAGACAGGGTTTCACCATGTTGGCCAGGCTGGTCTCGAACTCCTGACCTCATGATCCACCTGCCTCAGCCTCCCAATGCTGGGATTACAGGTGTGCGCTACCATTCCCAGCCAGTGGTGGTAGTCTTCATAGTTTTGTTCATTTCTTCGTTTGGTCATTGTTCTTAGCCAGCTATGAATTTCGTTTTTTTTTTTTTTTTTTTTTTTTTTTTTTGAGACAGAGTTTCGCTCTTGTTACCCAGGCTGGAGTGCAAATGGCACGATCTCGGCTCACCGCAACCTCCACCTCCTGGGTTCAGGCAGTTCTCCTGCCTCAGCCTCCTGAGTAGCTGAGATTACCGGCAAGCGCCACCATACCCAGCTAATTTTTTGTATTTTTAGTAGACACGGGGTTTCACCATGTTGACCAGGATGGTCTCAATCTCTTGACCTTGTGATCCACCCGCCTCAGCCTCCCAAAGTGCTGGGATTATAGGCGTGAGCCACCACGCCCGGCGCCAGCTATGAATTTCTAAGAGCTGAGGTATGGTCACTCAACACTTGTAGAAAATATTCTGCTGTTTCCAAGGTTCTACTTTAGTTCTTGGGAAGGTAGAGGGGTTGTGTTTTCTGTCGGTCTTCTTGTACCTGTGTGGGTAATAAGCCTTTTTTCTCTGGTTGTTTTTTGTTGTTGGTTCTGTATATTCCCTGTGCTGTGTACATCTGAGGATTTATTTATTTTTTTCTTTCTTTGGGATAAATTTATGTTTCCTGAATCTGAGGATTCATATCTTTCGTGAATTCTTCAAATATTGCCACTTCTGTAGTCTTGGTTTGGTTCGAACATCTTATTCTGTCATAATGTCTCCCAATTTCTTACACTTTTTTATTTCTTCTGCTTGTGTTTCACTCTAGAAATTTTTCTTCAGATTTAGTTTTCAGTTCTTTAGTTCTCCCTTACACTTTGTCTCATCTGCTGTATAAGCTGTTTTTTTCTTTTTCTATTTTCAGTGACTATCTTTCCATTTTAGAAGTTATCACATTTCTTTTTTAAATATGCTTGGACTTTTTGTTGTTTCTTATTTTGTCATGCTTCTATCCTACTTTATTGTCCATTGTCATTTTAAACATACCTAATTTGTAGTCTGTATCTAATAATTTCACTATTTTACACTCTTTGGGTTCAATTCTGCTGCCTTTTATTTCTGCAGACTCATAGTTGCTTATTTCCATATGTGTTTTATAATTCTGAATGCTGAGTTTATTTTGGTAGCCAGCATTGAGAACAGGTCCCTTCAGACAGGTTTGTGGTGTGCTCTTGCCAGATTAGAGGTTTTTTTCTTTTTTGTGTTAATTTCTCAGTTTGGGGTTCCTCAGATCATGAAGGTAGTATAATTAACACCTAAGACTCTCATGAGACAGTCGTGTGGCTAAATTATCAGATGAGAAGTTTCCTTGCATCTCCCCTTGCCTTTGAGAGTGTCCTGACCTTATGCAGGGTGTCAGCTCCCAATCTCTATCTTGCACAATACCCAGGGCTTGGCCCCTTGTTTGTTAAGATTGGAAAATACTCCACAAGGCAGATAAAGCCTCAACTCAGTTTATTATTCTAATATTTAGCTTCCTTTTTACCAACAGCCCCTGGAGATTTCTCTGACTTGTTTATTCTCAGCTATGATTTAAAAACATATTTGCTGTTATTTTAATCAGTGCTCCTTGGTGCTATTTAGAGGGAAGCTTTCAGGATCTAGGGATTTAATTATTATCTTTATATCTCTCAGTCTTCACATGTATGTGAAACCAATTAAATATAATCCCATTGCTCTAAAATTGCTATTCAGAAGCTTAGAAACAGAATTGTTTTCAGCAGTATTGTCTCCTTTTCTTTTGCCTTTGTACTTTATTTCTCTCTGTTGATACAGGTTTTTTTAATATACTTTGAAAATTTTATTTTTATTATTTTTTTTATTGCATTTTAGGTTTTGGGATACATGTGAAGAACATGCAAGATTGTTGCATAGGTACACACATGGCAGTGTGATTTGCTGCCTTCCTCCCCTTCACCTATATCTGGCATTGTTACAGTTTTTAAGCCAAATTTATGTTTTTACTACGTCCTTGACTTTGTATGGGAACAAGAGTGTGTCTTGTTCCTGTTTCATCTTTCAAAAGGAAAAGAAAATTTTAATTAAAAAAAAATTTTTTTCCTGTTCACTACCTCATTCTTTAAGGTGGTGGAAGCAATCATCTGAAAGGCTGGGTTAAGAACATTATTAGGCCAGGCGTGGTGGCTCACACCTGTAATCCCAGCACTTTGGGAGGTCAAGGCAGGCGGATCACAAGGTCAAGAGATCGAGACCATCCTGGCCAACATGGTGAAACCCTGTCTCTACTAAAATACAAAAATTAGCTGGGCATGGTGGTACGTGCCGGTAGTCCCAGCTACTTAGGAGGCTGAGGCAGGAGAATTGCTTGAACCCGGGAGGCAGAGGTTGCAGTGAGCCGAGGCTGCAATCTTGAGATTGTCGAGAGTCTCGACAAAAGCAAGACTCTGTCTCAAGAAAAAAAAAAGAACCTTATTAAAAGTTTTCTGTGGGGCTGGATGCAGTTATGTACACCTGTTAAGTCCAGCTACTTGAGGCTGAGGTGACAGGATCTCTTGAGCCTAAGAGTTCGAGGCTGTAGTTCCCTGTGATGGTGCTTGTCAACAGCTGCTGCACTGTAGCCTAGGCAACATAGCAGGACCCCATCTCTAAAAGAAACAAAAATTTGCTGTGAGATCCTATATTGCAAGACTCTGTAGGTCATCCAGAACAGTGGCTCTCAAAATAGGTAACAAAGTGAACCATTGGGTACTATTTTTACCTAAAAAATAAGAAATTAAGCTTTACTGATATATTCTAGTACATATAGGTCATTTATACATTAATATATATTTCTTTGTAAATGAATGTGTTTATTTTGAAATATTTACTTTTCAAACAAAAGCTAATAATTTTTGCCAGTGGAACCTGTGAACAAAAAAAGTAATTCCTATGCTCTAGAGCAGTGCTAGCCAATAGAACTTTCTGCAGTGATAGAACCATTCTGTGTTGGCACTATATATGACAGCCACTAGCCACATGTGGCTGTTGGGTACTGGATATATGGCTGGTGTGGATGAATAACTGAATTTCTTATTTTATTTAATTTTAACTAATTTAAATTTAAATAGGCTCATGTGGCTAGTGGCCACTATATGGGAGTCTGGAAATCTAGAGCAGTCTGGAGGAGGAATGGTAAAAAGTAATCACTACTATTTATTGAGTCTTATTACCCAACACCAGATTCCCTACTTAGTATGTTCTCTACATTGTTTCATTTCATCCTTATAACAACCTTTGAGGGTTTGTTTGTTTGTTTGTTTTCCCCCTTTTTTTTATTGCATTTTAGGTTTTGGGGTACATGTGAAGAACATGCAAGATTGTTGCATAGGTACACCCATGGCAGTGTGATTTGCTGCCTTCCTCCCCATCACCTGTATCTGGCATTTCTCCCCATGCTCTCTCTCCCCAACTCCCTACCCCCACTGTCCCTCCCCTGTTTCCCCTCTACAGACCCCAGTGTGTGATGCTCCCCTCCCTGTGTCCATGTGTTCTCATTGTTCAACACCCACCTATGAGTGAGAACATCCTGTGTTTGATTTTCTGTTCTTGTGTCAGTTTGCTGAGGATGATGGTTTCCAGCTTCATCCATGTCCCTACAAAGGATACAAACTCATCGTTTTTGATGGCTGCATAATATTCCATGGTGTATATGTGCCACATTTTCCCTGTCCAGTCTATCATCGGTGGGCATTTGGGTTGGTTCCAGGTCTTTGCTATTGTAAACAGTGCAGCAGTGAACATTCGTGTGCATGTGTCCTTATAGTAGAACGATTTATAATCCTTTGGCCATATACCCAGTAATAGGATTGCTGGGTCCTTTGAGGTTTAGAGGAGAAGTTAAGTAACTTGCTGAAAGTCA
The DNA here is from genome assembly GCF_030222135.1 of Aotus nancymaae. Lineage (NCBI taxonomy): Eukaryota > Metazoa > Chordata > Mammalia > Primates > Aotidae > Aotus > Aotus nancymaae. The sequence goes on along the minus strand of NW_026988418.1, from coordinate 66,371,408 downwards.
TACTGAATCAAAAACAAGCAGAATACGAATAAAAACCCAGGTCTAATTCTTAACAGCCAACCTCCTACCATCATAAGTTCCTGAATTCCGTTCCAGCAGGGAACAACCAAATATCGCATCAGCTCCAAAGTAATACTTGCCTCTTTCCTCTTCACGTCTTCAAAACTTTATCAGTGCCACTCTGTACTTTTTTTTTAATTTCAAGAAGTTGCAGACTTCTCCCGTATATTATTTATTATGAAATAATAAGGGAGGGTGTTAGCTCTACTCTATAGGTTAAAATGCCAAGCCAGATTATGCGTGATTTGTTAAAACTGTTTTTGAAATGTGGCTGTCTTGCTTAACTCTTGGTGTTCTAGTCATACTATGGTTAAGTCATTTCCTTAAAAATCAGTGTAATTGGTAGCAAGTTTGAGTTTGGTTGAGTTAGGCTTTTTAAGTCTACAAGCATTATGGCTTTGGAAATGTTTATAACATGTTTACTTTTTTTAAACAACTTTTTAGTGCTCGCCAGAAACCCAGAGCTAATTATTTAGAAGATCGAAGAAACGGGTCAAAGCTGATTGTTTTTGTAATTGGAGGGATTACATACTCTGAAATGCGTTGTGCTTATGAAGTTTCTCAGGCACATAAATCCTGTGAAGTTATTATTGGTAAGACTTTTCTGTTTTTAAACACAAACTCTAAATGCAAAAATGCACATGTAAAATGTTATCTTGCATTATACAGTTGAGACAAAATTTAATGCAAAAAACATTGTTAACCTTAGAATGTGTTTTAGCTGATGTATTAGGGTTTTTTCTTTGTTAACTTTTTGATAGTTTTATTTTTAAATATGCTTATTTGATGAAGAGGAACTTGCTCCTTTAAAATAGTATGTTCTGTACATTTGCTTAACCATTAAATAGTTTTTTATGCACAAATACATTTCTACTTCGAATATATTTTGAAGTTTTTGTGGATATGGACATGACATTGGCAAGGCCTCTGTGGAATTCAGTTTTAAGAATTTCAGGCCAGGCTAGTGGCTCATGCCTGTAATCTCAGCACTTTGGGAAGCCAAGGCAGAAGGATCACTTAAGGTCAGGAGTTTGAAAGCAGCCTGGGTAATAAAGCAAAACCCCATCTCTACAAAACATAAATAAGAATTTCAGTCAAAGCCAATGATAGGTAAACCCTCCTGACCCATGGAGGTGCTAGATTTGTGTGTCAAGCCTTGACCTGCAGCACTGCTTAGTAGGTCTCTGTTATTGAACAATAATTATTACAGTGCTGAGGATAGGGTCATCTCCAGTTTTGCTCTTCAGTGTACCAATGTATAGCACAAAGTAGACAAAGCACTAGGAATGGCCAGTTTCTGAAAAGTTACTGAGCATGCTCAGTGGTGAGGAAGGTTTGAAACATTGTAGCATAGGCAGATTTCAGGTAGATCTTACAGAAATTCTGTTAAATTGCCCCAGGCTACTGTACTTTGCATATTTGAAGGACAACACATTATATTAAGTGAAGGAAAACTGATTTAACTGCTGGCCTCTGAAAAGTTCTCTTTTCTCCTACCAGGTTCTACGCATATCTTAACACCCAAAAAGCTGTTGGATGATATAAAGATGCTGAATAAACCCAAGGATAAAATCTCCTTTATTAAGGATGAATAGCTTTTCTTTTTGGAGGGTTTAGAGATTCTTACTAATATGTTGAACTAAAATAGAAAGAAAATGTTGCTGTCATGTAATTTAAACAATGTAAATATTTTATGGAATAATGGCTTTTCAAATACATTTCTTAAGGAACTTTATGATTATGTATTACTGGATTTGCCATTTTTGATAATTTAAATATTGCTGCTGCCTCGTAGATGTTGAGAAGAAATGTTAAAATGCTTTCTAAAAGAAAATTTTTTCACCTTTGGAGCAGAATATATTAGAGTTGTGGGTGATTTTTCACAGCCACCTATGTACATACTAATTACCCACTGGATACGTACATCTGTCTCATGCCGAAGTATAGTTTTATGGGAAAGAAAGATTTTTAAGTAAAGAGATGGTAAAAGTAAAAACTGTAAATGTGTATGTATGATAGAATTGTTTCCTATAAGTGCAGTTTTTCTTTCAACTAAAATTCAGTTTGTTTTACATGTAAAATAATTCAGTCATTAATAGAAATGGAGTGATTTCACAGTGTATACTATCTTGCCACATATTTCTAAAGAACACAATTTTATATAATTTTGAAATCATGTATGTTTAAATTAGAAAACCAAAAATAATCATGAACATTCTAAGATAAAATAAATATAGAATTTAAAAAATTATCCTGGTTTGTTTTTTTGTAGGGAAGAGGGGAAAGTTTGAAATTTTAAAAGTTCTAAATTAGAGTAACAAAGAAGAAAAAGATTGTACCATAATATTCCCACCAAGATAACGCCTATTGACTTTTTCAAAAATAATGTAATCTCTATATAAGGTTAGATAATATATGTCTGCAGGTGTGTTTTGTTAAACAAAGGGAATGTCTTTGTTTCAGATCTCTTCTTTTACTTGACCTCATAGTGTTCTGTCATACAGCAGACCGTAGTTTTATTGATTCAGAGTTTTGCTCTTATAAATAATGCTGCATTGTTTGGGTACTTATGTTTGCAGACTTACACAAACATTTCCATAATGTAAATTCCTAGCAGTGGTCAAGGGATTTGTGCATTTAAATATTGATGTATATCCATTTTTAATGTTAATACAGATAAATCTATCACTTTTCCATTTTGGCTTTTGAATTTTATGTGCTACTTAGAAATACCTTCCACACTCCAGGATTATAAATTCACACATGGTTTCTTCTAGAACATTTTGACAGATTCACTGTGTTTTTTTACAGGTAACTCACCCATCTGGAATTGATTTTAGTGTAAGAATGTGTGCTAGATGTTGTCTCTTAGCACTTGGCGTGGCATCCCATGCCTCCTTACCCCATACCACAGTGGATGAAAGGCTAAACATGAAGTTTTTCAGACTTAAGATAAGTAAGGTGTGAACAGTTTACATTCTACCAGTGATGTGCACTTGGTCAAGATTTGGAGCAGAGGCTATCTACTGTGCCAGCAGACAAGCTCCTGCAGACAGGAATTGTTTGTAGCAACCAGACTCCACATTTTAGTGTCTCGTCACCTGCTTCACGGGTATGAGGTAATGCTGTGGCAGCAGCACTAGCTTCCTGTCCTTTGGGTCACAGACGGTAAAATGATCATGGGTCTCCAGTTTCTGCTCCTACTCATTTTTCAATGATTTTTATAAGGACCTAATTCTCAGTATTAAATCCCTTTCTGCTTGAAATATCTAGAGAAGTTTATTTCCTGCATGGAACCCTGACTTTATCTTAGAGTATTTCATAGTGGTCCAGCTTCACTCCTTTCTAAACAGCCAGATGTTATACCAGATCCTATTGGGTAATCTCTCTTTCCCCAACTAATATGAAATACCACCATTATCATAGACTAAATTTCCATTTGTACTGTGGTCTATTTCTGGATTCTCTTTTAATGACCTACAGTTTGTTTTGCGTTTCTTTTTCTCTGTTTCAATTCATGGTATGTTTTAATATGTAGTGGGAGAAGTCCCTATTTCATCCACCTAAATTACTATTATTTTTCAGAAATTTTCTATCAGATTCTTCTAGATGAATTGTAGTATTTTTTTGTTGAGTTCTCAAAAAAGTTATTTTGGTCTTTAATTGTTTATAGGTTAATTTAGGAAAAATCAATATCTTTATAATGTTGAAACTTGATATTCAGGAATGTGGAATGTCTTTTCATTTATCTAAATCTTTATAACCTTCAGAATCTTCATTTTCTTTATATAGTTACTGCACATTGTCAAAATACCTTATTTTTGTAGTTTCATTGTGGGTTGAATCTTCTGTTATTTTCAAATGGGTTTTTTTCTATATAGAAAATATACCTACTTTTAATTTTTTTTAATTTATTTAATTTTTCTTTTTAAATAGAGACAGGGTCTTGCTATGTCACTCAGGCTGGAGTGCAGCTGTGTGATCATAGCTTACTGGAATCTTGAACTCCTGGGCTGTCGTAGATGCTCTTGCTTCAGCTGCCCAAGTAGCCAGGACTACAGGTATGTGCTACCACATCTGGCTAATTTTTGGGGGTTCGTCTTTTTGTTTGTTTGTTTTCATATAGACAGAGTCTCACTGTGTTGCCCTGGCTGGTCTCAAACTCCTGGCCTTAAGCAGTCCTGCTGTCTCAGCCTCCCAAAGTGCAGGGATTACAGGTATGAGCCACTGTGCCTGGCCAACTTTTGATACGTTGTCTTATAACTTCACTAAGTATTTATTTACTAAGTATTGATAATAAAGTAATAATATACAAATGCTTACTTAATGCTTTCTATTATTAACTCATTCAGTCTTCTCATGTATTCCTGTGAGCATAGGTACTGTGATTATCATGTCTATTTTAAAGCTGAGGAAACTGAGACACAAAGAGATACATGTAACTTGGTGTGGATGAGTGTGTGAAAAGGAAGAGCTTGGCACAATAAACAGCCCTCTTTGCAAATTAGGCATGAAAACAATACATCTCCAGTAAGAGGATTCGTTTTTGGTGTCTGCATTTTATCTGAGATCTTTGTATGCCTCAGTGACTCCCTCTCCAGGGTGAGGACATGTACTGGATAGATAGTTAGATTAATCCAATGGCCTGGAACAAATGGAACTAAGAGTATGATGACAGAAAACACTGGACTGTTTATTCATTCGATCCCTTAACATCTCAGTGACCACTTTACCCTGATCACACTGAGATCAGATGCTTTGGGTCCTATATTTCACATATATGTTAAACTTTGAATTGCAGAGACCCTTTGTTTACTAAATCTCTTATGAATTTGAAGGCATAAGAGGTCATCTCACATGAATTCCTCATATAAGCTGATTTTTTCCCCCATAGAATTAGCAATTACAGTCCAAAGCAGAAGGATCACTTGAGCCCAGGAGTTTGAGACCATCCTGTACAACATAGTGAGACCATATCTTTTTTTTTCTTTTTCTTTTTCTTTTTCTCTGTGAAGATTCCAAAAGTAGTGAGACCACATCTCTACAAAAAAAAAAAAAAAAAGTTGGCTTTGGTGACACGCACCTGTGATCCCAGCTACTACTCAAGAGGCTGAGGCAGGAGGACTGCTTGAACTAAGGAGGTGGAGGCTGCAGTGAACTGTGATCACACAACTGTACTTTAGCCTGGGCGAGACTGAGTCCCTGTCTCAAAAAAAAAACAAAAAAAAAACTACAGGTTCTGATTTCAAGACCCAGAAAAAGACCTTGTTGTTGCAACCAACAGAAGCCATTTGTTCATTGTCTCTGAAGCACAGTTTTGCTTCCTGTTGAAATGTGCTCTGTTTATAAAGTACAGTGGATTCACATTCTTGAACCATATTAGTAAAAAATAAATAAGGATATCTTTATTAATCCTGTTATCTAGTTCCTAGACCCTTAGCCTCGACTGCTCCAGGGTCACAAGAGGAGCTCACAAGGTCTCAAAATTCTTGGATTTGAGCCCCAAAGGGCCTGACCCCACATTGTTGTATAAGATATGACACCTCCATAACTCAATTCTTCCCTAGGTATTTTATACCCTTGGTAAGTCCTATTGGGATGCAAGCAGATTTCTTCTAAAATCAAAGGAGCAAGGAATGTCTTCCTCCTATAGGAAAATTTTTACTACCAAAACAATGTTTTGTCTATTAAATATAAATACATATTCATTTTTAGTACAAATTAGGCCTATTTGATATAATTCATTAACAAGATTACAATGGAAAGGATAAAAAGATGAGATTTCTTTTGCAAAATCTAATAGTTAACTAAAGGGGATGGCTAGAACTTTCTCTTAAAGATGATAAACGCCCTCTACAGACAGTCCCATTGCATCCTACTGGTGGCTTCAAGCAGCCAGAGCACAGCTAGACCTTGGAGTAAATACTAAGAGGCCTCTGCACCCTGGAGACTCCCAAGTGTTTTTTACAGCACCACTGCTTTCAGGCAATGCTGAGCCCCTTGACCCCCAGCATTAGGGGTACCATTATTTTTACTTCATAAGCTTGTTTTTCTGGTTTATTACTTGAACAGAATTAGAAGAGAGGTCATAAGAATTGACACAAAAGAATTGCATGAGGGAGGAGATGGCCAAGACTACAGAATCAGTAAGTATAAAGTTATCCTTGTAAATCAGAGCCTAGCGCCTTACTAGAACTCCTTAAGGGCATTGCCTGCCCTTTTTTTCTGTTTATTAGATTAGTCATGTTGCAGTGATTGCTCACAATGACCCCTAATCTTCAAGGAAATGGAAAATTACATTTAGAATACGGTTTGATAAAGCAGAAATGGGCCATATTTTTAAAACCAAAAATAATTATAATTGCCAATTTCTATAAATGTTAATTTGAGGGATTTAGAAATATTCATTAATGGTAGATGTTTCTAATCAAGGTTCCGTGGATTTGTTTCAGGGTGTCCGTGAACTTTTAAAAATGTATTTTTTTCCATGAGAAGGCAGAGCATGGGGGAAGGGAGACTCCATAGCTTTCACCAGATTCTCAAAAAAGGATGAGCCCAAAAAAGGTTAAGAACAAATGAATCATATAAGAACACTTCAAGCCAGAGATTATGTGATTTTTAAACTTGGGGATGAGATAGTGACACTTGGCATATAAAACAGGTTAGCAAGTTGTGATTAAATTGAGATATGTTGTGAAGCTGGAAGCCTCTTAGAACTGCCAAAAAAAACAAAATGTCAACAAATTGAGTCCAATGACCTAATTGGCTTTTTTTAGCAATTCATGAATTGGGCAGCATCCCATCTATGAAATAGAAAGGCTGAGTGCAGGGAGTAGGTTTTATAGGCAGAAAAGGCAGAAGAAAGCAGAAAAAAGGAACAATAGGTGTCTTTCTATGGGTTGCAGCAGAGGGGACTTCCTTATGCCAGCTCAGGTTGATGGGGCCCCTTCTAATGGGATACTGTGAATGTTCTGGGTTTTTTTTAAAAAAAAAAAAAAAAAAAACTGGCCTATTTTAAAGTTCAGTTTGATTACATGGCACCTAACATGAATGACTCCATTCTAGTTTGGTCTGGTCTGTTGGGAATCTCATGCAGGAGCTTAGTCCAGAAAAAAAATGACCTCCCATAAGTTTTATTTAATAGAACATGCACAGTTTAAACTCTGTTTTTTCTCTTACAATACCACCCATAGTTCCTTGCTATCTTCTTTACAGTGCCACAGCCTAAAGTAAATTTGACCATAAAGTCAGAGGTATTTTCAGACTGACCTCTGCTTTATCTCTTCCAGGGTACCCTAAACCAATTTACATGGTTAAAGCCCCAAAGTTAAAAACAGCCCATTCTCCAGCCAGCTAGACAAATAGCAGCTGCCCACATTGGCACAAAAATCTAAAGTGGGAACAGATTCAGCTCCCTCCTGACCACTGAGCCAAACTTGGGAGTTGAGAAACCATTCATTGAATGTCTGGGGTAAATGAAGATCAGAAGTTTCAGGAAAGGGGGAAAGAGCCAAACCCTGCTTTGCTGTCACTAAAGAGGTAGTAAATCAGTCTTAAAGAAGCGAATCAAAAGCTTGCTCTGAAAAAATAAAATGCCTGCTCTGGTCTACATGAAACATTACAAATTTACTTAATCTCTGGTACACAGTTTTAATGAATTGTCTTTTCCAAAATATTATTAATCTAAGGCTATTATTTTTGCAAATTTCTGATTTTAAGCTATCTCTAAACAAATAATTTTGATTTATAACATAAGTATATTGTAAGAATGTCATATAGTACAGAAAATAAGGTAAAAACCCCTTCTCCCCCAAAACTCCCAGTTTCATTTACTAGAGGTTCACTTAAGATTTTTTAGGTGTCTTTCCCGAAAATATGTATACCCTTGAAAAAAAAATACACAAATGAAGAGCCAGGCACGGTGCTTACCTGTAGTCCCAGCCACTCAGGAGGCTAAGGCAGGAGGATTGCTTGAACCCAGGAGTTCAAGTCCAGCCTAGGCAACATAGTAAGACCCTTGTCTCTTTAAAAATATATACAAATGAGGTTAGAAGTACATAAATATATATGCTTAGGCATCTTGCTTCTTTCACTGACTATTTTGCAGATAATCCAACCTCATTCTTTTTGGTGGCTACAAAGTATTGTCATTTATGAATCATCACAGGAGGTATTTAGATTAATCTAAATACCTCCTGTGATGATTCATAATTGACCCCCTTATCATCAGTGCTCCAGTGGCCTTCCCTCTACATATATCATGTGACATTGTATGACTTGTATATAAAGGAAATTCCTAGTGGTAGAATTGCTGCTCTGAAGGTACGTGATTTAGAATTTGTGGAACTTGGTAGATATTATCAAATAGTCTCCCAAAAAGGTTGCATTTCTGCCAACAGCCTATGAGACTACCAGTTTCTCACACAGGGTTCCTTCAAACTTCAGTTTTTTTTCAGACCTAATAGATAAAAGGAAACTCATTGTTTTGTTTTGATTTCTTTTATTATGAGTTAGGAAGAACATAGATTTATTTTAAAATAAATACCTGTTGGTTACTTTTGTTTTTAAGAATCAGAAGTCCTTTCTTTTTTTCTAGATTTATTAAAAATAAGTACTTGTTTACTGCTTTTGATTTTAAGAATCAGAAATCCCTTCTTTTTTTCTTTTTCCTTGTAAGTACTTTGTGTCACACATTTCTTATAGTTTTTGTGTGTTCTCTAGAAAGTTATTTCCCTAAATTGTGTAGTAAGCAAAATACATTTTGGGGGAAGATCAAGTTTTCTTTGCATTTTTTTCTTTTGCCTGGCACTGAACTAGTATTTCAGCCGATTCCTCCACCTGTGTGCTTTAGCAAGGTCTTCTGCAATCATTTTAATCATTTGATCTGTAGTTTCTTTCAAAATGGTTGCTGTCCTTAGGGCATGATCCAAAGCCGAGTTTAAATTCTGCAGCGAAAAAGTCCACACATTTTAATTACATAAACTAACTGCTGTTTCTGCTCATTGGGTTCTCTCATTAAACATTACAAGGTGGAATTTTTGGAGTATTCCTATTTTCCACTTGGTCTATTTCTGTTTTTGAGGGTTGGTTTCCTAGGAGACCAGTCTGAGATGGAATATATTTGTTAGGGAAAGGAATTGAAAGAAAGACCAGCACGTGACTGATGGACATGAATCAGAGGGTGAGGTCAGCCGCCAGCTGGGCTGTTTCCCTGCCGCAGAGAAAGAATAAAAGAACAGCTCTTAGGGGCCATTGATGGGGATTTGGGAGTTATAACCACTGAGAGGGTACTCAGGGATACAGCGCATGCATGTGTAAACATTTGAAAGTGGCCTGGGGATTCGAGTTAGTGACTTGAAATAGGAAACCACTGGCAACCCTGATCACAGTGTCACTGGAACAGACCCAGTGCCTTCAAGCCCAGGCCAGGGATATCCTGTAGCTGAGGCACCAGCCATAAATCACTTTCTCCAGGAAATTTCCCTTGGAACCAATTTAGGAATAATACAGACCATGCAGCTGCTGAGGCTGTGTGTCTTTAGCTTAGTACTGAACACATGTCTTTAGCAGAGCATTTTCTGAAGCCCTGATACTGTAGTAACTTAAGAGCTGTCAGTTCTTTGGTCATCAAGATCAAACTTACAAGCTGCAAGGATTCTTAAATGATTTTCTAAGTCCTCACCTTAGATTTTGTTTCTTCAGTGCTATCAAAGTCATCTAAGGATTTGCTTCCAGAAATCCTGCAGGAGTAGGAATGGGGTGAGGGTGTTGCAAGGTCTGAGCTGTAGGTCCTGAAAGCATGAAGATTTTTTCTGGAAGACAAAAGCACATTGATACTTGTGTAAAGCACCATCCTCTACCACACTCTTGTTCACGTCAGCTCTGTGGTCGGTAATAGCTCTGTGTGTGGTTTGGGTGTGGGTGGATTTGTGCACCCGCTGCCTTCGTAGCTCTCATGCTCCCATGTGGCTGACCACGGCTGAGCTTCAGAAAAAGGTTGTTGCCATGACCATGAGGGTCTTTCCTCCCAGAATTTATCTGCTTTTCCTCTGGTACAGGAAGAGGCAAGACTCCAAAGACATTTTTTATTCTGTTTTCATTCTTTTGGGGCCAACTTTCTACCTTGCGTTTTTATAAAACAAATACACAAAACTACCAATTACAGGTACCTTGGGTTGAGTTCACTCTGGCACCAGTGAACTTTCACCCCAAGGAGGCAGAAGCAGTCAAAAAATAAAAGCCGCTCCTTTTGAAGTAAACAGGCTGCCCTTGCCTGCCACACTGCAATGGGTTCTGTCTCTTAGGGATGGGCTGAAGTCTGCTCTAGGTGAATTAGGGGTGCAGGGCCACTGGGCTGTTCAGGTCATGCAGAGCATGGTTCTGCGGGTTTATTTGCATAGTCTGTGAAGGGCACTGCCTGAAGTTACGCTTTTCTCAAGCATGAGCAGTGGCCCTGAGGGATGCCAGGAGAACTTGCCTGTTGACAGGACTGCCGTAGAGCCACCCTCACATCTTCCCCTAGCTTCAGGTTTCCACTGTTAAGCATTACTTCTTTGGTACATAAAACACTTGTGAGCAGTATGTGAGCAATATCATCTTCAGAAAACATCCCTTCTTCCCTCTCCCCTACCATATCAGTCAGTTCTGCAAGTTATTTTAACACATTGGATTGATCCTCCACGCAATAGGTAGTCCAGCATCAGGGGCCCGTAACTAATGAAATACTCTGGGTAGGGAATGGCAAAGTGGTGCAGAGTCCTCTCTCTCCCCATATCCCATCCGTCTCCACTGTCAACAATATAGTAACAGCCATCACTTGCTCAGTACTTATTATGAGCTGGGTACCATTCTAAGTGCTTTGTATGTATGGAATCAGTCCTCAATGAGTTTGGCACTATTATGATTCCCATTTCACATTTGGGAAAATGGAGGCACAGAGATGTCAAGGAAACTGCCCAAGGACGCAGAACCAAGACAAACCCAAAAAGTCAGCCAGGTGCTGTGGCTCACACCTGTAATCCTAGCATTTTGGGAGGCCAAGGAGGGTGATCACCTGAGGTCAAGAGTTGGAAACCAGCCTGGCCAACATGGCAAAAGCCCATCTCTACTAAAAATACAAAAATTAGCCAGGTGTGGTAGCCAGTGCCTATAATCCCAGCTACTTGGGAGGCTGAGGTAGGAGAATTGCTTGAACCCAAGATCCTGCCATTTCACTCTAACCTGGGCAAAAGAGCGAAACTCTATCTCAAGAAAACAAGAAGTCTCCAAAGGCCACATTCTTAAATCCTTAAACATTCTTAAACACACTGGGCTAGAGTATGATAGAGGGTAGTAGGTTCAGACTGAGTGGCTCTGAGTCAGAGCCTGAACTGTTAGCCACTCTGCTGCACTATTGGTTCTGTCTTTTAAATAGCTCTTGGATGAATACAGAGACTTTTCTCTTTCCATCTCCACCCTTAGCCAAGCTGCAGCATTCTCACCTAATTATTGCACTAGCCTCTTCTTTGGCCTTTGTCCTCCAATCTTAACTCCTCTAATTCATTTCCATTCCCTCAGTAGCTAGACTGAACCTTTAAAACACTAAAAGACTTTTTAAATTCTCTGATTAAAAAACTTAATTGTGGAGGGGAGGGCCTGCCACAGTGGCTCATGCTTGTAATCCCAGTGCTTTGGGTGACCGAGGTAGGAGGATCGCTTGAGAGTAGGAGTTTAAGATCAGCCTGGGAAACATAGTAGGACCCCATCTCTACCGAAAAAAAAAAAAAAAGTAACTGGCTGTGGTATCACATGCCTCTACTCCTGGCTACTCAGGAAACTGAGGCAGGAAGATCACTTGAGCCTAGGAGGTCAAGTCTGCAGTGAGCCAAGATTGCACTCTAGCCAGAGCAACAGAGCAAGTCCCTGCCTCAAAAAATTTTCTTTTAAACTTCACTGAGGGAGCCAGACATCTGTAATCCCAGTGCTTTGAGTGACCAAGGTGGGAGGATCACTTGAAGTCAGGAGTTCAAGACGAGCCTGGACAACATAGCAAGACTCTGTCTCTACAATTTTTTTTTTTTTAATTTGTACCGATAGTCCTAGCTGCTTAGGAGGTGAGGTGGGAGGATGGCTTGAGCCCAGGAGTTCAAGGCTGCAGCAAGAAATGATCACCACAGCACTCCAGCCTGGGTGACAAAGGGAGACCCTGTCTCTCAAAATAAAAACAAATTAACAACAACAAAAAAAGAACCCACCCTGATTGGCTTCCCCTTGCTCCTAAGATTCTGAAATACTTCCTGGAACTGACAAGCCCCTGTACGGTCTGGCCCTGGCAATTCCATCAGCCTTCTCTCATCAGCCTCATCTTGCTCCACTGCCACTCCCTCTTTTGGGTTCCAGCCACACCATTCCTCAACTTACCAAGCGCCTCCTCACACCAGGAAGGTTTCCGAGACTGGAGTGTTCTTCACTGCCCCCAAGTCCCCTTGCTAGTTCATTCATACTTACCCTTTGAAGCTCAGCTTCCCTTAACTACCAAATTAGATCAGTAGGACTTTGTGCATCCCTTTCTTGGCACTTACAAAGACTATGTGGCTTCTCTGCCAAAACAGTAAGCTCTATGAGAGCTGGGACGGTGGCTGGCTTTGTCCTGTGTCCTCAGTACCTAGCACAATGACTTGGTTTATTGAATAAACAAACATTTACTCAAACATTTGTTGAATAAACAAATGAAGGATTGAAGTGTTGGATAGGTTTAGGTTTGAATCCTGGCTCTACTAATAATCATCTAGGTTATCTTGGGGTAGGTGGTTAATGCACTATCAAGTACACTTTATGCACCCAACCAATTAGAGATGTTTTGTTAGTAATAATGAAATAATACTTTCCTGGTGTGGGCTCATGTTCACCTTTAAAGGATTTTGAATTCACTCTCTGAGAACAGATCCGTTTTGGTTTTAAAAAAGCTGAAAAATGTTAGCTATGATTAAATTCAGAGTATCAAAAATGAGCCCCAAATGGTACATATGTATCATTTCTTGAACTTTTTATGTGAATGAAATGCTAAATAAAATTTTAATAAATCAGAAAACCAGGAAACATAGACAACAAAGAACTTTTGCTGGGTATGGTGGCTCATGCCTGTAATTCCAGTGCTTTGGGAGGCTGAGGTGGGAGGATTGTTTGAGGCCAGGTGTTCAAGACCAGTCTTGGCAACATTGTAAGACCCTGTCTCTACCAAAAAAAAAAAAAATTCATAAACCCCTTCCATACTAACTACAAATTTTTTGTTAAATTAGCTGGGCATGGTGGCATGTACCTAAAGTTTTTCAGCTACTCAGGAGGCTGAGGCAGGAGGTTCGCTAGAGCCCAGAAGTTCATGGAAGCATTGAGCTATGATCATATCACTGCACTCCAGCTTGGGTGACAGAGTTAGACCCTGTCTCTAAAAATAAAATTTTTTAAAAAGAAATTTCTATGAAGTATTCTGAACTTAAGAAAGGAAATTCAAGGCCGGGCGCGGTGGCTCATACCTGTAATCCCAGCACTTTCGGAGTCCAAGGCAGGTGGATCACAAGGTCAAGAGATCGAGACCATCCTGGTCAACATGGTGAAACCCCGTCTCTACTAAAAAAAATACAAAAAATTAGCTGGGCATGGTGGTGCGTGCCCGTAATCCCAGCTACTCAGGAGGCTGAGGCAGGAGAATTGCCTGAACCCAGGAGGCGGAGGTTGTGGTGAGCCGAGATCGTGCCATTGCACTCCAGCCTGGGTAACAAGAGCAAAACTCCGTCTCAAAAAAATAAATAAATAAATAAAATAAAAAAAGAAAGGAAATTCAATTTTAAAAGGAGTTTTAGGCTGGGTGCAGCGGCTCACGGATCACCTGAGGTCAGGAGTTCAAGACCAGCCTTGTTAACATGGTGAAACCCCATTTCTGCTAAAAAAAAAATAGCAAAATTAGCCAGGCATGGTGGTGGGTGCCTGTAATACCAGCTACTTGGGAGGCTGAAGCATGAGAATCATTTGAACTTACGAGGTAGAAGTTGCAGTGAGCTGAAATAGTGCCTCTGCACTCTAGCCTGAGTGAAGACTGTCTCAAAAAAATAATAATAATAAGGGGAGTTTTATTAGCAGACAGAAACCAGGAGTTTGGTTTCCCTGGGTGCTTGTTGTGTGACCTGTGCATGATGTCTGACTTCTCTGGCTTTAACTACCGCATCTGATAAATGGAGGGATAATATCTTCCAAGAGGTTGGACCAAATGGATTCCTGAAATCCTCTTCAATTTTAGGATTTAAGATTCTAGGAGTAGAAAGTAATGATTATGTTACAAAGACAATTCCAGAAAATAGAGACTAAACAGAGAAGAAGAAAAATGTGGAAAAGTCACTATGGAAGACAAGAAGAAAGCCAGGGAAAGGAAAAGAGATGAGTCAGTAGCCAACAAATCTGCCTTCTCTGTCACCAAGACTCCCTTCTCCCCTTCCCTTTCCCTCTTTTTCTTCTTCTCTTCTGTCTTCCCTCGTTCTCCCTCAAGGTCTCCTGTCTTATTCATTGGTGTCAAGTAGCCAGGCTACCCTCACCCTCAGGAGAGTCCCATTGGACAGGGGAAGCTGGGAGAGATTGTCCCTCAGACATGCAAGGCAGGGCAGAAGCCAGAAACCCAGATTTAGTCATGCGACCACCGAGCTTGGGGCAGGACGAAGAGGCACTGATGAGCTCAATCTTGATTCTTTGGTAGTCTCCAAATGTAATTTGGATTTTCCTGGAAACTCAGAGTTAGAAAGGACCACAGTGTCACCTGGTCCAGTTCTAGTCCAGTGTACACATCTACAACACCCGGACAAAGTACATTGCCTCCCAGTCCACGGATGGGCTCACAACCTCCTGCCACAGCCTACTCCATTTTCTGTCAGCTCCAGTTGCTGTAAGGGTCTTTGTACCCTGGAGGAAAAGCTGCCTCCTTGTGACTTCTACCCACTTAGTTAGCTAATGGAGTTCCAGATCACATTGCGGATGACTCTGTTGCAGCCCTCGTTCATACACTGTCATGACAAGTGTCACAGGCTGTAGACTGCAAGACCAAGGAGATAGCCAAGAAGTCCGCCCTGTGGCTTCTGCAGTCTTAGTAACTGACTTCAAGAGAATACATGCAGTTGGAGGATTTGGCAGCTGGAGGTGGGGAGGGGAAACACACCTGAGGTCAATCAGGTAAATGACATTCTTAAGTCTCGGGCACTGGCTATCATGAAAGATAAGAAACATTCTCCCTGGTGCCCTCTCCCAGAGAAGGAGAGAAGAGCTCTGAAGGTATGAGGGCAAAGGATGTGGCGCCTATCAGAGAACCAGGTATAGCTGTCGTTCAGCAGTAAAACAAGGAGTATTGGCCGGGTGCCGTGGCACATGCCTGTAATCCCAGCACTTTGGGAGACTGAGGTGGGCAGATCACCTGAGGTCAGGAGTTCAAGACCAGCCTGACCAACATGGAGACACCCTGTCTCTACTAAAGATACAAAAAAAAATTAGCCAAGCGTGGTAGTGCATGCCTGTAACCCCAGCTACTCAGGAGACTGAGGCAGGAGAATCGCTTGAACCTGGGAGACAGAGGTTGCAGTGAGCTGAGATCATGCCATTTTACTCCTGGGCAACAAGAGCAAAACTCCATTTCAAAAAAAATGAAACAAAACAAAAAACCTAGGAGTATTTCCTTCTCTCTTTCCTGTTCCCTTGGCACACTTTGCCCTGCTTTTAGAACTTACCCCATTTTGCTTTGAACTTTCCTTACTTGGGTATGAGTTCCTTTCTTTTAAGAGCTTGGGAAGGAGCAGACATGTCGTTCATCTTGTTAAATACATGTTTATGGGATTTTAATTTTTTTTCAAAGACAGCAAATTTTTGCATTGGAAGTTAGCAACATGATGTCTATGGAGTATAAAAATAGTCTATTTCTCTACATGTTGACTCTCAGGAGGGATATATCTAAAGCATTAGCCACTTCTGAGTAGTAACAATAATAGTGGTGATTATCCAGTAAGTCATTTATTTTTTCAGCAGACATTTATGGGTTGTTATCTACTTGCACTGGTATAGCACTTAATAACTTTCAAAGTCCTTGGTCACTGCGATTTCATATTTTCCAGCCCCAGCTCAGCCTCTTGCCATCCAGGTGTAGGGCTGGATTTGGACGTGTCAGACTAGTGCATGAGACCTGGAAAGCAGAATGGAGAGGCCAGGGCTTCCCACATGGAAGCAGTGGCCAGTGTCATGTGGGTGTCCCATACCTGGGACATTAGGTTGTTGACATGGATGGGATCATGCAGGAAATGTACTTACAGGGAGAAGAGTTCTTACTTTCATCTAAAGAATGGAGCTGGACAAAGGCACCTCTTTTGCTATGATTTGAGTAATTCCGTCCTGGAGTGTTGTATCTGTAATGAAATTCTGGAAAGAAAAGATTAAAAATCCCAGTTCATTGCCTGGGAACAGTGGCTGTCTCCCTTCTCACCTTTCTGAGGCCCCAGGTGAGTCTTACCTTTAGGTGGTTCTTCCCTGCAGGCTCTTCGGGAGGTAGGAATCTTACTGCCACAGTCCTGACATTTGTTACTCTGCATTTCAGTGCCAGAATCAGAACAGAAGCTGTGTCCTGTATCAGAATCTGAAAAAGCCCAAGCTGCATGAAACAAGGGTAAGTTTCTTGATTATAGTCATATAATACAGTGTGGAGAGTGGAGCTCTAACAGTGCAGGGTATGCAATCAGCACCAAAGTGCTTAACGTCCCGGTTGTGTCACCAAGGGCAGTTGCCAGCCTGAGGTAACATTTGGGATTCCCTTCTGACAACTGAGAAATGTTCTGATAATTAACATTTCTTGAATGAAAATCTCAAGATGTAGCATGCATATTTAGGCTTAGTAAAGGTCTGCTGAATGAACCGATCAGCGACAATTTGGCCCACTGAACTATCAGACAATCTTACATTTGTATTTGTTTTTCCATAGTTGCCCTGATACATCCATATTCTTTCTCTCAGACCATGCTATGGCCAAGAGCTTATATTTCGTTATCCAGGTAACTGAAAAGATGGTTTTCTTCTATGTGACATTCATAAGCCTATGAGGGAACCTGAATCATAACTTTGCTCTGTTAGCCTCAGAGAGGCTAGTAGCAGACAGCATGTGTATCTGGTACAGGTCTAGAACCTGTCTGGCAGGCTGTGGACAGAGGAGCACTCTAGGTAAGGCCAGAGCGTGAAAGCCTGGGGCCAGGCGGTGAGCATGTCCGCCCTGGATGGCCAAGCAACATCTCGCTGCAGGACAGATGCCACAGCAACAAAGCCTCTTCCAACGCTTCTTGCCTTACTGAACTCATGGTTACACTCATCTTTAACTTTATCTTTCAAAGTTTGTTAAAGTGAAGTCAAATGAAGTCATCCCTGGCTGACATCTTGACTTTTAACATATTATGCAATATACAATAACTTCATTGTATTATAATAAATCCATTTCATATTAGCAAATGGAATGAGTTTGAAGGCCCAAGGTTGAAGCCTGGCTCTGCTATCTATTAGTTATGATAGTTGAAAATATGTTCACAAATTCTTTAACATTCTATTTTGATTTATTTTTGAGCCAAGGTCTCACTCTGTTGCCCAAGCTGAAGTACAGTGGCTCAGTCACAAGCCTCGACTTTCTGGGGTTTTTTGTTTTGTTTTGTTTTTGTTTTTAGATATTAGGTCCCTATGTTGTCCAACCTGGTCTGGAACTCCTGAGCTCAAGCAGTCCTGCTTCAGCCTCCCAAAGTGCTGGGATTACAGACATAAGCCACCACACCCAACTGACACTCTCTTTAAAAGGTGCTGCCTAGTTTCTGTCTCCTTGAGTGTGGGCTAGGTTTAGTGACTCACTGCTAACAAATAGAATAAAGCAGTAGCGATGACATATAACTTCCAAAACTAGGTCATGAAAGACACCGAAGCGTCCATCTGAGTATTTCTCTCTTGGTTCACTTACACTGGGGGAAGCAGGCTGCCACGCCCTGATGACACTCAGGCAGCCTGCTGGAGAGACCCACATGTCAGGGAAGTGAGACCACACATCTTCCAGCCCCAGTCAAGCCTTCAGATGACTGCATCTCTGGCTGACATCTTGACCAAGCCTCACGAGGGACCCTGAGCCTGAACCCCCCCAGCTAAAGTGCTCCCAAATTCCTGACCCACAGAAACTGTAAGATGATAAGTGTTTGTTGTTTTGAGCCTTAAGTTCTGGGATACTTTGTTACACAGCAATAGATAACTAATAGACTCACTCTTTGGTCCTGCCAAGTCACTTAATTTCTCTGAGCCTCCAGTTTCTTATCTATAAAATAAAGATAATCATTCCTGTGCTGCAGGGATGTTGTGAGAGTTATGTTATATACACTGGCAACAGTTTTCAAACTGTTGATTCTAGAACCCTTTTACAGTCTTAAAATTGAGGACCCTTAAAGAGCCTTTGTTTCTGTGGTTTTTATCTACCATAAAATGCTAATACATACCATTTTATATACCTGAGGTGAAATCCGCCCCCCCCATTGGAGAACAGTTATCATTCAACATTCAGTCCACTGCAGATGGATTGGTAGAGAGCTACTGATTTATAGATTACAAGTCATTTTTTGCTTGTGCAGATCATTTAGATTACCCAAAACTAAATGAGCAGTTCCGAGGTGCTTATTTTTAGAACTGAGACATTTAAGAGACAATTTTATTTATTATAGCATTTTAAAAATAATAAATCCATTTCATATTAACAAAACAGTATATTTTTAATGAAAATAACTATTTCCAAAAAATTTCAGTGAGAAGAGTGGCATCATTTTAAGATAGTTTCTCTCCTTAAACTGTCTTCGAAGAAAGGATCTTATGCTGAAAAACCAATGAACTGCATGCACTGGTGCTCTCTGGGGCACCTCCCAGCTCCAACTTCCTTTGCTTCTATGAAATGCATATATCCAAGGCAGCAGCAACACTCACATTGCCAGTAACCTTACCAGGTACAGTTCTGGGTCATGTGGGAAGGATGAGGACGGACAGACTGAAAGACACCTTGTGAGTGAGTCCATGGAGCCCTGCATTTTCAGCTAGAAACAGGTGTTCATGCTTCACTCTACTTAAGCACATCTTATTGAAAGTTATTCTTTTTTTGTTTTTTTGAGACAAGTTCCTACTCTGTCACCCAGGCTGGAGTGCAGTGGCATGATCATGGCTCACTCCAGCCTTGACCTCCTGAGCTCAAGCAGTCTTCCCACCTTAGCCTCCCAAGTAGCTGGTTCTACAGGCGAGAGCTACCACACCTGGCTAATTTTTGCATTTTTTTGTACAGATGGGAGTTTCACCATGTTGGCCAGGTTGGTCTTGCACTCCTGAGCTCAAGTAATCCACCCACCTCAGCCTCCCAGAGTGCTGGAATTAGAGGCGTGAGCCCGCATGCCCCACCTATTAATTCTTTACATTTTGCAAATAATACAACATGCAACATCCTAGTGTAAGGAAATGCTCTTGGAGTGGCAGATGGCAAGTGGGTACCTGCCGTGAGCAGACCCCATGGGGAGGGACCCTGAAGACTGGGCACCCAGCCCAAGCCCATCAACTTACTGGGCGTCGAATCTGAGTGCAGTGCCTTTTCATGAAGGACAATTGAAAATCTTCCACAGTTGATCCTTCTGTGGCCTTTTTTCTCCACTTTTTGCTTCCTAAAAAAGGTGTATAACATCCTGTAAACTTTTAGTACATTTCTAATAGAGATAGGGAAAGTTTTGGTGAAGCTAAAACGTTAAGTTTTGTTATATCAGAGACTGGAACAGCGTGGGAGGGGCATGTCATCCTCCACACAGAGCTCTCCTCTGCCTGCCTGTTTGAGAGCTTTTCTACAAGAAATTGCACCTTGGCACAATTTGGCCTGATAAGAAAATGTATACAAGACATGAAAATAAATGTTTTGTTCTGCAGAGGTTAATATCTAATCATCATATACACATATACAAAACACATTTGAAGTATGGAATTATAAAATTTGGAGTTTTCCTCAGATGCCTCAAAATCCACTCC
Source organism: Aotus nancymaae (assembly GCF_030222135.1). Taxonomy (NCBI): domain Eukaryota; kingdom Metazoa; phylum Chordata; class Mammalia; order Primates; family Aotidae; genus Aotus; species Aotus nancymaae. Next base: position 66,351,284 of record NW_026988418.1, on the reverse strand, counting down.
AGGCTGGGTGTGGTGGCTCATACCTGTAATCCTAGCACTTTGGGAGGCCAAGGCAGGCAGATCACCTGAGATCAGGAGTTCAACACCAGCCTGACCAACATGGAGAAACCTCTTCTCTACTAAAAATACAATATTAGCTGGGCATGTGGCACCTGCCTGTGATCCCAGCTACTTAGGAGGCTGAGGCAGGAGAATCACTTGAACCCAGGAGGTGGAGGTTATGGTGAGCCAAGACTGTGCCATTGCCCTCCAGCCTGGGTAACAAGAGCGAAACTCCATCTAAAAAAAACAAAAAACAAAACAGAGTTCCTACCAAGGGAAGAAGCTATGCTATATGTCAGTAATGGATCACGTAGCTTTGGCCCTGGAAGTACACGCTGATTATATACAACTCCAGCAAAGTGGGCTTTGTCGGGTGTCTGTGGGACTAAAGGCTATGAGAACACGTGGAGATGATTTTAGTTGCATGTGGCCACCAGGGGGCATCAGAAAGAAGCAACTGCAATGAACATTCTTCAGGAGACTTCCTGTGGCCCACCTAGTTTCCTCCCCCCTCCTCAGAAATCCCAACTCCTCCAAAGGAATTCGAATTAATAACAGCTCTGAACAAAGCTCTTGCTCAACTCCTGGGATACGGTAATAGCCCCCAGGGAAAGTTGTTCATTCTTAGTGTGGAAGGCACCATGCCCAAGACATCCTGGCATGAATGAGGCGGATTGTCCAGGGCTAGGGTTTGAGCCCAAGGTATTACTGGGCAAACACAGGCTCACAGCGCTGTGCCCTGGCCTGCTGTTGGTGGGGGTTCGTGAGGCTGGGGCTGAGAAGCTAGGCCCTTTCCCTCCTCTTGGAAAAACATGCTGTCCTCCTGAGTCACATATTTTCTCACACCTCATTTTCTGTCTCCACCCTCCTCCTCTGGGGCATTTGAACATCTGCTCTCCAAAGTGGGAAACTTGGATCTCACTCAAGTGCACGCAGTCCAACACAGGACTTTTTCTGCTGTTAAACTCCTTTGTGCACTGAAATCTTCTGGCCAAACATAATTCCACTGGAGAAGACAGTTTTTTGTTACACAAGTAGCTAAGTACACCCTTAAATCCAAACTTTTGCATTAGAAATAACATAAAGGGATAAGCGTATTTTACATTTTACACATATATAACTTATCCGCTTGTATATAAACAACTTACAAATATCCTGAAAACAGTATGTATATCAGCAAGCTTCATAAAGGACAAGTCCCATCAGAGAGATTTAATCTTCTAACAGAAAGAGTATGTAGCCCTCCCTGCAATCAGTAATTCCTCAGGAATTGTGTAGTTTGCCAAGATTTTAATTAATAAGTCATGTGTATCTCCTTATCACCCCAGCAGTGGATTCACTGTGAGATCTGATTTTCACTTGGTTGTGCTTGTCTTTCCATCTTGTTCATCATAAAAAAAGTATATTTATTTAGTCTGGAACACTGGTCCCTGACTTGGTACTTATGTACTTCTGTAGGGTGTAGACTAGGAATTTCAAAGAGAGAGATTTAGTACCTTGAATGCTTAATAAAAATGTTTTTAAATGTCAAAATGCTTCCATTATACTTTGTAAAACCTTTAAAAATCCAAAATTAGACTTTAATTCAATAAATAAAAATAGTAGGCCTGGGATGACTCTGTGAGTAAGCTTCATGAGTGCCTCTTGGATTAAAGGGGAGCTCAAAGCTGATGACTGACATGGTGGTTTCATGACCCACACAAGATGACACGTGACATTTTTAGCACAAGCTTCATGCAGTTTCTTTTTTCAGGGGTGGACACTCAGTAGAACACTTAAGGCAGGTGCCCATTCCCGTGATGGAATGCTTTCTAACAGGAAGCCTCAGTCTTTCGGACCCTGCCATCTGCTTCTATTAGAGTCCATTACGTACATGTAACAGTGGTTGCTAAACACCTGCTGCCTCCCTGACTCGACCTTCCAAAGGTCAATGAGCCAAGCTTTGGCCGGAGTCCATGGTGAGCTTGGAAGTAGCATCTCTTGCTACTTGAAAGAAGCTTCAAATAAATGATACTGAAACGACATGGATTAATAGTTGCACCGATGGGTGTTTCAAAAACAAAGGATTTCTCCTGAGGATTTTACATGATTTACAGCTTGTTAGCTCTGGAAGATTTCTTGCTTAGGAATAGGAAGAAGTCGGTCCTGAGAAGATGGATGAGGCTTGTTCCTGGGACTGGGGGGCTCAGGTGAAACCCAACAGAGAATACTTTTGCTCATCATAAGGAGAGAGTAGGGATGGTGGGAGCTGTTTGTTATAAAGGATAAGAATTCCCCATTTTTGGCAATGTTCAAACAAAGCCTACAGCACTCCCCTCCATGGGCCATAACCATGATTCTTAACCAAGGGACTTATCTGAATCACCTGGGGAGAGCCCCACCGCTGGCAATGCTGAGAGGGTAGGCAGGGTGGAGGCATGTGCACGATTTTAAAATCTCCCATGCTGATTTTGATGTTCTCCCCAGTTGAGAACCACTGCTAGAGGATCTGTAGGGTGTGAGGGAGGCTGGGATCTGTGCCCAGGCCTGAGATCTGTGACTCTCTAACTCAGCCAGTGGCCTCAGTTAGTTGCCGCCCACTCTCAATGGAGTCACTATGCCAGGACTGACTCCCACCCATCCTGGGAATGTAGCCACAAGAAGCCCTCACCATTCAAGGAGCCTGCGGCAGAAGGTACAGCTCGGACTGGGTGCCGTCGTCTCTGCACATTCCTGCCTTCCCGAAGTGCCCTTGGGGTCCTCCTGCACCACAAAGCACACACAGATGGAGAAGTGATGGAGGATGTGACTCACGCCACAGCTGCACGCGCACAGCCCAGCAAGCAGCTCAGGCCCAGCTGAACTTGCCACCTCTGGCCGAGAGAGACTCACCAAGCCTCTTCTCCAGACAGGGAAACAGAGCCCCGGAGGGAACAGGAGGAAAAGAAGAAAGAGCCCACCCATAGTTCTGATATCTCAGTCGCGGCTGCGCCTCTAACGGCCTGGGCTGAAGAATGGAAGTTTCCACCGTGGTTTGCCTCTTTCCTCTAAACATTTTAAAATCTGGTGTACAGATGACAGAATACTTTCCCCTTTTTATCTTTCCTTTAGTTTCACATTACTCCAAGCTTCACCCGAGAATGAACAGATTGAGGAACATAATTTTTAGATTACTAATCTGACCACCAGCTAGTAGAGCTCTAAAAGCCTTTCTAAAGAAATATACTCAACTGTCCTGGCACAGTGGCTCACGCCTGTAATCCCAGCACTTTGGGAGGCCGAGGCGGGAGGATCACCTGATGTCTGGGGTTCGAGACCAGCCTGACCAACATGGAGAAACCCCATCTCTACTAAAAATACAAAATTAGCCGGGCGTGGTGGCGCATGCCTGTAATCCCAGCTACTTGGGAGGCTGAGACAAGAGAATCTCTTGAACCCAGGAGGTGGAGGTTGCAGTGAGCCGAAATCTTGCCATTGCACTCCAGACTGGGCAACAAAAGCGAAACTCTGTCTCAAAAAAAAAAAAAAAAAGAAAGAAAGAAATATATTCAACTACGAATTAAAACAGGGTTTAGGGACTGTCTGGAGGCCTAAATGATTGGTTATATGTCCCTTTTAAACACAAAACAATTACTCCACTGACCCGTGAGGGCTGACACCACCCACTGTGTATTTTTTACTACAGTAAGGTCTTACCCTTTATGTAAGCAAAAAATAAATGTATTTTTTTCCATTATTAGGCAGAAGCATCATTGTACACATAGCTTTTTCCACATCTTAAATTACTTCCTGAGGAAGTGTCTGGGCCAAAGGTTGCAAACATGTTTGTGTGATGATCCTTATTGCCAAATTGCTTTCCACAAAACTGCAGATTTCACAGCCACCAACAATGCGGACGGCTCAGTTTGACCACACCTTCCTCTGCATCAGGAATTATCACCTGAAAATGTTTCTGTTAATTAAGGGGGAGGGGTGTCACCTTGTGTTAATTTGCATTTCCTCTGTGACTAAAGGAGATAAATCTCTTCCCATATGCTGATTCACTGGTTGTATTTCCTGCTTGTGATTTTTTAGTTCATGTGCTTTGTCCATTACTTTTCTTGGAGGGTTTCAGTGTTTTCCTGTTACCATTTGTTAGTTTTTCATGATGTGCCAGGTGCTTCTCTTATAGTCTCTTTAATACGTCCCACCATCCTGGCATGTTGTCTCCATTTTAATGGTGAGCAATCAGAGGCTCAGAGGATTTAAGCAGCTTGGCAAGGTCTCATCATGAGTAAGTGGCAGAGCTGGGATTTGAACTTTTACTCATCTGACTGGTATGCTGTGTTCTTTTTTTTTTTTTTTTGAGATGGAGTTTCTCTGTGTCACCCAGGCTGGAATACAGTGGCGCAATCTTGGCTCACTGCAACCTCCGCCTCCCTCCCAGGTTCAAGTGATTCTCCCACCTCAGTCTCCCTTCCAAGTAGCTGGGACTACAGGCACCACCACACTCGGCTAATTTTTGCAGGTCTTAGTAGAAACAGGGTTTCACCATATTGGTCAGGTTGGTCTCAAACTCCTGACCTCAAGTGATCCACCTGCCCTGGCTTCCCAAAGTGCTGGATTATAGGCGTGAGCCACCGTGCCCGGCCAGCATGCTTGTGTTCTTAAGCACAGTTCTGCTCACTGGGGAATTTGTCTTGGCATTTGATATAATGAAGTTCTCAACAGTGAACATTATTTGCTCTTAATATTTTCTCAGTTACCTGTCTACATTTTTTTTAATTGACTGTGGTTTCAGTTTTGTAAACAACTTAAAATATCAATGTTGTCAAGGAGGAGGTGTGAGTGGCCAATAAACATATGAAAATAGATTGAATTTCAAAAATAGTCAAACAGATTAAAATAATGAGCTACCAGTTTTCACTTATGTATTTAGCAAAAGTTGGAAAAAGAAAAAAATGTCTGTGGTAGGCTCAAACTGAAGACATCAACATTCCCACGCACTGCTCTCAGCCAACAGACCCCCACTGCCTTCCTAAGGCCAGATGATCAGAATTTTCAGCATGTACCATCTGAACCATTACCTGCAATCCTAGGGTTTTATTCTAAGGAAATAATCAGCTAGAAAAGTTTGCATGTCAAATGATGTTACTTGAAGCAACGTTTATGATATCAAAGAGCTGGAAAAAAACTAAATGTCCATCAATAAGAGATTGTCTAAATGTGTCAGAGTAAATGAATATAATGAAATATAATGCAGTCATTAAAAATGAAACAATAGGTTTGTTCTAAGTGATGCGGAGAGATGCCCAAAAGTATAACATTAAATGAAAAACATAAAGCAATATATATAGTAAAATCCTATTTCGCCCAAAATGTATATATAGGAGAAAAGAAGACTGGAAGGATGTACACCAAAATATTAGCAATGGGCTGGGTGTAGTGGCTCATGCCTGTAATCTCAGCACTTCCGGAGGCTGAGGTGGGTGGATCACCTGAGGTCAGGAGTTCTAGACCAGCATGGACAACATGGTGCAACCCCCTCTCTACTAAAAATACGAACATTAGCTGAGCATGGTGGCACACGCCTGTAATCCCAGCTACTCGGGAGGTGAGGAAGGAGAACCCCTTGAACCCGGGAGGCAGAGGTTACAGTGAATTAATGGTGATTGCACCATTGTACTCCAGCCTATGCAATAGAGCAAGACGTCTCAAAAAAAAAAAAAAAAAATTGATTTTCCCCTCAGTGAAAGTTTCTTCTTTATGCTTTTCTTTATTTGCTCATTTCTTTTGTAATAAGCATGTATCCGTTTTATAATTTAAGAAAAATAAGGGTTTTTTCATCCCTTTTTTTTCTGGTTTTTTAAGTTTTTTAATTTTTTTTTTTTTAATCACTGCTAAGCTTACAGGGTTACTCTTGCACTTGACATTTAAGGCAGATTTACATTAGCAGAATGCAGGGAGGTGCCTCTGCACCCAAGTTGGTGAACTGGGCTTTAATATCACCTGTCATTTGCCCTGAACAAATCTCACCTTTCTAAACTACTCTTCCTCTGTAAAAAGTCTTTGTAAACTGTAAAGCTCTGAACCAACAGAATTATTATATCGTTTACTGCTTATCATAATATTGCTATCATTTAAGACCCCGGGGTTGTTAATCCCAGCATTTCCAGTTCATTCAAAATGAAATAATCTCTAGACCCTTAGAACTTAAAGTGTGGTCCCCAGGCCAGAACCAGCAGCTTTGGCATCACCTGAGGCTTGTTATCAATGCAGGACTGCAGGCTCGCCCCGAACTTACTGAATTAGAGCCTGCATTTTAACAAGATCTGCAGCTGACTCGTAGGCTTGGAGAAGCTGGAGAAGCCCTGGTGGAGGTATGCCTGCCACGTTTCTCAGGAGTGCTGAAAGCGGAAAGCCGTCAGTAGTACCAGCCCCCACCAGCACCAACACCCAGGATGCCATTAGGAAAAGAGGCAAGTGATCTTGATTATGCCAATTTCACAGTCACATTCAGCAATGCTGGTGTTAGTTAAAAAGCCAACAATGAGCAGAACCCAGCCAGGCCCCGGCTGCAGGACATTACCCTGGAGTCAGAAGACAGCCTCGTGGCCACTTGGTCTGGCTGGTTCTGGGCAACTGCATCTCCATAATGACCATTTAGGTAACTAATTTTAAAAAAAAAGAACGAAAGAAAAGAAAGCAGTTTGAATTTTAGAATCAGTTCTTGAGCTACCTGGGAGCTCCACTATTTGGAATCATATGACTTCATTCTGGAAAAGTGTCACTGGGAATTTAATTTAGCACCCCTGGGACGGTGGGAGCAAGCAACCTATGTGCCTCATGTGGCCACTCGACCTGCCCCTCTCCCCCGCGTCCCCCAGCCCAGCCATCCTGCCCCTCAGATCTCTGCCCAGAGGGTGGCAGAGGCTGGCTGGACCCTCTGGTTGCCACAGAGCAGGTGAGGAGCCAGGCTCACAGGCTTTGTAACTCATGGTCCAAGACTACTTTTCCTGTGGGAGCCCCATGGCCTCCCTAGAGGCTGCATGAGGAAGGGGCCTCTTGCTATGTCCTGTGCCTGCTGGAGCTGCGGGATGAGGACTCACATCTGGGGGGGCAGCTCGCAGAGCTCCTCCTTGGGGCCCTCCTGCGGTCCTCCCTGGGCTGTTCCTGTTGCCTCACTTCCACCTGAGCCTTGAGGCCCAGGAGGGTGGCCAGGGTGCTCCTTGGGAATCTGAGGGAGCCACACAAAAGGACTTAAATTAGTGCCACAGTCCCACGAGAGGTGACTCAAAATCAGTTCAGCATCCCTACAGCACCCCTAAGGCACCATAACATCCTGCATGGCATCCCCACCCCTGTCTCCCCCAGCTCCTTACCTAGCTGCCTCCTCATCCTCCAAGACTCAGTTCAAATCTCACCTTCTCTGAAAAATCTTCTCCCTTAGTAACTCAAACCTTCTGCATTTAGTTGCTTTTGGTCATATCTCATTACTTAATAGTCATGATAGCTAACACCCAGGAGTAATGTGCTTACTGTGAGCCAGGCCCTGTTTTCAGTACACCCCTTATATTAACTCATTTGAATATCGTAACAGCCCTGTGAAGCAAGTATTATTATCCCCGTTTTACAGAAGACAGAACTGAGGCACAGGGACATTGAATAACTTTCTTCAGATCACAAAGCTAATAAGTGACAGAGGCAGTATGTGAACCCAGGTAGTCTGGCTTCAGAGTCATGTGGAATGTATTATTATTTTCTGCACTGCACTTTTAACATTTCATAATTATACATTAATTTGTTAAATATATGTGTCTCTCACAGAAATGTGAGCATCTTGAGGGCAGGTGATTTGCCTGTGTTATTCATGTTGTATCCCCAATACCTAGGAAAGTGCTAGCGTATAGCAATATATATTGCTTAGTGAATGAAGAATGCCAGCAGTAGACTCTTTCCAGGGCCACTTATCACAGAGTTATATAGAGAGTTTTCATCATTTCACAACAGTGGCTGTAAACTTGGGACCTAGTAAAGAAGGGCAGATCGAGACCCCAGGGGGCCACTAGGTGGAGGGCAGTACCCATCCTGAGGTGGCCTCACAAAGACTCGCCACTCCTGCAAGTCCGAGACTAGCAGGGCAGTCTAGTCTGGAGACTGCTTGGATGCCTTGAGATGGGCTATTACATCCACAGTGGCTCAGGGCTTCCTCTATGAAGCATCGACTCTCCTGGGCATTCAGGCTAACATTCAGGATTTAAAGATGAGTGCAGAGTCACAGAGACAAATGAGACCCAATGCTGCGGGGACACAGAGGCCAGGACCAAGAGTTCCTCCAGGTGCAGGGGATGGGGGAGCTTGGGGTGAGGAGGGTGGCTGGCCACTAGGGGTGCATAAGTGACCTGACACTAGAGCTGGGCCTTGAATGAGTGAGGTTTTGCCAGGCAGGTAAGTGTTTTGAGGAGGCAAACACTTCTTTGGAAGGGCTAACATTGACATAATCTTTATCACTTTGTCCTTCACTCTGACAAAAACCTCATTCAAGTTTGAATATCAGCCCCAGGCTGTGGCTTCAAATGCTATATGAAACTAAAGAGTCAATTTAAGGTATATATTTAAGGTATTTATTTAAATGACTCCCTTTCTCAGAATTTTAATTTTAATCTGAATGGTCTGGTAGTTGAGGCTACAAAAGGAAAACGTATAGAAAGACAGTGGTGGTTGATGTGAATTCCCAATCTTGCATATTTAGAAATCCAAAAGAATTTAACTTGAGAGAAGGAAAATGCAGAAGTGGATTCATGGGAAATAATTATTTCACTGAGGGTGCTATTCTTTATTTAGAAGAGGGAGCACAAGCAGGGTGCAGTGGCTCACGCCTGTAATCCCAGCACTTTGGGAGGCTGAGGCAGGTGGATCACTTGAGGTCAGAAGTTCAAGACCAGCCTGGCTAACATGGTGAAACCCCGTCTCTACCAAAAATATAAAAAATTAGACAGGCAGTGGTAGCGTGCACCTGTAATCGCAGCTACTCAGGAGGCTGAGGCAGGAGAATCACTTGAGCCCAGGAGGTGGAGATTTCAGTGAGCCGAGATTGTGCCACTGCACTCCAGCCAGGGTGAGTACAAAACTATGAAGAAAAGAAATTATTTTTTCCAGGGATGATCCATAAAAACTTTCTTATTCATTTGGAAGAAACAGCTCTTCAGTGGTTTAATGGATTTAAACAGCATTGTTACATCCTAAGCTATAAAGATGTTTCAGAAATTTAACGCTTGAAATAGCTTCTAATCTTTACAAGCTAGTTCCATTTAAAATAACATAATTCATGGGACTTTGGAAAGTTACATTTTCATGAGATATTAAAATGAAATTCAGTGAATCCATGAATTAGGAGTCTATAAATGCATAAACATCATTTTTCCTGGCACAAAATTAGGCTGTACATTGCTGTATTACCTCATTTGAGAGTGAAGAGGAGGTGGAGGCCAAGTCATCCAGGGTAAATGGAAAACTCACAGGAAGAGAAGGAGCTGAAGTATATTTGCTTTCATCCATTTTCTCTTTAACATCTTCAAGTAGCATCTCCAGCTTGAAGATTTCACCTTCCATTTTTCTAAGTAAACATAAACACACAGGCATCTTCCGGGCTATGTAGCTGGCATTCTGATTAATAACAACAGTTCTTGAATACAGAATTGATGTATATTATTAGTGTGGCCTGCCTTCTGACACGAAGGATAATGGGCACCCACATGACTGTTCATAGCTTCTCTGACAGCCTGGGCTGTGATCCTCGCCTGCTGTCCATTAGCTGTGTATCCTTGAGTAAATCACGTAGTATTTCTGAGCCTCCAATGTCTCACTTATAACCTGGGATGACAATACTGTACCTTGCTTATCTAGATATGATGATTTTGAGATCCTTTATAAGGGATTCTAAGAACTGGGATTCTATGGAAATACTTGTTATGTTAATTTAAATAGAAGAAGAATATAAGATAGCTGAATAATTAACAAGTTCTAATCTATATGAGCATATATGTATGTGTATATAAATATATATTTTTCCCAACAAAGAGAATCCCTTTTCTTCGAATCATTACATTTATAAAAATGTACCTTGTATCATTCCATGAATAAAAATTTTAAGAAAATCCAAAATATTAAAAATTATGCATTCTCTTGTCACTAGAAAAAGCCCACCCAAACTTACAAGTCGATGACAAATGAGTGAATAATATATGAAAACCAATGTAATGCAGTTAAAGCAGTATGCTGAGGAAAACTGATAGTCTTAAAATGCATTACTGGGGGAAAAAATCAATACACTAAGTATTCAAAACAGGAAGATAGAAAGGGGAGTATAAAATAAACCTCAGAAAAGAAAAGGATTCATAAAATTACTAGAAATAAATAAGACTTAAAAGAATTTGATTAGTAAGATAAAACGTGTTTTTTTTCCAAAATATCTATAAAACGAACCACTGGACATCTGACTGAGAAATAAATAACATTAAGACTGAGAAAGGAAAAATAGGAAACATTTTAAATCAAAAGGCATTGAAAACTTCATATCAACACCATTTAAAATTTAGGTGAATTGGGCAAGTTTCTAGGAAAACATAAATTATTAAAATTCACTTTAAAAAGTAGAAAATATGAAAAGACTAAAAACCAGAGAAAAATGGAAATTGTCAAAAATGAAGAATCAGATAATGGGTGAATTCTACCAAGCCTTTTTAAAAATTTTTCAGTGTCTCTAATACATTAATTCTTATGTATTATGTAGTTTAAAATGTAATTTATTACAGTTTGAAAGTATATATTTCAACATATATTTTTAAAGGAGAGATTTAAATCAAGTATATACAGACCCCTGAAGCACTTGTATAGAAACTTAGAGTTCACTAAACGTAATTCTACCAAGATTTTTAAGTAATAGATACATCCTTTGTTATTAGACTCTTCCAGAAAATGAAAAGAAAAGGGAAGATTGACCAATTCGTTCTGTGGTTCAACATTAGGATATTTATTAATATATTCCACTACATTGATAGATTAAAGGAGAAAAACTAGATTTCTAAATCCCATTTGATTAAACATTTTCTTAAATTAAATAACAACAAAAGCCCTAATTCTAGAAAGCTAGGAGTAGAAGAAAACTCTCTTGATGAAGCTTACTACTTGACTCATACTTGAGAGAATTCTCATTATTATTAGTAGCATGACAAGACAGCTGTCTTTCATGGCTCATGCCGGTAATACTAACACTTTGGGAGGCCAAGGCATGGGAGGATCATTTGAGCCCAGGAGTTCGAGACTAGCCTGGACAACAGAGAGAGACCCTGTCTCTACAATTTTTTTTTTTTTATTAGCTGGGCATGGTGGCATGCACCTGTAGTCTCTGCTACTTAGAAGGCTGAGGTGGGAGGATCCCAGAATCCAGGAGTTTGAGTTGCAGTGAGCTATGATTGTGTCACTGCATTCTAGCCTGGACAAGAGTGAACCTTTGTCTGAAATTTTTAAAAAATGCTGTCTTTCACTAGTATTCATTATCCAATACTGTTCTGGAAAACCTAGCAAATGAAATAAAGAAAGAAAAAGAAATGAGATACGTAAGAATTGGAGAGAAAAGAAATAAAGTACAATAAAAATATTCTAGAGTAAGAAGCTTATTAATATTTTTAGACTATGGATTGTCATACCTAAAAATGAAGACAATCAACTAAAAATCAACAAAACACTAAGAACAGAATTGCATAAGGTAGCCCAGTACAAGTTAAATATATAATATATAAATGTTTCCTATAATATAAATTAGATAAAACATCTGTCAACAATACTCAGAAAAACTACAAAATAGCTAGTAGTAAACTTAACAAAAATATGTGTAAAATCCGCATGAAGGAAACATGCTCCTGGATGGGAATACTCACTGCAAAGATTTCAGTTCTTCCCAATTTAACCTACAAATTCAATACAATCCTAAGCAAAATCCTCATGAAATTTTATTAAGAAACTTGGTGAGCTGATTGTAAAGTTTATTAGTAAGAGGAATGTGTAAGAATAGCTAAAAGAAAATTTTAAAAAGAAGAAATTTTTAAATATACACTAACCTATAATAATTCTAAACTGTGTGGATAATGTAGAAATATAAACATAGATCAATGGATGGAATAGAAACAGTTCTATATACACATGAAGGTTTTGTATCTGATATAAAGGGCTTTTTCAATCGGTGGGGAAATGCTTCCCTATTCAATAAGTGGTGGGACAAAGATCTAAGCATGAAAAAAACAAAGTGATAATTGAATAAAATATAGAAAAATATATTGTGATCTTGCTGGCAGAAGAGAATGAAGCAGGGGACAAGGAGAGACTGAAAGTTTAAAAGGGGGTGGGAGCGGTGGCTCACATCTGTAATCCCAGCACTTTGGGAAGCCGAAGCGGGCAGTTCACAAGGTCAGGAGTTCGAGACCAGCATGGCCAATATGGTGAAACCCTGTCTCCACTAAAAATAGAAAAAAAAGAAAAAAATAGCCAGGCAGGGTGGTGCATGCATCTGTAGTCCCAGCTACTTGGGAGGCTGAGGCAGGAGGATCACTTGAACCCAGGAGGCGGAGGTTGTAGCGAGCCAAGATCATGCCACTGCACTCCAGCTTGGGTAACAGAGTGAGACTCTGTCTCAAAAACAGAAAGAAAGAAAGAAAGTTTAAAAGAAATAAGGCTGGGGGAAGTGGCTCACACCTATAATCCCAGGACTTTGGAAGGCCAACGTGAGTGGATTACTTGGGGTCAGGAGTTCAAGACCAGCCTGGCCAACCTGGTGAAACACTGTATCTACTAAAAATACAAAAAAATTAGTCAGGCATGGTGGCACGTGCCTTTAACCCCAGCTACTCTGGAGACTGAGGCAGGAGAATCACTTGAACTCAGGAGGTGGAGGTTGCAGTGAGCTGAGATCGTGCCACTGCAGTCCAGCCTAGGCAACGGAGCAAGACTCCATCTCAAATACTACTACTAATAATAATATACAGTTGGTGCTGACCAAGAAAAAAATAGAAATAATAATAATAAAATAAATGATGGAGCAAGACCTCAAGGTAGTAGAAAGCGATGGGTTCAAGGGCCGTGGTTAGAGAGATTGGAGAGCAAATTCAGAAAGGGAGAGGAGGTGACAACATGGGGATTTGGAGATGGAGGAGACATTTTTGAGGAAGTTGTGATATTTTCTATAAAGCAGAAGATAAGATTTTATGCCGAAACTCTCAGGGAGAAGTGGTTGATGAAGGTAGAGCCCCATTTCTTGAATTCTTGGCTTCTGCTGTTACTTTGTGAAAGAATCAAGTTACTATTGGACTACATTCTGATAAGCAAGATGCATGAAATCCAAGCAAATATTTTTGCATATTACCTTGTAAAGGTAATACTGAGAAGGCTTTAATGAGAGCACAGCAGGTGATGTAAACAAGGGACTAGTCAATGAACTTGCAGAATTCTTGCCCCTCCAGAAAGCCATCTGCATTAGCCTTTGGACTCAACACTCAGAAGGTTCTCAACATATCAAGAACCCAAGGATTGTATGGGATTCTGTTCCTTGTCACATTGTGCCCATTTGAGAACAAGTGAACCAATCTGGAGCTGATCAGTCTTTGCCTGTCCCAAGGTGGCTTTAGCTGAGATTTGGGGAAGGCCAGGTCCCTCCCTCACCCCTGTGTTGAAAGCTTCTCCCGTATATGGAACGTAATTGCAGTTGAAGCTCTTTTTATTTATATTTGTGCCAGGCACCTTGTGGTTGCAACTAGGCTATAAATAAGACATTGAATAACTTTGGTCTTACTGTGAGCAGAAGCCTGTCTTTAAAACGACTGCCCAAACAGGACATTTCTTGGAAAATAAATACCCCTGCTCTATTGATTTTAAATAGCAGAAGTATGTGGAGTTCTTTCTACCCCTAGCCCCCAAGAAAAGCCTTTAGGAAAAATCAATACTAAAACCCCATGCTTGCTGTCTAATTACTCAGTATTGAAATAAAGGTAGACAGAGGTTTCATTTATTTTGAAAAAGTAAAATCATACCTTGGGGAAAAAATACCACGGAACGCTAGGACTGAAATGTAAACCATTAAACATTTTGGCAACAATTCCATATTAAAATGCTATGAATAGAAAGGGCTGAACTTACAAATATTAAGCCTACTAAATAGTCTATTTTAATTTATACCAGGAAATTATAGGGAAAGAATCCTCTCCTTGAGTCCTGGAATACAGCTTACAATTATTTGGAATGAAGAGAGGAGAATACAGTGCCCTAAAAACCACCAGTTAGAAACTTCACTTTGGAGTAAGTGTCCAAGATTCTAAAGAGAATTAACTCAGAAATCATTTAACTTTAAGCTTTAACACCACTGGTGGTGCACGCCTGTGGTCCCAGCTACTTAGGAGGCTGGGGCAGGAGAATCACTTGAACCTGGGAGGCAGAGGTTGTGGTGAGGCAAGATAGTGCCACTGCACTCCAGCCTGGGCAACAGAGCAAGACTGTGTCTCAAAAAAAAAAAAGAAAGAAAGAAAAGGGGAAAGAGAGGGACAGAAGAGAGAACCAGGCAAAGACAATGAAGGCAGGTGTGAGGAGAGAGAAGAGAGGAAAAAGCTGAGAGGGAGAGGAGAGGAGAACTTGAGAAGAGGGCCCTCTGTAGTTATCATGTGAGCCTTTCCAGGGTTTTCTTACACTCCTCTGGGTCTCCAAACTAATTATAATGACATCCAACAAATTGGATGTCATTATAAATGACATTATAAAATTTTGGCACAATGCCTTTGTCCCAGGAGGCAATTGTTCGTTCTGGGTGCTCCATCTGATCAGTGTCCAGCACAGTACCTTATACTCAGCAGGTCCTCCATGCTGTCTGTGGCATGAGGTGACACTTTGTTCATTGGTGACACAGTTTTTGCTGACCCTAAACCAGTGGCTCTCCAAGCACTAAGCCAGCAGCCACACCAGAATCCCACCTGAAGGAGGTCACCTTTGACCCCTCCACCTTACACAATTGATTTAAACCTGACCTTTCCGGATCAAAGTCACCAACAATTGTTGACTCGTGCTTGTGGACTCGCTGCTGCAAAGTCAGATGCTTGTCCTTGGTGGCCAGAAAGTTCTGCTCCAGCAGTTCAAGACGTCCCTGCAGTTTCTCCAGGACCTGCAGCAGTGAAGTCACTGGAATCATTCACATGCAAGCCTGTGTGTGTAATCGTTTTCCCAAAAATACAATGCAGGCGTACTCTACAGTCGTGTCAAAATGGAGCTGCTGTCATTCTCCCAGCAGTATCAGTTGCTTTGCCTCAGAGTCTGACATCTAAACTACAGACAACCCGAGGATCGTCTCAACATTCACAAGCCCTCACAGCACAAAGCTCAAAAGTATAGTTACTTCTGATTTCTCTCTCAGAACCCACTCAGAGGCCTCTGGCCTTCCTTAGTGGGACATTTATAATCCTATATATTTGCAGAATGGTTTTTAGCTTACAAAGCATTTTCCCATTCCTCATCTTATTTAATCCACACATCAACGTTGTAAATGTGGTAAAGTATACGTTATTATCCCAGTTTTACAAAGGAGGAAATTGGAGCTCTAGCAATACGTCTGAAACCACACGGATCTTAAAAAGGAACTGTAGTTACAGGGCCTGGGTTTCAGTCTGTGGGGAATTGGAGGATGAGATGGGGAAGGAACAGCAGGAAGATTTAGCCAAAGCTGTGAATGAGTCTTCAGACGTCACTACATGCAGCCTTGGGCAGATAAATGTTTAAACTGTGCAGGACATGTTGAAGATGTATGGAGGCTTCAGTCTCACATCCCCAGTCACTGAACGTTCCCTGAGCACTGCCTGTGTCTGCCCCTGGACCAGAAGTGTGAGATTAAAAAATTATATTAGGCACTGTCCCTGGTCTTAGAGATGTTATTCCATTGAGATAAGAGACTGTGACTTAGAGTACTTTGCCAAAGGCCAGAAACGGTGGCTCATGCCTATAATCCTAGCACTTTGAAAGGCTGAGGCGGGCAGATCACTTGAGGTCAGTAGTTCAAGACTGGCCTGGCCAAAATGATGAAACCTGAAAACCCCAACTCTATTAAAAATACGAAAATTATCTGCACATGATGGTGTATGCCTGTAATCCCAGCTACCCAGGAGGTTAAGGCAGGAGAATCACTCGAGCCCGGGAGGCAGAGGTTGCAGTGAGCCAAGATCATGCCATTGCACTCCAGCCTGGGCGACAGAGCAAGACTCCATCTCTCTTTCTATCTGTCTATATCTATAGATGTAGATATGAGCTCAAGAGCTCTGGCTTGGGAATAGATAGATAGATAGATAGATAGATAGATAGATAGATAGATAGATAGATGATAGATACCTTTGCCAAGGCCCAGTGGATGGAGTGCAAATTAAGTCAGGCTTAAAAGATGCTCTGGAGGGCTTGGACCAGGAGAGAAATTGCCCAGGGCAGAAACACACCTCGGTGAGCTTACGGGATCAGGCACAACTGGGTTCAAGTTCAGACTCTCTCACTTACTCACTGTATGATTTTAGCAAACTTGAACTCTCTAAGCTTCAGTTTCTACATCTGTAAAATTAAGATAATACTCCTTGCCTCATATTTAAAAAGCTAAATGAGATAATGCATTGTGCCAGGAGTATAGTGCATACTCAACAGCTTAGTAATTCTATTAATTTTTTTTTATTTGAGACGAAGTCTCTCGCTCTGTCACCCAAGCTGGAGTGCAGTGGTGCGATCTCAGCTCACTGTAACATCCACCTCCCAAGTTCAAGCAATTCTGCCTCAGTCACCCAAGTAGCTGGGATTACAGGTGTGCACCACCACTCCAGGCTAATTTTTGTATTTTTAGTAGAGACAGGGTTTCACCATGTTGGCCAGGCTGGTCTCAAACTCCTGACCTCAGGTAATCCACCTGCCTTGGCCTCCCAAAGTGCTAGGATTACAGGCGGGAGCCACCACTCCCAACCAATTCTTATTAATATTAAAAATAAATAAACAAGAGTTTGGAAACATATTGGCTAAAGGGTATATAAAAAATGGTAAGTGTGGCAGGTACTTTTCATTTCTCCCCGGTTCATCCTCCATCTTTCTCTGTGCTGACTTTTAATGGACTGCACCACAGGCTCCCCTGTGCCCTGGCTTTGCTTATTTTTAGTCAGTGGAAGGCAACAGCAGGAGAGAGGTGGTGGAGGATGAGATGGGAGTGGTTTTTTTCCTCCCTGTGCCATCATGGAGTTGACTCCGTCTCTCCATCAAAAGCCACAGGGCTTGTCAGCTACTCCCACAGTGACAGCTCTCTAGGCTCCAGGACCTGCTTTTCCTCTGCTCCTTCAGGACAAAGGGGAGCTCCCCAGGGTCCTTCCAGGACATGCTTTTCCATCCCTCATTGGTTTCCCTTAGCCTTGCCCACATTGTTGTAAAATAATGCCTTTGTTCAGCTCTCCTCAGGCTCCCCATGTCAGAACCCTGAATGACACTGTAAATCTCATAGAGAATGCTTGAGTGTCTAAGCTTGGGAAGTGAGAAGAATGTGGTAGACCTGACTGAACTGAGGAATTTGGAAAGGCTAACAGGCTCGAAGATATCAATGCTGGACAAGTTTGCAACTTTGCAAACAAGGCAGAGTTTGCAGTGAGGGTGGGTTGCCCAAAGTGGAGATAGACACAAACATTTGTGCTATAGATGAGAAGTTAGGCCAAGAAATTAAGGAACTGGAAGCCTGAAAATGGCAGGTGAAGCCATGAGGGGGAATTAGGTGTTCAAGGGAGAAAAGAGAAAAAAGCAGCCAGGCGCAGTGGCTCACGCCTGTAATCCCAGCACTTTGGGAGACCGAGGTGGATGGATCACAAGGTCAAGAGATCGAGACCATCCTGGCCAACATGGTGAAACCTTGTCTCTACTGAAAAATACAAAAATTAGCTGGGCATCGTGGTGCGCACCTGTAGTCCCAGCTACTCGGGAGGCTGAGGCAGAAGAATTGCTTGAACCCAGGAGGCGGAGGTTGCAATGAGCCAAGATCGCGCCACTGCACTCCAGCCTGGCGCCTAGCAACAAAGTGAGACTCTGTCTCAGAAAAGAAAAGGGAAAAAAGCTAATTATGAATTCTAATTCAAGATCTTAAATTGTGTTATGCTGCAGAAGATAGGGCACGGTTTTCTAGGCAGAAATGTGCATCACTGAATTCTCGTAACACCTCTGAGAGGGAAGACGTGCTGCAACATGTCTACAGCTGTGTAACCAGTAAGTGGAAGTGGGACATCTGCTCCAAAACCCAAATGCTTCCTGCTGTGTGGTGCTGCTCGGACTGAGGCAGTTGCTTGTAGCCCTGTCTGGCTTCTTTCAGTACTGAACCACCTGGGCCCAGATGTTCCAGACCCCTGGCTGATACTGTCAGGAGCCACCTTTACGCTCCTCTGAGTCAGCAGGGATCCCCACATACCTGATAGCATCAGGAAGCAACTTCCCACATCAAGGCTTCTGAAGGCTCATGCCTGAACCAGTTTTCTCTGTTTTGCTTAGCCCTTTAAAATTCTGTGTTCTTCCAATTTCTGAAATCCTAGCTATCTGGAGATCTTGTTTATCTATTGTTTACTCCAAAATCCCTGCAATCTGGCTTCCAGGTTTACCACTTCATTCAAAATCAGGCTTGCCAAGGACCCTTATAACCTGTTGATTGCCAAATCCAATGCACTCCTTGTTTGGGTCCACACCCCTCTCCTTCAAACCCTCTTTTCTCTTGGCTTCTCCACCTCTGCTTCTCCCCAGCTGCCATTTCTCTTGAGTCTCTCCTGGACACTCTTCACTTCTTACTCTGCATATTTTGCCTGGTCCGCCTCATCCACTCCAGAGCATCAACCCATAACTATGCCCAAATCTACATTTCTCACCCAAACAGCTCTGTAGGCCAGATCCATTGGTCTAAGTGCCGACTGGACCTCTCCACTTGGATGTCCCAAAGGTAGTGCAAACTCAAAATGCCCCAAACTGAACTTGACATCTTGCCTCCTGCCTGCCTTCCACACCCATTCTCAATGGGATCCTCTACTTTTATTCCTGACCTTGATTACCCAAGTCAGAAACCTGGAGCTCTTCCAAGCCTCTTTCCTTCCTCTAGTCAGCCCTTTCCATCTGCCACCATCTCCCTAAACCCCCAGATTTGTCCCCATCTCCATCCTCATTGCCAGCCTTGATTCAGGCACTCACGACTTGTTACCTGGACTCTGGCTCCCTAACCAATCTCTGTGCCTTCAGCCTTGCCCCCACAGTGCTTCCCACTTGTCAGCTTGAAAACCTTCAATGAGGCCTGGTGTGGTGACTCACACCTGTAATCCCAACACTTTGGGAGGCCGAAGCAGGCGGATCACCCTGAAAGCAGGAGTTTGAGACCAGCCCGGCCAATGTGGTGAAACCTGGTCTCCACTAAAAATACAAAATTTAACCAGGTGTGGTGGTGTGCACCTGTAATCCCAGCTACTCAGGAGGCTGAGGCAGGAGAATCGCTTGAACCCAGGGAGCAGAGATTGCAGTGAGCTGAGATCATGCCACTGCACTCCAGCCTGGGCGACAGAATGAGACCCTGTCTCGGGAAAAAAAAAAAAAAAAACCCTTCAATGCTGCCCAATTTCTCAGCCTCAGGATGAAATCCAAGCTCCTTGGCATGGCTTAAGGGCCTTCATGATGTACCCCTGTCCACCTCTCCCATCTCCTCCTGACCCCTGTGTCACTGCATGCTCCCAAGCACAGTATGGTAAATCACAGTGCCCACAGCCCCTCACACTGGCAGCACTTCCTCACCCCTGTGCCATTGCACCTGCTGTGTCCTTTTTCTGGAATACCCCTTGGTCCCCTTCTGCCAAGCTCATCCCTATTCCTCCTGTAACACCCAGCTCAGAAGTGACTTCCAGGAAGCCTTTGACATGTCCCCTCACCGGCAAGGGTAAGCCTCTTCTAGGTGCCATCGGCATTCTCTGTAACATTTCTCCAGCTGCATTTTAGTTACCTGTTTACCAGTCCATTGTTCCTAAGAGACTACGAGCCACTTGAAAAAGGATTGTTTCTTCATCTTCAATCCCTAGTGCTTACTACAGGGTCCGGGACGTAGAAAATACCTGACAAATGTTTGTTGAACGAATGATTTAATTAATATGATGAATGAGTGAATAATCAACTGTGTCTTTTAGCATGTGGGTCCCCCAGTTTTTGTCCCTGCTGCTGGGTTTCTGAAGCACCTTGCTTGTTTCTGTGTCAGAACTTTTGACCTCCTGCCTTGTTGATGAGCCAACAGCCTCAAGTGCATCTTCGATGTCAGCAAATTTCTGGTTCTCCGAGCCTCAGCCTTCATCCTATTGCTCCACCCCTCTTCCCATGACCCTGGCACTGACAACAAGGCTGCTGTGGTGCTGACATAAATTAATGGTTTGATTAAATGCAGCAACTAGCAAGGATGTGAAAGTAAAACAATTTGACCTGAAAAACATTGCTTCGAGGTTGATTTTATGAGTATTCAAAATTATATTTAATTTCCAAATAATGGAGATTTTTATAACCTCAATCCACCAGAACCCATCAACCATGACAGGCGCACCCTTTGTAACTGATTATGGGTTCTTCTCTTGAACCTACCGTGGTGTCAGATTAATTACGAGTAACTGGCAAGGAGTAATAGCCATGAGTAATAGATCCCCTGAGAAGGAAAGAGGGCTAAATAGATACAAAAACAGAATTCTATGCTCTTTTAATTAGCCCTGTAAACAAAGATGGTTTAATCTTCAGCAAAACATTTCCACTCCCACCACTGTCGAGAAAGCCTGGCACTATAAAGACATTCGTCTTTATCCAAGCCAAATCCTCTAATCAAGATTTTCCAACAGGATGAAATTTATTACCAGCTTCTTGTCTTGCAAATGATAAGGAGAATCCCGTTTTATTCTTTTGGAAAATTCTTGTACCTGCAGTGAAAAAAATTCCAGTCTCTCATTAATAGCATGGCGTCTCATGTATGAATTTGGTTACTTATATTGTTTATAACAAGCTTTCTAAGTATTACTTTAGTCTTCAGTTGATCCGTCTGTTCTTTTAACTTCTGACACATCTGTTTCCCTTGGGATAACTTTTGAAATATGTAAGGAGAACTTGAGGAAGTGCCTTTCTGAGAGGTTGGTGACAACTTAGAGAGACTTGCCTCAGATTCTATTCCTATACAAGAAGGAACACATTTGGGCTACCATTCATCTCAACTTATCACAGTTTTACTAAGTACCGAAAACAGAAATCTGTTGCAGTCACCACCACTTGCTATTTTTTAGAAGAAATACTTTTTTCAAAATGTATATCTAGGCCAGGCGCTGTGGCTCACACCTGTAATCCCAGCACTTTGGGAGGCCAAGGCAGGCGGTTCTTGAAGCCAGGAGTTCAAGACCAGCCTCAGCAACAAAGTGAGACCCCACTTCTACAAAAAAAAAAAATTATCTAGGTGTGGTGGCATGCATCTGTAATCCCGACTACTTGGGAGGATGAGGTAGGAGGATCACTTGAGCCCAGGAGGTCGAGGCTACAGTGAGCTGAGATTGTGCCACTGTACTTTAGCCTGGGCAACAGAGTGAGACCCTGTCTCAAAAAGACAAAAGCAAAACATTAAAATATTAGTACCTTTGAGAAGTTCTTGGTGGATTTGTACTGTAGGCTCCATCTGCACAATTAAAGATTAAGAAAACATTACTGTTGATATTGATCAATGACACCACTATTCATAATGACTTAACATGTTCGGTCATCATAGACGCAGCCAGTGTTGTAGTCAAGAGCCAGGGCCATGATGCCAAGGCT
Organism: Aotus nancymaae; assembly: GCF_030222135.1. Taxonomy (NCBI): domain Eukaryota; kingdom Metazoa; phylum Chordata; class Mammalia; order Primates; family Aotidae; genus Aotus; species Aotus nancymaae. The sequence continues at coordinate 66,329,402 of NW_026988418.1, read as the reverse complement.
GAGTTCCACTCTGACACTTACTTGCTGGGCGACCCAAGCAATTGCCTCATCCACTTATAAGCCTCCAATTCCTTGGCAGGAAAATGGGAATAGCAAGTGAACCTACCTCAGGGAGTTACTATGAGGATCTCAACTATATGATGGATATAAAACTTGCAGTGTCCAATTCTCCAATCTGAATTGACAGGACTAGAAAAAAATCAGATACCTGACCTCAAACCCCCATACCAGAGAAAGATGAGCCTGATATCCATCTGCTCCTGCTAACCACAGGCACTGAGAACAGGACACAACGAGGATGTTCTCCTGCAACTACGACGAGGAATCCCAACGGTTCCCAATACCATGGGAATGTAGGTTTCTCTCAGACTTAGAGAGCATCCCCATCATGGCCAGGTGGGCTGTTGGCTCAGGTGTGGATGTAGGGGGTTTTGCTCAAACTCCCCAGAGCATTCAGTTGAAAGAGAGGGGAGCTAAGGAATGAGAATGGAAATGGAAATTTTAAGAAAGAAAAGAGAAAAATTACTTCTAAGGTTAGGTTACAGAAAAGAAGAGAGAGAGAATAGAAATGGAGACAGGCAGTGTGATTCAGTCCAGAACACTTCAAACAAGGCTCAAAGGAAAGACCATGCAGTCTAGGCAAAGTGTCAAATAACTAAAATGTTTATTTTGATTATTAATATGGATTTACCTTACTATTGGGCCTCAATAATCCATGAGGTCCTGAGCCTCAGCATGTTGGGAAGTTGGTAGGGGGTTGTGAGAAGATGGGGTAAGGGAAAGGGGGAAATAGCATAAATTAACCATTAACAAAGTTTTATACCAAATGATTACCAAGATAACAAGCTTGAAATCCATTATTAAAGATCTTCATTCCATTCAACTTAGCATTAATAACTAAGGGCATAATGTACATATGACACAAGGCTAGGCCTCTGGAGGAAGTTAGGCAATGGAAAGCCAAAAAGATACAGTTGCTGCCCAGAGCCTGAGAATCTAGTGGAGGAAGAAGATGCCTCTGTTCTTATGATCCAAAGCAGGTGAGGTACACACGCTGATGAAAGGACTAAACAGACAAGTGTGGGAAAGCTCGTGACTTGGGAACCCGAAAAGTTACGTGGCCCAAGGGGGAATTGAAGGAGGCCATGAAAACGAGCAGGTCTTTGGTAAGTGGAGATGGGATTGCCATGCAAGGCAGGAACTCAGAGAGCTCAGGGCCTAAGAGGTTCGGGACCAGCCAGGGAACTGGGGATGACTCCTGAGGAAAGGCAGCTAAGTTTAAGTGAGGAGAGTCAAATTCCGGCTTGCGGAATATGGATTTTATTCTCTTATATGTTTTTGTCAGCATAGCCCCTGATGCTTCTCATGAGGACATCGAGAGTCTGAGCGGCCATGTCACTCACACAGGGTGACCCAGGGTGCTGAATAAAACCTTGGAACTAGAACCAAGCTCTATTCACCCTCCAAATCCCACACTCAAAGAGATGAGCAGGGGTCCCAATTAGTGTATTTACAGGAGACAGTTTCATTTACCTGGATTTGTTGTGAAGTTTCAGTGATTTCCCTTTTCTGCTCTTGATGGTGTTTTTCAGCACAGGGTGACTCACGCGTGGTTTCTAAAATATCTTGCACAAGAGCAGGTTTATCTCTCAACTTGGAAGAGCTGGCTTGTTTAGCTATTGCAAGTGGGTTATCAACTATTTCATCTTTAGGAATTTTCACTTTGGGAGCAATCTTAGAGAAATCAGCGAGCTGGTAATGAACTTGACCTTGGCCATATTTGAACCTGTTGCCCGAACTTGCTTTTTCACTCTGCTGTTTCTGGGGAGCCTGCCCTTGACAACCGTTTTGTTTATCACCTGGACCTTTGATTTTAGTTAAAACATTTACATTTTCTTGATGGCCGCTATCTCCAGCAGTCACTGGCTCATCTAATTCAGAGGTATTTTCTTCTGTCATGGTGGGAAAACTGGGCTTATCACTGTTTTCACCATCCCTTTGGGGGTTGAGTTGGTCAGTGAATTCTCGAGTTTGTTCTTTTGGCCGAGAATTCTTAATATAACATGAAATCATATTTTTAATATTAGCTTCCTCTTCAAAACTGTCAGCATTTGAGATCTCTGGGAGGGTTTCACAATCAATGCCTTGACCTCTTAAGAACGGCTCTTTGGAAAGATGATGGAGTAAAATATCTGGAATGCTTGACTTAGAGGCATCTCCTTCCTTAGCTGGAATATGAGGAGTTGCAGTGCGTTGTTTCTCTTCCTCACTTTTTTCACTGGCAGCATTTTCAGTCATTTTACCCAGGGGCATGGTCATAGCTGTATTTCCACAAGTCTCATTATGCATAGCCTTCTCTTGAGGGTCGTCTGCTATGAAAATAATTTGATTTGAAACTTCAAGGGCATCCTTTTTTGAGGTAAAATTGTAATCATTGCATATCTTAATCTGGGAGAGGTCCCCATCATAAGGCAAATCCTCCTGCTTATAAGTCGTGTCTTGTGAAAAATCGGCCTCGTCCATGTGGGTGCAGCCCGCCCTCTCTCGTCCTCTGCCGCCTGAGCTGGCCGCTGTCAATTTTCACAGTAGCTCTGGTTCTCACTGACCGTCTTCACTGTGTGCTGTTCGGTGTGAAATGAGAACAGCCTCATTGTTAAAAATATTGGAATAATGTATACAACTATACCAGAACAAAGGGGATGTTTTTTAATTGGAAAAATTCAGTTACAAACAGGAAGGCAGACAACTCAGCCACAAGCTGACCCATCCTCAGTCCACACTATGTTAACACAATCAGTAGGATAAAAGCAAGCAACGGGCAAAAAAGGAGAGTGTTAGATTTTTCATTTTTCATTTATTACATTTTGAGGGAGACATTGGTCTACAGTTAATGGTCAAATATTTATCAACCTCCCTTAGGAGATACTATTTGGAGTTTATTCTCCCAAAATAAGAGCTTGGGATTCAAGTAAAGAATTGAATTTTTTTTTTTTTTAACCACCAGAGCCACGCCTTGTCCACACATCACTGACAATCTTTTAAGCTGTGTGGCGGTGGAAGCCAGCCTCGCTCACACGTAACACCCACCCTCTCCATTTTGCTACTTTGTCACCTGTTCCTTTAAACCTCCTTCTCACCTTCTCCTGACTTTCCCTTGCATGTCTGAGAAGGGCAGAGAAGGACTTGCAGAAATATGACCAAGGGGCCAGGTGCAGTGGCTCACACCTGTAATCCCAGCACTTTGGGGGGCTGAGGCAAGCAGATCACCTGAGGTCAGGAGTTCAAGACCAGCCTGGCCAACATGGCGAAACCCCATCTCTACTAAAAATACAAAACGTTAGCCGAGTGTGGTGGCACACGCCTATAATCCCAGCTACAGGGGAGGCTAAGGCAGGAGAATCGCTTGAACCTGGGAGGTGGAGATTGCAGTGAGCCGAGATAGCACCCCTACACTTCAGCCTGGGTGACACAGTGGGACTCCATCTCCAAAAAAGAAAAAGAAATGTCACCATGAGACAAATAGGCTTTCAAACACCCGGAGGCCAGTCTGCAGCCAAATGGCCCTCTCCTAATTCACACTCGGGCAGGGACCTAGTCAGAGAGGCTGCCTTCCCTGAGCAACCCCCGCCAGTCACCACATTCCAGGTGGCAGGCTGGTGGCACCAGAGTCTTTGGGGATGGTCCTGAAAATGGCTGGAGTAAAATCAGCTGCCATTTGGTCTAAGTCCTGTTTTCTCAAAATTTAAAGCACCCATTCAGATATCTCTTTCTGATTTGTGAACTTTTGGGATGATTCCTCAGAAGTAGTAAAATTATCTCAAGTTTTAGCTGGGCTAACTGAGGTTCCGTCGTCCCTGGAGCATAGCCCAGGGTGACCACAGCTTCTGGCAGCCTCCCTTTCCCACACAATGATGAGGTTGGGTGAGCAGGTCTCTGAAGTTCTCTCTCCAACCAAATTTTTATGAGTCTATAAATCAGTGATTTATTAGGTAACCTCAAAAGCTAAAATCGCATGTTTGACCCAAAAAAAATTTTTTTTAACTAAGTCGTCCAAGAAAAAAAGGAGTACAAACTAAATGTGGTAAAAGCATCTGTGAAACGTTGTACAAAAATCTTAATTTATAGTCACATGCCAATATTAGAGACCCAAATCAAAAAGATTCTCTGTTTAGAGAGGGTGGAGAGAAAGGAGAATATCACTGTAGGATGATTTTACATCATTCATAGAGGGCAATATTTTGTAAAGTGAGGCACATTTTCATGAGTAGACTTATAGGCTACTCTAACCCACGTTGAAGAACAAGGGAAAAGCCTTCCCAAGAAAGTGGAAGGCACAGCGGGAAAGCAGAGTGGAGAGACACGGAAGGCACGGCCGGAAAGCAGAGTGGAGAGACACGGACCTGAATTCTGGCTTCCCTGCTTTCTAGCTGTGTGTCATCTGGCAAGTTCTTTAATTCTTGTGAGTCTCGGTTTCCTGTTCTGAAAAACAGGACTAGCAACACCTGAGATCAGGCATGTAAAGTACTTGGCATAGTGCTTGGCACAGTGAGAATTCCACACATTGTTGTTGAAAAATGAAAAAACAAAACCAGTTTCGGTATTGGGATACTGAAGGATGCCCAGGACAAGAGGTGAGGCACTCCTTATCCATGGGGTTATTTAGAGGATAAAGGAAGGAACTGCATATGTAAAACATAATCTCTATAAGAACTTTAAGACAATTTTAAAACTCAACCTGTAAATAAATATATTTGAAGGTTAAAAAAAAAAATCAGGCCAGGTGCAGTGGCTCCTATAATCCCACTCCTGTAAATCCAAGCACTTTGGGAGGCCAAGGCAGATGGATCACTTGAGCCCAGAAGTTCAAGACCAGCCTGGCCAACATGCTGAAACCCAATTCTACTAACAGTACAAAAATTATCCAGGCCCTGAGTCCCAGCTACTTGGGAGACTGGGCAGGAGAATCACTTAAACCCGGGAGGCAGAGGTTGCAGTGAGCCGAGATAGTGCCACCGCGCTAGCCTGAGCAACAGAGCAAGACCCTGTCTCAAAAACAAACAAACAAAAAATCTCTGAACAATTTAAAACAAAATATTGTCTAATTTTTTAGAACAAAAAAAGAGAGAGTATCTTTTTTTTTTTTTATTTTTTGACAAGGTCTCACCCTATCACCCAGGCTGGACTGTAGTGACACCACCATGCTCACTGCAGCCTCAACCTCCCGGGCTAAATTGATCCTCCTCCCTTAGCCTCCTGAGTAGCTGGGACTTCAGGCACACACCACCACACCTAATTTTTTTGTAGAGATGGGGTTTAACCATGTTGCCCAGGCTGGTCTCGAACTCCTGGGCTCAAGTAATCCACCTGCCTCAGCCTCCCAAAGTTCTGGGATTACAGGCATGAGCCATTGTGCCCAGCCTGAAAGTATATTTAAATGCCTACAGAGAGAAGGGTAGAAGAAGAAAACATTCTGGTTTTGCAAGACTTTTAATGACCCAAGCAACAGCCCCAAAGTTATCCTCATGCTTTCTTTATGTTTTCAGGAGCTGATCGCCAAACTCCATGCCCTTCTTGTATAGGAAGGAAAGATACTTTGTTGGCCAAATTCCCACTTTTAGAATATAATTCTATTAAAACTGATAAAATTTGAATTTTGCTCTGGCTCCTAAGAGAAAGAAAAAGAGGCCATGCACAGTGGCTCATGCCTATAATCTCAGCAGTTTGGGAGGCTGAGACAGGAGGATTGCTTGAGGACAGGAATTTGAGAACAGCTTGGGCGACAAAGCAAGACCCTGTCTCTACAAAAAAAATTTTTTAATTAGCCAGGAGTGGTAGTAAGTGCCTGTGGTCCCAACAACTTGGGGGCTGAGATGGAGGATCAACTGAGCCCAGGAGGTCAAGGCTGCAGTGAGCAGAGATCACGCCACTGTACTCCAGCGTGGGTGACAGAGCGAGACCCTGTTTCTCTCTCTCTCTGTCTCTCACACCCACACACACACACACAGAGAAAGGAAAAGAAAAAAAAGAGTGAGATACCATTAAGATAAACCAGAAGTCTGAGGAACTTTCTCATTACATACAGGAAGACAGCTTCTGTTGTTATTATTATTATTTGTGTGTGTGTGTGCAAAGTATCAAGAGGATTTTTCTGGAAAAGGACAATCCATACCCTTAGCATTGTAATGGGCTCCTTTCAGATAGCTGGAGGAACTGGAACATCTTCCCGCGTCAACACTCAGCTGAATCTTGAAATCCAAAGGCACATCCCAAGAGATTCCAGTCAGAATCCAACAGAACCTTTCTGTAGAATCCCAATGTGATTTGCTGAAGCCAGGTGACTATATCTGAGGCCACGCCTGCTTATGCAGCTCTCCTAACCATTATATGCTCAGCAATAGCTCACAAGTCACTCTGAGATGAACACTTTGAGCAAACAGGCCCAGGACATCACAGTGACCCCGCCTGTGAAAACACTGCAGGCCGGGCCCTGAGTGGGAATGAACAAGGTGGTCACCATGCTGACAGCTCTTCCCTATGTGATTACTTTATCATGAAGTCTAACTTTGATGCTAAAGTGCTAGCCTAAGCTCACTGACCTGCCAACTTAGAGAAGAAGGTAACTACGGCTAGGATGACTGGGAATCTGATGGACTCAGTTAAGAATTTCTACAGATGGGGCCGGGTGCGGTGGCTCAAGCCTGTAATCCCAGCACTTTGGGAGGCCGAGGCGGGTGGATCGCGAGGTCAAGAGATCGAGACCATCCCGGTCAGCATGGTGAAGCCCCGTCTCTACTAATACAGAAAGGTTAGCTGGGCATGGTGGCGCGTGCCTGTGGTCCCAGCTGCTCAGGAGGCTGAGGCAGAAGAATTGCCTGAACCCAGGAGGCGGAGGTTGCAGTGAGCCGAGATCGCGCCATTGCCCTCCAGCCTGGGTAACAAGAGCGAAACTCCGTCTCAAAAAAAAAAAAGAATTTCTACAGATGGGAAAGCCAAAACACCTTAGTGGCAGGAGGCCAAAGATGGTCAGTGAATCATTGTTTCTGGCTGGTAGGTGAATTTCTTCTTTTCACTAAGCCCGTTTTGTGATAATACAGTTTTCCATATTGAGAGGATTGTTTTCATCACCAAAGGAAAACTATGGGGCCATGTTCCCGTGGCAATCTCTCTACCTCATTCCCAGTACCCTCTGTTCTGTGTTTAAACCTCTACCAACCAGGCAAACTGTGGGAGATGTGTAGGACCCAGACACGGAGGAGAAAGCAGGCATTGTTTCTTCTCACCCTCTTCTGCCCCTCCACTAAAGTACCAACCAGGTAGCACAGCCACGTAACACTCGCAAGTCCGACACCCTACGCTTCTAAGATCAGCGCTACTGACTTTGTCACGGTAAGAGTTGGCTGTTGGAGGCAATGATTCCACAACCCAAATTCTGACTATTCCTTTTGTATCTGTCATTTAGAATGTGAATAGTGTACAGCTAAAAGCTTTACGTGCATGATCCATTAATAATTTGTACTGCACAAAGCAATATGCTGCTCTGCCTTCAACCAACACACACAGTGCTGCAGTCAACACGAAGAGGCCAAACCATGGCAGTTACATAGAAACTCACCAACATCCTGAAGTCTCTGGATATCACGGGGTGAACAAGTTGAAGGGCCTTGCAACACAGACAAGCAATCCTTTAAATCGTCTTTTTTTCAACAGTTGGAAGATGACTGCAGTTGAATAATAGAACAAAAACGGAGCTTCAAAATCATGGCGTGCCTGCTTCTTCTGGGTTCCTTTAACTGCAAGAAATCAGCTCTGAAGACCACATGGGGAACTTCTGATGTGATTCAAACTTTTGTCTTTTTTAATCTTTTAAGAGCATTCAAAAACACTTGGTCTGGCTGTTTTAATTTTCTCATTCTCTCCTTATATTCCTAGCTCAAGAATTCCATTTACACATGAAAGAAAATAGGAGACGGCTCAGAATAATATGTCGAAGGCCACACCCAGGGGTCAGGGATTCATGAATTTTGTATCCAGTGTATGGTGTTTCTAGATTAAAATATTTTGAAAGGTAATGTGATATAGGCTCCCGCTGTAATGACTGCATTTGATCACGCTCTGGTAATTCTATCAGCTAACTTTATCTCAGAAATGTGAGGAGCCACAGTGCAGTGCCTCTAACTGTAACCATATACCATTCAGTGAGGCCATCTGGCTTCACCCTGTCATTGTGGGGTGGCAGAAGGGAGACACTGTGATGGGCAACAAGTCAATCCAATACTCCTACGAGAGCCAGATGGGTGGATTATTTATAGTCAGTCTTAGGGATGGAGTCCTTTTGGGAGTGTACATGAATTTGATGACCAGCTGTTACAAATTTGTTTTCCTGAAACTATTTTAAAAGTTAGGGGGAGAAAAAAGCCTTTTGAAAGTATGAGTCAAGCAGTATTTGGAGAAACTTCCTGCCTGTGTTTTACCAGCAATCTTCGCTGGTTTTCCTTGCTCTTTGGTGAGGTTAGCACTGTCTTTTTATCCAGTTTTCCCATTGACACAGCTTAGTTTGTGCTGTAAACCATGGACCTTTGCTGTGCTTTCGGAACATTTAGAAAACTCTTACCAATTGATTTTCTGAAAATAATTCCAGTGATAAACTTTAAAACACACTGACTTAAAGAAGTATAATTTTTTTATTTTTGAGACAGAGTCCCGCTCTGTCGCCAGGCTGGAGTGCAGTGGCGCCATCTCAGTTCACTGCAACCTCCACCTCCCGGGTTCAAGCAATTCTGCCTCAGCCTCCCAAATAGCTGAGACTACAGGCGTGCACCACCACGCCCAGCTAATTTTTCTATTTTTAGTAGAGACGGGGTTTCACCATGTTGGCCAGGATGGTCTCGATCTCTTGACCCCATGATCCACCCATCTTGGTCTCCCAAAGTGCTGGGATTATAGATGTGAGAAACCACACCCAGCCAAAGCATAATTTTCAAATTTTATTTTATTTTTAAAGATAGAGTCTTGCTGTGTCACCCAGGCTGGAGTGCAGTGGCATGATTATGGCTCACTGCAGCCTCTACCTCCTGGGCTCAAGCAGTCCTCCCGCCTCAGCCTCCCAAGTAACTAGTACCACAGGCATACACCAGCACACCTGGCTAATTTTTTTGTTTTTTTGAAGACAGGGTCATGCTATGTGGCCCAGGCTCATCTCGAACTTCTGGGTTCAAGCGACCCTCCTCCTCGGCTCCCAAAGTGATGTGATTACAGGCATGAGCCACCATACCCAACCTCGAATAAGTATAGTTTTTTTTTATCTCATCCCTGAAACTCCTCTGCCCGTCTCTAAACTTTCGAACTTAAGTTTTGCAACCTCTTCCTGGACATAAGAAGAGCCAGAATATTTTAGAAAACTCCCCTTCCTCCCTTAACCAAAGACTTATCCTTCTCTCCTCTGCCCTCCTCCCCCTGCCTAAAGGAAGAACATTGACTTGTAATTATAATTTTTTTAAAATAATAAATACAAAGTTAAACATATTGCACATTGATACCTAATCTACGCTCCTCAAAATGATTTCTAAAAGTTATGATTTTGATTAAAAGTCTCTTTTTATATTAGAAGAAATATCTAGAGAATGAATCCCAAAATCTCTGTGTGGTAGGATTACAGGTAACTTTTATTTTCTCATTAGAACTGTTCCTTCATTTATTAAACAAATATTTATTGAGTGTACCTGTTAGGCACACTGTACCATGCTAGGTCCTGAAATCAAAAGGAAATATAGAGAACAGTTAGGTGTGTGGACTTTGGTGCCAGACTGAGCTGTGCTATCTTAGAGAAGTTGCTTAACTTTTCTGTTCCTTGATTTGTTCATCTGTAAAATGGGGGTATTAATAGCAATACCACATAGGGTTGTTGTGAAGACTGTGTGAGTTGGTGTTTAAATCAACACTTATGTAGCACAATGTGCCTGATGCTATTCTAATCATTTTCCAAATATTCATCTGTAAATGTGTTATAAGTTATTCCATGGTAGAAAAATAATAGCTATCAATACTTCCCTAACTCCTTTCTTGTAAAAAGCACAAAGCTCTTTGCATCATCATAAGTTAGCACCCCCAACACAATTAGGAAGTAAATATTACCTGATCCAATGCTGCAATGCCAATTTTTACTGGACGGTGTTAAAATACCGGAAGTGACAACCATATGAAAGGTAAATAATCAACATATACCCTTTTATGATAGGTTTGCATAGGCATCATAAGCGTTAATTAATAAAGCTCACAACACCTAGGTAAGGTATTTCTTTACCCTCTCATGCAATGTCATCATCTCAGAGAAGGAAACTCAGTACAAGGTTAACGACTTAGGACAGGAAACAATTATCTGCTCAAAAATAACAGCACTTTGCCTCTAAATAATACTTTTCAATCAACAGTATCCAGTCACATTGCAAACCCTAATTAAACACTCTCAGGAACTTAAGGATCTCCCTTTAACCTTGTGGAACAGATTGAAGGGGAGGAAGTGGTTTAGCGAAAATTACACAGCAGGCCACTAGTAGCCAGGATTTAATCCCTTCAAATCCGGTATGAGGTGTGACTTAAAAGCCTACTGTGTGGTAGGTGCTTTGTGTATATCTCCTCAGTCCTTTCCACAGCCCCTAAGGTAAATATCATTGCTTCTTTAAGATGAGAACTGAGGATCGGTGGCTCATGGCTGTAATTCCAGCTCTTTGGGAGGACAAGGGGGGCAGATCACTTGAGGATAAAAGTTTGAGACCAGACTAGACAACATGGCGAAACCCTGTCTCTACTAAAAATACAAAAAAAAAAAAAAACCGGACATGACGGTGTGCACCTGTGGTCCCAGGTGCTCGGGAGGCTGAGCCATAAGAATCACTTGAGCCTCGGAGGCAGAGGTTGCAGTGAGCTGAGATCATGCCACTGCACTCCAGCCTTGGGTGACAGAGTGAGACAAAAAAAAAAAAACTGAGCTCAGAGGAACAAAGCTAGGAAAGGTCATCCAAAGCCAACATGCTTCTACTCCTGTAAGACCACATGGCACAAACAGGAAGAAGAAATAGAAGCAGTCAGACTCATCAGTGTTTTTTTTTAAATAAGATTGGTTATTGTTTTAATTTCCTATTGCTTCTATAACAAATTGTTAAGGAACAAAATTTCAACATATTGATTTCAAAGATCTAATTGGCTTTTATTAGCACCTCATGAATCAGGCCGCATCCCTTCTATGAAACAGAAAGGCTCTTCAATGAGCTTAGCAGAGAGGCTGGGCTTTATAGGCAGAAAAGACTGATGTAAGCAGAAATAAGGAACAAGGAACAAAAAGCGGATTGGTTGTTTCAAAGTGACTTCAAGCACAGGGGACTTCCTTATCTGCCTGATCAAGTTGACTGGGCCCCATTAGATAGGTTGCTGTGAATTTCCTGCTTTTTGGAAAACTGACTCCTTTCTAAGTTCAGGTTGGTTACGTGGTCCCTAGCACAGGTGATCCATTCTAGTTTGATCTGGTCTGTTGGGGCCCAGTGCAGGCGCTCCATTAACCAGTGACCTCTCATAAATTTTATTTCACAAAGTTATCACAAATGTAGTGTAAAACTACACAAATTGATTAAGTTCTGGAGGTCAACGTCTGCAAATAATTTCACTAGATTGAAATAAAGGCGTAGGCAGGGCTGCATTCCTTCTGGAGGCTTGACAGGACAATCAAGTTTCTTGCCTTTTCCAGCTTCTAGAGACCATTTGCATTCCTTGACCCGTGGACCCTTCCTTCACCTTCAAAAGCAACATCACAACATCTTCAAATTTCCCTGACTCTGACACTCCTGCCTCAGTCTTTCACTTACAGGGACTCTTGTGATTACATTGGGCTCACCCAGATAATCTAGGGTAATCGTCTCAAGACCCTTAATTTAATTGCACTTGCAAAATTCCTTTGACATGTAAGGTAACACATTCATAGATTCCAGAGATTAATACTTGGACAACTTTTGGGGCCACTGTTTTGCTTACCACAGTACTCTTTTGGATGATTCTTAGAAAAATAGGATCTATATCTCATCATTTCATCCCCAAGCAGCATTTATTTTATTTCCAGGGTGTACTGCTATCCCAAAGCCCCTCTCGATGTGAAGCGTTTTTATCCCATAGAACAATTGTAATTTATTGAGATTCAGAAGGAGGGCATACCTCAAAATTGGAAAGTTTTAAAAAATTAAAAATGATAGACATTGATACATGCAACTGTAATACATGGATGAATCTCAAAATATAGTTATTTATCACTTAACACCAGGGATACATTCTGAGAAATGCATCATAGAGTGTACTTACACAAACTAGATGGCATGGCCTACTACACACCTGGGCTATGTTGTATAGCCTATTGCTTTTAGGCTAGAAACCTAATTTAGCATGTTACCATACTAAATTATGTAGGCAGTTGCTACTCAATAGTATTTATGTACCTAAACATAAAAAAGGTTCGGTAAAAAGATGGTAATATAATTTTACAGAACCACTGTCATATATGTAGTCTGTCACTGACCAAAATGCTATTATGTGGTACATGACTGTAATTTAGCTATTTGAAAGAAGCCAGGTCCCTCCCTCTCTCTCTCTCTCTCTCTCTCTCTCTCTCTCTCCCTCCCTCCCTCACACACACACACACGCACACATAGTATATATTGTATCATTCCATTTGTATAAAATTGTGAAAAATGCCAAGTGATATATAATAATAGAAAGTAGATCGGTGGTTGCCTGAGTTGGGTGGAGGTTGAGAAGACAGATAGGAATGACCAAGAGGCAGGAGGAAATTTTTAGGAGTGATGGATATGTTGATTGTGGTGATTTTTTTTCAGAACTTAACAAATTGTGCCCTTTAAATATGCGCTGTTGATTGTATGTCAGCTATGACTCAAGAAAGCTGTTAGAAATAATACATAATCCCAGTATTTTGGGACAGCAAGGTAGACGGATCACTTGAGGTCAGGAGTTTGAGACCAGCCTGGCCAACATGGTGAAACCCCGACTCTACTAAAAATACAAAAATTAGCTGGGCTTGGTGGTGCACACCCATAGTCCCAGCTACTTGGGAGGCTGAGGTGGGAGGATCACTTGAATCCAGGAGGCAGAGGTTGCTGTGAGTTGAGATCACGCCACTGCACTCCACCCTGGGTGTCAGAGGCAGATCCTGTCTCAAAATAATAATAATAATAATAATAATAATAATAATAATAATAATACATGAGCAGGCCCTGGTGGCTCACACCTGTAATCCCAGCACTTTGGGAGTCCAAGGCTGAAGGATCACTTGAGGCTAGGAGTTTAAAACCAGCCTGGGCAACACAGCAAGACTCTATCTTTAAAACACACACACACACACACACACACACACACACACACACACCAGCTGGCACAGTGACAGAGGCTCCTAAGTTTGTAGTCCTAGCTACTCGAAAGGCTGAGGCAGAGGGGACTGCTTGAGCCCGGGAGTTGGAGGCTGCAGTGAGCTATGATCACACCACTGCACTCTAGCTTGGGTAACAGAGGGAAGGAGACTCTGTCTCAAAAACATAATATTCATCCATGAAAAGAAACTTTAAAATCCTCCAAGGCACACAGGCAGCTTCATAAAATGAGATTATAGAGCCAGGGAGAAACTTGTCTCAGACAGCAGTAACGTTATCTATAAAGCTCTTCAGAACATTTTTAGTGACCTCATTCATTTTAGGTTATCATTTTAGGATAATTGCAGGTTTGCAAGTGTAACACATTTGAGAGTTTATTTTGCATGCTAAGCTCGACATGGCCTTTGAGGCCCTTTGTGAACTGCAGCAGCCTACCTCTCCAACCAGTCTTCCTACCACACCCTGCCTTGAAATTCATGCTTCAGCAATCCCAAGCTATTTATAGCTCCCCAAGCTCACCTGGTGTTTTATGTCCCCACGTCTTTGAACAAGACATGCCTGGAATGCCCTTCCTCTCTGGCCTTCTTGGCCAAGCGAGGTCATCCCTTTGTCCTTTGCCAATTCATGCGCTGTACAAGGTTCCTCGGTTACACCTTCCCCGCTATCTTGTAATTAATTGTTTCATATCTGTCCTGTCGCAGGCCTATCTGTACTCTCAACCTGGGCATATGGCAGGGATGGCAGGGTCTCGACCTTTATTTCATGGAGCTGGAAATGCTCCCAGTGTGTCACGGTGGTATACATGAGAACCATTAGGATGTCTACGGGGAGGAAGATCCTTGGGTGTTGCTGGATGCAGGGATAAAGCGTGGTCCTGAAGTTGGTGGCAGTGACGCTCCTGCAGCCTGAACTAGAGCAGTTGGTTCTCAGTAGGATGGTAGGACCACCCAGAGGCTTTTGGAAATGGAGGGAGGGTGCAGCTGGCATTTGGTACTCAGGGGCCACAGTGGAAGCAAGGTACGGAACAGCCCTGTGCAAAGAACGCTCTTGTCCAAAACATCAGTAGGGCCCCCAGTAAGAAACGCTACTCAAGGATAAAATGTGTTTTTTTCTGTCAAGGCTGCAAATAATCCTCTTCCTTAGTGCTTCATGTGAGTGTGATGTGCAGCTAGTGACGAGGACTGGAATCCTCTCCCTGAAGTGCTCATTCTCTGCACTTACTCTTTGGCCCCTGGGACTCACCTGTCCCCTGAACTTCTTTTGTTTCTCAAATACACTGCCTCCTGCCCACCTTAGACCTCCCCTTCATCTGTTCCCAGGGTCTGAAGTGTCCACCCCACCTTCCTCCTGCCTTTCTACCTGGTTACTTCTTACTCAACTCTTAGCACATCACTTCCTCCAGAACCTTCTCTCATTCTTGCGGTAGGCCAGGGTCCCCGATGTAAGCCTCCAGAGTACTCCGTGTATCTCCTTAGTAGCATTTATCACAATAATAAAATACTGGTGGAAGGAGGGAGGGGAGAGAGTGAGAAATGGGAAGGCAGATGGGGAGGAGGGAAGGAAGGGAGGAAGACCTGTTTGGCTGCTGGAGGAGAGTGGAGAAGCACAAGTTGTTTAAAAACTGAGTTTCGGCCAGGCACGGTGGCTCACGCCTGTCATCTCAGCACATTGGGAGGCTGAGCCAGGCAGATCACAATGTCAGGAGATCGAGACCATCCTGACCAACATAGTAAAACCCCGTCTCTACTAAAAATACAAAAATTAGCTGAACATGGTGGCATGTGCCTATAATCCGAGCTACTCGGGAGGCTGAGGCAGGAAACAGCTTGAACCAGGGAGCTGGAAGTTGCGGTGAGCCAAGATCGCGCCACTGAACTCCAGCCTGGCAACAGAGAGAGACTCCATCTAAAAAAAAAAAAACCCTAAATTTGACCCTTAACTCTGCTCCTTAGTAATCAAGGACCTTGGATAAGTTATCTAAGTGATCTGAACCTCGGTTCCCACATCCACAAAATGGGGATAAAGGGTGCTCATGGCAATTAAATTAGCTAAATATATGGAAGTGCCTTGCTCAGTATCTGACACATGGTGGGTGCTCAAAAACTGTCAAATCCTTTTACCTTCTCTCCTTCTTCCTCTTCCCCAAATGGAAGAGCAAGTAAGGGTGAAAATTTAACTGAGAAAGGTGGACTGAAAAAGCCTTTGTACCTAGGTTGCTAGAGAGAACATCTATAATCCTCCTAAATGGATTTGAGAGGCTCTGTGAACACAAAAATGTCTTAAAGGAAGCCTGTGGTCAGGGGATGAACAGTCATAATTGGTGAGAGTGGGGGCAATGGGTAGAATTCATAGACATTGACGTGGTCGCGTTGCTCAAATATTCATTAAAGCTCTACCCTTTTCTGCACAATCCCTCCAACGTGCTAGCAAGTATCCGTAGGATGACTACACCTGGTTTCTTGGAAAGAATGTGACCCAGTGGGGAAGTGAGACAGCACTAAAAATTTACTTAGTTCTTATGCCTAGTGCTCCATTATTGGAACACTAAGCATGTGGGAGTTATTTATATTCTACTGCACAAGGTCATCGTGAAGGTCTGATTGCAAAAATTCAAAAAAATTGCAACCTCAGGCATAAATGGGTTAATGTCTCTGAGACCAGAGCCCTACCAAGGTTCTACTAACGCAAAACACAATGGTTTGGGAAGGGTCAGTGACAACTATCTGAGGTGGAGTCTAGCCACTAAAGTAGAAAGAATTCCAAATGATGACAATTTGGATTGGTATGATTTGCCTAAACCTCTGGGCACATTTGCAATCCCATTATTAAGACTGATAATAGCATTATAAAACAGTGACATTATCTTCAGAGGAGAGCATATGAGCAAGCGTATTACCCTACAGGCAAACAGAGTCTTAGAAGTTAGGTATGTGGAAGGCTTCTAGGCTCATCGTAAGAGTCTTGTTTCCTTTCTAAGCAAGCCACCCTACTGAGTTTTTGAACAATGTGATAGTAATGAAGTTTCACCGGCAGCTTCTCTGCAACTTCCTTTACATCTGACACTGTGTGAATTAAGAGCACTTGATTGCTTTGTTTGCAAAGCAAAGGCAGCCTCTAGATCTGCTGTTAACCGGCGATAGCGCCCACCTCAACTTTAGTGAACCCTGAAAGTATCAATATAGTTTCACCAACTCTGTAAAAGAAGAGAGATGTCTCCTGGTTAAAGCCCTAAGCTACTTACTTGCTTCTCTTTCTCAGACAGGCTTCTTAAACCTACCTTCTTTGGTCTACAAGTCCTAAAGGGTTTCCATGCTCAGTTGCCTTTGCCAACTGCTCGAGGTTTTAAAATTGAAAGTCCTTCATCCTGGGACCCTCTCAGTCTTGGGATGACTGGTCACACCAACTCTCCACCCCACCCAACCACTAACATCTGTATTATCCCCCTCACACAAGCACTTTAGTCTCTTTTCATATTTTTTTTAATAGAAAGACACCAGAAGGAAATGATAGAGAGGCACATGTAGGAAATATGTACAAATCCATAGTGGTTTTTCTTAATTTTTAACTTTTTTTTTTTTGAGACAGTGTCTCACTCTGTCACCCAGACTGGAGTGCAGTAAGGTGATCTCAGCTCACTGCACTCTCTGCCTCCTAGGCTCAAGTGATCCTTCCACCTCAGACCCCCAAGTAGCTGAAATTACAGGCGTGTGCCACCACACCCAGCTAATTTTTGTATTTCTAGTAGAGCCAGGGTTTTGCCATGTTGGCCAGACTGGCCTTGAACTCTTGGACTCAGGTGATCCACCTGCCTTGAGCTCCCAAAGTGCTGGGATTAGAAGCGTGAGCCACCACGCCCAGCTAGTTTTTAACTTTTTTATATTGTTTTATATTTATCAGCTTATTGTAGAAAATGTGAAAAATAGAGAAAAGTATAGAGAGACAATGCTTTAGCATAATTGTTTCTAGTGTTTTGAGGTCATAATATATAAAAAATTTTATACAATGCTTTTTTTCACTTAATGTCAACATTTCCCCATGTTATTAAAAACTTTGAAATGAATACGTGTTTTTAATAGTTATATTCACTACATGGCTATGTTATAATCATTTCCCTAACGACAGACCTTTAGGGTATATCCCAGTTTTCAACATTTTCTTTTTTTTGTTTTTGAGATAGGATCTTGCTCTGTCACCCAGGCTGGAGTGCAGCGGCACAATTAGAGCTCAAGCTATCCTCTCACCTCAGCCTCCCGAGTAGCTGGGACCACAGGTGTGTGCCACTACACCCAGCTAATTTTAAATTTTTCAGTAGAGATGGAGTCTCGCTACGTTGCCCAGGCTGGTCTCAAACTCCTGGACTCAGGCGATCCTCCTACCTCAGCCTCCCAAAGTGCTGGGATTACAGGAGTGAGCTACTGTAACTGGCCTCAGTATTTTAAAATAACACAACAATAAAACATCTTTGCCTGTATTTCTAATTATTTCCTTAGGATAGATTCTTAGATGGGAAAGTATTAGGACAGAGTATAAGTATTTTAATGCTCTTAATATAAAAACAAAATAGACTACAAGCACATACTCATCAACATTGTGGGAATAATATACTGCTATGCTCTCTGCAACACTAAATCGTAATATTTTTTAAAATCTTTGTTAATTAAAAAAGGTATTTTAGTGTTTTAATTTGTAGTACTTTGATAATTCATGAAGTTGGATATTTTTCATGTTTATTGTCCATTTTTATTTCTTCATTTGTGAATTATCTCTGACCCCTGCACATTTAGCTATTATCTACAATATGACTTTTTTAATTACAAGTAATACATGTTCATTGTAAAACATACTAGAAAACATTAATACTTATAGTGCTTTATAACCTGCTCCTAAAGGAAACTGAATCCAATACATTGTGAATACCTCTCCATGTCAACCAATATGTATCTTAGCTAGCAAATAAATTCAATTGCTGCCGGGTATGGTGGCTCATGCCTGTAACTCCAGCACTTTGGGAGGCCGAGGCGGACGGATCATAAGGTCAGGAGTTCGAGACTAGCTTGACCAACATGGTGAAATCCCATCTCTACTAAAAATACAAAAATTAGCCAGGTGTGGTGGCAGTCACCTGTAATCCCAGCTACTCAGGAGGCTGAGGCAGGAGAATCACTTAAACCCAGGAGGCAGAGGTTGCAGCGAGCCGAGATGGCGCCATTGCCATTGTACTCCTGCCTGGGCAACGGAGCGAGACTTTGTCTAAAAACAAAAAGATTCAATTGCTGCACGATATTTCTCTGTATGGATGACCAAGAACCGTTTTCACCAATCTTTTGAACGTGTAACTGGTTTCAAATGTTCAAATATTAAAAATGATTGTGTGATAAGCATCCTGGTGCATTTATTTTGCACACTTGCTGATTGTTTATGTAGATAAAGTCCTAAAGAATGGATTTGTTTGATCAAGAGGTTCTGAGGCTTTTGACACATATTACAAAATCTTCCTCCAAGATGGTTATACTAATTTGCAGCTCCAACAATAGCTTATGACAGGACTCAATTCATCACATCCTCACCAACAGTGGGTAACATAATTTTTTGAAATCTGAAGTCTGATGGGCAAAAATAGGAGTCCCATTGTTGTTCCAGTTTGCATTTATTTAAATAATGACAAAGCTGAAGTTCATATGTGAGCTCATTACGGTCACTAAAGTGCTGGTCCTTGTCCTTTGCAATTGGGCTGTTGTCTTTTTTTCTTTTGGGTTATTTCATTGTAAGAGGTTAGGTTGTAAGGTTATTTCATTTAAATACTGAGTATTTAGTATTAACTCCGTCAGTAACACAGGTCTCCATTTGTCCTTTTCCTTTTGAATTTTTAAGAGTCAGTATATATAGAGAGAGTAAAAGCATGGCTCCTGAGACAGATTGGTTCTGCCATTTACTAGCCTTGGCGGATGCTGCATTAGGTGCCCTGGTTAAATATGTTTTACTGACCAGAGCACCTGTCTCTCTGCTGTTATGAGGTTGGCTGCAAGAACTCACAGGTGCTCCTTTCTCTGGAGAGTTTACACTAGGGAGAGCAGCCACACCTGGGGGGATTACGCCCCACTTTATCCTGATACAAAGGTACAAACAGCCAGCACCCTTGTGTAAGATGGCCGCTAATTCTGCAGTATGGTTTATGCTCCAGATTCTAAAGCCCTCCCTCGATGGAGCAGACCAAGGCTAGGATTTCCTAAGATCCATTCTTGCTTGGATCTTCCCCTTCCCTATCCTGTTTTGCTCTCTCCCTAATGGGTTCCTCCTGAAGAGCCCTCCCTCAATAAATCATAGGGATCTAAGTCCTATCTTGGGATTGGCTTCTAGGGAAACCTACTTAAGATACTGTAAAAAATGGGGATGATGTTAGTACCTAATTCATAGGGTTGCTGTGGAGATTAAATAATGGTTAAAATAATAATAATAGCAAAATTTAGCACTTATATATGCTAGGCCCTGTTCTAAACACTTTACATGTATTAATTCATTTAGTCCTTACATCAGTCAATGTCCAGGTATAATCCTCAAACATGAAAAATGTTTAGAATAGTGCTTGGCATATATTTAGCACCAATAAATCTTAGCTATTATTATTGATTGATTTACTCTAGATTTCACATGAGAGATTAAGCATGTTAGCAGGCTGTTTCCCTGCATTTTGAAGTCTCTTTCCTATTCACTTTTTCTTAGCTATTCCTTTGGCAAGCTCCTACTCACCCACTCCACACCCTCATTTTTTTCTTCTTTTATTCTATTTTTATTTTATATATATACACATACACCTATATATGTACATACATATGTACTTATGTACATATATAGGTGTATGTGCATACATATGTAGGTATGTATATATGTACACACAGATACATATGTACACACATATATATTTTTTGAGATAGGGCCTTGCTCTGTTGCCCAGGCTGGAGTACAGTAGCACAATCATGGCTCACTGCAGCAATGACCTACGGGGCTAAAGTGGTCCTCCCACCTCAGCCTCCCAAGCATCTGGGACCACAGGTGCATGACACCACATCAGGCTAACTTTTTTTTTTTTTGTAAAGACAGGGTATCACTATGTTACCCAGGCTGGTCTCCAACTCCTGGGCTCATACAATCCTCCCACCTCAGCCTCCCAAAGTGCTGGGATTAAAGGCATCAGCCACCGTACCTGATCTCCTTTTATTCTAAAAGGTGGAGTTATCAAGTCCACCTTCTTGCTAAGGAAACTACACACCCAATCATCTCTAACTTTCTGTTAGTTAAGGGAGCACTGTTACTCTGATAGATTTTGCTGGGGAGAGAAGCAACATATGTTATTGGTTATTCAAGTTTGCCGTGATTCAGTATGGTCATTTATAATTCAGGGAAGTCTGACCACCCTGGTTTCATCTTAAAGCAAAGCTTGGCCTGTCCTAACAGCCCCACATGTTGTGCGGCTATGTACATTCTTAGTGCTCCCCCCATTCCAACACACTGGAAAAATGGTCAAGGAAGCCTGTCAGCAGTGTGAGCACTGGGGCTTTCATCTAGTCCTGTGGAAGTGGTGCGGTCAAAACTTCATTGCTGTGTTCCCAACATCCAGCAAAGTGCCTGGCATGAAATAGGCATTTAAACATAAATGTTATTGAGCAGGTCACAATATGTTTTTAAACAGATCCCTTTCTCTCTCTCTCTCTCTCTCTCTTTCTCATCCAGGATCCCCAACAAGACTAATGTGCCTTTTTTAGTTTGTTTTTCATGACATTGCCTTTTATGAAGAGTCTGGGCTAGTTGTAGAATGTCTTAAATTCTGGATTTGTTCCAGAGTGCTTTTTAAAAAATATAAATCAGGAACAGGCATGGTGGCTCTTTGGGAGAGAGTTTTGGAAGGCCAAGGCAGGTGGATCACCTGAGGTCAGAAGTTCAAGACCAGACTGACCAACATGGTGAAACCTTGTCTACTAAAAATACAAAATTAGCCAGGCGTGGGGACACAAGCCTGTAGTCCCAGCTACCCAGATGGCTGAGACAGGAGAATTGCTTGAACCTGGGAGGTGGAGGCTGCAGTTAGCTGAGATCGCACCACTGCACTCCAGCCTGGGCAACAAAAGCAAAACTCCATCTCAAAAAAAAAAAAAAATATATATATATAATATTATATATAAATATAACATAAAATATTACATATAAATATTATATGTATAATATTATATATCAGAATATATATTATAATATATATATAAATATTATATATTATAATATTAGAATCTATATAATATTTTATATATATAATATTTATATATATAAATGTATATATATATTTTTGAGATGGAGTTTTGCTCTTGTGTATATATATATATTAAGTTATTCCCATGTCTAAAGCCTTCCATTGGCTTCCTATAATACTTAGAAAATAAAGGCCAAACTCACTACCCTGGCTTACAAAGGCCTGTACTACCTTTTGTATGTTTTCTTCTTTCTCACTTCAGCCACAGCGGCCTTCCTCCAGTTTCTCAAATCCACAAAGCTCTCAAATCCTGCAAAATTCTTGCAGGACCCTGCACTGGCTGTTGCCTTTGCCTAATGTGCTTTTCGCTGAAGTTTGTTTGAAGGCTGGCTCCATCTCATAATTCAAATCTCAGTATGAATGCCATTTTCTCAGAGAGGCCTTCCTTACTTTGGCCCCCAATCTAAAGTAGTCACTTATTCAGTCTCACATCACCCTTCTTTTAACTCTCTGCAAGGTACCTATTATAACCCGATATTTTTCTTTTTCTCTTTTTGAAGCAGTGTCTGAATCTGTCACCTAGGCTAGAGTGCAGTGGCTGGATCATAGCTCACTAGAGCCTTGAACTCTTGGGCCTCGGCTTCAGCCTCCTGTAGCTGAAACTAAAGGTGTGTGCCACCATGCCAGGCTAATAAAAAAAAAAAATTACTTCTGTAGATACAGGGTCTTGTTATGTTGCCCAAGCTGGTAAACTCCTGGCCTCAAAGAGTCCTCCCACCTCAGCTTCCCAAAGTGCCGGAATTACAGGAGTGAGCACAACCAGTCCTGATATTTTTCTTATTATTTATTTTTCTTGAGCTCCGAGAGATCAGGGGCTGTGTTCTGTTGTGCTCACTACCATATTCCCTGTACCTAGAACAGTTCCTGACACACAGCAGAAGCTTAATACAAACTTGCTGATACTGTAATGAATAAGCTGAAAGTTGAGGATGAAAAGATGCCAACCATTTAAAGAGCTTGGGGTAAAATCTAGGCAGGGAGGAGGTCCTGAGAGAACCTTGAGGCTTAGTCTGTTCTAGGGCACCAAGAATGCCCTGTGTACTTGGAGGAAAGTAAGGCAACAGGAGGAAGAAATTCAGAAGAGAGAAATTGGCAGGGGCAAGATGGCTTAAGGCCTTTTTCCCCCATAGGGAGTTTGGATTTTCTTTTAAATTAAATGGGAAATCACTAAAGGCTTTCAAGTAGGAGAGTGACATAATCTGATTTATGCCATTTAAAAAATATTTTTCAATTTGAGTGATTAGGAAGATGGAATTAACTAATATCAGATATAGAAATC
Organism: Aotus nancymaae; assembly: GCF_030222135.1. Classification (NCBI taxonomy): domain Eukaryota; kingdom Metazoa; phylum Chordata; class Mammalia; order Primates; family Aotidae; genus Aotus; species Aotus nancymaae. The sequence goes on along the minus strand of NW_026988418.1, from coordinate 66,306,403 downwards.
ACATATGTAAGAGAAGATTTGCAGAGGGAAAATAATTTTGGACATGTTGAATGTGTACTTCGGGCTGGGCAAGGGGGCTCATGCCTGTAATCTCAGCACTTTAGGAGGCTGAGGCAAGAGGATCCTTTGAACCCAGGAGATGGAGAGCAGCCTGAGCAACGTAGTAAGACCTTGTGTCTATTGAAGAATAAAATTTCCTAGACATGGTGTCAAGCTCCTGTGGTCCCAGCTACTGGGCTACTGGGGGGTAGGGGTGGGGTGAGGTAGGAAAATTACTTGACCCTGGGAGGTTGAAGCTGCTGTGAGCTGTGATCTCCAGCTTGGGTGACAGAGGGAGATCCTGTCTCTCTCTATATAAAACTTCCTTTGTGGCTTTCGTAGTATCCATACTTTAAAAGACTCCATGATTAAGAAGGAATTAATACCTACCTCTGAAAAAGTACAGCCAACCAATTCCGTTGCTATTTATAAGAACCTGATATTAAAGGTGGTTGTTGATAATAATGATAATAGGTATCAAGTATGGAGCAGTTTCTATGTGTCAGGCCCTATGTCAACCAGTTAACAACCTTACCTCACTGAGGCATCACAGCAACCCTTATTAGAAGAGGCTTTATTATGTTTTATAGTTGGGGAAACTAAGGCTAAAGAGGATAACTCATTCAGGGTCAATCAGACAGTAAGTAGCAGAGTTGGAATTCAAACCCAGGTCTAGTTTGATGACAAAGCTGTTCCTTTTTTTTTTTTTTTTTTTTTGAGAAGGAGTTTCACTCTTGTTACCCAGGCTGGAGTGCAATGGCGCGATCTCGGCTCACTGCAACCTCCGCCTCCTGGGTTCAGGCAATTCTCCTGCCTCAGCCTCCTGAGTAGCTGGGATTACAGGCGCACGCCACCATGCCCAGCTAATTTTTTGTATTTTTAGTAGAGACGGGGTTTCACCATGTTGACCAGGATGGTCTCGATCCCTTGACCTCGTGATCCACCCGCCTCGGCCTCCCAAAGTGCTGGGATTACAGGCGTGAGCCACCGCACCCGGCAAAGCTGTTCCTTTAAGCAATTTGCTGTAACATGTTCCTAATGGGAAATGTTGCTTGGATCACTGGGTATGGACATCATTCACAGATACTGAACCCGGGGTTTTCTTTAACATAGCCTTAACCCTGTTGAAACATTTAAACTTCATGTCAGAAGAGAAATATCTATTTGAGAAATAATCTAAGTAAATTCATCAGATGCTTTACCCCAGAGAGACTCTGGTCTTGGTATCTGGGTTTTTGTTGTTGTTTGTTGTTGCTGCTGTTGTTGTTGTTGTTGTTACTTGAGAACGAGTCTCGCTCTGTCACTCAGGCTGGAGAGCAGGGGCACGATCTCGGCTCAATGCAACTTCCGCCTCCCAGTTCAAGCGATTCTCCTGCCTCAGCCTCCCGAGTAGCTGGGATTACAGGTGCCCGCCACCACGCCCAGCTAATTTTTGTATTTTTAGTAGAGATGAGGTTTGCCATATCGGCCAGGCTGGTCTCCAACTCCTGGACTCAGGTGATTCCCCCACCTCAGCCTCCCAAAGTGCTGGGATTACAGGCATGAGCCACTGCGCCCAGCTAATTTTTGTATTTTTAGTAGAGACGGGGTTTCACCATGTTGACCAGGCTGGTCTCAGACTCCTGGACTCAGGTGATCCGCTCGCGTCCGCCTCCCCAAGTGCTGGGATTACCTGCGTGAGCCACAGCGCGCGGCTGCTATTTTGTGAAGAATCAACTACAAGGTGACTACTATTTTGGGGTCACCTTGATATGGAGGAGAGGTAGATGGAAATAAAACTTATTCTTCCTAATGTCTTTTTTAGAATGTGGGTACTGAAACTGAGTAAAACTGCCACCCAATTTTCCTGGGAACCAGCGATTCTGCAGTTGACAGAAGTTTGCTTTTCCAACAGCTGGAAACGCCAGGGTTGTGGCACAGCCTCAAAAACTGAGGCTGCCTTGTTCAGACTTGCACACGGTCCCTCTGTTCCTTCCACAGAGGATTCTTTTTCTTCTACATCCCACATCTGCTGCTTGGGACACTCCTTCTCTAGGGCGGCACCAAGCCTCCCAGAAAGGCGGCGCTGGTTTTGCGCTCCATTTTTAAAGGGGTATAGGCCAGTCCCTATCTGAACTCTGGATGACACATATATATATATATATATATGTATATGTATATATGTGTGTGTGTGCGTGTGTGTGTGTGTATATATATATATATATATATATTTTTTTTTTTTTTTTTTTTGACGGAATCTCGCTCTGTCGTCCAGGCTGGAGTGCAATGGTGCAATCTCGGCTCACTGCAACCTCCGCACCCCGGGTTCAAGCGATTCTCCTGCCTCAGCCTCCCGAGTAGTTGGGATTACAGGCATGCGCCACCACGCCCGGCTAATTTTGTATTTTTAGTAGAGATGTGTTTCTCCATCTCTGAGGTCGGGAGGCTGGTCTCGAACTTCCGACCTCAGGTGATCCGCCCGCCTCAGCCTCCCAAAGTGCCAGGATTACAAGCCTGAGCCCCCGCGCCCGACCAACTCTGGACGATATTTATAGCTCTACTTTTTAATGTCTGAAGCATAAAGAAGAGGACAGGAAAGAAACTTCGATCTGAGGGTTGAGGACACGTCCCGGAGCAGAGGAGGATCAAGCTTCCAAGTCCCCCGTCACCTTGACACGCAGACCGGTTACCAGGACTGAGAAGAGGGGGCAGCCTCGCCCTCCCCGCCCCGCCCCTCTCCGCTGCACTGCCTGCCATTGGCCGGTCCGAAAGACGCGGGGTGTGGTCTGTTTGAATGAGAGCGCCTGGAGCCGGGGCGCAGGCGCAGAGGAGCGCGGCGTTGAGGCCGGCGGAGCGGCGGGATCCCCTAGGTGGTGGAGGGACGCTCCGGCGAAGCGAGGGGCGCCCGGAGCTCTGGCCCACGTGACCTGCCGGGGGCGGGAGCAGGGAGCTGCCTGGGGGAGGGGCGTGACCACCCGCCTGTCGCCCAAGGCGGTCGTCGCGCATCCGGAGCTCGCCAGCCGCGGGAGGTGAGTGCTACCGCGACGCGGGGTCTGAGGCGTTTGAGGGGCTCTCGGAGGGAGGTGGCAGGGAGGGGTGCGAGTGGGCTTCTTTGTCTAGAGGTCTGGGGGCGACGTCCTTTGTTCCGGGCGGAGGTCGGCCAAGGAGCTTGCGGCACCTCTGGGCGCTGCGGGGACGCGGCGTCCATCCAGGGTGTCCGGCTCCAGAAACCAGACACTCGGCGCGAGTTGCTGCTTTTTTGTTGCAAAGTCTTAAAATGAGAGTAAAGCGCAAGAGCCTCGTTCCCGAGTCTCTTTTTAAGATAAAAAATATACTAGAGTCCAGCAACTTCATACGTACTCTGAATGTGAGTAACTGATAGTGAGTTAAAGCCCGAATCCCCGTGGAATTCAATCCGAGGCTGATTGCAATCACTTGGAGTCGGCCGCGTCCCACCTAAACCAGGCAGTTTATAGCAAACACCTGCGTTGACCATGTTTACTGAATTTTTGGGCACCAACTGGTCGATTTACCACAGAAATTGGTAGTTGCTACAAAAAGTGTAAGTAAACATAAAATATTAAGAAAACCTTTTCCTGAAATCTATAGGATACCTTCAAATAAAAAGTGAAAAAGGTCTGTAATTTCCTTGTTTTAATAGTAACCAACTAGAGCATTTGAACTAGTAGCATTTGAACTCTGTTAAAGAAAACGAGTAACGATGGAAATTTTATTTGCCTTAATGCATAATTTAACCGCACCGTCGAATTAAACGAAGAAGGTTCTTGGCTTTCCTTTCTGTCGAGTTTGCACTGGAGCGTTCGTGGGGTGTGTTGGAAGTTAAGAGGACCAACCGAGCTGAGTTTTCAGCTGCCAGTTTAGAAGGGTGTACCGAAGATTTCTGGCCTGATAATAGCTGGTGCGATTGCATCTGATAAATGCCGCTTTTGATTGGGTTCTCACTATTCAAGAGCAGCTTTAGTTGATTGTTTAGAAGTGAATAAACAACATTAAAAAGGGAAGATCACTGTTGGTTGACATGATGTGTGTAAGAAGAGTGGGGCCTCCGGGATTGGAGCGGTCTCACACCTACCTCCTCTTCTTTACAACTACCATGGAGTCGTTTTCGCAGCTGTTTCCCAGGCCATTATTTATAATTTAAGTATTGGAGCGGTTACAAAGTAAAAAGTTGTGCGATATTGTTGTAGAGGCATGTCTCCAAAATCCTCTCTGGCCAGATAAGCAGTTTAATTGTATGTTCTGACGTTATTAAATAATCAGAAATTCGGTTTTACAAACATATTTTAATATAAATCTGAGACTTGGTACTAGATTAATTACAACAGTGATAAGATATAGTAGTTTTAAAAATGACTTTTTAATAAACATAAAATATTTCTAACATCTATCTAAAAATTTTTGTAATTAGTTCTCTGGAATTTTAAAATTGAAAACCTGACATCGATTTAGATTATTCTAAATTTATTTTAATAGATGTATTAAATATGTCTATGCTATAATAACAGTTCCTGTTATTACTACAGCATTATGTTGAGTACTTTTGTTATGTATCAGAGCCAGGTCCTGGGTCAGATGCTTTATAAATCATGTCTGTAATCATCAGGACACACGTTAGGTAAGTGTCAGTATGCCCACACCAACTGAGAGTTTAACTAGTGTAAGATCATATAACTAGTAAGTCACTGTGCTGAGATTCAAATCATGGCCTGATCCCAAAGCACATGCTGTATTGCTTCTGTGTGTCCATTTAAATCTCTGCTGTGTCTGGATTCCATCTGCAGGGACAAGTACTAATTTAAAGATGCCTGTAGGTGCTGTGTTCTGTTGTAGCTTGGCAGAAATATTTCAGTCTTTTTGCTGGAACTATCTTGCTTCATTATCTTATAAATCATCTTATCAGTCACATATTTTCAATGTCCTTTTAATCATTTTTATACAAAACATTTGTAAGTGAAGAGTAAGACTTTTCTGAGTTTTTTCATAAATATGAATACAATCTTTACGTGGAGAAGAAATGTATTACAGTCCGATTTTCTCACTATTATAGGGTTCTTTTGCCTTGTCATAATTTCTATCTTCTTCCTAGGCAAGAAATAAAAAGTTTGTTGGGCATCTCTTATGTGCAAAGCAATGTCTTTGGTGTTGTGAGATGACAAAAGAATGCTTCCTATTCAGTAGTTGTTTCTGGAGTTTTTGTAGTTTTTTTTTCCCCCTCCCCATTCCTGCCTTATATGTTGCTGCCAGTTTATCTTCCTAGCAGGGATCCAGTTTCACTATTCCTTTGTGGGGAAAAAATCCTGCAGGGTTCCCCACTGTGCAGATAAAAGGCTGAATATGTGCTTCTGCCGAATATTCAGAGTCCCTCACAATTTGTGACTGTTCTACCCCCTCAGACTTCTCTTCCACTATGCTGAACCCAATATGCTCATCCTGGAACACATTCTGTGCATTTCTACCTCTCCCTTTTTCTTGAGCCATTCTTTCCCTTGACTTTCTGCCTTTCCTTCATTTGCCCAATAAGATCTACCATCCTTCAGGATGCAGTACAAACTTCCTTGCTTCCAAAAAGCTTTCCCTGGTCCCTTTTAGTTAGAATTGTTCTTCCCATATTATCTCAAAACATTGTGGAATAGAAACATTTATTTTCCCACAGAATAGTAACAACTTTTGGTAAGAGAAGACAAAATCATGTTTAATATGTTTTCCTATGGAGAATTCTAAACTCAAACTCTCTAGGGGCCCTCTCTAAGCATTTATAATCTTTCTGCATATGGGATTTATTTCTGCTTAAAAATGTGTTTGGGCCAGGCACAGTGGCTCACACCTGTAATCTCAGCACTTTGAGGGGTCCAGGTGGGCAGATCACTTGAGGCCAGGAGTCAAGACTAGCCTGGGCAACATGGCGAAACCCGTCTCTACTAAAAATAGAAAAAATTTGCTAGGCATGGTGCTGGGCACCTGTAATCCCAGCTACTCAGGAGGCCGAGGCAGGAGAATCACTTTAACCTAGGAGGTGGAGGTTGCAGTGAGCTAAGATGGCACCATTGCACTCCAACCTGGCAACAGAGTGAGACTCCATCTCAAAAAAAAAAAAAAAAAAAAAGTGTCTGAAGCCAATTTTGCGTTTTTAAAGTCCTTCTGTTGAGAAAACTGATTTATTGTCGTTTACTAACTCAAGAACAATGCTTAGTGGAAAGGACCATTTCTTTTCTATTTCACTAATGAGCTTTAAAATTATCATGTGTATGTATTCATTGATTGAAGCTGATGACTGACCATCATTGGTAGTAATAAATGGCTATGCTTACCAAAAAGGTTTATATATAGTTCAGATGATCTAACCTGGAGGCAAGAAAAGTAAGTTATATTTATTGTCTGATGAGTGTTACCAGTTTATATAGATTTATGGATGAAAGAAACAGACCAAAAAAAAAAAAAAAAACAGACCAAAAGTTATTGGTATTTAAGTGGCAGTCAGGATCAGATAGTTTAGATAAATTCAAGGAAGCACAAAATGTAACTTGGTTTGCAAACTTTTTACTTCCAGTGTTGAGTAAAGCAGGGCTAGGACTTCTTTGATAAAGAGCTAACCTTTTTTGTCTACTCTGGTTGCATACCTTGGACAGTGCCTGGAAGTACACCTAATTGTCTAAAGAGAGCCTATTCTGACTTTCTAATCAGGTAATTCAACGTGAGGCAGTGAGAGCTATGTACTAGTTGATCTTTCTTTATACTTCTGTCAATTTCTGGGATATGGCAAAAAATTATTGCTTTTTCTTTATGGTTAAATGCTGTGATATAGCAATTTTGTTAATTGTGAGGTTTTTGGAGCATTGCTTGGAAGATGCTATTAAGAGACAGATTTGTTCCTTGCAGATTGTTAGTTGTGAATTGTAATGGAGGTTAGAGGTTGAACTTGAGGACTTCTCAATTTCCTTTCAAACTTATAATTTATTTTCAATTCTTGATCCTGTGATTAAATTTTCTTATCCTAATGAACAAATTTGTAATTTAATATTTGTTGCAAATTTTACTAGTCTTACACTGTATACATACACATTGTATCTGGGAAGTAGGTTTGTTAACTCCATGTAATGAGGAACACGAGTGAACACATTATTGCTAAATTGGCTAGAGAGTTCTTGAAACGTGAATCATGAATCAAGAATTGCTTGTTTGTTCAGTGAATAATTTTTTTATGAAATGCTACCTAATTGTTATGGAGACTGTAATGTAAGAGGTAATTTTTTGGATATTCTTCCTTTGAGAATAGTAACACCATATTATAAATTGCCCTTATTAATATAGTAAATAGCATTCTTTCTGTCTTCTTGCTTATTTTAATGGTCTTAGAAATGGTTCTCTGTGCAGTTTTCATAAAGTAAAGTATTTTGAAGCTTCATTGATTTATATTCATTTACTTATTAATTTGTTAAACATGTAAATGCTACATGTTTACATCTTAATGAGTTTGAAATTAACATTTTATAATGTTGTGATATTTAGAATTTTATTAAGAACTCATGGATGAGAGAATTATTTTATCTTTTTAGAGACAGGATCTCACTCTTTGGCCCAGACTGGAGTGCAGTAGTGCAATCATAGGTTACTGTAACCTCCAACTCCTGGACTCAAGCAATCCTCCTGCTTCAGCCTCCCAAGTAGCTGGGACTACAGGCACAGGCCACCACACCTGGCTGATTTTTTAATTTTTTGTAGAAACAGGGTCTTGTTATGTTGCCTGGGCTAGTCTTGAACTGCTGGTCTCAAGTAATCCTCCCACCTTGGCCTCCCAAAGTACTGGGATTACCAATGTGAGCTGCCGGGCCTGACTGAGATAAATATTTAACGTTAATATCAGTATCTGTGGGGAATTGGTTCCAGGACCCCCTGAGGATACCAAAATCCATGGATACTCAAGTTCCTTATATAAGACATTATAATATTTGCATATAACCTATACACATCTTCCCACAAACTTTAAATCCTCTCTAGATTACCCATGATACCTAATACAGTGTAAATGCTATGTAAATAGTTATTATATGGTATTATTTAGGGAATAATGCCAAGAAAAAACGTCTGTACATGTTCAGTAGAGACACAACTATTCATTTTCTTTCCTGAATATTTTTGATACACGGTTGGTTGAATCTACTATGCAGAACCCACAGATCTGGAGGGCCTACTGTAACTTAATTCTAAGGCAAATTAATTGTAATACCTCTCTTCTCCATTTTATAAATAACAGCCCAAACCTCATAGTGGATAACGAGAGATAACTTCATTGCCAGTTTAGCTATTTGTGTAATCTAGATGCACTTTGGAGCTATTGCTATGAGTATCCACACTAATTCTCTTTATTTATTTGTTTTATTAAGGAAAAAAGAGGCACAATAAAATTCTGAACAAAAACAAAAGGAAAAGAGATTTGATGTGTTGATAGCTGCTACCTGTCTTTTTGTCCTTTCTTAAAATACCTCTTCCTAGCCAATTCTGTGGCATGCAGCTGTCGTCCCAGCTACTTGGGAGGTTGAAGCAAGAGGATCACATGAGGCCAGGAGTTCCAGGCTGCAGTGTGCTATGAATGAGATGTGAATAGCCACTGTATTCCAGCCTCGGCAACATAGCAAGATCCCATCTCTAAAAACAAAATAACAACAAAAAATAGTGCTTCCTTTGTTGGCAAAGGGAAGGGATAAGAGGAGTAATGTTTTGTGTTTCTTGCATGCTAAACTTGTTATTAATATGAAAACCTCATTTCCTCTAGGAAACTTCGTCAGTATTCCCAAGGCTTTCTACCTTCTTTCCTCTCTCCTTACTGCTCTGTTCCATATTAACCTCTAGCTGTACTTAATTAGCAGAGTAGTGAGTATTCATTAGAGTCTGGTTTATGTTATAGCTGAAATACTTAAAAGGATGTTATATAGAAGAGGAATTAGGCTTTATCGTATATGGCAGCGGAAGGAAAAAGTAGAACAAATGGGTAGAAATGGAACGACTGATCAAAGTATGGAACAATTTTCTTATAGGAATATTCAAAATTAGGATTAGCTGCTTTATGACCTATCTAGGAATGCTATAGTAAGATAGGGGACTAGCTGACCTCTAGGGTTGTTTATAACACTGAGATTCCAGGACTTTATGATTGCATATCTATTAATTTATCTCATATATATATTTCTTTGTCTTTTTCAACTGTTATCTCAGAGGTTATAGTTTGTATCTTATGTGTTGTGGCTCTAATATATTGGTATATATTCGTTTTTATTTAAAAGTTCTCGGTCCTTATCACTGAAGATTTTGCCTTCTATTTTTCTTTCTCATCCTCCTATTAGATATATTTTAGAGCTGCTCATTTTGTCCTCCTTTACTCTGAACTTCTCTTTAGTATTTTTTTGTCTGTTTATCATTCTCTCTTTAGCTGCTTAACTAGCACATTGAGGGTTTTTTGTTGTTGTTTTGCAGGGGTAGACAGAGTCTCGCTGTGTCACCAAGGCTGGAGTGCAATGGCATGATCTTGGCTCACTGCAACTTCCGCCTCCCAGCTTCAAGTGATTCTCCTGCCTCAGCCTCCCGAGTAGCTGGGATTGCAGGCATGCGTCACCACGCCTGGCTAATTTTTGTATTTTTAGTAGAGACAGGGTTTTACCATTTTGTCTAGGCTAGTCTTGAACTCCTGGTCTCACGTGATCACCTGCCTCACCTTCCCAAAGTGCTGGGATTACAGGCATGAGCCATTGCAGCTGGCCTTAACTAGGTACATTGAGTTATTAATGTTAGTGTTCATGGTAGTTTTTTGTTGTGTTTTGTGGCAGAGTCTTACTGTCACTCAGGCTGGAGTACAGTGCCGTGAACATTAATACTTTTAGTAATAGCAAAAAACTACAATCCAAATGTCCATCAACAGCAGAATGAAAAATATATTTGGTATACAATGGAATATGATACATGCAAGTTGTAGCTGTGTACAACAATTGAGAAGAATCTCAAACATAATGTTCAGCAAAATCATACAAAACTACATGGTATCTTATTTCGGACTATACAGGCATTTGTGGTAAAGTTGTAAAGACAAGCAAAGGAATAAGGAACAAATTTTAGTTTAGAAATCACCTTAGAGGAAAAAGGAAGGAGATGGGTTAGGTTGGGCTATCCAGGAGATTTTAAAGGCAGTGGTAGTGTTCTTTATTTTAAACCGAATGATATTATATAAATATTTGTTGTGTCATTCTTTTTACTATATATAAATTTCCTAAATTTCTTTTGTACCTACCCAATATTAATAAAAAACATTTTAAAGACCTTAAAGAGTTTAAGTAGAATATATTTTGAGAGCAACTGAATCCAAGTATGACCTAACTATCAGTGTGATGTCTTCTTTGAAGAAATAAATTTAGTGAGTTTGGAGTTGACTATTTCAAATAATTATTGAATTTTCATTAGATTTGTTAATAGTAGTTTTTAAAACTTTGAAGCAGCAATTTTGTTTTTTAAATATGATACTATTCTTTTCGTTTATAGCAGAAAATATTACATACAATTATTGAATTTCAAACCTATTTAAAAAATTAAACTGTACAGTTCTCAAATCTCTTATATTCCACCCCTATTTAGAAGCTCCATGATGACAGTTAAGCCCTGTGCTTGCTTCTGTAGTGATTGACATGACAGCAGTCTGTGGAGTTAGCTTGTGATTATGTACAGGTCAGGGTTACTATAGGTTATTCTTTGAAAATAGGACTTCAAGCAAAGCATCTTGTATTCCTTTTGCAGAAATGTTGCTGAAGTGCTGCTGAAAGGGCCAGAGATGCAAGGATTTGGGACACATTTTGAACCTTTAAGCTGTCTGACATTGACCTCCTTTCATTATTAATAAAGAAGAAGCAGCAGCTTAGGATGTATTAACACCAACTCATTAATATACTAACCGGACAGTGTTCTGCAAACAATTCTGCATTGTAAAGGACTGGATTGGCACAAAATAAAATTATTTCATTCAGCTTATAATATGCCTCAATGGAGGAAAATTTGATAAGCATGAGGGAAGACCATTCTTTTCATGTTCGTTACAGGTAAGACTATTGCTGTCTTAGTGGATGACTTTTAATCCTTATTTTAAAATGTTTTTATCTCTGACCATTTCAAGTTCCAGTTGAAAATACTCAAAATATACCAGCCATAGTATTGTCTGTAGACAATGTTTTCTTTTTGTTGTAAATTCTTGTGTCATTTCTATAGGAAAATGGTAGTAGAGACCAATTATGTACTATGGTTTGTTTAATGTTCTTGGGAACAGTTTATGAATAATTTCTTTATAATTTGTAACTTTTTATAAAATGCAAACATGTGAATGAAATGTGTTTGAAAATCTTTAGGGCTAAAAGATGGATTTTTTTTTAAAATGTGGTTTGCTGAAGGACCTAACCTTTACATTATAATTTAATGGTGATCTTTTAGAAATGAACTTTTTATTTTTTTAATTTTTTTCTAGTGTATTGTTTTGATTCCCTTCTCATTTCCTTTTCTTTATATTTGTAATTTAATTTATTTTACTTTTTGACTTCTGTATTATTAGAAACGGGAGTCTCACTATATTGCCCAGGCAGGTCTCAAACTCCTGGACTCAAGCAATCCTGCCTCAGCCTCCAAAGTAGTAGGAACTACAGGTGTGTGCCACTGCACCTGGCTTCTTATTTTATCTTTAAAGGAAATTTTATTTCACAACCATTTACTATTTTAAATATTTACCTAATCCATATTAATATAAATACATTATTAAAATAAAACAAGCATTGCTCAAAATAAATGTCATTTTTAAGCGTAATGTCTAGTGACATTTTGTGGTGTTTTGCTGATTTAATACATAAGACCACACTGTTACATGAAGTAGTGGTTTGGTAATCCCTAGTTTACTCCAGAAAGCAAGTCAGGCTAAGGAAAGGCACCCACATTCTCTCACAAGCATCATGGGCCCGAGGAAAATGGCCTAGCTCCTGTAGGACTTACAGCATTCCCTTGGATGCCCAAATGGACTGTTTGCATTCCAGGTGGAAGGCTGCAGATTGCAGGGACCAGCGTTACCACCTTTGTTCTACATCTACAAGTATCTTTCACAAGTACAACACACTCCTTTTGGCTACATCTTATGTATAAATGTTATGCACATGTATGTGTGTCAGGAGGGTGGTGGTGCTCACCACTGATCTAGGTCAGGATCCAAATCAGACATATACGTCAGGAAAGGAGTGACACTGGTCAGATAGCAACCAGTCAGCTCAAGGCAATTGCTGCTGGGCAGAAAAGGTACAGAGTGGGCAGGTCTTCCTGATTTTTCAGGAGAGCACAGGAAATCTGAAAATCTGAATTTTTTTGAGACGGTGTTACTCTGACGCCCAGGCTGGAGTGTAATGGCACAATCTTGGCTCACTGCAACCTCTGCCTCCCAGGTTCAAGCAATTCTCTTGTCTTAGCTTCCTGAGTAGCTGGGATTACAGGTGTGTGCCACCACGCCCAGCTAAATTTTTGTATTTTTAGTAAATACACACTTTTGCCATGTTGGCCAGGCTAGTCTTGAACTCCTGGCCGCAAGTGACCTGTCTGCCCCGGCTTCCCAAAGTGCTGGGATTACAGTCATGAGCCACCGTGCCCGGCAGGAAATCTAAATCTTTAATATCCTGTCTCCAAATTCTGAAATGTTGGCAGCTAATGCAAATTTTTTTAATGTGGGTTGAACATTTTAAGGAGGGGAAAAAGGCCTGTAACAGGCCCAACTCTCTAAAAAACCACACAGGCAAGGTCGAGGAGGTAGAGCCCGAGGTTTGAGAAAGCTTTTCTCCAGGACATAACATACACTTACCCTGGGACTCCGAGGCTCTAACCCTCCTGCACCTCAAGGCCCAGAGCACCAAGTGTGAAGTCCTCATCTCCTGGTCTTGCCCACTTAATTGCCCTCCATGTCTCCTCATCGCACCCTCCATTCCCCAAGCCCCATTGGTTCCTCTGCCTCCCAGACTTTGCCCATTATTGCTTGGATGGCCTAGAATCCATTACCTGCCTTCCTCCTGGGCACTGCCTGCAAGCCAGGCTCCCATTCTCATTCCTCACTCCTGGAGGGTTGCATACAGGCCTTCCTATTGCATCCTTCTAGATGGGTTGCTTAGGTCAGTGTCACCCACAGACACCAGGCACCCAGTGTTAGTCCATGAGAGCATGCGGCCCACCCCCATCCATGTGTGGAGCTTAGCCTTCATACATGAGCATTTGGAAGGAATGGGTATCAAAGTCGGAATAGGTGGGTGCTTCATAAACATGATAACCAGTAGCCAGTTTAATATTTAGTGATAAAATATTAATGACATTTCTGATGCAATTAGGAACAAAACAAGGCTATCTGCACTATGATTATTTAACATTTATTCTGGAAGTTCTGGCAATTTCACTAAATGATAAATGCAAACCTAAACATAATCATTTAGTAAGGTGATTAGGTAATAGGGTTTTTTTGGTTTTTGGTTTTTGTTTTGGAATAGAGTCTCTCTCTGTCACACAGGCTGGAGTGAGTGCAGTGCTACGATTTTGGCTCACTGCAACATCTGCCTTCCTGGTTCAAGCAATTCTCCTGCCTCAGCCTGGGACTGAGTAGCTGGGACTACAGGTTTGTGCCACCATGCCTGGCTAACTTTTTGTATTTTTAGTAGAGACAGGGTTTTGCCATGTTGGTCAGGCTGGTCTTGAACTCCTGACCTCAGGTGATCCACCTGCCTCAGCCTCCCAAAGTGCTGGGATTACAAGTATGAGCCACCGTGCCTGGCCTTTTTTTCCCCACTTTGAGACAGATTCTTGTTCTGTTGTCTAGACTGGAGTGCAGTGGCATGATCACAGCTTACTGCAGCCTCAACCTCTCAGGCTCAAGCAATCCTGCCACCTCAGCTTTCTGAGTAGCTGGGACTACAGGCATACCTGGCTAATCTTTTTGTAGATAGGAGATCTCACTATGTTGCCTAGGCTGGTCCTGAACTCCTGGGCTCAAGCAATCCACCTGCCTTGTCCTCCTAAAGTGCTGGGATTGCAGGAATGAGAGCTGTCCTCAGCTAGTAATAGATTCTTTATCAAAATTGTTACAAGTTAATTATTAGATAAACATCAGAATATCTTAGCAATGAATAGAATTCAAAATTTCAGAACAAGGGTGTTTTCTACCAAATTTTAGATGTCTTAACATATTTAGGAAATAGGAGATTTATCATCCTGTAGAGCAAATGGTTCATGTTAGGAAGGATCATGCCAAGGAAGTTAACGTAGGTAAGATGAGGACATGTCTATTAAAAATAAAAGAGTTTGAAGTAAAATAAAATAGAAGACATTTAAGATAATTAAGACGAACTTTTAATATATAAAATGCTGTCATCCTACCCTTTACATAAATTTCCAGAAACCTAGGAGTTACATACTTTTTTCCTTTCTCTCCATATCCAGCATGAAGTATTGCCAGTTTCATCTCCTAAATGTTTCTCAGATTCATCTACTCATGTGCATCCTCCCCACCATAGCTTTAATTGGGATGCCCAGGGTCTTCCTTCCAAACTCCCTCCGTTCTTCACCTCTTGGAACCCATCATTTTGATTTGCCACTTGTGGGCTCAGTCTCAAAACACCGAGCTAACTGTGCAACCTCTGCTTAATACCTGGGGTGGCTACTAGTCACCGAATCAAGCTGAACATAGAACAGAAGATCTTCCATTATCTAGCTTCTGCCTACTCCTTGGACCTTACTTCCTGCCATTCTTCACCTTGCACTTTGAGCTCTGGTTCCCTGCATGTCATGCTATTTCATCTCTGTGTCTTTGCTCATGTTGTACCCTGTGTTGAATTCCCTTCCCACTTTCTTTGTTTAGCTAATTCTACTGAATACCTAAGATACCGCTCAGAGATTATGTCCTCCCAGAAACCATTTCTAAGCTCCAGGGTTAGGCTCTGTGCCTTCCCTGTGCTCGTATTAAAATCTGTGCATTTTTCTTTCTTAGCACCAACTATATTAAAATTAAATGAATCTGTTTTTATGGTGCTCTCTTCCTCCTCACCTCTCCCTTTGACCATTAGCTCCTCAGCTATGGTCGCTCCTCAGCAACCATGATAATTAGCATGTTGTCTGGCACATATTGAACTTCAATGGAATAGGAATGTAATAAGATGTTTATCTTTCTTGCTGAACGTTTTGAAGAGTAGTGTGCTTTCTAATGTTGTAAGAACAGTAGGTAAGGAGGAATGGCTTGTACCTCTGCCTGTTGGAAGATCTTAGAATTGTCTTTTTTCCCATGATACAGTTTAAATCAAACATGACTGCACATTGCTATAGGATTTCACCAAGGGAAACTTAAAAATCTGTACTGTCTGTAACAGAGCTATACCAAACAAGTCCCTGGCTTTATCAGTGCTCTAAGATCAGCATTCTGTATATTGATTGGATTGTCGTATAATTGGGGGTAATGATTTGAACCCTTTATGTTAGCCCACAGCCTAGTATAAGTTACTCTTCTATTCTAGTAAATACTTGTGAAATGTTTTATCCACTTGCTTCTTCCATTGTGGAGGTCCTCATCTATCCCTGGAGGAGTTTCTGTGGCACAGTGAATTTTTAATTTTGAAATGCAGTGTTTCTTGAGATACTAAGTAACCTCCTAAGGGACATCAGAAGGCTTTATGAAATATTTTTCAACTATTTCAGAAGGTGGAGACTGATATTAAAATACAGTTTATTTCTAAGTTTTAAAAAATTACATGGTTGATTTTTAAGGAATTATTAATTTTTTCTGTATGATAATGGTATTGTGATTATATTCTTTGAAAAAGATTAATCTCTCAAAAATACATACTAAGGTATTTACAAATGAAATCATACGCTTTCTGGAATTTACTTCAGACTAATCTGGGGTTGGAAGAGTAAGGATGGGAGTAGAGATGAAACATATATTGATTATATATGTGTAATTATCGAAGTTGAAAAACGGATACATTGGGTTTCTAACACTAGTTTTCTCTAGTTTTGTATTTCTTTGGGAAATGTCATTTCTATTTGTTACTGTGAATAATAAGCATTTCAATACTTTAATATTGTAAAAGATTATTGCACATAAGTTGTGAAGAAATACAGATATGGTGTTGAATTCTTTAATTTTGTTAGATCAATGTAGTTGTTAATGTGCTTTTCTGAAGAACAGTTTAAGGTAACATGGAGTAATGGAAAGAACACTGAATCTGGAGACAAAGTTTCATATCTCAGCTTTGCCATCCTGTGATCTTAAGCAAGTCACTTAACCTGTCTAAGCATTAGTTTCTCCTTCTGTAGCAGTGCCTATCTCAGAAGGTTATTTTTATTTTATTTTATTTTATTTTATTTTATTTTATTTTATTTTATTTTATTTGAGATAGGATCTGGCTCTGTCACCCATGCTGGAGTGCAGTGGTATGATCTCAGCTCACTATACCCTCTGCCTCCTGGGCTCAAGCTATCTTCCCACCTCAGCCTCCTGAGTAGCTGGGACTACAGGCACATGCCACCACAGCCAGCTAATTTTTTTTCTTTTTTTGTAAAGATGGGGTTTCATCGTGTTGCCCAGGCTGGTCTCGAACTCCTGGGCTCAAGTGATCCACCCACCTTAGCCTCCCAAAGTGCTGGGATTACAGATGTGAGCCACTGCACCCAGCCTCAGAGGGTTATTTTGAGAATTAAGTTTGATCAAGGTTTTTAAAACTAAATTACCATGCTTGCTTTAGTTGATTGATTGATTGATTGTTTGGTTGATTTGAGACAAGTCTCACTCTGTTGCCTAAGCTGGAGTGCAGTGGCACAATCTCGGCTCACTGCAACCTCTGCCTCCCAGGTTCAAGTAATTCTCCTGCCTCAGTCTCTCAAGTAGTTGGGATTACAGGTGTCCGCCACCATGCCTGGCTAATTTTTTGTATTTTTAGTAGATAGAAGGTTTTACCATGTTAGCCAAGATGGTCTCAATCTCCTGACCCTCGTGATCCACCCACCTCAGCTTCCCAAAGTACTGGGATTACAGGCATGATCCGCCGCGCCTGGCCACAATTTTGTTTTTTATTTTTTAATCATTTTCTTCTTATTCTATGTTATTAATCATCCTAACCATACAAAGTGTAAATCAAGATAATTGAGCACACTTTTCCTTTTAAAAAATAAA
Source organism: Aotus nancymaae (assembly GCF_030222135.1). Taxonomy (NCBI): domain Eukaryota; kingdom Metazoa; phylum Chordata; class Mammalia; order Primates; family Aotidae; genus Aotus; species Aotus nancymaae. The sequence goes on along the minus strand of NW_026988418.1, from coordinate 66,289,161 downwards.
CAAGAAAAGCTCGATATATGTGGTAAATTGAATGAATGAAAATTGTTTATTGGGGCTAAGACTGGTGATGGAAAAGGTCCATGCCCAATTAGAATACAAGCTAGGGTTTATGAAAGAAGATTCCACAACCACAGAAATGGAAAGCATAATAGAAAAAAATGGAGAGTACTCTTGTTTTGGCTCTTAAGTCCTGAATTCCATCATTTATTCTTAAATAGTATGTAAGCCCTTTGAAGCGAGAGTCAGGTATGGACAAAATTGATGTTAGTTACTAAGTCTTTTAGAATGATGTAGCATCATGATTTTAATTATCGTTTGCATTCACTGACATACTGTGAACACTAAACAAAATTAAGGAGGTAAAGAGGATAATCAAGTACAAAATCTAGTGTAGAAGAAAAGTTATAAAAAAATTTTTAAAATGAAATAACACAAGTTTGCACAGGAAATGAGGAATTTTAGCTAAAATGTTCACTCTATTAGCAAAAATGAAAACACTTCAGTTAAGGATGGTAGTACTATGTCTATTTGAAGTGTATCAGAAATATATTTTCTTTGATTATACAACTAGATAGGCTATCAGAAGAATAAAACTTTGTATGTGGGATGTATTTTAATAGAGGGGTATTTTCTTGGTTTTTCTTCTACATCTGGGTATGTTCTTTGTTTTCAACCCAACTGGTAAACAAAGGAAGTAATTCTATTCTCTCATAGAGACAGAGAGGATATGAAATTACTTTCTCTGTTACTATTTAATGATCTTCTAAAAAATGTATAAGCCAACCTGCCCTATTTTGCAGGCATAAACCTATATTTGATTGAGAGGTTAGAGATGTTTGCCAGAATATTGACTTCTTTTCTAATAAAATACACCAGAGCTGAAATCTATCTAAGAATTAATCATAAACTAGGGAGTTTTGGACGTTATTTCAGGTATCAGTCACTGAAATAAGTTTTCTAAGATAGTCTGTCCTGTAGGGCACTCTCACTACATGAACTTCAAGGACAGCCACATAGCCATCAAGCTTCCAGTGTGCTACCGCCGTTTCTTATGACAGTTATGTAAAATGCCTTTTAAAAAATGTGTCACACTTACAGTGCCATTCAACCTATAGTTAAGTTTTGTAGGATGCCACATCATTTGGCTCAGTGGTTCCAGTAAAATATTCTGTAAGCTTAAATCCAGAAGATCAGTTATTCGTGGTGAAGTTACTTGTGTGAAGAAGATACTTCTCAGCTTTATATGAATATAGGCAAACACTTTTATACTTACGATTTTTAAATGTTGTTCACATGAATAGCCAGTTCTGCCTTATTCCTAATTTCCTGGCCAGCAACTCAGTCATCCTGAACTGATGGTGCTATCATGTGTGACCATTTCCCCACCTCTCCCTGAGTGAAATGATGGGCCATCATTAGTATTCCATTGTATGGTGGCCTGTAATTTTTTTTTCTATGTTCTAAGCTCCAGTATCTATTGGTGGATGTTTGTGGTTTTTTTGCTGCTGTGAATATCCTTTCATAAATATCTTCTTGAATTTGTGTGAGTATACCTTAAGATCAATTCCTAGCACTGAAAATGTTTGAGATACAATTTTTAACATAATTAGAATGCTTAAATTAAAAACTTTTTGTAGGAAATTATATTTTACATATAAAAATGTCTTTTTCAATTTTTTTCTATAATTTTTTTAGAAGTTCATTGGTTTCAGTTTTTAGACAAATAAAGACAACCAGTTCAGGTAGTCATCTGTCAAAATTATCCATTAATAAAAATCACATTTTGGCTGGACACAGTCGCTCATGCATGTAATACCAGCTACTTGGTAGGCTGAGGCAGGAGAATGGCTTGAACCCAGGAGGCAGAGGTTGCAGTGAGCCAAGATTACACCATTGCACTCCAGCCTGGGTGACAAGACCAAAACTCTGTCTCAAAAAAAAAAAAAATCACATTTTTACATATAAATCTTTTGTTGACTTATTTCTCTTTATACATAGAATATGACAATAACTTCTTAAAATCTTAGATATACTCAGTTTTTCTTTTATGAAATCTCTCACTTTCAGAAATGCAATTCTAAAGGGCAGTTTTCATTTTTGGAAGACCAAAATAGGCTTCATTAATTGTGAAGTGACAGATAAAGAAACATAAATGTAGCAGTTTAAGGTTTCTGATTTAACTGATTATCTTTCTATGTATTTTCGATCTTCTCTTCTGTATCTAATTGGCTTGTGGTCTAATGCTGTAGCAAAATGTTAGAGGTTTACTTGCCTTATTTTGCATAGATCCATAAAATGAAGATGGGGCCAGACATGGTGGCTCACCCTGTAATCTCAACAGTTTGGGAGGCCAAGGCAGGCAGATTGCTTGAGGTCAGGAATTTCAGACCAGCTTGGCCAACATGGCAAAACCCTGTCTCTACTAAAATTACAAAAAGTAGCCAGGCATGATAGCACATGCCTGTAATCCCAGCTGCGTGGGAAACTGAGGCACAAAAATCACCTGAACCCAGAAGGCAGAGGTTGCAGTGAGCCGAGATTGTACTGCTGCACCCCAGCCTGAGAGACTCTTTCCCAAAAAAAAAGTGAAGATCAGCAAGCAGTAGCCATTGTCTAAGTCACTTGAATTCTAAAAGAAAAGAACTTGAAAATTACCTATTGGAATTGGCTACATACATCTGCTTTTTCTGAACCAAAAGTCTGCTTTGAACCTTTGCAATTGGCTCTGTTAATCTTTGTCCAGGCTTTTTGCTTCATCAGATATATTTTCCACTTTACAATCCCGTTTTAATTTATGGCTTTAAGGAATCTTGAAATTTTACAGACTGAAAAATAGCACTCAAACATGTTAATTGATCTACCACTAGATATACAAAGTATCATATTTGAATGATATTAAGGTGAGTGGTGGTTTAATTCACATTTCTTATAAAAGCACTGATTCTCCACCCTAACTTGTACTTTAGAATTACCTGGGGCTTAAAAAAAAAATACAGATGGCCAGACATCACCCAGAGAGTAGAATTTAGCATTGAGAGTTTTAGAGAGTGCTCTAGGTCAGCTCTGCTGTTGTACAGCCAGCATTAAGAACCACTGCTCTATTGGCGTGGCTCAAAGCTCATTCTAGTAAGGAGTAATTTAGTGCTGTTCCAAAAATTAAAATGTTTGATGAGCCCTATCAGAGCTCACTTTTAGATTTTAATAATTATATATTTGTTCAGTGTATATTAGAACAGGGGTTCCCAACCCCTGGACCACAGACCAGTACTGTTGTCGTCTGTTAGGAGGTAAGCTGCAAGTGGGCAGGGCGAGTGAGCATTTCCACCTGAGCTTCGCCTCCTGTCAGATCAACAGTGGCATCTCATAGGAGTGCAATCCCAATTGTGAACTGTACATGCAAAGGATCCAGTTTGCGTGCTGCTTTTGAGAGTCTAATGCCTGATGATCTGTCACTGTCTCCCATCACACCCAGATGGAACTATCTAGTTGCAGGAAAACAAGTTCAGGGCTCCCACTGACTGCACATTATGGTGACTATGGAGTAACAAGAGGAATAAAGTGCACAGTAAATGTAATATGCTTGAATCATCCCAAAACCATCCCCTGCCACCCATCTATGGAAAAACTGTTTTCCACAAAACCGGCCCCTGGTGCCAAAAAGGTTAGAGACTGCTGTATTAGAAAATAAATATAAGTATCATATCAAATTCACAGTTTCACGAGTACTGATTTGGTTGAAGCTCAATTGTTTTTTAAAATAGTAAGTTAGTGTGCCGATTTAAAGGAAATTTGCCAAATTATAGAAATAATTAAATGAATAGGTACTTCATACATATCACAGAAATCATGAAGATGCTGAAGAAACACAATGGCAACTTTAGTAAGGGGCACCCTCTAAATGTTAGGATTTGAATCCGAAGTATCAGTATTTTTTTCTCCCAGATATGTTTACAGTGATTTAATCCTTCTGACTTTCTTCAATTCAGGGACAGACTTTGAAAATTAGTATTTCTGCAAATTTTTGAATCATTGCTTTCTAACTTTAAGTTTCTTGACACTTAGTTCTCTTGTGAAAATGTGCCTTACAGATCAAGAATACTTTGTTCCTGTATTTTTCTAGGGTATAAGTGGTCATGTGGTGGTAAGAGGAAGGAGAGTGTGTGTTATGTGTGTATGAGATGGAGAGAGAGGGATAGATGGATGGTCAGAGGGGTTGATGGACAGGTGACTAGATTACTTGGATACCTGGGTAGAGAACAATATCAATAATTGTGGGGCCTTACTTTCCAAATACTCATCTCCTCAGACTCTCAGGAAGTCTAGAGGTCTGTTACAACTCAGAATTGTTTGGGAAATACTGCTTTAGATTCTTTCACTAGTAATGTGGATTGCTCTGGGCCAATTAAAATGAGCGCCACATAAAGATATTTAGCTCTCCTGTATAACAGACCTCTCTGAGCAGGCTCTGATAAATTTGAATAGGCAAATTACCTCTTGCTACAGATAACTGTTTTGCTGTTTTATCAGGAATGTATATAGACTTCAGTTATAGAGGCAGCTGTCCTGAACAAGAGTAGCCACACAGTCTACATTTAAATTGTATTACTGGAAGTTAAAAATACTGTGATGCAGCTGTAATGTTATGTTTAAATGTCTGTCCTGTATAATTTTGTAGAATGGAAGCATCTTGCCTAGAGCTGGCCTTGGAAGGGGAACGTCTGTGTAAATCAGGAGACTGCCGAGCTGGCGTGTCATTCTTTGAAGCTGCAGTTCAAGTTGGAACTGAAGACCTAAAAACACTTAGTGCTATTTACAGCCAGCTGGGCAATGCTTATTTCTATTTGCATGATTATGCCAAAGCATTAGAATATCACCATCATGATTTAACTCTTGCAAGGTAACTAATTTAAGCTTTTAAAAATTCTTCCTTCTGAAATTAGCTATTATTTTAAAAAATATTTCTATCCAATTAACAAAAACTAACTTAATACATTTAATGAGTTCTACTTCAGTAGCATCACTTTTTAAAACTAATCTTTAGGGTGAACACAGTTTAATTGAATGAATAGTAGTGAAAGGACCCTAGAGTTTAATTAAATGAACGAAAACTAATTACATTCAAATACAAAAATGTAAGTTTTAAATATTTATTTAAAGTAGGTTTCAAAGCCAATGGATTTTTCTTACCTTAAGCATGTCAGTTTGTCCTCTAGGAAAACTGTACTCTGGCTGCTTTATATTTTAACACCATTTGTATTTTAATACCATTTGTTTCTTTTTTTTTTCCAGGACTATTGGAGACCAGTTGGGGGAAGCCAAAGCTAGTGGTAATCTGGGAAACACGTTAAAAGTTCTTGGGAATTTTGATGAAGCCATAGTTTGTTGTCAGCGACACCTAGATATTTCCAGAGAGCTTAATGACAAGGTAAATACCACAGCATTAAATGGTAGGCCCAATATTTTCATTCAAAGTGCTTTGCATTTTAATACTATTTAATTATTCTATAGTTTATTTAAAAATTAATGCCAAAAAAGAAAACATTTATAGACTATAGAAGTAAAAGAGAGAAAAAAAATTTTAATGGAGAACAAGAAGGAAGTAGCAAGAGTGCTTTCTTTCATAAGTAATCATTTGATTAGTTCTGTATGGAGAGCCAATATAAAAATTTCTTTCCCTCGACCGTAATACTAAGGATATTACAAATATATATGATAAACCTGACCTCTCTTTTCAAAATGTAAACTTTGCTGATATCTTCATTTAGGTGGGAGAAGCAAGAGCACTTTACAATCTTGGAAATGTGTATCATGCCAAAGGGAAAAGTTTTGGTTGCCCTGGTCCCCAGGACGTAGGAGAATTTCCAGAAGAAGTGAGAAACGCTCTTCAGGCAGCCGTGGATTTTTATGAGTGAGTAGGGGCTGCTATGTGCAGTCATGTAGGCCCATCTAAGTTGTGGATCTGCTATATGTTCTTTATTCAGTAGTAAGTTTTAAGTTTGGCAAAGTTTTAAAGTTATGAACTAGCAAAATCATCAATTCAGTGGCTTAACTGTTATAGTGTTATATTAGTAATCTGCAGCTTTCATTTAAATTGCAGACCAGTGCCACTTAGTGGCAAAAACAAGAAATATCAATGCTTGGTCTGTTATTTAGAGTAATTTAGTCTTTTACCAACAGAATTTCATAGAACTTCTTAACTATAGGGGTTCCAAGATTAACTCTGTGCTTGAACCTGGGCAGAAACCTATCTGAATGGTTAAATAAAGTGTTCCCAGCTATTTCCTATAATTGCCCTTCATCACAGATGTCATCCTTAAAATGTTGCACATTATGGCTGTAAACTTATTTACATTTTTTCCTGATAAAATTAGATATGTAAATCAAATAAATAAAATTGTTTTGCAGACTTATTTTTTTCATCACTTTTTGCTGTCCCTTAGGGAAAACCTATCACTAGTTACTGCTTTGGGTGACCGAGCAGCACAAGGACGTGCCTTTGGAAATCTTGGAAACACACATTACCTCCTTGGCAACTTCAGGGATGCAGTTATAGCCCATGAGCAGGTACAGTGGAAAGCCTTGGAGCCAGATCATTTCTTCATCAAAGTTCTGAATACTGATTAGATCCTTCTTCAGTTTTATTATAGCTACATCTAATTAAAATTTTCTTTTTCAGCGTCTCCTTATTGCAAAAGAATTTGGAGATAAAGCAGCTGAAAGAAGAGCATATAGCAACCTTGGAAATGCATATATATTTCTTGGTGAATTTGAAACTGCCTCTGAATACTACAGGTCAGTCTAATATTTCTGTAGATAAATGTAAAATGAATAGTTATTCAGTCCTATTAATTCATAGGCTTTGGGTTTAAAATCTGATTGCAGCAGGACCTTTGGCATCTAAGCCTCAATCTCCTTATCTGTAACAGAAAATATCAGTACTTCATTTTGGGGAATGCTGTGAGGATTGAATGAAATAATATTTTAAGCACTTAGCACAGTACCTGGCACACAGTGCTCAATAAATATTATTGTACCTAAGATTTAATCGCTGTATGAACGCTTTATATTATTGGTTTTTATCTTTAAAAGTAATTGTTTTTAAATGAAATTTTCAACCTTTAATGTCTTTTAAACTTGTTTAGCATATGTGGTATTTATTGTGTATATGCTTTATTTCACTCAATTATGGGTTAGAATAGAGGTCAAAAGAAAGCCTGGTAACAAAAATATTAATAATCTCTACCAGTGATCACTGAATTTTTCCTCTACCTTCCCACCCTGTTATTGAGCAGTTCTTCCTTTACCCTCTTTTTGCCCATATTTGGCTATCACTGTAAGCTAAGTCCCCATTCACTTACCTGAAGAGTTGGCAATCGCAGCTTCTTCTGTGGCAGGATCTTTCTTATCAGTAGGTTTGAGACATAGATGATAGAAAGTTTAGACAGCTTCAAGTTGCCTCATCTGTGCTTTCTAGATTGAGTTTTCCATAGTTAGTGGGGATCGAAGGCCCTTACAGATTTCAGGTAGAAGCCAGTTTGACTAAACAGAAGACACAGTGATTGATTTGTATTTTGTTAATCCAATGATTCTTTAATGAGTTCTGGATAATGTGTCATCTTTATAAAAAAGGTAAAATTGGGCCGGGCACGGTGGCTCAAGCCTGTAATCCCAGCACTTTGGGAGGCCGAGGCGGGTGGATCACGAGGTCAAGAGATCGAGACCATCCTGGTCAACATGGTGAAACCCCATCTCTACTAATACAAAAAATTAGCGGGCATGGTGGCGCGTGCCTGTAATCCCAGCTACTTAGGAGGCTGAGGCAGGAGAATTGCCTGAACCCAGGAGGCGGAGGTTGTGGTGAGCCGAGATCGCACCATTGTACTCCAGCCTGGGTAATGAGCGAAACTCTGTCTCAAAAAAAAAAAGGTAAAATTGGGCCAGGCATAGTGGCTCACACTTGTAATCCCAGCACTTTGGGAGGCTGAAGTGGGCAGATCACAAGGTCAGGAGATAAAGACCATCTTGGCTAACACGGTGAAACTCCGTCTACTAAAAATACAAAAAATTAGCCTGGTGTGGCAGTGCGTGCCTGTAGTCCCAACTGCTCAGGAGGCTGAGGCAGGAGAAACGCTTGAACCTGGGAGGCAGAGGTTGCAGTGAGCCAAGATCATGCCACTGCACTCCAGCCTGGGCAACAGAGTGAGACTCTGTCTCAAAAAAAAAAAAAGTAAAATTGTTTTAGGCCTATCTAAAAAATTGAATAGCATTCCACCTTGCTTTAAACATTAACTAGTGGTTAATATTTGTTGGTTGGTTAGGTTAGTTAGATATGAAATAGCTTCCCAAATAAAATATATCACTATGTGAAGGAGTATATATTTTTATTTTAAATATAAAAGTTTTTATTTTAAAGCCAAGGTATATAGAGAAGTCTTTTTTTTTTTTTTTGAAAGAAAGAAAGGAAAAGAATAAAGAAGAGGAGGAAAAAGGAAGAGAAAGAGAAAGAGAGAGAGAATGGGAGTATTGCTTTCTTGCCCAGGCTAGAATGCATTTTAGTAATGGGTATTGAAAACCTCTTTTATACCAATAGTTATACTTGATGTAAACGGGAAGGAATAAGGGAAGAAAATAACAAACGAGCAGCCAACCAATATTTCATTTAAACCTATGAAATGCTATGCGATTACTGAGGAGTGATTTACTTCCAATTATGTAGTCACTTATGGAATAGGTGTGAGGTGGTAATGTATGTTTTATGTATTTGAAGTGGAGAGTTCTATAAATGTTTATTAAGTTTACTTGTTCCAGGTCTGAGTTCAAGTCCTGGATGTCCTTGTTAATTTTCTGTCTCATTGATCTATAAAATCATTAGCTCTTCTTGTTACATTGATCCTTTTGCCATTATGTAATGTCCTTCTTTGCCTCTTTTGCTCTTTGTTGCTTTAAAGTCTACTTTATCAGAGGCGAGAATTGCATCTCCTGCTTTTTATTTATTTATTTTTACTCTCTGATTGGTTGATAAATCTTCCTCCTTCTCTTTGTTTTGAGTCTTTGTGTATCGTTGCATATGAGATGGGTCTGGATGCAGCATACCGATGGGTTTTGGCTTTTTATCCAATTAAAATATATATAACTTTAATACTGGCATTTGATGCTAGCTGGCTGTTTTGCCCATTAGTTAGTGTAAATTTTTCGTTGTGCTAATGTTCTTTTCTTTTTGATATATTTTTGGAAAGGCTGATATTGGTTGTTCCTTTATATGTATAGTGCTTCTTTCAGAAGCTCTTGTAAAGCAGGCCTGGTGGTGGTGAACTCTCTAAGTACTTGTTTGTTCGCAAAGGATTTAATTTTTCCTTCACTTGTAAAGCTTAGTTTGGCTGGATAGGAAATTCTGGGTTGAAAGTTCTTTTCTTTAAGGATGTTAAATATTGGTCCCCACTCTTTTCTGGCTTGTAGGGTTTCTGCTGAGAGATCTGCTGTAAGTCTGATAGGTTTCCCTTTATGGGTAACCTGACCTTTCTCTCTGGCTGCCCTTAGTATTTTCTCCTTCATTTCAACCCTAATAAATCTGGCAATTATGTGCCTTGGGGTTGGTCTTCTTGAAGAATATCTTTGTGGTGTTCTCTGTATTACCTGGAGTTGAATATTACCCTGCCTTGCCAGGTTGGGAAAGTTTTCCTGAATGATATCCTGAAGAGTATTTTCCAACTTGGATTCGTTCTCTTCATCACATTCAGGTACACCTATCAAACGTAAATTAGGTCTTTTCACATAGTCCCATATTTCCTGGAGACTTTGCTCATTCCTTTTTATCCTTTTTTCTCCAATCTTCTCTTCTCGTTTCATTTCACTGAGCTGGTCCTTGACTTCTGATATCCTTTCTTCTGCTTGATCAATTCGACTGTTTAAACTTGTGCATGCTTCGCGAAGTTCTCGTGTTGTGTTTTTCAGCTCCATCAATTCACGTATATTCCTCTCTAAATTGTCCATTCTTGTTAACATTTCGTCAAACCTTTTTTCAAGGTTCTTAGTTTCTTTGCATTGGGTTAGAACAAGTTCTTCTAATTCACAGAAGTTTCTTATCACCCACGTTTTGAAACCTGCTTCTGTTATTGGAACACACTCGTAATCTATTAAGCCTTGTTCCGTTACTGATGAGGAATTGCGATCCCCTGTAGAGGGAGAGGCATTCTGATTTTGAGTATTCTCTGCCTTTTTACGCTGGTTTCTTCCCTTCATTATATATTTATCCGTCTGTCGTCTTTATAATTACTGACTTTCTAACTAGGTCTCTGAGCTGACGTCCAACTTGTTGATTCCCAGCGCCGAAATCTGAGCAATCCACTGCGCCGGCCAAAACAGCGGTGTTAAGATTGATGGTGCTTTTCTGCCCGGGAATCTCCGGACTCTGCACCTAGAACTGCTGCGCTAAGGTGCCAGCAAAACCGCCGCGCCGGCCACAAGAGTCGCCCTGGCGACACTTGGGGCTCCTCTGCTGGGAATCTCCTAGTCCGTGAGCAACAAATATTCGTCTGAAAGTGTGACGTCCTCTCGTTCTCTGCGCTTTCACTGGGAACTATGAGCCCGAGCTGCTAGTGATCAGCCATCTTGGATCTCTCTCTCCGAGAAGTCTTAATTATTAAATGGTGTATCTGTGTTAAATACTGAAAGGTTCTATCATAAAGTGAATAGTGACTATTTGACTAAAGAAGCATGAATAGAAAGTAATGAAATTTACTTTTTTTCTCTCAATAAGCAGGCTAGAACTCAGAACTTTATATATATTCCAAATTGTTGGTTAGAAACATTTTTGGAACTCTTCTTTGGAATTATTATTATTATTATTATTATTATTATTTTTTTTTTTTTTTTGAGACGGAGTTTCGCTCTTGTTACCCAGGCTGGAGTGCAATGGCGCGATCTCGGCTCACCGCAACCTCCGCCTCCTGGGTTCAAACAATTCTCCTGCCTCAGCCTCCTGAGTAGCTGGGATTACAGGCACGCGCCACTGTGCCCAGCTAATTTTTTGTATTTTTAGTAGAGACGGGGTTTCACCATGTTGACCAGGATGGTCTCGATCTCTTGACCTCGTGATCCACCCGCCTCGGCCTCCCAAAGTGCTGGGATTACAGGCGTGAGCCACCGCGCCCGGCTATTATTATTTTTTGAGACGGAGTTTCGCTCTTGTCACCCAGGCTGGAGTGCAATAGCACGATTTTGGTTTACTGCAACCTCCACCTCCTGGGTTCAAGCAATTCTCCTGCCTTGGCTTCCTGAGCAGCTGAGATTACAGGTGTCCACTACCACGCCCAGCTAATTTTTATGTTTTTGGTAGGGATGGGGTTTCACCACATTGGCAAGGCTAGTCTCGAACTCCCGGCTTCAAGTGATCGGCCCACCTCGGCTTCCCAAAGTGCTGGGATTACAAGTGTGAGCCACCACACCCAGCCTGGAATTGTTTTCAGGGCCAAACAAAAAGACTGACATAACATTATAGATCCATAGCCTTATGGATACAAAGCAGTAGTTTGATAAACTTATGTTAGTAATTGAATTTGGTTCCAAAAAGATTTCTGATCATTTACAAATCAACTATACCATCAAAGAATAATGATATGCCAGAAAGCGTTATGCCACAGGATCTGAAGGCAATTCCAAAAGTCTTTCAAAAATATTTGAAAAGACAGGCAACAGTCGAATAAGTAGGTAGCCTTCCAAGGTGACCAATTTGAAGGTATCATCATTAAATATGTAATTTTAGATTTGTTTGCTTAAAAAAAAAATCTACATTACCATAGAGTAATTTGTCATATAGTTATAAATGATATGAAGTAATTATACTATTTGACAGAAATGATGGGAGAGTCATTTAAATTATTGAATCCAAAAAGCATCTGTAGGTTTAAGCACTGATAATAATAAAATAGCACATTAACATTTATATAGTATCTACTATGCCCAAGAGCTGTTCTAAGCACTTTGTATATATTCATTTAATCCTCACAAAAGTTCTTCGAGGTATTTCCCCCATTTTATATATGAGGAGACTGGTATACAGAGAGGTTGAGTGACTTTGCCCTTAGCTTAGTAATTTGGCAAAGTTGAGATTTAAACCCAGTGTAGCTCCAAGATCTCTGCTCTTAATTGCTATGCTAGTTTTTCACTGACAATAACACAGATGGAATTTGAGTAAGGTTTAGATGCAGTGAGTATTTTTCATGAATTTGTGACTAATGCCTTACACATAAGAATTTTACCTAAATATTTTAAATTTTGACAATGCAAAGGTGATGGTGTGACTGAAAACAGATGTTATGTGGACAAAAGCCTCTTTTAGCTATTGTCAATACTAAAGGGAAAGTTTTTTTAAATGTTAAAGATATTATGTTAATCCCTAGAAACTCTTGTCATGTTTCAATACTTCTTTGGTAAATTGTTAGGATTTTCAAATTTATTCTACAAGCCTTGAATCTGCTTTCTGTGTTTCAAAAACATCTTTTCATTTTGTCTAAAAGTAATGGAGAAAGTATGGGATATGAAAATTAGGCTCTCGGAGATTTAAAGACAGCACAGAGGAAAAATGAGAGTTTTATTTTTTGATTCTTATAGCCCAAACTGAGAATGATCATTATGTAAGAATTAATTTCTTCTTGTAGGAAGACACTACTGTTGGCTCGACAGCTTAAAGACCGAGCTGTAGAAGCACAGTCTTGTTACAGTCTTGGAAATACATATACTTTACTTCAAGACTATGAAAAGGCCATTGATTATCATCTAAAGCACTTAGCAATTGCTCAGGAGCTGAATGATAGGTATGTTCTACATCTTTTTGCCATAACTAAGGTAAAATATAGATGCATTATTGAATCCCTAGAATTTTTCCTTTGTTTCTTTTCCTTTATTTTCCTTAATATCCCTTTTAAGGAATTTTCTGTTTCAGTGATGTCCTCTATATATTGTTGTTTGAAGGGCTAGTCTGTGATAGAGGATTAGTCTGGTTCCATATGCCCTTGACCCAAGATCAGTGACTAGGTCCCAAACTCAATTACCTCTTCAGAAGTCTTCCTGATGGGCCAGGCACGGTGGCTCACACCTGTAATCCCAGCACTTTGGGAGGCCAAGGCAGGCAGATCACGAGGTCAAGAGATTGAGACCATCCTGACCAACGTGGTGAAACCCCAACTCTACTAAAAATACAAAAATTGGCCGGGCGCGGTGGCTCACGCCTATAATCCCAGCACTTTGGGAGGCCGAGGCGAGCGAATCACGAGGTCAAGAGATTGAGACCATTCTGGCCAACATGGTGAAACCCCGTCTCTACTAAAAATACAAAAAAATTAGCTGGGCATGGTGGCGTGCGCCTGTAGTCCCAGCTACTCGGGAGGCTGAGGCAGGAGAATTGCTTGAACCCGGGAGGCAGAGGTTGCAGTGAGCCAAGGTCGTGCCACTGCACTCCAGCCTGATGCCTGGTGACGGAGTGAGACTCTGTCTAAAAAAATAAAAAAATAAAAAAAAATACAAAAATTAGGTGGGCATGGTGGCACATGCCTGTAATCCCAGCTACTTGGGAGGCTGAGGCAGGAGAATCACTTGAACCCGGGAGGCAAAGTTTGCAGTGAGGCAAGATCATGGCATACTGCACTCCAGCCTGGTGACAGAGTGAGACTCCATCTCCAAAAAAAAAGTCTTCCTGACTACGTAAGTGTGGGAATTGTGGTGAACTTAAGAGATAACGCCTGGTGTGAAGGGGGCTACTGCTTCCCAAGTCCATCTAATTGTTGCCAGGCAGGAATAAGAATCCATTATGTCCAGATCTTCTTGTCTTTTAAAGAGAAGCTGGAAGTGCTGAGTTTTATATGAAATCTGATTTTTAAATGTTAGTAGCTAATTCAGTTATTTTGTTTTACTGTATGAAAAAAATATATTTTTGCCAGCATTTAGTCTGTAATGTCTGCCTTAGAAAATAGATTTCTCTTTAACCTAAGTATGAGAGAGAACTTTCCCTTGCAGTTCAAAATGAAGTATGCTACCTCAAGAGATAGTGAGACCCCCTGCTGCTCAAACACACTGGATGATTACCCCGTAGGGCTGTTATAGAAAGAAAATGGGGTAGTGGACCAGAATACCTATCCTTGAGATTTATTACTTTATCATGCATTTCATATTTTAAAAGAATGTTTTCTATGTTCTAATATTTGACTATGAGTTTAGTATTATGTGGATATACTTTTTTTTTTAATCTGGGTATCTTAATATATCTATAATATCATGATAGTATGTTCTTTATATGAAAGACCAAATCAATCCAAAGGTTTCTTTATACCTTTAGTTCCTGCTAGCTAGCTTTTATTCTCTACATAGGACCTCTTTTCAAATAACTGCATGTTTGCTTTGAATAATGTTTTAGAATTGGCGAAGGAAGAGCATGTTGGAGCTTAGGAAATGCATACACAGCACTAGGAAATCATGATCAAGCAATGCATTTTGCTGAAAAGCACTTGGAAATTTCAAGAGAGGTATGAAACTAAAAAAAAAATGCTGTCTGTGCTATTATAATTTACAAATTAGTGGTTGGGAAAGGGAACCCTATTATTTCCCCAGTTTGATCATATGGCTGAATAATAAATTTGATTATATATCATTCTCTTGGCATAGAACCCTACAAAGCATTTTGAGGTACAGATCACAGTTATGTTTGTGTTGGCTTTGCTGTAGGAAGACAGGAAGGTAAGGCTGCGCATGGGGAAATGGAAGGAGAGTACTAAGATATGCCCCTACTCTACCCTAATGTCTACATGGAGAAGTAGCATGGTATTGAAGCATGGTTCTTAGAATCAAGGACGGTTTCTTGTTGTAGTTCTGCCACTTGCTGGCTGTTTGAGCTTGGAAACCTTTTGTGAGCCTCAATTTCTCTCAAATGCAAAAGGGGAATAATAATAGCTCGGTGGCAAAGTGTTATAACGATTAGCGATAATATATATTAAAAGTGCCTAGCATAATGTCTGGTACTGGCTTAATAAACATTATTATACTATGGAAATAAAATAAGTACATTTTATTCATATACCAAATTAATGTGGCCAGGATAATCTACGTCATTACTTAGTATGATGCCAGAGAACAAGAGCAATCTAATGTTTACAGAACTAAAGAATTAAGAGTATAATTAGATGTCCTATTGTGATAATTTAGAAAATTCTTTTTTCTTTCTATATTCTTTAAAAAAACTATTAATGGAAGAAAATTTTTTCATTCATTCAGTCTCATAATTCTAATATACCATTTTCATTTCTCTATTTTCTTCCAGCTGTAGTTTCACTACATTTACAAATAATCTTCACCATTCTTTGTCTTTAAGTACTACTCTAAAATATAAATGTTTGTGGTTGTAGGTTGGGGATAAAAGTGGTGAACTAACAGCACGACTGAATCTCTCAGATCTTCAAATGGTTCTTGGTCTGAGCTACAGCACAAATAACTCCATAATGTCTGAAAATAATGAAATTGATAGCAGTTTGAATGGTAAGTAATAGGACTTTTAAAACCCAATTTTTTATCCTCAATATTTAAAGTTATTTATCACAAGTTTGCCATATTCAGAGAGAATACATAACATAGGAAGATCAACTTATACTTTTTTTTTGTTGTACACAGCTCCATTAATTTGTAAACATAAATATGTAATTATATGTAATATATGATTTGTAAATGTAAAACAATATTTTATAGTTTTTATCATGAACTTAGGAATGGCGATGGTATCATTCTTTTCTTTTGTAAAAATACATTTAAATTCTCTATCAACTCATTCAAAAATTTATAAATGTGGAGGTGCCAAAATTTTTAAATGTTGTTTATTCTTTTTATCTCATACAGTTTTCCATATTTGATTTGTTTAGTTCTTTTCCCCCCATTTATTTTCCAAGGTGAACTTTCTTAGGACTTTATTTTTTTAATTCAGAAAATCTAAGATACTCTATTTTTCTTTCTTTTTTTTTTTTTCGTGGCAAAATCTATTTTTAGGAAACTTTCCTTAGGTGCCAATTTGGTTTGACATTTCTATCGGGAGGAAACTTGCTATAATGTCTCTTTTTGAGTGAAAAAAGTCTACTTATAAAGAAATAAAAGGAATAAGATTAGGTTCACATTTTTTAATTTCATTGGTATGTGATTCTGTATGAGATCATTTTCCTAAGCTTGAGAAATTCTTAGTCTAAAAAAAAAAACTATTGACAAATATTTTGAAGTTGAAAGTCAGTGATAAATATACCTTTTCTCTTTCCAATTTTTTTCTTTAAAGTCATGAAAAAAAGGAAAAGAAATTAATGACTACTCATCTGATTTAGACTTTTAAAGAATATTTAGTGAAAAGTTCTGAAGTGTGAGCCATATAATAATTTGTGACTGTGTGCTTTGTGGTTAAATGATGGGCCAAAAAGTTTTTCTGTGTTGAACTTTCATATAGGTTATTCCATAAGAGCTCTCATCTTTAAAAAGCAAAAACAAACAGTCGCTTGTCTTCATAGACCATTCTAGCTATAGACCTGTTCCTTTGTTCCTTTCTATAACAAAACCTGGAAAGATACTAATTGTTCATTGTTTTTACTTCCTTGCCTCCCATTCTCTCTTCAACCCACTCCTGTTGGGCTTTGCCTTCTCCGTGACTCTGAAACCCTTTCAAGGTTACCACAAACCTCCATTTTACCAAATACATCAATGTCAGCTCACTCGATTTTTTTCAGCAATGTTTCCTATAGGCAATCATTCCCTTCTGAGAATACTTTCTTCATTCGGCCTCCAGGATTTCTATACTTTCCTGGTCAGCCACTCTTGTCTTTATTCTCTTCTCTCCTCTTCATCTTTCTGTCCTCTAAGTTTGTAGTGCCCAGGGTTCAGTTCTTTACAGAAATAAGTGAAAACGAAAATAACAAAAATGGTTAGGTAGCCTGAGGGGAAAAAAAAAAGAGCTAACATTTATTCAGTGCTTGTGATGTGCCAGGCACTGATTTAAGTGCTTTACATGTTTTAACTCATTTAATTGTAACAATTCTAGTAGTTAAGTTTCTGTTATCCTTAATTTACAGATGGAGAAGTGGAGGCAAGAGAGGTTAGGTAAATTTCCCAGGGTTACCTGTGTAGTAAGTGGTAGAGATGGAAGTTAAACTTAGTCACTATGGCTCCAGAATCCATCTTATGTGATAGTTATGTCTTAATGTGATGTTAACACACCTCAATAATTGATAGATAAAAATCAGTCAGAAGTCAGACATCAATAATAAAATAGAGATTTGACCAACACAATTAATAGGCTTCATCTAATGCAATATTTTGCAAACTGACACTTAAATGAGTTATAAAATCAGCCCATGGATTGCAGCTAGCATTAAAAATACACATACAGGAGCCAGGGCAGTGGCTCATGTCTATAATCCCAGAACTTGGGAGGACCACTTGAGCCCGAGAGTTTAAGACGGCCTGGGCATATAGGAAGACCCCCATCTCTCAAAAACATTTTTTTAAATTAGCCATCCATGGTGGCATGAGCCTGTGGTCCCAGCTACTCGGGAAGCTGAGGTGGGAGCTTCGACCCAGGAAGTCAAAGCTACAGTAAGCCATGATCGTGCCATTGCACTCCAGCTTGGGCAACAGAGGAGAACCTACCTTCAAAAAAAACCCAAAAATCTAAACACATATGTGTAAATGTATACATAAAACTGTTGTGTGAAGATTTTGTTGTATGTTTGTCCTAGGTATATACGTGTATTTTTTAATATGGGGTCACAGCTTAAAAGTGAAAACCATCGATTTAATGGAAATACCTAACCACTCAATTCACATTATTTTTAAGCATTTATGAAACATTCACAAAAAACCGACAATAAAGCAAATCTCAACGAATTTTAAAGTATTTTTATCACATCTACATCATACATGCCCTGAGCACAGTGCAATTAATTTAGAAATTAAGATAATGTATACAACATTCATCTGAAAACTTAACACACTTCTCAGTAACTTATAGGTTGAAAAAGAAATCTTAAAGTTAGAAAATAACTTAGGAGGCCAGGCTCGGTGGCTCATGCCTGTAATCCCAGCACTTTGGGAGGCTGGAGGTGGGCGGATCACCTGAGATCAGGAGTTCAAGACCAGCCTGACCAACATGGAGAAACCCCATCTCTACTAAAAATACAAAATTAGCTGGGCGTGGTGGTACATGCCTGTAATTCCAGCTACTTGGTAGGCTGAGGCAGAAGAATTGCTTGAACCCAGGAAGTAGAGGTTGCAGTGAGCCAAAAGTTGCTGTGAGCCTAGATCGTGCCATTGCACTCTAGCCTGGGCAACAAAAGTGGAAATCCATCTCGAAAAAAAGAAAAGAAAAAATAGGACTGAATTATAAAAATATTGTTTCAATTTTGTGGCACATGATTTACATTGGTACTTAGAGCAAAGTGTGTGTTGTATTTAAAAAGGAAAAAGGCTGAAAGTGAGCTAAATATCTAGCTTAAAAAGTAAAGAAAAACTGAAAGAAAGCAAAAATTAATACAGAGCAGAATTTAATAAAATTGAAACGAAGATTCAGTAGAGTTTTTTTTCAAGTCAAAATTTGGTTACAAATGGTTTAATTTTGACTAATTACATCTACAGCAAGATTGCTCAAAAATAAAAGGGGCATAATATGCAGAGATTAAAAAGAGATTCTGAATAACGTTATGACAAAATATTTGAAAATCTAGGAGAAATGGGCAATTTCTGGAAAAACAAGTTATCAAAACTGATCTAATGGTAGAATGTAATGTGAATGGCATGCTAATGGCTAAAATTATTTAAAAAATTAGATAAGTAACTTAAAATCTTCCCACTAGGAAAATACCTGGCCCAGATGGTTTTACAAGTGACGTAAACCAGCCACTTAAGAAAACTAATTATAACACTTTACACAAAAATTTTATAGGCAACTGAATAAGTGGAAATACTTTTGTCAGTCTTTCTGAGAACCATGTAACCCTGATAACCAAACTGGACAAGAACAATACAAGAAAAGTAGACGGGGGACAGTGGCTCACACCTGTAATCCCAGCACTTTGGGAGGTGGAGGCCAGTGGATCACGAGGTCAGGAGTTCAAGACCAGCCTGGCCAACATAGTGAAACCCAGTCTCTACTAAAAATACAAAAATTAGCCGGGTGTGGTGGCACGTACCTGTAGTCTCAGTTACTGAGGAGGCTGAGGTAGGAGGATCGCTTAAACCCGGGAGCAGAGGTTGTAGTGAGCCGAGATCACAACACTGCATTGCAGCCTGGGCAACAAAGCAAAACTCCATCTCAAAAAAAAAAAAAAAGATCTGTGTGTGTGTATACATATATATAGTTTTTATTTAAAAAGTGTATATAAATTATATATAAAAATAATAAGACTGAAAGTAAAAGGATAGAAGATTCATCATGAAAAACTAACCAAAAGACAGCCAGTATAACGTGTTAATATCAGATAAAAAGTACTTTAAGGCAAAAGGTCTTACTAGAAATGAAGAAGGTCGGCTGAGTGTAGTGGGTCACCTTTATAATCCCAGCACTTTGGGAGGCCAAGGCAGGTGGATCACATCTTAGCCAACATGGTGAGACCCCCATCTCTACTTAAGATACGAAAGTTAGCTGGGCATGGTGGCAGGCACCTGTAATCCCAGCTACTGAGGAGGCTGAGGCAGGAGAACCTCTTGAACCTGGGAGGCAGAGTTTGCAGGGAGCCAAGATCATACCACTGCATTCCAGCCTGGATAACAAAGTGAGACTCAGTCTCAAAAAAAAAAAAACAAAGGAAATGAAGAAGGAGGATCGCTTGCATCCAGGAGTCAAGATCAGCCTGGGTGACATAGGAAGACCCCTGTCTGTATCAAAAATAAGTTGGACATGGTGTTGCATGCCTATAGTCCCAGCTACTTGGTAGGCTGAGGTGGCAGGATCGCTTAGCCCAAGAAGTCAAAGCTGCAATGAGCCGTGATTGTGCCACTGTACTCCAGCCTGGGCAACAGAGCAAGACCCCTTCTCAAAAAAGAGGTCAGGGACTGGCCAGGCATGGTGGCTTATGCATGTAATCCCAACACTTTGGGAGTCAAAGATGGGCAGATTACTGGAGGTCAGGAGTTCAAGACCAGCTTGGCCAATATGGTAACGAACAGTACACAAATAGCCCATAAATATATGAGAAGACTTTTAACTTCATCTCATCAGCAAAAATCACAGTGGAATACCATTGGAAACCTATGAGATGAACAAAAATTACTACCAATATTAAAATGATGTAGGGTAATGGAAACTCTTATGTGGTATTGATGGGATAGAAATTGGTATACTCCAAAGTACAATCCAGCAACATTCTGGTGAAGTTACTGCACATCATTTTAATACTGGTAGTAATTTTTGTTCACCTCATAGGTTTCTAATAGTACTCCACTGTGATTTTTGCTGATGAGATGAAGTTAAATATCTTCTCATATATTTATGAGCTATTTGTGTACTGTTCAGTGTTCCAACTGTATGATCCAGCTGTTCCACTCCTGTTCCACTCCCAGTTACATACTCCTGATATCCACCAAACTGGAAGAAATGCTTGTCCATGTACACTGAGAGACATTTCCAAGAGTATCTGTAGTATTGTTTATAGCAAAAAGTTGGAAGCAACCTAAATATCTGTCATTAGTAAAATGGATAATTTCCTAGTCCGCTCTAAAGTCTGTTATTTTTGAGACTGTGTGGATGGTATAAACCAGTTATTATAAAACCTTTGCCTAAAAAGGCAATGAAAATGAATTAAGGTATACATATAATATGGATGAATCTTACAAACATAAGACTTCTCAAAGCTAGTTGCAGAATACATACAGTATGATACCATTTATAAATGTTTCAAAACCCGCAGATGCTATATTGCTAAGAGATACATACATTTGTAATGAAAATGCATAAAAGTGCAGGGAAGACAAGGGAAATTATGAGGGGAGTTACACAAGGGGAGTTTAATGTGTTCATAATGTTTCATTTTTTAAGCTGAGTGTTAGGTATTTCTTATGCCTTTTAAAATACTGCTTAATATTTTAAAAGATTGAATGGATATGGAAATTCTCTAATTACTGAAAAAAATCTGAGGTCTTGTTTACTTGTTTTCTGACTGGTAGTAAGTCTGTCCTCTAATGAGATCTTTAAATGGAAAGGGGTAACTTAGAAAGGAGTAACAGCGTAGTAGTGGGGGTGCTAATTTGATTCTTTTCACACAATTGAAGGCCTACAGCCTTTTCCTTATGTTATAAGGAGTAAATTACTCTACAGTTAGTTTGGAAGTGGATAGTATAAAACCAGTTGTTATAAAATGCCTTTTTCAAAGTAAAGGGTAATTTAGTAACCAGTGAGAGTTCCCAACCAAAATGTAACTTCCTTACATCAAAGCATTTTAGAGGGGAATGTATATTCTATTTTTGTGTAGCTGGTATGGAAAATTATTATTCTTAGAAGAATACATATTTGTCCATGTTTTCTCCTTTCATATGGGTTTGTGTATCAGACTTTAGAATTGAATGATGTAATGATGCTGAACTTGTAATCTTAAGGGCTCCCTGGTTTATCTGAATTGATTTTTTTTTTTAAACAAAGGTGTACGCCCCAAGTTGGGACGCCGGCATAGTATGGAAAATATGGAACTTATGAAGTTAACACCGGAAAAGGTGGGTGGCAGTTTTTATGTTTCAAATTTCATGAACTATTATAAAATGTTTTAGTAACTTTTAATGAAATAATTTAAATAAGGCTTGCCCTATATAGATGTCACTTAAAAATTTGCCTTTAAAAAAATCAGAAAAAGTATAGTGCAAAAAGAATGCATATAGTATGCTGCCATCTGTTTAAGAAAAATGCCTGCATATATTTCCTTTGTAGATTCATAAAACATTCCTGGAAGAATATGTAAGAAACTGGCTAACAATTGTTGCTTCTGAGAAGAGGACTGAGTGTCTGGGTTAGGCTAGAAACACTTTATATAATCAGTTTGAACAGTTTGAATCGTTTACCATGTAAATGTATTACTTTTTTTTTTTTTTTAAGAGATCAGGAAGATCAAAACAAGCTCTTTTCCCCCAACTTCATAGCAACATTATTGCCAAGATGAATCAAATTTATGATTAAGAGGAGAGTTGTTTTTCTAGCTGCATTCTTGAAAAGCATTTTTTTTTTAAACTAGTACTTTTGTATTGAAGATACATCTTCCCCAGGATTTTTCTTGGGGGAGGTGGTGCGTAGTAAAAGGGAAGGGACTTCATAATTGGAAACAGGTTACTGAAGAACACATCAAGGCTACTTTCTTCCATTTCCTTTTAACTGAATATCACATTGTCAAATAGGTTCTTATTCTTTGTGTGTATTTTTTTATTTATTTTACTTATTTATTTTAGAGTTGGGATGTCTCTCTGTCTCCTAGGCTGGAGTGCAGTAGTGCAGTAGAGCCATGGGCTCAAGTGATCCTCCTGGTTCAGCCTCCCCAGTAGCTGGGACTACAGGTGTACATCATCATGCCTGGCTAAGTTTTTTACTTTTTCAGAGACAGTCTCTCACTCTGTTGTCTAAACTGGTCTTGAACTCCTGGCCTTTAGCAATCCTCCTGCCTCAGCCTCCTGAGTTGCTGGTATAGCTGTGAGCCACTGTGCCAGCTGTGGTATATTTTTAAAAATACTTTTTATAAAATATCTTCATTACAGCAACTTTAGAAAATTTGAACACAGAAATCAAGATAATCAGTAATCCTGCCTCCTGATAGTAACTACAGTTATTTTGGCATCTATTCATCTGGCATTTTCATATGGATGTTGTAGACACTATAATATGTGGTAATTCTATCAAGAATATCTTTCCAACTGAGCACAGTGGCTCATACCTGTAATCCTAGCACTTTGGGAGGCCAAGGTGGGCAGATCACTTGAACCCAGGATTTTGAGACCAGCCTGGGCAACATGGCAAAACCCTGTCTCTACCAAAAAAAAAAAAAAATACACACACACACACACACACACACAAATTAGCTGGGCTTGGTGGCACATGCCTGTAGTCACGGCTACTTGGGAGGCTGAGGCAGGATTATCATTTGAGCCTGGGATGCGGAGGTTGCAAAAAGCTATGATTGTGTCACTGCACTCCAGCCTGAATGACAGTGAGACCCTGTCTCCAAAAAAAAAAAAAAAAAAAAGAAACAAAAAGGAACATCTTTCCATGTCATTAAATATTCTTCTGCCCTATCATAACAATAGCATATGATTTTTCAATAGTGATAGTTTATGTGTGAATAGTCTTCAAAAAACCAACATATAAAATTGTGTTAGAATCATATCCAAGATATTTTTATTCCAGTCATTCACAGAGTTATTTGGAAACTCTAGTAATTTTTAAAGGACTTTGTGATTCTCCCAAAAGGTCCAGCTGTTCTCTGAGTGGTTCTCAAATATAAATTTGTTAAATCTACTTATTATGTTTTTAAAAAAGCTTTTAAGGCAATTTTAGTCTATGTTTTCCTTTTAGGAACATACTAATAAGTAGCAAAAATAATCTGTCTTCTGCCTACCTATGTACTGGTACTAGCAGTGTTATGCAAGAAGCTGACCAGATTAGACTTTGTAATTCTCTAAGTGTCAAGTGATAAAATTCTATCTTTAATTTCAAATACGTTTAAGTGGAATTAGTTCTTTGTATTGGTTTCATTTCCTCATAATAAAGCTGTCAAAGAATTCATTATTTCATGATTCTCAACAAAGAAACATACGTAAGGAAAAAGGAAGATTTCTAGGTTAAGAGGCTTCCTGGGAGAGTATGCAGTGGGAGGGAACTTTTGAGGCTTCGATGCCTGAACTTGGATATGTGAAAATGTCTTTACTAACCTCACATTTGATAATTTTGCTGACTATAGAATTCTTGGTTAGAAATAATTTTTCTTCACAATTTTTAAGACATTGCTTCGCCCTCTATTCTTGTTTTCAGTATTGTTAAGAGGTTCAAATAAATATATAGGAAACATTTTTAATTTTTCTTCTTGGGTTTTGGGTGCAGCTTTATATTCTCACATCAAGGACCATTTTCCTTTTCTCTAAACAAGAGACCATGAAATCACTGTAGTAAATAATTTTCCCTTATGACGACCTCTATGTGAAAAGGAATCGATGGCTTGGTTCACTTACTAGCTACATGTTTTAAAAACAGCAACAAATACATACATACATACATATATACACACACACATATATACACACATGTATACATACACACACACATATATACATACATACATACACACACACACACACACACACACACACACACACACACACATATGGGTTCTCACTATGTTATCCAGGCTAGCCTCAAACTTCTGGGCTCAAGCAGTCCTCCCGTCTCAGCCTCCTGAGTAGCTGGGATTACAAGTGTGAGCCACCATGCCCAGCTACATGTCTCACTCCCCTGTACATTTATTTCAATTTGTGCCTCATGGGCACTTTTCTGGGTTGATGGAAATGTTCTATGTATTGTTTAGAGTAGGGGTTATATGGCTTCCAGTCATAGACTTAAAATCTGTGCATTTGACTGTAAATTTTACCTATGAAAAAATGTGTCACTAAAGTTACTACATGGCATGAACCTTTAGAGTTACTTGTAAACATTTAAGACTGAACGTTAAAGCTGCAAATGTCAGAGCTATTGTATGTAGTGCATATTGCACTTGATAAATGTTACTTTGTTATTTGTAGATTGTCATATGTATTTAAACGAGATCTAGACCTTTATAAATTGATTTTGCCTATTGATAATGTAGTATGGTATTCATAAAAACATAAACCATTTTATTAAAAATTACTACTGCTATGTTTTAGATATTAATTTTTATGTTTAAAAATTCTACATCTAAAATTTCCAGTTGTAACAGATTTTTTAAGTAACTCACATCTAGAGTAAAACTTTGGCTCCTTCTCTGACCATTCATATTTTATTTTTATAGAGTTCTGGCAAACCTTGCTTTCTTATTTTAGGTTTTTAAAAACCAGCATTTTAATATTTTGATAATAAGGAATCCACAGTATGCATCGGGCATAAGCTCTTGAAAATAGTGCACTATACTAAAACATCTTTTTTTTAGAGATCTAAAATTCTTCCTCTTTCCCCCAATAGTAAATAAGTGAATATGTCAGATTAATATTATGGGAAACCAGAAGAGAGCTGGGGCTTGGGAGATGTTTTTTCACCTACTTTCCATTTGTAATTTTTTAGGTACAGAACTGGAACAGTGAAATTCTTGCTAAGCAAAAACCTCTTATTGCCAAACCTTCTGCAAAGCTACTCTTTGTCAACAGACTGAAGGGGAAAAAATACAAAACTAATTCCTCCACTAAAGTTCTCCAAGATGCCAGTAATTCTATTGACCACCGAATTCCAAATTCTCAGAGGGTACGTTTAAAATAGATTTTTTTTTTCAAGTTTTGTGTTTTGAGTACCTACATTTGGGTTTTCTTGTATTCATACTGGATTTTTAGTAATTTAAATGAGACATTTAACATAAAATATCTTTGTATTCATAGTTCCCTATCTTTTCTATCTTCTTCAAAACTAGAAATGATAATTACTGTCTTAGTAAATAAATTGCTCCCTTGTATTGGACAATAATTCTTTTATTTTTCTTTTTTTTGAGACAGAATCTCACTCTGTCACCCAGGCTGGAGTACAGTGGCACAGTCTCAGCTCACTGCAACCTCTGCCTCCTGGGCTCAAGCGATTCTCCTGCCTCAGCCTCCCGAGTAGCTGGGATTACAGGCAGGGGTCACCATGCCCAGCTGATTTTTGTATTTTTAGTAGAGATGGGGTTTCACCTCCTAACCTCAAGTGATTGACCTTCCTTGGCCTCCCAAAGTGCTGGGATTGTGGGCGTGAGCCACCACGGTTGGCCAATAATTATTTATTTGAATAACTATTGTTTGGAAAAATACTACCAGTTATTTCACTGCATTGTCTCCCAGTAAAACTACCCTCTACTCAGCTCAGAAGACAGAACAAATTAAATTCAGATGCTCGAGGATTTTTAAATATTAGTTTAGAATGAAGTGTATCTGTTAGCATCTACTTCTGTTAATCACATTATTGAAACTATAATGATAGAATTATAAACTTTTGATGAAAAATGAGCCTGAGCAACATGATTAAACTCTGTCTCTACCAAAAAATAAAAAGTTAGCTGGGCATGGTGGGGTGCGCCTATGGTCCCAGAGCCCAGGAAGTGGAGGTTGCAGTGAGCTGCGATCATGCCACTGTACAACACTGTTGCCTGGGCAACAGAGCGAGATTGTGTCTCAAAAAAAAAAAAAAAAAAAAGTAAAATGATCATAGCAGTCAGTTTGTTTAATTTATTTAGAAATTAAAATACCATGGGTTTACTCATAAGTATTGGGAAATCTCTAATGCAGCTACCCTATAATCTGATAAAAGGATCAAAGTAAATTACGAAGAAGGTATTTCCATTTCCAAATCCATTTCTCTGCTGGGCACAGTGGCTCATGTCTGTAATCCCAGCACTTTGGGAGGCCAGGGTGGGTAGATCTCCTCAACTTAGAAGTTTGAGACCAGCCTAGGCAACGTGGTGGAACCCCGTCTCTACCAAAAATAAAAAAAATTAGCTGGGTGTGGTGGCACACACCTGTGGTCCCAGCTACTCAGGAGACTGGGGTGGGAGGACTCCTTGAGCCTGGGAGGCAGAGGTTGCAGTGAGCTGAGATTGCCCCACTGCACTCCAACCTGGGTGACAGAGTGAGACCCATCTCAAAGAAAATAAATAATAAAAAATAAAATCGGATGGGCACGGTGGCTCACGCCTGTAATCCCAATACTGTGGGAGGTTAAAGCGGGTGGATCATGAGGTCAAGAGATTGAGACCATCCTGGCCAAGATGGTGAAACCCCGGAGGCTGAGGCAGGAGAATCACTTGAACCCAGGAAGCAGAGGTTCCAGTAAGCCAGTATTGCACCACTGTACTTCAGCCTGGATGACAGAGCAAGACTTCTCAAAAAAAAAAAAAAAGAAAAAAGAAAAAAAAAATCCACTACTGTGTTTTAGCCTAGTTCTTACTCTATTACCTAGATTTCAATAGGTACCTGAACTGATCTCCCTGCCTTCATTATTATATCTAAACAAAACTGATTAAAATTCACTACTGCCATTGCTCATCTTATTTCACATAGGATAAAGTCTACATTTGTTAGTATTGCTTACAAAGGCCTCTTTCTTCCTCTGTACCTACCCCTACCCTTCAGTTCATCATCTCTTTAATACTACAAACTTTTTGGACTGCATATTAACTAGTATGAAACATCTCTCACCTGCAAATGCCTACTCATTCTTAAGGAGCCAACACAAATACGTGCTGTGAAATTTTCCCTATTTCTCCTAAAAGTTAGTTCCTCTATCCTCCTCAGGCCCATAACATTTTTTGTATATGTGCTTCTATTATCACATATCATTATGAAAAAAATAATAATTACTTGTATTAAACATTGCATTCATCATTTCAGTTTTGAAGCCTTCCAAATGAAGAATATAGGTCTTCCTCTCCTCACAAATACTCATTTATTTGAAGTTTGTATTTTTTCAAGATCTTCAAATCTAATATTATAAAAAGACCTTAGAAATCACTATGCTAGGAAAATACACGTTTTCTTTCTTAAACAGCTCTTACAAAGAGATAAGTATACTTAAATTCCACTTTATTACAATGTTTAGAACTGAATGTGGAGCCTGAAGTACAGGCCTGTATCACCAGTGTTTGCATAATTCAGTATCTGTAGCAGTTCTCTTAAGTCTGAGGTATGTTTCTTAAGCCTTAGAAACACAGGAATTAAAAACTAGAAGTGCTTTTTGTTAGTTGGATTAAAATAGCCTTTTATTACCAATATTTTCCATCTTGTATTCTTTTTTAAAATAAAACGTCAATTTTTATTTTTAATTTATTTTTATTTTAATCCTCATCCTTTACCTTTTGCATTTGAATGCATCATGATGTTCACTGATGATCTAAAGATAATACTGGAATATTTCAAGTGAACTGGACTTCCTCTCAATATTTTAGAAAATCAGTGCAGATACTATTGGCGATGAAGGGTTCTTTGACTTATTAAGCCGATTTCAAAGCAATAGGATGGATGATCAGAGATGTTGTTTACAAGAAAAGAACTGCCATACAGCTTCAACAGCAACTACTTCTACTCCCCCCAAAATGCTAAAAAGTAAGTCATCTCTGTTTCTCCCCCAGTTTTAATAGTTCTCTTTGCTTTGCTTGTGATTTATTTCTGAGAATTTAGTTCTCATCACAGGAGATATGATAAATAAGCCTGAATCCAGGTGTATCTGAAATGCTGCTGTTTATACAGTTCAAACAAGGTTTTTTCAGTTCCCTGAAGTATATCTGTGTTTTTAGTCTAGTGTGCTTTCATAACTATATCATACTACCTCCCTAGTTTTCTTTGAAAAATCTGTTGAGGAAAGTGTGACTGTGAGCCAGGTGTGGTGCTGCATGCCTGTAATCTCAGCTACTTGGGAGGCTGAAGTGGGAGGATCGCTGAGGCCGGGAGTTTGAGGCTATCGTTTGCAATGATTGTGTTTGTGAATAGCCACTGGACTCCAGCCTGGGCAACATAGTTAGACCCTATGTCTAAAACATATATAAAAATAAAATCTGGTTTTATTTATTTAGAGACAAGATCTTGCTGTGAGCTAAGCTGGAGTGCCTGGGCATGATTGTAGTCAGTGCAACCTTGAACCCCTGTGCTCAAGCCATCCTCCTACCTCAGCCTACCAAGTGGCTGGGAGTTAGCTAAGCTGGAGTGCCTGGGCATGATCGTAGTCAGTGCAACCTTGAACCCCTGTGCTCAAGCCATCCTCCTACCTCAGCCTACCAAGTGGCTGGGACTACAGGCACACACCACCATGCCCAGCCAATTTTTAAAATTTTTTTGTGGAGACGAGGTCTTGCTGTGTTGTTCAGGCTGGTCTTGGGATCCTGGCCTCAAGTGATCCTCCTGCCTTAGCCTCCCAAAGTGCTGGTATTCCAGGCATGAGCTACCATGTCCAGCCTAAATATAACTTTTAAAAATAAAAATGAGGAGGAAAGATAGTTATACATACCTTGTGATTATATATAAAATGTCAATATTTCATATCTGGATTAAAAAAGAAAAGATAGACTGAAGAGGAACCTATGGCCAAGGCTGAGGCTGAGGCCTGGCTGACTTAGAAAGGACTAAAATAAGTTACTTAAATTTTTCTATTTCAGCTACCAAAAGACTTCTTATACCATAGACCAAGACTTGCCAGCAGCACTTAACTGTTAGTTTACTAAATGATTTGTATCCAGGGCTTGGAATAAAAAACACTGTCCCATACATCCTGGTCTGAAAAATGATGTAAGAAAAACAGTTCATTCACCTTCTAAAATCTAGTCACATATCTTATAGATACATTTTGAGTGAGCATTAAACAGGTAAATACAGCCAAATCTGAGTAACCTCCAAGTGGGTCATTTGAAGTACTCTGAGGCTCATGATTCCCTCCCACCAATAAAAACCGCACCTCTCTAGCCAACATCAGTGTCAGCGCTATAGCTGGAGGGCAGGTTGGGTATTGGGACTGGCAAGGCCAAAAAGATCTAGGTATATAATAAATATGCTTAGGGTTTTTTTTTAACCTTTGGCTTTGTTCTTCTGTTCTTAGCACCATCTGTTTCTGTGGTATCCCCCAACACGGATGAGTTTTTGGACCTTCTTGCCAGCTCACAGAGCCGCCGTCTGGATGACCAGAGGGCCAGTTTCAGTAATTTTCCAGGGCTTCGTCTAACACAAAACAACAGCCAGTCAGTACTTAGCCACCTGATGACTAATGACAACAAAGATGCTGATGAAGATTTCTTTGATATCCTTGCGAAATGTCAAGTATGTCTGTATGTTTTTTTTCATTCTGCATACAGCTCAGGTACCATCGAGAACATTGGCAGTGTTATAATCTCATTCAGGAAGGGCTTATTTTGTATTAGAGAGTTATAAGTGTCCATTCAGTAAAAAATTACTGAACACTGATTATGTTTCAGGAGCTAGTCTAGGCATTGAGGATACACTAAATTTTTAAAGGATCTTACATTTTAGGACACAGAAGTAGGTACAAGTGTGTGTATATATATATAGAGAGAGTGTATGTGTGTGTGTGTGTGTATGTGTGTTGTATTAGGTAATCATACTTGCTGTGAAGAACTTTAAAGGAGGATAAAGGAATAGTGGGTAAGCAAAGGTGTTGGTGGTAGGGGGAGTGTCTGTTTTAGATAGGGTAGTTAGAGAAGACCTTTCTGGATTGTCATTTGAACAGAGACATGAATTCAGTGAAGCTGAATGCAGTGAAGCAGTGAGTATCTAGAGAAAGAATATTCCATGCAGAGGCAGCAAGTCCCCTCTTGGATATAAAAGCTTAGCCAGTTCAAGGAATGGCAAATGTGACTGGCATGGGATGAGTAGGGGAAGTGGGGAGAGTGGTACAAAATGATGATGGAGAGGTAATCAGGGCCTAGATCATATAGGCTCTTGGAGGCCACAATGAAGCCTTGTGTTTTAGATGTATTAGGGAGGTACTGGAAGTGTCCTCAAAAAGGATGCTGGCTACTGATAGAAGAATGTAGAGTGGCACGGCTGTTAGTATGAAAACCAGTCAGGAAGATAGTATAGTGATGCAGGCAAAAAATATTGGTGATGTGGACTAGAGTGGTGACAGTGAGTACTAGTCAGCACAGGGCTGTATTATTAGTTATTATATCAGTTATATATTATGGTTAGTTGGCAGGACCTATTAATAAATTGGATAGAGGGTTTCAGGGAAAGAGAGAATCAAGAATGACTTATACCTTGAGCAACTGGGAAATGAATGGTTTTATTTACCGAAATGGAGATAACTAGAGGAGAAACAAGTTTGGGGAGAAAAAGCAAGAGTTCTGTTTTAGACATTTCAATTGGTAAGCTGTTAGCCAGTTCAAGGAATGGCAGGTGAGACTGGCATAGACAATGAAGTAGAGGTAACAGGCAATTTGATGTCAAATCTGGAGCCCAAGGGAGAATAAATTTGGGAAAGCCCTGGAAAGAAATTACCTAAAGAATAGGACAGAAAGAGGTCCAAGACTAAGCCTTGAGCATTTCAGAATTTACTAGTTAGATGGAG
The DNA here is from genome assembly GCF_030222135.1 of Aotus nancymaae. Lineage (NCBI taxonomy): Eukaryota > Metazoa > Chordata > Mammalia > Primates > Aotidae > Aotus > Aotus nancymaae. Next base: position 66,257,903 of record NW_026988418.1, on the reverse strand, counting down.
GAGATGAGCTGGCAAAGTAGCAATAGCCAGAGAGTTCGAAGGATACCCCAAGCGTGTGATGTGATGGAAATCAAGTGAAGAATGTATCTTAAGCAATGTTCAACTGTGGCAAATGTTGCTAAGAACCTGAGTCAGATGATAACTGAACCTACTAGATTTGGTAATATGGAGTTTATTAATTTGAAAGATACTGTTTCAGTGGCATGGTGGGGACAAAAGATTGAGTGGGGTGAGAAAATAGGAAGTGTGAAAGGGGAGACAGTAAATATAGAAAACTTTAATGAGTTCAGTGGATCATTAGCTAGAAAAGAAGTATAAGGCAAAAAACTTTTTTTCTTATTTTGGGTGATAACGTAAGTTTACAGACAAAAATAGTCAAGTAAAGAAGGGAGTCAGTGATGTAGGTTAAGTCTGGGATAATTGAAGAACAGTTTTTATGTAGGTGATAGAGAGAAAGCAGAGTACAGATTTGGAGATGGAAGCAAGTAGAATTCTCTCTGGCTGCTTTTATTTTCTCACCAAAGAAAGAAGTAGAGTCATTAAGATTGGGGCTGGGGAGCACTATAAATTTGAAGAGAAAGGAAGTGAGAAATAGTTGACTTAGAGAAACTGAAACTAGTGGAAAAGTATTAAGAATGCTGTGCTAAGAACCCACCTGAGGCCCAGCACAGTGGCTCACGCCTGTAATCCTAGCACTTTGGGAGGCAGAGGCAGACGGATCACCTGTCTCTTCTAAAAATACAAAATTAGGCTGGGCATGGTGGCTTATGACTGTAATCCCAACACTTTGGGAGGCCGAGGCAGGCGAATCACGAGGTCTGGAGTTCAAGACCAGCCTGGCCAACATGGTGAAACCCCATCTCTACTAAAAATACAAAAAATTAGCTGAGCATAGTGGTGGGCACCTGTAATCCCAGCTACTCGGGAGGCTGAGGCAGGAAAATCCCTTGAACCCGGGAGGCGGAGGGTGCAGTGAGCCAAGATCACACCACTGCTCTCCAGCCCAGGTGACAGAGTGAGACTCCATCTCAAAAAAAAAAAAAAAAATTATCTGGGCGTGGTGGCGCATGCCTGTAATCCCAGGTACTCGGGAGGCTGAGGCAGTGAGCTGAGATTGTGCCACTGCACTCCAACCTGGCAACAGAACAAGACTCTGTCTCAAAAAAAAAAAAAAAAAAAAAAAAAGCAACCCAAGATAAAATATTTGGAAATCACATATCCAATAAGAGATTAATATCCAGAATATATAGAGAACTCCTAAAACTCAACAGAAAACAACTTGATTCAAAAATGGGCAAAGAAAAAAAAAGAATGGGCAAAGAACTGGAAAAGGCATTTCTGTGGCGATAACAAGAGGCTAGACTATAACCATGGGAGCCAGATGGTTAAGGCTAAAGTGAAGGATGAGAACACTAAATCAGAAGTCTAGGAACTGAAGTGTTCAAGTGCTGGGTTAATTGGAGGACACTGAAATTATCAACTTAGGAAAGGAGAAATGAATGAGCCAGGTATGTGTGGAGGCGGCACTGACTTAGGAGGGCAGTTAACTGTACCCTCTAAGGGTTGTGGGAGTAAATGTTGAGGGATCTACGTGCTTGTCACTGTCCCCAACAACATAGTGGGTACTCAAATATCAGCTATCACATTTTTATTCTTATTCTTGAGCTACAATGCCAGAAACTATGGTGTATACTTGTTAGTGCTTGTACTTTTTATAAGAATTATAGGCCGGGCATGGTAGCTGACACCTATAATCCCAACACGTTGGGAGGCCGAGGCGGGTGGGTCACAAGGTCAGGAGATCGAGACCATCTGGCCAACATAGTGAAATCCCGTGTCTACTAAAGATACAAAAAATTAGCTGGGTGTGGTGGCAGGCACCTGTAGTCCCAGCTATTCAGGAGGCTGAGGCAGGAGAATCGCTGGAACCCAGGAGGCAGAGGTTGCAGTGAGCCAAGATTGCACCACTGTACTCCAGCCTGGTTACAGAGCAAGACTTCGTCTAAAAAAAAAATTCAGTTTGGGCTATTTCTTAACAGATTTAACTGCCTAAGACAGAGGCAGGCAAACTTTTTCTGTAAAGGGCCAGATAGAAAATATTTTACGCTTTGCAGGCCATATGGTCTCTGTTGCAACTGCCCAACTCTGCCATTTAGTAGGAAAGCAGCCATATAGACAATATATAAACAAATGTATTGATGGGGAAATGAAAATGACACCTCATTTACAGAAGCAGGCATTAGGTTACAGTTTGCTGTCTCCTAGCCTAAATGTGATTCCTCATGGGTTTTGTACATATTTCTAAAGATTCGTTGTTGCACTGTTGATGCCTGTTAGATTATAACCTTAAACTGTTATACTTATATACAGTTGACCTTGTCTCAGATTATTCCTTGTGACCAATTATAATTAAAATAGTGTGACTTAATATAATGCATATACTAAACCCATGAAGCAGCTATACTTATGTAATCAGCTATACTTAATTCATTTTTTAAAAAGAATTGTATGTAGTTTGAGGTCTAAAGATTAATTTCTGAGAAGCCCAAAAAATAGCTTACAACTGCATTTTCTTGTTATGACTGACAGAGATATTACATAGCTTCATGCTTTTTTTTTTTTCCCACAGTATGTCTTTAAATTTCTTTCTCATAAACTTTTAGGGATCCAGGTTAGATGATCAAAGATGTACTCCGCCACCTGCTACCACAAAGGGTCCGACAGTACCAGATGAAGACTTTTTCAGCCTTATTTTACGATCTCAGGCAAAAAGAATGGATGAACAGAGAGTTCTTTTACAAAGAGATCAAAACAGAGACACTGACTTTGAGCTAAAGGACTTTTTGCAAAGTAATGCTTTGTTGGAGTTAAAAAATTCAGGGAAAAAATCAGCAGACCACTAGTTACTATGGATATATTTTTTTCCTTTCAGAATACGGTAAGGAAACAATCTATTAATTTTTTCCTTAAAATAAGAATTTATAGCACTGTAATACAGCTTAAAATATTTTTAGAATAATGTAAATAGTTAACCTTCAGTAGTCTATTATTAAGGCTTTAATACTTCTCTGGACACTCACGTGTTTCAAGGTGGAGGTGTCCTGTAAGGTGCTTCATCATCTGTGATTACTACTTGGGATGTGTTCTTTGGCAGCTTGTTAGATTACTTTACCTAGTGTTTGTAAAGTAGGAAGTTAAATGAATCATAGATTAGAATTTAATCCTCTTACGGAAGTTAAGTTTTTAAAATCTTAATTGACAGTGGCATTTTTTTATATATAACCATGGATGTAGTGGGAAACAATGCTGTTTAGTAAAAATTATGTACTTGACCAATGTAAAAAAGTATATAAAACAGTCTTATTAAAAAGCTAGTTTTTTTTCCTCCATGAAAATCCATTTTCAGTATTTTTTAGGCCAAAGCCAGTATAAAGAAACTCTTAAGTAAACTTCTTGGGCTGGGCATGGTGGCTCATGCCTGTAATCCCAGCACTTTGGAAGGCTGAGGCAGGAGAATCACTTGAGGCTAGGAGTTCAAGACCAACCTGGGCAACATAGTAAGACTGCCATCTCTACAAAAAATACATTAGCAGCCAGGTGCAGTGGCTCACGCCTTTAATCCCAAAACTTTGGGAGGCTGAGACGGGCAGATCAGTTCAGGAGTTTGAGACCAGCCTGGCCAACATGGTGAAATCCCATCTCTATTAAAAATACAAAACTTAGCAGGGCTTGGTGGCATGCGCCTGTAGTTCCAGCTACTTGGGAGGCTGAGGCAAGAGAATTGCTTGAACCCTTGGGAGGCAAAGGTTGCAGTAAGCCAAGACCAAGCCACTGCACTCCAGCCTGGGTGGCAGCAAGACACTCCTCTTTCAAAAAAAAATATATATATATCAAGCATGGTAGCACAAACCTGTAGTCCCAACTACTTAAGAGGCTGAGGCAGTAAGATCGCTTGAGCCCAGGTGGTAGAGGCTGCACTCCAGCCTGGTGACAGAGCAAGACCCTGTCTCTAGAAAACATATCTTTTGTATGTTTTGGCTGTATGTTAAGAAATATATACATATGTATCATTTAAAATGGTCTCTTCTGTTCCATAATACTGCTATAAAACAAACTTTTGTTAAGTTCTCATGTTTAAAAAAAGACATGGTTAGGTCAAGAACATAGGACACAAACAGAAAACAGATGACAACTCACAAAAATTCAGTATGAAAGATGTCAGCTAGAACCTTAGTGGTCATTAAGCCTTGTCTTCCTTATCCCAGATACTGAAGGCAGTTTAGAAGGGGATGACAACAAAGTAACTGCAGCAAAAGACAAGAATGGGACAGAGCAGGGCCTGGAGTAACACTGACTCACAGACTGCAAAAGCCCACCCTTGGAACAAGCTGGCAGTTTGTTCCACTCTGCTTGCACAGCTGGGATGGGATCTGGGGATGTGGACCCCTGTTCAAAGTCACTCAGGTGATTTTGATGGGCAAACAGAACTACTTCTCTAAATGGCCAATTTTTTTTAAAAAAAAAAAAAAAGATGATAGTCAAAATCTGGAATTACATTAAGGGCTGAGTTGAAACCTGGATCACATTATGTTTCCTGTATACTATTAAGGTAGGTATGATGTCCTGGATAGCATTTTTAAAACTCAGGTAAGTTTCATGGGGCTTTTCTTATAAGAAAATTCAGTAAGACAGTATACCAAACCCCAATGTAAAAATAAGTTTATTTTATGTATACAATAGTTCTTACAGCCTGTAAATATTCAACATTATTCCATTTAAACATTGTTTTTAACAGCTGTCTACCTTGTTCTGATTTTCTAAAGCTTCACACTATATAGGCTGGGCATGATGGCCCACGCCTGTAATCTCAACACTTTGGGAGGCCGATGAGGGTGGATCACTTGAGGTCAGGAGTTTGAGCCAGCCTGGCCAACATGGCAAAATCCCATCTCTACTAAAAATACGAAAATTAGCCAGGCATGGTGGTGCACATCTGAAATCCCAGCTACTTGGGAGGCTGAGGCAGGAAAACCGCTTGAACCCAGGAGATGGAGGTTGCAGTGAGCCAAGATTGCACCACCACACTCTAGCCTGGGCGACAAAACAAAACTCTCAGAAAAAATAAAGTAAAATTAAATTTTAAAAAAGCTTCACACTCTAAACCTTAATTTTAATGACATTTGCCTAGTCAATAGACAAGCCTTATGTCTTTTTCTGGTAATAAACTGGCCTTATGTGTTCAGTTTGCTTTCATATTTAAGTCTTTCCTGAATTGCTGTCGTCATTCGACAGCAGTTGCATGGCGCCTTGCTAGCTGTCAAAGTAGATTTCGTCCCCAAATGGATATCTGTAATGAAAGAATACAAAGGAGAAATTTTACTTAAAATTTTTTAAAAATAATTTTTGTTTTTGGATTAAAAGACAATAACTGCAAGCAGCATTAATTCCACTCACAGTTACAGTCCATCACCTGGGGATTCACTACGTTTCAGAATCAGATCACAGATCAAAAGACAGCTCTCACCATGGGGGCATATTCCCCAATCAGTGTGAACACATCTTGTCCCCAGAGGACTACTTTATATGCATGGATGTTCACAAATTTATTCTAAACCACAGGTGTCTGTCAGAATTCATTTGTTACTTGCCCACTGTGTTAAAAATCTTAAAATCCTTTTGCACTTCTTAGAAAAAATAACCTTTCTGATGAAATACTAAAGATGCTTGCAGTATTAAACTAGAATATGTTAACATGTATAATTTTTTTGAGACAAGGTCTTGCTTTGTCACCCAGGCTGGAGTACAGTGGCTCAATCATAACTCACTGCCACCTTGCGATCCCCCTGCCTCAGCCTTCCAAGTAGCTGGGACTACAGGCATGTACCACCATGCCTGGCTAGTTTTATTTTTAGTAGAGACAAGGTCTTGCTTTGTCGCACAGGCTGGTCTTGAATTCCTAGGCTTAAGTCATCATCCTGCCTTGACCTCCCAAAGTGCTGGGATTGTAGGCATGAGCCACTGCACCTGGCCTAAAATGAAATTGTTACAGGCATGTAAGTAACACTTCTTGGATCCAAAATGTGTATTCTGCATTTTATATATTAAAAAAAAAAAAAATCAAAAAGTGCTTGGGATACAAACGTCTGCATGAAAATTTAAAGACTTTATTCCTGGCTGGTATCATTTTTAGTTAGCAGCTGAACATAACTTGTAGTTGTGAATATGGTTAAAACAAAGGACACCTGATGTATATGAAATCTGCTAGCTAAGGACAGGTACAAAATTTATGCGTTGCTTTTTAAAAAGTTTAAAATGTAGAATCAGGAGAAGGGCACAAAAAAGAAAAAAAATGTTTAAAATGAGGAATGCTTTTGATGATGATCAGAAAGACTAAAGTGCTGGCTCATGGCCTGTCTGCAGTTAAGGAAGGCACCAAACTCTATTTTTTCCTCATCATGGTATTCTTCTCTGTGTAGAGATCTCTAAAAATTAAAACGTCCTGTGGACAAATATGATTTGCTATAATATAAATAAGATACACTAATATCTAATAGTCTCCACTGCTAGGATTCTGAGTAACAAGAAAAAGAGGTATTATAAAAAGCCCATACACTTCATCTGTTGGGAACAGAAAGAAAGTCATTTTCAGTTGACTGACACTGTAAAACAGATTACCAATATAACAAGCTATGTTATTTAAATTGCCCTGGCAGTCTTCAGTTTTGTCTAAGTAAACAAAGTAAAAGGGAAAATAAGGATGCAGGCCTAGTAATAGCTGCAGAAAAGATGAAACTACAAAGCCACAATGACCTGTGGGCAGCCTACACAGTGACCAGCTGAGGTGTCAGACTGATCCTGGTAACGCATACTCCATGGCTGCAGGAAGATGCTGGAGTGCATCAAGTGGGTGGTCGGAACTACAGTGGATTCCACTAGGCAACGTAAGTTGGTTAGTGGGTTCCTGTACGTGCCGAACAATAAAATTTCTTTTCCAATGTCCCCCATTCCAACTGGCCTCCTTAACTATCCAGATCAGTGATGCCTGCCATCTGTTCATCTTAAAACATAAATTCTGAGACCGTTTTCTAAAATTAGCACTTCCTACTACATATCAAAGATGAAATCAAAAGCTTTTATACACATACATGTGTGTGTTAATTCTAATTGTCAGTAAAAATGTGAATGTTGAAGTTGGCACCTGTGTAGTAATCAGACTACTTGCAGGTAAGAGAGAATAGAGAGTATACTTTACAAAGCTCAAAGAAGACTTGAGAGCTGTTGCTTGCTGCTGACTGGATCCTGTCCATGTGGTCCAGCCTTACTTGTTGCTGGGCTGCATGTGCTGCCTTGGTCTGGGCTGCCCTCGGCTTCCGACGTGAGCTGGGCCTCTTCTGCTGCAGGTGGACCTTCTGTATTCCCTGATGTGTCTTGGCCAGAGACAGGCTTAGCAGACTGGCTGCTTTCAGCACTGCTTTCTTTCAGTGTGCCTTCCCCAGGAATTCCACCAATCTCCGTGGGCTTTGTATCCAAAACAGGTGATTTATGCTATAAAGTACAAAATTACATTTTGTTTTAACCATTTAATGTAATGTGGAGTCTTAGTAATCAAACATACCTTACAAGTTCCCACCTAAATGCGTTGTAGCGAGCTCGACTCTGTCAAATCCAGGGTCCAGTGCTGGATTATAATTATATAAATGTTATTAAAACCTCACCATACTCTACAGGAGAACTCCCACGGAGGAGTGGGAACACTTAGGGCATACTCGGGGTCTAGTGGCCCAGCTTAGAAGGGGTCAAGAGAATTGGTAATCAGTATTGTTAATTTATCTTGCCTGGTGAGAATAATTCATTTGACAAATATTTATTAAGCATATATTAAGTTCTAAGTGTTAGGGATACCGCAGGAACAAAATACATAAAACTGTTCTCACTGGAACTTATATTTAGGTTAGAAGAAAATCACAAGTATGATATATATGTTGAATTAAGGGGGCTATGTAGAAAAAGCAGAAAAGAGATGAGTGCTGAATGTGGGGTGGGCTGGTAGGGTCAAATTACAGTTTAAGGTGGTCTGAAAAAGTGACGAGGCTGGGCATGGTGGCTCACACCTGTAATCCCATCACTTTGGGAGGCCAAAGTGAGAAGAGTGCTTGAGGCCAGGAGTTTGAGACCAGCCTGGGAAACAGCAAGCCCCCCATCTCTACGAAAAATAAAAAATATTAGCCAGGCATGATGGCATATGCCTATATTCCTAGTTACACAGAAGGCTGAGGTAGAAGGATTGCTTGAGCCCAGGATTTTGACTCTGCAATAGCTATCACACCACTGCACCCCAGCCTTGGCTGGCGTGAGACCTGTCTCCAAAAATAATAAAAATGAGTAAAGGCCTGAAGAAAGTTACCATATGCTATATGAATGAACACTGTAAAAGAGTGAATGGCAGGTACAAAAGCTCTCAGTTCAAGGAACAGTCAGGAGCCCTTGGGCTGAAGCACAGTGAGCATGGAGGGACAACAGGAGGTGACCAGAGAGGCAGTGGATGTGGCGGAAGGGGAGACCAAGGAGGCTTCTAGGCCATTGTGATTAAGCGGCTTTCCCCTCAAGTGAGATGAAGTCACTGGAAGACTTCTGAGATGGGTGACAGGTAACAGTCACCCAGGCTAGAGTGCAGTGGCATCATCTCAGCTCACTGCAACCTCTGCCTCCTGGATTCAAGTAATTCTGCTTTAGCCTCCCAAATTAGCTGGGATTACAGGTGTGCATCATCAGGCCTGGCTAATTTTTTTGTATTTTTAGTAGAGGGGGGGTTTTGAACTGCAGACCTCAAGTGGTCCACCCGCCTTGGCCTCCCAAAGTGCTGGTAAGCTACCACGCCTGGCCCATCTTAAGGTTTTCTAGGTACATATAGATATGTTTTATTATTATTTTTTTTTATTTATTTATTTATTTATTTATTTTTTATTTATTTATTTATTTATTTATTTATTTATTTTTTTATTGCATTTTAGGTTTTGGGGTACATGTGAAAAACATGCAAGGTTGTTGCTTAGGTGCATACGTGGCAGTGTGATTTGCTGCCTTCCTCCCCTTCACCCATATCTGGCATTTCTCCCCATGCTATCCCTCCCCAATTCCCCACCCCCCCGCTGTCCCCCCCACTCCCCCACAACAGACCCCCATGTATAGTGCTCCCCTCCCTGTGTCCATGTGTTCTCCTTGTTCAACACCCGCCTATGAGTGAGAACATGTGGTGTTTGATTTTGTGTTCTTGTGTCAGTTTGCTGAGAATGATGTTTTCCAGGTTCATCCATGTCCCTACAAAGGACGCGAACTCCTTGTTTTTAATGGCTGCATAATATTCCATGGTGTATATGTGCCACATTTTTCCTGTCCAGTCTATCATCGATGGGCATTTGGGTTGGTTCCAGGTCTTTGCTATTGTAAACTGTGCTGCAATGAACATTCGTGTGCATGTGTCCTTATAGTAGAACGATTTATAATCCTTTGGATATATGCCCAGTAATGGGATTGCTGGGTCAAATGGAATTTCTATTTCTAGGTCCTTGAGAAATCGCCACACTGTTTTCCACAATGGTTGAACTAATTTACACTCCCACCAACAGTGTAAAAGTGTTCCTATTTCTCCACATCCTCTCCAGCATCTGTTGTCTCCAGATTTTTTAATGATTGCCATTCTAACTGGTGTGAGATGGTATCTCAATGTAGTTTTGATTTGCATTTCTCTAATGGCCAGTGATGATGAGCATTTTTTCATATGCTTGTTGGCCTCATGTATGTCTTCTTTTGTAAAGTATCTGTTCATGTCCTTCGCCCACTTTTGAATGGGCTTGTTTGTTTTTTTCTTGTAAATCTTTTTTAGCTCGTTGTAAATTCTGGATATCAGCCCTTTGTCAGATGGGTAGGCTGCAAAAATTTTTTCCCATTCTGTTGGTTGCCGATTCACTCTATTGACTGTTTCTTTTGCTGTGCAGAAGCTGTGGAGTTTGATTAGGTCCCATTTGTCTATTTTGGCTTTTGTTGCCAATGCTTTTGGTGTTTTGGTCATGAAGTCCTTGCCTACGCCTATGTCCTGAATGGTTTTGCCTAGGTTTCCTTCTAGTGTTTTTATGGTGTTAGGTCTTATGTTTAAGTCTTTAATCCATCTGGAGTCAATTTTAGTGTAAGGTGTCAGGAAGGGGTCCATTTTCTGCTTTCTGCATATGGCTAGCCAGTTTTCCCAACACCACTTATTGAACAGGGAATCCTTTCCCCATTGCTTGTTTTTATCAGGTTTGTCAAAGATCAGGTGGTTGTAGATATGTTGTGTTGCCTCCGATGCCTCTGTTCTGTTCCATTGGTCTATATCTCTGTTTTGGTACCAGTACCATGCTGTTTTGATTACTGTAGCCTTGTAGTAGAGTTTGATGTCTGGTAGTGTGATGCCTCCTGCTTTGTTCTTTTTGCTTAGAATTGACTTGGCTATGCGGGCTCTCTTTTGGTTCCATATGAAGTTTAAGGTGGTTTTTTCCAGTTCTGTGAAGAAGGTCATTGGTAGCTTGATGGGGATAGCATTGAATCTGTATATTACTTTGGGCAGTATGGCCATTTTCACGATATTAATTCTTCCTAACCATGAACATGGAATGTTTCTCCATCTGTTTGTGTCCTCTCTTATTTCGTTGAGCAGTGATTTGTAGTTCTCCTTGAAGAGGTCCTTTACATTCCTTGTTAGTTGTATTCCTAGGTATTTTATTCTCTTTGTAGCGATTGTGAATGGCAGTTCGTTCTTGATTTGGCTCTCTTTAAGTCTGTTATTGGTGTATAGGAACGCTTGTGATTTTTGCACATTGATTTTGTATCCTGAGACTTTGCTGAAGTTGCTTATCAGTTTCAGGAGCTTTTGGGCTGAGATGATGGGGTCTTCTAGATATACAATCATGTCGTCTGCAAATAGAGACAATTTGACTTCCTCCTTTCCTAATTGAATACCCTTTATTTCTTTTTCTTGCCTGATTGCTCTGGCTAGAACTTCCAGTACTATATTGAATAGGAGTGGTGAGAGAGGGCATCCTTGTCTAGTGCCAGATTTCAAAGGGAATGCTTCCAGTTTTTGCCCGTTCAGTATGATATTGGCTGTCGGTTTGTCGTAAATAGCTTTTATTATTTTGAGATACGTTCCATCGATACCTAGTTTATTGAGGGTTTTTAGCATAAAGGGCTGTTGAATTTTGTCGAAGGCCTTCTCTGCATCAATTGAGATAATCATGTGGTTTTTGTCTTTGGTTCTGTTTATGTGGTGAATTACATTTATAGACTTGCGTATATTGAACCAGCCTTGCATCCCCGGGATGAATCCTACTTGATCATGGTGGATAAGCTTTTTGATGTGCTGTTGTAATCGGCTTGCCATTATTTTATTGAAGATTTTTGCATCTATGTTCATCATGGATATTGGCCTGTAGTTTTCTTTTCTTGTTGAGTCTCTGCCAGGTTTTGGTATTAGGATGATGTTGGTCTCATAAAATGATTTGGGAAGGATTCCCTCTTTTTGGATTATTTGGAATAGTTTCAGTAGGAATGGTATCAGTTCCTCTTTGTATGTCTGGTAGAATTCGGCTGTGAACCCATCTGGGCCTGGGCTTTTTTTGGGTGGTAGGCTCTTAATTGCTGCCTCGACTTCAGACCTTGTTATTGGTCTATTCAGGGTTTCGACTTCTTCCTGGTTTAGGCTTGGCAGGAGGCAGCTGTCCAGGAATTTATCCATTTCCTCCAGGTTTTCTAATTTATGTGCATAGAGTTGCTTGTAATAATCTCTGATGATGGTTTGAATTTCTGTGGAATCTGTGGTGATATCGCCTTTGTCATTTTTTATTGCATCTATTTGGTTATTCTCTCTTTTCTTTTTTATTAGTCTGGCTAGTGGTCTGTCTATTTTGTTGATCTTTTCAAAAAACCAGCTCCTGGATTTATTGATTTTTTGAAGGGTTTTTCGTGTCTCTATCTCCTTCAATTCTGCTTTGATCTTAGTTATTTCTTGTCTTCTGCTAGGTTTTGAGTTTTTTTGATCTTGCTCCTCTAGCTCTTTCAATTTTGACGATAGGGTGTCAATTTTAGATCTCTCCTTTCTTCTCATGTGGGCACTTATTGCTATATATTTTCCTCTAGAGACTGCTTTAAATGTGTCCCAGAGATTCTGGTATGTGGTGTCTTCATTCTCGTTGGTTTCGAAGAACGTCTTTATTTCTGCCTTCATTTCATTGTTTATCCAGTCAACATTCAGGAGAAAGTTGTTCATTTTCCATGAGGCTGTGCGGTTCTGGGTTGGTTTCTGAATTCTGAGTTCTAACTTGATTGCACTGTGGTCTGAGAGACTGTTTGTTATGGTTTCCGTTCTTTTGCATTTGCTGAGGAGTGATTTACTTCCAATTATGTGGTCAATTTTAGAGTAGGTGTGATGTGGTGCTGAGAAGAATGTATATTCTGTGGATTTGGGGTGGAGAGTTCTGTAAATGTCTATTAGGTTTGCTTGTTCCAGGTCTGAGTTCAAGTCCTGGATATCCTTGTTAATTTTCTGTCTCGTTGATCTGTCTAATATTGACAGTGGTGTGTTGAAGTCTCCCACTATTATTGTGTGGGAGTCTAAGTCTCTTTGTAAGTCTTTAAGAACTTGCCTTATGTATCTGGGTGCTCCTGTATTAGGTGCATATATATTTAGGATCGTTAGCTCTTCTTGCTGCATTGATCCTTTTACCATTATGTAATGTCCTTCTTTGTCTCTTTTGATCTTTGTTGCTTTAAAGTCTATTTTATCAGAGATGAGAATTGCAACTCCTGCTTTTTTTTGCTCTCCATTTGCTTGGTAAATCTTCCTCCATCCCTTTATTTTGAGCCTTTGTGTATCCTTGCATGCGAGATGGGTTTCCTGGATACAGCACACTGATGGGTTTTGGCTTTTTATCCAATTTGCCAGTCTGTGTCTTTTGATTGGGGCATTTAGTCCGTTTACATTTAGGGTTAATATTGTTATGTGTGAATTCAATCCTGTCATTTTGGTGCTAGGTGGCTGTTTTGCCCTTTGGTTGATGCAGATTCTTCATTGTGTTGATGCTCTTTACCTTTTCATGTGTTTTTGGAGTGGCTGGTACTGGTTGTTCTTTTCTATGTGTAGTGCCTCCTTCAGGAGCTCTTGTAGAGCTGGTCTGGTGGTGATGAACTCTCTGAGTTCTTGCTTGTTCACAAAGGATTTTATTTTTCCTTCACTTATGAAGCTTAGTTTGGCTGGATACGAAATTCTGGGTTGAAAGTTCTTTTCCTTAAGGATGTTGAATATCGGCCCCCACTCTCTTCTGGCCTGTAGGGTTTCTGCTGAGAGATCTGCAGTGAGTCTGATGGGCTTCCCTTTGTGGGTAACCCGACCTTTCTCTCTGGCTGCCCTTAGTATTTTCTCCTTCATTTCAACCCTGGCGAATCTGATGATTATGTGTCTTGGGGTTGCTCTTCTAGAGGAGTATCTTTGTGGTGTTCTCTGTATTTCCTGGACTTGAATCTCGGCCTGCCTTGTTAGGTTGGGGAAGTTTTCCTGGATAATATCCTGAAGAGTATTTTCCAGCTTGGATGCATTCTCTTCGTCACATTCAGGTACACCTATCAAACGTAGATTAGGTCTTTTCACATAGTCCCATATTTCTTGTTGACTTTGTTCATTCCTTTTTACCCTGTTTTCTCTAATCTTGCCTTCTCGTTTTATTTCATTGAGTTGATCTTCGACCTCTGATATCCTTTCTTCTGCTTGGTCAATTCGGCTGTTGAAACTTGTGCATGCTTCACGAAGTTCTCGTGTTGTGTTTTTCAGCTCCATCAATTCGCTCATATTCCTCTCTAAGTTGTCCATTCTTGTTAGCATTTCGTCAAGTCTTTTTTCAAGGTTCTTAGTTTCTTTGCATTGGGTTAGAACATGTTCTTTTAGCTCACGGAAGTTTCTTATTATCCACTTTCTGAAAGCTGATTCTGTCATTTCATCACACTCATTCTCCGTCCAGTCTTGTTCCCTTGCTGGTGGGGAGTTGTGATCCCTTGTAGGAGGAGGAGTGTTCTGGTTTTGGGTGTTTTCATCCTTTTTGCGCTGGTTTCTTCCCATCTTTGTGGATTTTTCCACCTGCTGACTTTGTAGTTGTTGTCTTTCTGATTTTGTTAATTTTAAGTCTGCTGTGGCAGAACTCATAAACCCCCTGCTCTTCCCCCGAGGTGTTCTGTCCCAGGGAGTTACTGTTTTCTGATGTTCCCCTGTGCGGTTGCTGTTTTCCCTGCCCACAAGGTGGCAGCCTAGTCACACTCAGGTTGCAGAGGCTTCGCTAAGCTGCTGTGGGCTCCACCCAGCTTCCGTGTGAACTTCTGGGTGTAGTTAGAACTGCTTCCGCTATGTTGGCCCGCCCCTGTAGTGACGGAGTCTCTGTAGTGGCGGATTGCCTTGGTACAGAACAGCAGGGTGCCTATGGAGAACGCCCCTCCTCCACAGAGCTGGACCGTCCCGGTTTCAGTTGTGTTTCAGGTCTTCTTGCTGGGTAAGAGGGGACACCGTCTCATCCGATCTGCCTCCGGAGCCGCTGCGTTGGCTAAAGCCTCGGCTCTGAGATTCGTGGCGCTGGCCTGGCTCCCCGTTTCAGCTCCCCTTGCTGGCTTATAGGGGACTCAGACTCTCTCACTTTATACAGTGAGCCGTTGCCTCAGGGTGCCGGCCCAGCGGCTGCGCCGTTCAAGCCAGCGGCGCCAGCGGCGCTGGCGACCCGTGTGGCTTCTCTGCGTGTGAATCTCCTGTTCTGTGGGCAGTAAAAATCAGTCTGGAAATACGGCGTCCACTCACCCTCTGTGCTTTCTCTCGGAGCTGCATTCCCGAGTTCCTCCTAAGCGGCCATCTTGGATCTCCCCGATTCTGTTTTATTATTTTTATATGAACTCTATGGGAAAGGATTCTATAGTTTCCCAGATTCTATTATGCTCATAACTATTTCAAAGGTTTACAGCTGCAACTTAAACTTTTCAGGTGACAATAAAAAAGACTGATTATGGTGAGAAACTTCTCACCATTCTACAGGTAAAAAGTACAGTCTAGCCAGCCAATGACACAGAAGATTTAGAGAAGCAATGTTTTTGATACCTGGCCCCAGTCTACTCTTGCATCCAGCTAAGCCTTTAGGGCTCTCTACTGCCCCTTCCCTAGAGCTCCAGGCCTTCAGTGATGCCTCTTCTCTGATTTCTTCAAAGACAGAAATTTCAGTCATGCTCACATGCTGGCTTCCCATGAAGGTTCCCATGAATTACCATCTGTTCTAAGAAACTACTGTTACATTGTATTTTACATAAAAGTTAAATCTAATTTTATTTCTTCTAAGGAAGCTGAACTAACTGTTGACCAGAAAGGGGAGAGCGAGAGTGACTTAATTATAGGGTAAAAGAACAAAGACAATCGGAACTCTTCGAGAAGGATTTAGGACCAGTAATGAAGGGACCGCAGAATAAACAGTTGCTGACTTACAGTGGGTACCACCGTGGGATGCTCTCGTGCCTCTGCGTCTGGTAAATCAAATGCCCGAAGCACTTCAGGGCTCCTGTTGCCAGTCTGAAATTTCAAGTCAACATCTCTCTCTCTCAAAATCTCTCTTCTACTCTCATATGTTTTGGCATAAGGGCCTTGCTCAATGGGGCCAGTTTGGCCTCTATAATGGAAATCTGCATCACCTGCTCCACCATCGAGTCTGTAATCAATTTCCTTCTGCCATCTTCTATCCCGTGGCTGACATGCCAGGGGAGGTTCTCTCTCAGGACCACCTATATGTCTCAGCACAGGAACTGATTTTCCAGCACCGTAGCAGAAACTCTATAAGGAAAAGAAATACATTTTCCTGAGGACTTAATGGCTAACTTACAAAGAAGTTATGAGGCATTTTATTCAAAGTGTTAACAAAATTATGTAAATATAATTTAACTTGTAGCATTTAGACATAATCATTAATTTGTAATACAAGGCCAGAGTAATTTAATACATCACTCAGTATTCAGTAGACATTTTAATCAGCTAGACACATTCTGACTGAACTGTAACAATGGCAGGCTGAAGCCTAGATATTTAAATTAGTAGGTTCTAGTTGTCTGATAATTATTCATGTTTCTAGATTCATGCCCATCATAAAAGGTAAATGCTAAAAGTAAAGTTGTGTATCATTATGTAAACAATCTCTGTACATTTGTTTTTTACAAATACAAACTAGGCTTAAGTTACAGCTAAAATTCAACAGGTTTCGATTCACATTCCCTGGGAAAAAGTAGGCAGCAATTCTGACAGTGTGGCCCAGGGACCCCTCGCTATGAGATCAAAACTTTTCATGATACAAAGACATTGTCTTTCTCACTGTCCCCTCATGAGTGCACAAGGGAGTGTTCCAGAGGCTACAGTGACAGCCACACTCGGACTCATGGGATATGTGGTTGTGTATACAGTGCCCATATTTTTAAAATTTGTTTTAACTCCTAACATGTAAATATCAATAAATATCATCACCTTAAAAGCTGTTTGTGGGCTTCAATTTTTAAGACTACAGAGGTCCCGAGAACAAAAACTTTGAAAATATCTGTACTAGTTTTTCAAATACTACTATTTGAAGACAGAAGCAGCAAAAATCAAAGAGCGAAACTTTCCTTAGGGAGCACATGGAACAAAACAGATGGTGAAGATTCTGCTGATAATTTCAGTTTCAGAAACTAAACTACGACTATAGAACTAATGTCACCTAACAAAGTACCATCAACCACTGAGTCTGGAATCACAAGCCAAAAAACAAAACCAAAAAAGGAATGATTTCAAAGTGAATAGAGCATAGGACATCATCTTGTATCCTTAGGGAGGAGAATTTCCCATGGCACATCTAAGTTCTTTTTGTTTTATGCAACTGCTTTACTTGGGTAATAGCTAAAAAATTGACAGCAAAAAACACTGAACAGACCATGGATGAATGACGAGTAATATTTCTTCTTAATAAATGCCTGCTCCTAGATCCCCAAACTCTTTCTCGGCATACCCAGGTTCTTCCAGATCCCTTTCTGGTTCTGTGTCAAACTCAATGCTCTTCCCTTCTCAGTGCTGCAAAAACTCAGACTAGAAATAAGAGGGCCCCTTTCTCAAGGAGGCAGTAATCAACTTCCTATTTCCTGTGTATTAATTCACCAAGGTTAAAGAACAAATTTAAAAAGACGTTATTATTCTAAACCACTACTACAACGTATGCAATCAAACTAGAAAACTACTTTCTTGATTAGGAAAATATACAGGTAAGTCCAGGCTAGCCAACATAGTGAAATCCCATTTCTACTAAAAATACAAAAATCAGCTGGGCATGGTGGCGCATGCCTGTAGTCTCAGCTACTCAGGAGGCTGAGGCAGAAGAATCGCTTGAACCCAGAAGGCGGAGGTTGTAGTGAGCCAAAATCGCACTGCTGCATCCCAGTCTAAGCAACACAGCGAGACTCCATCTCAAAAAACAAAACAAAAAAAGGAAAAATATACAAGTATAATAAATCTGTATCACTTAGAGGGGCAGAGGGGAGGAAAAAAAGTCTATATCACTGGAAAATCATCTTCTCATTAAGCGTATCTTAGCCTGATTTACAAAATCAAAGAACCCCAATAATTTTAGCATTGCCTTTTTTCTGTAAATCTTGCTAAGTATTGACAGTGCTAATATATTAATACTAACCAGGACAGCTAATGCCATAATCATCAGCACTGGAACATGAAGCAGCGTTGGAATTTCCTTCATGAGTGCTTTAATAAATTCCCCAGTTCCTTTTCCAATGTGCTTCAGTGGCTCCGTTACAAATGTGGTGAATGTAACTGCAAGCGCCTAAAACAAGAGAAAAGCAAAAACTTAATTTTCTCCTCACAGGACTAAAGAACAGAATGAGTCAAAATTCATTGTGTACTGAGGTTACATAAATTAAAATGTGCCATTTTTAATGTGAAAATCACTGTGCAATAATATTTTTTCTTGGACAAAGGCTTCTTATCAGCAAAATAACACAATTTCTTTAAAATACAAGCGATTTCTGACTTACTTTGTATAAGTAATTTTTACAAAATATATGCTCTACCTTTGTTGGTGGGACCAACCAAATAGGGTTGACTAGTAAGAGCTCATAGTATTTTTGGCATGGGTCATCCTTATAGGTCCATGAAGTTCTCAACCATTCTGTTTAGAGAAACAGACAAAACACTGATCATTTTTTTAATGTTGCATTTCATCCCCAAATAAGACATTACTTTGGTTTTGATCCTCCCTGACCACCCACAAATGCTGATTTTTAAATTTTTTCATCTTATGTCCAAAACCATGTTTAAAAAATCCATTCAAATTATACATGTTTTATGCAGATAAATTATATTTTATAAAAATGTCTACAAGGTAAATACTTTAAAAGCAATGCTTCACACACACAAATGAGTACAGGTAAAATGGGAAGTCTAAATAAGACTGGTGGATTGTATCAAAGTCAATACTGGTTTGATACTGTTTTGTTTTTTTGAGATGGAGTCTCTGTCACCCAGGCTCCAGTACAGTGGCGCAATCTCAGCTCACTGCAACCTCCACCTCCCAGGTTCAAGCGATTCTCCTCCCTCAGCCTCTCAAGTAGCTGAGATTACAGGCGTGTGCCACCACACCCAGCTAATTTTTTGTATTTAGTAGAGATGGGGTTTCACCATGTTAGCCAGGATGGTCTCAACCTCCTGACTTCGTGATCCACCCATCTCAGCCTCCCAAAGTGCTAGGATTACAGGCGTGCGCCACTGCGCCCAGCCCGATATTATACTATTAAGGCTGTGTAACATGTTACCATTGCGGGAAAATGGAGAAAGGGCACACAGACTCTTTCTGTAGTATTTCTTACAACTGCCTGTGAATCCACAATTACCTCAATAAATCTTTAATTTAAAAAGCCAGTTCTTTATGGAGTTTACAAAATAAAGTAGAACACTGGTTCTAATTTTTCCAAGTCAGGCTTATATACATTGGGAAACTAGCCCGAGCTAGACGAGGCATTTCACTGTCCACTAAAGTCAGGAAGCAAGGCTGAATTGGTTTAGTTCCCACAACTTTTTTTTTTTTCTTTTCTGAGACGGAGTCTCACTGTGTTGCCCAGGCTGTAGTGCAATGGTGCGATCTCGGCTCACTGCAGCCTCCGCCCTCCCAGGTTCAAGCGATTCTCCTGCCTCAGCCTCCTGAGTAGCTGGGATTACAAGTGCACACCACCATGCTTGGCTAATTTTTTGTATTTTTAGTAGAGATGGGGTTTCACCGTGTTGGCCAGGCAGGTCTCGAACTCTTCACATCGTGATCCGCCCACCTCAGCCTCCCAAAGTGCTGGGATCCACAACTTTTTAAGAAACATTTATTTTGGAACCCATCTATAGAATTCTGTGTCAGTCATGGACTTGCATTTATAAAATGCCTTAGAACATTATTAAACCATCCCCATTGCTAGATATACACAACCAGAGGTAGTGAGCATTCATGAGAATGTTTATAAAATGTGAAAGAATAAAAAACTCAACACGTTTTCCTTTAGTTGAAGTATAGTAAAGCTACAACATAAAATTTCACAAGTCAATATAAGGACATCAAACTTAAAATGGCTATTAATTCACATATACATTCATTCACTTGTTTAATAAACTTCTATTGAGGACCTAGAATATACCAGACACTGTGCTAAGGACGACACGAACAAAAGTGAGCACTGGATCCTTCACAGTCTAATGATGGAAGACAGATAATATCACAGTCAACACATACACAACTTCTACTCCTTCCCTGTGACTTTACATGAACACAAAAAGCCACTGGTTTTATTTTTATTTTTTTAACTTTTTCAGGCAAGTGCTCAGTGTGAAGGTCACTGGTTTTAAACCTGAAATGCTTCTTGCATGTTCTTCTGATATTAAAGATTCAGTCATGAGAAGCCTCCTCTGTTATTTTATCATTTTCTTTGTTCTATGTTCTCTCATTCTCAGAATTTCTATTAAAATAAGGCCAAGTGCACAAACACCTTACCCCAGATACTTCCAGTCCAGTCCATCTTCTCGGCACACACATTGTTAAATGGCTCCATCTTGGCAACTTCAGCCTGATGCTGTGCAAAAGCTAGCTGACCAAAAGGGAACCAGGAGAAGCCATTACCAATGAAGGTTAGGCCTACACATCCAAAAGACCTTCACTCCAAGAGTGTCTTTACCATTCATCCAAATCAGACTCTTTTAAATTTTTTAATTAAAATAAACAATTTTTTTTTCTGAGACAGAGTCTCACTCTATCGCCCAGGCTGGTGTGCAGTGGCATGATCTCAGCTCACTGCAACCTCCACCTCCCGAGTTCAAGCGATTCTCCTGCCTCAGCCTTTCAAGTAGCTGGGATTACAGGCACCCGCTACCACGCCCAGCTAATTTTGGTATTTTTAGTAGAGATGGGGTTTACCATGTTGGCCAGGCTGGTCTCAAACTCCTGACCTAAAGTGATCTGCCCACTTCGCCCTCCCAAAGTGCTGGACTGTAAGAAAACATATTATTTTTAAAGAGTAGCTATTTTCAGCTCATGGAAAAGTACAGCCTTAATGCAACAAGTAACTATGCATAAAGTAGTACTAACTCCAACTGACTTCTCTGTAAGTAATTATAATGAAAAAGGAAAACTTGACTAAAAATATTGTTTTTAAATATTAGTTCAACCGGGTGTGGTGGCATGCACCTGCAGTCCCAGATACTCAGGAGGCTGAGGCAGGAGAAACACTTGAACCCCACAGGCAGAGGTGCAGTGACCTGAGATTTTGCCATTGCACTCCAGCCTGGGGGACTGGACAAATTAAATGACTACTTCTTATTTTTATTTTATTTTTGAGTCAGAGTCTTGCTCTGTCGCCCAGGCTCAAGTGCAGTGGCACAATTTGGCTCACTACATCCTCCACCTCCCGGGTTCAAGCAATTCTCTGCCTCAGCCTCCCCAGTAGCTGGGATTACAGGTGCCCGCCACCACGCCTGGCTAATTTTTCTATTTTAATAGAGATGGGGTTTCACCATGTTGGCCAGCCTGGTCTTGAACTCCTGACCTCGTGATCCAACCACCTTGGCCTCCCAACCCACATCCAAGGCAAGATTGCTCTCAATGGATTAGTATTCTCTTATTGTGAATAAATGTGTTAAAACTGTAAAACTCTCCACCCATGTAATACCTTATATAAATATATCCAATTCCATCCCAAACTGAACAGAAAGCTGATGATTAAAACACGCCTCAATTGAGTGTACCAACGTACATACGTCCACAGCTCGGTAGCCACTAAAACCACGATGCAGAGCAGACATAGAAGTACCTCAAAACAGAGAGAAGCAGAAATCAGCCACCAAAAACATTCAGGGCCAACTATAAAGAACTGGACTCAAAACACACAAAATCATTTCTACAATTTTGAGGCTTGTTCATCAATACAGCATGAATAATCTAGTACAGGTTCTTAACATAATTATGCTCGAGTTTGGAAAGTATTTAAAAAGGGAACTTAATCACATTGCCCTTGCCCTCATCCCAACTTACCATTAACACATTATATGGATCCACTCCAAAGGAATCTTCAAATCGCCACTTCCATGTTTCAAAATCATGAAGCTTAAAATTAATTAAAATATCACTTAGTGCATCATCCAAGGCACCTGGTTTCCAGTCTTCTCCACTGAGAAACTTCTGTATTTCTAACAAAGTTTCTCTTTTAAGGATAATCTCGGCATCATAATGCATATCGCCTTTGTTTTCACCAGGCTAAATGAAATTTACCAAAAACAAACAATAGAAAAAGAGATTTTTATTACTACTTGGTGAACCACCTTAAGACAAACACCAATTTGGAACTAAATAGTAGTTTGCAGTATTTCAAATGTATAAGACTAATAGCCTGGGCAAGGTGGCTCACACCTATAATCCTAGTGCTTTGAGAGGCCACGGTGAGGGGATAGCTTGAAGCCAGGACTTCAAGACCAGCCTGGGCAACAAAGTGAGACGCCCATCTCTACAAAAACTCTGGGTGCAGTGGTGTGGAGAACTGTCTGTGCCCCAGATTTGAGGCTACAGTTAGCTTTGAGCACCCACTGCACTGCAGCCTGGGAGACAGAGCAAGACCCTGTCTCTAAAAAAAATAATATCCACCTGTCTTCACAGGCCAACATGAAAACCAAAGATAATACACGTAAAAAATTTAAAATTCTAGCACTCTATGCAAAAAAGATACTGTAAATTTCACAAAAATACAGTTGATTCTTGCTATTTGCAGTAGTTATCTTCTATAAAGTCACCTCAAACACCGATTAGCAAGTACTGAACCATTACTCCTATAGTAAACATAGGGTTTGGTTCCTGCAAACCTCTGTCATAGCATTTTCATCATTTGATCGTTTTATGTGTGTTTCTGTACATTCCTGTTTAAGGACACCTTATTTAATATATGTATAGTTGACTCATTAACATTGAACATATGGACAACTGTTCTATACCTTATGCCTGACTGAAGCCTGAGTGAAGCCTATCAACCTTCTAGCACTTACAAACACGAGACCTCAGTTCAGCACCGTATCAGAGGGCCATTTTAAACAATGAAATCATGCTGTTTAATGAATATCTCTAAATAAATAAATTTAAAATTTAAAAATCACCACTCTCCCCTCAAAAAAGCATGACAAAATATACCAATAAATAGACCACAAAAAAAGACACTTGTTTGCAGTATGGAAATGAAACAAGAAAACAGTTTCAGTTGTCTTAATCCATCTCAGCCGGGAACGCATGCAACAGGCCACCCAAATTTTGTGCCACACTTCATAGTGTCCAAGAGTAAACACAAACACCTCGAGTATTGACTTTGGGGTTACACAGACTTAATGAGGTCAGTTCATAAATACGGAATCTGTGAAAAATGAGGATCAACTGTGCATCTTTACTTTATGATTCATGGCATGACTTTTCTCTTGCTGACAGTTTTCAGATAGCCTAAAATCTGTATTAGTTCAAGCAAGAAAAATAAGAGGGATCTCAAAGAGCAACAAAATAATGGGTTTCCATGAAATACATATTTATAACTATCTTTATTTGTGTGAGTTCAGCTTAGCAAAATCACTGTAAACAAATTCTGCATTAATTAGCCAGTCGATACAAAAAAATTCCTTTTTCTTTTACAAGAGTAAATACAAGGCCGGGTGTCATGGCTCACGCCTGTAATCCCAGCACTTTGGGAGGCCAAGGCGAGTGGATCACTTGAGGTCAGGAGTTCAAGACCAGCCTGGCCAACATGGTGAAACCCTGTCTCTACTAAAAATACAAAAAAATTAGCTAGTCATGATGGCAAGTGCCTGTAATCCCAGCTATTTGGGAGACAGGCAGGAGAATCGCTTGAACCCAGGAGGCAGAGGTTACAGTGAGCCAAGATCGTACCCCTGCACTCCAGCCTGGTGACAGACTCTGTTTCAAAAAATACAGATATAAAAAAAGTAAATATAAAATGAAAAAAAGTCACAATTATCACAAATCATCAGTAAGCATTCTTAAAAGCCATCATTGATTAATAATAACATGTTTTAAAAATCAGAAACTAAAGATTTTCAGGCATTTCCATCTTTGGTTCAATCTGTTTCCTTATCTAGGTTCTGTTCTACCCTGTACACAGTTGTAAGACTCAAATTAGAGGGTGAACATATGAGAACTCATCTGCTTCTATACTTCCAGAATAAGGTGGCATTGTCAAATTATTCATCTAACATTCCTTTCTCTTTTGGCGACTTCTTACTGTACCAGGAAGATGGGAGTATGGCCGTTTCGCCAGCCTGCACTATGCTGATGTAAGGGCCTTTCATTTTGGGGGATCTGCCTGTGACCACTTCTGGCAGGTGGGGCTCGTAGCCACATCAAGACCAAAGGCTGGTCTCTAACTCTCTAAATCAATTTTGGTGCCATACACGATAGGAAAAAAAAAATCTATGAGCTTTCTAAATGTTGTAAGTTATTATACGTTTTCTTGATGTTTTTACTTCCCAAAGTGAAAACAGTGACTTTTTAAAAATGGACATTTTGGCTGGTGGCTCACACCTGTAATCTCAGCACTTTGGGAGGCCAAGGCAGGCAGATCACCTGAGGTCAGGAGTTCAAGACCAGCCTGGCCAACTGGCAAAACCCCATCTCTACTAAAAATACAAAAATTAGCCAGGCGTGATGGCAGGTGCCTGTAGTCCCAGCTACTCAGGAGGCTGAGTCAGGGAGAACTGCTTGAACCTGGGAGGCAGAGGTTGCAGTGAGCCAAGACTGCACCACAGCACTCCAGCCTGGGCAACAGAGCAAGACTCCGTCTCCAGAAAAAAAGAAATTTTAACAATTATGTGAACAGTATGTTTACAAAGTAGCACTCACCACAATAAACAAGGATAAAAACTACATAAAACACATTTTTCTTTTCCTCAGCATATACTGAGAGAAAACAAGGACTAGGGTCAGGAGAGAATTATCACCCCATCTCCCCAACTCCATTAACTGGTAGAGCAGTGCACAGTTGAGTAAGTAAATCCATACAAACTAGAGGAGAAAGAGCACTCTGCACTGCTCATCTTCTACCAGACCACTGCAAAGCAGTACAGTGGTACCTTTAATCCTTTATGAATAGCTTCTGGTTAAAAAGTCAGTCAGGGGTCTCTGTTAAAAAGCATCATGATGCTTTCACTTCTTTATACTATTTCAAATTAATCAATAAAAATATCCACTATACTGATTAGTATAACACCATCAAATACTCACAAGTCCAAGCTTCCCAGCTTCAATTAAAATCTTATTTAAGTACCTCCTAAAAACAGGATTGCTTTGACTTTCATAGTCTTCCCTCTTTTTCTTTTCACACTCATCAATCTGTAATCATAAAATCAATTCAACATTAGTTACAGTCAGAGTGTAATGTAAGGGTTAAGCTTCTAGCCTAGTGCTGCCATTGAAATCAAGGTAAAGAGCTAGTTGTTTTTATCAAGCTTGCATTTATCAGCTGTAATACATCACAGTGCAGACCTGGCCTGCTTCCCCGTGTTCTCTTTGCAAAGGGCAAGTAGGCAACAAATAAGGAGCACAGAGAAGGACACAGAAGGACGCAGCAGTTTCCTCTGCTTTCAGGCAAGGTTTGTAAAACCATTTTATTTCCAAACCTTAAAGAAACAACTTGGGAAAAGAAAAGAATTTGAGACTCTATTTTACCAAACATGTTTCTTGCAAGGTTTACACAAGTCACAAACAATGGAATAAAAAATTTCTGTAAAAAGGCATTTCTGCACTTTTGCGTGCAACCACACTAGCTCACTATACAATAATACACAAAGTGAAGCAATTTTTTTTTATATTTTTTTTTCTTGTGGCTTCCTCAAATCATGAGAGTAAAGCAAATTTTATCCAAGCACATCTTCCTGCGCACTCAGTTGAGACTATTAACATTTAATAAGAATCACAAGAAGGTGTGTATAGATCTTATTGGGCTATATCTGGATCTCAATGAACAAATTCTCCCACTCTCTCAAGCTGGGACTTATTCACACTAGTTCTTCCCTATCCCTTATCCCCGCTACTTCCCTAAGCCATCAACATTTACCTATTCTACCTTTGATAAGTTTAAGGCCTGCTCTTATCTTCAACCCGACACTGCCTCATTTCAAACCTTCAGCATTGCTGGACCTCTGCAGCCTCCACTGATCACACAGACACCCGCCTTCTCCATTCCAGGCCCCACCACACAGCTACCAGTTCACCCTGCCTACGCAGCCAACTGAAGGCGGCTCCCACAGCAAATAACTACATTCACATCTCTGGACTTATTTATTTTTGCATAAACTCTACTTCAGCTACATTTTTTTAAGAGGATTGGATAAATGAAGGAATGAATAGCGATCACACACTAAATTGTAATAATCCTTTGTAAGAGTAACTCTTTGCTTATAACCTGGTAATAGACACATTTCTTCATTTGCTACATTTGTTGAGAGTTTACAATGCCTCCGAGCTGTGACAGGTGATAGAGAATTAAGATGAATGAAATGTACTCCTTGCACCAAGAAGTTTGCAGTCTGGTAAAGAAGTACAACACAGAGAGGTCAATGTTATTACACGGAAATACAAGGCACTATTAGGAAAACCAAGGCTAGAATAACTAATGGGAAACCAAGGTTAGAGTATCCAAAGAAAAATTTGACATATAAAAATCATATGGTACATGAAAACACTGCAAACACAAATATATCAGCAGAGACAAGAAAACAGAGCAATTTAACATAATATAAAAATATGAAATTTATGAATGAAAAAAACTAACCTTGTAAGTTAAAGAATCAAGTTTGTGATAACATTTCGATATTTCATCAGCATACGCCAAGTCAGGACTGACATCCTTTTCCCCTGAAGTACCATATTCTGCCTAAAACAAAGTAGAGACATTTTATTTCTTTATAGTTTAGTTACAAAAATAACCTTTGGTTAACGAAGACTAAGATTCTGACTTCATCATTTCATGACTCTGAATGTTAGATTCTTAAATTGTACTGAACCACAAAAAAGAAGTTTCAAATGTACATCCTAAAAACTAAAATCAAATTATTTTGCTACTTCAAGGGCTTTATATTCAAAATCAGTAGCGGGTAGGTTTGAAATAATTTCAGATTAACAGTGTCAGGAAAATATTCTGCATAATTGCTAATCATGGACACATGACCCTCATAGCTCTGTGCAAAACAACAGAGCTAGATTATTTCCATCACGGGACTAATAAGGTCTTACATACACATGCACACATTTCTTTTTTAATACCTGAGATTTTCTCATTGTTCCTGAAGCAGCGTCATAGTTAAGCATGTCTGTGGGGTCAATCCAGTCATCATCCTGAGCATAACCAGCTACCAGCAGTAGACATTCACAAAGGAGCAAAGACCACAGCATCCTGTATAAGGCTAAAATAATTTTTAATATATATTATGAAATAGAATTATTTTTAAAATAAAATGGGTTTTGGGTTTTTAAATTTTTTTTAGAGACAGGGTGTTGCTTTGTTGCCCAGACTGGAGTGCAGTGATACAATCGTAGCTTACTGCATCCTCCAACTCCTGAGCTCAAGGGATCCTCCTGGCTAGTTGGGACCACAGGCATGTGCCGCCACACCTGGCTAATTTTTTTTTTAATTTTTAGTAGAGACAGGGTCTCACTACGTTATCCAGGCTGGTCTTAAACTCCTGACGGCCATCCTCCCACCCTGGCCTCCCAAAGTCCTAGGACTGCACCCAGCCGATTGTTTTGTAATGAAAAGTACTTTCTTGTAGAGTTAACACTTTCTGAATAGTAACTAAGGAAGAAGGTATATAAAATAAAAATAAATTGTTCATATATTTTAAAAACATGCATATATACAAAATATGCTCATTAAGATAAGAAAATAGGTATTTTTCCATACGGCCTAGCAATTCCATTCCTAGTCATATACCCAAAAGAAATGAAAATACATATCCACACAAAAACTTGTATATGAATGTTTATAGCAATATTTTTCGTAATAGCCAAAAGACAGAAACAACCCAAATTGCCATCAACAGGGCCAGGTGTGGTGGCTCACACCTGTAATCCCAGCACTTTGGGAGGCCAAGGCAGGTGGACCATTTGAGCTCAGGAGTTCAAGACCAGGCTAAGCAATGGTAAAAAATAACCAAAAAGTTAGCCAGGCAAGGTAGTGCAAGCCTGTGTTCCCAGCCCCTCGGGAGGCTGAGGTGGGTGCATCACTTGAGCCTGGAAGGCGGAGGTTGCAGTGAGCCAAAATCACACCACTGCACTCCAACCTGGGTGACAGAGTGGGATCCCCGTCACAGAAAAAACAATAACAAAAAATTTCCATCAACTGATAAATAAAATGTGGTACAGCCATGCAATGGAATATTATTTGGCCATAATAAGGGATGTAGTACTGACACCATGCGACAACATAGATGAACCTTGAAAATGTTACATTATATGAAAGAAACCAGGTATGAAAGACCACACATTATATGAGTACATATATAAGAAATGTCCAGAATAGGGAAATCTATAGACAGAAAGTAGATTAGTAGGTGGTTAAGGCTGAAGGTTTGGGAGTATAGTAGCTCTTAGAGTACAGGGTTTCCTTTTGAGGTGATGAAAAATGTTCTAAAATTGTGAAAATGGTTGCAAATACATGCAAATATACCAAAAAACACTGAATTATATGCTTTTTTTTTTTTTTTTTTTGAGACACAGTCTCCCTCTGTTGCCCAGGCTGGAGTGCAGTAGCACAATCCCAGCATACTACAGCCTCAACCTCCCAGACTCAAGTGATCTGTCCACCTCAGCCTCCTGAGTAGCTGGGACTACAGGCTTGCACCACCACACCTGGCTAATTTTTTTTAATTAATTAACTTTTTTGTAAAGATAAGGTCTCACTACATTGCCCAGGGTGGTATCAAACTCCTGGGCTCAAGCTATCCTCCCATCTCGGCCTCCCAAAGTGCTGGGATTACAGGCATGAGCCACCGCACCTGGTGGAACTGGACACTTTAAATGGGTAGATTATATAGCATGTGATTTATAGCTCGATAAAGTTAATTTAAAAACAGGCATTTTGCCGGGCGCGGTGGCTCACGCCTGTAATCCCAGCACTTTGGGAGGCCGAGGCGGGTGGATCACGAGGTCAAGAGATCGAGGCCATCCCAGTCAACATGGTGAAACCCCGTCTCTACTAAAAATACAAAAAATTAGCTGGGCATGGTGGTGCGTGCCTGTAATCCCAGCTAATCAGGAGGCTGAGGCAGGAGAATTGCCTGAACCCAGGAGGCGGAGGTTGCGGTGAGCCGAGATCGTGCCATTGCACTCCAGCCTGGGTAACAAGAGCGAAACTCCGTTTCGAAAAAAAAAAAAAAAAAAACAGGCATTTTAACAAACCTCCCATTTGTTTGTTTGTTTGGAGACGGAGTTTCACTCTGTCACCCGGGTTGGAGTGCAAAGGCAAGATCTTGGCTCACTGCAACCTCTGCCTACCGGGTTCACGCAGTCCTCCTCCCTCAGCCTCCTGAGTAGCTGGGATTACAGGCAAGCACCACCACACCTGGCTAATTTTGTATTTTTAGTAGAGACAGGGTTTCTCCATCTCTGAGGTTGAGGCTTGTCTCGAACTCCTGACCTCAGGTGATCCGACTGCCTCGGCCTCCCAAAGTGCTGGGATTACAGGCGTGAGCCACTGGCGCCCGGCCCCCTCTGTTTTATTTTAACAAATGAGAAATAAGAAAAGTGGGACACTGCCAGGCACAATGGCTCATGCCTGTAATCCCAGCACTGTGGGAGGCCGAGACAGGTGGATCACTTGAGATGAGAAGTTCGATAGCAGCCTGACCAACATGGTAACACCCTGTCTCTATTAAAAATACAAAAACTTAGCTGGGCATGATGGCATGTGCCTGTAATCCCAGCTACTCAGGAGGTTGAGGTGGGAGAATTGCTTGAACCCAGGAAGCGGAGGTTGCAGTGAGCCAGGATCATGCCACTGCACTCTAGCCTGGGCAACAGAGCAAGACTCCACCTCAAAAAAACAAAACCAAGAAAAAGAAAGGTGAGAAATTACAAATCAAATGAAGTGACTAAACTTCAAAACCATTCAGAGAAAATAACCTGCCTCACCTAAGCCCCTGCATAAACAAATGATTTAAATACTTAGTAACTCCTATATGTAGCAATGTAATTAAAATTAAATTAAAAATTCAGTTCCTCATTCCCACTAGCTACATTTCAAGCACTCAATAGCCATATATGGGTAGTGACTACCATATTGGACAGGGTGGATTCAGAACATTTGAACATTTTTATCATCAAAGAAAGTTCTGTTGGGCAGCCTATCTTATACCTACTACATATAAAAATCAGGCAAGGGAACCCCAAGATGACAAAGCCCTGGGCCCTGTCCATAAACAGCTGACAGTCTAATTGTACAATAAAAGTAAATCTAGGTGTAAATTAAATACTCCTGTTCCCGCATGCCCTGTATATTCTTCTAGCATTGGAGGCAATGAAATTAGTCATTTATCAGTTTGCCTCCTCCATTAGCACAATAGCTCTAAACCTTGTCTCCAAATTAGAATCACCCGAGGAGCTTCTAAAACTCATAATGCTTTGGCCATAAATCACAATCTCTGGGATCAGGACCCAGGCACTGGGATTTTTTAAGCTCCCCAAGTGATCCTAGTGTATAGCCAAGATAGAAAATCACTGGAGAAAACCACTGTAATGTGAACTTCTCTAGGGAAAGGTAATAGCTTAGCTAAATCTGAAGTCACCTTCCCACTGCCTCTCCATCTTACCCCTCCATCTCCCCAACCTCAATACACAGCCTGTGGCTGGCATGTGAAAGACATTCAGTAACTGCTAAGCAGCAAACTCAAATAAAGCCATAGCAAGAACTCAAGGATTTTAGAGGTTCGAAGGATAAAGAAAGCACATGTGACCAGGAGAAACGGGAAAGATTTCAGCGAGGAATGGCACAGAAATGGGAATCTGAAGTATGGGGAACATCTTAAGTGCCCAAGATAGGGAAGGCCGAGGCAGAGGGCAAAGCGTTTGCTTCAGCAATTGCGATTGCAAGGATGGATGCAGTGGGATGCAGTGGGAGATAGAGGCGGGTGGGTGGTGATGACGCTGCTGAGGAAAAAGCTTATGACTAACTTTACCAGCTCTAACTCTCACGAGGGATGGGAGCCAAGGCCGGGAGCAGTGGCTCATACCTGCAATCCCAGCACTTTGAGAGGCTGAGGTGGGCAGATCACTTGAGGTCAGGAGTTTGAGACCAGCTTGGCCAACATGGTGAAACCCCATCTCTGCTAAAAATACAAAAATTAGCCGGGTGTGGTGGCACGAACCTGTAATCCCAGTTACTTGGGAGGCTGAGGCAGGAGAATTGCTTGAACCATGCAGGGATGGAGGGGATTGCAGTGAGCTGAGATCGTGCCACTTCACTCCAGCTTGGGTGAACCAGTAAAACTTGGTCTCAAAAAAAAAAAAAAAAAACCTAGCACCAAGTGCATAGGAGAAGGAAAACCTGGATTCAGAATCCAACAAAGAGGCTGAAACAGAAAAAGGATGTAGTACTCGGCCTGGAAGAGTGGTGGCAACAAAACCAGAAAGAACACATGTGGCACACTCTGAAGATCAATTCTACAGACCTCGGTCTACCAGCAACAAAAATGGTGATGTTGACTTTCAAAAGAAATTCAGAATGAGAATACAGTGTGGAAGGAGTTCAGCATTCATTTGTGCAACATTTACCAAATACCTACTGTATACTGGACACTGTCTTAAGTGAGCAATATCAGGAAACTACACAGACAAGGTCTTCTTCAAGAAGCTTACATTCTAGGGAGGAAGGGCAGTAAGTTGGCAAAAAAGAAAAACATAACTTGATACAGTAATAAATCCTAAGAAGATAAAGCAAGACAGTGGTACATATGGATTAGGCGATGCTGGATATTTCAAGGCACGCCCCTAAGATCTAAGACGGCCACAAATGCTTTGTCATTCTCCCCAGGGAAAGATGAAGTGTATTTCCCCCTCTCCTGAATCTGGGCTGGCCCTGTGACTACTGAACCAAAATCCTTTGGTGGAAGTGGGGCTGTGATGGTTCTGGGTCTAGCCTTCAAGAGGGTTGCCTGCTTCTACTTTGCTTTGGAACATGTGATGGTTAATTTTAAGTGTCAACTTGACTGGACTAAGGAATACCTAGAGAACTGTAAAGCATTCCTTTTGATGTGTCTGAGGGGGTTTCCAGGGAAGGCTGGTTTGTGAGTCAGCTGAATGAGTGTGGAAGATCCACACTCTGTAGGGGTGAGCACCGTTCAGTCAACTGGGGACCCTAATACAACAAAAAGGAGAAAAGGCAATTTCTTTTCTCTCCTGGAGCAGGGACTCTCTTCTTCTCCTGTCACTAGACATCAGAAATCCAGGCTCTCCACTCTTTCGGCTCCAAG
This sequence comes from Aotus nancymaae, assembly GCF_030222135.1. Taxonomy (NCBI): domain Eukaryota; kingdom Metazoa; phylum Chordata; class Mammalia; order Primates; family Aotidae; genus Aotus; species Aotus nancymaae. The sequence continues at coordinate 66,225,793 of NW_026988418.1, read as the reverse complement.
ACTTACACCAGCAGCCCCTACATTCAGCCTCAGGTCTTCAGCCTCAGACTGAAAATTACACCATCAGCTTCCCTGATTCTAAGGCTTTCACACCTGGACTGAGCCAGGCTACTGGCATTCCAGGGTCTCCAGCTTATAGACAGCCTATCTTGGTACTTCTTGGCCCCCATAATCATGTGAGCTAATTCCCCTAGTAAATCCCCTCTCATCCATCCATCCTCCCACCCTCAATGGTTCTGTCTCTCTGGAGAACCCTAAGACAGAACATATGTTCATGGGACAAGACCCTCTTGGAACCCAGCTGCCACCCAGTAAGAAGGCCAAGTCACGCGGAGAGGCTGGATGCAGGGCCACACTGAGCTCCCAGCCTACAGCCAATATCAATGGCCAGCCATGTGGGTGAGCCATCTTGATGGTTCCAGTCCAATCTCTGGTGACTGACTTGGTGATGCAGTCAACATCATGTAGAATAACAGAACTATCCAGCTGAGCCCAATCACATCCCATAAAACCACAAAATCACCAGACATAATAAGTGTTGTTTAAAGCCATTACACTCTAGAGTGGTTTGTTACACAGCAAATAGATAACTACAAGAACATGTAAGCAGAAAAATAAGGTAATTTTCAGAAGATTTACAGAAAAACATCCATAGAGGCCCTGAGTGGGGAAGAAGTTGAAGCAGTCAAGGAACAGAAAGGAGGCTGCAACAGGTGGGTCTTGGGAACGAGCCTGGAGGAGGGGAGGTGGGAGATGGGAAGGGAGGAAGTGGTAGACCACAGTAGAGTATGCTTTTGCCGGGCACAGTGGCTCACACCTGTAATCCCAGCACTCCGGGAGGCTGAAGCAGGCAGATCACCTGAGGTCGGGAATTCGAGACCAGCCCAACCAACATGGAGAAACCCAGTCTCTACTAAAAATAAAAAATTAGCTGGGCGTGGTGGTGCATGCCTATAATCCCAGCTACTTGGGAGGATGAGGCAGGAGAATTGCTTGAACCCGGGAGGCGGAGGTTATGGTGAGCCAAGATTGTGCCATTGCACTCCAGCATGGAAACTCCATCTCAAAAAAAAAAAAGGCCAGGCACGGTGGCTCACGCTTGTAATTCCAGCACTTTGGGAGGCTTAGGCAGGCGGATCACCTGAGGCCAGGAGCTCGAGACCAGTCTGACCAAAATGGTGAAACCACATCTCTAATAAAAAACTTAAAAAAAAAAAAGAGGGTGGCTTTTACTCTATGTGTAATAGAAAGCTACTTGAGGCTTTTAAACAGGAGCATGACAGAATCTAGTTTACATTCTAAAAGAAGTTACTGTGGCTGCTATGTAGAGATTAGAATGGAATAATAAATCAGGAGGTTAGGAGGATCTGCAGTTGTCCAGTTGAGAGATGAAGGTGACATGAGCTAAGATAGCAGCAAAGGTGATGACAAATGGTCAGATTTTTCAAATCTGTAGGTAGACCCTACTACATTTGGCAAAGTGACCAGCTAATAGGTCACTAGGTACATTTCTTCTTCCTTCTGGACAAATGACGACTGTACGTCTCAGCCTCTCTGTTAAGAATGGCCATGTGACAGTAAAGTTCTAGCCAATGCAGCGCATGGAAGGGATATGCACCACATCCATGAAAACCTCCCAGCTGCCCTCTTCCAACCAGGGAAGGCCCAGGACACTGAGTCCTGGAGGATGGCAGCCAAACTATGCAGGCAGCTGCACCCCTAAATGACCACCTAGAAGGCCACCCACTAAGTGGGAATACAGCTTTTCACTTTCATGTGAGCAAAAATTAATTCCCTTTATGACAAATCCTGAGATATAGAGGTTTATTTCTTGTAACATCTCTTGCTATTCTAATACAGAAATAATACACTGTAGAAATTGCTGAAAATTTGGATATAGGTAAAGACAAGTGAAGATTTGGGACGATGTCTAGGTTTGTGGCCAGGGTAACTGGGAGAAGGGAAAAGACTGAGGAAGACAGCAAGTTCTGAAAGATCAAGAGTTTTGTTTGGATATAACAAATTTGAGGTGTCCACTGATGTCCAAGTGGAGACTGCAAATATGCAGGATGAAGCTAAGGAGAGCAGTGGGACTGCATTTGAGAGTCATCAGGATGTAGATGGGGTTTAAAGGAGATGGACTGGGTACGATCACCGTAAGATCTGTTAGAGGACAAAAGACTGAGTCCAGGGCAACCCAATATTTGGGGATCAGAAAGAAGAGGAGAAACAGGCAAGAGATACTTCTGGTGAGTGCTATGAGGCAGGAAGAAAATCAGAAGAGGCTGGAATTCCAGAAGCTGAGTGAAGAGAGAACAGACAGCTATGTTGAATGCTGCTAAGAGGTGAGGCAATCAGAGGGCAGCAAACTGACCCCTGGATTTGGTACAGCAGCTTTAACAGAGAAAGCCTAGCAGGAACAGTTAAAGGAATCATTCAGGTGGAGGTTTTGGAGCAAGGTGACACGGCAACTCTATGGTGGCACCTCCATCTATCATTTTGCTTTCCGAGGCTTCGGTTACCCATAGTCAACTGCAATCTGAAAATATTAAATGGAAAATTCCAGAAGTAAACAGTTCCTAAGTTTTCAATTATGTGCAGCTCTGGGTACTGTGAGGAACTCTCTTGCTGTCCTGTTCCATCTCACCTGGGATACCTCCACACTGCACTGTAGGTATCACACTCCAGTCACTTAGTACCCATCTGGGTTAGCAGATCAACTACTCTGGTATCTCAGTGTGTGTGTTCAAGGAATCTTTATTTTACTTAATAATGGCACTACAGCACAGGCCAGCCAATGCTGGCAATTCAGATATGACAAAGAGAAGCCATAAATTGCTTTATTTAAGTGAAAAAGTGAAAGTTCTCAACTTAATAAAGAAAAGGGCTGGGAGCAGTGGCTCATGCCTGTAATTCCAAAACTCTGGAGGCCAAGGCAGGTGGATCACTTGAGGTCAGGAGTTTGAGACCAGCCTGGCCACCTTGGCAAAACCCTGTCTCTACTAAAAATACAAAAATTGGCCAGGCACAGTGGTTCATGCCTGTAATTCCAGCACTTTGGGAGGCCAAGGCAGGTGGATCACCTGAGCCCAGGAGTTTGAGACCAGCCTGACGAACATGGCAAAACCCATGTCTCTGCTAAAAATACAAACCAGGCATATTGGTGGGCGCCTGTAGTCCCGGCTACTTGGGAGGCTGAGGCAGGAGAATCTCTTGAACCCAGGAGGTGGAGGTGCAGTGAGCTGAGATTACACCACTGCATTCCAGCCAGGGCAACAGAGCAAGACTCCATCTCAAAAAAAATAAACAAGTAGGCCGGATGTGGTGGCTCATGCCTGTAATCCCAGCACTTTGAGAGGCCGAGGAGGGTGGATCACCTGAGGTCGGGAGTTTGAGACTAGCCTAACCAACATGAAGAAACCCTGTTTCTGCTAAAAACAGAACTAGCCAGGCATGGTGGTGCATGCCTGTAATCCCAGCTACTGGGGAGGCTGAGGCAGGAGACACTTGAACCCGGGAGGTGGATGATGCAGTGAGCTGAGGTTGTGGTGAGCAGAAATTGTGGTGAGCCCAGATCATGCCACTGCACTCCAGCCTGGGCAACAAGAGCGAAACTCCATGTCAATAAATAAATAAATAAATATACAAAAATTAGCCAGGTGTGGTGGCACACACTTGTAATCCCAAGCTACTCAAGAAACTAAGGCAAGAAAATCGATTGAACCTGGGAGACAAGAGGTTGCAGTGAGCTGAGATCACACCACTGTTCTTCCAGCCTGGATAAGAGTGAGAATCCGTCTCAAAGGAAAACAAAAGGCTAGGCACAGTGGTTCACACCTGCAATCCCAGCACTTTGGGAGGCTGAGGCAGGTGGATCACCTGAGGTCAGGCGTTTGAGACCAGCCTGGCCACCTTGGCAAAACCCCGTCTCTACTAAAAATACAAAAACTAACCAGGCGTGATGGTGGGCACCTGTAATCCCAGCTACTCAGGAGGCTGAGGCAGGAGAATCACTTGAACCCAGGAGGTGAAGGTTGCAGTGAGCCGAGATCACACCATTGCACTCCAGCCTCAGTGACGAGTAAAACTGTATCAAAAAAAAAAAATTAAAGAAAAAAGAAATAAAATTCACATGATGAGGTTGCTAAGATCTATGGTTGCAAGAACAAATCTCGTATCCATGAAATTGTACAGAAGGAGAAAGAAATTCATGCTAGCTTTGCTGTCGCAGCTCAAAGTGAAAAAATTCCAGGCACAGTACATACTTTTATTATTGTGTATTGTTACAATTTTTCTATTTTATTAGTTATTGCTGTTAATCTCTTATTGTGCCTAACTCATAAATTAAACTTTAGCAGAGGTATGGATATATAGGAAATAACATAGTATATACATAAGGTTCAGTACTATCTGAAGTTTCAGGCATCTACTGGGGGTCTTGGAATGTATCCCCCAAGGGTAAAGTGGGGAGTCTGTACTCCAGTGCACTTCACCGACTCCTACTTCTGGCCAAGATGGATTAACAGGGACCAGATTTACCCTCCTGCCTGAACAACCAAAACTCTGCACAAAATATACAGAACAAAAGTTTCTGGCCGGTGTGGTGACTCACTCCTGTAATCCCAGCATTTTGGGAAGCCGAGGCGGGAAGATCACTTCAGCCCAGGATTTTGACACCAGCCTCGGCAACACAGGGAGATTGCATCTCTACAAAACTTTAAAAAAAAATTTTTAGCTAGGTGTAGTGGCGCACATCTATAGTCCCAGCTACTTGGAGAGGCTGAGATGGGAGGATCACTTGAGCCAGGAAGGTTGAAGCTACAGCGAGCCATGATCCCGCCACTGCTCTCCAGCACGGGTGATAGAGCAAGACCCTGCCTCAATAACAACAACAACAATAAAAAAGACCCAGAACACTAAAACCGCTGTTATGCTCTGGAGATACTTAGAAATACTGAATAACTGTATACTTTATGGGAAAAAATTAGAGTTCGGCTAAGGAAGAAAGCCATGGAAGAAGCAAATACAAGAGAGAAGAGGAAGGTTAATAAGGGCAATAGAGGGCAAGCCAAAAAATGCAATGGGCAAAAACCAAGGAGGGGCTTAACTTCAACAAAGAGGTATCAAGCATATTCAGTACTTCAGAGAAGTGGAAAGGAATAAAGTCTGAAAAAAAGCCATTGGATTGATTAATTAGTTGGCCATTTATGACCTTTCAGAGAATGACAGTGAGAGACCTAATTCTCTAAGTGGTTAAGAAGCAGGTGACAAAGGGAGTGTGTAAACTGGAGAGAGGCTCCAAGATGGAAGTGGATGAAATCAAGGTTACAGGAAGGGTTCTTCACAGGCAGCGAGGTTATACACTCCATAAACAGAAATGAAGACAAAATTTCTAAAGTAAAAAGAGAAGCTGACAGAGTTCATATTATAATATGATATCAAGCGCAGAAAAATTACTAAGAGGAATTTGCATTTCTTACACTGTATGTGAGGAGGCTGAGATGGGGAAATGGAGATTTGGAGGGGATAAAAGTACTACAGGAGGCATTATACAGAGAGGAGAATGAAAGCCTGTCAAGCAGTTGAGGTTTTTTTTCTTTTTTATAGAGACAGGATCTTGCTATGTTGCCCAGGCTGGTCTTGAAGGACAACCCGCCACCACCAAAGTGCTGGGATTACAGATGAGCCACTGTGTCAACCAGGTAGCTGAGTTTTGACTGTGACATCCACAAACTGTTACTTTTTCCACTAATGACCAGCAGATCCATAGATTTATCCAGGAATAGAGATTAGCATTACAAATGATGGAAGACCAGAGGGTACGACAGAATAAAAGAATCAGCTAGAAATTCAAGCCCTCCTGCCAGATCCCCATGGTCACTGAATGAAGACTGAACTCCTTGAGAAACCCTAGAACAGATCTCACACTTCCTCCAAACAAAGCTGCATCTAAACCTGCTGGAGAGCTTGTTAAAACAAAACAGATTCAGTAAATCTGAGGTAGGTCTGAAATTACCCACTTCTAACAAGCTCCTGGTGATGCTGCAAACTACACTCTGAGTAGTAGCAAAGTGTTAATCAAAAGTAACCATCCTATGCTGGTTTAGTTTAACGGTGGCGCCTATGTCATTCTAGCACTTGTCAGTGGGTACTACTCTCTCTCCCGCAGTCCCTACTATTTTTACCATTTTTCTCCTGTCTCAGGCTTCGGTACTAATAATTTTTAAATTATATATAATAGCAGCTAAAGGCCAGGCGCGGTGTTTCATGCCTGTAATCCCAGCACTTTGGGAGGGCGAGGCAGGCTGATCACCTGAGATCGGGAGTTCAAGACCAGCCTGATTAACATGGAGAAACCCCGTCTCTACTAAAAATACAAAAATTAGCTGGGTGTGGTGACGCGCGCCTGTAGTCCAGCTACTCGGGAGACTGAGGCAGGAGAATTGCTTGAGCCCGGGAGGCGGAGGTTGCAGTGAGCCGACATCACGCCACTGCACTCCAGCCTGGGTGACACAGCAAGACTCTGTCTCAAAAAAAAAAAAAAAAAAAAAAAATTATATATATCAATCAGAGTTGGAGGTTGCTTTGTGTCCGGTTTTTTTGTTGTTAACTGTGTTAATTCACAGACTTGAAGTTTCAGAAAATTAACTACAACTAAATCCGAGCTATTCGGCTGACAGCATTTATTTAAATTATGCTTAAAGTTTTCAGAGATGACCAAAGCCAACAGAATTCAACGTTCGCCCGGGTCTCGCTTTGCACTCGCTGTGCCTTCTCCGTAGGCCGCTCTCTGGACCGAGCACCTCCCCGGAATCCGCGGAGCCACAACGGACAGGCAGCCGCCGGCGCTGGAGCCGGGGGAGGAGCCCGGCGCGCCCACAGGCCGGAGCGGCCGGAGCGCGGTCTCCGCCCGGAGTCACGCTTGCGGCCTCCCTGGCGTCGGCACCGCTAGTACGCGAAAACCGCAGGGGCGAAACGCCCCGCCCCACCCGCCGCACAACACACTCAACTGCACGGACTCACGTCCGGGATCCCCTGCCTGCCTCTCGAGGAAGACACCTGCCCAGGCCGGCCGCAGAACACGTCGCACAGCCCGCCGTCGCCCAGCGTTTCAGCGCGCGCTGGCCCTCCTCTACTTCCTTATCGACTTGCTCGGCCGGCGACTGCGTGTCTCTCCCGTGCGCGCCGCTGATTGGTCCCGTTGCGGGGCGGGGTTAGTGGCAGGGCCGGCCTCTGCGCGAATGTTATTTAGGTCACGGATTTTCTTTTACTTTGCATCTGCGGAATTCCTTCTGCAAACGAAGTCACTCCTGGCACCCAAATGTGTACAACGGATAGGAAACATATTTTCTTACTATTAATATATTTGTTAAGTTTGAATGTGTAACATTCACCATGATAAGGAAACATGATTTTTTTTTTGGAGGCAGAGTCTGTGTCGCCCAGGCTGGTGTGCAGTGGTGTGATCTTGGCTCACTGCAACCTCTGCCTCCCGGGTTCAAGCAATCCTGCTGGCTCAGCCTCCCAAGTAGCTGGGACTACAGGCGCGCGCCACCACACCAAGCTTATTTGTGTTTTGTAAAGAGACGGGGTTTCACCATGTTGGCCAGGCTGATCTCAAACTCCTGACCTCCGGTGATCCGCCCGCCTCAGCCTCCCAAAGAGTTGGGATTACAGGCGTGAACCAGCGGGCCTGGCCACAACCATAATTTTTTAAACCAGGGATCACAAATGACAATTGTAGTTCTACTTAGGGCGGGACGAGGGAAAGGTCTGCACACTGCAGGGCAGTTGGAAATAGTAAGTTTAGTTTTTGTCTTTAACTGACCTTGCAATCTTGAGAAACTGTAAAGATGGTAAAATTTACAATCTTAACAATTTTTAAGAGTACAGTTCAGTGGCATTAAATAGATTCACATTGTTCCACAAGCATCACCACCATCCATCGCCAGCACTCGTCTTGCAAAACCGAAACTCTGTACCCAGTAAATGGTAACTCCTCATTCTTCCCCTCCCTCCTTCGCACCAACTGCCATTCTTTCTGTCTGTATGAATTTGACTACTCTAGGTATTTCGTACAAGGAATCGTACAGCATTTGTCTCTTTGTGACTGATTTCACTTAGCATACTGTCCTCAAGGTTCATCCATGGTACTGTGTCAGAATTTCTTTTAAGGCTGCATAATATTCCATTTTATATATATACCAGTTTATCCAGTCATCTGTTAATGGATAACAGGTTGTTTCCACTTTAGTCTACTGTGAAATACTACTATAAACATGGATATACTATAAACATGGATATACAAATATCTGTTTTTTAACCCTTTTGGGTATATACACGGATGTTCAAAGATCTGTTGCTTTCAACTCTTGAATATCTACACAGAAGTGGAATTCCTGGATTATGTAGTAATTCTATTTTTAACTTTTTGAGGAACTGCCATACTCTTTTTTCCATAGTGGCTGCACCATTTTACATTCCCACCAAGAGTGCACAAGAGTTCCAATTTCCCCACATCTCCGCTGACACCTTTTTATATTTATATAGTAACCATCTTAACAGGTGTGAGGTAACCCATTGTGGTCCTGATTTGCCTTTCCCTAATGACCAATGTTGTTGAACATCTTTTCATATGTTTATGGGCCGTGCCATTCGTATATCTTCATTGGAGAAATGTCTATTCTAGTCCTTTACCCAATTTTTTTTTAAAAGACAGGGTCTTGCTTTGTCACCCAGGCTGAAGTGCAGTGTCATGATCATGGCTCACTGCAGCCTTGAACTCCTGGCATTGCCCATTTTTTCATGGGTTTTTGTTGTGTTTTAGTTCTCTATATATTCTGGATATTAACCACATTATCAGATAAGATTTGCAAATATCTTCTTCCACTTTTTATTTTATTTTTATTTTTTTTAGAGACAGGGTCTCCCTGTGTTGCCCAGGCTGGTCTCAAGTGATCCTGCCTCAGCCTTCCAAAGTGCTGGGATTACAGGCATCAGCCACCAAGCCCGGCGCCATCTTCTCCCTCTTAGTGGGTTGCCTTTTCACTCTGTTGTGTCCTTTGGCTTCTTACTATAAACCAAAATAAAATTCTAAGCACCCCCACAACCAACTGACTAATCCCATCCTCTCAGCCAACAGCATTCTAAAGTAAACCTAAGGCCAGGTGCAGTGGCTCACGCTTGTAATCTCAGTACTTTGGGTGGCCAAGGCAAGGGAATCACTTAAGGTCAGGTGTTCAAGATCAGCCTGGCCAACATAGTGAAACCCTATCTCTACTAAAAACACAAACTTAGCCAGGTGTGGTGGTGAACATCTGTAATTCCAGCTACTTGGGAGGCTGAGGCAAGAGAGTCGCTTGAACCTGGGAGGCAGAGGTTGCAGTGAGCCAAGATCTCACTACTGCACTCCAGCCTGGACGACAGAGTGAGACTCTGTCTCAAAAATAAATAAATAAATAGGAAACCTGAAACATTAGTTCAAGGCATAATGTGCTGAGAATGGGTGGCCAGGCATGCCTCATTATACCCTCTGCCCTTTGGAATTCAGGCACAGCTGACCAGCATTAAAACAGAGACCTTGGCCAGATGCAGTGGCTCACACCTGTAATCCCAGCACTTTGGGAGGCCATGGTGGGCAGATCACCTGAAGTCAGGAGTTTGAGACCAGCCTGGCCAACATGGTGAAACCCCATTTCTACCGAAAATACAAAAATTGGCCGGACGTGGTGGTTCACGCCTGTAATCCAAGCACCATGGAGGCCAAGGCAGGTGGATCACCTGAAGTCAGGAGTTCAAGACCAGCCTGACCAACATGGTGAAATCCCATCTTTAAAAAAAAAAAAAAAAAAAAATTAACCAGACATGATGGCATGTGCCTGTAGTCCCAGCTACTCAGGAGGCTGAGGGAGAAGAATCACTTGAACCTGGGAGGTGGATGTTGCAGTAGCCAGGATCAGGCCATTGCACTCCAGCCTGGATGACAGAGCGAGACTCTGTCTCAGAAACAAAACCAAAAACAAAAAAACACAAAACCCAGACACCTTAACACTGATACACCTTGTAGCAATAAGATACCAACAATGTGACAGCAGGTCCATCCCCCCAACCCTACCTCTGAGTTGTCCCATCTTTCTGGACTAAACAATGTACATTCAACATGTATTGATTGATGTCTTATGCTCCCTAAAATGTATATAAAACCAAGCTGTAGCCCAAACACCTTGGGTACATCTTCTCGGGATCTCCTGAGGCTGTCATGGGCTGTGGTCAGTCACATTTGGCTCAGAATAAATCTCTTCAAATACTTTTACAGAGTGTGACTCCATTGACATTACAATTTTCTTTTTTTAGCCTTCTCTACACTAGCAGACATTACAATTTCAAAAAAAAAATTTTTTTAAATATAATTTGGGGGCAGATGTGGTGTGTCATGCCCGTAATGCTAGCATTTTGGATAGCTAAGATGGAAGGATTGTTAAGAGGCCAGGAGTGTAAGACCAGTGTGGGCAACATAGTAAGACCCCCATCTCCATAAAAAAATTAGCCCCACATCATGGCATGTGCCTGTAGTCCTAACTACTCGGGAGGCTGAGTGAGGCAGGAGGATCACTTGAGCCCAGGAGTTCTAGGACACAGTAAGCAAGACTTTGTCAATACAACACAATGCAATAAATTTAAAAATTAAATTTTAAAAATAGAACTAGGCAGGGCGAGGTGGCTCACACCTGTAATCCCAGCACTTTGGGAGGCTGAGGTGGGTGGATCCCCTGAGGTTGGGAGTTCAAGATCAGCCTGACCAACATGGGGAAACCCTGTCTCTACTAAAAACACAAAATTAGCCGGGCATGGTGGTGCATCCTGTAAGCTCAACTACTCAGGAGGCTGAGTCAGGAGAATTGTTTGAACCCAGGAGATGGAGGTTGCAGTGAGCCAAGATCGGGCCATTGCATCCAGCCTGGGCAGCAAGAGCAAAACTCTGTCTCAAAAAAAAAAAAGATAGAAATAATCTCTCAACTTGATGAGGCTGAAAAAAAAAAAGGAAGGAAGAAAAAGAAAACAAATAAAATTGGAACAGACCTCTGAAGGTTATGCCTGGAAAAAATTAAAAATCTCTGCACTACCCACCCACCCAACTCTTCTTCCTTGCACTCTCATATGAGACGGACTCCGAGAGTATAGACACTTCAGTCCTCTCATTTTCTCTTATATGTGAACCTCAAAGAATCTATTCACCCCCATCAGAAGATGGTGTGGAGACAAACAAAAAAGGACATATGTAACCAGCTACTTATTGAAACAAATATTATAATTTCTGGTGCTTATTATTATTACTTTGAGATGAAATCTTGCTCTGTCACCCAGACTGGAGTGCAGTGGCACAATCTTGGCTCACTGCAACCTCCACCTCCTGTGTTCAAGCGATTCTCCTGCCTCAGCCTCAGCCTCTCACGTAGCTGGGATTACAGGCACACGCCACCACCACCCCCGGCTAATCTGTTTTTTCGTTGTTGTTTTTTTTGTATTTTTAGTAGGGACAAAGTTGCACCATTGTTGACTAGAGTCAAACTCTGTAAAATATTTTGAGAGATTTATTCTGAGCCAAATATGAGTGACCATGGCACATGACACAGCTCCTCAGGAGGTTCTGAGAACATGTGCCCAAGGTGGTCGGGTACAGATTAGTTTTACATATTTTAGGGAGGCATGAGAGATCAATCAAATACATTTAAGAAATACATTGGTTTGGCTTAGAAGGTGGGACAACTCAAAGCAGGGGGACTTCCAGGCTATAGGTAAATTTAAACATTTTCTGGTTGACAATTGGTTGAGTTTATCTGAAGACCTCAGATCAAAGGAAATGTTCAGGTTAAGATAAAGGATTGTGGAGGCCGGGCACAGTGGCTCACGCCTATAATCCCAGCACTTTGGGAGGCCAAGGCGGGTGGATTACGAGGTCAAGAGATTGAACCCATCCTGGCCAACATGGTGAAAACTCGTCTCTACTAAAAAAATACAAAAATTAGCTGGTCGTGGTGGCGCGCGCCTGTAGTACCAGCACTCAGGAGGCTGAGGCAGGAGAATTGCTTGAACCCGGGAGGCGGAGGTTGCAGTGAGCCGTGATCATGCCACTGCAATCCAGCCTGGCGCCTGGCGACAGAGCGAGACTCTCAAAAAAAAAAAAAACAGGATTGTGGAGACCCAGTTTTATTGTTCAGAGAAGCTCCCAGATAAAAGACTTCAGAGAAAGCAGGTTGTAAAATGTTTCTTATAGGAGTTAAAAGGGTGCCTGGCTCTTAGTTGATTATCTCCTGGATCTGGAAAGGAAGGAAGGAAAACAAAGGGGAAAGGGGATTTTCTATAGAATGCGTATTTTTCCCACAAGAGACTTTGCAGGGCAATTTCAAGGTATGGCAAGGAAATGTATTTTGGGGTAAAACATTTTAATTTTCTTCCTTGTTATGCCAGAGTCAAGATTGGAACGTAAATCACAATATACAGCATAGAATAAAACCCATCTGATGAGAATTTATGGTTTGTAAAGCATGACTCCCCAGACCCTTTAGATAGGAATTTGGGCAAGATTTAAAAAAGAAAAATTCAGAGTTTAGTCTCACTGTGTTGGCCAAGCTGGTCTTGAACTCCCGACCTCAAGTGAACCACTTGCCTCAGCCTCCCAAAGTGCTGGGATTACAGGTGTGAGCCACCACACCCAGCCTTGGTGCTTATTATACTGCAGTAAAAGAAATGAATTCCATACCTCAAGTCCAGGAGAACCTTTTCTCCCTGACAGTGGTGAAGGTGGAATACACAATTTAATGAATATTTTTAACCATGAACTTGAACTGGTCTATATTTAAAAATTGCCTTTTTTTTTTCTAGTTTTAAACTTAACACAACTTAACTAATATCTAAAATGTGTGAAATTCAACATGAAAGTAAACTAGAGACTGTGGCCTACTTTTAGAATTCCCTTCTGCATGCCTGAGAGGTAGAAAATTTGTGTACCTATTGAATACCCACAAGCTAGCTGTATGTTATTTCTTCCTAAGTTGAAATTGCAAAATTGTAACTGAGACAGTGAAAGAGATCTGACCTCACCAACTCCATCTTGCTTCCAAGCTGTCCTTGTTCATTCCCGGGCATTGGCCAAACTAACTTTGGGAGGAACTTAATTTATAGTTTATAGTTTGAAATAAAAATAACAGCTCTGGCCGGGTTCGGTGGCTCACACCTGTAATTCCAGCACTTTGGGAGGCCGAGATGGACGAACCACTTGAGGTCAGGAGTTCAAGACCCGTCTGGCCAACATGGCGAAACCCTGTCTCTACTAAAAATACAAAAATTAGCTGGGTGTGGTGGTGCACACTTGTAATCCTAGCTGCTGGGGAGACTGAGGCAGGAGAATTGCTGGAGGCGGAGGTTGCAGTGAGCTGAGATCATGCCATTGCACTCCAGCCTGTGTGACAAGAGCGAGACTTCATCTCAAAAAAAAAAAAAAAAAAAAACTAATAATAGCACTTTCCCAAACAAGCCCCCTTCTTGCCTGAGGTCTAGACTACCTCCCTTTGAAGATTAACAATTTAGCCATAAGATTAGAAATTATGGCTTAGGATTCATACAGCTGGAGGCTACAAGATTCTGACCCTCCCCATATTGGTCCTGGGGATAACATCATTATTATAAAAACTAAGATGAGAGATTGAGGTATTTCCCAGACCCTGTGTTTGATGGATGAGCTGGCACCAGCCATAATCGATAAACTGGCTCATCTCATCTTCCCCCACCCAGGAACTGACTCAAGAAGACAGCTTTGACTCTCTGATTTCATCTCCAACCCAACCAATCAGCACTCCCAATTTACTAGGAGTGAATCCCACCCACCAAATTATCCTTAAAAACTCTGATCCTGGAATGCTCTGGGAGACTGATTTGAATAATAAAACTCCAGTCTTCTGCACAGCTGGCTCTGCATGAATAACTCTTTCTCTGTTGTAGTTCACTTGTCTTAAATAAATTGGCTCTGTCTAGGCAGAGGGCATAGTGAATCTGTTGGGTGATTACCTAATTTGACATACTCATACTCCTGAGTAAGAATTTATACATGATGCTAGGCTTTTATTAATCAACTTTCACAACATATTAAGGATAGAAAGTTCTCTAAATCTTGGATAAAAGAGATAGAAGACACACAAAAGTTATACAGGCCAGGCACAATGGCTCCTGCCCATAATCCCAGCACTTCAGGAGGCTGACTCAGGAGAATCACTTGAGGCCAAGAGTGCAAGACCCCATTTCTACAAAAATTATTATTTTTTTTGTTAAGTTATACAGTTGCCAAGGGTTTGTAGGGAACCACCCTGACACCCCACCTTAGGGACCCCAAGTTTGGTGGCAATAAAGGAATGAGAAAAAGACAGATTAAGAGTGCAAAATGTGGGACCAGAGGCAGTGAAGGCCCCAAGCTCTGCTCTTCCACAGTATGTACTGGTTACAATCACTTTGATCTCTAGGGTAGGCAGTGGAGTGATGGTGGGGAGAGGGTGAGGTGATGGTGGGTGAATGAGTGAGCCGGAACTGGTGTGTCATTCTAAAGACTGATAACAGTGGCAGTTTGGGAGTTTCACAAAACAAGAACACGTGGTTATCTTTAGCCTATTACCTATGTGCAGCTGGTGGAACTCGGACCTTACAAGGAGCCTACAAGTCTGGTTACATCTTAGTGCTATGAAGGGGGTTCACGTCCTTGAGCACAATGTTTATGGTAACAGAGCCTAGTCACCCTGCACTGACATGAAGCATGGAGGAGTTTGCCTCCTAAGAGGCCTCCCACAGTTGGCTGCAGTTTGTTGTTCCCAGTTTATATGTTACTCATAACCAATGTATGGAGGCACTCTGTAAGTCCTTTCTTCTTTGCTGCTTCCCCCAACAAGGGTTAAAAAAAAATTAGTTGAAGAACTTCAGAAAGAAATCTAAGAAACTGATGATGGGCTTCATCCACTGGACCTCACTTCCTCCAAGTAAACTGAAAAAATAACATTCTTTCAAAAGCCAAAGACTCTGAGGAATAGAAACAGTTTAGGTGTCAAGAGGTCTTTATTGAAATAATAGCACAGTTACACTTCTAATACCCTTTCCACTTGTATACAACGATGAAAAATGCTTGCTACATACAGTGCACAGACAGTTCAATAATGAGAACCAATAAAACTGCATTTTAAATAAATAGCCTATTTAAATAATTTAAAGTAAAATTACTGTACAATATGAAAATAAAGATACATAAATGTTAGAATCTACAAAGCTATAGAAATAAAATCATTATTCTGCATTACATAAAACAGTGCAAGAAAAAAAAATCCAAATAAGCTTTTGGAGTGCAAAGTTAAAATTTTCCATTTTAAATTATCATGCAGACATAGCATTTCAAGCCATGCTATGGTCTATGGCAAGGATTTTAATTTTTAAGGGGAAAAATGCTAACCAGTAAATTTACTGTACCATCAAGTGTTGCATCACATAACTGCTGCGGCTCTGCTTCTACAGTACAGTCTGGAAGGGAAGTATCTTGTTCATTCAAAAAACTGAAGTTAACAAGTTTTTGAAGCAAACACATTTACCTTTTAGCCTGAAACAAAATTATGTGACAAAATAATCATATCCCTGGGTTTAAGAAAAAAGTAAGGGCCTATACCACATAGTGAACTAAAAGCAGTTTTTCATTCATGTTTAAACTTCATAATGATCCTTAAGTGAAAGCAACCATGTAACTTTTGAGTGACATGTTATAGAATTCTGACCTCTAGAAGACAAGTGATAATACAATACGGGATTGTGAGAAGAGCAAAAGTAATTTCTGAACACCTGGGAAGTTTAATCTGGGAGGAACTTGGTTGCATTACATTTAATAATATAGTTGAAGTATAATTCCATTTCAATGTGCATATAAAACTGTTATTTAGGCAAAGACCAAGGAATGCATTTAATACTAAACCGTAAACACACTGTCCACCTTGACTTGGAGTGCACACCAACAACGGAAGAGCTCTTCTGCAGACTTTGGCAACAAGACTACATACAGCAGGTCACAGCAGCACGAGCTCACGTGGAAGACTGAAAGCACTGCAGAATAACACCACCCAACACGTCCTATCAGTGGGATACATGGTAATAAGGGGCCTCTTCGTGCTAAACCACTTTCCTGGACAGTGTACGTTCTTCAGGTTTGTAATTTTACAACTCAGTAGTCTTAAGTCTCTGTGCTTTCACTGCATAGACTGACATGGGGTGTGCTCTACCCATTGTAAGTCCAGAGGGTGACAGTTCTATCTGCAGAGGACGACAGGAAGGAAAGATCCTGGGTGTGCCATCTGCACTGAATCACTTTGTCCTTGTGCTCCCCCACCACCATGATAGGAAGCTGCTTAGTAAGATCCCCTAAATTAAAAAAGAAAAGAGATGTTGATTTACAATGCAAAATAAGTATATGTATAGATTTTATAGACTTCCTGTTACTTTAAGACATTACAGTATAAAAAATCCTAAACTACATTAATATAATACATTGAAAGGTTTATACGTGGATGAATTACTAACTACCTAATTATGTTATTAGGATTTGGTAACATATACCCATGCAGTAACATCTAACAAGCTGCCTCTCTCTTCGAAATTCTCTCAACTTGGTTTCTCCCTGATTTCAGTGCCATCCTATCTTTTGCTAGTTTCCCTTCTCTTCTTGACTTAAAGCTTGGTGAATACCAGGAGTCAACGCTCAGATTTCTTCTGTTCTCTCTGTACCTAACTTCCTGCAGAATTTCATCTAGCAACATGGTCATTTATATATTTATAATTCATACATATTTTATCTCCAATCTTGACTTCTCACCTAAGCTCCAGACTAGTATCCAAATAATCATTCAACTTCTCACTTGACTGCCTGATAGTCATCCTAATTTAACTTGTCTAAGACCAAACTCTTGGTTTTCTTGCCTAAACCTGTTCCTCCCCTCACCTGTCTTCCTTAACTCAACGGCACCGGCACCATCTGGTTGCTCATGACAAAAACCTGGGAATCATCACTGATTCCTTTTCCCCTTACTCCCCAAATCTACTCCAAATAAAATACATCTCAAATTAATCACTTCTTACTACCTTCACCTCCACCACCATAGTCCGAGCCACCATCATCTCACCTGAACTATTCCAACAGCCTCCTTACTGACATTTATATCTCTACTCTTGCCCCGCTTACAATCTACTCTCCCTACGGAACACCAAATTATCTAAAAATATAATTCAGCTCCTAACACTCCCATTTAAAATCTTCCAAAGGCTTCACATTATACTTTTTAAAATGTTTACAGCCCACCAACTATAATAAATGTACCAGCATGGAGGGGGATGCTGACAATGGGAGAAGCAGGCTATGCATGTGTGATTTGGGAGTATATGGGAAATCTCTGTATCTTTCTCTCAATTTTGCTGTTAACCTCTAAGTGCTATTAAAAATAAAGCCCTTAAAAAAAAAAAAAGGCTATAAAACCCTGCCTCATTTATTCTTTGGTGTCGCTCTCTCTCTTAGTTCACTAAGTTCCGGCCACACTGGCTTCTTGCAGTGTCATGAACATGCTAAGTTGGTTCCTACTTCAGCATCCTTATACTTGCTATGCTCTTCTCCTAGGGTCCTGGCCTGGCCTGTTCCCCCTTATCATTCTGGTCCTGTGCAAAGGCATTCCCTTGGAGAGAGCTAGTCAGTTATCTTACCTAAAACAGCCTTCCCCTGCAGTGAACAAAGAGGCGCCACTGCACTCCAGCCTGGGCGACAGAGCGAGACTCCGTCTCAAAATACATAAATAAAATAGCCTTCCCCTATTCACCCCAGTCACTATCTCCCTACCATGCTAATTTTTAAGACGGCACTAATAACTAAAATTACATTGTATACTGGTTTACTTTTTATTGACCTCTAAAATACAAGCTCTATCAAGGAGGGAATTAACTGCCTTATTCATCTGTCTGTCCCTAGTTGATACAAAATAAATATTTGTTTGATGAACGTTTAAAAATAAAACTAGACACTAAGACCTAATTACAAAGATTGTATGCTAATGATTTTTTTTTTTTTTTTTTTTTGAGACGGAGTTTCGCTCTTGTTACCCAGGCTGGAGTGCAATGGCACGATCTCGGCTCACCGCAACCTCCGCCTCCTGGGTTTAGGCAATTCTCCTGCCTCAGCCTCCTGAGTAGCTGGGATTACAGGCACACGCCACCATGCCCAGCTAATTTTTTGTATTTTTAGTAGAGACGGGGTTTCACCATGTTGACCAGGATGGTCTCGATCTCTTGACCTCATGATCCACCCGCCTCAGCCTCCCAAAGTGCTGGGATTACAGGCGTGAGCCATGGCACCCGGCATGCTAATGATTTTTTAAATGTAGAGGCTAATAAGAGTACATAAATCCATCACTTATTTTAGAATGAGTCACTATAATAAATGTTGATTTTAAAAAATATCTTAAGCAGAGGTGAGAGGATCACTTGAGACCTGGAGTTCAAGACCAGCCAGCCTTGGCAACATGGCAAGATCCCATCTTTACAAAAAAATTTAAAAAATTTGCCATCCATGGTGGTGCACAGATGTAGTTCCAGCTACTCAGAGGGTGAGGCAGTAGGATCACTAGAACCCAGGAGGTCAAGGGTGTAGTGAGCTGTGACTGTGCCACTGCACTCCAGCCTGGGTGAAAGAGTGAGACCCTGTCTCAAAAAAGAAATCAAAAACTAACAATAAGGCTGGGTGTGGTGGCTCACGCCTGTAACCCAGCACTCTGGGAGGCCAATGCAGGCAGACCACTTGAGCTCAGAAGTTCGAGACCAGCCTGGGCAACACGGCAAAACTTTGTCTCTTCAAAAGATACAAAAATTAGCCAGGTATGGTGGCATGTACCTGTAGTCCTAGCTACTTGCAGGGCTGAGGCTGGAGGATCACGAGCAGGGGAGCTAAAGGCCACAGTGAGCTAAGATCACACCACTGCACTCTAGCCTGGGCAACAGAGCAAGACTCTGTTTCAAAAAAAAAAAACAGCTCGGGCATGGTGGCTCACGCCTGTAATCCCAGCACTTTGGGAGGGGAAGGTGGGTCGATGACTTGAGCCCAGGATTTTGAGACCAGCCTGGGCAACATAGTGAGACTCTGCCTCTATAAAAACAAAACCAAAACCAAAACCTAACAATAAGACTATTCACTGCTTATTTAATAATTTGCTATTATATATCTTAATACAGTCTTAGTAATCTGCTCAATACTATAAAATAATTGAAAATATTATATAATCAACCATACCACATTAACAAAAAAACAAAGGTCCCAAATAGAAGAGGAAAGGGAGAAGGCTATCTCAATCACCTTGTAGGTCTGTCACCTTTATTTTCATATCATAAGAGCCTGTTAGCAAGTAGTGAGCTCCAGGGGAGAATCGAACAGATCGAACATCACTGGAATGAGGGTGATAACTTTGTACCATTCTTCCTCCTCTTATGTCATACAACATGCAGCTAGAATCTTCTTGACCTGTGGCTAAGAGACGACCACTGGGATCGACAGCTACAGATGCCACTGCACTGCCTGTAGTGGTAGGAATGAAAGTTTAAATATAGAAAATCAATATACCCAAATGAAAACACAGCTATGTTCATTGAACCATATACTAATGATTTAATGTAGTTTATCAATACTGTTCAGCTATGAAAAAAATCCAGATTAACAGTTAACCAATAAACACTTGTCTCCTCTTAAGGGGCAAGGCCTAAACAAGATTTTGTAAGAAACAAGAGAGTCCATTTTTTGTCATTTGAGAGAACTCTGTAGAACAGTATTACCTATAGTGCAATAGATGACCCAGGCTACAGAAACCACTTTTCCCAATCCAGTGTTTTCACTGCTGAGTAAGTATCTAGAAATGCTCCTATACCCAGCTGACAGTCTAGATAAAGAGGTAAGAAATTCGGTAACAAAATATATTTTAGGACAACAGTATAGGAAATGTACTAAAGCAACACATGATTACTGCCAATGGGCACTGTTAACAGAAAATAAGCTCTTAGGGCATATATTCAGGGCAACTTGAATCCACATCTCCCATAAATACAATAAATAAACAGGCAGGATGCAGTGGCTCATGCCTGTAATCCCAGTACTTTGGGAGGTCAAGGCACATGGATCACAAGGTCAGGAGTTCAAGACCACCCTGGTCAACATGGTGAAACCCTGTCTCTACTAAAAATATAAAAATCAGCTGGGCGCGGTGGTGCATGCCTGTAATCCCAGCTACTGGGGAGGCTGAGGCAGCAGAATCGCTTGAACCTGGGAGGTAGAGGCTTCAGGGAGCCAAGATCATGACACTGCACTCCAGCCTAAGCAACAGAGCAAGACACGGTCTAAAAAAAATATATATATATATATATATTTTGAGACAGAGTGAGACCCTGTCTCAAAAAAATAAATAAAAAGAAAAAAGAAAAGAAATTTGAGTAACACTGCTCTAGACCAAAGTGGTCTAGGAAGATGTCACAAAAAAATGGGAGGTTAAGTTAGATATTGAAAAACAATAAACCGTATAAGTTTATGTATGTATACACATGCAAACACATACATTTATATGTAATAAAGAATAATATTTCCTTGAAATATTGGAAGAGAAGAGGGCTATTACAGTCAGGAAGAATTACATGAGAAAAAGTTTAGAGGAAAAATATAAAACAGCTTAAAGGAAAGTAGATCAGTTTGCTGGAGTTAAAACCGTAACTTTTAACAAAAGTTAACGTGAAAGGCAGCTTGAAACTGAAATCCAAAAGGTAGTTAGGGCCAGACCATCAAGTGCCTAAATCTCAAACTGCAAAGTTTTGAATTTATCTCTGTAGACAGTGAAGCATCATTGTAGGTTTCTAAGCAACAGAATTACATGATCTGAGCAGTACTTTGAGTAAAAGTGAAAATGTGTATCAAATTAAAGCGAAAAGACTGTAGAACAAAAGAGGCCACTGGAAGACAAGACAGATTTCAGGAACAAAAACTGAATAAACAGTCGTCAACAGTCTTGGAAATTAATTGCCTATGTGGGGCAGTTAATCAAAATAAAGCAAAAATGAGTCCCAGATTTCAAATCTAGTTGCATGAGGAAATGAGAGAACCATTAACAAAACTAAGGAAGATGCAAAAGCAAAAACAAAACAGTAGGGAAGGTGGGAAGAATAACTGATTTAGAGAAGAAATAAAAAGAGTTTAGTTTTACACATAACAAAGTTTACAGTGTCAACAAAAATCTCATTCATTTACTCAACAAAGTTATTAAATCACTACTCCCTTAGGCCAGGCACTATGGCAAGCGCTAACCTCTTCTGAAAGTAAAACAGGTATGATTGGTGCCTTGATGAAACTCTATTGGAAGAGGTAAGCAATAAATCTATTGGAGGAGGTAAGCAAAAAAATAAATAAAACTAAGAGTAAACAAGTACATAATTTTAAATAGTGATAAGAGTTCACTTATAGAAAATAATGGTGAGGTCCCAATTAGGTAAGTCAAAGAAGGCCTCTCTGGCCAGGTAATATTGAAGCTAAGACCTAAAGACGAGAAGGACCTAACCATGAGAAGACAAGGGGGAGGAACATTTCAAACTAAGGAAATAGCATATGGCTTCACTGGACATGGGAGGAGCTTGGCATGTTCCAGGAACTGGAAAGAAAAAAGTGATCTGAGATGAGACTAGAAGGGTACAAATGCCAAATCAAGCAGAGTCTTGTAGGTCATGATAACAAGTGTGCACTTTAAGATTCAAAGTCAGCCGGGCACAGTGGCTCACACCTGTAATCCCAGCACTTTGAAAGGCCAAGGCGGCTGGATCACTTGAGGTCAGAAGTTTGAGACCAGCCTGGCTAACATGGTGAAGCCTCGCCTCCACCAAAAATACAAAAGTTACCTGGGCATGGTGATGCCTGGCTGAGGCATGAAAATCGCTTGAACACAGGTGGCGGAGGTTGCCCGAGACTGCACCACTGAACCCCAGCTAGGGCGACAAAGTGAGAATCTCTCTCAAAAACAAATACAAAAACAAAAATGAGCTGGGTGTGGTGGCACATGCCTGTAATCCCAGCTACTCGGGAGGCTGAGGCAGGAGAATCGCTTGAATCTGGGAGACGGAAGTTGCAGTGAGCAGAGACTGTGCCACTGCACTACTCCAGGCTGGGCAACAAGAGTGCGATTCCCTCTCAAAAAAAAAACTCTTTGTAAATGTGGCTTGTTATTGTAGCACTTTTTACACTGAAACTATACTTGAACAGTTCCAACTGTATATACTGTATGGAGCTTGTCCTCTAAGTGGTTTTTAATTTCTGTATCTCACAGTGTCCTGTAAATATAGATTAAAGTCCATTCTTTTCTTTAATTAAAAAAAAAAAAAGAATTTTATGAGCCTGGCACACAGAATAGGTTTCAGCTAGAGATAAAATTTAAGGTCTTTCAGCATATGAGTTACACTTAAAGCTGGAAGAATGGATGCAATCATCTAGAGAAAGAAAGGAGACTAAAGTCCTGAGCCCTAGGGAATGCCAGAACTTAGAAGTTGAGCAAAGAGAAAGAGCCAGTAAGAGAGTAACAGAAAGCCTAAAAGAAAAGTGGAAGAAGTCAACTGTGTTGCATGAGACTGAGAGCTAAAGCAAAATGAGGATATAAAAGTGATCTGACAACAGAAAGTTTGTTGGTGATCTTCAGGAAATGGCTAACAGTATACATAGGCAAGACTTTCAAGATATCTGAGTAAAAAAGGAAGCAAAAATGGAGGGTAAGAGCTGGGAGAGGGATACGGAGGTCAGGAGATGAACTTTGGGCATTGCCAATTCTGTAAAATGTTTGCATGTGCATGGTAGGGAAGCAGAGGAGAGATACAGTAAGAGGAAGACATTAATATTATCAGAGAGAAGAGACGACCAAAAACTAGAAGTCTCTGAAACGGAGAAAAAGGGGCTGAAAATAATGTAGACTGCTAGAGTTCAAAAATAAATTAGTAGTAAGTATATAGAAACTACACAAATAAAAAACACAATTATTAACCCCAAGGAAAATATGTACAAGAAAAAATAAGCTATGAATGGCACTGCCCTGGTTAAAATAATATAAACAGTGACTAACTGAACTAGCCAAAATTGATATATCAAAAAGATGTGGAGGGGCTGGGCATGGTGGTGCGTGCCTGTGGTCCCAGCTACTCAGGAAGCTAAGGCAGGAGGATGGCTTGAGCCTGGAAGTCAAAATTGCAGTGAGTCATGATTGCAACACTGCATTCCAGCCTGGGTGACAGAGCAAGACCCTGTCTCAGAAAAACAAACCAACAAACAAACAAAAAAGATGTAGAGAGAAAACAGATGTGAATGTGGAATGGTGGGAGTTGGAAAGGCACATGAAAAAGTTAAATCTTCATCTTCTCTGGTAGGAAGTCAATAAATAATCCTAAAGATAAGAAAATAAATAAATATGAATATTTCCCTTATTCACATACAAATTATTCCTCTCCCACATCTTTTCAATATCGTTCAGTTTTGGTTAGATCAGTAGTCATTGTTCATATTATTTTAACCAGGGCAATGCTGTTTTCCTTAATAAGCCTTATGGAATTGCTTGATTTCTTAAACCAGGGGTCCTGAATCCCCAGGCCGCTGACTGATAGCAGTCTGTGGCCTGTTAGGAACTGGGCTGCACACTAGGAGGTAAGTGACAAGTGAGTGAGCATTACCACCTGAGCTCCACCTCCTCTCAGATCAGTGGTGGCATTAGAAGCTCATAGGTGCGGGAACCCTATTGTGAACTGCGTATGGGAGGCATCTAGGTTGTGTGCTCCTTATGAGAATCTAATGCCTGATGATCTGAGGTGGAACAGTTTCATCTCTAAACCATCCTTACCTCTCCTACTCACCCATGGACAAACTGTTTTCCATGAAACTGACTGCTGGTGGGTGCAAAAAAGGTTGGGGACTGCTGCTCTAAACTATGTTATACATTAATTTTGAAAATGATACAAACTAAACTTTAACAAATCAATGATCACAGACTCAAATATGCTGTAATACATCATATCTGGTTTGAATCAAAGTGCAGAAAAAGGTCCATGAAACTCAAAAGAATAGGCAAGGCATTAAAAAAAATTAGAATATAAGGCAGACCTTTTCACTTGGAATAGTACCATAGAATTCTCTTCTAATTCTGCTTTTTTTTTGTTTTGTTTTTGTGAGATGGAGTCTTGCTGTGTCGCCCAGGCTGGAATGCAGTGGCAGGATCTCGGCTCACAGGCACCCACCACCACGCCTGGCTAACTTTTTTTTTGTATTTTTAGTAGAGACGGGGTTTCACCATCTTGGCCAGGCTGGTCTTGAACTCTGACTTCGTGATCCACCCGCCTTGGCTTCTCAAAGTGCTGGGATTACAGGCGTGAGCCACCATG
Organism: Aotus nancymaae; assembly: GCF_030222135.1. Lineage (NCBI taxonomy): Eukaryota > Metazoa > Chordata > Mammalia > Primates > Aotidae > Aotus > Aotus nancymaae. Next base: position 66,201,304 of record NW_026988418.1, on the reverse strand, counting down.
CCTGGCTAATTATGCTTTTAAAAGCTACAAAGGACCAGACGAGGTGGCTCACAGCTGTAATCCTAGCATTTTGGGAAGCCAAGGTGGGTGGATCACCTGAGGTCAGCAGTTTGAGATAAGCCTGGCCAATATGGTGAAACCCCGTCTCCACTAAAAATACAAAAATTAGCCGGGTGTGGTGGTGCATGCCTGTAATCCCAGCTACTCAGGAGGCTGAAGCAGGAGAACCACTTAAACCTGGGAGGCGGAAGTTGCAGTAAGCCAAGATTGTGGCACTGCACTCCAGCCTGGGCAACAGAGGGAGATTCTGTTAAAAAAAAAAAAAAAAACTAACAAAAACAACAACAAAAAAAAAGGCAGAAAAGGTATTTTAAAATAAGATAAGAATAATGGCAGAATACTGTGTCACTATTAGATACCGTGCTTAAAAGGTGGTACAATGCAAAGAACAGTACATGGAACAATCCAAGACATACGGTTAAGTTTAGAAAGAAACATTTGTACTGCATGCAACCATTTGTGTGTATGTGTGAGTGCATATGTGTTTACAGGAGAAGGGAGATTAGGATATATATAAACTTTCTGGTTATATATTTATAGAGTATTTCTGGAAGAATAAATAAGATACTGGTCCTTTAGTGAAAAAGAGACCAAGAAATATGAATGGAAATAAAAGAGTATACTCTTTTGTTCAATTTCACTTTTTGCCATGTGCATGCATTTTAAAAAATGTTTCAAAAGGTCTGAGTTCTAAAATGGCCTTGCTAACAGACAATCTGGGACCTTATATTTAATATCCCTGGGCCTTGGTTTCCTAAGCTGAGTATTATTTTTACAAATAAGGTAACGAAAGTATTCTGAAAGAACTGAAAGTAACTAACAAAATATCAAGTATTTATTTCACAATTTTTTCTATTTTTTATATTGCAGGGGAGAGGAAGCAGGCTAGTGCAATTTACAAAGTTTTTTCTCATATAAATTCAGTTAAATTAATGAAAAACCTACCAGTTCCATGAAATGTTGTGCCAACAACACGAACACAACTTGGTACTCGAAGATCCCAAAATCTAACAGTCTTATCTTGGGAACCAGATGCAATCATCCAGCCACTCCAGGTATAAAGTGCTAAAATATGCCCTATAAAAGATCATATTTAATGTATGAGAGTATCTTTCCATAACATATTCAAAGCTAAGCACTCTAGAGTGAGCATGGTGGCTCATGCCTATAATCTTAGCTACTCAGGAGGCTGAGGCAGGAGGACTACTGGAGCCCAGGAGTTAGAGGCTGCAGTGAGCTATGATCCTGCCACTGCATTCTAGCCTGGGCAACAGTGCAAGACCCTGTCTCTAAAAAAAAAACGGAAAAGCAAAAAGCAAAAAGCTAAGTACTCCTTATTTACAGGGCAAGTGATGGTCTGGTTAATCAAATATACTATGTGATAGAGATTTTTCATATTTATCAAATAGATTAACAATTTTAAAAATACAATTCAGTAAAATGCACAACATCAAAACCATACTGGGCCAGGCATGGTGGCTCACGTCTGTAATCCCAACACTTTGGGAGGCTGAGAAACGATGACTGCTTGAGCCCAGGAGTTCAAGACCAGTCTGGGCAACACAGTGAGACTCCGTAACTACAAAATTTTTTTTAAATTACCCAGACATGGTAGCATGTGCCTATAGTCCCAGCTACTCAGGAAGCTGGGTGGGAAGATCACTTGAGCTCAGGAGGTCAAGGCTGCAGGCTGTGATTGCACCACTGCACTCCATCTGGGCAATAAGAGCAAGACTCTATCTCTTAGAAAAGAAAATGCAGAGAGGAAAAAAAGCACACATTGAACAAAAAGAAAAGCAGTACGTGAAACTGATATTACATACCAGTATGTCCACTCAAAGCATGGAGGCCCTGTCCTCTTTGACAATCTGTTGTATAAATGTTACAATCCCCTGCTCCAGCACTTATTAAAATAGCTCCTCCGCTTTCCGGGCCTTCCATAAATGCCAAGTCTCTAATTGTTCCATCATGCATACTAAATTCCAGATCTGGTCCTGAAACAGTAATAAGAATTAAAAAAAAAAAATGCTGCTCAACTTACTGTGATAACTTGAGACTGCTAAACTACCTCAAAATGGGTTAAGAGTAATGATTTAGAAATATGGTTTGTATTTTCATTTAGAGATTGATATTATAAGTAATTTCACTTTACTGAGCAAAGGATTTTATCAAAATAGTTATTACCATAGAGTTATCTTGGTCTCTTATCCCAAAGAAAAAGAAAGAAAAGACAGGTGACCTCTAGAAAACATCTGGTAGTTATTTAAAGGTTATTTTTCTAATAATAATTTTCTAAAACTCAAACACCAACTGGACATCTGTAAGAATTTACTAAGAAAGAATAATCTCATGAATGTAACTAAACAATTAGAATATTAAATTCTTCTTTAAGATTATATTCTTGGATTTCATTAAAGACAATACAGAAATACGACATGGAGAAACCATAAGGTATACACTGGTAAGCTAGCTACTGCTTACATACTTGGGCCCTACCTGTTGCGTTACAAGTCTCTGCATTGAAGGGCAGCACTTTGACGTATTTGTCATTTGATCCCGTTGCTAGTAACTGCCCACAAGGACTCCAGGCCACACAGTAAATGGATCCTTTATGATGTTTATTCCTTTTAAAACGTACCACTGGCTGCTTAGGAGTATCGTATGCACTGAAAAGAAAAATTACAGAAAGATATTTCAATTTCTTGCTTGCTGCAATCAGTTATTATGAGGTTCAATATTACAGTTGTTCTTCAAGTAAGAAACAAAAAGCATGTCAGACAACAGGTTATTAACAGTTTTCAGAATCAGAGAAGAAACAAAATTAGAAGCATACTTAAAACCCAAAAAGTAAATTTATAAATCAAATCATACTAAACTAACTCTCATTTCAGATGATACTGGGAACATGATATATGACTTTAAAAAGAAAAATCTCCATTTCTCATTTTTTTTACGGATTTTAAGCTTAGAAACAAAAAAGAAAATTTTAAAAGCTAACAATACTTCTAAATTAAAAAAAAAATGTAATAAATATGTAATAAACATATAATATGAGCAATGTGAAACAGTTCTGTCCAGAATTTAAAATCTGGTGCAGGTAGATATTGTCATGACTACCCATATACAGTAAGGCAAGTATAAGTTGTTACACAGTCCAGTATAAAGCACTAGGCCTTAAAGGATAAGGTGAATAGAAAAAGAAAAAGGCAGGAGAAACACTTTAGTGACAATAAAATATAGTAGGGAAAGTACTGGCTGAGCATGTAGCAAGGGGAAGAGTCTGTGGGGCTAGAGGTGAAAAGCATGAGGTATTCAGTAGAGCGAGCAGGAGGGATGTGGTGGGTGAGGCACTGGAAGCTCAGCTGTGGAGGGTTCTAAATGCCAAGCTTCTCAAGAGTTTGTCCTTTAATGACAAACAATGGTTTAGAGTGGGAATAGTATTTTATCTACACTTTGAAACACAGACTAATATGATACTAAAGATTTCTAAATTAGGTATAATGATGAAATCAAGTCTATGTAGAAAAGGTGCGTTTCTGGAGATTCATCCTGAAGGATGAAACGGTTAAATGACATGATATCTGAGATTTGTTTTAAATATTTTAGCAAACAAAAAAAAAAAGATGAATGAAGCAAATGTGACAAAAATCTTGACAACTATTGCATTTCAGCATACTAGTTTCTCTACTTTCGAGTCTTTGAAAATGTTCATAATTAAGAAATTTTTAAAAAACAAACAAGACCAACAAATCTCTAATATCTAAAAAGTGTTTAATACTGATCTAGGTCGGGCATGGTGGCTCCCGAGGTCAAGCAATCAAGACCAACCTGGCCAACATGGTGATACTCTGTCTCTACTAAAAATACAAAAATTAGCTGGGCATGGTGGTGCGCGCCTGCAGTCCCAGCTACTCAGGAGGCTGAGGCAGAAATGCTTGAACCCAGGAGGCAGAGGTTGCAGTGAGCCAAGGTCAAGCCACTGTACTCCAGGCTGATGATAAGAGTGAGACTCCGTCTCAAAAAAAAAACAACAAAAAAAAACTGATCTAGAGAACAAACCAGATAAAAAGAGTTTCTTTTCAGCTGCACAACCAATTCATCACCAAATCCACTGACTCGTTCTTTAAATGGATTGTACCTCTCAAATCTACTCACTTTGCTCCACCTCCACTGCCATCACACTAGCCATCAACGACAAACAACTTCCTCCCTTCCTCCCATTGTTTCCTCTTATTGCTATCCAATCACAGCAGAATGATCATTTTAAAATACAGTTACATTTGATTTGCTACTTTCAGTGGTGTCCCACTGCACTCAGCATGAAATCTAAAACGGCTAGAAAGTGCTGCCTAATTTAGTTCATGCCTATGTCTGCAGCCTTATCCAACTTCAGCTCACAATTTTCCAACCAATCTGAATTTATTTCAGTTCCTAAAAAAAGCCAAGCTCTTTCTCACATCATGTTCCCTCTACATTACTCTCTTCTCCGTTCTCTTTACATAGCTAGGTTCTACTTATCCTTAGATCTCCAAAGATCAAAGAAGTCTTTCTCTGACTTGCCAGTCTGCACCCTACCCCATCCCCATTTTATTCTCTCACAGCACCTTGTAATCTTTCTTCATAATATGTACCAAAATGTTTATTTGTGTTCATTTGCATTATATTCATCTTCCCCACTAAACCAAAAGTTCCATGTTCCACTCCCTTCTAGAGAACTTTACGCTTCTTTCTTAAGTGTTTCTACTTAAATAATGCAGTAAGCACCAGTAAATTATAATACTATCAATCATCTAACATGGGCTTTATTATATACCCTTTCCCAATCTTTAAATGCTATCACAGTCCAAGAGCCAAAAGTATTGATTTCAGACATAGAGATAGCAAAAAATTCAAATAAATGAAAAATCCCACGACTTGTTTCTCAAAGTAGGGTTACAATTAAAAAGTCTTAAGAGTTGTAAAGCGGCCGGACGCGGTAGCTCATGCCTGTAATCCTAGCACTTTGGGAGGCCGAGGTGGGTGGATCACCTGAGGTCAGGAGTTCAAGACCAGCCTGGCCATCATGGTGAAACCCCATCTTAAAAAAAAAAAGTTGTAAAAGAGTAAGAGTTGTGTGTAAATTACCTACCTAATTTATAAACAGGTGTGTATGAATAGAAAAAAAAAAAAAAAACAGCGCAAATAGAGCTCAGTTCCAGCCAAGGTTTCAGGCATCCACTGGAGTTCTTAAAATGCATCCCTTGCAAATAAGGGGGAACTACTGTATACTTTTCAGATAAAAAACAAAATACAAAAGCCATGAAAATAAAGAATTCTAAAGCAATAAATGAGGAATGTTGTACTTAAAAACATTTTAGAAAAAAATTATAAAGTTAATCAATGACTTAAATATATTTCATAAGCACTGAAATTAAAAAGTTGTTTTACGGCAGAAAATAAAGTTTAATCGAAAGAAAGAAAGATTTGAAACACCACTGAATGGCAGTTCTGGAAAAGGAACCTATCTGGCTAAATTCAAAATTAAGGTAAGAATGGCAGCACAAATCATTGATCCTTACCTTGGATCAATTACATCTGGATAGGCACATACTCTCAGAGTTTTTGAATTTGAACCAACAGCGTATAAACCGCCAGCTGGATGAAAAGCCACTGCTCTAACAGCTTGTGTGTCTTCTAGGATATTAATACAAACAAACTGCTTTTTTGATTTGTCATCCTATGGAAAGAAATGAGTATTAGTCATCTTATTAAAAAATGAATTTGAAAGAATTTATCTTTCTCCCACTTTAAATTCATTTGAACTGTATTATTCTTGTTAGATCATGTTAGGTTTACCACTGATAATCATGTTATTTTCTCTGTTTTTCTTACTTTATTAAATCTTACTAATATTTTTCAAGAGGCAAACACACAGATGAGTAGGCAATGGTGAAGAAATCTTATTTTAGAGAGTTAAGAAACAGTTAAGATATTTCCAGGTATTATCTTCGGTGATGCTTCTATCTTTACTCTGGGATACCAGGTAATATTCAGCTCCTACAGCTACCACAAATGCAGCAAATCTTTATTTGTGTCCTTTTAATAATGCAACATCAGAGGAAACATTGTTTGCAAAGTCATCCATTTGTCTCCAAGCTTCTTTACAGCCCCACAGATCCCTTAGCCCTCCTGCAGCCAGTTTCTCCTGGAAGTTTCTAATGGTGTTTCTCTATCTTCCATTGTTTATAATTTGGAAATTCCATTTTACTATGTTCATATTCACATTCCTGTCCATGGGCCATGTCTGTATTCTTTAGATGACTCTTAAAATACAGTATTATTGACTTCATTAAAAATTTTTTTTTTTGCCAGGTGCGGTGGCTCACACCTGTAATCTCAGCACTTTGGGAGGCTGAGGCGGGTGGATCACAAGGTCAAGAGATCGAGACCATCCTGGTCAACATGGTGAAACCCCGTCTCTACTAAAAATACAAAAAATTAGCTGGGCATGGTGGCACGTGCCTGTAATCCCAGCTACTCAGGAGGCTGAGGCAGGAGAATTGCCTGAACCCAGGAGGCGGAGGTTGTGGTGAGCCGAGATCGCACCATTGCACTCCAGTCTGGGTAACAAGAGCGAAACTCTGTCTCAAAAAAAAAAAAAAATTTTTTTTTATTTTTTTCATTAAAAAAAATAGAGATGGGGTTTCACCATGTTGCCCAGGCTGGTCTTGAACTTCTGGGCTCAAACAATACGCCCACCACAGCCTCCCCCAAAGTGCTGAGATGACAGGTGTGAGCCACCACACCCAGTCAATTTTTTTTTGTTTGTTTGACATGGAGTCTCACTCTTTTGGCCAGGCTGGGGTGCAGTGGCTCAATCTTGGCTCACTGCAACCTCCACCTCCCAGGTTCAAGCGATTCTCCTGCCTCAGCCTCCTGAGTAACTGGGATTACAGTGTCTGCCACTACACTTGACTAATTTTTGTATTTTTAGTAATCACAGGGTTTCACTGTTTTGGCCAGGCTGGTCTCAAACTCCTGACCTGAAGTGATCCACTCGCCTGGGCCTCCCAAAGTGCTAGGATTACAGGCATAAGCCAACGCATCTGGCTCCGGCCAGTTTTTTTAAATACATATGATTACATTAAGTTTTTCTGACAGCAGTCTCCATATATTATTTTAAGTAGCAAATTCAAATTCCCTACTTTTTCTGTTTTTCATTACTCATTGCTGAGCTAAGCTCAGTTCATAAATACTCAAGTTTTTCTTCAATTACTAAGACAAAATATAAGCATAAATATGGGCCAGGCATGGTGGCTCATGCTTGTAATCCCAGTACTTTGTGATGCTGAGGTGGACAGATCACTTGAGCTCAGGAGTTTTAAACCAGCCTGTGCAACATGGCGAAACCCCATTTTTATAAAAATGGAAAACAAAAAACAGAAAAATTAGCCAGGTCTGGTGGTGTGCACCTGCAGTCTCGGCTACTCCGGAGGCTGAGGTGGGAGGATCAATTGAGTCTGGGAGGTCAAGGCTGTAGTAAGCCTGGGCAACAGTGAAACCCTGTTGGGAAGGGGAAGGGGAGGGAAAGGACGGGGAGGGACAGGGCGAGAAGGAAGGAAAGAATAAATATGCATTCATAAATTAAGTTCTCTTTATCAAGAAAAAAAATAGCCCATTAGAAGTTCTAACAAAAATAATAAAGTATCATTTGTGTTTCTAAATGAAGGAAGTATAAAGAATTATTATTTAATCCCCTTAAGAAAAAATGTTGGCCAGGCACAGTGGCTCATGCCTGTAATCCCAGCACTTTGGGAGGCTGAGGTGGACGGATCAGGAGGTCAAGAGATCGAGACCATCCTGGCCAATGTGGTGAAACCCTGCTATCTACTAAAAATACAAAAATTAGCTGGTCATGATGGCGTATGCCTGTAGTCCCAGCTACTCAGGAGGCTGAGCCACAAGAATTACTTGATCCCGGGAGGTGGAGGTTGCAGTGAGCCAAGATCACGCCAGTGCACTCCAGCTTGGCGACAGAGCAAGACTCCGTCCCAAAAAAGAAAAAGAAAAAATGTTTACCATTATCTCTAGCAATGATTATTTCAGTATTTCAAGCTGAAGTTATAAAATATCCCTTTAATAGCCTGGGCAACATGACAAAAACCCATTTCTACAAAAAAATAATAAATAAATAAATACAAAAATTAGCCAGGTATGGTGATGCATGCCTGTAAGTCACAGCTACTCAAGGGGCTGAGGTGGGAGGATTACTTGAGCCTGGGAGGTCAAGGCTGCAGTGAGCTGAGACAGCCTTAAAATTTTTTTGATTTGTCGTCATTTTAAAAAAATAGGAGATTTCACACTTACGCATAAAAATCTAGATTTCTAGCTTCTTGAAAATCAGGTTGGGTGCAATGGCTCACACCTGTAATCCTGGCATTTTGGAAGGTTGAGGTGGGAGGATTGCTTGGACCCAGGAATTCAAGACCAGCCTGGGCAATGCAGTGAAACCATGTCTCTATTAGTTTTTTTTTTTTTTTTTGGAGACAGAATCTTGCTCTGTCACCTAGGCTGGAGTGCAATGGTAACCTCCGCCTCCTGGGTTCAAGCAATTTTCATGCCTTAGCCCCACAAGTGGTCGGAATTACAGGCACGAGCCACTACACCTGGCTAATTTTTGTATTTTTAGTAGAGACAGGGTTTCACCGTGTTGGCCATGTTGGTCTCGAACTCTCAACCTCAGATGATATGGCTGCCTCTGCCTCCCAAAGTGCTGGGATTACAGGTGTGAGCCACCACACCCAGCTTAATTTTTTTTTTTTAAGTCAAAGGAACTGGAAACACTGGGCTTGCATATTTCTTTTGCAAGGGATAAATATTCCTTTGTGCTTATCATAAAAATGGTCAATTTTATTAATTTATGTTATCTATTTCACCCCTAAAAGCATCTCAAATAACACCTTTGTTTATGAGGTTAAAATCTGAACTAAGAAAAGTAAGATAAGGCCGAGCGCGGTGGCTCACGCCTGTAATCCCAGCACTTTGGGAGGCCGAGGCAGGTGGATCACGAGGTCAAGAGATCGAGACCATCCTGGTCAACATGGTGAAACCCCGTCTCTACTAAAAATACAAAAAATTAGCTGGGCATGGTGGCGCGTGTCTGTAATCCCAGCTACTCAGGAGGCTGAGGCAGGAGAATTGCCTGAACCCAGGAGGCGGAGGTTGCAGTGAGATGAGATAGCACCGTTGCACTCCAGCCTGGGTAACAAGAGCGAAACTCCGTCTCAAAAAAAAAAAAGAAAAGTAAGATAGAGTAAAAATGTATACTAGTTAGGGAAGGATGTTTGGTTCCAAAGCCAAAAAACAGGTATACTGATGAGAAGCCCAAAGGAGATACCAATAATATCTGAAATTAACCACTGGGTTCAGAGAATAACACAGAGTCTCAATTCATGTCCCAAGGCCAGTACTAGGCCATTAATATGAATATTCCCAAAAGTCCAAATGTGCTTTCCAAGGCTTCCTCTTCAGTTACACCATTGAGAGCTCAACTGCCTTGAGCCTTGAGATAAATACCAACATTAGCAGTAATAACTACTTTAAATTTTTGTTTGTTTGTTTTTAAGAGACAAAGTCTCACTCTGTTGCCCAGGTTGGAATGGTGCAGCGGCTATCCACAGGTATGATTCTAGTACTCTACAATCTCAAACTTCCAGACTCAAGCCATCCTCCTGCCTCAGCCTCCTGGTAGTGTGCAACACCATGTCTGACTAAAATGGTTTTTTGAAATGAGAATTCCTTAGCAAAATTTACAAGTGTATAGGAAAACAATGAAACTTCCTTCCCCAAAGTATTACCTCTTCCCCTTTTGACCTTGATAGACTCCCTGAAGAATCTCCCAGAGGTGGCTTAATAACCGAATGTTCTGATGAGCTGTGGAAGTAGAAATTCAAGTAAAGTTTACTCTGTGTATCAAAACAGAAACTAAATTAATTTACCCTTTCAAACACTAATTTTTCTTTTTAGCAAACAATCCAAGCTGACTCCAGTTACTCTCTGGAGACATTCATTAAAATATGCTCTAGATTCAGCGGCACCAATGACAGTTTTAAGGAAGAGATGAAAAGCCATTCTGGAAAGAAAATTAAGTCAAAAGTCGACATATTTTGGAGTGAGATGTCAAGTACGCTTCCCTTGCTTAGTTCCAGAATCCTGTTTGCTATGCTTAAATCCAACCCCAGACAGGACACTGGAGAATGCTCTTTAGGAAAATTATCCCACCCAAGAGAAAAACTATCAGAAACTTACAGTTAAGGGTTCCTTAGCAAAACAACCACTTAATCACTTTTTGTGAGCCCAACAGGCAGACAGATCTACCCATATATGTAGCCCTTTCTTCCAATCAGCTTTTAAATGTTTTATGTAGTATCATAAAATATAATAGAGACGGGGTCTCCCTGTGTTGCCCAGGCTGGTCTCGAACTCCTGGGCTCAAGCAATCCTACCGCTTCAACCCCCCAGGTTGCTGGGATTACAGGTGTGAGCCACCACACTCAGCCAGCTTTTGTTTTAATGCCTCACTGTTTACAGCCAGCCAAAACTTTCTAGATACCTGAAAAAAGCCTCCTAGATAAAAGGTAGAGACTAAAATGAACAGAGAGAGAAAAAGGTAGAGAGAAAAATGAACTTGGCAGAAGAGAGGCAATTTAGGGAACAAAAGCTACAAAAATATAATTTAAGTCCTTAGATATAAGAGGAAATAATGGATTAGGGAAACAAAAGCAAGCTCTATTTAAAAAAAAAAAAAAAAAAAAAAAAGGACAAGAAATTAGAGAATAAGAAAGACCTCTTAGAAAATTAAAATATGATGGTAGAAAAAAAAAAATCCATAGAAAATGGAGGTAAGGAAATTGCTAAATAATATTTTTTTAATTTCCTAGAACTTAAATTTCCAATGTAAAAAGGGCCCATGAAGTACCCAGCAGAATGAAGAAAAACAGACTCACTCTAAGGTCTATTTTCTATATCATCGTGCAGTTTCAGAATATCAGGGAAGAGAAGAACCTGAAAAATTTCAGAGTAGAAAGAGCAATAAGCCTCACCCAAAGAATGAGAAATTAGTCAGCCTAGCTAACATGGTGAAACCCCATCCCTACTAAAAATACAAAAATTAGTTGGGCATGGTGGTGTATGCCTGTAGTCCCAGCTACTAGGGTGGCTGAGGCACAAGAATCACTTGAACCCAGAAGGCGGGAATTGCAGTGAGCCAAGATTGTGCCACTGCATTCCAGCCTGGGCAACAGAGCGAGACCCCATCTCAAAAAAATAAAAAATAGTAAAAATAAGGAATCAAAACAGCATCAGACTTTTAAATCAGAACACTAAAACTGGAAAATCATGTAGCAATGCCTTTGAAGTAATGAGGAATGATTTTCATCCTAGAATTCTATACCCGGCAATACTAACAAAAAAAGGTGGAAATATATAGCACACACATTTTTAGAAAGGCAAGGTCTCAGAAACTTCACCTCTAATTATCCCTTTTTAGGAAACTGTGAGATGCTAAAAACAGGGAATCTAATAAAGAGATGAGGCAAAGGAAATCCCAGGGGAACAGTTAGGAAAGTCCCAGGATTCTATCCAGACCTACATAAGGTGATCAAAAAACAGAAAATATAAAGTGAAGCAGGAGTGATCCTGGAGAGACATCTCCCAAGGGGAAAAAAATGGAATAGAAAAATTTCTGATATTTTTTACAATAATAAGTTTTATGATTTTATAATTCTATTAAAGCACTTATAGTTTAGTGATAAATATTAAGAAAACTAATCATGTACAGACACATGTACACCAACTTGAGGCAATAACTGTCCCCAAGAAAAACAAGAAGTTATATGAAAAAGAAATATATTTATATTGCACTACATGACCCAGTTGTAAATAACATTTACAAGATCATAGTAATGTTAACACTGATACTGATTTTTTTTTGTTTGAGACAGAGTCTTGCTCTGTCGCCTAGGCTGGAGTGCAGTGGCATGATCTCTGCTCACTACAACCTCCGCCTCCCAGGTTCAAAGCAATTCTCAGCCTCCCAAGTAGCTGTCTCAGCTTCCCAAGTAGCTGGGATTACAGGCACCTGCCACCATGCCTGGCTAATTTTTTTGTATTTTTAGTAGAAACGGGGTTTCATCACGTTGGCCAGGCTGGTCTTGAACTCCTGACCTCATGATCCACCCAGCTAGGCCTCCCAAAGTGCTGGGATTACAGGTGTGAGCCACCGCACCTGGCCTGATACGGATTTAAACAGAAATTGATATATACTAAAAATAAGGGGTAGACAAAGTGAGGGTGTTATGCATGAAGAGTATGGTAGGGAATGAATGGACAGCAAAAACAGTAATGAAGTATGTTATTCAGAAATGTGGAAATATATAGCAAAAGGCTGGGTATGGTGGCTCACACCTGTAATCCCAGGACTTTGGGAAGCTGAGGTAGGAGGATCACTTAAGCACAGAGTTTGAGACCAGCCTAGGCAACACAGTGAGATCCCACGTTTTAAAAAAAATTGTATGTATATATATCAAAAGAAAAACCATATGGGTTGAAAACGGCAGCCAACAAGAAATAAAACCATGGACAAAGATGGGTTTTATTTTAAGCCTTAGTACTACTTGTCTTTTGAAATCATGTATGTATACTACATGGACAAAAACAAAAATTAAATTTTAAAATGTGAATTATTGTTTTGAAAGTACTCAAAACGACTACTATGAAAACTGTAATAAAAAAGCAAATATTAAAAAAACAAAAATTCAGAAAGGAAGCAAAAATTAAACAAATGTATGCTCTGAAATAAAACTAGGTTTTTGACACTAATTATTTATAAAGTGAACTCCTGTAAGCATACAAGTGCCAAAAGCAAGTTATGCATTTTTGTACTTAATCTCAGCCAAAAGCTGGGAATCTCATGTTGTACATTTTTTAATGAACCACCCTGCAAAGTGTTTTATGCTAAGAATAAAGAAAATGCTCCTTAACTATTCCCACTGCATAAATTAACACTTGTATACTAATTATAGCAAGATAAAAATTTTCCCTGAGTAGTGAAAATGTAAATACGCAGTCTTCCACTGCTGTAATTGCCAAAGTGGTCAACACTGCAGTACAGCTGCAATCATTCCACCATATTGTAAAACATCTTCCTATGCCCTGAAAGTTTGAATTTTAAGATTATTTGTTCAAAGATGCCAATTGAAGAAAAAAGAAAATCAAGGAGATTTAGAGATTCTAAAACTGTAGATTCTCTGAGTAGGATGGCTTATAAAAAATATAATCGCCTTGGTGGTGATGAGGAAGCAGAAAGAAAAAGAGAAGGAAAATGAAAACTATAAAGAGATTTAGAAGTTGGTAAAAGAGAACATAGACAAATGAAGGCATTAGAAAAAAAATACCGGTAGGCAGTAAGCTCTCAAAACTTTTATTTATAAGGCTCTAAAGTGAAGTTCAACCTTTTATTCATTAGTAGTAAGTTAATATTTCCAAGTTTTACAAAGTCAAGCACTTACATTTGGCTTCCACAAGGTGATTCCTCCAGAAAAGGTATGTGATTTGTTGATCCAGGATTACGAGGAGTGCTTGTATGAATATTTGAAGCATCATGTGTTAATCTCTGACTAGAGTCTTGGGGTGGTGTAGTAAAACTAGTCACAGAAGAACTATTAGATCCATTGCCTTTGCTCCCATTACATTGCTGGTTGAGTGTTGATACCTCATTACCAAGGCCATCCATTCCAATATTTAATTCACCGAGCTTTTGAATGGACCTATAAAATTAAACAATGTAATCATTTTAAAATAAAAACTTAATTGCATTCCTAATATATACAAGATTAAAAGTCTGAAAAGGTAAATATATGCACATATAATCTATTGCAAATTTAGTATTAAAAGTTACATTATCAACTTAAGACACAACCATGATAGTGAAAGAAGATCCATATTTTCCCATAGTATAACACTAAAGAAGATAGGTATAATGGGCATTATAGACTTTTTTTTTGGAGACAGGATCTCGCTCTGCTGCCCAGGCTGAACTGCAGTGGCGTTATCATGGCTCACTGCAGCCTTGACCTCCTGGACTCAAGCAATCCTCCCACCTCCCATGCATAGCTGGGACAACAGGTGCACACTATCATGACCAGCTAACTTTTTAAATTTTTTGTAGAGACAGAATCTCGCTATATGACCTAGACTGGTCTTGAATTCCTTCAAGCTATCTTCCTGCCTTGGCCTTCCAAAGTGCTGGGATTACAGGCATGAACCACTGTGCTCAGCCAGTATCAAAGACTTTTAAAAAGCAGCTTTTATAATAAAAATAGAAAAAAAAATCTGTTTCTTCCCCAGTAAAACTTTGGTTTAATTTTCCATTTAAAATTCAATTTTCAAAGAGTCAATAACAATACCACCACTACCAAAATTGCTCATCAACAAAACAAGTCATTTTTGTTCCATCTGTCTCAAGTAATGTTATGTCAAGTAAGAAATGCATGACTTGACTAGGCCATGATGAGTAAAAAGTCAAGTAGCATCCCTATTACTCCACATGCACTCATTCATTCGTTCTACAAATACTATGTGCCAGTCTCTGATCTAGACAATTGGGAGATAAAACAGGGAGCAAAACAAGTTAGCCTCAGGGCCTTGCCCTCAACAAATACTCTCTATTGCCATAGTCTGACTCCTTATGTTGTATCAGGCAACAAAGGGCACAAAGAGGAAGCTACACTGATCTCAAGATTTAGACTCATGGGCCAGGCACAGGGGCTCATGCCCGTAATCCCAGCACTTTGGGAGGCCGAGGTGGGCAGACAACTTGAGGTCAGGAGTTTGAGGCCAGCCTGGCCAACATGGTCAGACCCCATCTCTACTAAAAATACAAAAGTTAGCCAGGTGTGGTGGCAGACACCTGTAATCCCAGGTACTCAGGAGGCTGAAGCAGGAGAATCACTTGAACCTGGGAGGTAGAGGTTGCAGTGAGCAGAGATCACACCATTGTACTCCAGCCTAGGCAACAGAGCAAAACTCCATCTCCAAAAAACAATTTAAAAAAATATTTTGACTCATGGCCAGGAGCAGTGGCTCACCCCTATAATCCCAGCACTTTAGGAGGCCAAGGTAGAAGGATTGCTAAAGCCCAGGGGTTTGAGATTAGCCTGGACAACAGAGGGAGACCTTGTTTCTACCAAAAGAAAGAAAAAGAAAAACTTAGCCAGACATGGTGGCGCATGCCTATGGTCCTAGCTACTTGGAAGGCTGAGGTGGAAGGACTGCCTGAGCCCAGGAGGTCAAGGCTGCAGTGAGCCGTGATCACACCACTGCACTACTGCCCCAGCAACAAAGTGAGACACTGTCTCAGAAAAAAAAAGAACAAAAGAAAAAGATTTAGATGCAGAAATAGCCCAGCATCACTTTCTCCAGATAAGAGTCAATATAAGAAAGGACTAACACAGGGAGTATAATTGTTGAGACGTGTTGTGGCTCGTGATATTTTTAAATTTTCCTACATTAAACATTGTGTTATATGTATTTTTAGAGTTTAAAAAATACTTTTAAAAAAGCAGTTTAATATTATTAGAGGAACTGTTAGCCTTTACTAAATATTTATCAGTTAAAAATTGTAATTAGGTGGCATTTCTCGAATTGTGTTCTGTGAAACACATTTCTTGTGCAATGTACATACATCTTTTTATGCTCCCTATAAAAAAGGATATGAGGGGGCCAGGCGCAGTGGCTCATGCCTGTAATCCCAGCACTTTGGGAGGCCAAGGTGGGCAGATCACAAGGTCAAGAGATCGACACCACCCTGGCCAACATGGTGAAACCCCATCTCTATTAAAAATATTTTAAAAATTAGCTGGGCATGGTGGCACGCACCTATAGTCCCAGCTACTCGGGAGGCTGCGGCAGAAGAATTGTTTGAACCCAGGAGGTGGAGGTTGCAGTGAGCCGAGATCACGCCACCACACTCCAACCTGGTGACAGAATAAGACTTCATCACAAAAAAACAAGGATATGAGGTCAAATAAATTTGGGAAAAATGCTAAGTATAAAAAGCATTTAAGATACTAACACAGGCTGGGCACAGTGGCTCACATCTGCAATCCCAGCACTTTGGGAGGCTGAGGTGGGCAGATCACCTGAGGTAGAGAGTTCAAGACCAGCCTGGCCAGCATGGTAAAACCTCGTCTTTACTAAAAATACAAAAATTAGCCAGGCATGGTAGTGGACGCCTGTAATCTCAGCTACCTGGGAGGCTGAGGTGGGAGAATCACTTGAACCTAGGAGGCAGAGGCTGCAGTGAGCCGAGGTTACGCCACTGCACTACAGCCTGGGCAACAGAGTAAGACTCTGCCTCAAAGAAAAAAAAAAAAAAAAGCTAATACAGCATTTTAATTCTCTTAAAATGGAGATGGATAGGGGAGAGGCTATAATTGTCAAATCAATGATGCCAATTATTAGTATTAGTAAAAACAAAAGATCAAGAGGTATAAAGTAATGATACAGTACTAGTAATAAAATTCCTATCATGCTATACTTAATTTTTTTGAATAAGATCTAATTATATAACACAACTTATTTCTCTTTTCTTTTTTTTTTTTTTAGACAGAGTTTAGCTCTTGTTGCCCAGTCTGGAGTACAGTGGTGCAATCTCAGCTCACTGCAACCTCCACTTCCCGGGTTCAAGCAATTCTCCTGCCTCAGCCTCCTGAGCAGCTGGGATTACAGGAATGTGCCACCATGTCAGGCTATTTTTTTTTTTTTTTTTGTATTTTTAATAGAGACAGGGTTTCACCATGTTGGCCAGGCTGGTCTCGAATTCCTGACCTTGTGATCCGCCTGCCTCTGCCTCCCAAACTACTGGGATTACATGCATGAGCCACCGTACCTGGCCTTCTCTTCTTTCTATGCCCCTCAAAAGGAAGAAACAAAATTTAAATCTGGGAATAATGATCTGCTGCATGAGTAATTTGGAATAATAAACATTAAGAGGGAAAAGTACATTTTAATTTATAGATTCTATCTCCATTCAATTTGTCCTTGATACTAGGTATTGTAAAGCCCTAGTAGAGGCTCAAGCACATAAAATTAAAGAGTTCTAGAAAAAAGAACTAAACAGCCAGGCGTGGTGGCTCACACCTGTAATCCAAGCACTTTGGAGGCCAAGGCAGGTGGATCACCTGAGGTCGGGAGTTCAAGACCAGCCTGACCAACATGGTGAAACCCCGTCTTTTTTAAAAAAAAAACAAAAGAAAAAAGAACTAAACAAAAATATATTAAAGCGTTAGAAAACAGAATAGATAAGAAAAGGTTAAGAGAATGACAAAATTTTTGAGAAACTAACTTATAAAAACTTAGGATAAACATCAACAGATTAAGGAGACGACCTACTGAATGGGAGGAATATTTGCAAACTATTCATGCAACAAAATACTAATATCCAGAATATACAAAGAACTCAAACAACTCAACAAGAAAAAAACAAATATTAGCTGGGCGTGGTGGTGTGCGCCTGTAGTCTCAGCTACTCAGGAGGCTGAGGTCAGAGAACCACTCGACCCTGGGAAGTGGAGGTTGCAGTGAGTTGAGAATGCACCACTACACTATAGCCTGGGTGACAGAGCCAAACTCCGTCTCAAAAAAAAAAGAAAGAAAGAAAAATTTCATTAAAAGGTGGGCAAAGCATATGAATAGCTATTTCTCAAAAGAAGACATACAAATGGCCAACAGATATATTTTTTAAGTGCTCAAAATCACCACACATCAGAGAAATGCAAATTAAGACCACATGAGATATCATCTTGCTCCCAGTCCGAACGGCAATTATTAAAAAGACAGGCTGGTTCAAGTGCAGTGGTATTGATAACTAATTGATCACAACCAGTTACAGATTTATTTGTGCCTTCCCCACTCTCACTGCTTCACTTGACTAGCCTTAAAATACATACATATGTACCTACATATAAAAAGACAAAAAAAAAAGATGGTGAGGCTGCAGAGAAAAGGGAAATCATACATTGTTGGTGAAAATGTAAGTAAGTACAGTCATTATGGAAAACAGTATAGAGATTTCTCAAAAAACTGACAAGAGAATAATCATTTTTTTTTTTTGGAGACGGAGTTTCGCTCTTGTTACCCAGGCTGGAGTGCAATGGCGCGATCTCGGCTCATCACAACCTCCGCCTCCTGGGTTCAGGCAATTCTCTTGCCTCAGCCTCCTGAGTAGCTAGGATTACAGGCACGCGCCACCATGCCCAGCTAATTTTTTTGTATTTTTAGTAGAGACGGGGTTTCACCATGTTGACCAGGATGGTCTCAATCTCTTGACCTCATGATCCACCCGCCTCGGTCTCCCAAAGTGCTGGGATTACAGGCGTGAGCTACCGTGCCCGGCCAGAATAACCATTTAATCCAGCAATCCTACTACCAGGTGTCTATCCAAAGGAAATGAAATCAGTTATCAAAGGCATACCTGCACTCACATATTTATTGTAGCACTATTCACAACAGCCAAGGTACAGAATCAACCTAAGTATCCATCCATGAGTAAACGGATAAAGAAAATGTGACACATATATACAATGGAGTACTATTCGATCGTAAAAAAGAATGAAATCATGTCATTAGCAGCAACATGGATGGAACTGGAGGTCATTATCTTAAGTGAAATAAGCCAGGCACAGAAAGATAAATATCATATGTTCTCACTGATATGTGGGAGCTAAAAAATTTGAACACACGGAGGTAGAGAGTAGAAAAATAGGTAACAGACTGGAAGGGGTGAGTAGGGGAAGAGAGAAGATGAAGAGGAGTGGGTTAAAGGGTACAAACATACAGTAAGATAGAAGGAATAAATTGAATGTTTGATAGCAGTATAGGATGACTATACTTAACAAAGATGTATTATTGTACTTGGGTGATAAACACTCTAAATCCCCTGATTTGATCACTACACATTATGTCTATGTAACAAAATTTCTTATGTACCCTATAAATTTGTACAAATAAAAAAAACGTGGCCAGGTGCAGTGGCTCATGCCTGTAATCCTCGCATTTTGGGAGGCCGAGGCAGGCGGATCACCTGAGGTCAGGAGTTTGAGATGAGCCTGATCAACAGGAGAAACCCTGTCTCTACTAAAAATATAAAATTAGCCGGGTGTGGTGGCACATGCCTGTAATCCCAGCTACTCAGGAAGCTGAGGAAGGAGAATCGCTTGAACCTATAGGCAGAGGTTTCAGTGAACTGAGATCATGCCATTGCTCTCCAGCCTGGGCAACAACATGTCTTCATCTCAAAAAAAAAAAACAAAAAAGGCTGGGCGCAGTGGCTCATGCCTGTAATCCCAGAGATTTGGGAGGCTGAGATGGGCAGACCACCTGAGTTCAGGAGTTCAAGACCAGTTTGGACTACATGGCAAAACCCTGTCTCTATAAAAAATACAAAAATTAGCCTGGCATGGTGGTACATGCCTGTAGTCCCATCTACTCAGGAGGCTGAGGCAAGAGCTTGAGCCCAGGAGACAGAGGTTGTAGTAAGCCAAGATTGTGCCACTGCACTCTAACCTGGGCGACAGAGTAAGACCTTGTCTCAAAAAAGAAAAGTTTAAAAAATAAATAAAAATAAGCATCCTTTCATATTTATGAACCTGGTTATCCTATGGATTTTCATAACATACTTACCTTTTAATGTAATTTTAAATTCTAATTGCTAAAGAAATTGAAAATAGTTGTTTAACAATAAATATGCTCTAGGCCAGGCATGGTGGCTTTGCCTGTAATCCCAGCACTTTGGGAGGCCAAGGCAGGTGGATCACCTGAGGTCCAGAGTTTGAGACCAGCCTGGTCAACATGGTGAAACCCTGTCTCTACTAAAAAAATTAGATGCAGTCCCAGACACATAGGAGGCTGAGGCAGGAGCATTGCTTGAACCTGGGAGGCAGGGGTTGCAGTGAGCCAAGATTGTGTCATTGCACTCCAGCGTTGGCAACAGAGCAAGATTCTGTCTCAAAAACAAAAAAATAAATATACTCTAAACTAAACCTAAATTACAAGAAAGAATTTAAATTCTAGGCCAAGTATGGTGGATCACACCTGTAATCCTAGCACTTTAGGGGGTCGAGGCAGGAGGATTGCCTGAGCTCAAGAGTTCAAGATCAGTCTGGGCAACACAGTGAAACTTTATCACTACAAAAAATACAAAAACTAGCTGGTTGTGGTGGCCGGAGGATTGTTTTAGCCTGGTAGGTGGGAGGTGAAGGCTGCAGTGAGCCGTCACCACATCACTGCACTCCAGACTGGGTGACACAGCAGGACCCTGTCTCTAATTAAAAAAAAAAAAAAAGGCCGGGCGCGGTGGCTCAAGCCTGTAATCCCAGCACTTTGGGAGGCCGAGGCGGGTGGATCACGAGGTCGAGAGATCGAGACCATCCTGGTCAACATTGTGAAACCCCGTCTCTATTAATACAAAAAAATTAGCTGGGCATGGTGGCGCGTGCCTGTAATCCCAGCTACTCAGGAGGCTGAGGCAGGAGAATTGCCTGAACCCAGGAGGCGGAGGTTGCGGTGAGCCGAGATCGCGCCATTGCACTCCAGCCTGGGTAACAAGAGCGAGACTCCATCTCAAAAAAAAAGAAAAAAAAAAAAAAAAGAATTTAAATTCTATTTATGAATGTCTTTAAAGGAAAAATGAATCTTCCTGAATAGCTTAGCTTTTTTTCTGAGGAAGTACACTGTTAACTACTATTGGGGAGGAGGATCATAGAACCTTGCCATTTCATCTTCTCACTGCTAGATAGCTGCTTTCACTGCAAAATAAGTTGGTCAGAAATTCAAATTGCATCCATGACTTTTATAGCTATGAAGAAAACATCCAAAAACCAGAAACAGCAATTCATCAAATAAGAATAATTCTGACAAGCCACTGACTTGATCAGAGGTAATAAGAAAATGATTCCCAAACTGGATGTTTAGAGGCCTACTTAGACTCTTGAGACTACCAGTTTAAACAATCCTTGTGTGAGCCAGGTACAATGGCTCACGCCTGTAATCTCAGAGCTTTGACAGGCTGAGGCAGGAGGACCACTTGAGCCCAGGAGTTCAAGGTTACAGTGAGCTATGATCACACCACTGCACTCCAGCCTAGAGTGACAGAGTGAGACTCTGTCTCTATTTGAAGAACAAAAAGGTCAGGCACAGTGGTTTACATCTATAATTCCAGCACTTTGAGTGGCCAAGGCAGGTGGATCATGAGGTCAGGAGTTTGAGAGCAGCCTGACCAACAAGGTGAAACCCTGTCTCTACTAAAAATACGAAAATTAGCCAGGCATGGTGGTGCGCACCTAATCCCAGCTACTCAGGAGGCTGAGGCAGGACAATCACAATTAGCTGGGCATGGTGGTGTGCGCCTGTAATCCCAGCTACTCAGGAGGCTGAGGCAGGAGAATCGCTTGAACCCAGAGGCAGAGGTTGCAGTAAGCTGAGATAGCGCCACTGCACTCCAGCCTGGACGACAGAGCAAGACTCCATCTCAAAAAAAAAAAAAAAAAAAAAAAAAAGAGCCAGGAGTGGTGGCTCACACCTGTAATCCCAGCACTCTTGGAGGTTGAGATGGAAGAATCCCTTTAGCCTGGGCAGTTGAGGCTGCAGCGAACCGAAATCAGATCGCACTACTGCACTCCAGCCTGGACGACAGAGTAAGACTCTGTCTCAAAAGAAAAAACAAACAAAAAAAAACAAAACCAAAAAAAAAAAAAACCACTCCCTTTGTAAAGCTTTGAAGACAGGATCAATTTCAGGCTCACTGACTTGCACAACACTCAGAGTTGTCAAGGAGATTACCTCCAATACTACTGAATCAAGTTAAGAGCTAACAGCCACCATTACAGTTACCTAATCGTAATCATGATGATAGCCGACATTTATAGCATACTTCCTATGCGCCAGGAACTGTTCTAAGTACATTTGCACATATTAATCACTTAATTTTCCAACAATCCTTGCTTATTTAAATGTATATTATTTTACTGAATTCTAAACACACACATAAGACTAGGTGCAGTGGCTTACACCTGTAATACCAGAATTTTGGGAGGCTGAGGTGGGCGGATCACTTGAGTCCAGGAGTTCAAGACCAGGCTGGCCAACAGAGTAAAACCCCATCTCTACTAAAAAAAAATACAAAAATTAGCCAGGCATGGTGGTGCATGCCTGTAATCTCAGCTACTCAGGAGGCTGAAGCAGGAGAATTGCTTGAACCTGGGAAACAGAGGTTGCAGTGAGCCAAGATCATGCCACCGCACTCCAGCCTGGGCAACAGAATAAAACTCCATCTCAAGAATAAATAAATAAATAAATTTAATTAAATAATGAAAAATAAACACACACATATATGCGTGTATATATTTCTCCTATAATTGAAAACAATAAATGTAATTCATATTGTTTTGACAGAAATTATAAGAATTGTTTTAATATAGTGCATGAAAAAAAAATCTGTAGGTTTAAGCACTTTAGTAACAATAAAAATAGCTGCTAATAACATAGTGCTTACAATGTGCCAGGTACTGTTCTAAGCACTTTACATAGATTAACTCTATTTATCCTCATGGTAACCTTATAAGAAGGTTAGAAGAAATAAGAAGTAGGTAAGGGTCAGTACAGTGGCTCACACCTGTAATCCCAGCCCTTTGGGAGGCCAAGGTAGACGGATCACTTGAGGCCAGGAGTTTTAGACCAGCCTGGGCAACATGGCGAAACCCCGTCTCTACAAAAAACACAAAGATTAGCTGGGTGTAGTGGTGTGTGCTGTAGTGCCAGCTACTCAGGAGGCTGAGGCAGGAGGATCACTTGAGCCCAGGAAGTTGAGGCTGCAGTGAGCCAAGATCACATCTCTGCACTCTAGTCTGGGCGACAGAGTGAGAGCCTTGTCTCAAAAAAAAAAAAAAAAAAAAAAGCAGCAGATGAGATAAAAAGAACTAGAGTAACTTTCACTAGATCCTCAGTTACCCTGGGACAGCTGGATCCACTTGGCAGTCGGCTGTGCAAAAGTTCAGCCTGTGCACTGACCCTCTGTACTCTTCTGCTCTAGTTGTTTAGGGAATAAAGACAAAACTAGATGAGCCCTCAGAATGCTGTGACTAGAAAGCAATATGTAACTCTACATTACTTGAAACACTTAAAAAGTCTTAAAATGTCAAACTATACATAGAAAGTAGCAGTTATTGCATGTTTTAAATAGCTTTCAAATAACTCCATATTTTAAAAAGTGACTAGAAGACCAACCTATTAAGGAATTGTTCAGTAAGATTCTGTTGCTGATCAGGACCATCCTCCTGATTCACGCCTCCTTCAAGCAGCATCTGTTGGTATATCTGCCGCTGTTGCTCCTTCTGTTCTAAATGCTGTTGATAGCGCAATCTTTGCCTATAATATTCTTGAAATTGTTCTGTTGAATCTCGAAGCTTAAAAACATTAGAAAAAAACAATATAATTGAGCAAACTATGACAGAATATGTCTTCACTCAACAGTACCTCTTTAAATGCAGAATAAAATATACAATTAGCTATATTTAATAATCACAAAATACTTAATCTATTGCTCGTTAAAAAACAGCATGAGTCTTAATACTCAAGTGGATCAGTTAATTTGCTTTATTCCACAGCAACAGACTGACCAAAATGAATGGTTGCCTTGGTTCCCTGACTAACCCAAAATAAAAACACAAATTATAATGGTTACAAGGGGGACACGGTCACAGAATATGAATGTAGATAAAGACTAATACAAATCTGGCATTTCTTTAAAAATATCCATACTGAAGGACTGCATTAATATTTAATAAACACAATGAAATACCAACTTACCCCAACCAGAATGGCCGCTATTAAAAAACAATAGATGTTGGCATGGATGCAGTAAAAAAAAGAATGCTTACACACTGCTGGTGGGAATATAAATTAGTACAGTCTCTATGGAAAAAAACAGTCTCATGATTTCTCAAAAAACTAAAAGTACAACTACCATTCAATCTAGCAATCCCACTGAGTATCCACCCAAAGGAAAATCAGTCATTATATCAAAAAGACACCTGCAGGTGTATGTTTATCGCAGCACAATTCCCAATAGCCCTAACACATAGCACTAAAAAATGTTCCATGTACACTTGAGAAGGACATGTATTCCGCTATTATTGAGTGGAGTGTTTTACATACGTCTTTCAGGTCTAGTTGGTTTACAGTATTGTTCAAGTCCTCTATATCCTTATTGATCTTCTATTTAGATGTTTTATCCATTATTGTGAGTAGAGTATTGAAGTCTCCAATTATAATGATATTTCTCCCTTCAGCTCTCTCAATATTTGCAATATATTTTAAAACTCTATTGTTTGGTGCATATCCATGTACTTTTCATAGTAATTTTCCTACTTTTTTTTTTATGTTTTTTTCTTGCATTGCTATAAAGAAATACATTCTTAATATTTAGTTGAAAACAAAAAAAAAACATATTCAACTTATGAAAGCCACTTAACCCCTTCAAAGTGGCATACTACATAAAACTGTTTGTCGGTTGTTTGTTTAAGACAGTCTCACTTTGTCACCCAGGCTGGCGTGAAGCAGTGCATTGTCAGCTCACTGCAATCTTCGCCTCCCAGGTTCAAGCAATTCTCCTGCCTCAGCCTTCTGAGTAGCTGGGACTACAGGCATGCACCATGACGCCTGGCTAATTTTTTGTATTTTTAGTAGAGACAGGGGTTCACCATGTTGTCCAGGCCGGTCTTGAACTCCTGAGTTCAGGTGACCCACCTGTTTCAGTCTCCCAAAGTGCTAGGACTACAGGTGTGAACCGCTGCACCCAGCCTATATAAAACTTATACCCTTATTCACAATACAATTTCCTCACAAAAACACCAAAGAAAAATAATCTAGAACCCTGGACTTGGATAAAAGTTTTATTCTATATTTAAAATGTCTAATTTCTTATTCTTAAATCTAATTGGTAAAAAAAATAGGGCATATATCTTAATAATGCAAACTAGCCATGTTTAATGGAAGCTCAATTACTTAAGTTCCAAAACATATAAAACATGCAATGTCAACTGTGATATTTTAGATTTTTAATAAATTCACTTGTTAAAATTGTTCCAGAATACACAATGGCAACTAAACATGCTACATATTTGTTAGGGGGAGGAGAGAAAATAAACTAAGAAGAAGAAAGTCTATGTATCTTCTTTACTCCCAAATACCAGAAAATTATTTTTACATTCTAAGTAAATTATATTACTTCTTACAAAGAGAGTAACTCTGAAAAACACTAGGTATAGTAAATATTACCTCATTTTTTTCTTGTTTAGCTGGTCCTGGATTCTGTGCTCCATTTGCAGGCTCTTTTTCTGAAACTGAACTCTGGCCCAAGATTTCACTGCCAATAGGCCTCTGTGCATCAACAGGTGTATCACTTCTTCCAGAAACGTGCAAAAAAACAAAAAAAGGCAGAGGTGGGAGTAAAGGAAAATATATTTTAGTTAAATAAAATTTATTATTACTTTTGAGACGGTGTCTCTCTCTGTAGCCCAGAGGCTGGAGTGCAGTGGCGCAATCTCTGCTCACTACAACCTCCGCCTCCCAGGTTCACGCAATTCTCCTGCCTGCCTCAGCCTCCAAAGTACTTGGGATTACAAGGCCCACCATCACGCCACCTAATTTTTTGTATTTTTAGCAAAGATGGAGTTTCACCATATTGGCTAGGCTGGTTTCAAACTCCTAACCTCAAGTGATCCACCCTCCCCAGCCTCTCAAAGTGCTAGAATTATAGGCATGAGCCACCATGCTGGCCAAGAAATTTTAATTTAAAAAAATGAATAGGCCAGGCACAGTGGCTCACGTCTATAATCCCAGCATTTTGGGAGGCCGTGGCAGGCAGCTCATTTAAGCTCAGAAGTTCGAAACCAACCTGAGCAACACAGTGAAACCCAGTCTCTTAAAAAAAAGAAATGAGTTGGGCATGGTGGGGCGCTTGTGGTCCCAGCTACTTGGGAGGTTGAAGTGGGAGGATCACCTGATCCTGGGAGGTAGAGGTTACAGTGAGCCAAGATCACACCACTGCACTCCAGCCTGGGTGACAGAGTGAGACCTTGTCTCAAAAAATATAAAAAGAAGATTTAGCCTAAGTGTTTATAAACTGTATACAAATGGATTTATTTTTCTTTCTTCTCTTAAAAACACCACAAAAAGGATTTTTAAAAATAGAAAGGTCTTGGGCCAGGCACAGTGGCTAAGGCCTGTAATCCCAAAACTTTGGGAGGCTGAGGCAGGTGGATCATGAGGTCAGGAGTTTGAGACTAGCGTGGCCAACAAAGTGAAACCCCATTCCTACTAAAAGTACAAAAATTAGCCAGGCATGGTCGTGCATCCCTGTAGTCCCAGCTACTTGGGAGGCTGAGGCAGGAGAATCGCATGAACCTGGAAGGTGAAGGCTGTGGTGAGCCAAGATCGCACCACTGTACTCCAGCCTGGGCGACAGAGCGAGACTCCGCCTTAAAATAAAAAAAAGGAACATCTTAACGGAGGAGTACAGTGTTATTAGGCAGGGATAGTGAGAGTAGGGTCTCCAGTTTAAAATCAGTTGTGTGGCCTAGGGACGGTCACTTATATTCTCTGTGGTCCAGCTTATAATAGACTGATGAATATGAGTAATAGGTTAGATAATATAACGCCTAAATTCTCTTTATAAAGCATAGACTTATGGTGGTGTTATCTAAACATTTTTTTCCCTCCAATATATTTCTATACGATTTTAAGAATTTTTGAGATTTTATTAAAAGACTTTCTTTGAGGCCGGGCATGGTGGTTCACGCCTGTAATCCCAGCACTTTGGGAGGCTGAGGCGGGCGCATCACAAGCTCAGGAGTTTGAGACCAACCTGACCAACATGATGAAACCCCGTCTCTACAAAAAATACAAAAATTAGGCTGGGCACAGTGGCTCACACCCGTAATCCCAGCACTTTGGGAGGCTGAGGCAGGCAGATCACGAGGTCAGGAGTTTGTTACCAACCTGATCAATATGGTGAAACCCCGTCTCTACTAAAAATACAAAAATTAGCCAGGCATGGTGGATAATGGCCTCTCCAAGTAGAAGTACACAAGACATATCAAAATACAGTTCTAGGGTTCAGGAAAGCAAAGCTAGATAGTCATCTTCACAAAGCATCAGTAGTTAGGAGCCTATACTCCTGAGCACCTAAACATACATACACAGACATCTAGAAGAGGAAGACTGAGGAAGAGTTTTTTGGCTCTCAGGCTCTACTGTAAACTACTAATGACCACAAGAAGTCCCCTTTTATGTCCACAGAGAAGAATTTGTAAGAGCTATTAACTGTATAAAGAATAAAATAATCTTCAAAAAGTAACATTTCATTTAATTTTGCAACATATGCAGAACTTCCGTATGCATCATCTCATTTAACTTGCACAATAACCTGTGAAATAGGTTATAAGACCCATTTCACAGAGAGGTAACAGACAACAAGTGATTTTCCTAAGATTGCAAAGCTAGAAAATAAGAGTTTGAACTTAAACGCAGGCCATCAGACTCCCAACTCCAATGCTGGTCCATGCCTGAAATACATGCATTACAAGCTTATATATTTCAAATAATTTTTCTCCATTTTAAGTGTTTCTGTTCAAGTGAAAAGACATCCTTACAAAATATTACACATTCCCTTTCTTTCATATTTTATCTTCTTGTTCACCATAGTAGCTCAATCACTGTATCCCTGATATTGTAGTCTGCTGTTTGCACATAGTAATCACCAAAAAAAAAATTTTTTTTGAGACAGGATCTTGCTGTCACCCAGACTGGAGTACAGTGATGCAATAAAGGCTCACTGCAGCCTCAGCCTCTTGGACTCAATCAATCCTCCCACCTCAGCGTCCCAAGTAGCTGTGACTACAGGCACATGCCACCATGCCTGACTAATATTTTTGTATTTTTCTGTAGAGACAAGTTTTCACCATGTTGCCCAGGATGGTCTTGAATTCCTGGGTTCCAGTGATCCACCATGCCCAGCCTGAAATATATTTTAAATGGATACTGACTTAAAAAAATAAAAAGATACTGACTTCAAGTATTTCAAGTAGTACTCTTCATGATCTAATTGAGCTTCCATATACATGTGTGTATTTTTTTTTAAAATAAATAGAGACGGGGTCTTGCTATATTGCCCAAGCTGGTCTCAAACTCCTAGCCTCAAGTGATCCTCCCATCTCAGTCTCCCAAAGTGCTGGGATTACAGGTATGAGCCATCACACCTGGCTCAATATTTTTTAAATGAAAATATGTTTAAAAATAAGTAAACTTCTTCCAAAGTAAATTTGTATACTTTATCCATAGGACAGTAACTCTCTCACAGCATTTCATTAGCAGTCCTTTTTGACACACTGTCCTTATCAAAGCTATGAGCTTTGAAGGAAAGAAATTTATGTTCATTGAGTACCAATCACATGTTTGCCAATCTTAATACAAGCTTTATCTCATTTTGCAAACCAACATTTTATTATATACAGGAGATAACTGAGGCTCAGACAGACTAAATAACTTTCCCAAGGTCACATAGTCAGTAAATGGCAAAGCTATTGTTCAGACCTATGCCAGACTTTAAAGACTATGTTCTATTTATTATTCAACACCACTCTGCCTTGTGAGTTTTCTAATTTCAGAGACATGACAAATGTTTTCTGAATTATTGCTACTACTCATGTAATACTGTAATAACACCTGTATTACTTAATTTTTGACATGTCACATTTTACCTCTCTGCTTTTTCTACAATGGTCTAATATCTTACACTTCGCTTCTTTACATCTTTATCCAGATGTTCCTCAATTTCTACTAATTTATGTAGCAAACAGGACATGCACAGTCAATTTGCCTTGATTTTTGTGCATCTTTTCTCTATACAAAGTCAACTCTACTGATGCACAAGTCCAAACATGTCATTCATACACTGACCAAGAAGCTTCTGTCATCTTTTTTATTTTTATTTGTTGAGACAGAGTCTCGCTCTGTCACCAGGCTGGAGTGCAGTGGCATAATCTTGGCTCACTGCAACCTCTGCCTTCCGAGTCCAAGTGATTCTCCTGCTTCAGCCTCCCAAGTAGCTGGGACTGCAGGCATGCACCACCACGCCCAGATAATTTTTTTTTATTTTGTATTTTTAGTTGAGATGGGGTTTCATTATGTTGGCCGGGCTGGTCTCAAACTCCTGACCTCATGATCCACCCACCTTAGTCTCCCAAATTCCTGGGATTACAGGCGTGGGCCACTGCGCCTGGCCACCTTTTTTTTTTTTTGAGACGGAGTTTCCCTCTTGTTGCCCAGGTTGGAGTGCAATAGCATGATCTTGGATCACTGCAACCTGGGCATCCCAGGTTCAAGCAATTCTCCTGCCTCAGCCTCCCAAGTAGCTGGGACTACAGGCATGTGACACCACGCCTGGCTAATTTTGTATTTTTAGTAGAGATGGGGTTTACCATGTTGGCCAGGCTGGTCTCAAACTGCTGACCTCAGGTGATCCACCCACCTCAGCCTCCCAAAGTGCTGGGATTACAGGCATGAGCCACCATGCCCAGCCAGATTCTGTCATCTTATATTCACAGAAGAGTATCAGCAGTTCCCCCAGAATTGAAGCTCAGCATTCCAAAAAATAAGAATTTTATCTGAAAGGGCTGGGAAATCCAACAAAGGCTTATTAATAAAATTGACTCTGTCAATGCTCAAGGCTTCTCATTCCTTTGAGATTTATTATTTATTTATTTATTTATTATTTTTATTTATTTATTTTTTTTTTTGAGACAGAGTCTCGCTCCACCAGGCGCCAGGCTGGAGTGTAGTGGCACGATCTCGGCTTACTGCAACCTCAGCCTCCCAGGTTCAAGCAGTTCTGCCTCAGCCTCCCGAGTAGCTGGAACTACAGGCGCTCACCACCATGCCCAGCTAATTTTTGTTTAGTAGAGACGAGGTTTCACCGTGTTGGCCAGAATGGTCTCAATCTCTTGACCTCGTGATCCATCTGCCTCAGCCTCCCAAAGTGCTGGGATTACAGGCATGAGCCACTGCGCCCAGCCTCCTTTGAGATTTAAATAGGATGCTTCTATATGAAATATAATTATGCATGTTCATCACTAGATATTATCTTTATCTTTCAAAGACGAAATATGGAACAATATGGTACCTTAAAAAGTTGCTCTACCCTTTAGGAAGTCCCTCACTTAACCTGATTCAAATTAGATTATCCTCTCTAAAGAACATGAAAGAAAATATCACAACCCTCTCTACAACCTCAGAGCAACTTAATAGAAAAGGCTTCACTATACATCTATCCTGTATTTCTTTTGCTTTAACTAAAGATCTCCACTTGCTCTAATTATTATTATTTTTTGAGATGGAGTCTCACTCTGTCACCCAGGCTGGAGTGCAGTGGCGTGATCTAGGCTCACTGCCACCTCTACCTCCCAGGTTCAAGCGATTTTCCTGCCTCAGCCTCCCAAGTAGCTAGGACTACAGGTATGCACCACCACATCCAGCTAATTTTTGTATTTTTAGTAGAGATGGGGTTTCACCACGTTGGCTGGGCTGGTTGTCTTGAACTCCTGACCTCAAGTGATCCACCCACCTCGGCCTCCCAAATTGCTGGGATTATAGGCCTGGGCCACCACTCCCAGCTCACTTGCTCTAATTAGAAACAAATTCTGAGTCCTCTGCAAAGAATGGTTCCAACTATCCTATGTAATGTGAAAAGGTTTCATTTTTGTTTCTTTCATGAAATAAATTTATTGAAGTCAACACTAATACTTTATAGTGGCAACTCTAAATTATGGAAAACCATCCATACATCCTCATGGGTTTCCTGGAAAAATGAGGCAGAAAGTTTCCTAACCCTAAAATAAACAACTGTTGATCAAGAGTTTGTTATTTCATGCTAGGTTTGAAGGAAAAACTGAATGGTGGCTTTAACATTAATTTCCTTCATATATATAAGAATCACCAGGCTGGGCGCGATAGCTAATGCCTGTAATCCCATCACTTCGGGAGGCTGAGGTGAGCAGATCACGAGGTCAGGTGTTCCAGACCAGCCTGGCCAACATGGTGAAACCCCATCTCTACTAAAAAATACAAAAATAACTGGGCATGGTGGCACATACCTGTAATCCCATTTACTCAGGAGGCTGAGGCAGGAGAATTGCTTGAACTGGGACCCGGGAAACGGAGGTTGCAGTGAGCTGAGATCACGCCACTGCACTCCGTCTCAAAAAAAAGTGGAAATAATTATAGAGTTTTATGTTCTAGTTATCTACTACAGTACTATGTACAGGAGAAAAAAAGTAGAAACAACCCAGGATCCAACTTAAAAATATGTAAAAATAAAGATTTTTTTGGCCGGGCGTGGTGGCTCACGCCTGTAATCCAAGCACTTTGAAGGCCAAGGCAGGTGGATCACCTGAGGTCGGGAGTTCAAGACCAGCCTGACCAACATGGTGAAACCCCGACTCTACTAAAAACACAAAAAATTAGCTGGGCATGGTGGCGCGTGCCTGTAATCCCAGCTACTCAGGAGGCTGAGGCAGGAGAATTGCCTGAACCCAGGAGGCGGAGGTTGCGGTGAGCCGAGATCGCGCCATTGCACTCCAGCCTGGGTAACAAGAACGAAACTCGGTCTCAAAAAAAAATATATATATATATATTTTTCTCATATAATTTTAATTATCAAAAATTTTAAACCCTTACTGAAGTATTAAGGACTAACTTTCAACTAAAGGGACCTGAACATTAAGAAAACATACACACTCCCAGACATGGTGGTTCACATCTGTAATCCCACAACTCTGAGAGGCCAAGGCAGGATGATTGCTTGAGTCCAGGAGTTTGAGACCAGCCTGCGAAATCCCATCTCTATCAAATACACAAAAGTAGCCAGGTGTGGTGGTGTGTGCCTGTAGTACTAGCTACTCAGGAAGGCTGATTTGAACCTGGGAGATTGTGCCAGCATACTCGAGCCTGAGATAGAGCCAGACCCTATCTCAAAAAAAAAAAAAAAAAAAACAGAAAAGAAAACCACACTATAATTAGATTACCTCAAACTTCTGAAGATTTCCTGTTTTATAAGCAAATGCTTACCGCTCAGGGGATTCTTCATAAATACTGTGACATTCTGTATTCTCAAGCATGAGACTTCTACTGAGGTTTTGTACCCCTGGATAATGGAAGTTAGCAAAGGAGTGTGACATTGGAGAAGTTTTGTTTCCAAGGTCTGAAATTCTCTTATCATGACTGGTTAGTCCACAAGTCAGGCCATCTAAAGCAGGATTCAGAGAGCGGGTCATATAGGCATCAGCTGACTGAGGTCTTCTCATGGGGGATGATGGATAGGGAGAGAGTTTGCTGATAAGAGGAGTCAAAAGATCAGCATATGCAGCTTTTGTAGGTTTCAGAAGTTTGTCAACATGAATATTAAGCATTTTCTGTTCAAAAGCACAAGAGAAGACAGAAGATGGAAGATTCTGAAGCCATGACAGTAAACTCAGATCCAAATCATCACAACCATTACCACATAAGAGGTCGATGCCAAGAAGCACTTCACTTTCTGTAATTTCTTCTCCAGTTGCTTTACTCTGACAAAATTCTACACAGCATTCATAAAGTAGGCCTTTCATTACAAGCTGAAATAAACGATTGTTACTCGCTTTAAAACCAGCTTCACTTAGCTTCCTATCAGCAGGGATGAATTCTGCAACCATGACACAAGCCTCTTCAAAACAGTGAACTCGTGCAGTGCTGGGATTCCAGTCCTTAAACTCAGCATGATTGGTCAGACGAGGCAAAGTCAACAGCAAACAGAGCTTACTGTAGTCATCTTTAGAAGGACAGTACTCTTCTAGAGCATGTAAACATTGCACAGCTTCTTGCATGGTAAATTCCAGCTGTAAGAAAAATTAAATGATCAAATAATCACTATAAAAAACATGCTGTGAAATATGAAAACAATGAGTGTACAAAGAATAAATTATATTGCCACAGAATACTCACATAATTTGTAGGATATGTAACAGCTTTCAAGAAACCAAAATGTTTTCACAAGTAAAATAAAAATAATAAAAAATTTGATTAATTAGCACATTAAACTTTTATCTATAAAAAGTGTTTTATTATAATTCAGGCTTAAGATGAGATCTCACTATGCTGCCCATGCTGGACTGCAGTGGGTATTCATACACACAAATATAGTACACTACAGGCTTGAACTCCTGGGCTCAAGTGATCCTCCAGCCTCAGCCTCTAAAGTTGCTGGGACCACTGGTGTGCCACACTGTGCCCAGCTCTCAAATATACAATTTTTTAAGGGTAAGGATAATTAAGTTTTCTAGAAGTGAAAATTGAAGCATGCCAACATTCATTGTTTATAAAGCTTGCTATTACTCCAGCTTACCCAAAAGGCAAAAGAGCCATTCTCTTAGTCCAAACTTACCTTAGGGCAAAATTGTGTGGGGATAAAAGTCAAGAAAAAGCAATGCCTACAGTTGACTTACTACAAAACAATCCACAGACAGAACAAAAAGGAAGCCTAGCTGAGAGACAAAATATAACAATTTGTATAGTGAATACTGTCTTTGAATCATAAGCTTTTAATGATGTAACCTCAGAGCTCACCTAGTCCAGCCTCCATATCTTACATAAGGGAAAAGTCAGGGAACACATTTACCAAGGTAATTCAGTTGATTATTGGCAAAGAGAATAAAAAATAGGTCTCCTAACTCATGTTCCAGTGTTCTTTTCACTTTTGAACATCCTTATCTGGCAAATATTTCTCTATCTGAAAGTCCCTACTGTAAAATCCGATAAAAAATTATAAAATGTGGTTTTTGCCACAGTCTCAATGTTTGTGCCTCTCTAAAATTCCTATGTTGAAATCCTAACCCCACAATGAAATGGTATTAGAAAAGTAGGGCCTTTGCAAGGTGACTAGGTCAAGAGTGCTCAGCCCTCATGAATTAGATTAGTACCCATATAAGAGACCCCAAAGAGCTAGCTAGCCTCTTTAACCAGGTGAAGGACACAGCTAGAAGGAACCATTCACAAACCAGGGTACAGGCCCTTACCAGACACCGAATCTGCTGGTACCCTGATCTTGAACTTCCCAGCTACCAGAACCGTGAGAAACTTCTATTGTTTACAAGCCCCCTAGTTTATGATATTTTGTTGCAGCAGCTCAAAAGGACTAAGACACTTTACTTCAGTGAACAGTTACTAGAACTTAGTAAGTTTTCTCAGTTTTAGTTATTAATACTGAAACTTTAAAAGTCACTTTTGTAATTAAAATGAATTTAATTTCGTTAAATAGTCATGAAGACAAACATTTCAGCAAAAAACTATCTCTAGATCAAAGAAAATACTGAGAAGACAGAGAAAAAGAAAATAAACATAACCAATACACTTCTTGGATAAAAAAAAGCAATGATGAAGAGTCATCAAGTCAAACCTTATCTATTGCTAACTTACCTTAAACACACTCTAGAACTAGCTAGCTAGTTATATATATTGGTTTAAACCACAGAACAAGTTTAGAAGCACTAAACTTTGAAAATACTATACATCTAGAAAACGGCAGATCTTGCCCCACCTCAGTTCATAAAAAACTTTGAAAATTTGTGATGCTAATCTTTTGTTTTAGTGACTAAAATACTTATGACTGAAAACAAGACTAGGGCGCAAACCTTCAGGAATAAAAATCTTACATGCTGGGGCTCATCTTCTGCTGACATTGCATTGTTAACACATAAAGCTTCTAAAAACTTCTGCTTCAGGATAATATAACGAAACCTGTGGGGAAAAATGAAACATTAATTCTCCAATGTCTGATGTCAAATATACTTAGAAGTTACTATATAAGTACCTTTGCTTTAGGAAAATTATTCAAATAATTTACTAAGCTTTTTATCACATTGAAGCCATAACTGAAGAAATTTCAGTCACAAATAATCACAATTTAACACTCAGAGAATAAATTTCTATTTCCAATATTAATTCTAAACAAAATTCCAATTTTTATGGAAGATATCAAATGTTACCTAATATTAAATCAAAAGTCTTTTATATCCAATGTTTTGTTTACCTAACATACATCCTGTTTTTTCTTTATTAAAAAAATTTTAATTGACAAATAACAGTATATATTTATAAGGTATGTTACATCAAGTTATTTTCTTTTTAAATATGAGAAAAATCTAATTAAAATGAGGCTAAAAGGGTAGGAGGAAATGAACATCTCTAAAAAGTCACAAAATAATCACAGACTTAGAGCTTTTATTTTCTTTTTCTTTTTTAGAGACAGGGTCTTCTGCTCTGTCACCCAGATTGGAGTGCAGTGACATGATCATAGCTCATCACAACCTCAAATTCTTGGCTCAAGCAATCCTCCTGCCTCAGCCTTCCAAGCAGCTAGGACTACAATTGTGTGCCACAGCACCTGGCCAATTTTTTAAATTAGTTGTAGAGACTGGGTCTCACTTTGTTGCTCAGGCTGATCTCAAATTCCTGGCTTCAAAAAATTCTCCTTCCTCAGACTCCCAAAATGCTCGGATTACAAGTATGAGCCACTGCACCCAGTCCCAACCTAAAGCTTTTTAACAAAAATTTTTCAGTAAGGGCAAGGGATAGCAAAGAGTCTGCCTAACTTGTCTAAGAATCAAAAGCTTTATTGCCTGAAGCAACTTATAGAAAAAGTTCTTTTTCTTTTGAGACAGAGTTTCGTTCTTGTTGTCCAGGCTGGAGTGCAATGGCATGATCTTGGCTCACCACAACCTCTGCCTCCCAGGTTCAAGTAATTCTCCTGCCTCAGTCTCCCAAGTAACTGGGATTACAGGCATACACCACCATGCCGGCTAATTTTGTATTTTTTAGTAGAGATGAGGTTTCTCCATGTTGGTCAGGCTGGTCTCCAACTCTTGACCTCAGGTGATCCGCCCGCCTCGGCCTCCCAAAGTGCTGGGATTGCAGGTGTTAGCAATCATGCCAGGCCTAGAAAAAGTGTTTCTAAGGCTTGAAAGAAAAAAATAATGAATCTTCAGTCATTCTTTCAGCCACTGTTGTAGTAGCAAATTGTGTCCAATAAAACAGGTGACCTTGCCTTCAAAAAGAGGGTCACATAATAAATTATATGAAATATTCAGAGTTCAGCAAGGCCTCAAAGAAGTACGAAACCAATTCTACAGAGGGGTAGGAAGTAACAAAAAGACATAATAACTGACTCTAAGAAGACAATCAGGAGTGTACCAGGTAACGGCAAGAGATGGTGAAAGGATTAATATTCCAGATAAGTGAAGAAAGTACGAATGCAAAGAACTATCAAATAGCATGGTCTGAACAGCAAATCAAAAAATAAGAGGTTCAACTTCTGATAATGACAGAGTAACTTGTATCTGGCTAACCTTTCTGCATATAACAACAATAAATCCTAGATAAAATACAAAGAATGACTATTTTGTTTTATTTTATTTATTTATTTTTTTGAGACAGAGTCCTGTTCTGTCGCCCAGGTTGGAGTGCAATGGCACGATCTCAGCTCACTGCAACCTCTGCCTCCCGGGTTCAAGCAATTCTCCTGTCTCAGCCTCCTGAGTAGCTGGAATTTACAGGCGCCTGCCACCACCACACCCAGCTAATTTTTTTTTGTATTTTTAGTAGAGACAGGATTTCACCATGTTGGCCAGACTGGTCTCCAACTCCTGACCTCAGGTGATCTGCCCTCCTCGGCCTCCCAAGGTACTGGGATTACAGGCGTGAGCCACTGTGCCCAGTTTCAAAAAATGACTATCTTGAATGCACTGGAAAACAATCAAAAGCTGGCATAACTAGAGGGAAGTCAATCCTTTAAAAAAAACCCAGAAATTTAAGGGGTCAGATTCAAAGGCATAAAGCTTTCCAGCTGAGGACACCCCCTAGTTCACACAGTGTGAGCTAAAAGTCAAAGAAAAAGCTGTAGGCTTGAGAAGTCAACAAAAAGTCTGGTTACTGGCTGAGCAAGGTGGCTCACACCTGTAATCCCAGCACTTTGAGAGGCCAAGACAGGAGGATCGTTTGAGCCCAGGAGTTTGAGAACAGCCTGGGCAACAAAGTGAAACCTGGTCTCTATAAAAAAATTTAAAAATTAGGCCAATGGGCGGCATACGCCTGTGGTCCCAGCTACACAGGAGTCTGAAGCAGGTAAATCACTTGAGCCCAGGAGGTCAAGGCTACAGTGAGCTGTGTTCACACCACTGTACTCCAGCCTAGACAACAGAATGAGACCATGTCTCAAAAAAAAAGTTTGGTACTGCCAGAGCAGCTAAAAAATGAGAGAAAGATCCAAAAACAGAGGGAGCCCACAGTAGGAAACATACCAAAATCTACTGTATAAACTTAGTTGCCCAAATCCCTGGCTATCCCCTAAACTGTAAAGATGCAAGGGAGACTCCAAGGAGCCTGGAGAAAACAGATGGAAGGCCAAAGAACTGAGCAGAGATTTTGGCTGGTGCCCACAAGAGGGGAGAAAGAGTCTGCATTTTGAGGCTCTCTAAGTTAAATAATTGCCCATATAAAAATCAAACCTTTTATATAGGAAGAGAACAGAATTCAGAGCCTCAAGAGTGAATCTACAATGTACTGATTACATTCATAAAATAATTAGATATAGTTAAAAAAAAAGGTGACTCACAATTAAGAGAAAAGGCAATCATTAGAAATAGGCTGATAGAAACAGAAGTCCAAATTACCAAGCAAGGACTACACTAGCAAACAAGGAGCTACTCTCAGTATGTTGAAGGACCTAAAGGAAAATATAATCATAATGAATGAACAGATGGGAAACTCTTACCAAAAAAATTATAAAATTTGAAAATGAAAAGTACAATATTTGAAATGAAAAATTCACTGTTGAATTTGAAGCTACAGTGAGCTATACACACGCCACTGCACATCAGTCTGGGTGATAGAACAAGAACCTGTCTTAAAATTTATCATCAGATTACTAATAGCAAAAGAAAGGGTCAGTTAACATCAAATCAATTTAAAATAACACAGAACACAGGGGAAGCCTGGGGCAACATGGCGAAACCCCATCTCTAAAAAAAATATACAAAAATACTCCACACACCTAGAGTCCCAGCTACTTGAGAGGCTGAGGTGAGAGGACTGCTTGAGCCCAGGAGATCAAGGCTACAATAAGCCATGATCATGCCACCACACTCCAAACTGGGTGACAGAGAGAGATCAGTTTGTTTACTCTCTCCTCAAACCCAGTGGAGAAAGAAAAATAAAAATGAAAATTTTTGTTTATTGTTTTGTTTTGCTAAGCTTCTACCAATGATGAGACACTAAAAACCTCAGATGAAATCTTACCTTTTTTTGTCAAATTTTTCCATACATTCTAGAGGCTGAATGAACTGAAGAACTTCATCCCATTGACCATCAAGTATTAGCTGCCTAAATTAAAAAAAAAACAACAAAATAAAACAAAACAAAACAAACTAGCATGTCACCAAATTCAGGTTATACTAATTAAAAGCAGGACAACAAAATAGCATTTAAACTTCATAAAGCACATAAAAAGATTAACATTTCATTTGATTCCTAAAACAAAATGAAACAAATTTCTCATAACTTTTTCTTTTTTTTTTTTTTTGAGATGAAGTCTCATTTTGTTGCCCAGGTTGGAGTGCAATGGCACAATCTTGGCTCACTGAAACCTCCATCTCCTGGGTTCAAGTGATTCTCCTGCCTCAGCCACCTGAGGAGCTGGGACTACAGGTGCGCACCACTATGTCCTGCTAATTTTTTTGCATTTTTAGTAGAGACAGGGTTTCACCATGTTGGCCAGGCTGGTCTTGAACTACTGACCTCAGGTGATCTACCACTTGCCTCAGCTTCCCAAAATGCTGGCACTACAGGCATGAGCCACCTCACCCGACCTAAATTTTTCATAACTTATTTGTAAGAACATATACCACATGAGAAGAATTTGTGAATCCGCAACCACTCATATTAATGTGATGGTGGTTTTTTACTTATGTAAAAACATTGGACTACAAACACACACACACACACACACACACACACACACACACACACAAAAAAAAAAAACATTGGACTAAGCTTAAAAGTTCTCTTATTTCCATATTCATCTTACAGTTTTAAAGCTATTATATATTATTTTAAGAACAAGTGGCTGGGCGCAGTGGCTCATGTCTGTGGTCCCAGCACTTTAAGAGGCTAAGGGAGACAATCTACTTAGCTCAGGAGTTCAAAATCAGCCTAGGAAACGTGGCTAATCCTGTTTCTACAAACAATACAAAAATTAGCTGGGCAGGGAGTGCATGCCTGTGGTCCCAGCTACTCGGGAGGCTAAGGTGGGAGGATCAATTGAGTCCAGATGTCTAGGCTGCAGTGAGCTGAGACTGCACCACTGCATTCCAACCTGGGCAACAGAGTGAGACCCTGTCTCAAAAAAAAAAAAAAAAGAACAGGTGATCACTTGAGCCCACGAGTTCAAGTCTAGCCTGGGCAACATGCAAAACCCCATCTCTATCAAAAAAATTAAAATTAGCTGGGCATGGTGGTGCACACCTGTAGTCCCAGCTACCGAGGAGGTTGAGGTGGGATGATCGCTTGAGCAAGAAAGTCAAGGCTGCAGTGACCATGGTCTTGCCACTGCACTCCAGCCTGGCAGCCTAGGTAACAAAGCAAGACCCTGTTTCAAAAAAAAAAAGAAAGAAAATGGAAAGATTTTAAAAAGCTGGGAGTGGGACAGGCATGGTGGCTCACATCTGTAATCTCAGCACTTTGGGAGGTCGAGGCAGGCAGATCACCTGAGGTCAGGAATTGGAGACCAGCCTGGTCAACATGGCGTAACCTCATCTCTACTAAAAATATAAAAATTAGCCAGACATGGTGGCAGTTGCCTGAAGCTGAGGCAGCAAGAATCACTTGAACCTGGGAAGCGGAGGTTGCAGCGAGCCAAGGTCACACCACTGCACTCCAGCCTGGGCAAGAGTAAGACTCCATGTCAAAAAAAAAAAAAAGCTAGGAGTGGTGGCTCATATCTGTAATCCCATCATGTCAGGAGGCTGAAGCAGCATGTCAAAAACCCACCTCAACTGTGGGTGATTTTGCACACCCTCAAGACATCTGGCAACATCTGAAGACATTTTTGGCAGTCACGACTGGGGATACAACTGACATCTAGTGGGTGGAGGTCGGGGATGCTCTTAAACATCCTACAACAAAGGACAACCCTCCACAACAAATAATTATCTGGTCCAGATGCTAGCAGTGCCAAGGCTGAAAAACTCTGCTCTACATTGTGAATTCTACATGAAATCTACAGCTCTGAGAAATCTGAGAATACAGTTTACCTTCTGAGAATGAAAACAGCAAGGAATAAGAACAAGTTTCATCCTACTTTAAATGGTCTATGGGAATTTCCAAAAGTTACAAGGCATTCTTATCTCTTTTCTTTCACAATGGCAATTTCCCTATTTTTGAATTTTTTAGAACAGAGAAATTTTAAACGGGAAGGATGGGCAGGAAGACCAACATAGGATTAACAATATTCTGCAAAGGAGAAATATTAATAAAAGCATGATGAGCACAGTGGCTCATGCTTATAAATCCTAGCACTTTGGGAGGCCAAGATGGGAGAATCATTTGAGGCCAGGAGTTCAAGACCAGCCAAAGGCAATATAGCGAGATCTCATCTCCATTAAAAATTTTAAAATAGGGGAGAGATCCAAGATGGCTGATGATTAGCAGCTCGGGCACGTACCTCCCAGTGAAAGCGCAAAGAACGAGAGGACGCCACACTTTCAGACGAATATTAGTTGCTCACGGACCAGGAGATTCCCAGTGGAGGAGCTCCACGGGTCGCCAGGGTGACTCTTGTGGCCGGCGTGGCGGTTTTGCTGGTGCCTTAGCACACCAGTTCTTGGTGCAGAGTCCGGAGATTCCCGGGCAGAAAAGCACCATCAATCTTAACACCGCTGTTTTGGCCGGCGCAGTGGATTGCTCAGATTTCGGCACAGGGAATCAACAAGTTGGACGTCAGAGACCCAGTTAGAAAGTCGGTAATTATAAAGACGACAGATGGACAAATATATAATGAAGGGAAGAAACCAGAGTAAAAAGGTAGAGAATACTCAAAATCAGAATGCCTCTCCCTCTACAGGGGATTGCAATTCCTCATCAGTAACGGAACAAGGCTTAATAGATTACACGTGTGTTCCAATAACAGCAGCAGGTTTCAAAATGTGGGTGATAAGAAACTTCTGTGAATTAGAAGAACTTGTTCTAACCCAATGCAAAGAAACTAAGAACCTTGAAAAAAGGTTTGACAAACTGTTAACGAGAATGGACAATTTAGAGAAGAATATAAGTGAATTGATGGAGCTAAAAAACACAACACGAGAACTTCGCGAAGCATGCACAAGTTTAAACAGTCGAATTGATCAAGCAGAAGGAAGGATATCAGAAGTCGAGGACCAGCTCAGTGAAATGAAACGAGAAGAAAGAATGCAGAAAAAAGGATGAAAAGGAATGAGCAAAGTCTCCAGGAAATATGGGACTATGTGAAAAGACCTAATTTACGTTTGATAGGTGTACCTGAATGTGATGAAGAGAATGAATCCAAGTTGGAAAATACTCTTCAGGATATCATTCAGGAAAATTTTCCCAACCTGGCAAGGCAGGGTAATATTCAACTCCAGGTAATACAGAGAACACCACAAAGATATTCTTCAAGAAGACCAACCCCAAGGCACATAATCGCCAGATTTATTAGGGTTGAAATGAAGGAGAAAATACTAAGGGCAGCCAGAGAGAAAGGTCAGGTTACCCATAAAGGGAAACCTATCAGACTTACAGCAGATCTCTCAGCAGAAACCCTACAAGCCAGAAAAGAGTGGGGACCAATATTTAACATCCTTAAAGAAAAGAACTTTCAACCCAGAATTTCCCATCCAGCCAAACTAAGCTTTATGAGCGAAGGAAAAATTAAATCTTTTGCGAACAAACAAGTACTTAGAGAGTTCACCACCACCAGGCCTGCTTTACAAGAGCTTCTGAAAGAAGCACTATACATATAAAGGAACAACCAATATCAGCCTTTCCAAAAATATATCAAAAAGCAAAGAACTTTAACA
The DNA here is from genome assembly GCF_030222135.1 of Aotus nancymaae. Lineage (NCBI taxonomy): Eukaryota > Metazoa > Chordata > Mammalia > Primates > Aotidae > Aotus > Aotus nancymaae. The sequence continues at coordinate 66,158,978 of NW_026988418.1, read as the reverse complement.
CAATAAAAAATTTACATCAACTAATGGGCAAAACAGCCAGCTAGCATCAAACGCCGGTATTAAACTTATATATATTTTAATTGGATAAAAAGCCAAAACCCATCGGTATGCTGCATCCGGGCCCATCTTACATGCAACAATACACAAAGACTCAGAGAGAAGGAGGAAGATTTACCAACCAAACAGAGAGTAAAAATAAACTAATAAACAAAAAGCAGGAGATGCAATTCTCGCCTCTGATAAAGTAGACTTTAAAGCAACAAAGATCAAAAGAGGCGAGGAATGACATTACATAATGGCAGAAGGATCAATGCAACAAGAAGAGCTAACGATTCTATAGATCAACGAGATAGAAAATTAACAAGGATATTCAGAACTTGAACTCAGACCCGGAACAAGTAAACTTAATAAACATTTATAGAACTCTCCACTTCAAATACACAAAACATACATTACCACCTCACACCTATTCCAAAGGTGACTATATAATTGGAAGTAAATCACTCCTCAGTAATCGCATAGCATTTCATAGGTTTAAATTAAATATTGGTTGGCTGTTTATTTGTTATCTTCTTCCCTTATTCCTTCCTGACTACATTATTAAGTATAATTATCAGTATAAAAGAGGTTTTCAATACCCATTACTAAATTGCATTCTAGCCTGGGCAAGAAAGCAATACTCCCATTCTCTCTCCCTCTTTCTTTTCCTTCTCCCTCCTCCCCATTCTCTCTCTCTCTTTCTCTTCCTTTTTCCTCCTTCCTATTCTCTCTCTTTCAAAAAAAAAAAACAACAGAAAAAAAAAATTTTTTTAAATAAAGAAATTTTTAAATAAAAATAAAAGCCATCATGCATATCATCATCATTTTATAACGGTACATTTCAATATTTAAAAAGAAAACAATTTCAAAGGCCAGCCCTTTAAGATGAACACATTCAGTTTAATGAAAAACCTACTACTCTATTATATCTTTGCATTCTACCTTAGACCAGTAAAATTTCATCATAAATCAAGCAGGCGGGTACTTGAGAACAGCCACTGTTGAATTCTGGGAGTATTAATGCTTGAAAGACAGTGCCCACAAAAATACTGTCTCAGTATGGGTTCATAGCTACACCATTAACTAAGCTCCCTGGGGCTGGAGGATATTCATAACACAAAATACAGGGAAGTGCAACAAGCTGAAAAAGACTCCTCTAATATAATAAAGCTTTGTTGTTGTTGTTTAATAGTTCCTTTTCATAAGTTAGGAATACTTCATTTCTTAAGGCTTTTCAAGTCACAAAATGCCACATGTCCTTCTTGTACTTCTTGTCAAGGATATTTGGTATCTCTTAAAAATAGAATACATTTCTGCCTGCAAATTTGGGATTTTCTGTTTCCATCCAATTCAAACTAGAATATATTTAGCATTCCATTTTGGCAAACATGTTATTTCACTTTGCCTTGAAATTCTACCTCTAAGAATCTTGTCCTGAGGAAATAATCCAATATATAGAAAAAGTCTCAGCCAGTCGCAGTGACTCACACCTGTAATCCCAGCACTTTGGGAGGCTGAGGTGGACAGATTGCTTGACGTCAGGAGTTCCAGACCAGCCTAACCAACATGGTGAAACTAAAAATACAAAAATTAGCCAGGTGTGGTGGCGTGTGCCTGTAGTCCCAGCTACTTGGGAGGCTAAGGCAAGAGAACTGCTTGAACCTGGGAGGCAGAGGTTGCAGTGAGACAAAATTGTGCCACTGCACCCCAACCTGGGTGACAAAGCAAGATTCTGTCTTTAAAAACAAAAAAATCTCATGTACAAAAGATGTTCTGTGGAGCAATTATTTAAGATAAATTGGGAACAATTGTGTAAAATCAGGGAAACCATTAGGAAATTTAGTAAATAAAAAATTTTTATTTGTAGCTGGGATTACAGGCATGCACCACCACGCCCAGCTAGTTTTTGTATTTTTAGTAGAGACAGGGTTTCACCACATTGGCCAGGCTGGTCTTGAACTCCTTACCTCAGGTGATCCACCTGCCTCGCCCTCCCAAAGTGCTGGGATTACAGGCATGAGCTACCGCACCTGGCCTTATTTTCTATTTATTTATTTTGAGATGGAGTCTCACTCTGTCACTCAGGTGGGAGTGCAGTGGCACCAATCTAAGCTCACTGCAACCTCCGCCTTCCAGGTTCAAGCGATTCTCCTGCCTCAGCCTCCCAAGTAGCTGGGACTAGAGGCATGCATCACCACACCTGGCTAATTTTCGTATTTTTAGTAGAGATGGGGTTTTACCATGTTGGCCAGGCTGGTCTCAAATTCTTGACTGCAGGTAATCCTCTTGCCTTGGCATCCCAAAGCACTGTGATTACAGACATAAGCCACCACACCCAACCTGAAAATCTTTTTAATATAAATTTGTAAACACACAGAGAAACCTTGTGATGTTAATAGATAAGGCATAACTCTAAATTATAAATACAACAGAACTGTTATTTTTAAAAGATGCACAGAAATTACACTCTAAGAATGAAAACAGGCCAGGTGCAGTTGCTCATGCCTGTAATTCCAGCAATTTGGGAAGCCAAGGCAGGCAGATCACGAGGTCAGGAGTTTGAGATCAGCTTGGCCAACACAGTGAAACCGCATCTCTACTAAAAATATAAAAAATTAGCCGGGCATGGTGGCAGGCGCCTGCAATCCCAGCTACTTGGGTGGCTAAGGTAGGAGAATCACTTGAACCCAGGAGACGGAGGTGGCAGTGAGCCGAGATTTAAATGCTGCACTCCAGCCCGGGTGACAGTACGAGACTCTGTCTCAAAAATAAAATAAAAATAAAAAACAGCAAGGAGTAAGAACAACAATATTATGTCTGGGTGGTGGGGTGATTTTTCTTTATTTTTCTATATTTTCAATAATGAATACATTTTATTTCTATGGCCAAAAATGGTATTACAGAAACATTTTCTTTACCTTTTCAAAGTCTCTATTTTCTTAGTCAAATATCTTTTATTATGATACCACAACCACAATGGAGTTGTGACTCTTTCTTTTTAACAGACCTCTGGATCTTACTATTAAAAACATTCTACAGAAAGCATTATTTTGTAAATGCTCTTTTTTTTATTTTTGTATTTTTGAGAAGGAGTCTCACTCTGCCACCCAGGCTGCAGTGCAGTGGTGAGATCGCGGCTCACTGAAACCTCTGTCTCCTTGGTTCAGGCAATTCTCCTGCCTCAGCCTCCCAAGTAGCTGGGATTACAGGCATGCGCCATCATGCCTGGCTAATTTTTATATTTTTAGTACAAGTGGGGTTTCACCATGTTGGTCAGGCTGGTCTCAAACTCCTGACCTCAAGTGATCCACCTTCCTCAGCCTCCCAAAGTGTTGGGATTACAGGCGTAAGCCACCGTGCCCAGCCTATTTTGTAAATGTTTGGTTTTTAAAATATGTTTTTAAATTATCCTTGCATAGCCTTTTCATGATTATAAAGTTCTATCTGTATTATACATATTACCTTATTAATATTTAACATTTCTTTGAAGGAGCTACAAACTTCAGAATATAATGAAATCATACCTCAGGAAAAGCATATCATCTGAAAACAGGCCATTTATGACTCCACTTTCCTTCTCCAGGGCCAGCATACTAATATGAAGCTTCTTTGAATTCAGGAAGTCCAAAATTAGCTTAATGATTTCAACCTCTTTTACATTCACTGTTTCTTCAGCCGTCATATTGATAGCCTAAACATGAAACAGAATAACAATAAAGCTAGTCCTATTGATTTATTTCTAAGTTTAACTGCCTGGAAACTACACGTAACAGGTTTATTAGGAATTTTTAGTACACATATTCTGAAGTGAAGTTAATATTTATCAGAACCAAGTCATTCTTTAATGTGTGATAATGGCATGGCCATGGTTTTTTAAAGTCCATATCTTTGAAATACATATTGGAATAATCACAGATTAAATGACATATATAATTTGTGATTTACATCAAAATAATCAAAATTTTGTGATTTACATCAAAATAATATAAGAAGAGGAGAGTAGGAAGAGATAGAGATAAAACAAGAGTGATCATGGTTACTGAATCAGGGTGATAGATAGATGAGGGAGCTACAAACTTCAGATCCTGTTCATTCTTACATGCTTAAAATCTTCCGCAACAAAGAATATTTTAAAAAGTCATTAACAATCAAACCATGTTTAGCTATGTCCCAAATACATTGTCCTAGGTATGCTCTAATACACTCACTCATTAAGTACTTAATGCCCTTTCTCTGTGACAGACACAATTCTGTACTCAGGAGACTTTGGCCTTGCCTTAAGAAGCTTTAGTCCAGCAGCAATACCTAAATGATGACCTGGTCAGTACAGTAGAGCCAAACAAAAGAAGGCTGGTTAAGATGTGCATCTTTAGGCCAGGTGCAGTGGTGTGCACCTGTAATCCCAGTACTTTGGGAGGCCACGCTGGGGGGATTGCTTGAGCTCAGGAGTTTGAGACCACCCTGGGAAACGTGGCAAAACCACGTCTCTACAAAAAATAAAAAATTAGCTGGGCATGGTGCTATGTGTCTGTAGTCCCAGCTATTCAGGAGGCTGAGGTGGAGGATCACTTGAGCCCAGGAGATCAAGGCTTCAATGAGCAAAGATCACCCTACTGCACTACAGCCTGAGCGAAAAATGAGACTGTCTCAAAAAAAAAAAAAAAAAGAGAGAGAGAAAAAAGTATAACTTTAATTGTATCAGTAATATCAATACTCTCCAAGAGTCCTTCTAACTCTTACCTGTAAGTCTGCAGTGATACAACTAAGCACATAATGCTCAGGTTATGAATCCATAAAGATTTAGAACTGGGAGGACTATAAGATCATTTGTTCAACATTCTCATTTACACAAGTTAAATGGCCTAAACTGTTGCAGTTTTCAAATGTTAAGGCTCAGAGCAATGTAAAATACCACTACACTAGTGAAGTAGCCACAGAGAAACTTCACCAGACGAAACAGACTGTAAGCATATCTTTCTCACAGGATCAACTTACTCTAAACAAGCTTGCAGAAACATAAGCATATACATGTGGACTGGGTGTGGTGGCTCATGCCTGTAATCCCAGCACTTTGGGAGGCTGAAACAGGAGGATCACTTGAGCCTAAATAAGAAGTTACATACAATGAGCTATGATCACACCACTGTACTATACCCTGAGCAAGACCATGTCTCTAAAACAAAAAATGTATGTAGGTCCACAGCGTAGTTTTTTTTTCAATTTCTTTACTTTTGTGCCAATTTATTTGTTCATAACAAGAAATGCAAATGTTTAGTGGACTAGAATGCTCTATCAGCAAATGAGTACATTTTCCCCCTCAGCTAGGTGCCTGGGCAACATTGTGAAACATGGTCTCTACAAAAAATATAAAAATTAGCCAGCATGCCTGTAGTTGCAGTTACTCAAGAGGCTGAGGTGGAAAGAGCACCAAAGCCCCGGAGATTGAGAATACCGTGAGTGGTGATCACAGGGCGAGGTGGCTCACGCCTGTAATCCCAGTACTTTGGGAGGCTGAGGTGGGCAGATCATGAGGTTAAGAGATCGAGAGGTCAAGGTGAGCAGATCATGAGGTGAAGAGATCGAGACCATCCTGGTCAACATGGTGAAACCCTGTCTCTACTAAAAATATAAAAATTAGCTGGGCGTGGTGGCACGCATCTGTAGTCCCAGCTACTAGGGAGGCTGAGATGGAAGAATTGCTTAAACCCCCGGGAGGCAAAGGTTGCAGTGAGCCACGATTGCGCCACTGTGCTCCAACCCGGAGACAGAGCAAGACTCCGCTCTAAATAAATAAATAAATAAATGGTGATCTTAACACTGCACTTTAGCCTGGGCGATGGTGTAAGACCCTGTCTCACCCCAAAAAAAAAAGAAGAAGGCCGGGCACCTGTAATTGTAGCACTTTGGGAGGCTGAGGCGGACGGAACACAAGATCAGCAGTTCAAGGCCAGTCTGGCCAACATGGTAAAACCCCACCTCTACTAAAAGTACAAAAATTAGCCAAGCCTGGTGGCACGCACCTGTAATCCCAGCTACTCAGGAGGCTGAGGCTGGAGAATTGCTTGAACCTAGGAGGCGGAGGTTGCAGTGAGCTAAGAGTGTGCTACTGCAGCCTGAGCAATAGAGCAAGACTCCATCTCGGGGAAAAAAAAAAAGAAAAGGTGATAGGGTAAACAAGGGTCAGCCCATGGAAAAATAATTATACGACTCACTCAAATATTTAATGACATCAAACTAGGCAAATCCCTCTGCTCAGTAAGAATATGCCTGCCTCAGGGAGCAGTAAATCACAAACTTCTCTCCCAACAAAGCAGCTGCCCAATTCATGCTTTAAGTTTCCCTTTGCTATCTTCTGAGCTGACTACCATCCTCCTGTTCATAGACTTCTTCCAAAAGAGAATATAATAAAATGAATAAGATTTCCACTCACTAAATTCTTTTTTTTTTTTTTTTAAGACAGGGTCTTGCTCTGTCGCCTAGGCTATAGTGCAGTTGCATGACCATGGCTCACTGCAGCCTTGATCCCCCAGCTCAAGTGATCCCCCTGCCTCCGTCTTCCAAGTAGCTGGGATCACAGGTATGTGCCATCACACCTAGCTAATTTTTTTATTTTTTGTAGAGACAGAATCTACCTATGTTACCTACCTTTTTTTTTTCAGGGTGTGTGTGGAACCTACTCATTAAATTCCGATCACTTCAGAACTGTCTCCCTAATATTATTTATACAGCACACTGATTAGTGATTTCAGCATTCCTAAATCTTCAGATAATTCTTTTTTTTTTTTTGAGACGGAGTTTCGCTCGTTACCCAGGCTGGAGTGCAATGGCGCGATCTCGGCTCACCGCAACCTCCGCCTCCTGGGTTCAGGCAATTCTCCTGCCTCAGCCTCCTGAGTAGCTGGGATTTCAGGCACCCGCCACCGTGCCCAGCTAATTTTTTGTATTTTTAGTAGAGATGGGGTTTCACCATGTTGACCAGGATGGTCTTGATCTCTCGACCTCGTGATCCACCCGCCTCGGCCTCCCAAAGTGCTGGGATTACAGGCGTGAGCCACTGTGCCCGGCCTATTTTTTTTTTTTTTTTTTTTTTTTGAGACAGAGTTTCATTCTTATTCCCCAGGTTGGAGGGCAATGGCACGATCTCAGCTCACCACAGCCTCCGCCTCCCTGCTTCAAGCAGTTCTCCTGCCTCAGCCTCCTAAGTAGCTGGACTACAGGCATGCATCACCATACCCAGCTAATTTTGTATTTTAAGTAGAGATGGGGTTTCTCCATATTGGTCAGGCTGGTCTCGAACTCCCGTCCTCAGGTAATCCTCCCGCCTTCACCTTCCAAAGTGCTGGGATTACAGGTATGAGCCACCACGCCCGGCCGACTCTTTTTTTTTAACTGCTCCTTGCTGAGCAGGCTACCCCACAGGCAGTGTGCCCAGAAGAGCCCTTCAGATAATTCTTACTAGCAAAAGAATGGCTTTTACTAATTTAACTCTCAGAAAAATATTCCCTACTCTGTAGATTCTTAGAGGGAACATCAGATATATGGCCATGTAACAACCACACAAACTTAATGTAGAATTAAGACTATAAGACTGTAATTTTATTTATTTATTTATTTTTTTGAGACGGAGTGTCCCTTTGTTGCCCAGGCTGGAGTGCAGTGGCGGTGATCTTGGCTCACTGCAATCTCCATCTCCCAAATAGCTGGGATTACAGGTGCCTGCTACCATGCCCAGCTAAGTTTTTTGTATTTTTAGTAGAGACAGGTTTCACCATGTTGGCCAGGATGCTCTCGATTTCCTGACCTTGTGATCCACCCACCTCTGCCTCCCGAAGTGCTGGGATTACAGGTGTGAGCCACTGCGTCCAGCCTGAGACTATAATTTTCTAATATAGCTCAATATACCAATGATACTAAGCGTTTTTGTTTGTTTTGAGACAGAGTTTCGCTTTTGTTGCCCAGTCTGGAGTGCAATGGCACGATCTCAGCTCACAGCAACGTCCACCTCCTGGGTTCAAGCAATTCTGCCGCAGCCTCCCGAGTAGCTGGGATTACAGGCATATGCCACCACACCTGGCTAGATACTAAACATTTTATAGGCCTCATATTCAACATTCAATCTAAATATTAGTCTAGATATAAAGTAAAGTTATTCTGAATGGAATTTATGGCAATAATCCCACTTTAAATAATAACTATAAGTTTAATGCTGTAGTCATTTTTGGTTAATAAAGCCTAAAAGAACTACATTCTTACAAATACATATTTTATACTGACAGTTGAAGGTAACAAAAAATATATCCTAATTAACTTAGAATTGGTTCAAGTTTTTTTTTTTTTTTTTAAAACTAATTAAAAAAGACAAGTTTTAATTCTATACTTTGAAATTCCCAGTAGAATAGTGTATTTTAATCACCCAACCCAGAATTTTTTTTTCAGGGGGGGACAGAGTCTCGCTCTGTCGCCCAGGCTGGAGTACAGTGGTAAGATCTTGGCTCACTGCAACCTCCGCCTCCTGGGTTCAAGCAATTCTCTTGCCTCAGCCTCCCTAGAAGCTGGGATTACAGGCATGTGCTACCACACTCGGCAAAATTTTTGTATTTTCAGTAGATATGGGGTTTCATCATGTTGGCTAGGCTCGTCTCAAACTCCTGACCTCAGGTGATCCACCCTCCTGGACCTCCCAAAGTGCTGGGATTACAGGCATGAGCCACCGCACCTGGACCAGAATTTTAATTCTTATAAGCCTCACTGTTGTTGAATACAATATAAACCCAAGCATAGGCATATGCTTGATGACTATATCTTAGAATTATTCCCTTCTAACTTGTATTACTGAAACATTTATAAAGGCTCCCAAAATCCTACCTCTCTAAGTAATAGATACACATATTTTAAACCTCCATTTCCTGTAATCCCAGCTACCTTGGAAGGCTGAAGTGGGCAACATAGTGAGACTTTATCTCAAAAATAAATATATAAATAAATAACATAGAATTAACATTTTCTAATCTCCTCAAACTGTTCACCACAAAGTTAGAACTTTTCTCTAATTCAAAAAAATAGAATTAAATAATAATTACTTCTTCCCCTCTCCTCTGGGGGAACTATAAATCTCTAAGATTTTAATGAGTTTAGGAACTACTAAAATTATCTTTTAAAATGAGATGCACACATAATATGTAACTTGAGATGTAAAAAATCACTGAAGAAATGTCTCTATAAAAGTACAGATGACTATGGTTTTGCTTTTTTGTTTGTTTGTTTGTTTTTTGAGACAGGTCTTACTCTGTCACCCAGGCTGGAGTGCAGTGGCTCAATCATGGCTCACTGCAGCCTCAGCCTTCTGGGCTCAAGCAATCCTCCCTCCTCAGCCTCCCAAGTAGCTGAGACCACAGGCATGTGCCAGTGGGCCCAGCTAATTTGTGTGTGTGTGTGTGTGTGTGTGTGTGTGTGTGTGTAGAGACATATATATTTTTTTGTAGAGACTGGATTTTGCCAAGTTGCCCAGGCTTGGTCTAATGGCTTGAACTCTTAAGCTCAAGCAATCCACCCCTCTCGACCTCTCAAAGTGCTGAGATTACAGGCATGAGCCATCATGCCTGGCCCACCTGACTTTGTTTCTAATTGTTCAAAAACCCACTGAAAAGGATGGAGCTCTGACTGAAGCAATCCAACTTTTTTTTTTTTTTTTTGAAATGGGAGTTTCATCCTTGTTGCCCAAGCTAGAGTGCAATGGCCTGACTTCGGCTCACTGCAACCTCTGCCTCCTGGGTTCAAGCGATTCTCCTGCCTCAGCCTCCGGAGTAGCTGGGATTATAGGTGCATGCCACCACGTCCAGCTAATTCTTTGTATTTTTAGTAGAAACAAGGTTTCACCATGTTAACCAGGCTGGTCTTGAACTCCTGACCTCAGGCAATCCGCCCAACTTGGCCTCCCAAAGTGCTGAGATTACAGTCATGAGCCACCGTGCCTGGCCAGCAATCCAACTATTTAGCCTAAGTTAACTCTGACAGTTTCTTAGGTAGACCTGCCAGCCCACAGTACATGTGAACGAACAATGTGTTCACCAGATAAAATTTATGTAGGGTAAACAGTAAGGATGTACCCCACTGAAAATGAAAAACTAAACAGAAAAGAATCTGAATGTCTCAGTATTTCCATATTAAATAACATTTAAAAAAACATTTTTAATTGAGGTTAATAGTTAACACTTTAATATGTATTTAAGAATACATATACAATTTATCATCTTCATCATTTTTATGTGTACATTTCAATGGTAATAAATACAATACATCTATATTCTTTTTTTCCTTTCATCCTTGCCTTTTAATTGTGAATTTTCCTTTAAAAAGTACATTTTACTTATAGCCAATATCCAGACTAAGTAAAGAAATAAGAGTGTTCTTTAAAAATAAGTATGTCTGGAAACCAGCTAGAAGGTATTTAGTATCTTAGTCCTTAGATACAATTAACATCTACTGAAATTAATGCCAGATGGGGTCTCTGTGTGGACTCCTATCAATTACTAACTTAGTAAAACAAGATTAGAAGGATGTATTAAAAGGTTAGAAATAAAATTATTTTTAGAAATCTAAGATTAAAGCTAAAATGTTAATAATATGTAAGAAAATATAATAAGGGCCAGGCGCGGTGGCTCACGCCTGTAATCCCAGCACTTTGGGAGGCCGAGGCGGGTGGATCACGAGGTCAAGAGATCGAGACCATACTGGTCAACATGGTGAAATCCCGTCTCTACTAAAAATACAAAAAACTAGCTGAGCATGGTGGCGCGTGCCTGTAATCCCAGCTACTCAGGAGGCTGAGGCAGGAGAATTGCCTGAACCCAGGAGGCGGAGGTTGCGGTGAGCCGAGATGCAACCATTGCACTCCAGCCTGGGTAACAAGAGCGAAACTCCATCTCAAAAAAAAAGAAAATACAATAGTAATAAAAATCTATTGACTGTGTATCTCCATACAAAGATATGGAAAAACTTCATGAAAAAAATATCACTGGCAGCTTATTAACCAAATATAAATAGATATGATTTAAATGTTCCTTTGCAATGAGATTACTTACTTAAAACACACATTACCAAGGAAGAAAAACACAAGAGGCCAAAAATTATTATAAACATAAGGTTAAGAGAACTAGAGCACCGCCATTAAAAACTTTATAGTCATGATAAACTGCTTAAGAAAGGCTCCATTAATCTGCAGTTCCATCTCACACAATAAAAACTACTCTCTTTAATCTTCCAAGTATTACAGAGTGTTTAAAATGCAACAATAGTGCTTTACAATAGAAGTTCACAATGCAGACAAGAAGATGAAGTGTCATGAAGCTTTTTTTTTTTTTTTTGAGAAGAAGTTTCTCTCTTGTTGCCCAGGCTGGAGTACAATGACGTGATCTCGGCTCACTGCAAACTCCCCCTCCTGGGTTCAAGCAATTCTCCTGTCTCAGCCTCCCGAGTATGGGATTACAGGCACATGCCACCACGCTTGGCTAATTTTTCTATTTTTTGGTAGAGACAGGTTTCAGGATTACAGGCGTGAGTCTGAGCCACCGCACCCAGCATGAAGATCGCTATGTTGCCCAGGCTGGAGTGCAGTGGCTATTCACAGGCGCCATGTCACTACTGATCAGTACAGGAGTTTTAACCTGCTGTTTCCAACCTGGGCTGGTTCACTCCTCCTTCAGCAACCTGGTGGTCTCCCACTCCCAGGAGGTCACCATATTGATTCTGAACTTAGTGCAAGACAGCAGACTGGCATAGCGCACTACAGCCCAGAACTCCTAGGGTCAAGCAATCTTACCACCTCAGTCTCCCAAGTAGCTGGGACTACAGGCATGTGCCACCATGCCCAGTAAAGCTTTTCAATAAGACATCAAACTGCAACAGAGGACTACTGCATCTTTTCCCTTTAAAAAAAAAAAAAAAAAAAAAAAGGAGATAGCCAGGCAGGGTGGTGCATGCCTGTAATCCCAGCTATTCAGGAGGCTGAGGCAGGAGAAGCGCTTGAATCCAGGAGGCAGACGTTGCAGTGAGCTGAGATCACTCCACTGCACTCCAGCCTGGGCACCAGAGTAAGATTCCATCACAAAAAAAAAAAAAAAAAAAGGTGGGGGGGGAATTGCTAGCTGTTTTGACAACATGGCATTCAAAAAACTTTTTGTTGCTGCCAGATCATTTAATTTTAAATGTCCAGACCTTCAGGAATATACATGTGACATTGCAAGTCATTTAACCTCTATGGGCCTCAATTTCTTCATTCATAAAGTAAGAGGATTAGTTTGTCTAATTTCTATGATATCCCTTCAAGTTTTATAATTTGCTTTAACTCACATTTCAATATCAGAAAGTATATATTCTTGGGAAACATCAAGAATATATGGAAAATATCAAGTCTGGGATAATCAGAAGTCTGTAATTAATAAGGTCTGTTTAATAAGAAGAAACAAAATAGATTTGCCTTAGATCACTTAAGCAAACAAACAAAAGAAAAGCTCTTCTAACCAAAGCTCTGTCATGTCTGCTAATCACCTAACATTTGTAACGTGGGTGCAGCACATGTCCCTGCTTACCATTGACAGCTATCTCTTTTTTTTTTTTTTTTTTTTTTTTTGGCACGGAGTTTCGCTCTTGTTACCCAGGCTGAAGTGCAATGGCGCGATCTCAGCTCACTGCAATCTCTGCCTCCTGGGTTCAAGCAATTCTCCTGCCTTAGCCTCCTGAGTAGCTGGGATTACAGGCATGCGCCACCATGCCCAGCTAATTTTTGTATTTTTAGTAGAGACGGGGTTTCACCATGTTGATCAGGATGGTCTCGATCTCTTGACCTCGTGATCCACCCGACTCGGCCTCCCAAAGTGCTGGGATTATAGGCGTGAGCCATAGCGCCTGGCCGACAGCTATTCTCAATGCATCAATTATTTTATTTTACCTTCTGGAACTGTGAATAATTTCTGGCCAGAGGAAACATTTAAAGCAGGTGCAACTTTATATAACAATAAAAAGAAAAGAAACTAATTAATATAAACTGTATTTTGTATATATGCATAAGATATCTCTGGAAATAAAACACATAAGAAATTGGTAATACCGGGTATTTGTATCCCAGAAGGAAAACTAGATATTAAAGAATAAGAACAGAATCTGTACATCAAAGAAGCCCTGTAACATGAGTTTACCTATATAACAAACCTGCACATGTACCCCTGAATCTAAAATAAAAGTTTAAAAAAGAATAGGAATGGGAAGATAACTTTCTTTTTTGGAGACAGAGTCTGGCTCTGTCGACAGGCTGGAGTATAGACAGGCTGGAGTGCAGTGGTGCGATCTCAGCTCATTGCAACCTCCACCTCCTGGGTTCAAGCTATTCTCCTGCCTCAGCCTCAGGAGTAAATGGGACTATAGGTGCATATAACCATGCCCACCTAATTTTTGTAGTTTTAGTAGAGACGGGGTTTCACCATGTTGGCCAGGATAATCTCGATCTCCTGACCTCGTGATCCACCTGCCTTGGCCTCCTAAAGTGCTGGGAGTACAGGCTTGAGCCACCGTGCCCGGCTTAAGATAACTTTTCACTATATACCTTTTTGAATTTTGTACCATGGACACATTACCTATTCAAAAAATTAAAATAAAACATAAATGACAAATTTACATTTGCACATTACTAGAAGGCATTAGTAAACTAATGTATGTAATGAAGTAATAACATTTCAAAGGAATTTGTATTTTTTTCCCCACAACCCCAGACCTCTTCTCAGATCTGATTTAAATATCATTTCAATTTTTCTTTCCTTTATTTTCTTTTTTCTTTTTTGAAGAAAGGGTCTTGCTCTCTAGCCCAGGCTGAAGTGCTGTGGCATGATCTGGGCTCACTGCAGTCTTGACCTCATGGGCTCAAGAGATCCTCCCACCTCAGCCCTCCTAGTGATTGGGACTACAGGCATGTACCACCACGCCTGGCTAATTTTTGTGGTTTTCGTAGAGATAGGGTTTCACCATGTTGCTCAAGCTGGTCTCCCAGTCCTGGGCTCAAGTGATCTGCTAGTCTCAGCCTCCCAAAGTGCTGGGATTGCAGGCATAAGCAACCACACCTGGCCTCAATCTTCCTTTATGAGACTAAGGTATGTGTGTTCTTTCCATATTCAGACCCATAAATTTTTAAACAAGTATGTTTAAATTACTGAAGTACTAAAAATTCACAATATAAAAATGATTTTCTGCCTGGCACGGTGGCTCGCACCTGTAATCCCAGCACTTTGGGAGGCCAAGGCAGGCGGATCGCAAGATCAGGAGTTCGAGACCAGCCTGGCCAACATGGTGAAACCCCATCTCTACTAAAAATACAAAAATTAGCTAGGCGTGGTGGCATGTGCCTGTAATCCCAGCTATTCAGGAGGCTGAGACAGGAGAATAGCTTGAACCAGGGAGTCAGAGGTTTCAACGAGCCGAGACCACCGAGCCACTGCACTCGTCTGGCAACAGACCATGACTCAGTCTCAAAAAAAAAAAAGAAAAAAACAGCCGGGCATGGTGACTCACGCCTGTAATCCAAGCACTTTGGAGGCCAAGGCGGGCAGATCACCTGAGGTCGGGAGTTCAAGATCAGCCTGACCAAAATGGTGAAACTCCATCTTTATTTAAAAAAAAAAAAAGAAAGAAAGAAAGAAAAAGAAAAAAACACAAAACTATTTTCTTACTCAAACTGCTCAATTAAGTCATGTAATCCAGAACAGGTAAAGAAAAAAAAAAAAAACTGTAGACTGGGCACAGTAGCTCATGCCTGTAATCCCAGTACTTCGGGAGGCCAAGGCAGGTGGATCGCCTGAGGTGGGGAGTTCAAGACCAACCTGACCAACTTGGAGAAACCTCATCTCTACTAAAAATACAAAATTAGCTGGGTGTTGTGGTGCATGACTGTAATCCCAGCTACTAGGGACGTTGAGGCAGGAGAATCACTTGAACCCAGGAGGCAGAGGTTGTGGTGAGCCAAGATCACACCATTGCACTCCAGCCTGGGCAACAAGAGCAAAACTCCATCTCAAAAAAAGAAATTGTCAGCCGGGCGTGGTGGCTCACACCTGTAATCCAAGCACTTTGGAGGCCAAGGCGGGCAGATCACCTGAGATCAGAGTTCAAGACCAGGCTGACCAACATGGTGAAACCCCGTCTTTTTTAAAAAATAAAATAATTATATACGTAAAAAAAAAAATTGTCAACTTTGACACTAAAAATGTAAAATGCAGACCAAGCATGGTGGCTCACGCCTGTAATCCCAGCACCTTGGGAGGCTGAGGCGGGCGGCTCACCTGAGGTCAGGAGTTCAAGATCAGCCTGGCCAATATGGTGAAACCCCGTCTAAAAATACAAAAATCAGCTGGGCATGGTGACAGGTGCCTGTAGTCCCAGCTACTTGGGAGACTGAGGCAGAAGAATCATTTGAAACTGGGAGGTGGAGGTTACAGTAAGCCAAGGTTGTGCCACTGACTCCAGCCTGGATGACAGAGCAAGACTTCCTCTCAAAAAAAAAAAAAAAAAAAAATACAAAAATTAGCCAGGTGTGCCAGCCAGGTGCGGTGGTTCACACCTGTATTCCCAGCACTTTGGGAGGCCAAGGCAGGCAAATCACAAGGTCAGGAGTTCGAGACTAGCCTGGTCAATATGGTGAAACCCCATCTCTAATAAAAATACAAAAATTAGTTGGGCATGGTGGCATGCGCCTGTAGTCCCAGCTACTCCGGAGACTGAGCCAGGAGAATTGCTTGAACCCAGGAGGTGGAGGTGGCAGTGAGCCAAGATCATGCCACTGCACTCCAGCCTGGGTGACAGATCAAGACTCCCTCTCAAAAAGAAAAAAATATATAGCAGGACGTAGTGACATGCGCCTGTAATCCCAGTGACTCAGGAGGCTGAGATAGGAGAATCGCTTGAACACAGGAGGTGGAGGTGGCAGTGAGCCGAGATCGTGCTACTGCACTCCAGCCTGGATGACAGAGAGAGACTCTATCTCAAAAAAAAAAAAAAAATGTAAAATGTAACTCTTCCATTCAACAGAAACTTGCTCCAAACAATGTTAAAAGACAACAAGGCACAAAATAGGACTAAGTAAAACACATATAAAGAGTTAAAAGGTTATTAACTAGAGCATATAAATAACATCTTCAAATCAATACCCTCAACAAAATTCCAGCTGAAAAATTAGCAAAAAATAAAGACAATTCACAAAAAAACTATGAATCCCAATAAATTTATGAAAAGATGCTCAACTTCAATAATAAGCTTTATTACAAGGTACCAACACACTCACTACCACAGCACATGTAATAAAATGAGGTACCATTTATGCCCTACCAGTTTTGAAAAAGAAAAAAAGAAGACCTGATAATATCTAGTTTTGGCAAGAGTGTGGGTAAATGCCTTCATATACTGTTGTTAAGAAT
Source organism: Aotus nancymaae (assembly GCF_030222135.1). Classification (NCBI taxonomy): domain Eukaryota; kingdom Metazoa; phylum Chordata; class Mammalia; order Primates; family Aotidae; genus Aotus; species Aotus nancymaae. Next base: position 66,142,485 of record NW_026988418.1, on the reverse strand, counting down.
GTAAACTGGGATGGATTTTTTGAGAGACTTTGACAGCATGAAATTTTTACCTACAAATATGTTAGCTGAGGGTGGTGGCTCCTGCCTGTAATCCCAGCACTTTGGGAGGCCAAGGTGGGTGGGACCACCTGAGGTCAGGAATTTCAGACCAGCCTGACCAACATAGTGAAAACCCCATCTCTACCAACATTACAAAATTAGCCCAGCGTGGTGGCGCATGCCTGGAATCCCAGTTGGAGGCTGAGGCAGGAGAATTGCTTGTACCTAGGAGGCAGAGGTTGCAGTGAGCTAAGATCATGCCATTTACCTCCAGCCTGGGCAACAAGAGGGAAACTCCATCTCAAAAAAATAAATAAATAAAATTAAATGCATATACCCTTTGACTACCCAATTCCAATTCTTTTATATATATATATATGTGCAGGACTGTGTTTTATTTATTTATTTATTTATTTTACTTTAGGTGCATACTACATCTGGCATTTCTCCCCATGTTATCCCTCCCCACCCTCTCCTCCCTCCCCACCCCCCGATGTCTCTCCCCTACCCCCCCGAAACTGCCCCCAGTGTGCGATGTTCCTCTCCCTGAGTCCATGTGTTCTCGTTGTTCAACACCCACCTATGAGTGAGAACACACAGTGTTTGGCTTTCTGTTCTTGTGTCAGTTTGCTGAGAATGATGGTTTCCAGATTCATCCAAGTCCCTACAAAGGACATGAACTCATCGTTTTTTATGGCTGCGTAGTATTCCATGGTGCATATGTACCACATTTTCTTTGTCCAGTCTATCATTGATGGGCATTTGGGTTGGTTCCAGGTCTTTGCTATTGTACACAGGGCTTCAATGAACATACGTGTGCATGTGTCTTTATAATAGAACAATTTATAGTTCTTTGGGTACCAATTCCAATTCTTATAGACACCTAGCCTGCAAAAATACTTGCAAATACAAAAAGGTACACATATAAAGATGTTCCCTGAAAATTTATTTGTAATAGAGAAAAATTAGAAATAAATTGAACTCTCATTAATAATAAAATTGGTAAATAAAGTATGGTAAGTTCATACTATAAGGCCAGGAGCGGTGGCTCACTCTTGTAAACCTAGCACTTTGGGAGGCCGAGGCAGGCAGATCATGAGGTCAGGAGTCTGAGACGAGCCTAGTCAACATGGTGAAACCCCATCTCTATTAAAAATACAAAAAGTAGCTGGGCATGGTGGCATGCACCTGAAGTCCAAGCTACTTAGGAGGCTGAGGCAGAAGAATTGCTTGAACCTAGGAGGCAGAAGTTGCAGTGAGCCAAGATCACACCACTGCACTCCAGTCTGGTAACAGAGCAAGACTAGGTCTCAAAAAAAAAAAAAAAAATTCACACTATAGAACAGGAGTCCCCAACCCCCAGGTCACAGGTCAATACCAATCCACGGCCTGTTAGGAACTGAACTGCACAGCAGGAGGTGAGATGCAGGCAGGTGAGCATTATTTCCTGAGCTCTGCCTCTTGTTAGATCAGCAGTGGCATTAGATTCTCATAGGCACACAAACCCTACATACAAGGGATCTAAACTGCAGTTTCCTTATGTGAATCTAAAGCCTGATGATCTGAGGTATAACAGTTTCATCCTGAAACCCCCAGTTTGAGGAAAAATTTTCTTCCAGGAAGCCAGTAAACCAACCAGTCCCTGGTGCCAAAAAGGCTGGGGGCTGCTGCTATAGAATACTAGTGCAGTGATGCATATCTGTACATCCTAAAAAGGAAAAGTACATCATACAATAGTATAGCTATCAACAAATATTTGTTGAATGAATGAATATAAACAGGCCCATTTATTTAAAAGGGGAGAGGCATGATATCTCTATGTTTAAATAAATATACAAAGAAAAGTCTGAGGCCAGGCACAATGACTCATGACTATAATCCCAGCACTTTAGGAGGCTGAGGTCGGAGGATAGCTTAAACTCAGGAGTTCAAGACCAGCCTAGGCAACATGACAAAACCCTGTCTCTACAAAAAACAAATAATTAGCCCAGCGTGGTGGTGAATGCCTGAGGTTCCAGTTACTCAGGAGGCTGAGGTGGGAGAATTGTTTGAGTCTGGGTAGTGGAAGCTGCAGTGAGCTGACACTGCACCACTGCACTCCAGCCTGGGCGAAAGAGTAAGACCCTATCTCAAAAACAAACGAACAAACAAAAACACACATACACACAAAAAGAAACGTCTGCAATGATGCATGCCAAACTGTTCGGTGTGGTTATCTCTGAAGAGAGGAATGGGGTTGGGGTGTAAGGCAGGGATCTAGGAGGAGAAAAGGGCTGAAGAGGGACTTTTTATTTTTTACTCTTTGTAGTTTGATTATCGGACGAGTTAATAACCAACATATATTCATGAATTACTTGTAAGTTAAAACCTACAATTCTTACATGAATACGATTTTTAATTTTTTTTTTGAGACAGAGTCTCACTCTATCGCTCAGGCTGGAGTGCAGTGGCAAAATCTTGGCTCACTGCAATCTCTGACTCCTGGGCTCAAGTGATTCTCCTGCCTCAGCCTCCCGAGTACCTGGGATTACAGGCATCTGCCACCATGCGCAGTTATTTTGTATTTTTTTTTTTTTTTTTTTTTTTTTTTTGAGATGGAGTTTCGCTCTTGTTACCCAGGCTGGAGTGCAATGGCGCGATCTCGGCTCACCGCAACCTTCGCCTCCTGGGTTCAGGCAATTCTCCTGCCTCAGCCTCCTGAGTAGCTGGGATTACAGGCACGCGCCACCATGCCCAGCTAATTTTTTGTATTTTTAGTAGAGACGGGGTTTCACCATGTTGACCAGGATGGTCTCGATCTCTTGACCTCGTGATCCACCCGCCTCGGCCTCCCAAAGTGCTGGGATTACAGGCTTGAGCCACCGCGCCCGGCCTATTTTGTATTTTTAATAGAGATGGAGTTTCACCATACAGGCGTGAGACACCGCACATAGCCAATTTTTAATTTTGTATCTTTTTTTTTTTTTTTTTTTTAAAGAAAAGGAGTCGGCTGGGTGCAGTGGTTCACGCCTTTAATCCCAGCACTTTGGTAGGCTGAGGCAGGTGGATCACTTGAGGTCAGGAGCTGGAAACCAGCCTGACCAACCAACATGGAGAAACCCTGTCTTAGCCAGGTGTGATGGCGCTTGCCTGTAATCCCAGCTACTCAGGAGGCTGAGGCAGGAGAATCGCTTGAACCCAAGAGGCGGAGGTTGCAATGAACCGAGATCACGCCATTGCACTCCAGTCTGGGCAACAAGAGCAAAATTCCATTTCAAAAAAAAAAGGGAGAGAGAAGGAGTCTTACTATGTTGCCCAGACTAGAGCACAGTTGCTATTCTCAGGCCTGATCATAGCACATTACAACCTCAAACTCCTGAGTCCAAGTGATACTTCTGCCTCAGCTTCTTGAGTAGCTAAGACTATATGCCAACTCGCCTGGCTCAATTTTTAATTTTAAAGCAAAAAAGAACTATGAAAATGAAAAATACATATATTTAAGGATTAGATCTCAAAGGTTCTAATCCATATCAAGGTACCAACTAGAGTAAAATCCCCAAAACAAGATTAACTGCTTTGTTTACAATGCAAAAACTACTGGGTACTATTTTAGGATCTTACATTCATTGTTTAACTGATCCTTACAAAAACCATTCTTGACCGTCATAGCTTCTAGATCCTTTCCCATTCCTGTCGCCCTCCTCTAAATATTTGTTAATCTCCTTTTTTTTTTTTTTTTTTTTGAGACAGAGTCTCACTGTCGCCCAGGCTGGAGTGCAGTGGCAAGCTCAATCTCAGCTCACTGCAACCTCCCCTCCCAGGTTCAAACGGTTCTCTTGCCTCGGGCTCCTGAGTAGCTGGGATTACAGGCGTGAGTCACTGTGCCTAACTGGCATAAATCTTTTTTTTTTTTTTTTTTGAGGCGGAGTTTCGCTGTTGTTACCCAGACTGGAGTGCAATGGCACGATCTCGGCTCACCGCAACCTCCGCCTCCTGGGTTCAAGCAATTCTCCTGCCTCAGCCTCCCGAGTAGCTGGGATTACAGGCGCGCACCACCATGCCCAGCTAATTGTTTTGTATTTTTAGTAGAGACGGGGTTTCACCTTGTTGACCAGGATGGTCTCGATCCCTTGACCTCGTGATCCACTCGCCTCGGCCTCCCAAAGTGCTGGGATTATAGGCGTGAGCCACCGCGCCCGGCCGGCATAAATCCTTTTTTAAGGATATCTTTTCACTTGAACAGAAACTCAACATAGAGAAAAATTAGTTGAAATATGCAAGTTTTGGCTATTTGGTGTAATAGTCTCATAACTAGAGTATTCTCAGGTGTGGGCCACCATTGGATTTGGAATCTGAAGACCTGGGTTCAAGTCTTCTGTTCAAAAATAATATACAGGGTCAGGTGTGGTGGCTCATGCTTGTAATCAGGCCGAGGCAGATAGATCACCTGAGGTCAAGGAGTTCGAGACCAGCCTGGACAACATGGTGAAACCCCATCTCTACTAAAAATACAAAAATTAGCTGGACGTGGTGGTGGGCATCTGTAATCCCAGCTATTTGGGAGGCTGAGGCAGGAGAATCACTTGAACCTAGGAGGCAGAAGCTGCAATGAGCCAAGATCATGCCACTGCACTCCAGCCTGGATGACAGAGTGAGACTCCGTCTCAAAAAAAAAAAGAAAAAAGTAATCAACAATGCCTTCCAAAATGCTTTGAACTCAGAGCCCATTCTCAGACTAAAACAATAGCAAGCATTATCATAATTTTACAGAATGAGAAATCAGTCAATGTTAGGGTCAGTAGCTCTTTTAAGAATGCAATCAGTAGCAAAACAAAGCTCAAATCCAGATAATCTGATTTTTCAGCTTACTGATCTACTAAGGAAAACTTCACATCTTCTAATACCTAAAAAAGTGTTTCTGAAACTGCAGCATATATTAAACATTTCACATGCTGTCCATTAAATAACTGATAAACTCTGCTTCACAAAAAGGTAAAGAGGTTGAACACCATTATATAAGCAGTAAAAAGACAGTACCCCTGTTTTCTTATGATACATTTTTAATATTACTGGTTTTTAAGGGAGCAAAAAACCAGGAAGTGGACGAGTGGGAAATAAACACAGGTTAAAATTTTTTTCATCTTCATAACAGCATCCAAATTCAAGTGTTCGGGTTTTGGCTTTTTCACCTAACAATATACTGTTGTGCTTACTTGACTTTTCCATTACCGTGTAATAATGTTTCCTTCCTATTGGAAGCAATCTACCCTAACCTCCTAAACCTAAGGTAGAATTATTCATTTCATCTTCTTCCTAAAGGAGACCTCGAAAATATGCCTTATAAAGAAAATGGGCTCTTAGGCGTTTCTCCTTCCTAGTTAAACGTCAATGCAACATATGCCAACACTGGACACAAAAAAATTCTACTTGGATTCACTGTGAAAAAAGATGTATAGCATTTTTTAAACCTACATGTTAATTTCTGTGCCATTAACTTTTTGAGGTATTCTACGGAGTCTACAACAAAGAGAGAAATAAGAATTAGGATCACAACCTATGAATCTGGGTGGAACAAAGACTTCTCCTTTCATTATGCAGAGACAACCAAGTTGCCAAAAAAAAAAAAAAAAAAAACGGTTCCCTCAGATACCATGCACGGTTACTAACTACGACGTCTGGGTACAGAGAAGGAAAAATCACCTGGTCAAAAGCCCAAATGCTGCCCCGGCCTCCCCTCGCCCTCGCCCCCTTTGCCCAAGGCCTCGCCCCAGAGCTAGAGTCCCAATATTTTTCTCCCCAATAAAGGGAAGCGGCTTAACCCTTTGAGTTCAAGAACCTTGCGTTCTACGCAGGCGCCCCTCGAGCCCAATCCCTGTTCTAAATTGAGTGGCTGCCCCTCTTCCCGACCACACCCAGACCCCCAAAGGCCTGCTACCATAGACCACTGAGGTAAGAAAGGCCAAACCCGGCCCCCGCGGGGCTCCCAGCCCCGCCGCTCCCTCTCCTCCTCCCGGCCAAGGCGTGTCCAGAAAGGGACGCGAGCGCTCCTCTCAGTTCTCGCACTGGCTCGGCCGAGGGGCGAGGAAGGAAGAATCAGCGTGGCGGCGAGATGGGCACGAACCTCGCGCTAACTTGCTGCTCAGTGCCAGGGCGAGGGGCGTCGCTCTGCCCCCAGAATCCGACTGGTAGTGTGGGAAAGGTGTGGTCCAGGAGCGGTGGCCTCGAACCGGGGCCCAGCAGTTCGCAGGTCCTCATCCCGCAATGCTGGGGCCTCACCCACGACCCCAGTTCCCTCCCAGTCGGCACCCAAGCCTACTCAAGACCCCTCTCTGGGACGCAAACACCGTCCTCGGGGCCGCCCGGTCGGAGCCGTGTTAAGTAGTGACAGGAGGCGACGGGTGACCATGGCAACCCGAGGTGTGCAGCGGCCCGACCCCGACTCCGCCTCCGCGTCCCGGACTCACTCACCTGGGGGCTCCAGGGCAAGCCCGGAGGAGCGGCGGAGGAGAACGCAGCTAGGAGGCCGGCGGCCAGGGCCCCGGAGCGGCCGGCTCTGGGCTGCGGCGGGAGCGCGAGGGCGGCGGTCTGGCTTTGGCGTCTATCCTCCCTCCTACCGCCCGCGCGTCAATCCATCAGTTCGGTAGTCCGTCCTTCTTGCGTCCGCCCCTCCGGGCCCGGGGACCGCTCAGCTCAGCCTCTTGCAGACTGCGGTTGTCAAGTGCCGGGGAGCCGAGCTCTACCCGCGAGTAGCAGCCAATCGCTGCGCTTCCCCGAGGCGCCTCAGGACCCCGCCGCGCGGGGCGGCCAGGCAGGTGCCTGAGCCGAAGGGCGAGTCTGAGGGGCAGGGCGGGCCCAAAGCCCAGGCGGACAGGGGCGGGGCGGGGAGGGGCGGACCCGAAGCCGGGCCGGGGCGGGGCGGGCCGGGGTCAGGCTGGGACCTGCTAGGGGCCAGCTGTACTAGAGGGAAAAACTGGCGCGGCAATAGCGTGAGAGACCGGTGGCAGGGACGTAGACCCGCAGCCGGCCGGTGACCCCCATGTCCCAAAATAGCGCGAACAGGGTTGTCACCTCCAAATAGAGAAGACCTCAGCGCATTAGGATTGGCTCTTCATACTCCTTTCCGATAATTAATAAAGGTTAATGAAATTAATCTTCCCTTTTTCCCTTCTCTCGCCGCTTTCCCAGGCCCCGCTTCCTCCCTGAAAACTCCAGTAGTTTGTCTTCTTCCTGGTTTCTCATTTTGTAAAACTAATCTGTCTTGAAAGCATTTTTATTTTATTTTATTTTATTTATTTATTTATTTATTTTGAGACAGTCTTGCTCTGTCGCCAGGCTGGAGTGCAGTGGCACAGTCTCGGCTCGCTGCAACCTCCGCCTCCTGGGCCTCAGCCTCCCGAGTAGCTGGGACCACAGGTGGGTGCCACCACGCCCGGCTATTTTTTTTGTATTTTTAGTAGAAATGGGGTTTCACCATGTTGGCCAGGATGGTCTTGATCTTTTTTTTTTTTTTTTTTTTTTTTTTTTTGAGACAGAGTCTCACTCCGTCACCAGGCGCCAGGCTGGAGTGCAGTGGCGCAACCTCGGCTCACTGCAGCCTCCGCCTCCCGGGTTCAAGCAATTCTCTTGCCTCAGCCTCCCGAGAAGCTGAGACTACAGGCGCCTGCTACCACGTCCAGCTAATTTTTTTGTGTTTTTAGTAGAGACGGGGGTTTCACCATGTTGGCCAGGATGGTCTCGATCTCTTGACCTCGTGTTCCACCCGCCTCGGCCTCCAAAGTGCTGGGATTACAGGCGTGAGCCACCGCGCCGGGCCAAAAGCATTTTTCAGTTACTTAACATTTAACATGCTCAGTTTTTGTCTACTGCTGTTGGTCGTAAACCCCCTTATTCCATAAATATACGTGATGCTTAACCGAGCTGAATTAAGCGTCCAGGAAGTATAACCATAAGAAAGAATACAATTACACAACCTGTAAGAACATCATCATCCTCGGGCGGGCACGGTGGCTCACGCCTACAATCCCAGCACTTTGGGAGGCCAACGCGGGCGGATCACCTGAGGTCAGGAGTTTGAGACCAGCCTGGCCAACAAGAGCCGAACCCTGTCTCTACTAAAAATACAAAAATTAGCCGGGCATGGTTGCAGGTGCCTGTAATCCCAGCTACTCGGTAGGCTGAGGCAGGAGAATTGCTTGAACCTGGGAGACAGAGGTTGCAGTGAGCTGAGATCGTGCCGCTGCATTTCGGCCTGCGACAGTGTCACACACACACAAAAAAGAACATCGTCATCCAACACGGTGGTTGTAAAAAATAAAAAATAACATCATCCTCATAGAGGCGAAAGTCCAGACTGAGCTGGACCACCCAAAAGGGGAAAATGGGGCAAGAGTCTGGTAAAGAGAATAAACATTGAAAATATTTCTGTCACTCCATGTTTATTGCAGCACTATTCACCATAGCCAAAATGTGGAATCAACCCATGTCAATCAACAGACAAATGGGTAAAGAAAATGCAGTACATACACACAATGCAATCTTATTCAGCCATTAAAAAAAAGAATGAAATCCTGTCATTTGCAGCAACATGGATGGGACGTGAGGACATTATGTTAAGTGAAACAAGCCAAGCACAAAAAGACAAATATTCCACGTTCTCATGCATATGTGGGAACTAAAAGACTTGATCTCATGGAGGCAGTGGATAGAATGGTGGTTACCAGAGACTGGGAAGTGTAGTGAGGGGTGAGGAGGTATAAAGAGGGTAATGGGTACAAAAATACAGTTGCATAGCAGGAATAAATTCTAGTGCTCAATAGCACAATTGGGTGACAATAGTTAACAATAATCTATTGTATATTTCCAAATAGCTAGAAGAGAAGATTCAGAATGTTCCCAACACAAAGAAATAATAAATGGCTGAGCACAGTGGCTTATACCTGAAATCTCACAGCACTTTGGGAGGCTTTGGCCAGAGACTCACTTGAGGCCAGGAGTTAGAGACTAGCCTGGGCAACATAGTGAGACTCCCTCTCTACAAAAACAAGAATAAAAAATCAGACATGGTGGCACACACCTGCAGTCCTAGCTACTTGAGAGGGTGGGTGGCCTGGGTCCAAAGCTCAAAGTTTAAGCTCAAAGTTCAAGGCTGCAGTGAGCAATAATCACACTACTGCACTCTATTCTGGGTGATTGAGTGAGACCCTGTCTCATAATAATAATAATGTATGTTAAAGGTGATGGATATCCCAATCACCCAGATTTGATCATTACACATTATATTTATGCCATAGATATGTACAACTATTATGTAACCATAAAAATTAAAAATAAAATTTAAACCACATTTCTGGGAATAAAAAATTTTGTCCAATTCAAGATAAAAGAAGCAAGAGCTTAAACATTTCTTTGAGACGGAGTTTTGCCCTTGTTACCCAGGCTGGAGTGCAATGGCGCGATCTCAGCTCACTGCAACCTCTGCCTCCTGAGTTCAAGCAATTCTCCTGCCTCAGCCTCCCGAGTAGCTGGGACCACAGGCGCGCGCCACCATGCCCAGCTAATTTTTGTATTTTTTAGTAGAAACAGGGTTTCACCTTGTTGACCAGGATGGTCTCGATCTCTTGACCTCGTGATCCACCTGCCTCGGCCTCCTAAAGTGCTGGGATTATAGGCGTGAGCCACCGCGCCCGGCCACATTTCTTTTTATTTTTTTTTTCTGAGATAGAGTATCACTCTGTCACCCACGCTGGAGTGTAATGGTGCAATCTCGGCTCACTGCAACCTCTGCCTCCTGGGTTCAAGCAATTCACCTACCTCAGCCCCCTGAGTAGCTGGGATAACAGGTACACGCTGCCACACTCGGCTAATTTTTGTATTTTTAGTAGAGACGAGATTTCACCATGATGGCCAGGTTGGTCTCGAACTCCTGACCTCAAGTGATCATCCCTGCCTTGTCCCCCAAAGTGCTGAGATTACAGGCATGAGCCACTGCACCCAGCCGAGGGAATATTTCTAAGAAAAATACTTATGCATTCAGAGAAAACAACACACAAAAGCTGAACTACAAAATTTCAATTGGGTAGTCAATAACTCCTGGAAGAAAGTCTTCATTATGAACCCTCTTAATGATAAGTGACAGGCAAATAAATATAAACATATAGCCAGGCGCCGTGGCTCATGCCTATAATCCCAGCACTGTGGGAGGCCAAGGCAGGCAGATCACCTGACATCTGGAGTTGCAGACCAGCCTGGCCAACATTGTGAAACCCCATCTCTACTAAAAATACAAAAATTAGCCGGGCATGGTGGTGGGCGCCTGTAATCCTAGCTACTAGGGAGGCTAAGGCAGGAGAATTGCTTGAACCCAAGAGGCAGAGGTTGCAGTGAGCCGAGATCACACCACTGCACTCCAGCCTGGCGCCTGGTGACAGAGCAAGATTCTGTCTCAAAAAAAAAAAAAAAAAAAAAAAAAAAAAAAAAAATATATATATATATATATATATATATAAAACATAATTGAAGATTACCCAGGATCTTGATATTGAAAACAAAACAAGCAAACAAACAACACTTTACAGAGTGTTTAAATTGAAAAAGTAGGCAGATATGTTATATCCCGGAAGTAGTCTCTCAATTATTTTGCAAATATAGTTCATCTAAGAAACCACTTCTAAGGCCGGGCGCGGTGGCTCACGCCTATAATCCCAGTACTTTGGGGGGCCGAGGCGGGTGGATCACGAGGTCAAGAGATCGAGACCATCCTGGTCAACATGGTGAAACCCTGTCTCTACTAAAAAAAAACACAAAAAATTAGCTGGGCATGGTGGCGCACGCCTGTAGTCCCAGCTACTCGGGAGGCTGAGGCAGGAGAATTGCTTGAACCCAGGAGGCGGAGGTTGCGGTGAGCCAAGATCGCGCCATTGCACTCCAGCCTGGGTAATGAGCGAAACTCTGTCTCAAAAAAAGAAACCACTTCTAAATCTTTATGCTCAAACAGTAAGTTTCAAGACCGGTATCCTTTTTTTTTTCTTTACCTCTGAAGAGGGTAGCCCAAGAAGGTATCCTTTTATTTTTTCAACTTCATTTTTTATCCCATTTCCAACAGTTTTATCAGTTAGAACCTTTTTTCCATGGACCCATATTCTGAAACTTATTAGTTAATTACATTTCCTTATTTTTTTGAGACAGAGTCTTGCTCTGTTGTCCAGGCTGGAGTGCAGTGGTGTAATCTTGGCTCACTGCAACCTCTGCCTACTGGGTTCAAGCAATTCTCCTTTCTCAGCCTCTTGAATAGCTGGGACTACAGGCCCATGCCACCATGTCCAGCTAATTTTTGTATTTTTAGTAGAGACAGGGTATCACCATGTTGGCCAGGTTGGTCTTGAATTCCTGACCTCAAGTGATCCACCCACCTCAGCCTCCCAAAGTGCTGGGATTATAGACATGAGACATCGTGCCCGGCCTAGAAATTATATTTATTAACAAATTGTTAATAATTAATTACTGAGTCAGGATCACATAATTTTAGATTTTTTTTTTGTTTTTTTTTTGTTTTCGTTTTTGTTTTTGTGACAGTCTCCACTCTGTCACCCAAACTGGAGTATAGTGATGCAATCACGGCTCTCTGCAGCCTAGACCTCCTGGGCTCAAGCAATCTTCCCACTTCAGTTTTCCCAGTAGCTGAGACTACAGGTGCAAGTGACCACACCTGGCTTATTTTTTTTATTTTTATTTTTTTGTAGAGACGGGGTTTCACCATGTTGCCCAGGCTGGTCTCAAACTCCTGGACTTAAATGATCCTCTCCACTTGGCCTCCCAAAGAGCTGGGATTACAGGCATGAGCCACCACACCCAACCCAGCATCCTTTAAATATTTACATATTCTACTAGCTCTAGAAAGGTAAGTAATCAGGGACAATGTGACAAACAACTGATCACCTGCTAGGGAGAGTGCTTGAAAAAAGGAAGAACCACTCAGTCTGACGGGCAGGAGACGCTTCTGGAAGGAATGCCATGATGGCTTTCCAGGGAGAGCCCCAGGTCTAGTTCAAACTTGTATTGGTTGATGCTGGTGGTACTGGAAAAACTACTTTTGTGAAACGACATTTGACAGGTGAATTTGAGAAGTACGTAGCCACTTTGGGTGTTGAGGTTCATCACCCAAGTGTTCCACACCAAAAGAGGACATATTAAGTTCAATAAATGGGATACAGCCAGCCAGGAGAAATGTGGTGGACTGAGAGATGGCTATTATATCTAAGCCGTAGTCCAGTGTGCCATCAAAATGTTTGATGGAAAATCAAGAGTTACATACAAGAATGAACCCAACTGGCATAGAGATTTGGTGCCAGTGTGTGAAGACATCACCTGGTGTTGTGTGGCAACAAAGTGGATATTAAGGACAGGAAAGTGAAGACAAAATCTATTGTCTTCCACTGAAAGAAGAATCTTCAGTACTATGACATTACTGCCAAAAGTACCTATACCTTTGAAAAGCCCTTTCTCTGGCTTGCTAGGAAGCTCATTGGAGGCTCTAACTTGGGGTTTGCACCCCTGCTCTTCCCTACTGGAGGTTGTCATTGTTATAAGTAGAACTTTCAGTGCTGCAAAAGTAGTAATTAAATATGAATTTCCTTAGCAAGGCAATTTACTCTTATAGAAGGGTGCAGCTCACAGATGGAACGATGGCAAGCACACACCTGGACAAGGAAGGGGAAGGGGTACTTACTCCTGATGGAGGTCGCCCCTACTGCTGTGTTGTCCCCCTAATGGCTAGGGTTAGACTGCACAGTCTAGACTAATCCTGTTGGCTATTTTTTTATTTTTATTTTATTTTATTTTATTTTTTATTGAATTTTAGGTTTTGGGGTACATGTGAAGAACATGCAAGATTGTTGCATAGGTGCATACATGGCAGTGTGATTTGCTGCCTTCCTCCCCTTCACCCATATGTGGTGTTTCTCCCCATGCTATCTCTCCCCAACTCCCCACCCCCCGCTGTCCCTCCCCTATTTCCCCCCAACAGAGCCCAGTGTATAGTGCTCCCCTCCCTGTGTCCATGTGTTCTCATTGATCAACACCCGCCTATGAGTGAGAACATGCAGTGTTTGATTTTGTGTTCTTGTGTCAGTTTGCTGAGAATGATGGTTTCCAGGTTCATCATGTCCCTACAAAGGTCGCGAACTCATCGTTTTTGATGGCTGTATAATATTCCATGGTGTATATGTGCCACATTTTCCCTGTCCAGTCTATCATGGATGGGCATTTGGGTTGGTTCCAGGTCTTTGCTATTGTAAACAGTGCTGCAGTTAACATTCATGTGCAGGTGTCCTTATAGTAGAACGATTTATAATCCTTTGGATATATACCCAGTAATGGGATTGCTGGGTCAAATGGAATTTCTATTTCTAGGTCCTCGAGGAATCGCCATACTGTCTTCCACAATGGTTGAACTAATTTACACTCCCACCAACAGTGCAAAAGTGTTCCTATTTCTCCACATCCTCTCCAGCATCTGTTGTCTCCAGATTTTTTAATGATTGCCATTCTAACTGGTGTGAGATGGTATCTCAATGTAGTTTTGATTTGCATTTCTCTAATGACCAGTGATGATGAGCATTTTTTCATATGTTTGTTGGCTATCTTGGATCTTCCTCCTGTTGGCTATTTTTAAAGGGATCAGAGGTATAAGCTGGAGTGGCAGGGTGGGTAGCTTGGTGGGAAGGACGGTTACAGGTAGGTCAGAGCAGGTAGCCAGGGGTCAAAGCAGGTGACTGGAGCAGGACCAAAGCAGGTGATTGGGATGAGTCATGATGGAGCAGGGGACCAGGGGAACAGATGTGAACTACTGATTAGAACTGGTGGAAAAGGTTGTTTACTGAAACTAGAAGGAAGTTAAACTTTAAAATGGAGAATTAAAGAATATGAGAGCTGAACATATGGATATACTGATTCTTTGAAGAGAAACTTCGGGTTCACTATTTCAACATCATGGACCCAGCTTTGACAGAGCAGTATGAGCATGACTTAGAGGTTGCTCAGACAACTGCTCTCCCGGATGAGGATAATGACCTATGAGAATGAAGCTGGAGCCCAGCATCAGAAGTCTAGTTTTATAGGCAGCTGTCCTGTGACATCAGAGGTGCAAAGTGTGTGCCACTTTATTACCTAGCTAAGCAGAACATGCGCTTCATCTGTGGGATGCTGAAGATGAATGGGCTTCAGAGTGAATTGGTAGTTTAAAAAATACCTTCATGGCCAGGTGCAGCGGGTCACACCTGTAATCCCAGCACTTTGGGAGGCTGAGGCGGGTGGATCATTTGAGGTCAGGGGTTCAAGACCAGCTTGGCCAACATGGTAAGACTGCCATCTTTACTAAAAATATAAAAATTAGTCTGGCGTGGTGGCAGGCACCTGTAATCCCAGCTACTTGGGAGGCTGAGGTAGGAGAATCGCTGGGACCCAAGAGGCAGAGATTGCAGTGATCTGAGATCGCATCACTGCACTCCACCCTGGGAGACAGAGTGAGACTCTGTCTCTAAATAAATAAATAAACAAATAAATACGTACCTTGGTTGGGTGGACCTGCATAGTTAGCTGTCATGGAATTCAGTTGATTCCTTTTTGAGTTTTAAATATAAGACTGCTAGAGTCACATCAGAATAAAAAAAGAAAGAAAGAAAGAAAGGAAAGGAAGGAAGGAAGAAAGAAGAAGAAGGTGGAGGAGGAGGAGGGAGGAGGAAGGAAGGAAGGAAGAAAGGCAGGCAGGCAGGCCTTGAGGCAGTATTACATTGGCTTTGGCATACATTGAACACAAAATGAAATGCTTTGCTTAGGTTATCATTTAAGCCTCATAATCTCCGTTAAAACATGTATTAATTGTTTCCATTTTAGAGATTAAAGAAAATAACTTGGCCAAAGTCACACAGCTAGTATGTAGCACAGACAGGATTCTAACTATTCGGACTCTTAAAACGTTCTTTTCCCATTCCACTACATTATTTTTTTATTTTTGAGAGGGAGTCTCATTCTGTCACCTAGGCTAAAGTGCAGTGGTGCAATCTTGGCTCTGTGGGGATCACTCCAGCACAGAGACCCCTAAGTGTCTCCACCATAATGGAGTTTGAGCCCAGACACGTTTCTCCCCACTGGAAGCGGTTGAGCTAAGGGAAAGAAGGAACTGAAAGGAGTTTGATATTGCAAAAGTCTATTTCTGGTTCACTGACCTAACACTATGGCTGGGTGAAGGCTGTGTGCTTTTACTAGACATTGTGTTTCTTGAAGTTCCTGTACTGGGCTAGTTTTATCACTTTGTTTACCAAGTATTCACTGAAACTTGTGACTATTCGCATGCCACTTGAAATTGTTGTCCTCAAGATTTATCGCTTGCTTTGACAGTTGTAAAATGTTATCTTATTCCTGTAAGTGTAAAAGGTCATCTGTTTGTTTTATGATTTTTTGGATCAATCTTTATGTACTAGTTTTATCTTGATCCCCAGGCTTGCAATGTTCTGTTACCCTTTGTTGTAATGATTTGACGTCAGTCATCGAGGGCTGACAAGTATATAATGAGACCCTGTGCACGAAATAAACTGCTGACTGGGGCATTGCCTTGTCAGTCCTCCAGACCCCAGCTATCTGTCACTCTTTTCTTCCGCGCACTCTCTCTTCCAGGTACTTGGACCCTCTTGCAGGTCAAGAGACCACCGGCAGATGTGCCTTTCCCACAGACCACAACATGGCTCACTTCAAAGCTCTGCCTCCCCAGTTCAAGCAATTCTCCTGCCTCAGCCTCCCAAGTAGCTAAGATTTCAGGTATGCACCACCACACCCGGCTTTTGTATTTTTAGTAGAGATGGAGGTCTCAACATGTTGTCTAGGCTGGTCTTGAACTCGACCTTAGGTGATCTGACAGCCTAGGCCTCCAAAGTGCTGGGATGAGAGGTGTGAGCCACCGTGCGCTGCCTCATTCTACCACATTACATTAACTGGAAATTTTATTTTATTATTTATTTATTTAAAACACAGGGTGTCAGCCGGGCTCAGTGGCTCATGCCTGTAATCCTAGCATTTTGGGAGGCTGAGGTGGGTGGATCACCTGAGGTCAGGAGTTCAAGACCAGCCTGGCCAACATGGTGAAACCCCATCTTAAAAAAAAGAAAGAAAAGAAAAACACAGGGTCTCACTTTCTCACCCAGGCTGGAGTGTTGCCTAAGCTAGAGTACAGTGGGATGATTATAGCTCACTGTAGTCTCAAACTTCTGGGCTCAAACTATCCTCCAGCCTCAGCTTCCTGAATAGCTGGGACTACAGGCATGAGCCACCTCGCCTAGCTAATTAAAAAAAAAAAATTGAGGGCCAGCCCAGGCACAGTGGCTCATGCCTGTAATCCCAGCACTTTGGGAGGCCGAAGCAGGTGGATCATGAGGTCAGGAGTTTGAGACCATCACCAACATAGTGAAATCCCGTCTCTACTAAAAATACAAAAAAATTAGCCGGGCATGGAGTCAGGTGCCTGTAATCCCAGCTACTCAGGAGGCTAAAGCAGGAGACTCACTTGAACACGGGAGGGGGAAGTTGCAGTGAGCTGAGATCATCATGCCACTGCACTCCATCCTGGGTCATAGAACGAGACTCCATCTTAAAAAAAAAAAGGTGGGGGACCTCCTCTTTTGGCTTTGGAGCCCCCTCTCCCTCTGTCTCTGTACCAGGGAGCCTCTTCCTTCTGCCTTCTCTTCTCTTTCTTGCCTATAAAACACTCTGCTCCTTGCTGGGCATGGTGGCTCATGCCTGTAATCCCAACAATTTGGGAGGCCAAGGTGGGCGAATCACGAGGTCAGGAGTTCAAGACCAGCCTGGCCAAAATGGTGAAACCCCTGTCTCTACTAAAAATACAAAAATTAGCTGGGCGTGGTGGCAGGCGCCTGTAATCCCAGCTGCTCGGGAGGCTGAGGCAGGAGAATTGCTTGAACCCAGGAGACAGAGGTTGCAGTGAGCTAACATGGCGCCATTGCAATCCAGCCTGGGAGACAGAGCAAGATTCTGACTCAAAAAAAAAAAAAAAAAAAAACCACTCTGCTCCTTAAAACCACACACAAAAAAAAAAAAAAAGAAAGAAAGAAAAAAAGAAAACAGTGCCAGACACAGGGGCTCATGCCTGTAATTTCAGCACTTTGGGAAGCCAAGGCAGGAGGATCCCTTGAGCCCAGGAGTTCAAGACTAGCCTAGGCAACATAGTGGGACCCCCTTCTCTACTAAAAATAAAAAAAAAAATTAGCCTGGCATGGTAACATGCTATCCCAACTACTAGGGAGGCTGAGCCAGGAGGTTAGCTTGAGTCTGGAAGCTTGAGGCTTACAGTGAGCCATGACTGTGTCACTACACTCTCTCCCAAAGTGCTGGGATTATAGGCTTAAGCCACCATGCTCAGCCAGAAATTTTAGCTTGAATAAAATGAACTCTATTCTGAAAAGGTGGAGAAGATAAGAGGTCTTATTAATGTTTATATTCCCCATACCCTATAGCATCGTGCTACTTGCCTATGCATTTTCAATGAATAGGAATCAGCATTGTCAGAAGCAAATATACCACCATTATATTTCTGGCAAAAAGAAGGTGGAAAGAGAGAAGGAAACAGGCTCTGCAACACAAGACATCTGGTACATCTTATCACTTGCACACTGATAAATGCATTCACTGTATATTTGTTTCTTAATGTAACATCAGGGTTTCCACTACAACCTTAATAGCTGGTAGCCTAAGGTATCACCTTTCCTTCTATACTCAGCCACAATGGTTAAGATGAAATCTTCTTGTCTTTCACACTAGTTGCTGCAATAGTAGTCAATTGTTCCAAGAGGACAAGGCTTGCTTAGATGAAGGACTGTCCTCAGATCCCAAGGTACTGCCTCAATCATTCACTGAATATTAACTGAATGCCTGTTCTGGGTCAGGAACTAGGTTAGGCATCATTTGGAAATGCAGGTTCTTACATGACAGAATGATTCATGGTGCTTCGTGACTTAAATGCCTATAGGCTAAGGTGGACTTCTTTTAATATGATTTTCAAATGTTATTTCTAAAAAGGAGAAGAGAAGTTTTTGGTTTTCCTCCAAATAGGAGAAAGAAGTCTGAGTACAAGCCCAAGCTAGGAAACTTTGCCTCAAGGAATTCAGGGGAAGTTTGTGGAGCTAAGAGAGTTTGTTTTAGAAGCTCCACTCCCATTACTAGCACACACACATCAAAGAGCTTTGTGCTTCAGAGCCAGTAGCACCTAACCAAGACATGGAATTAACCTAAGTGAGGCTTTAGGAGAACAAAGCACCACCACTGCTGCTTCTCCTTTAAACAGATTCAAGGGCTAGGCGTGGTGGCTCACACCTGTAATCCCAGCACTTTGGGAGGCTGATGGGGGCAGATCGACTGAGGTCAGGAGTTCCAGACCAGCCTGGCCACCATAGAGAAACCCTGTCTCTACTAAAATATGCAAAAATTGGCTGAGTGCAGTGACTCACACCTGTAATCCCAGCACTTTGGGAGGCCGAGGTGGACGGATCACCTGAGGTCGGGAGTACGAGACCAGCCTGACCAATGTGGAGAAACTCTGTCTCTACTAAAAATACAAAATTAGCCAGGCGTTGTGGCACATGACTGTAATCCCAGCTACTTGGGAGGCTAAGGCGGGAGAATCAGTTGAACCTGGGATGCAGAGGTTGCAGTGAGCCGATACTGTGCTACTGCACTCCAGCCTGGGTGACTGAGATAGAATTACCTGAGTCTTCCAGGGCTCCTACCTATACCTCTAAACAAAAACTTAAGTTATACGTAAAGGAGATATGCTTTTATTTACATTAAGTAAATATCTGATATGTTCTTGAAAATAAAAATAAATGAAATAAAATATATTATTTTGGAAAACAATATCCACTTTAATCAAGTCAGTGAACTATGTCAAAAAAAATTTTTTTTTTTGAGACAGAGTTTCGTTCTTGTTACCCAGGCTGGAGTGCAATGGCGCGATCTCAGCTCACCGCAACCTCTGCCTCCAAGTTCAAGTGATTCTCCTGCCTCAGCCTCCTGAGTAGCTGGGATTACAGGCATGCGCCAACACGCCTGGCTGATTATTTTGTATTTTTAGTAGAGACAGGGTTTCTCTGTGTTGATCAGGCTGGTCTCAAATTCCCGACCTCAGGTGATCCTCCCGCCTTGGCCTCCCAAAGTATTAGGATTACAGGCATGAACCACCGTGCCCAGCCTCTTTTTCTTTCTTTTTTTTTTTAAGAGACAGGGTCTCAGTATGTTGCCCAGGCTGATCTTGAATTCCTGGCCTAAAACGGTTCTGCCACCTTGGCTTCCAGAGGTGCTAGAATTACAGGACTGTGCACAGCTTCTTTTTCTTTTTGTTTTTTGAGATAGGGTCTCATTTTGTTGCCCAGGCTGGAGTGCAGTGGTGCAATCATAGCTCACCGTAACCTCGAACTCCTGGGCTCAAGTGGTCCTCCCATCTCAGCCTCCCAAGTAGCTAGGACTCCAAGGGTGCATCACTGCATCTGGCTAATTTCTTATTATTGTAGAGATGGGTTTCGCCATGTTGCCCAGACTGCTCTATTGCATAATTTAACTGTGTGAATAGCTCAAATAGTCATTTACAAAGACCCAGGAAAAGCAGCAGCCTTCAACAACACATTTAACACCTTGTTCCCTGATCATCCACACTTCAGGTATCTATTTGTCGCAAGAAGGAAAACATGGGGACTCTAAGAAATCAGACCTAGAGAAATGGGTGTGTTCTGTGATGTAGACAGAGCTTTAAAAGTTCTTGGTTGTAGACTGGGTGCAGTGGCTCAAGTTTGTAATCCCAGCACTTTGGGAGGCCAAGGTGGGTGGATGACTTGAGTCCAGGAGTTCAAATTGAGCCTGGGCAACATGGCAAGACTCCATCTCTTTAAAAAATAAAAAAATTCAATGGGAGTGATTGCAAAAAATAAAACAATATAATAATATAAGTAAAGTGCACAATAAATGTAATACACTTGAATCATCACGAAACTATCCTCCCATCACCCCACCCCAGTCCATTAAAAACTGTCTTCTACAAAACCAAAAAGGTTGGGGACCACTGCTCTAGACAATACATTCATGTAACTCCCCTCGCTGTCACTCACCTTCATAACTTTGTTTTCATTTCCTATGTGTGTGTGCCTAGAGAAGGAAGTATGTGCTGATGATACAGGTGCAAGTTTTACTTACACCTGTAAACTGGTATCCATTTTCTTTCTTTTCTTTTTTTTTTTTTAAAGAGACAGGGTCTGGCTCTGTTGCCCAAGCTGGAGTGGAGTGGTTATTCACAGGCACGATCCCACCACTGATCAGCATGGGAGATTTGACCTACTCCATTTCTGAGCTGGGCCGGTTCACCCCTCCTTAGGCAACCTGGTGGCCCCCTGCTCCCAGGAGATCGAACTTAGTGCAGACATCCGATTGGCATAGTGCACTACAGCCCAGAACTCCTGGGCTCAAATGATCCTCCCACCTCAGCTTCCCGAGTAGCTGCGACTACAGGCACCCACCACCATGCCTGGCTGGTATCCATTTTCATACATTGGTCTTAGGAGCTTGGATTCTATGAGTGCACCCAGAGAGATGAATGTGCTATTTGCTGATGAAATCAGTTTCTGAGACTTCAGTGCTGCAAATCAAACTCTGGCTCTCGATTATAGTATACTCACTCAAGTAATGCAACCTCCCAGTGTCTCTTGGAAAATGGCCAAATGACTCTCCAGGCAACACCCTTCTTAGCTTGATGACAAGCCAAGTGAGCTCTTTCCTCCATTTTAAAATTTCTATACTTTCAGTATTACAGTTTTTACTCAAGAACACCAATTCCATCCAGGCACGGTGGCTCATGCCTGTAATCCCAGCACTTTGGGAGACCAAGGCGGGTGGATCACCTGAGGTCAGGAGTTTGAAACCAGCCTGGCCAACATGGCAAAACCCTCATCTCTACTAAAAAAAATACAAAAATTAGCCGAGTATGGTGGCACACTCCTGTAATCCCAGCTATTCAGGAGGCTGAGGCAGGAGAATCGCTTGAACCTGGGAGGCAGAGATTGCACTGAGCTGAGATCAAGCCACTGCACTCCAGTCTGGGCAACAGAGTGAGACTCTGTCTCAAAAAGGAAAAAAAAGAGAGAGAGAACTTCACTTAAAACGAAGTGGAGGCGGGGCACTGTGGCTCACGCCTACAATCCTAGAACTTTGGGAATCTGAGGCAAGGAAATGGCTTGAAAACAGGAGTTCAAGGCCAGCCTGGACAACATAGTGAGACTCTATCTCTACAAAATTAAGAAAAAAAACTAGCCAGGTGCAGTGTAGGCTCAGCTACTTGGGAGGCTCAGGCATGAAAATGACAAACCCACAAGTTCAAGGCTGCAGTGAGCTATGATCCCACCACTGCACTCCAGCCTGGGTGACAGAGCAAGACCCTGTCTCTACAACAACAACAACAACAACAAGCCACAAAGCTGGGAGGGAACTATTATAGATTAAAAGAAATTTAGACATACCAAACAAATGCAATAGGTGACACCTTGTTTAGATCCTATTTCAAAGAAACTGTGGGAAGCAGAATAACCCCTCACAGATGTCTACTTCTTTAGCCAGGCATGGTGGTATATTGCTGACCTCGCTACTCAGTAGGCTGAGGCAGGATTGCTTGAGCCCAGGAATTGGAGGCTGCTGTGAGCTATGATCACTCCAGCCTGGGTCACAGAGTGAGACGCCATCTCAAAAAAAAAAAAAAAAAAAGTCACCAACTACAGGTTTATCTGTATTGTTTTTCAAAGAACTTTATCAATTCCTTTTTCTGTTTTGCAGTTTATTTCTGCAATTATCTTTATTTTTTCTTCTGTTTTCCTCTGACTGCTTTTTTTTCTTTCCCTAACTTTTTGAGCTAAATGCTTTATCTGTTTATTTTTATTTCTTTATTTTTAAATACATATATGGCAAAGGTCATGCAAGCTCCTCTGAGTACACCTTTAATTCTTCTGCTTTAATACGCAGTGTTCTTATCATTTTTGTTTAGATATACATTAATTTGGGTTTTTTTTTCTCTGAGCCGTATGTGGTTTAAGAAATAATTATGTCATTTCCAAGTGGTTAATATTCATTTTGATTCTATTTATGTTGAATATGTGTGGTCTGACATTATAGGTCATGCTTTTTCAATTTTTGTTAATTTATCATTATTCTCTGTGTGTCCTTAATGATATATGATTATTCCATGGGTCTAATTAAAACATTGTGCATTCTCTATTATAATGAAGTTCAATGTGTAACTATTACATCAACCTTATTAATTATGTTATTCAGATCCTACATGCTCTTAATTTTTATCTTTTTGCTCTGTCATGGTTGACAGTGGTCAATTAAATTTTCCTATTACTATTAAAGTGTCTATTATCATTAAAAAACAAAGAAGTCCACATCCTAATTCCCAGGACCTGAGAATATGTTACTTGGCATGGTAAAAAGGGATTTTGTGCCGGGTGTGGTGGCTCATGCCTGTAATCCCAACACTTCAGGAGGCCGAGGCGGGTGGAACACCTGAGGTCGGGAGTTCGAGACCAGCTTGACCAACAAGGAGACACCCCCGTGTCTACTAAAAATACAAAAAAATTAGCTGGGCATGGTGGCACCACATGCCTGTAATCGCAGCTACTTGGGAGGGTGAGGCAGGAGAATCCCTTGAACCCAGGAGGTGGAGATTGCAGTGAGCCAAGATCACACTATTGCACTTCAGCCTAGGCAACAAGAGCAAAACTCTGTCTCAAAAAACAAAACAAAACAAAAAAAAACAGATTTTGCTTGCATGATTAACTTAAAGACCTTGAAATGGAGAGAGTTTTCTGGATTATCCAGGTGGGTCCAATATCACAGAGAATCCTTCCCAGCTGGCGTCACAGGCCAGGGAGATGCAACATTGCCAGCTTTGAAGAAGTGTAACATGAGCCAAGAAATGTAGCTTCTGCAAGTTGGAAAAGGCAAGCAAACAGGGGTCTCCTAGAACATCCAGAAAGGAACACAGTGTCAACACCTTGATTTTAGCCCAGTTAGGCTAGGGTCAGACTTCTTACCTAGAGAACTAGTTAATAAATAATAAATGTGTTAAGTCACTAAATGAGCTGTAATTTGTTACAGCAACAACTGAAATTACTATACACACTCAAAAAAGATACGTTGAGACAAATCAGCAACATTTAAACAGGGATTTGGGGTCAGTCATGGTGGCTCATGCCTGGGATCCCAGTACTTTGGGAGGCCAAGGCAGGAGAATCGCTTGAACCCAGGAGTTCAAGACCAGCCTGGGCAACATAGTGAGACTCCTCTCTCTACAAACAAATTTTAAAAATTAGCCAGTTGTGGTGCAGCAAACCTGTAGTCCTAGCCACTTGGGAGGTTAAGGTGGGAGGATTTCTCTTTTTTCTTTTTTTATTTAAAGATGGGGTTTCACCATGATGGCCAGGCTGGTCTTGAACTCCTGACCTCAGGTGATCCACCCACCTCAGTCTCCCAAAGTGCTAGGATTACAGGCGTGAGCCACCGCACCTGGCAATAAAGATGGGGTTTCACCATGTTGGTCAGGTTGGTCTTGAACTCCCAACCTCAGGTGATCCACTCGCCTTGGCCTCCAAAGTGCTTGGATTATAGGCGTTAGCCACCATGCCCGGCCAGGTGGGAGGATTTCTTGAATCTAGGAGGCCAAGGCTGCAGTAAGCAATGATCGTGCCACTGCACTCCAACTCCAGCCTCAGCAACAGAACAAGACCTTCAAAAAAAAAAAAAGCCAGGAATTGGGTATCAGATGAAATATTGAGGAATTAATGTTAATTTTTGATAGGATATGGTCATACTATTTGGGCTTTTAAAACTTTTTTTGTTAGAAATATGTACTAAAGTTCGGGTGCGATGGCTAATGCCTGTAATCCCAGCACTTTGGGAGGCCGAGGTGGGTAGATCACTTAAGGTAAAACAAGGTGAAAGCCCATTTCTACTAAAAATACAAAAATTAGCTGGGCATGGTGGCAGATGCCTGTAATCTCAGCTACTCGGGAGGCTGAGGCAGGAGAATCACTTGAACCCAGGGAGCAGAGGTTGCAGTGAGCTGAGATCATGCCACTGTACTCCAGCCTGGGAGACAGTGAGACCCTTACACACACACACACACACACACACACACACACACACACACACACAAGTACTGAAGTATTTATAGATGAAATGATACAACGATGTCTGAGATTTGCTTTTTTAGTTTTTTGAGATGGAGTCTTGCTCTTGTCGCCCAGGCTAGAGTGCAATGGCATGATCTCGGCTCACTGCAACCTCTACCTCCTGGGTTCAAGGGATTTTCTCACCTCAGACTCCAGAGTAGCTGGGATTACAGGCATCTGCAACCATGCCCAGCTAATTTTTGTATTTTTAGTAGAGATGGAGTTTCACTTTGTTTGGCCAGGCTGGTCTCAAACTCCTGACCTCAGGTGATCCACCCACCTTGGCCTCCCAAAGTGTTGTGATTACAGGCATGAGCCATCGCACCCAGCCGGATTTGTTTTAAAATAATACTGCCCGCCCCCCGGCCGACCTTGAAAAAGGTAAGGTAAGGGTTCTGAAACCAAGGTCCAAAAATTTTTTTAAAAATTATTTAAAGGTAGGGGGATAGGACAAATTGGCAAAAAGTTGGTTACTTGTTGAAGCTGGGGGCTCGTTATAGTATTATTGTAGATACTTGAGATTTTCCATAGTAGGTTAAAAAAAATGAATTAATTTAGGAGAGATCACCTATATAGTCCAGATCAACACTGTCCAAAAGAATTTTCTATAATGATGGAAATGTTCCATATCAGCACTGTTCAATGCTGTACCCGCTTACCATGAGGCTTTTGAGAACTTGAAATACAGCAAACGCAATAAGGAAGTGAATTTTTCATTTTATTATCATTTTTAAAATATTTTAGAGACAGAGTCTCACTCTGTTGCCCAGGCTGGAGTGCAGTGGTGTGATCTTGGATTGCTGTAGCCTCTGCCTCCTGAGTTCGAACAATTCTCCTATCTCAACCACCTAAGTAGCTGGGATTACAGGCATGTGCTATCACACCTGGCTAATTTTTGTATTTTTGGTAGAGATGGCATTTCACCATGTTGGCCAGGCTGGTCTTGAACTCCTGACCTCAAGTGATCTGCCTGCCTTGGCCTCCCAAAGAGCTGGGATTACAGGTGTGAGCCACCATACGCAGCTGAATTTTTCTCATTTTAAAATGTAAATAGCCACATGTGGCTAGTGGCTACCATCTACACTGTGCAACTCTAGATACTGGAAGACAGCCTTGCCACCTTACTACCAGAATTTGAAGTTAATAAGTAAGCTCATGAATCAAGTCAGCCCGCCAAGTCTCTTTCCCCTTTTTGCTAATAGCAGTATCCAGCTCCCAGTTCCCAATCCCATGCCAAGCGCTTTATTACCATAAGTGGGGCATGAGATCCAGGATATAGTACAACTTCTTCCTGGCCATAGAAGAAAATAAGCAGAGCTTGGATCATCATAATCCTTGCTTGGAATTTTCTTTCTTTTTTTTTTTTTTAAAGACAGGGTTTCACCATGTTGGTCAGGCTGGTCTTGAACTCCCGACCTCAGGTGATCCGCCCACCTTGGCCTCCAAAGTCCTTGGATTACAGGCGTGAGCCACCGCGCCCGGCCGGAATTTTCTATATTAGGAAGTGAAGCAGCTTCTTCAATTTGGATTTGTAAGGAAGGAACCCTAGAACTGCTGGCCATCATATTCCTTTGCCATGCTGAGAATAAAACCAAAATTAGGATAAAAGACAGAGACAGTCTTGCTTCTCAAGTACTTAGATCCAGTCAACCCTAAAGTCAGCTCGATCCCTTCTTTCCCATGTTTCGGTTTGGTAAGTCAATAAATTCCTTCTTTGTTTATGCTATTAATAGTTTTGAGTTAAGTTATATCACTTGCAACCTAAAATAGTCTTAACACAAAGCCCCACTCAGCCTAGGCAACACAGTGAAATAGCTTCTCTAGCTAGGCATGCCTGTAGTTCCAGCTACTCGGAGGCTGAGGTAGGAGGATCGTTTAAGCCCAGGTCGAGGCAGTGAGCTGTGATTATGCCACTGTACTCCAGCCTGGGTGAGAGTGAGCAGTTCACTGCAGCCTTGGCCTCCCAGGCTCAAGTGATTCTCCCACCTCACCCTCCTGAGTACCTGGGACTGCAAGTGGACACCACTGTGCCTGGCTCTTTTTTTTTTTTAACACGGGTCTTGTCATCTTGCCCAGGCTGGTCTCCAGCTCCTGGCTCAAGCAATCCTCCTGCCTCAGTCTCCCAAGTAGCTGGGACCATAGACATGCTACCATACCTGGTTAATATTTTTGTATTTTTGGTAGAGACAGGGTTTCACGATATTGGTCAGATCTTGAACTCCTGACCTTAATCAATCCACCCGCCTTGGCCTCCCAAAATGCTGGGATTACAGGTGTGAGCCACTGCTCCTGGCCTTGATTTTTAGTAGAAATGGGGGTTTTACTATGTTGCCCAGACTGGTCTCCAATTCCTGGGCTCAAGTGATCCTCCTGCCTACCCCTCCCCAAATTCTGGGATTACAGGCATGGGCCACTGTGTCCAGCCCTGCTTTTTTAAATAACAAAAGATTCACCCAGATATGCACTGAAATAAAAAAGTTTTCAGCTTGATTAAGCAGCAAGAATTATCGTATTACTAGTAATGGGCATAACATTCTGGGAGGAAAAAAAGTCATAAATCAGATTCAAGCATCAACCTGTTTAATTGTTCATACTTTATTCTTGTATCAGTAGGTTAAGAAAGTAAACTTTTCCCAAGCACTGATTTATAGATCATGTTTATAAGCGGCACACAAAAGTAAGTTTCATAAACAATAACATTCAATGATCTACTTAAATGCAACTGTAATCCTTACTTTAAGCTAAGGGCAATAATTTAATACAATAGACTAAATACACACCGAACCTGTATATCCAGAACTACAAACATGGTTTCCATAGCCACATATGGTTTAGCCACAAAGGACACATTTCCACAATGAACAAGTACTAACAAATATGTAAATAAAACACTAACCCAAATGCTTATCCCGCCATCAGCCTTTTAAGCAATGCCATTCCTGCTACTGAAAGCATTTATTTTTAGAAGCTTGAATCTGATCTGGGAAAACAAGTTCTCCTAAAACTTAACAGGTTGTTATAAGTCTGAAAAGATTTTAACTCAGAAAGCCTTTCAACACAGCATTATTTATGTGAAACTTAGTTTCTTAAATAAAAATAATAACATTATCTGAAGAAAATTAAAACAAATTATCTTTTAAGAGATAAACATTCTTACAAAAAACTGTATTTTGTCTATCATCTCTTTAAAAGAAATGCAAACCAGTTCATTATCTGTATTTATTTGTTTGAGACAGAGTCATTCACGTTCTATTGCCCAGGCTGAAGTGCAGTGATGCCATCTCAGCTCGCTGCAATCTCCACCTCCTGGGTTCAAGCAATTCTGCCTAAGCCTCCCAAATGGCTGGGATTACAGGTGCGTGCCACCATGTCTGGCTAATTTTTGAATTTTTAGTAGAGGCGGAGTTTTGCTATATTGGCCAGGCTGGTCTAGAACTCCTGGCTTCAAGTGATCCACCTGCCTCAGCGTCCCAAAGTGCTGGGATTACAGGCGTGAGCCACCGTGGCCGGCCCAGTTAATTATCTTTAGTAATAATTATATTTAATAATGTTTAATAATAAACTAGACAGTAAACTAATTGTTGTCTAAAAACTTCCAAATACATAAAGTACATATCTGAGCTGTCAAGTCAAAAATGCCATTTAGATTTCGCATATGAAACAGCTACAGTATAGCTTACAAAGGCATAAACATACCTAATACATAAATACTGCTTTATCCTTTAGATAGTCAAAAGTCAGAAGGAACTGCATGGTTTGCAAGGTACTGTGACTTATGAGTGATCATTAAAACCCACTAAGTAATTCAAGTATGGTAATACAAAGGCAGGTAATTAAATGCACCAATATCACTCTAAAATCAAAGGCATAAAAATAAAGGCTGAGGCTGGGCCCAGTGGCTCATGCCTGTAATCCCAGCACTTTGGGAGGCTGAGGTGGGTGGATCACCTGAGGTCAGGAGTTCGAGACCAGCCTGGCCAACATGGTGAAACCGGTCTCTAAAAAATAAAAATAAATAAAGGCTGAAAACTTTGTGTTTCTCCATCTTTCATTTACATGGCTAGATATCAGAATCTTACTTTAGAAGATATACAGTTATTATATATGATATCCCCAGATGGTAATTTTCAGAAACTACGAAAAGTGTCAAGATCCATAGTTTGCTTCATCAAATGCTTTTCTCGCTCGTTTCAATTCTTCATTCATAGTAAGCAAGTCTTTAACCCTGGCGAACTTCCTTGGGTCCTTTCGAATCAAGAAGACGATATCTTCAACTTGTACTCGACCTTGTCTTCCAATGGACATTGCCTTGTGAGTCTATTAGAAAGAAACATATTACATTTCATTTTTAAAAATCTAACATTTTACTGTTTTAATTTGCATTTATTAATTACAAGTGAGGTTGAAGATTTTATCTTATTATTATTATGGCTATTCATTTGTGAATTATCTTTCTACTCATGTCCTTTGTCCATTTTCTTTTTCTTTTCTTTTTTTTTTTTTTTTTGAGACAGAGTCTCACTCTGTGGCTAGGCGCCAGGCTGGAGTGCAGTGGCGTGATCGTGGCTCACTGCAACCTCCGCATCCCCAGTTCAAGCAATTCTCCTGCCTCAGCCTCCCGAGTAGCTGGGACTACAGACGCCCACCACCACGCCCAGCTAATTTTTTTTATATTTTAGTAGAGACAGGGTTTCACTATGTTGGCCAGGATGGTCTCGATCTCTTGACTTCATGATCCGCCCGCCTCGGCCTCCCAAAGTGCTGGGATTACAGGTTTGAGCCACCGCACCTGGCCCTTTGTCCATTTTCTACTGGGTTAGCAATGTTCCGCTTTATGCTTCACAGGCACTTTAAAAAAATCTTTTTTTTTTTTTTTTTGAGACGGAGTTTTGCTCTTGTTACCCAGGCTGGAGTGCAATGGCGCGATCTCGGCTCACCACAACCTCCGCCTCCCGGGTTCAGGCAATTCTCCTGCCTCAGCCTCTTGAGTAGCTGGGATTACAGGCATGCGCCACCACGCCCAGCTAATTTTTTGTATTTTTAGTAGAGACGGGGTTTCACCATGTTGACCAGGATTGTCTCAATCTCTTGACCTCGTGATCCATCCGCCTCAGCCTCCCAAAGTGCTGGGATTATAGGCGTGAGCTACCGCGCCCGGCCTCCTAAAAAAATCTTAAGGACATTAAAACTGTCAAGACATTAAAACTGTCAACTTTATTGTTCCTTTTTTGTTTTTTGATATATGTAGATTTTGTCTTAATTTGTATAAAATAATTTTATAATTATGTGTACCCACCCATTTCATTTTTGCTTTGTGTCCTCCTCCATCTTAATACCTAATACTGGTGGGTTTTCTAAAAATCAAATAAATCTATCTCATCCCATCATTATATACTCACCTGTGAAAAATCGAAGATATATCATAACATCATTTCTTTTTTTTATTTTTAAATCTCATTTTGAATTGTACATAACATTATTTCTAATGACTAAAAAATATAAACTAAATACTTAATAATAAGGCATTGAGCCAGACACAGTGGCGCAGGCCAATAATCCCAGCACTTTGGGAGGCTGAGGCGGTAGATCACTTGAACCCAGGAGTTCAGGACCAACCTGGGCAACATAGTGAGACCCCATCTCTACAGGAAATTTAAAAACTAGCAGAGCATGGTGGCATATGCCTGTAGTCCCAGATATTTGAGAGGCTGAGGTAGGAGGACCACATGAGTCCGGAAGGTCCCAGCTGCAGTGAGCAATGATGCCACTGCACTCCAGCCTGGGCAACAGAGTGAGATCCTGTCTCACATACAGACACACACACAAACATTGTATATCTTTAAATACTGGAAAAGGAGGGGGAAAAAAAAAACCTATGTTGAATAATGGTATTACAGGTAATATTTTTATTTTACTCAAGGATTTTATAATTATGTCCTTATAAAAAATGGAAGAAGGGGGAATAGAATATATATGCATAATCCCTATCCTTAATAATAAATAGTAAACAGTAACTTCTGCAAACAAGCACTCAAATGGATAGCTTATTTCAAAGGGATGCCATAAATTCTAGTCTTATCTAAAGTTTAATATTTCTTCTTTTTTTTTTTTTTTTGAGACAGATTTTTGCTCTTGTTGCCCAGACTAGAGTGCAATGGCACAATCTAGGCTCACCGCAACCTCCACCTCCCGGGTTCAAGCGATTCTTCTGCCTCAGCCTCCCAACTAGATGGGATTAGAGGCATGCACCACCACACTCAGCTAATTTTGCATTTTTTAGTAGAGATAAGGTTTCTCCACGTTGTTCAGGCTGGTCTCAAACTCCGATCTCATGTGATCCACCTGCCTCAGCCTCCCTAATTGCTGGGATTACAGGCGTGAGCCACTGTGCCTGGCTAAGTTTAATATTTCAAATCCATTCTTCAATTACTAATACCAGTTGTGAAAGAATCTTACCATTTCAATAAAACAAAAACAAAAACAAACAACAATAAAAAAAGAATCTTACCATTTCAGTGATAAACTCTATGACAAGATCTTCAAGAATATCCACTGACTCAGTATAAGGATTCTGGTCATCCCCAAAGCCATACATCATACATCGCACTGTAAAAGAACAATCACTTTTGTTCACTTTTACAGATTTAACAATTTGATACTTTTTTAAAATTAACTAGAAATCAACCAAGTTATAGATAATATTGGTATAAAAACATATTTACATTGTATTTGTTGTCTGCAAGTATGGATTCTGGTTTAAAAGGTTTAAGCATAGTCTGATGACCAACTGTTCCCACGTAACCTCCAACAAACTCTTCCTTCCTCCCAGCTACTGAACCCTAAGGTAAAGTCTTTCCCTAATGTCTATCATCTACTCACCAGTCTCCACCCTCTCCCTTCCCCAACACCTTTAAGTAGGAAACTCTAGCAGGGGTCAGATAGCAACAGCTTAGCCTTTCCTGGAGGTGCTTTTTGTGTGTAGGCATGGCAGTGGGGCATTGGAAAAAAGGCAGACTCTACTGTTATTACAAAGGGGAAAAGACATGAGAGAAAGTATCCAAATGTCTTCTTATGGGAAGAAACAGGGTAATCAAAATGAGAAAGCAGAGGACTTATTACAAAGAATTTTGATTTTTTTTTTTTTTCCTGAGCTGGAGTCTCGCTTTGTCGCCCATGCTGGAGTGCAGTGGCGTAATCTCAGCTAACTGCAACCTCCACCTCTCAGGTTCAAGCAATTCTCCTGCCTCGGCCTCCTGAGTAGCTAGGATTACAGGCATGGGCCACCACGCCCAGCTAATTTTTTTGTATTTTTAGTATAGACAGAGTTTCACCATGTTGGCCAGGCTGGTCTCTAACTCCTGACCATGTGATTTGCCTGCCTCGGCCTCTCAAAGTGCTGGAATTACAGGCATGAGCCGCCATGCCTGGCCAAATTTTGACATTTCCTAGATCAGAACAACTGCCAGCAAAGCCCTTTCAGGCTTCATCTGAAGAAACCATAGGAAATGCAAAAGGTAAATCTAGGTCAGGTGCAGTGGCCCACACCTGTAATCTCAGCACTTTGGGAGGCCCAGGCAAGTAGACTGCATGAGCTCAGGAGTTTGAGACCAGCCTGAGCAACATGGCGTAACCCTGTCTGTACAAAAAAAAAAAAAAAAAAATTATCTGGGCATAGGCCAGGATAGTGGCTCACGCCTGTAATCCCAGCACTTTGGGAGGCTGAGGCAGATCACCTGAGGCCAGAGGTTTGAGACCAGCCTGGCCAACAAGGTCAAACCCCATCTCTACTAAAAAAACACAAAAATCAGCTGGGGGTGTTGGCACATGCCTATAATCCCAGCTACTAGGGAGGCTGAGGCATGAGAATCACTAGAACCCAGGAGGCGGAGGTTGCAGTGAGCTGAGATCACACCAGTGCACTCCAGCCTGGGCGACAGAGTGAGACTGTGTCTTAAAAAAAAAGAAAAAAGGGCCGGGTGTGGTGGCTCACGCCTGTAATCTAGACACTTTGGAGGCCAAGGCGGGCGGATCACCTGAGGGCGGGAGTTCAAGACCAGCCTGACCAACATGGTGAAACCCCGTCTTAAAAAAAAAGAAAAAAGAAAAAGAGAGAGAGAGAAGTCTAATATAGAAAAATAAAAATAATTGCCAAAAGATAAAATGTGCCGGGTGCGGTGGCTCACCCCTGTAATTAATCCCAGCACTTTGGGAGGTCGAGGCGGGCAGATCACCTGAGGACAGGGGTTTGAGACCAGCCTGGCCAACATGGTGAAACCTTGTCTCTACTAAAAAGACAAAATTAGCTGGGTATGGTGGGCACCTGTAATCCCAGTTACTCGGGAGGCTGAGGCAGAATTGCTTGAACCTGGGAGGCAGAGGTTGCAGTGAGCCGAGATTGCGCCACTGCACTCCAGCCTGGGAGACAGAGACTCTGTCTCAAACAAACAAACAAAAAACACCACCACATATATCCCTTATTATATGCCAGGTCCTGTCTTAAGTCCTTTGCATATATAACTCATTTAATCCTCACAATGATCCTTTGAGGTAGATACTACTGATTACACCCATTCAATATATGAGAAAATTAAAGCACTGTGTTAACTGATTTACCCAAGGTCACAAAGCTAGTAGAGCTGGAACCTGAATTTGAACACAGCTGATCTGGTTTGAGTCTTTCTTTATTCCTAACCACAACAGCATCACACTTGCTAGTAGTTGTAGTTTAGGGCAGACAGGATCCATATGAATTCTTCCCCTGACCCCCGCCCCTCTCCCAGCTTTTTTGAGACAGTCTTGGCTCTGTCTCCCAGGTTGGAGTGGTGTTGCAGTCACAGCTTGCTGCAGCCTCAACCTCCCTGGCTCATGCAAGCAGCTGAGATTACAAGCACATGCCACCATGCCTGGGTAATTTGTGGGTTTTTTTTTTTTTTTTTTTTTTTTTGAGACAGAAGTCTCACTGTGTCACCCAGGCTGGAGAGCAATGGCATCTCAGCTCATTGTAACCTCCACCTCCTGAGTTCAAAAGATTCTCCAGCTTCAGCCTCCAAGTAGCTAGGATTACAGGCATGTGCTACCACACCTAGCTAATTTTTTTTTATTTTTTAGCAGAGTCAGTTTTGCCATGTTGCCCAGGCTAGTCTTGAACTCCTGGCCTCAAGTGATCTGTCTGCCTTGGCCTCCCAAAGTATCAGGCTTACAGGCATGAGCTACCACATCCAGTCATTTAAAATTTTTTTCTAGATATGGGGGTCTCACTATGTTGCTCAGGCTGGTTTTGAACTACTTTCTAAAAATTTATTTATTTATTTTTTGAGACAGTCTTGTTCCGTCAACAGGCGCCAGGCTGGAGTGCAGTGGCGCAATCTCAGCTCACTGCAACCTCCACCTCCCAGGTTCCAGCAATTCTCCTGCCTCAGCCTCCTGAGTAGCTGGGACTACAGGCACACGCCACCACGCCCAGCTAATTTTTGTATTTTTAGTAGAGACGGGGTTTCACCATGTTGGCCAGGATGGTCTCGATCTCTTGACCACGTGATCCGCCTGCCTGGGCCTCCCAAAGTGCTGGGATTACAGGCATGAGACACCACACCTGGCAAAAATTTATTTTTTTCATAGAGACAGGGTCGTACTTTGTTGCCCAGGGTGGTTTCAAACTCCTGGACTCAAGCAATCCTCCTGTCTTGGCCTCCTAAAGTGCTAGGATTACAGGTGTGAGCCACCAGAACCAGCTGAGATCCACATGGATTCTTATCCTATTGTCTATAAACTCTCAGTCCAGAGACAAGCTTTAAGAAGTCCTTGAGACTACCCTGAAATCATATAGAAAAATTTTATACATTATCTGTACATGGGCATTTTTCTGGGAATAATTATAACTTTTATCAGATTCTCAAAGGGGTATTTGTAAATGGTTAAGAAATGCTGTCAAATGCCGGAAGTGTTTTGTATCTTGATCTTAGTAATGGTTATGTGTATGTGTGTGAGAGTATGTGTGCATGTGCATACAGTTGTCCCTTAGTATCCTTGGGAGCTTGGTTCTAGGATTTCCCATGGATACCAAAATCCCAGATATAAAATGGTATAGTGTTTGTATATAACCTATGGACATCCTATCTGTCTGTCTGTATTTATTTATTTATTTTTGAGATGGAGTTCCACTCTTGTTGCCCAGGCTGGAGTGCAATGGCACAATCTTGGCTCACGGCAACCTCTGCCTCCCAGGTTCAAGCAATTCTCCTGCCTCAGCCTCTCAGGTAGCTGGGATTACATGCGCACGCCACTACACCTGGCTAATTTTGTATTTTTAGTAGAGATGGGGTTTCTCCATGTTGGCCAGGCTGGTCTTTAACTCCCAACCTCAGGTGATCCACCTGCCTCGGCCTCCCAAAGTGCTGGGATTACAGGCGTAAACCACCATTCCTGGCTATTTATTTATTATTTTTTGAGGCAGAATTTTGCTCTTGCTGCCCAGGCTGGAGTGCAATGGTGCGATCTCAGCTCACTGTGACCTCTGCCTCTCCGGTTCAAGTGATTCTCATCCCCATCCTCAGCCTCAGCCTCCAGAGTAGCTAGGATTATAGGCATGCACCACCACCCCCAGCTAATTTTGTATTTTTAGTGGAGATGGGGTTTCTCCATGTTGGTCAGGCTGGTCTCTAACTCCCATCCTCAGGTGATCTGCCCATCCCAGACTCCCAAAATGTTGGGATTATAGGCATGGGCCACTGCACCTGGCCTCTATATTTTAAATCATCTGTAAATCGCTTACAATGCCTAATACAATGTAAATGCTATGTAAATAGTTGTTATACTACATTGTTTAGGGAATAATGACAAGGGAAAAAAGTCTGTGCATATTCAATACAGACAGTTTTTTCTGAGTATTTTCCATCTGAGTTTGGTTGAATCCATGGATGCAGAACGCATGGATATGGAGGGCCAACCGTATAATATACATAAGATTCAGCAAGCTGTTCACTTACGACTTGCACAATTTATTTGTTTTGTTTTGTTTTGTTTTAAGAGAGATGAGGTTTCACCATGTTGGTCAGGCTGGTCTCGAACGTCTCACGATCCACCCACCTCGGCCTCCCAAAGCGCTGGAATTATAGGTGTGAGCCACTGTGCCCAGCCAGTTTTATTTTTTCAAAAAAGATACTTGTAGAATACTTCTAAAAGAAGAAATGAGTAAATTAAGAAGAATAATTCTCCTATTTAGAAGAAGCAAAAACTAGTAGAGGTGCAAAGAGAAGAAAGTAGACCAGGCCTACAGAAGTAAAGGGTGACTTGGAAACCAGCCTGAGACAGACACATCCCTAGGGTTTACACTGGCAAGAGTCGTTAGGTCCAGAAACAGGAGGAAAAAAACCAAACACAGGAGCCAATAGTTCCTATCTTTACTTTTTGGATCCTGTATTTTTTTTGCCTTTTTTTTTTTTTTAAAGATAATTTTAGATTTATAGCTGAGTTGCAAAAATAGTACAGAGTTCCCATATGCCCCATATCCAGCTTCCCCTTATGTTAACATGTTATACAACCATAGGGAGTCATCAAAGCTAAGAAATTAACATCGGTACAAGTACAGACTTTATTCAGATTTTACAAGTTTTTCCACCAATGTCCTTCTTCTGTTCCAGGATCCCAAAATATTTAGTTGTCATACCTCCTTTGTTCCCTCCAATCTCTAATAGTTCCTCAGCTTTTTTGTCTTTCAAAACTTTGACACTTGTTTTTTAAAATGAAACCATTGTTTACAAAAAAGCTTGTCAGTTTTGAAGAATATTGGTCAATTATCTTGTAGACTCTCCCTCAATTTGGGTTTCTTTGATGTTTTCTCATGATTAGACTGAAGTTATACATTACTAGGAAGAATACCAAGGTGATGTGTCCTCTTAATGCATCGTATCAGTGGTACATAATGTCAATATACTGTACATTATTGGTGATGCTATGGTGTCTTCCAGAATTCTCCATTGTAAGCTTACTGTTTTTGTTTAAATATTTTGAGGAAGACACTTTGTCACTAACATTTTGATGGGCGGAATTCACCAGAAGGAAAATAGATTTCACTGAAAATGGAAACTTATTATATGGGAAGTATGTAAATTGTATTTGGTTAAAGGGTCTATAAAGGCATAAAGAAACGCCAGAGAATGCTTTGAAATTCTATAGGCCCACTGCAACCTCTGCCTCCCAGGTTCCAGCAATTCTTGAGCCTCAACCTCCTGCGTAGCTGGAATTTTTTTTTTTTTTAAGAGGGAGTCTCGCTCTGTTGCCCAGACTAGAGTGCAGTGGTGTGATCTCAGCTCACTGCAACCTCGCATCCCCGGTTCAAGCGATTCTCCTACCTCAGCCTCCCGAGTACCTGGGACTACAGGCGCATGCCACCATGCCCAGCTAATTTTTTGTATTTTTAGTAGAGATGGGGTTTCACCGTGTTACCCAGGATAGTCTTGACCTCCTGCCCTCATGATCCACCTCCCAAAGTGCTGGGATTACAGGCATGAGCCACCTTGCCTGGCCCTTGAGTAACTGGAATTATAGGCATGCACCACAATGCCCAGCTAATTTTTGTACTTTTAGTAGAGATGGGGTTTTGCCATGTTGGCCAGACTGGTCTTGAACTCCTGACCTCAAGTGATCCTCCCACCTTGGCCTCCCAAAGTGCTGGGATTACAGGCATGAGCCACTGCACCCAGTCTCCCCCCGACTTTTTTTTTATTTTTATTTTTTGAGACTGAGTTTCGCTCTTGTTGCCCAGGCTGGAGTGCAATGGTGCAATCTCGGTTCACTGCAACCTCTGCCTCCTGGGTTCAAGCAATTCTCCTGCCTCAGCCTCCCAATTAGCTGGGACTACAGGCATGTGCCACCATGCCCAGCTAACCAATTTTTTTTTAAAGGTTCTGGAGAACAGATCTTTCAGTAAGCTCTATGAATATTCAGGTAAGCTAAGGAGAAGCCTAAAGACTCCAAATTCCTGTCATCACAAAGTAATCTCAGTGGAACAAAGGTCTTTGCTAACAACTAACTGAACATCACTCTGGGATGCTGTGGTACAAGGATCCCCTTCTTACGCTGACATAATAAGTAAAATCACCTAATGGTTTCAGTAGCATCAGAGAAATGAAATGGGAAATGGTCAGCTTCAGGGAGGAAATGAAATATGGAAAAGGATTTGGATGGTTAAAAAATAAAAAAGAATGTCTGACTGGGTGCCTGTAGTCCCAGCACTTTGGGAGATCAAGGTGGGTGGATCACCTGAGGTCAGGAGTTCAAAACCAGCCTGGCTAACATGGTGAAACCCCAATTCTATTAAAAATAGAAAAAATTAGCCAGGTGTGGTATTGCGCGCCTGAAGTCCCAGCTACTCGGCAGGCTAAGGCAGGAGAATCGCTTGAACCTGGGAGGCAGAGGTTGCAGTGAGCCGCAATTGCACCATTGCACTCCAGCTTGGACAACAAGAGCAAAACTCTGTTTTAAAAAAAAAATTAGCTGGGTGTGGTGCATCAAGCTACTGCACTCTAGCCTGGGTGACAGAATGAGACTCTATCTCAAAAAAAAAAAAAAAAAGAGGCTGGGTGCAGTGGCTCATGCCTGTGTAATCTCTGTAGTCTGGGAGGCCGAGGTGAAAGGATCACTTCAGTCCAGGAGTTCCAGACCTGTGCAACACAGTGAGACCTTGTCTCTACAAAATAAATTTTAAAATTAGCTGGGTGCTGAGGGCAGTGGCTCACACCTGTAATTCCAGCACGTTGGGAGGCTGAGGTGGGTAGATGACCTGGAGATCAGGAGTTCAAGACCAGCCTGGCCAACACGGTGAAACTCAATCTCTACTAAAAATACAAAAATTAGGCCGGGCTGGGTGACTCACATCCGTAATCCCAGCACTTTGGGAGGCTGAGGCGGGTGGATCACGAGGTCAGGAGTTTGAGACCAGCCTGACCAACATGGTGAAACCCCATCTCAAAAAATAGTAATAATAATTTAAAAAAATAAAAATACAAAAATTAGCTAGGTGTGGTGGCACACGCCTGTAATCCTAGCTACACTGGAGGCTGAGGCAGGAGAATTGCTTAAACCCAGGAGGCAGAGGTTGCTGTGAGCTGCAACTGTGCCACTGTATTTCAGCCTGGGTGACAGAACAAGACTCCGTCTCGGGGGAAAAAAAAAAAATTAGTTGGGCATGGTGGCATGCACCTATAGTCTCAGCTGTTCATGAGGCGAAGGTGGAAGGATCATTTGAGCCCAGGTGTTTGAGGTTGCAGTGAGTGTGTGATCATGCCAATGTACTCCAGCTCTGGTGACAGAAAAGTGAGATCCTTTCTCTAAGAAAATAAATAAAAATTGGGGGGATGGACGCAGCAACCACCATGGCACATGTACACCTATGTAACAAACCTGCACCTTCTGCACATGTACCCCAGAGCTTAAAGTATAATAAAAAAAATAAATAAAAATTAAGAAAATAATTTTTCCTTGGCCGGGCGCAGTGGCTCACACCTGTAATCCCAGCACTTTGGGAGGCCGAGGCGGGTGGATCCCGAGGTCAAGTGATTGAGACCATCCTGGTCAACATGGTGAAACCCTGTCTCTACTAAAAATACAAAAAATTATCTGGGCATGGTGGCGTGTGCCTGTAATCCCGGCTACTCAGGAGGCTGAGGCAGGAGAATTGCCTGAAGCCAGGAGGCGGAGGTTGCGGTGAGCCGAGATCACGCCATTGCACTCCAGCCTGGGTAACAGGAGCAAAACTCCGTCAAAAAAAATAAAATAAAATAAAGAAAATAATTTTTCTCAAAAAAGATATACTGACCCTGTAGTTTCAAGGGCATTTGGGAACTGCTCACATACAACCCAGCCTAAATAAACCAGGTATTCATAAATCTGTGTTGCCTCATCTCTCAATACTTAGATACAATTTTTTTTTTTTTTTTTTTTTTTGAGACGGAGTTTTGCTCTTGTTACCCAGGCTGGAGTGCAATGGCGCGATCTCGGCTCACCGCAACCTCCGCCTCCTGGGTTCAGGCAATTCTTCCTGCCTCAGCCTCCTGAGTAGCTGGGATTACAGGCACGCGCCACCATGTCCAGCTAATTTTTTGTATTTTTAGTAGAGACGGGGTTTCACCATGTTGACCAGGATGGCCTTGATCTCTTGACCTCGTGATCCACCCACCTCGGCCTCCCAAAGTGCTGGGATTACAGGCGTAAGCCACCGCGCCCGGCCTAGATACAATTTTACATAAAGGACCCAGGACTGGGAGATGGAGAGCACATTCTCCTGCTACGTTCCAGGGCTTGGCCTGGACCATTAATAGTAACATCAGCTATTCCTTCCTTGTGTTGCCAAAAGGGTCAAACACACCTACTGAGGGGGTAGGATGGAGAATCAATACATTATAATCTCTATGCCTTTGTTTATTTTGTTTATTTATTTACTTATTTATTTATTTATTTATTTATTATGGAGACAGGGTCTAGTTCTGTCACCAAGGCTGGAGTGCAGTGGCACAACTGCTTGCTCTACCTCCTGGGCTCAAGCAATCCTCTCACCTTAGCCTCAAGAGTAGCTGGAACTACAGGGGCATGCCACCATGCCCTGCTAATTTTTGTATTTTTTGTAGAGAGAAGGTTTCACTGTGTTGCCCAGGCTGGTCTTGACCTCCTGGGCTCAAGTGATCTGCCTGTCTTGGCTTCCCAAAGTGCTGGGATTGCATGCACGAGCCACTGCATCCAGCCTTCCTGTCACTACAATGCCTTACACTATTCACCAGCTTTTTTTTCTGAGACAGAGTCTTGCTGTGTCACCCAGGCTGGAGTGCAATGGCAGTCTCAGCTCACTGCAACTTCTGCCTCCTGTGTTCAAGTGAGCACATTCAGCTAATATTTCTAGTTTTAGTAAACAGGGAGTTTTATCATGTTGGCCACGCTGATCTCAAACCCCTGATCCCAAGTGATCTGCCTGCCTCAGCTTCCCAAAATGCTGGGACTACAGGAGTGAGCCACTGCATCCAGCTGTTCACCACCTTCTTCCTTTGTTCATGACCTCAGTCCAAAGCCCCAAGCCCTAACTCACTTGCTATTCTCCTCTCAACACCTGTTCCAGGATCCATTATTACCTGTGGCTTACAGTCAAAGGAGTCTCCATTTTTACTGCTGTAAAGGCAGAGGAAAACTAATGGAGACACGTTCTTCTGCCCTAAATTAAAACACTAATTACATCTGCTCACTTAAAAAGCCATTTACATATACACATACACACACAGACAAAATTGGTTAGGATCCGTACTATCTGATTGAAAAGTTAAACAGAATTTTATAGGCAAGTCTGAGAATATTGTCCCTACAGGGAAACATTCAAAGCAACAAATCTACTTTGAAAGAACATGTCCAAGAGTTTTCATCATCTATAACAAAATAATTGTCAAATACTACTTACATTCTTTAGAAAAAAGTCTCTTTCTTTTACCCTGTCCACCTTCTGCACCTCCTCCAATTTCTTCATTTTCTTCCTCAAACTAAAAGTTAAAACGTATATATAAAAATGTCAAGTGATTGCACTGCATTTGCTATTTTAACAATTAACAATTTTTTTTTCTTTTCGACAGGACAGAAAGCTTAAAGGAAGCAGCAAAAAAAAAAAAAAAAGAAAGAAAGAAAAAAGAAACCTCAACACTTAAGGGACCTATCTATCTAGTCCAACTTCCAACTCATGCAAGTTGGACTAGATAGATAGGGCTTCTACAACGTTCCTAACAAATAATCCTACTGCGGCCATGTGCGGTGGCTCATGCCTGTAATCCCAGCACTTTGGGAGGCCGAGGCAGGTGGATGACGAGGCTGGGAGTTCGAGACCAGCTTGACCAACATGGAGAAACCCCATCTCTACTAAAAATTCAAAAAATTAGCTGGGCATCGTGGTGTGCACCTGTAATCCCAGCTACTCGGGAAGCTGAGGCAGGAGAATCGTTTGAACCCGGGAGACAGAGGTTGCATTGAGCCGAGATCACGCCACTGCACTTCAGCCTGGGCAAAAGAGCAAGACTCCGTCTAAAAAGCACAAAAACAAAAACAAAAAATCCTACTGCTTCTACGTGTAAGAGTTCTAATGACCATAGGTTTTATTATTTATTTTGAGACAGAGTTTCGCTTTTGTCGCCAAGGCTGGAGTGCGATGGCGCAATCTAGGCGCACTGCAACCTCCGCCTCCTGGGTTCAAGCAATTATCCTGCCTCAGCCTCCCCAGTAGCTGAGATTACAGGCATGCGCCACCACGCCTAGCTAATTTTGTATATTTAGTAGATACGGGGTTTCTCCATGTTGGTCAGGCTGGTCTCGAACTCCCGACCTCAGATTATCCGCCCGCCTTGGCCTCCCAAAGTGTTGTGATTGCAGGCAGGAGCCACCGCGCCAGGATCATTGGTTTTATTTTAACCAACTAAGGTGGCCTATTGCTAGATAATGTTATGTTAAACAGTTGATACTGAATCAAATTCTACCTCCCCGTAGTAAGCAAAACTAATATTTACTAAGCATTTGTTTATACAGTGCTAAAAACGTTCCTTAAGTAAGCCCGTAACCCTATTTTATAACAAGAGAACTGATGTTCAAAGTTAAATAAATGGTTCAGAGAATGGAGATTTTGAAATCCTGGCTCTCTGACTTTCAATGCATTCTTTTCCCATTACTTCACAGTAAGTACAGTTTTGTTAGCAATTGAACTGTTGGTTCATAGTGAGCGCTAACAGATGTTAGTTTTGACCTTTGATGATTCTGTAGGTGTTTCAAACAGTGTTTGGCAAATACAGACCAAAATCAAGGGGAAAGAGGTCACAAAACCTTCTCTTCCTTCACGTCTTTTCCCACTTTCTAATATGATCAATCCTTAGGGCGTGAAGTCCCCTAAATCTGTCGGCCGAATTCAGTAAGGCAAGCAGATCCGATCCTGAACTCTGCCTCCGCTACTGAGCCCGAGGGAGTGACGAAAAGAGAGGTTTGGGACAGAGAGGGTCACTCACGGTAGGGTCCTCTTCCTCATCTGCCATCCCACTAGCTCGCCAACCCACCGCGCCCCGCCGGCAGG
The DNA here is from genome assembly GCF_030222135.1 of Aotus nancymaae. Taxonomy (NCBI): domain Eukaryota; kingdom Metazoa; phylum Chordata; class Mammalia; order Primates; family Aotidae; genus Aotus; species Aotus nancymaae. The sequence goes on along the minus strand of NW_026988418.1, from coordinate 66,100,119 downwards.
CTCCGAGCAGGTTATACTACTTCCGCCGCTTCACTTCCGGTGACGCGCGGAGCCGGGGCGGGGCCTAGCTGGCTGCGGCCTGCGCGAGGACGTTGGGGCTCCGTCCTAGCGGCGGAAATGAGAGTCCTCAGCGGAGGAGAGCGGAGCTCCTCCCTGTAATCCCGAAGGCGTTGAACAGTACCAAAGAAAAGAAAATCATGGGCTAGGTGGCGAGTATCTCGTTGTCATCCTAGATTTGCCACTGCATATTGAATCACGGCTTCCCGTTTCGGGACTGCGAAGCTAAGGATCATAGGAGGGCTAGCCAGCGGTCCTTTATCTGATATAAATGCTTTTAAATTATTTTAAAGATTTGTGGTGCCACTGTTGCTAAGCACTGTGTTAATTGTTGGGGATATTGTCCTTCACCACTAATACCCACATGGTGTCCTGAAACTGAGCATCTAAAATTTTGTGAAGGTTGGGTTTTTGTTTTTTTGTTGTTGTCGTTGTTGTTTTTTGAGACTGAGTCTCGCTTTACCGCCCAGGCTGGAGTGCAATGGTGCGATCTCGGCTAACTGCAACCTCCGCCTCTAGGGTTCAAGGGATTCCTCTGCCTCAGCCTCCCGAGTAGCTGGGATTACAAGCGTGCGCCGCCATGCTCAGCCTTCTTTTTGTTTTTTTAAGACCGATCCTCACTCTGTTCCCCACGCTGGAATGAAGTGGCGCTATCAGGGTTCACCGCAGCCTCGACCTGCTGGGCTCAAGCCATCCTCCCACCTCAGCCTCGGAGTAGCTGGGATTACAGGCGCACACCACCAACGCCCAGCTAATTTTTGTATTTTTAGTAGAGATGGGGTTTCGCCACATTGCCCAGGCTAGTCTGGAACTCCTGGCCTCAAACGATCTGTCCCCCTCGGCCTCCCAAAGAGCTGAGATTACAAGTGTGAGCCCATCATGCCCGCCGGGGAATGCTTTTGGTCGGAACGATGGTTGGGAAAACCACAGGCATTGGAAGGCCAGAGCTAGGTATATAAAATAAATGTCCTACAGTGTAACAGATGATGCTACATAAAGAAAATCCCGTAACACACACGATTTCTGAATGTCCTGCTGAACATTACGTGAGTGAAAGGTCCTAAGACTTGAACCTATCTTTGTTATCTGAGACTTGAACCTATCTTTGTTATCTGAGACTTGAACCTATCTTTGTTAATAAACACAAAGCATTTTCCCATGCTTTTAATGTACATTGAATTTTCTGGGAATGTTATTACCCCAAAATTGAATAGTAATTGTATTTTGTTTTGTTTGGAATTCATTAAGAGCTATGTACCAGAAGCACATCACTTGTAATAATTTGAATAGTGAATACTGAAAAAAATAACTTTTATTTAAGGAATGTGAGTCTTTTAAAATTATTAGGTCCAGAGAGGCATTAAAATGAGAGGCAGTCACATCCTACTTGCCCCCTTTTGAACTATGTATTTAAGTCTTTTTTTTTTTTTTTTTTTTTTTTTTGAGACGGAGTCTCGCTCTTGTTACCCAGGCTGGAGTGCAATGGCGCGATCTCGGCTCACCGCAACCTCCGCCTCCTGGGTTCAGGCAATTCTCCTGTCTCAGCCTCCTGAGTAGCTGGGATTACAGGCATGCGCCACTGTGCCCAGCTAATTTTTTGTATTTTTAGTAGAGACGGGGTTTCACCATGTTGACCAGGATGGTCTCGATCTCTTGACCTCGTGATCCACCCGCCTCGGCTTCCCAAAGTGCTGGGATTACAGGCGTGAGCCACCGCGCCCGGCCCTGTATTTAAATCTTAAAACTGCTTGCTATTACCACAAATATTAGTTATAAATTAGCCTAATTATGCCCCACCAGACACTATATCCCATACGTTATAGCTTGATAATGTTTAGCCAGTCACTAATCAATGTTATTTCTGTGAGCCAATGAGAATTCCTGAAAGACAACTTTGTATCAGCCTACTCCCTGTCCTCATTCTTTTCCTTTAAAAATCCACTTGTACCTGCTGCTAATCTTAGAGTGTATATTCAGGGCAACTTTATGCTGCAGAGTTGCAATTCAAGTTTGGCCCAAATAAACTCTCTATTTATATTATTTTTGCCTCAGCGTCTTTCTTTTAGATCGACAATACTCACCCAAATCGGTCTGCATTCAAGATGATTCTACATATAGGTACAAACATCTGAAATCTTCATTATACCCCCTAGTGCCATCATGCCTGAGCATTTACATATTGAAACATATGGGCTGGGCGCAGTGGCTCAGGCCCGTAATCCCAGCACTTTGGGAGGCCAAGGCGGGTGGATCACGAGGTCAAGAGATCGAGACCATCCTGGTCAACATGGTGAAACCCCGTCTCTACTAAAAATACAAAAAATTAGCTGGGCGTGGTGGCGTTTGCCTGTAATCCCGGCTACTCAGGAGGCTGAGGCAGGAGAATTGCCTGAACTCAGGAGGCGGAGGTTGCGGTGAGCCGAGATCGCACCATTGCACTCCAGCCTGGGTAACAAGAGTGAAACTTCGTCTCAAAAAAAAAAAAAAAGAAAGAAACATATGTTACTATTTTTACTTTACTTTATGTTACTTTTATGCCTGACCTCCTGGACACTGGATCACTGGATCCAGTTAGGGTACTATATTGTTTTTTAAATTATCTGAGTAGGTAGATATATTAGTTATTTATTGTTGTGTAACAAATTAGTCCAAAACTTAGTGACTTAAAACAAATATTTATTGGCCGAGTGCGATGGTTTATGCCTGTCCCAGCACTTTGGGAGGCCAAGGTGGGCAGAACACCTGAGGTCTGGAGTTTGAGACCAGCCTGACCAATGTGGAGAAACCCCATCTCTACTAAAAATTGAACAACGACAAAAAATTAGCTGAGCATGATGGTACATGCCTGTAATCCCAGCTACTCAGGATTATAGCTACTGAAACAAGAGAATCACTTGAACCCGGGAGGCAGAGGTTGCAGTGAGCGGAGATCATGCCATTGCACTCCAGCCTGGGCAACAAGAGCAAAACTCCGTCTAAAAAAAAAAAAAAAAAAATTATCACACAGTTTCTGTGGGTCAGCAGTGTGGGTGCAATTTAGCTGGGTGCCTGTGGCTCAAGGTCCCTCCTGTTGCAGTCCGGATGTTGGCTGGGGCTGCAGTCATACCCAAAGTGTTGATGGAGGAGGATTTGCCAGAGTCACTCACAGGTTGCTGGAGACCTTTGTTGGACTAAAGGCCTCAGTTCTTCACTGGATGTTGCCCAGAGGCCTCCCTCTGTTCCTTGCCACATAATCCTCTCCATAGGGCAGCTCACAATGTGCCAGCTGCCTTCCTCCGGAGGAGACAAGTGAGATAACCCAAAAGACAGAACTCACAGGTTTTTTGTTACCAAATTTTGGAAGTGACATCCCATCATTTCTGCCCTATTCTATTCACTAGAAGTCAGTAAAAAAGTGCAACTAGGGCTGTGTGCAGTGGCTCATTCCTGTAATCACCGCACTTTGGGAGGCTGAGGTGGGCAGATCATGAGGTCAAGAGTTCGAGACCAGCCTGGCCAACATGGTGAAACCCCATCTCTACTAAAAATACAAAAATTAGCTGGGCATGGTGGCGCATGCCTGTAATCCTAGCCACTCAGGAGGCTGAGGCAGGAGAATCACTTGAACCCGGAGGCAGAGGTTGTAGTGAGCCCAGATTGTGCTACTGCACTCCAGCCTGGGTGACAGAGCAAAACTCCATCTCAGAAAAAAAAAAAAAAATGCAGCTCAAATTCTAGGAGAGAGGATTACAGAAGGGCAAGACTATTGCAGGGGAGATCACTGAGGGCTTTCTGAGAGGCTACCTACCACAGTAAATTTTATTATTTTTGAATTTCACTGCACAATAATGGAGATGTTGTATATGTTAATAATATTTAAGGGAGATTATTGAGGCTGATAGGGTTGAGAACTGCTTTTAGGTAGTGATCCAGTGTCCAGGAGGTCAGGCATAAAACATTCACACTGTCTGTTAACAGGGGATTAGATAGGTAAAATATGCTGGATGCACAGCATGGAGTACGATGCAGCAATCAAGCAATAGATTTAGCAACATGGACAGAACTTGAAAACAGTGCTAAGAAAAAAAGTAAGAAACAATAAGATCTATAACATAATACCATTATATATATTTAAAATACTACTTATTTTACAGGAAAATATGAAAAAGCATAGACCTTAAATACACTAGAAATTTGCAGTGTAGGAGAAATGGGAATAAGGATAAAAGGAATAAATTGATAAATAAAAAGTGAAGGCTTTGGAAGGGCCAATTGTAATCGTATGCCATGAGCTGCAGCACTTGAGTAATTCAGTCCTGTGAACCTGAGATCCAAAATACAAAGTGGGGGTAAAAAATTGCCGTGTGATAAGCAAAGCAGAAGTAAAACACGGAGTGAAGTCATGGTGTGCTTCTACAAGATGTTCTATGTGGGTTGCCAGAGCCCAGTTTGTTGGGTGGGGATGCAGGAAATGAGGCTGGAATTTCTGTGTGAAAGGCTTTAAATGCTCTCTTCAGAGACTGAACTTCCAACTACAAAGTTCTTGGGAAGTCTTTAAACAGATGTGTCACATGACTCTACATTTTTTTAAAAACAATGGGGAAACTAGGATGAGAGATGATTATAATCTGAATTAAGGCAAAAAGGAAGAAGGAACTGATTTAAGACAAACTTTAAGAGACAATTCACAGGATGTTGTGACATGAATGTGCGAGCTAGGGACAGATGGATGGAATGCTATTAATATAAATAAGAAAGAAAAAGGGGAAAGCGGTTGGAAGTGGAAGGAAATGAGTTTAGTCTGCGTTTGAGACTCTGGATATGTCCTAAAACCAATGGAAGTACAGGCCCAGAAATCCACAGAAAAATCAGTACTAGAGAAAATGATATGGAAGATACCATCACAAAGTGATAGTTGAGCGATTGCTCAGAAACAAAGGCCGAGAGAATAGAGGCCAAGGGCAGAGCCTTAGAAACAGTACATCAAAGAGACAGAGTGACAGAAGGAATGGTCAAAGAGGTAGGAAAAGATAAAAGTAGGATGAAGAGGAGAGGAGAGTGGGGAGAAGACCTGAAAACCCAAAAAGAAAACGTTTCAAAAAGAAGCAGGTGTTGGGAGGTTGAGGCGGGCAGATCACTTGAGGTCAGGAGTTTCAGACCAGCCTGGCCCACATGGTGAAACCCCATCTCTACTAAAACAAAACAAAACAAAACAAAACAAAACCATTAGCTGGGTGTAGTGGCCGGTGCCTGTAGTCCCAGCTGCTCGGGAGTCTGAGGGAGAAGAAACACTTGAACCCAGGAGGCAGAGGTTGCAGTGAGTCGAGACCATGCCACCGCAATGCAGCCTGAGTAACAGAGCGAGGCTCCATCTCAAAAAAAAACCCAAAAAAACAAAAAAGCAGGTGGTATGGAGTGCTCAGTGCCAGAGATTACGAGACTGAAGATTTACGAAAAGGCCTTGAATTTGACAATTAGGAGATATGGGAATAATCTGGTGAACAAAGTTTGAGGGTGCTGGTGAAGAAAGCCATATTATAAAAGGTTAAAGAACGAGTATATAGCTGGATACTGAAGGTAGAAAAGCAGAGAGGAAAGTAGCCTTAAGAAGGCAGTAAGGGGCCAGGCGCGGTGGCTCACGCCTGTAATCCCAGCACTTTGGGAGGCCAAGGCGGGTGGATCATGAGGTCATGAGATCGAGACCATCCTGGCCAACATGGTGAAACCCCGTCTCTACTAAAAATACAAAAAAATTAGCCAGGCGTGGTGGCGCGCGCCTGTAGTCCCAGCTACTCAGGAGGCTGAGGCAGGAGAATTGCTTGAACCCGGGAGGCGGAGGTTGCAGTGAGCCGAGATCGTGCCACTGCACTCCAGCCTGGCACCTGGCGACCGAGCGAGACTCTGTCTCAAAAAAAAAAAAAAAAAGAAGAAGAAGGCAGTAAGGGCCAGATGCGGTGGCTCATGCCTATAATCCCAGCACTTTGGGAGGCCGAGTGGGGTGGATCACAAGGTCAAGAGTTTGAGACCATCCTGGACAACATGGTGAAATACCATCTCTACTAAAAATACAAAAATTAACTGGGTGTTGTGGCGTGCACCTGTAGTCCCAGCTACTCGGGAGGCTGAGGCAGGAGAACCACTTGAACCTGAGTGGTGGAGGTTGCAGTGAGCCGAGATCGTGCACGGCACTCCAGCCTGGAGATAGAGCCTGGAGACAGAGCAAGACTCTGTCTCAAAAAAACAAAAACAAAAACAAAAACAGAAAAAAGGCAGTAGGATCAAGAAATGTGGACTTTGAATAAATGATTACTGAATGAATGAAGCTGTGAACTTATCCTAGCCATTTAGATAACTGCTCAGAAAATCCAGTCTTTGATTACAGCAAAAAGATGGAATGACCTTTTAATGAAAAAGGTAACGACAAAAGAGATTTGTTCATAAAAGAATGGCCAGGCACGGTGGCTCATGCCTGCAATCCCAGCACTTTGGGAGGCCAAGGTGGTCGGACTACGAGGTCAGGAGTTGGAGACCAGTCTGACCAACATGGTGAAACCCTATCTCTACTAAAATAAAAAAATTAAGGCCTGGCGCGGTGACTCACACCTATAATCCCAGCACTTTGGGAGGCCAAGGTGGGTGGATCACCTGAGGTCAGGAGTTCGAGACCAGCCTGGCCAACCTGGTGAAACCCCGTTTCTACTAAAAATAATTTTTTTAAAAATTGGCTAGGCATGGTGGCACACCCCTGTATGCCTATAATCCCAGCTACTCAGGAGGCTGAGGCAGGAGAATTGCTTGAACCTGGGAGGTAGAGGTTGCAGTGAGCCAAGATCTCACCACTCACCATTGCACCCTAGACTGGGTGACAGAGCGAGACTCGGTCTCCAAAAAAAACAAAGGATTCAGCAGAGAGGTTATTGATAAAAGGAAGAAGTGGAGTTGTAAAAGAGTAATTTAGAAGGAATGGCAGAAAGAAAAAAAGAAGGAATGGCAGTTGTGGGATTATCAGAAATCAGGAAAGCAGGAGCTAGATTAGTGATGGGTTATGGGCAGGCAGGTAACACCACTCAGACTCCAAAGCAAGGCAGAAGCTTTGCAGTACCACACGTACCACCACTTTCACTCTCCATCCCAGGGTGTAGACTTCTACAGTGCTTCTCCCTAATTTGGGCTTAGTGAGGTAATGTTACTTTTTAAAGGTCTTTCAGAATTTCCACAGTAGTCTTAATGCAGTCTTAACCATACTGCCCATACTCCATGGTTAAATATGCAGGCTCTGAGATCAGATAGGTTGAGTTTGAAATCCTAGCTGTACTATTTATCAGCTGTCTTACCTTGAGACAACTTACTTGACCTGCTGGTAAATTCATTTCCTCATCTATGAGAGGGGGATAACAATAGTTAATAATCATATAATGTTATTATGAGGCTTAGATGTGTTAATAGCCATAAAGTGTTTTGGGTAGTACCTGGCATGTAGTAAATATTCCGTAACTATCAGTTATTGTTATTTAAAAGCCTACCTTTCACCAGTATCTTCTGCTGTTGTCCTTCATGAGCTCTACATTCCAGTTCCACAAGGCCACATTCAATTATTCATTCAATAAATATTTATCAAGCACTAGCAAAATGTTCAGCACTAGCTATGGGATTGTGGATAAAATGACAAAGCAAATGAACATTACAGTATAGCAGAGGGACATGAGTTAAACAGATATTGTATGCTTTGGAAACATGATTGGGGAAGGAGACTGAAGAAGCCTCCCTCAAGCAAGTGAGGTCTGAGTTGGGACTTGAGGGATGAATGTGAGTTAGCCATTGAAGCAGGAAGGGGAGGCTTGATTGTGACCCAATCTTACCGTGTACTTTCTCTCTCCAGGGCTTTGATCACTCAATTCCCTCCCCACTAGAATGTTCTTTATTTCTGCCTATTGAAATGCTATATGCCTTTCAGGCTCAGCTAAAATGTCTGCGCCTCAATAAAGCCTTCCCTGAACGCTCCAGCTGAAGGCAGTTTCTCCTTTCTACTCCTGCAGCACTTAGTTTTCATTTTCCTTGGACACTTCTCACTTTCTACTGTATTTTTTGGTTATTTATAAACATAGCTTATCTTTTTCTACTAAATCTTAAACTTATTAAGAACAGAGTCTATTTCTCATTCATCTTTGTGTTCCCGAGGGCTAGCACATTCCTTAGATTTAGAAATCCCGGAACAAATGTTTGTAGCATAAATTAATGCCTATTTGACATCCCTTTTCAAATACGTTGTAATTCAAATGAAGCTATTGTTGCAAGCTGTGCCTTTGAGACTGAACTTACTCTTTGGTTAAACCAGAATGCCACAGCCATGGTCCCCATGACTGATTAGTGTTCCCCACAATAACTGCAACAACCCTAACAAACAGGCCACTGTTCTTGACTGACAGGCATTTGGCAACAACTACCAGTTCTCCGGTGAACTCTGAAATGAATCGAGGAAGGACTGTCTGAATTGAGAGTCCTTAGGCCGGTGGGCTCTATTTATTCCTTGCAGTTGGGCTGCAAGAGCTGGTGACCCAGGCTTTGGCCTGATGTGAAACATGACTACATTGTGTGGCAGTGAGGCTATGAGACTTTCCAGGGTGACAGAAATATTAATGATTGTAACAAAATCATCAAAGATCAGTGTCAGTTGAAAGTGCTGTAATGTGAGGCAGTGTGATAACAAGGGAGAGGGAGCTTTGAACTTAGACCTGGGTTTGGATCCTAACAGGCTATGTTATCTCATCCATGCCCCTTCTTTAAGTCTCAAGGTTTCATTACAAAAATTCTGTAAAACAGTTGTGAAAATCAAAGATTCTGTCTTTACACAATACTCATGTTCTATTAAAATGTGTTTATTCATCTATCTTGCCCAACATATTTTGTTCTCCAAGGGCAGGGACTTATTTTTGCCCCTATTTCTGCAAAATCTAGCAAAGGGCTTAGCACATAGTAGACATTGGCAAATACTTTTTGTTTTTGAGACAGGGTCTTGCTCTATCATCCAGGCTGGAGTGCACTGGTGCATCCATGACTCATTGCAACCTCCACTTACAAGGCTGAGGTGATTCCCCCAGCTCAGCCTCTCACATAGCTGGGACCACAGGCATGCATCACCATGCCTGGCTAATTTTTGTACTTTTGTAGAGATGGGCTTTCACTATCTTGTGCAGGCCAGTCATGGACTCTTCAGTTCAAGTGATCTGCCCACCTGAGCCTCCCAAAGTGCTAGGATTACAGGCATGAACCACCAGGCCAACCACAGATACTTTTTAAACAAATGAACAAAAATAATAGCTATCATTTATGGAACACTTACTCACGTCACATATTGTTGTAAATAGTAATTCACTTAATCCTCCAACAACCTTGGAAAGGAGCTAACTCCGGCCGGGCATGGTGGCTCACGCCTGTAATCTCAGCACTTTGGGAGGCTGAGGCAGGTGAATCATGAGGTCAGGAGTTCAAGACCAGCCTGGCCAACATGGTGAAACCCTGTCTCTACTAAAAATACAAAAAATTAGCTGGGCGTTGTGGCGCACACCTGTAATCCCAACTACTTGGGAGGCTGAGGCAGGAGAATCGCTTGAACCCAGGAGGCGGAGGTTGCAGTGAGCCAAGATCGTGCCACTGCACTCCAGCCAGGGTGAAAGAGTGAAACTCCATCTCAGAAAAAAAGAAAGAAAGAAAGACAGAAAGGAGCTAAAATTTCACAGAAAACGGAACTTTTTTTTTTTAAGACTTAGTCTGGGCTGGAGTGCAGTGGTGCCATCTTGGTTCACTGCAACCTCTGCCTCCTGGGTTCAAGTGATCCTCCTGCCTCAGCCTCCCGAATAGCTGGGATAACAGATGCACACCACCACACCCAGCTAATATTTGTATTTTTAGTAGAGACAGTGTTTCACCATGTTGGCTGGGATGGTCTTGATCTCTTGATCTCCTGATCCACCTGCCTCAGCCTCCCAAAGTGCTGGGATTACAGGCGCAAACCACCGTGCCCATCCAACTTCTTTTTTTAGAATATAAAAGTCTTGATAAAACTAATTTTGAAATAACCTGGTGAGATTCACTCTTTAATTTTTGGAGGGAGAAAGAAGAAATAAATTTAAAAGTAGGAGAAAAAAAGTAGGTGAGACAGACATGGAAAATGAAGAAAGAGAAAAGTAAATTTTGAGTGGAATAAAAAAAGTAACTGTTTAATCAGAATAAAATATTGTGCCCTCTAAAAATTGCAATTTGCCAATTCATCCCTCCTCTTAGTTTTTCAGCTTTGATTTCATCCTTAAATTTTTTTTCTTTTTTTTTGAGACAGTCTTGCTCTGTCACCCAAGCTGGAGTGCAATGGCACAATCTCAGCTCAGTGTAACCTCCGCCACTTAGGTTCAAGTGATTCTCCTGCGTCAGCCTCCTGAGTAGCTGGGACTATAGGCACATGCTACCACTCCAGGCTAATTTTTGTATTTTTAGTAGAGACACGGTTTCACCATGTTGCCAGGCGCAGGTCTCCAGTGACTGACTCAAGTGATCCACCTGCCTTGGTCTCCCAGAGTGCTGGGATTATAGGGGATTACAGGCATGAGCCACCACGCCCAGCCTTTTCTTTTTTTTTTTTAAGATGGGGTTTCACTGTGATGGCCAGGCTGGTCTTGAACTCCTGACCTCAGGTGATCCACCCACCTCGGCCTCCCAAAGTGCTAGGATTACAGGTGTGAGCCACTATTTTTTTTATTTTATTTTATTTTTATTTTCTGAGAGGGAGTCTCACTCTGTTGTCCAGGATGTAGTGCAGCGGTGCAGTCTCAGTTCACTGCAACCTCCACCTCCCAGGCTCAAGAGATTCTCCTGCCTCAGCCTCCTGAGTAGCTGGGACTGCAGGTGCACACCACCATACCTGGCTAATTTTTGTTTTTAGTGGAGATGGGTGGGATTTCACTATGTTGGCCAGGTCGGTCTGGAACTGATCTCAGTTCATCTGCCCACCTTGGTCTGCTGCTATTACAGGCATGAGCCACAATGCCTGGCCTTAACTTTTATTTTATTTTATTTTTTTTTTTGAGACAGAGTCTTGCTCTGCCACCCAGGCTGGAGTGCAGTGGCGTGATCTTGGCTGCAGCCTCCACCTCCTGGGTTCTAGCAATTCTCTTGCCTCAGCCTCCCAAGTAGCTGGGATTACAGGTGCACGCCACCACGCCCAGCTAATTTTTGTATTTTCAGTAGAGACAGGTCTGACCATGTTGGCCAGACTGGTCTTGAACTCCTGACCTCAAGTGATCTGCCCATTTCAGCCTCCCATAGTGCTGGTATTACAGGCATGAGCCACTGCGCCCAGTTTAACTTTTATTCTTAACCTCTGAGAGTGACAGAAGAGGAAAGACTTGTCTTTCAGAGCATAACAAAAATTGGAGAGGTTTTCATCTAGATAAAAAAAATGGTGAGAAAAAATTATCTCTAAAAAGTGAGTGCCATGAGCAAAAATAAGAAAGCAAAGACTGTAACTGAAGAACATAGTCTTTTTATAGACAAAACTTAAAGTCCATATAGGGAACAATGGAAAATACTATTGGAAGGCCTTGAATAGCAGGCTAAGGACTTAAGTATTATTCAGTAGGTAAGTGGTTGCTGTCAAAGGAAACACCAGTTGTAGTATGGAGGAAAATTTTCTAGTCCAGATTTCAGAAGGCTGCAATTATTGTGCCAATGTGATACTTGGCAGTCCTTGCCCTAAACCTCAGTTTATTTCTAAAACAGGGGTAATGAGGCAGTTGTGAGGGTTAAATGAGATCACATGACAAGATGTGCTTGCGGCTGGGTGTGGTGGCTCATGCCTGTAATCCAAGCACTTTGGAGGCCAAGGCGGGCAGATCACCTGAGGTCAGGAGTTCAAGACCAGCCTGACCAACATGGTGAAACCCCGTCTTTAAAAAAAAAATAACAGGCCGGGCGCGGTGGCTCACGCCTGTAATCCCAGCACTTTGGGAGGCCGAGGCGGGTGGATCACGAGGTCAAGAGATCGAGACCATCCTGGTCAACATCTGAAACCCCATCTCTACTAAAAATACAAAAAATTAGCTGGGCATGGTGGCGCGTGCCTGTAATCCCAGCTACTCAGGAGGCTGAGGCAGGAGAATTGCCTGAACCCAGGAGGCGGAGGTTGCGGTGAGCCGAGATTGCGCCATTGCACTCCAACCTGGGTAACGAGCGAAACTCCGTCTCAAAAATAATAATAATAATAATAATAATAATAAAGATGTGCTTGCTTTGAAAATGTCAAAATGTTATAAAAATCTAAGTTTTCATTGTTGTGAGGATGTAATTGATGCTTAAAGAAGACTGATATCATAAAATCACTAAGGTGATGGCTGTAGGATTAACAGAGGGGAATTTTTTTGTTTTTTTGATATAGAGCTTCACTCTTGTTGCCCAGGCTGGAGTGCAATGGCACAATCTCAGCTTGCCACAACCTCTGCTCCTGGGTTCAAGCGATTCTCCTGCCTCAGCCTCTCGAGTAGCTAGGATTACAGGCATGCACCACCACGCCTGGCTAATTTTGTATATTTAGTAGAAAAGGGTTTCACCATGTTGGTCAGGCTGGTCTAGAACTTCTGACATCAGGTGATACAACTGCCTTGCCCTCCCAAAGTGCTGGGATTACAGGCGTGAGCCACCAAGCCTAGCCTATATTAAATAATACATATTCATTATTTATATACAAATTGTATATAAACTTATTCCCCTCTAACTTCCCAGTTTTTATCTAGCTTTGGTGCAGGGACTGAATATTCAATTGCTAGCAATGATGCTAGTGCTGCTGCTTTTTGTTTGTTTGTTTTTGAGACAGTGTCTTGCTCTGTTGCCCAGGCTGGAGTGCAGTATGGTAGAATCTCTGCCTACTGCAACTTCCATCTCCCGGGTTCAAGTGATCCTCATGCCTCAGCCTCCTGAGTAGTAGGGATTACAGGCACCTGCTACCATGCCCGACTAATTTTTGTATTTTATTTATGTATTTATTTGAGACAAAATCTTGCTCTGTCGCCGTTTATTTATTGAGACAGAATCTCACTCTGTTGCCCAGGCTAGAGTGCAGTGGCGCGATCCTGGCTCACTGCAACCTCCGTGTTCCGGTTTCAAGCAATTCTCCTGCCTCAGCCTCCAGAGTAGCTGGGACTACAGGCGTGTGCCACCATGCCTGGCTAATTTTTTATATTTTTAGTAGAGACAGGGTTTTATTGTGTTAGCCAGGATGGTCTCGATCTCCTGACCTCGTGATCTGCCTGCCTTGGCCCCTCAAAGTGCTGAGATTACAGGCGTGAGCCACCGCACCAAGTGCAATGGGGCCATCTTGGCTCACCAAAGCCTCAGCCTCCTGGGTTCAAGCGATTCTCCTGCCTCAGCCTCCCAAGTAGCTGGGATCACAGGCATGCACCACCACGCCGGGCTAATTTTGTATTTTTAGTGGAGAAGGGGGTTTCTTCATGTTGGTCAGGCTGGTCTCGAACTCCTGACCTCAGGTGATCTGCCCTCCTCGGCCTCCCAAAGTGCTGGGATTACAGGTATGAGGCACCGAGCCCGGCCTGTATTTTTTTTTTTTTTTTTTTTAAGTAGAAACGGGGTTTCACCATGTTGGCTAGGGCTGGTCTTGATCAAGTCTGACCTCATGAGATCCGCCTACCTTGGCCTCCCAAAGTGCTGGGATTACAGGCATGAGCCACTGCGCTGGGCCTGCTGCTGCTGTTTTAGACAAGGGTTGCTGAAGGGTTCGGAGACCTAAACAATAGAGCTTTTGTTGTTTTGTTTTTGAGTGGTCCTGAGCCGTTCTTTTAGGCAGTGGGATTTGTCTGCGTGTGAATGTGCGCGCGCGCGCACACACACACACAGACACACATATATATCCTTGTCTTAGGTTTTGTCCCGTACATATTCCATCTGTTTCTTTCTTTCTTTTTTTTTTTTTTTCTGCATGTATGTTTTCTCAAGGCGTCTGTCCTGCACTAGACTTTTTGGCTTGCCTTTCCACGCCAGCTTCCAGAGAGGATGCTTTGGCAGTTTTTCTTCTGCGTAACCAAGCAGGCTGCAGCCAGCAGATGGCACTGCAGCAGAGAGGGGCAGAGTCCCTTAAGGACCTTGACAAGCACGGCGGACTAGTAACCTTATAATTTAACCCTACAGTTAGCCTTGGAGAACTCAGTGTCGCACTTTTGCCTGGACTCTAATAAAGCGGGCTGAGTTGTGTGCAATTAAGGATTTCCGTATGCAAATCTGCATCTGTAGTTTTGTCTCCTCCATCACACCTCCATCATTAGACTTACAGTGTCTTTTGTCACGTTGTCAAAGTGTCCTCAGAGAAGCGCTGTCTAGATTTCGCCGATTTCCGGTTAAAGTGGCTGAGGTGACCCCAGCATGAATTAAATGCAGGAGAATCGAGATTCTCCTGATAGTTTAAGGAAAAGAAAAATTCACACAGGCAAGCGGGCAACCATTTGAATGTTTTCTGACGACGTGGTGCTTTAGGATCTGAAAAATGCGACTTGTTTATGTTTTAAAGTTCCTCATCTCATTTGGAACGTTCAGACGCTGTCTAACTACATAGATGTCCCTTCGGAGCAAGGAAGAGCAGCGCAGGGAGTGCTGGAGTTCTCTCAAGTGTAAGCCTGGGACGATTAAAGTGGGCTGCTGCTTACACACAACAGCCGCCACGGCGCAAAATAAACTACAAAACTACAACCCTTTACCTTTTCAAACACACTGACATGGACCAGTCAGGTTACGCCCCAGCACTAACACCGCAGGGGCACGCAGGAAAGATTTAGTTACTATGGCCACGCAAGAAGCCTCCGAGATAGCGTTCTTCTTACCCAACGTAAGCACGCAGGTTCCCTAGCTCGGTAATCGGCTAGCCATTCCCGATAGCGTTCGGCGTTCGCCTGTCGGACCTTGCGCCTGCGTACTACGACTCCGTCGTGTCGCCTCGGCCCGGATTGGGAAGTGTCAAGCGGGCTCCGGGTTCCCCCGCCTTCGCCGCTATCACCGCTGAACCCGGACCCCGTACCCAGGTCCAGGGCCAGCCGCCATGACGAACGGTGAGAACCGATGCTCTGAGCGGAGGGTGGGAGTGAAGGACGAAGAGAAAACGTGGCGGGCGGGGCCGGGACTGACGTGGCTGTTCTCCCCGCCCCCTCCCAGCCCGGCCCACCTTGGCCCCTCGACGCCCCTAACTGCTGTACCCCTATACTCCACGGGTTCCCCCTTCCCATATTCATCTAGAAACTTCAGTGCCGCTCATTCACACACCTCAAATTATCTATCCCTATCCTTTGCTTTCCCTTTTTTGTTTTTCTTAGTTCTTTCTAGCCCTTGGAGAGGTCAGCCCCAGCGGAACCATTGCTATTTAGACCCAGGAAAGAGAGAGGCTCCTCCTCCCAGCTCCCTACGTTCTTATACTTTCGGACCGTAGTTTTGTTGAGAGGGCCAAGAAATCACATAAATATCAAGTCCCATACTTTTGGGGGTGCTGGTGAATGTAGACTGCCCAAAAAGTTCTTGTTATGGAAAAATGCCGGAAAGATTTTTGATTTTAAAGTCCTGGCAGGGTGATTCCTCATGGAAACCCTGACTAGTGTTTCAAGGAGTGGATTTAGACACTGCTTCTTCTAAATGATGAGGCAGTTGCCACCCTGTTTATCTGACCTACTTTTCCAGGCCTCTTCAAACACTTTATAGCTATGAATTTTGAATTCCAGAGGAGGACAGGAAGGAGGGCCTTCTGGATCTTTAGAGTCAACCTCATAGGAAAGGAGAAGAGAAGGCCTTGTCGGCATTAGGATGATTGGAGGGGCTCCGGAAAGCATTTCTCAAAAGTACTTTGTCCATAGACCTGGCACTGAATACTCGAATTTCACCTCCTTGTGAATTTTGGCATTGTCTGCAAAAACGTATAAGAGAAAAAGAGTAGAATGTAAAGGTATAGTTCCTCAGAATACCTTAGTGTATGTATTAATTTACTGGACCCTTTCTTAGTGACATCTAGCTTTGAGACAGTTTTACTGGAGGAAGAGAGGTAGATAGTGTGGTCTAGAACTGGCAGACACTGGTTATGTATAATATTCATTTGGAGCGTCCTGAGAAGTCAGAGGTCTCAGGATACTAGGCACAGTAAGAAAAGGGACATTACCCAGAGGAAGACAGAATCTGAACCAGGAAGTAAGACTGCAGTTTGACACAGTAATTACTGAATAAATTTTAGTCATTTTCCCCCCCTTTTGTGGTCCAATATGTTCTCGTTTTTTGCAATTAGGTGATTCATTGTGCTTACCTGTACACGAAATAAGCTTAGTTTACATATTTAAGAAACAGCCAAGAATTTAAAGCTTTCTACTATGTTGAAGCCTTAGATACTTTTTCTTTATTTTAGAAAAATCTGTTATTATTCTGGCAGGAATTTGGAGAGTATCATGCATAAAGTGTAAGATAAGTATAGGAAAATTGTAGTCATGTGGATTCTTATTCTTGCAATTTCCACTAAGCTTTACTTTTTGCCTTAACATATTCTTCACTAACAGATGTAGATCTGACAGATTTGGCTACATATCTAGCTCTCCTTTATCATATGAGTGGTTTATAACAAGAACATGTTAAGTTCTCTGTGCTGAGTCTCTAAGGATTCATATGTCTCAATCTATTGCCAACACTAGTCATTCCTGGGATGCTAATTTCTCCCCAGGATTTCTACTTCTTGAAAGGTGAGGGGCCGGGCGCGGTGGCTCACGCCTGTAATCCAAGCACTTTGGAGGCCAGGGCGGGTGGATCACCTGAGGTCGGGAGTTCAAGACCAGCCTGACCAACATGGTGAAACCTCGTCTTTAAAAAAAATAAAAAAAATAAAAAAATAAAGAAAACGTCAGCAAAATGGCCGGGTGCTGTGGCTCACGCCTGTAATCCTAGCACTTTGGGAGGCTGAGGTGGGTGGATCACCTGAGGTCAGGAGTTCAAGACCAGCCTGGCCATCATGGTGAAACCCCATCTTTTTTTTAAAAAAAAAAAAGGTGAGGGGAGGAGGGAGCAGTGACATTTTAGTAAAGGGGATGTAAAAAAAATTTTTTTTTTTTTGAGTTAGGGTCTCACTCTGTTGCCTAGGCTAAAGTGCAGTGGCATGATCATAGTTCACTGCAGCCTCGAACTCCTGGGGTCAGTCGATCCTCCTTCCTCTTAGAGCAATTTTTGGGGACAGTAAAATAATCTTGTTAGTCCCAGGATCTTGGCTCCCTCTTGTCAAGTGTTGGTTACTGCCTGTTGAGGTTATTATTTTCTTATTATGTCACACACTATCTTCCTTAGAGTTCTCAGGCAGGATCACAGGTCCCAAGCTAGATCAGTACCTAAGGTTTTCTTTTCTTCTTTATTTAACAGTGTACTCCTTGGATGGGATTCTGGTGTTTGGTTTGCTCTTTGTTTGCACCTGTGCCTACTTCAAGAAAGTACCTCGTCTCAAAACCTGGCTGCTATCAGAGAAGAAGGGTGTTTGGGGTGTGTTTTACAAAGGTGAGGCCATGTCTGGACAGGGAAAGGAGACTGCCATCTCTGGACATTGTGGAGCTACAAAGTAGGGGGTACACAGGAGGCGGAGGTTGCAGTGAGCCAAGATCGCGCCATTGCATTCCAGCCTGGGTAACAAGAGTGAAACTCCGTCTCAAAAAAAAAAAAAAGTAGCGGGTACAGTGAGCTGGGATTGTATTTGGTTTCATTTTTAGAAAAAAAAAATCCCTCAGATTGGGTCTGAGAGTCTGTAAAATTAATCTTTCTCCAAAGTTGAGGGAAGAGGTAAATGTTAAAATTTGCCAGGTGTGGTGGCTCATGCCTATAATCCCAGCACTTTGGGGGGCCAAGGCAGGAGGATTGCTTGAATCCAGGAGTTGTACATCAGTCTGGGCAACATAGTGAGACCCCATTTCTACAAAATATACAAAAATTAGCCAGGTATGGTGGCACGTGCCTGTAGTCCCAGCTACTCAGGAGGCTGAGGTGGGAGGATTGTTTGAGCCTAGAAGGTTGAGGCTGCAATGAGCCATGGTGGAGCCACTGTGCTCCAGCCTGGGAGACAGGGTGAGACCCTGTCTCAAAAAAAAAAAATTGTTATTTAAAAACATAATTGTCTATCCAGATGATTTTTGTATTCTCCATAGAGTAAAAGTATACACATCAAACCATTTTAGGCTGGGGTGGAATTCCTCCCTTCAGTGGGAAAAAGATTTTCCTATTGAAAATTTTTTTGATTTTCTGTAAAGGGTACATTGGAGTTTCTTTTAAGGCTTGATTCAGTTAACTCAGATGCCTTTTTTACTTTTTATCTTAGGCACATTCATTCGGAATCCTACCTACCTAAATATTTTTTTTTGGAAAAGTACAAAATATAAACAAACAGTGTATTCATCTAGACCCTAAAGCATAAGGGTAGCATTTAAAAACATCCCAGAGGCCAGGCACGTTGGGTCATGCCTGTAATCCCAGCACTTTGGGAGGCTGAGGCGGGTACATCACGAGGTCAGGAATTCAAGACCAGCCTGGCCAAGATGGTGAAACCACATCTGTACCAAAAATACAAAAATTAGCTGGGTGTGGTCGCACGTGCCTGTAATCCCAGCTACTTGGGAAGCTGAGGCCAGGAGAATCACTTGAACCCAGGTGGCAGAGGTTGCAGTGAGCTGAGATCACATCACTGCATTCCAGCCTGGACAACAGAGTGAGACTCTGTCTCAAAAAAAAAAAAAAAAGAAAAAGAGAATTAGCCAGGTGTGATGGTGGGCATCTACAATCCCAGCTACTTGGGAGGCTGAGGGAGGAGAATTGCTTGAACCCAGGCAGCAGAGGTTGCAGTGAGCTGAGATCATGCCACTGCACTCCAGCCTGGGCAACAGAGTGAGACTCTGTCTCAAAAAAAAAAAAAAAAAAAAAAATTAGCCCGGTGTTGTGTTGGGTGCCTGTAATCCCAGCTACTCGGGAGTAACACAAAATTGCTTAAACCCAGGAGGTGGAGGTTGCAGTGAGCCTAGATTGCACCATTGTATTCCAACCAGGGTGACAGAGCAAGACTGTCAAAAAATAAAAACATCCCAGGTCCTTGAGAGCCTTGATGTCTGTGACTAGAGACTTCAAAATATCACCTTGAAAGTAAGGACTTCAGTGAAGGGCAGGTGTGATTTCATCTCTCTTTACTTTTGCCTGCTAGCTGCTGTGATTGGAACCAGGCTGCATGCTGCTGTGGCAATTGCTTGTGTTGTAATGGCCTTTTACGTCCTGTTTATAAAATGAATTCCAAAGTATCCAAGTCATCAACTGCCAACCAAGGGGATGGGGATGAAGAACCTGTTGGAGGCCTGGACCCAGTATAGGAGCGTTCAGCTGAAGTCATCAGTCCCCAGGATGACACCACATCGTCTGCCCCTGCTACATGTGGGGAAAACTCCTCATGGTCACGAACGTTATTTATGCTTCAGGGGACTGCAGAAAGTCAACTTCTTTTGATCTGTGTGTAAATCAGTCCTTGGCAGAGTGCATATAATGTTCAGAAAAATTACACCCCTCAGTGATAAGATTACATACCTCCTTCGTAAAAACCTGTCACCCTGTTTTGTTCTTCAGCTCCTCATCAGGATCTTTTCAAACCAAGGCTCATTAGGGAAGGAACTAGGCTGTGTTCAGATCTTTTTTGAAGTGAGAGAATTTTCAAGACTTCTTTTCACTGTTTGATTTGGATCTGGCAAACTGGGGAGGGGATGCTGGGTGGGAAACAGTTATGTAATGCCAAGAAATTCTTTGGCTTTAGAGATTTGTCTTTCATGTACCCATCTGGGAACATAAAAGAGGCATGGTGCTCATTGCAAAAACGGAACAGATGAAGTAGCTGTGTTACGTGCTCGTAGCTTGAGAGTTTTGCCAAGAGAATCTGGGCCTACATAAAATGTGGGTATTATCTGTATGATGAGACCAGAAAGCAGTGGCTTAGAGAAGAAAAACTTTTTCTGTTCACCAGTATCCTCAAATGGAGACTTCAGTTGATCAAATGGTATATGAAAAATGAATCAACTGTTGCTATTTCATAAAGCCTTTTTATATTTTCTAAATTACTTAGTGCTAAATACTGTTATTCAGTTTTAAATGCCATGACTGAGGAAAAAGAAACTATTGAAGAAATAATTGTTTAATATATTTGCAGTTGGGGTAGAAGAAAGAAATCTAGTATATTGATTCATATACTAGTAAATTTATCTAGTATGAGAACTTGTGATGTTAGATTGTAGTTTTGTCATCTTACAAAAGGCAACAGACTTATTTTGTGTTTAAGTCTGAGTTGTTATGGCAATTTTTTGTTGATTACTTATTTTTCTTACCTAACTTAATTTTCTTCATATTGCATTGCTCTTTAGTTGTCTCTGGAAATTCTATTTACTTTGAGGAAATGAGAAATTCAAAAAAGAGAAGTTGCTGATATTCATTAGTGTATTTGGACAGTTCATAGGATCCACAAATAAAGTGAGGGTGTTTCCTCAAATAAAAGAAAACAGAGCTTTGCAATTGATATCAAAGGACTTTGCCCTGGAGTTAGTAACTCCTGAGCAGACCATTTTAGATGGCTCAGCATTTGACTGGAAGACTGCTCCATTCCCTCCTTATATCTGCAGAAGGATCAGCTGTTGGATGTCTAGAACTTCTCTATTTAAAAAAGAATAGGTCTAAGGTTAAATTATTATAAGCATAGACATGGGTCTTCTAGCTGCATTGTCTATTACTATAAAATTTTATGGTGGACAAGTTAGCTGTGGTTGATTCCGGTGTGGCAGCAAATTGTCTTCTGTCTGCTTACTCCAAAAGAATAAAAGCTGCTAGGAAGTTTAGATTTTGAAATATGCAGTTTAATGCTTTGAGGGTTTCTAGAAATACCAAGTAAACACTACATGTCTAATCATCTCAGAGTTGTGGCTGTTATCTCTTCAAGAATTGGTCCACAGGGTAAATTTCAACAACTCATATGTTTCCATTGTCATTTCTGAGGATCTTTGGCATGAGAGAAAGGAAATCTAGTGGAACAGGAAAGAGAGTTACACCTTGTGGGTGTGAGTTTGGGACCTGTTGGACAAAGGGAAAGTCACTCCCTGGAAACAGGTTCAGCATGTTTTGCACTTGTTATTTTGTAGCTTTAATGATTTTGTTTTCTAATAGGGCTAATGTCTCTAAGCTTGGTGTTTAGAGCTGCTTCATATTTTAAACTAGTTCCATTCCACAGTTCTAGTTCAAACCAGTTTTTATAGCCTCCTGGGTGGTCATCTTGCCCTAAACTCTTGTGTTGTTACATTTTGAGATGTTTTCATTACCAGAATGTACCAAAAAGTGCACAAGGTGAAGGTAATTTACAGCAAAAAACAAATACACAGCTTGTTTCATTTCTTGACTTTCCCTGAGCAGATAAGCAGAAACTTGTTTAGCTCATTACTTTGGTTGATGTGTCTTATATATTTTTGACTAAAAGTTATAGGAAGTTATTCCTCTGGGGGAGTCTTTTACAGGTGGAAAAATGGGGATAGCAGTATTGCCTCAGATTCAAACTGTCATCACTATAAACCCTGTATGCCAGGGTGGAATGAAGTCAACTCCTTTTTATAGTTGAAATACAATTTTGTATTCACCATTGTCTGCACAAATCCTTGAAAATAAACTTTTTTTCCCCCTACAATCCTTGTCCATTTTATTTGTCACATGTCGAATTTATTGAAGTTTGTTCAGTACTCCCCCAAGTTCAGTTCATAGCCTACTTTTTTAGTTCACATTAGTAAATACCATCATTCCCGTTACCCCATTGTGAGAGGCATTGAATGTATTATATAGTTAAGAATCGCTGGGCGCAGTGGCTCACGCTTGTAATCCAGCACTTTGGGAGGCCGAGGCGGGTGGATCACGAGGTCAAGAGATCGAGACCATCCTGGTCAACATGGTGAAACCCCGTCTCTACTAAAAATACAAAAAATTAGCTGGGCATGGTGGCGCGTGCCTGTAATCCCAGCTACTCAGGAGGCTGAGGTGGGAGAATTGCCTGAACCCAGGAGGCGGAGGTTGCGGTGAGCCGAGATGGCGCCATTGCATTCCAGCCTGGGTAACAAGAGCGAAACTCTGTCTCAAAAAAGAAAAAAGAATCTATGACGGCCTAGCTTTCTCCCTTAGGGCAACTGAGATATATACCTAGAGATATCTATAACTATATTTATATATAGTTTTATATATATATAATATGCTGATATATATAACTAAATATATATGTATTAGTAAGTTTTCATATCTATATGAACAAAATATATATGTGAATGAATAAGATTTGAGGTATATTGAATAAGGTAGCGAGCACCCCCAATACATTTCAGCTACTACTGCTATTAAAATACAATTATCATCTGCTCTAAACAGTCATAAACATCTTCATTCGAATGAAGTTTTACAAGTTAACCAGTTGAGCACCTAGAAAATCCTTGAGCCAGGCTGAGCGCAGTGGTTCAGGTCTTTAATCCCAGCACTGTGGTAGCCGAAGTGGGTGGACCACTTGAAGTTAGGAGTTTGAGACCAGCCTGGCCAACATGGTGAAATTCCGTATCTACTAAAAGTACAAAAATTAACCTGGCAAGATTGCGCAACTGCACCCCAGCCTAGGCAACAGAGTGAGACTCCGTCTCAAAAAAAAAAAAAAAAAAAAAAAAAAAGGCCGGATGTGGTGGCTCACGCCTGTAATTCCAGCACTTTGGGAGGCTGAAGCAGGCAGATCATGAGGTCAGGAGTTTGAGACCAGCCTGGCCAACATAGTGAAACCCCGTCTCTACTAAAAATACAAAAATTAGCCAGGTATAGTGGCACATGCCTGTAATTCCAGCTACTCGGGAGGATGAGGCAG
This sequence comes from Aotus nancymaae, assembly GCF_030222135.1. Classification (NCBI taxonomy): domain Eukaryota; kingdom Metazoa; phylum Chordata; class Mammalia; order Primates; family Aotidae; genus Aotus; species Aotus nancymaae. The sequence continues at coordinate 66,077,138 of NW_026988418.1, read as the reverse complement.
GAGAATGGCTTGAACCTGGGAAGCGGAGGTTGCAGTGAGCTGAGACCACATCATTGTACTGAAGCCTGGGTGACAGAGTGAGACTTCATCTCTCAGAAAAAAAAAAAAAAAAAATCCTTGAGCCAGTGGGATTCTGGCACATACCATGGGTGCTTTCCCCTTATTTGTTTATTCCAAGTGCCTGGTGAGACTGGCACAACTACAAATTATAACTTAAATAATTTTCTACTATTCTCCAAAATTCTTGGGATTTCTACCCCCAACACCCATTTTATTGAAAAAGGAAAAGGAATTAAGCCATTAAAATTGTGCTTTCTAATATGAGGGAGCTAATTATATAATCACTGCTATTTTACACTCTACTCATTTTGGAACTTGAAAGTCAAGATAATGTTTTAATAGATGTGACGGTAAATGAAGGCTCAAAAATTTGACTGCCACAGCATCAAGTTCTCGGCAGCCTTAGGGTTCTCTTAAGTGGGGACAGGGATATGCCTTCCTGCCTTTACCCATTTCATAGATATCTAATGCTTACATTTAAATACCGTATTCTGGCTGTGTGTGGTGGCTTAAGTCTGTAATCCCAGCACTTTGGGAAGCCAAGGCGAAAGGATCGCTTCAGCCCAGGAGTTCAAGACCAGACTGGGCAACTTGGCGAGACCTCTGTCTCTACAAAAAAAAAAAAAAAATTTTAAGTAGCCAGGTGTGGGGTGGGCGTGGTGGCTTATGTCTGTAATCCCAGCATTTTGGGAGGCAGGTAGATCATGAGGTTGAGACCATCCTGGCTAACACAGCGAAACCCCACCTCTACTAAAAATACAAAAAAATAGCTGGGCATGGTGGCACATGCCTGTAATCTCAGCTACTTGGGATGCTGAGTCAGGAGAATCGCTTGAACCTGGGAGGCAGAGGTTGCAATGAGCTGAGATCGTGCCACTCCGCTGCACTCCAGCCTGGGCAACAGAGCGAGACTCCGTCTCAAAAAAAAAAAAAAAGAAAAAAGAAAAAAAAAGTGACTCACCTATAAATATCCTGAAGTTGAATAATATTTAAAAATTTAAGGCCGGGCCGGTGACTCACGTCTGTAATCCCTCCACTTTGGGAGGCCAAGGTGGGCGGATTACCTGAGGTCAGGAGTTCGAGACCAGCCTGACCAACATGGTGAAACCTCATCTCTACTAAAAATACAAAAATTAGCTGGGCGTGGTGGCAGGCGCCTGTAATCCAAGCTACTCGGGAAGCTGAGGCAGGAGAATCGCTTGAACCCGGGAGGCGAAAAAGAAATTTAAGACAAAATAAAGTCAAGATCACAGAAAAACCAAAGAAATTTATATAAATGTGTAGCTATAAAAAGGTCAAAAAAAGCGCGTGCCTGTAATCCCAGCTACTCAGGAGGCTGAGGCAGGAGAATTGCCTGAACCCAGGAGGCGGAGGTTGCGGTGAGCCGAGATCGTGCCATTGCACTCCAGCCTGGGTAACAAGAGCGAAACTCCGTCTCAAAAAAAAAAAAAGTCAAAAGGCCAGGAGGCTGAGGTAGGAGGATCATTTGAGCCAGAAGCAGAGAGCCGTGATCACTGCACTGCACTCCAGCCTGGGCGACACGGCGAGAATGCGTCTCCAAAAAAAAAAAAAAAACCACGATTCTGTATGGTGGAAATTAGTACAGCATTTTCCTGGGACGTAGGTTCTCCTCCGAGCCACGAGAGGGCAGCAACGCCCGCACTCTGAGAAACAGCCCGTTCCTCCGGACTCGTCCGCCTATGCTCGGTGGTTCCTCCCAGAATCCTCCAAGGCGCCAGAGGGGGCGGAGGGTTTAAAAGCCGGGAGGCGAACTTCCGTTGCCTTAGGGAGGGAGAGCGGCCTGGGTTCCGCGTGGTGTGTGTGGACTTGCCGTGTTGCATGCGAGGCGGGTGTGAGTCTAGTGTGAGTGGACGCACGAGTGTGTGAAAGTGCGCGCGTGGAGCGTGTTAGGTGAGTGCGTGTGCCCTCCCCGAACCCTTCCCTCCGCCTACACCTTGATCTTATTTGATCGGGTCGTGACCCCAGCCCCGCCGGGCCGACCCGAAATGAAAAGCTCTCCTCCTGCGAAGCCCCTTCTCGGGGCGCTGTGCAGCGAGGCCCCTAGGCGGCGGCAACGCTGCGGTCTCCGGTGTCCCGGAGTTGACTCTGCGGGGCCCGGCGCTCAGAAGTGATGAATTGATCAGATAGACGAGGTCGGGCTTGTCCCGGGCCACTGATTATCGAGGCGATTCTGATCTGGGCACGGCCACCGGGCTGCCTGTGGCGTAGGGGCGAGCACGTGAACGGCTGATTAGGGCGGGGCGCTGAGCGCGGTGGCCGAGGAGCTGGAAAGTCTCGGAGGCCTTGTTTGCCGCTGATTTCCTTTCCTCCCTCCCTCCTTTCCTTCCTCCCTCCCTCCCTCCCTCCCTCCTTTTCTCCTTTCCTCCCTCCCTCCTTCCCTTCCTCCCTCCCTCCCTCCTTCCCTTCCTCCCTCCCTCCCTCCTTCCCTTCCTCCCTCCCTCCCTCCTTCCCTTCCTCCCTCCCTCCCTCCTTCCCTTCCTCCCTCCCTCCCTCCCTCCCTTCCTCCCTCCCTCCCTCCTTCCCTTCCTCCCTCCCTCCCTCCTTCCCTTCCTCCCTCCCTCCCTCCTTCCCTCCTTCCCTTCCTCCCTCCCTCCTTCCCTTCCTCCCTCCCTCCCTTCCTCCCTTCCTCCCTTCCTCCCTTCCTCCCTTCCTCCCTTCCTTCTTGCTCGGCGCTACCACGTTCGGCTAATTTTTGTATTTTTTGGTAGAGACAGGGTTTTACCATGTTTTCCAGGCTGGTCTCAAACTCCTAACCTCAAGTGATCCTCCCACTTCGGCCTCTTCTAACCTCAAGTGATCAGCCCACTTCGACCTCCCAAAGTACTGGAATTAAAGGCAGCTACTGTGCCCGACCCCTTTTTTAATCTGTCTTCTGGCTCACGCCTATAATCCCAGCACTTTGGGAGGCCGAGGCAGGCGGATCACGAGGTCAAGAGATCGAGACCATCCTGGTCAACATGGTGAAACCCCGTCTCTACTAAAAATACAAAAAATTAGCTGGGCATGGTGGTGCGTGCCTGTAATCCCAGCTACTCAGGAGGCTGAGGCAGGAGAATTGCCTGAACCCAGGAGGCGGAGGTTGCGGTGAGCCGAGATCGCGCCATTGCACTCCAGCCTGGGTAACAACAGCGAAACTCCGCCTCAAAAAAAAAAAAAAAATCTGTCTTCTTTTTCTTTTCTCTCTTTACTTCCTTTTCTTTCTCTCTCTCTTTCCTCTCTCTTTCGTTCCTCTTTCTTTCTTATTTTTTTTTTAAACAGTCTCACTCTGTTTTGCAGACTGGAGTGCAGTGGTGCAGTCGTGCAGTCGTGCAGTCACGCAGTCATAGTTCACTGCAGTCTCCACCTCCCAGGCTCAAGCGATTCTCCTACCTCAGCCTGCCCTGGGACTATCAGTGCATGCCACCACACCGGCCACCTCCCTGTTTTTCTTTAGCCTTGGCTTGACATTTTTTGTATGCTACCAACACTTCTGTCTCCAGGGCTAACGGCACAGTACAGCATCTGCCACTAAGGGATATGCAAACACACACTGTCTAGTATATCTGTATACAGATTCCAAGGACCCTTCTGGAATATACTGAATTAGAATTATCAGGGAGGTCTAGGAAACTATGTTTTTATTTATTTATTTATATTTATTTATTTATTTTTTGAGACGGAGTTTCGCTCTTGTTAACCCAGGCTGGAGTGCAATGGTGCGATCTCGGCTCACCGCAACCTCCGCCTCCTGGGTTCAGGCAATTCTCCTGCCTCAGCCTCCTGAGTAGCTGGGATTACAGGCACGCGCCACCATGCCCAGCTAATTTTTTGTATTTTTAATAGAGACGGGGTTTCACCATGTTGACCAGGATGGTCTTGATCTCTTGACCTCGTGATCCACCCACCTCGGCCTCCCAAAGTGCTGGGATTACAGGCGTGAGCCACCGCGCCCGGCTGGAATCTATGTTTTTAAAAGCGTGACTTTTTTTTTTTATGTTTAATATCCCAACATCCATAAATGTGATTATTCCAGGTAGTCACCCCCTCTGCCACCTTGAGCCACTCTAAATATATAGCCACTTGGCAGCAGATATGTGCAGATTGGAGGGTCTGGGTGGAAGGAGACTCAACAGTTTGGTTTAAGAACCCACCACCTGAGTGCCTGAAAGAAGCCCTTACATATCTGAATTACTCAACAATTACTTACATTGTCAAACTCAATTAGAAATGAGAATTTATTGCATGATATGCTATTCTTTTTTCCCTTTTTGTTTTTATTTTGCCTTTTTAACCAGTCTATTGTTTTAATTCTTTTTTTTTTTTGAGATGGAGTTTTGCTCTTTTTGCTCAGTCTGGAGTGCAGTGGCGCGATCTAGGCTCACTGCAACCTCCCTTGCCTGAGTTCCAGCGATTCTCCTGCCTCAGCCTGGCTAGGAGCTGGGATTACAGGCTCCCGCCAGCACACCCGGCTAATTTTTTGTATTTTTAGTAAAGATGGGGTTCACCATGTTGGCCAGACTGGTCTCAAACTCCTGACCTCAGTTGATCCACCCACCTTGGCCTCCCAAAGCGTTGGGATTGCAGGTGTGAGCCACTGCGCCTGGCTTGTTTTCATTCTTAAATTCTTAACTCTGTTGCCCAGGCTGGAGTGCAGTGGCACGATCTCAGCTAACTGCAACCTCTGCCTCCTGGGTTCAAGCAATTCTGCCTCAGCCTCCCGAGTGGCTGGGATTATGGGTGTGTGCTACCACACCAGGCTAATTTTTGTATTTTTAGTAGAGACAGGATTTCACCATGTTGGCCAGGCTGGTCTTGAACTGGCTGTCACAAACTCCTGACCTTGTGATCAGCCGGCCTCGGCCTCTCAAAGTGCTGGGAATACAGGTGTGGGCCACCAGGCCCAGCCAGTTCTTAAATTTTTTTTTTTTTTTTTTTTTTTTTAAAGAAGGGGTTTCACCATGTTGGTCAGGCTGGTCTTGAACTCCCGACCTCAGGTGATCTGCCCACCTTGGCCTCCAAAGTGCTTGGATTACAGGCGTGAGCCACCATGCCCGGCCTTAAATTCTTGATATTACAGAACTAAAGTAAAACTTGATAAGATTGCACTCTTACATTTTTTTAATTGACAAATTCATGACCCAAAAAGCCCAAAACAAAATCAAAAACAGGGAAAAGCTTATACAATTAAATATGGATCCCAGCTGAATGGAGAATGTGATTTTTAATTCTTAGCGGATGATAAAGTTGTATAGAAACTGAACACTTACAAATTATTTAAAACCTGGAATCACCAAAAATTACACACTTGGATCATGGGAAAGCAGAAAAACAGTTTCTGCTGCACCCCATTCCCTTCTCAGAAAAGCCTGGCGTTCATTAGCTACTGGGCCAGACTCATGTTGTGGTCCGTGAGGTCAGCACGTCTGCCGGGGGTCTCTTGACCAGCAAGAGGGTCCCAATACCTGGAAGAGAGAGTGCGCGGAAGAAAAGAATGACAGAAAGAATGAGGTCTGGAGGGCTGAATCAGGCCAGGCCCAAGACAGCAGTTTATTTCTGGTGCACAGGAGCTTATATATGTTTTTACATACAGTGACTGACATAGGTCCCATTACAAAAGTATTATCAGGAGGGAACAGAAAATTACAAAGTAAGCAGGGGAGGGGGTAGCATACAGGTTTATCTAAAGGTCACTGAACACAGAAGAAACAAAAGATTCTTATCCTATAAAGAATCCTATAAAGATTCTTATCCTCTTATCAATAACTACAGTTACAGTAAGTAACATCAAGGCAAGTGATAATTTGAGGGGTAGCAATTTTCTAGTAACATGTGAGCGATCACAGGATTTAGTGAATGCAGGTAAACAGAGTCATAAAACTAGCCCAGAACAAGAACTTCAAGGGAGACAATATTCTCGTAAATGGTCACGCAGGCCTCACCCAGACATGCCATTAGCTCAGTGGATCAAGAATGGGCTTCTGCAAACTCAGGCCTCTTTCACTTCCTTCTTTTTCCTTAGCTCGACTGCCCTCAGTGGGGGGAGAATATGTCCGGGCTCTAACTCCGTAATGGCGGAGACACGGAGGGGTCTCTACGCTGGTGGAGTGATCCCCATAGACTAATACTGACAGCAGAGCCAGTGATGGTACGCTGCCTTCCAGAGGACCCTTCTACTGGGTTGGCAGTTTTAATCTGGGCCCGGGACATCCGGCAGATCTCATTAATGTTGGCATCTTGGAGCCCAATTACACAGCCAGTGAAGTTATTCGGAATGGTGAATTCGTGGTTGGTTTGAGTAAATTTTTTTTTTTTTTTTTTTTTGAGGTGGAGTCCTGCTCTGTCACTCTGGCTGGAGTGCAATGGTGCAATCTCAGCTCACTGCAGCCTCCACCTCCCAGGTTCAAGCGATTCTGCCTTAAGCCTCCCAAGTAGCTGGGATTACAGGCGCCTGCCACCACACCCAGCTAATTTCTATATTTTTAGTAGAGATGGGGTTTTGCCATGTTGGCCAGGCTGTTCTTGAACTCCTGACCTCAAGTGACCCACCTGTCCTTTCACTTCTGGAGAGCGGGAGTCAATTCAGGCGAATCCGATCCCACTGTGCATATAACAAAGTGAGAATGTTGTCTTCCCATCTGGTTCAGCTTGGCCAGATCAAACGGAGAAATGATGTGTTATCTTTGAATCGAGTAGGCATCTGGAAGTGGTCCCTCCAGGTCATGGATGGCGAGGGGGTAGCCTGGAGCGTCACTGCACCAATCTTGGCCGCAGGTGAAGATGACTGGGGAGTTGGCCGGCATGGGCTGGTACGGAATGGTCAGGACTCTCCCTTGTGGAGACTGGGAGAGTGTTTCCAGCATGACCAGGCAGATCTGCTTGACACACCAATGGCCCACTTGGTGGATGGAGTTGGGCAGCATATTCCCTGCCACCTGGACCTGGGTACCATACTCTCAGGGATATCTTTGATCTTACACCTACCTTTCCCAAATCTTTCTCTCTTTTTTAGCTTAAAAAATGACTTACTCATTTACTTGTTTTGAGACAGGGTCTCACTCTGTTGCCCAGGCTGGAGCGCAACAGCTCACTGCAGGCTCAACCTCCTGGGCTCCAGTGTTCCTCCTACCTGAGCTAAAAGTGTTGGGATTACGAGCGTGAGCCATCATACCTATTGTGCAGTATTTTAAAAGGTTTGCCATTCTTGACCAATCGTTTTTATGACACAGCAGGTCCCTGTGAGTGACCTGTAATTTTGGAAACCACTGAACGCGTCAGTTTTTAGGTACCTGTGAACCCAAGCACCAGGTTTTTGAACCGTATTTATAAGAATCAGGGCTATATATCAGCACAAATTTACACAAAGAAAAGGCAGTGGACTCCCAGGCAAGGACAAATAGCAGAGTTAGAGATTAACAATGCAAGGAGTCAGGACCAGGGAGATGGAACCAAGGAAAAGTAAAGCCCAGCAGATGCTTAAACCCAGGAGGGCTAAGTCTCTTAGCCCATAAATGCTGATGCTATTTGGGGCTTCTGAAATTACAAGGTAGCTCACGTCCGTTCTTGTTTCAACACTTAGCTCAGTTCCCAGTACATAAAGTTTTGCTGGCAGTGTTGAATGGATGGCTCTGTATGGTGGCAGTGACTTCAGTTTACAAAATGTGAATACGCCAGGCACGGTGGCTCATGCCTGTAATCCCAGCACTTTGGGAGGCTGAAGCGGGTGGATCATCTGAGGCCAGGAGTTCAAACAAGCCTGGCCAACATAGTGAAACCCCTCTCTACTGAAATACAAAAATTAGCCTCACAAGATGGCAGGTACCTGTAATCTTAGCTACTCGAGAGGCTGAGGCAGGAGAATCGCTTGAACCCGGGAAGTGGAAGTTGCAGTGAGCTGAGATCGTGCTATTGCACTCCAGCCTGAGTGACACAGTCTCAAAAACCAAACAAACAAACAATGTGAATATCTGTATCCTACCAAAGACTGCTGATCTGTCCTAAATCTTCAGCAAGATACGATTTTCCAAGTTGCAAATACACCCAAAAGGACTAGTTTCTACAAGTTGGGTAATTTCCTTCCCATGTTTTAAGAGTAGTAAGGCAGCAATTTGTGGAGAACAGACACTTCAGACTTCATCTTGCATAAAGCTATTCAATGGAAGTGGCCTCAGGATGTTCCACTATAATTAAGTCCAGGGGCCTGTTAACACTAGGTGGAGAAGAAGCCACCATCTTTCTTTCGGGAGTAACCTGCATTGGTGGCTGCAGTGTGAGGGGACACTGGAGAAAAGAGAAGACAAAGTAGACTGAATTTCAGATCCTTGGTCTTTTCTAGGAAACTAATCATCAATACAGTGTGGGTACTGTGGAGAAGCTTCTCATAACAGCCGGGAAAACTAGCATATGGATGACTGATGGGAGGTAGTTATAGGTCTTCCGCTGCCAGATTTTTGCCCTTGCTGTAAATGTTTGTTCCTAGACTTAAGGCTGAGCAAAGACACTCTGAAAAATTGAATTAACTTCCTAGCTCTACAGTCAGCATATCCCCTGGTATTAATCTGGTATGTGCCAACTTAATCACTGCTTTCCAAGACCCACAGAAATCCCTCATCTTCCCTGCTGTCCAGTCACCTCAAATCCCTGATTCATGGGTCCATTTAGAAAGACTTCCCCACTGCCCCATCTGCTTACCCAGTCTTCTAACCCTTACCTATGGATCCCTGGATGCTGTGGATGGACTCCTTTTTAGGGTTGATCCAGTGTCTGATGTTAGCCAAGACAGTGATGGGTGGAGTGGGAGGGGTTAAAAATTCTCCAGGGAATTGGCTGTTGGTTCTAGAAGAAGGTGTAGGGAAGAACGGGAGAGTGAAATCAATCAGAGAAAGGTGAGGAGGGCAAGGTAGTTGAGTGCGATCTCAAGAATAAAGCAGCCAGAGACCCTTTTTACCTCTGTGGGATTAACCAAAGATTTTGTTTGTACAGATGAGCACAATCTTGGGCGATTTCTGTTCATCTTAGACAGTGAAACGACAGAAATTATATTATAGATACAGAATTTTTTTTTTTTTTTTTATAAAGATGAGGTTTCACCATGTTGGTCAGGCTGGTCTTGAACTCCCGACCTCAGGTGATCCACCCGCCTTGGCCTCCAAAGTGCTTGGATTACAAGCGTGAGCCACCACACCCGGCCAAAATACAGAAATTTGTATACCAATGAGTACCTAGTGATTATCACTTCCCTTATATGACTGGATGGCAGCATGTGTAAGCTGGAGGGGCTCTGCCTCTACCACTTACCTACGGATATCCTGCGTGGTCGTCTGGTGTAACAGTATCTCACTTTTGTTCTTGAATGCCTCGGTGTGGTGGTTGTACAAGGCTGCTAAGCGGAAGTCCAGGTCATCCTTCGGTATCTACAGAAGTCAGTCCCCTCAGGGTTAGCTCGACCCCCTGTGCCCCTGCTCTAGTCAGGTTCTGTCGTGCTCTACCCTTCCCCAGAAGTAGAGTGAAGCCCCTGTTGGGCCTGAAATCTACCAGCTACTTACACACTAAATTGTTGCACATGATAACTCTTGTCAATATGGAATTATCTAAGGGTTAGGTCTAGGGAGTGGTGAGCTCTCACTGGAGACTCAAGAATATTGTCCCTGACGTGGGCTTAATGAACTTTACCTCATTCATGCTTATATTCAGTCCTTGTTTTAGTCAGAGAATGAGAAGGTTTGTAAAATGATTTGCTCTAGATAACTGCCTGGAGCAAAGCCTAAGCCTTCTGGCTTCACAGAGGCTGATAAATTGGTTTTTGGCTTTCGCTTTGGTAGGACCTCGGGTTAGAGACAAAAGGAAAAATACTGAAGCAGTTAGGGACAGACTAACTTTCAAAAAGAATATTAAGGGCTGGGTGCAGTGGCTCGTGCCTGTAATCCCAGCACTTTGTGAGGATAAAGTGGGAGGATCGCTTGAGGCCAGGAGTTTGAGACCAGCCTGAGCAATATATTGAGACCTCATCTCTCCAAAAACAAACAAACAAAATAGCTGCATGTCATCGCATGTGCCTATAGTCTCAGCTACTCAGGAGGCAGAGGCAGGAGGACTGCTTGAGCCGGGAAGGTGGAGGCTGTGATAAACCATGATCAGGCCACAGCATTCCATCCTGAGTAACAGGGAAAAAAAAAAGAAGAACCCTAAATGGCTGCAAAGATAAATGATATTTCAATATTCGCTACCTCTGGATCAAAATAGTAGGCATCCCGCCTCATGGAAGTAATTGTGGGGGTTGAGTTGAGCCGACTCCAGGGTTCCTGCTGCTGAGCAAGGTGAGTTGGGTTCTTGTATGGCAATTTCTGCAAAAGAGAAACCATATCCAGGAAAAACTGGTTATACGGGAAGCCTTGTTGATGTGGTTAGCCTCAGTAGCATCCCCTTATTCCATCGGTTTTTGTTTTTTGTTTTTTGGTTTTTTTTGAGACAGAGTCTTGCTCTGTCGCCAGAGCTGGAGTGCAGTGGTGCAGTCTTGGCTCACTGCAACCTCTGCCTCCCGGGTTCAAGCAATTCCCCTGCCTCAGCCTCCCGAGTAGCTGGGACTACAGGCGCACGCCACCATGCCCAGCTAATATTTTTTGTATTTTAGTAGAGACAGCGTTTCATCATGTTGGCCAGGATGGTCTCCACCTCCTGACCTTGTGATCCAACCACCTCGGCCTCCCAAAGTGCTGGGATTACAGGCATGAGCCACTGTACCCGGCATTGTTTTATTTTTTTGAGACAGAATCTCACTCTGTTGCTGAGGCTAAGGTGTAGTGGCATGATCTCGACTCACTGCAACTTCTCCCTCCCAGATTCAAGTCACTCTTCTGTCTCAGCCTCCCAAGTAGCTGGGATCACAGGCATGCACCACTATGCCCAGCTAATTTTTGTATTTTTAGTAGAGATGGGGTTTTGCCATGTTGGCCAGGCTGGTTTGGAACTCCTGACCTCAAGTGATACACCCGTCTCAGCCTCCCAAAGTGCTGAGATCACAGGCAGGAGCCATTGCTCCTGGCCCTGTCTGGTTTTATTGAATCGCAAACATCTGCAAAGAAAACAGTATGGGGCAAGACTCCCCAGACTCGTGATCATCCTAAGTTTTCTTGGAACTGAAAGAAACAAGCCAGGAATATAGGCGAAGGGGTAGAGTGAGATGACGGGTGAAGGGTCGGGAGCAGATAGAAAAAAATGATGAGCTCAGGTTTAGATGTAGTGAGTCTGAAGAAAAGGTGAGACATTCTAATGCAAATAACAGGTAGAAAATTGGAAGTGTAACTTGTTGGAGGAGAGCTCAGAAGGATTGGTTGTCTGCACAAAGTAGTAGTTGAAGGCTGCAAAATGGAGTCACACCAAAAGGGAAGAGCTGGTTTGTGACAATTGTACAGTATTATACCTGGGAGTGAGGAGGGCCTCAGAGACGCAATCAGACGTGAAATCAGGAGAGGTGAGAAAAAGATTCCAGTAAGCAGGGAAGGGTCATTGATTGCAGGAATGGCAGAAAAAGTCCACTGAACATTCAGTCCTCTCAAAACCTCACAGGCATGAATGTAAAAGCATATAACAGATTTCTTCATTATATGTAAAATGCTATATTCACCACTGTTTCCCCAGTTCCTAGCACAGCGACTTAACACATGATATTCACAAATGGTTGAATCCAATATATCATTTGACTGAATTCCAGTGAGGGCAACTAACAACCTATTAGAACTCTCATTAGACCTGTCCAACATTGTAATCCTCCCCCACAATATAACAAAGTGCTATGTGTCATTGTGGTGCTTAAAATCCTGCTATGGGGCCAGGAGTCATGGCTCATGCCTATAATCTCAGCACTTTGGGAGGCCAAAACAGGAGGATCACTTGAGGTTAGGAGTTCTGGGCAATAAAGGAATATGCTGGCTCTGTGAAAAAATAAAATAAAAATTAGGTGTGAGCACACCACCTGCAGTCCCAGCTACTTGGGAGGCTGGGGTGGGAGGATCGCTTGAGCCCAGGAGTTCGAGGCTGCAGTAAGCCAAGATTGCACCAATGCACTCCAGCTGGGGTGACAGAGCAAGGAGATCTTGTCTCAAAAAAAAAAAAAAAAAAATCCGGTGAGACGCAGTGGCTCACGCCTGTAATCCCAGCACTTTGGGAGGCCAAGGCAGGTGGATCACAAGGCCTGGTGTTTGAGACCAGCCTGGCCAATATGGTGAAAACCTGTCTGCTAAAAATAGAAAAATTAGCTCGGCATGGTGGTGGGCACCTGTAGTCTCAGCTACTCAGGAGGCTGAGGCAGAAGAATCGGAAGCAGAGGTTGCAGTGAGCCAAGATCGTCCCACTGCACTCCAGCCTGGGCGACAGAGCAAGACTCCGTCTAAAAAAAAAAAAAAACCCAGCATGATTCCTCACATCAGTAGGATGAAACCATAGCTAGCTAGCATGGTGAACACAGCACACTCAGCCCACCAAGGGCATCTCTCCAGCTCTGACTGCTGAGTGCCTCCATTTCATGCCTACATTCCAGCCCTTCTCGACTATTTGCAGCTCCCCAAACAGGCCATTCTCTCTCTCCTTTTCATGTATTTGCACCTGCTGCTTCCTTTGCCTTGCGTATCTGGTTCCTGTTTCCTTCTTCCTAACTCACATTCTACCCCCTCCCTCACCTGGCCTACCTAATTCATATTTGGACATCAAAACACACCTGCTCTGTGAAGCTTTCCTTTAAGTTCCTGATTCTCACGGCACCCTAAACACAACTCTGTCACAACACGTGCTATTGTGCAAGCATTTTTGCTATCATCGGTCTCTCTTTACTACTAGAGTTCCTTGACAGCAGAAGCTACATCTAATTTATTTATATATCCTCAGTGTCTAGCAGGGTGTCTAGCATATAGTAAATAAGTATTGAATAAAAGGGGGCTCTTAATATTATTAGACCACAATTACCACTTAATTCATCTTATTGTGCACCACTTCGAATATCCCAAACACTAATACCAGAAGGAAGATCATCTAAGTTCTGAAATCAGTGACCACCATCCTGCTAAACACACACATACGCAAACACATTATAGAATTAACCAGAAGACAGAGACAGTGTGAACACAGATGTACAAAGCATGACCTCTTGTGACTTTCAGAGGATTCTCTCCCACACGGTATCTCAGAGAACAGTCTTCCAAACAGGGAAATGGGTAGCTTGAAGGAACCTGGGCCCTCCCATAACTTATACTCACAACTGATTTGAGCTGCCAGAGCCCCTTGTTCCTCTAGACTAGAGCTCTACTTTCCTCTGCTCAAAAACGCCTCTGAAACGTTAGCCGACCTGAATATGGAGATAGGGAGGCAGGCAGAAAACAGACTTCTCTAGTACCCGACTTAGTGTCTTCACCGGAGTCCTTTATGTTACCGTCTCTGTCCATCACACCGACAGAAAGAAGACTACAGGCAACCCTACTGGGAATCTGCGCAAGAAACCACAGTACCTTGGAAGCCCGCAGTTCTCCTAAGTAGGAATCATCGTTATCTAATGTAGGCTGCTGGAAAGGGTCCCGGGTGGGAGGCATGGTTAAATGCCTGACTCTTTTAAGAGGGATGGGAGGCCCGCTCAGCTGCAGCACAACCTCGCCTGCAGACGATCCCGGGTCCCAACTGTTTGGAACGCCGGTTTCGGTTGCCAGGCAACTGCCCAGCCATCTATGACAGAGGAATTCCCTTCGAGGAGGGCGCCACCTGGCGGCTGACCGCGGGAGGCCCCTGGGGAGGAAGCTCTGGGGAATGCAGAGGGAGCCGGCCCCGAGCCTTGGAATTGCACTCCGGAGCCTCGGCGGAAAAGCGCCGGCTGCTCACCATCAGGACTTCTGCAAAAGACTTAAGTTGAGGGCCGGGAGCGGTGGCTTAAGCCTGTAATCCCAGCACTTTGGGAGGCCGAGGCGGGCGGATCACGAGGTCAGGAGATCGAGACCATTCTGGCCAACATGGAGAAACCCCGTTATCTACTAAAATACAAAAAAAAAAAAAAAAAAAAAAAAAAAAAAAAAAGCCGGGCGTGGTGGCGCGCGCCTGTAATCCCAGCTACTCAGGAGGCTGAGGCAGGGGAATCGCTTGAACCCGGGAGGTGGAGGTTGCAGTGAGCCGAGATCGCGCCACTGCACTCCAGCCTAGCAACGGAGTAAAGCTCCATCTCAAAAAAAAAAAAAAAAAAAAAAAAAATTTGAGGAAAGACGTCCTGAAAGATGACCCAGAAATTTCCTTCTCGCTCGAACCTAACGAAAGGCTTTCAAAGCCGAGGAAAAAGTGAAGATGTCAAGAGACCAGAGAGGGTTGGGCCCCGTGGTTCACAGCTGTAATCTCAGCACTTTGGGAGGCCAAGGCGGACGGATCTCTTGGCCTCCCAAAGTTCGAGAGTTCGGGAAGCCCAGAGTTCGAGACCAGTCTGGGCATCATGGCAAAACCTCGTCTCTACAAAAAATAGGAAAAATATTAGCGGGCGTGGTGGCGGGCGTGGTGGCAGGCGCCTGTAATCCCAGCTACCAGGGAGGCTGAGGCAGGAGAATCTCTTGAACCTGGGCGGGGGAAGTTGCAGTGAGCTGAGATCGCACCACTGCACTCTAGTCTGGGCAAGAGAGTGAGACCCTCAGAGAGAGAGAGGGAAGGAGAGGCCCACGTGCGGTACTTGGAAACTTGCGGCCGAGGTAAACTTGCTTAAACTTGGATCAACTACAGCGTCAGGGCTTCTCATCTAGCCGGTTGTAAAAGCATGAATGGGGCCGGGCGCGGTGGCTCACGCCTGTAATCCCAGCGCTTTGGGAGGCCGAGGCGGTCAGGAGACCAGCCTGGCCAACACGGTGAAACTCCAGTGGGCGTGGTGGCGCGCGCCTGTAGTCCCAGCTACTCGAGAGGCTGAGGCGGGAGAATCGCTCGAACCCAGGAGGCGGAGGTTGCAGTGAGCCGAGATGGCGCCACTGCACTCCAGCCTGGGCGACAGAGCGAGACTCCATCTCAAAAAAAAAAAAAAAAGAAAGAAAGAAAGAAAAGAAAAAGTACGAATGGGTTTGGCGGGATGTAAGATCCACAGCAGGAGCGGCCTTTGCGGGAGGGAACACGTACTGGGGCCTCTTCCGGGCGACGACTTATGGAGGGTGATCTCTCCATCCTCTTTCTCTCGGTTCACACGGCACATTTGCAAAATCAGAGATGCTCATAAATAACCCCGGGCCCGAAAGGGCAGTAGAAAACGGAAATTTGTTGGCGTTGGCTTGGAAGGTGCTTCCACCGCGTTCTTCACGCGAGCCCCGGGCCTGCCTGTTGGGCCGGTTGCGCACCCCGGGCGCGCGCTCTCCCGCGCACCAGCGGTGGCGGCTGCTGCGGCGACAGGCAGGTGAGCGGCAGAGGCGCGCGTGGTCCCTGCCCCACCCGCGCGAAGCCAGAGAGGAGGCGGTTGCCAAGGCGACGTGGGTAGGAGGAGAGGACTGAGGGAGGAGGAAGGATGGGCGGCCTTGGCGTAGTCGCAGGGAGGTGACTGGAGCGAGCCTGGCCCCTTGCATCCTCCCACCGTGTACCTCCCTCCCCTTTTTTCCGCCTTCTGCCAGCAGAAGCAGCAGCCGCAGCACCTGAGCCGCTACTGCCGCTCACTCAGGACAACGCTATGGCTGAGCCTGGGTACAGCCACCATCTCTCCGCCAGAGGCAGGGGAAGAACTGAGAGGCTCACACCCTGGCTGCTGCGGCTGCTGAGGCTGCTGCTCTGGGCTGGGACCGCCTTCCAGGTGACCCAGGGAACGGGACAGGAGCTTCACGCCTGCAAAGAGGTACTGCCGCCCCCGACCCGACCCCGCTTTGGCCACAAAAGTCTTGGATCCAAGCGGAGACCTTGGGGACCCAGGCGCAGAGAGTTTCAGAGGCCACGGAGTTTAGATTTCTTTGGGGATGAGGCGTTGGGGGAGGGAAGAGAAACCAGTCTGGCGTCATGAGGCGGCCAGCACAGTGGAGGACTCACGAATAGATCATCCTCGCAGCTTGGGATGCTGAACTCAGCGAGAAAGGTCCCAGCCCCAAGAAGGGGAGCGAACTGGGTACCTGAATTCAGAATGAGGGAGGAAGACGAGTTGTTTTCCAGCTGGGATGAACTCACCTTAAAAGTGGTTAACAACAAAAGATTCTGCACAGAGAAGCGAAATAGAAAGAGAAAATGAGAATAGTGGGAGAGGAAAGGAGTTAGGAAGGCCAGAGAAAGGTAGTGGAGCTAAGTGGTTTTATCATGGCTACACAAAACGGTGCACGAAGGTGGGAGATGTCTGCGAGGGATGGATGACAGGATCCCAACTCTCTCGTTCCGTGTTTATGAAACATCCGGTCACCGTGCAGACTGTTCAATGTGGCTCCTTCTTGTAGCGTGGCCTCCCCACAGCGTAGTTTGTTTAGTGTACTTGACCGCACACGACTCACCTTTATGCAGATTTCCAGTTCTTCAATATCTCGTTTTCTGCCAACCTCTGCTCTCCTTCTCTGACTTCTGCTAACATATGTCAACGTCTTGTTTCAAGGTGTTTCCAAGATGTTGGCAGCAAAATTCAAACAATAGGTAGTGAATGTCTTATAACTAAAAATATCTTTTGAAAAGTCATCTTGGACAAATGCAAAAGGGCACTAGGAGCAATAAAACTAAGTCGTTTCTATATTATAGAAATAACGATGTTTGCTTGTGCTCTGAGCAACTTTTTTAGAAACCATATGGCAGAGGCAACAGTAAGATATTTACAAGAACTACGCTGGGGAAGGCAAAATAAAAGTTCTGTTATTTCTGTGAAATGTGGACTTCATAAAAAGTCAAGCATCTAGCACTGTAAAAACAATCCCAAATATCAAACTTGGCTAAGGTTTTGAGAGGTTGGAATATGAATATATATATATATTTTTAATTTTAAAAATTTTATTTATTTTTTATTTATTTGAGATGGAGTCTCTCTGTCGCCCAGGCTGGAGTGCAGTGGCGTGATCTCGGCTCACTGTAACCTCCACCTCCCAGGTTCAAGCGATTCTCCTGCCTCAGCCTCCTGAGTAGCTGGGATTACAGGCATGCTCCACCACACCAGGCTATTTTTGTATTTTTAGTAGAGACGGGGTTTCACCATGTTGGTGAGGCTGGTTTCAAACTCCTGACCTCATGATGTGCCTACCTCGGCCTCCAAAAGTGCTGGGATTACAGGCATGAGCCACTGCACCCAGCCAAATTTATGTTTTAAAATAGAGACGAGGTCTCAATATACTGCCCCAGTCAGTCTCTAACTCCTGGGCTCAAGCAGTGCTCCCACCTTGGCCTCCCAAAGTGCTGGGATTACAAGCATGAGCCACTGCACCCAGCCCAGAATATTTTTTATAAATTGTTAGTGTGAACTGGTTAGCAATAACTACCCCATCCCATATGGATATATATTATTATAAAGATGTTATGTGTCTACAGCACAGCAGGTCATGAAGAAGTCGGGTGGGGTGGGATTTTTGTGTGAATAAAGATATTTGACTTTGGAGATTATGAATATAACATAAGTGACCCCAGTGAGTGGGACTTTCGATAACCTTTATTAGCCCCAGTGACAACCTGCCCCGGGCCATCTACATTTCCACCCAGCCGCATTATAACCTGTTTTAGAGATGGCTGGGAACAGGATGATCTCATCACTGACTCTGCTCACTGGCCTTGATGGCCTGTGGTCTAACCAACCAAAATAATGAGACCAAGAAAGCCCACTTGCCTAAGAATCAAACGAGGGAGTCTCCTGAGTGAAAGGTAAGAAGAGTACAGTTTAACTACCAATTCTTGTTGAGATCTTTGTCAACAATGGAAAATATGAGACATTTCCGAAATTAAGCACTTCTGTTATCTTGGTTTGGAGGAAGGGAAGAATATTGATACTTGAGAACTTGAACTTGTTTACAAATTTTGCCTTTGGTCCTGTTTGAATGACCAATATTTACCTAAGCAAAAGGTCTTGCCACAAAGTGTAAGCTTAGGGTAGTGGAAAGCTATGGAGCTCAACCTACCAGGGTTTCAGTTCTGTTACTTACCACGTGGTTTTTGGATTTGTAGAATGGGTATCAAAATAACACCTACCTCAGAAAGGATTGCTTTGAGTATTGAAATAGAAAATACATTTGAAACACAAAATAGAGTTACCTACCCACCTTTCCTGTTCAGCTTCTTTCCCATTAGATCCACACCCCACGCCAGATTGGAAATGGCTCAGGAGGCATGCCCATTGGGCACAGGCATTGCAAGTCCTGTTTACATTCTCCTTAAGCAAACAGTGGTCACTGAACACCCTCCACTCCAAAACAATCAGGAAGAGAATAAACCCATTTTTATAGTATTCATTTGGCAATATAAACTGATCAAACAAGTTTGCGGACTTCTAACCCCAAATGGTGAAAAAACAATTCAAGGTAGACCAGCACTTCTCAGTTTTTTTTTTTTTAAATTTACTTTATTTTATGTATTTATTTATTTTGAGACAGAGTCTTGCTCTGTTGGCCAGGCTGGAGTACAGTGGCACGATCTCGGCTCACTGCAACCTCCGTCTCCCAGGCTCAAGCAATTTTCCTACCTCAGCCTCCCGAGTAGCTAGGATTACAGGTGTGTGCCACCATGCCCAGTTAATTTTTGTATTTTTAGTAGATATGGGGTTTCACCATGTTGGCCAGGCTGGTCTCGAACCTCAGACCTCAGGTAATCCACTTGCCTCGGCCTCCCCAAGTGCTGGGATTACAGGCATGAGCCACTGTGCCTGGCCACTCTTCTCTGTTCTTAATCTTCTTATGAATTTCTCGTGAGCTGATGTTGGGTGTTGACAGCAAAAACTCTTATTAGGCCAAGGCTGACAACAATATTGTTCCAGCCTTGTTCGTGAAAGCTGAGGTATCCTTCTGGATATAATCAGGAAACAGAGAGGTTTAGCTTGAAGCCTAAACTGAGGTGGCAGAGAACTGGGAGTTCTAGACTGCTGGGCATGTACTGGGGCTTGGCATTCCTCTCACAGCCACTCACAGTTTTATAATAATCAGGGTCACAAATGGAACTAAACATACTGTATGACGTTTGTCTTCATGAGTCATTTCTTTAGCCCAGGCTAAGTGCTGACTGAGGGCCAAAGGAGCATTTCCCATGGCACAATGAAGCAAATCAAATGAAAGAGCAGAGAAAACTGCCTTTAGCATGCTCTGCCTTATCCTGAGGCTCCAGGGCTAATTGCCCTCAAAGGGACTCCCAAGTCTATATCGAAAAGCCCATGGGTTAGGAATCAGGCAGACATGGATTGGAATAAAATTTGTTGAATGAGTGATGCCATTTAGTAAGGATGCTACTTTGAGAAGTTAATTAACTTCTGTCAGCCTCAAATTCCTGATCTGGGAAATGGGGATGACAATACCTATCTCACAGGGCTGTTGTAGGAATTAAATTAAATAACACCTGATGGGCCTAGTGCATACCCTTGGTATATCGTAGGTGCTTAATAAATGTCGGTAGGAAAAACAGTTACGTACACAGATGATGACATATAAATGACAACATAAGATTAATGTGGTAAACAACGCAGGAATGGCAATATAGAAGTTGATAGGAAAAGAGAAGAAAACTCATTGAGGGCCGAGTGCAGTGGCTCGCACCTGTAATCCCAGCACTTTGGGAGGCTGAAGCCGGTGGATCATCTCAGCTCAGGAGTTCGAAACGAGCCTGACCAACATGGAAAAACCCCATCTCTACTAAAAATATAAAATTAGCTGGACATGATGGCTCACGCCTGTAATTCCAGCTACTCAGGAGGCTGAGTCAGGAGAATTGCTTGAACCTGAAGGCAGAGGTTGTGATGAGCCCGTCTCAGCCTCCCAAACTGCTGGGATTATAGTTATTTTTTTTGAGTCAGTCTTGCTCTGTCTCCCAGGCTAGATTGCAATGGTGCCATGTTAGCTCACTGCAACCTCTGCCTCCCTGGTTCAAGCAATTCCCCTGCCTCAGCCTCCCGAGTAGCTGGAACTACAGGCGTGTGCCACCACGCCCGGGTAATTTTTGTGTTTTTATTAGGGACAGGGTTTCACCATGTTGGTCAGGCTAGTCTCGAACTCCTGACCTCAGGTGATCCGTCTGCCTCAGCCTTCGAAAGTGCTGAGATTACGGTTGTGAGCCACCACAGCTGGCCTCTTCTGTTATTTTTATTTTTATTTTTATTTTAGTCTTTTCCCTGAAAACATCCTATATTTGGTTCTAACACGTTATTTGAGGTTTGAACTCCACAGAGAAATGGCTAGATCTAGAAAACATTTAGGACCCCTGAGCTTTCAGGAAATATTTAATAAAAGTGTACAATTTTTAATGACTCTTTTGGTTGGAAACCATCAAGTTTGGATGTTTAAACCACCCTTTTTATGTGTATTCTTGGAGAAGTACAGACTATGGGGTCTGGATAAAACTAGGTGGGCTGGATTCAACTTCTGACTCTTCTGCTCAATAACTGTATGACCTTGGGGAAATTATTTAATCTTCTGATGCCTCAATTTCTTCATCTTTAAGACAGGAATATTAATAGAGTCCACTTAATTACTATAATATGACAATTAAGTGAGTTAAGACATGTGAAGTATTTAGAACAGTTCCTGGTGAATAGTAAGTATTCAATAAATGTTAGCTGTTATAATTAGATTTTTGGTGGAAGTAGAATTAATTAACATTGATAGTAGTAAAAATTATTAAAAAGTTAAGGGTGATGGAAGTGGGTTGAGCTGAAAAGGGAAAGGGCGTCGACGTGAAACATATGCTGAGGAAAAGTTGATGGAACTTGGCAAGGCTGGGCATGGTGGCTCATGCCTGCAATTCCAGCACTTTGGGAGGCTTAGGTGGGAGGATCGCTTGTGGCCAGGAGACCAGCCTGGGCAACATAGTGAGACCCCACCTCTACAAAAAAAAAGAAGGAGGTGGCAAAGAGAGTCAGGAGAGCATAGTAGTGGAGTCTGGAGTTGTGCCGTCTGATGTGGCAGCCACCAGCTACATGTGGCTGTTGAGCATTTGAAATGTGGCCAGTGCAGCTGAGGAAATGATTTTAAAATTTTATTTAATTTTAATTAAGTGAACAATAAAGTTAAAATAGATGCTCAATTCAATTACAGGTATCAAAAAAAATCCAAAGTATTTCAACTTTGGCACAACTTGGGTGTATGAATCTACTGTCTCAACTGTAAATTTTATGAGCTCTAAATAGCAATCAAGTATTTCTGATGCAAATTTAATGTAAGAATCAAGATATGCTTTAAAATGTAAAACATATGTCAGATTTGGAAGACTTAGTACAAAAGTTATGTAAAATATCTCACTAATATTTTATATTGATTACATGTTGAAATGATGACGTTTTAGGTATTATCTAAATAAGATGTATTATTATTATTATTATTATTTTGAGATGGAGTCTCACCCTCTTGCCAGGCTGGAGCACAGTGGCACGATCTTGGCTCACTGCAGCATCTGCCTCCTGGGTTCAAGTGATTCTCCTGCGTCAGCCTCCCAAGTAGCTGGGACTACAGGTGCGCGCCATCATACCCAGTTAATTTTTGTATTTTTAGTAGAGACGGGGTTTCACCATGTTGACCAGGATGGTCTCCATCTCTTGACCTTGTGATCTGCCCGCCTCAGCCTCCTGAAGTGCTGGGATTACAGGCGTGAGCCATCGTGCCTGGACAAGATATATTATTAAAGTTAATTTCAACTGGGTCTTTTCATTCTTTTAAACACGACTAGAAAATTGGAAGTCCTCTTATGTGGCTCACATTATGTTTCTATGGGACATTGTTGGCCAGGAGGTAAGGCTAGGCAAGTCTGGTACCTGCAGCTGAATCTGAATTCTACCATTTCAAATACATTGCCTTGGGCAAGATATTCATCTCGCTTAGCCTACACTTTTCATCTGAAAAATGGAGATAATTTGATTTTTGTCTTTTATGGCTGGCTGGGAGGATTAAGCAAGATAAAGCTTGAAAAGTGCTTTGCAAAATGCATTGCATGTGTAGCTCAATAAATGTTGTGCTCGTTAACTGTTTATGATCTGCTTTTCCAAAACTTAATAGGAACATCTTTCTAAGTCATTAAATGGTCTTGTATGACAGCGTTTTAGTGGTGGACTGGATGAATTATCCTGGCTAATCTCTAATGCCAACTCTTTCACTGTGACCACCTGCCTTAGCACCATTCCTTTTCACCTTCTAATATAGGCAACACTTTAGCAATTCTTCCCTCTCTCTGGAGTCATTCACTTTTCCCCTCTACTGAATCATTCCTATTAGCCTTCAGAAGTGCTATTATTTCTTCCATCTTAAAAAATAGAAAAATAGAAAAAAAAATCATCCCCAACAATTTCTCTTGATTGTCACTTTCCCTGTAGTTTCCACTCCATTGTACTGCTCCTTGTATAGCAAAAGCCTTTGAAAGTCTAATCTATAATAACTGTCTCTAAATCCTCTTTCCTTTCTCTCTTGATCTTTTTTTTTTTTTTTTGACTGAGTCTTGCTCTGTTGCCCATGCCGGAGCACAGTGGCGTGATCTCGGCTCACTTCAACCTCCGCCTCCTGGGTTCAAGCGATTCTCCTGGCTCAGCCTCCTGAGTAGCTGGGACTACAGGCACCAGCATGCCTGCCTACTTTTTGTGTTTTCAGTAGGGATGGGGTTTCGCCATGTTGGCCAGGCTGGTCTTGAACTTCTAACCTCAAGTGATTCACCTGCCTCAGCATCCCAAAGTGCTGGGATTACAGGCGTGAGCCACTGCACCTGACCTCCTTTCTCTCTTGAATCCATTCCAAGCCAACTTGATTTCACCAAAACTGCTTTAGCTCAATCCAGTGGTAATTTCTCAGTCCCAATTAAACTTCATCTACAGGCATTTGACAGAGCCATGATCACTCTCACCTCCTAGGAACAATTTCTTCTGTTTGGCTTTGGGGACACTAGCTCTGCTGAGGGGTTTTGTCTAGTTTTGTTTTAACTCCCTGGTGGCTCCTTCTCTGTCCCCTTGGTTACTTTTTTCCTCATCTCCTTAAGCTCTAAATCTGGCAGTTCCCTAGGGCTCAGTCATTGAATCTCTCTCTTTCTCTTATCTCTATCCAGCCTCTTCTATTTTCATTTTCTTGGTGACCTCATCCAGCATCATGGCTTTAAATAGCTTCTGTAAGTCAGTAACTCCCAATATGTCCAGTCTGGACCTCGTCCCTGAACTCCAGACTTGTATAACCAACTGCATCCATGAGCTCTTTATGTACATATTTGATTTCCATATCCAGAACTTGACTGCTTCTTACTCCTCCACTTGTCCAAGGGACTATCACCTCTCACTGGGAAGATCACAAAGGGCTTGTGACTAGTTTCTTTGCTTCTACCCTGCCCACATACTGTGTAGTACTTAGCGAGAGTAAACCTACTGAAAACAAGACAGCTTTGGTCCTGCTCTGCTCAAAATCTTCCAGAGGCTTCCTACCTCCGAGTAGAAGCCAACTCCCTCCCTGACCTACGGGGCCCTCCACCGCCTCTCCAGCCGCAACAGCATCCTGGGCCTCTCAGACCTGAGAGGCAATTGCCACTTGAGAGTCTCGGCTATTGCTGTTTCCTCTGCCTGGAAGACTCTTCCCTAAGATGTGTGGCCTACTTCCCAACCCCCTTCAAGTTTAAGTTGAAATGTCATCCCATTTCCTATCTTATTTGCTGTTTTGTTTTCTCCCGAGTGCCTAGTGATCCCTAACATACTCTATATTTTACTTATTCCTTTCTTTTCCCATTGATACGTAAGCTCCATGAAGGCAGGGCTTTTTGTGTGTTGTTTAAGTTGTATCTCTAGCACCCAAGATCATATATAGGACATGTGGGCCCTCAGTAAGTGAATGAAATAGCTACATAGCATTCCACTGATGCAACTGACATAACTGACCCCTGCTGTGGAACATATAATTTGTTTCCAGCTTTTGGCTATTATGAGCAGGGGCTAAGAAGAGCCACTTTTTTGCATGTCCCTTTCAGAACACTTCTTGGAACAAATTCCTAGAAATGAAATTTCTGGGTGAAAGGATAATATCATTTTCACACTTCTTGTATCCATTTCTAAATGGCTTTCCAAAAGCTTCTTTATAAATCATTTTATTTTCTCTCTTTTTTTTTTTTCAGACAGAGGCTTGCTCTGTTGCTTAGGCTGGAGTGCAGTGGTGTGATCTCAGCTCACTGCAGCCTCCACCTTCCAGATTCAAGCAATTCTCCAGCCTCAGCCTCCTGAGTAGCTGGGACTACAGGGACGCACCACCACACCTGACTAATTTTTGTATTTTTAGTAGAGATGAGGTTTCACTATGTTGGCCAGGCTGATCTCAAACTCCTGACCTCAAGCGATTGCCTGCCTTGGCCTCCCAAAGTGCTGGAATTACAGCTGTGAGCCACCACATCTAGCCTAATTTTTTTTTTAACTGTCCAGGCTGGAATGCAGTGGTGCCATCTCAGCTCACTGCAACCTCCCCCTCCCAGGCTCAAGCCATCCTCCTACCTCAGCCTCCCAAGTAGCTGGGATTACAGGTGTGCACTACCATGCCCGGCTAATTTTTGTAGTTTTGGAGACACAGGGTTTCTCCATGTTGCCCAGGCTGGTCTCAAACTCAGCTCTAGTGATCTGCCCACCTCAGCCTCCCAAAGTGCTGGAATTACAGATGTGAGCCACCATACTCAGCCTGGTTTTATTTTTTCACATGTATGTCTCCTTAAACAATCTTATTTAGATCTGTTTATTTTTGACCTTTAAAAAGTATATTGCCTTGTATATAGAGTTACAAGATTTGCTTTTCTAACTCAACACTAAACTTCTAAACTCATCCACATTATTGTATGTTACTATATTTTGTGCATTTTCAGTGTTGTACATATTCCTTTTTTTTTTTGAGACAAGGTCTCAGTCTGTCACCCAGGCTGGAGTGCAGTGATGCAATCACAGCTCACTGTAGCCTTGACTTCCTGGGCTAAATAAACTTATTTATAAGTTTCACCTGGGCAGGCACAGTGGTTCACGCCTGCAATACCAGCACTTTCGGAGGCCGAGGCGAGCAGATTATCTGAGCTCAGGAGTTTGAAACCAGCCTGACCAACCATGGTGAAACTCTGTCTCCATTAAAAATACAAAAATTATTACCTGACCAATATGATGTAACCCTGTCTCTACTAA
Organism: Aotus nancymaae; assembly: GCF_030222135.1. Lineage (NCBI taxonomy): Eukaryota > Metazoa > Chordata > Mammalia > Primates > Aotidae > Aotus > Aotus nancymaae. The sequence continues at coordinate 66,051,841 of NW_026988418.1, read as the reverse complement.
AAATACAAAAGTTAGACAGGCATGGTGACGAGCCTGTAATCCCAGCTACTCGGGAGGCTGAGGCATGAGAATCGCTTGAATCCAGGAGGCGGAGGTTGCAGTGAGCCGAGATCGCAGCACTGCACTCCAGCTGGGCTGTGGAGCAAGACTCCACCTGAAAAAGGCAATTTATTATACTAATGGTATAATTCATAATGCATCAAATAATACTGCAGCAATTTTCAGAAAAATTACAGAGATACTAGGATAAATATATCAAAACACTGATATTTTAAATTACTACTTTCAGTCCAAGAAACATTAAATAGCGCAAACAGAAGTAAGAATTCAGAAGACCCAAATAAGATAACCAGTAAGGCACTACAGTATTTCAAGCTCTCTATCCTAATAATAGATAATGTGTTTTCTTTGTTGTTTTGTTGTTGTTGTTGTTGTTGTACATATTATGTTGTACATATTCCTTTGGTGAATGTTCCACAATATAAAAATGAGTCATCCTGTTAACAGATATTTGGGTTTCCAGTGTTTTGCTATTTCAAACGGTGCTGCTATGGACGTTGTTGAACCTGTCTTCTGGTGTGCAGGTACACATTTCTTGAAGGTATAAACCTAGAAGTGGGTTGCTGGGTTGTGGGGTGTGTACAGATTCATCTTTACAGGAGGATGCCAATTGTTTTTTGAAGTGAGGGAACTAATCATAATTTATTCTTCAGTGACTCCAGAGATTGGGATTCCACTAAGGACCTTAGTCACCACTATGGTCCGATGTCTGTGTCCCCCTCAAAATTCTTATGTTGAGACCTAATCCTCAATGCAATGGTATTAAGAGGTGGAGCCTTTGGGAGGTGATTATATCCCATGGGACTAGTGCACTTATCAAAGAGGCCTGAGGGGCTGGGCACCCTGGCTCATGCCTGTAATCCCAGCACTTTGGGAGGCCGAGGCAGGCAGATCACTTGAGGCTAGGAGTTCAAGGCTAGCCTGGCCAATATGTCGAAACCCCGTCTCTACAAAAAATATAAAAACTAGTTGGTGTGGTGGTGCACACTTGTAATCCCAGCTAACTCAAGAGGCCAAGACACGAGAATCACTTGAACCCGGGAGGCAGAGGTTGCAGTGAGCGAAGATGATGCCACTGCACTCCAGCCTGCATGAGACAGCAAGACTGTGTCTTAAAATAAAATAAAATAGGCCGGGCATGGTGGCTCACGCCTGTAATCCAAGCACTTTGGAGGCCAAAGCGGGCGGATCACCTGAGGTCGGGAGTTCAAGACCAGCCTGACCAACAAGGTGAAACCCCGTCTTAAAAAAATAAATAAATAAAATAGGCCCAAGGGAACTTTTTTTGCCCCCTCCACTATGTGAGGACACATAGACAGCACCATCTCTGAGGAATGAGCCCTCACTAAACACCCAGTCTGCTGGTGCCTTGATCTTGGACTTCCCAGCCTCCAGAACTGTGAGCAATAAATAGCCATTGTTTATAAGTTACCTAGTCTATGATATTTTCTTATAGCAGATCAAACAGACTAGGCAGTCACTTTAGCCCCAGACATACTAAGTTAGGGCATACCTGTGGGGCCACTCTCCCTTCCATCAGTCATGTTATTTCTTTAGAGCTCTTAGAGGTCATGTTTACCTAGGCTTTTACAGCTTTCTTCAGTTTTGTAATCTGATGTGTCTCAGGTTGGATGAGTTTTCTTCTATTTCGGAATCTGGACAGATGAATTCTCACTCAGATCACTCACTAAATAGAATCTGGGTGAAAGCAACTTCTAGGGCTAGGCTTCTGGAAATTAGTAGCATCTTAAGGTCTCAAGGCAGGTACCATCTTAGGGTAAAACAGAAACGTCACTCAATAGGCGATAGCTACTGCTGTCTATCTGAGAGGAGCCTTAGCTATTGTAATGTCTTTCAGGGAAGTGCCCTGTGGGCACAAATAGCTCTTTGTATCCAGATTTGGTAGAGTTTACAAAAGTTTGAAATATTGGGTAAGTTTTGTGTCCTCTTTTGCATTTTGTATTTCTTGAATTAAGATAGAGTCTTACTCTTATCACCCAGGCTGGAATGCAGTGGTACGATCTTGGTTCACTGTGACCTTTGCCTCCTAGGTTCAAGCGATTCTCCTGCCTCAGCCTCCCAAGTAGCTGCGCCTGCCATCATGCTCGACTAATTTTTGTATTTTTAGTAGAGACAGGGTTTCACCACGTTGGCCACCCTGGTCTCAAACTCCTGACCTCAGGTGATCCACCCGCCTTGGCTTCCCAAAGTGCTGGGATTACAGGCATAAACCACCGTACCTGGCTTTTTGAATTATTACAATGATAAAGTGTCATTGTTATAAAAGCAGTAAGGTTACTTAAAAATAGTATTCAATAGGCCAAAAGGGAATATAGAAATAACAGCCTTGAACTCCTGTTCTCAAAGGATTCTCCTGCCTTAGTCACACTTTAGAGTTTCTATTTACATTCAGGATGAATTCTGGAAAGAGGGGCTTAATGCTGCCTTAGACACTGGAGGGACTAAGCTCTGCAAACAGAACATTACCAAGAACTATGTAGCCCTGTCATATTTAGATAATTTCTGCAAATATGGGCCTTTCATACTCCAGTGGTCCAAAAATGGAGGCCTTCTTTGCCTGAGTATTCCTTTTTTTTTTTTTTTAAAGGCTAGTCAAATGAAGCAGTGGAAGTGGAGAAGGAACAAAGAAATCTGTAACTGGTTGTGATCAATTAGTTGTAAACAGCACGCCGTCGGACCAGCCTTTTTTTTTTTTTTTTTTGAGACAGAGTTTTGTTCTTGTTGCCCAGGCTGAAGTGCAATGGCGCAATCTCAGCTCACTGCAACCTCCACCTCCCAGGTTCAAGCAATTCTCCTCCATCAGCCTCCCGAGTAGCTGGGATTACAGGCATGTGCCACCAAACCCGGCTATTTTTTTTTTTTTTTTGAGATGGAGTCTCGCTCTGTCTCCCAGGCTGGAGTACAGTGGCGCGATCTTGTCTCACTGCAACCTCCGCCTCCAGCAATTCTCCTGCCTCAGCCTCCCGAATAGCTGGGATCACAGGTGTGCACCACTATGCCAGGCTAATTTTTGTATTTTTAGTAGAGATGGGGTTTCTCCGTGTTGGGTTGGTCAGGCTGGTCTTGAACTCCCAACTTCAGGTGATCCGCTTGCTTTGGCCTCCCAAACTGCTAGGATTACAGGCATGAGCCACAGCCTGGCCTCCTTTTTCTTTTTGAGACAGAGTCTCGCTGTCACTCAGGCCAGAGTCCAGCGGCACAATCTTAGCTCATTGCAGCCTCTGCCTCTCGGGTTCAAGCGATTCTCGTGCCTCATCCTCTCGAGCAGGTGGGATTACAGGCATGTGCCACCACATGTTGTCTCTTTAGTAGAGACATGGTTTCACCATTTGGCCAGGTTGGTGTGGAACTGTGGACTGCAAGTGATCTGTCTGCCTCGGCCTCCCAAAGTGCTGGGATTATAGGCCTGAGCCACCGCGCCCAGCCCTGGATAAACTTTCCATTAAAAAAAAAGGAGTGGGGTCGGGGGAGCAGGATGCAGTGGCTCATGCCTGTAATCCTAGCATTTTGGGAGGCTGAAGCCAGCAGATTGCTTGAGCCCAGGAGTTCAAGACCAGCCTGGGCAACATAGCAAGACCCCTTCTTCACAAAACATTTTAAAAATTAGTTATGTGTAGTGGCCCATACCTGTAGTCCCAGACACTAGGGAGGATGAGGTGGGAGGATCACTTGAACCCATGAGTTCAAGGTTACAGTGAGCTGTGATCAAGCATGGGCGACACAGCAAGACTCTCTAAAAAGAAAGGGGACTGGGTGCAGTGGCTCACACCTATAATCCCAGCACTTTGGGAGGCTAAGGCGGGTGGATTGCTTGAGCTCAGGGATTTGAGACCAGCCTGAGCAACAAGGAGAAACCCCATCTCTACTAAAAATATAAAAATTAGCTGGGTGTGTTGGTGTGCCCCTGTGGTCCCAGTTACTTGGGAGGCTGAGGTAGGAGGACTGTTTGAGCCCAGGAGGTTGAGGTTGCAGTGAACCATGATGGCACCAGAGCAAGACCCTGTCTCAAAAAAAAAGACTGGGGGGATCTGTATTAGTTAGCTTTTGCTGTATAGCAATCCACCCTGGGGCTTATTGTCTTAAACAGCACCTATCATTTAGCTCACAATCCTGTAGTTTAGCTGGTTCAGGCAGCATGGCTGAACTATGCTGGGCTCCCTTGTGTGACTGTGGGCAACTGGAGGATTGACTCCAAGCTAGATTACATAATATGCTTCACCCAGCTGTCTGACATTGACAGGCTGTTGATTGAGGTGCCCAGGTTCTCTTCTAGGTGGCCTCTTATCCCCCAGCAGGCTAGCTTACACTCATTTATAGGATGGTCTCAGAATTCCAAGTGCAGTAGCAGAGCAAGCCCCAATGTGCAAGCTCTTCTCAAGCCTCTGCCCATTCATCATTGCTAATGTCTTATTGGCCAAAGCAAGTCACATGGTCAGGCCATGAACTAGACTTACTTCTCCTGCGAAGTCATTATGTAGGAACATACATATGGGGATGGGAAGAATTTGTTGCCATTTTTGAAGCATACCACTAGGAAAAGCAAAGTCGATGCAAATAACCAAGCACCCTAAAGGACTTATAGTTATAAATTTGGTTGAGTACTAAGAAAGAAAAGTAAAGGATATGAGAGATTATTACAAAGACACCTATTTTACAGTATGCCACAAGATCTCTTACATACTTTCAGCATCTTTCTATAAAGATGACATATGAACATTTTTAATCACTGTGTCTGTTGGTACAGATCACTGCTTTAGTAATGCAGCAAGAAACCTACAGCCCAGTAGTTAAATTGCACACAAGGAAAAGCGTACGAAGTGTTGATTTTGAATGAGATGAACTTGAAATTTCTCTATTTCCTTTTGGCTTATTGAATTCTATTTTAAAATAACTTTATTGATTTTGCAACAATTATACTTTCTTATTCTAATAATTCAAGAAATACGGAATGCAAAAAAGACTACAAAACTTACCCAGAATTTCATAACTGGTTAAACTCATTGTAAACATTTTGTTATATCTTTCCAGCTTTCTATCCATACTTATAGATCTTCTATACTTCTATATGTATGGGTATAAATATATAATTTTTTTTTTGAGATGGAGTTTTGCTCTTGTTGCCCAGGCTGGAGTGCAGTGGTGCGATCTTGGCTCACTGCAACCTCTGCCTCCCGGGTTCACACTATTCTCCTGCCTCAGCCTCCTGGGTAGCTGGGATTATAGGCATGCACCACCATGCCCAGTTAATTTTTGTATTTTAGTAGAGATGGGGTTTTTTCATGTTGCTCAGGCTGGTCTCCAACTCCTGACCTCAAGTGATCTGCCTGCCTTGGCCTCCCAAAGTGCTGGGATTACAGCTGTGAACCCCTGCACCCGGCCTGAAGCATGGATTTTTTAATGACATCATTAGCCCTCTCACCAGGGAATCACTGAGACATGGAGGGCCGGGCTCAAGAGCCTGTCTGCTTTATCAAGCTGCCAGCTTGTCCAGATCAGGGCAGATGGGCCGGGTGGCGAATTCTGCCAAATTTTTTGAAAATAAGTCAAACTCATCCTTTCCTCAGTCTGTAGTGTCCCTCTGGTGAGTGATAAAAATTGGGCTGTTTGTCACATTTCTTTCTTAAGCTCTCCTTCTATGTCACACCAGATAAAGAACACAAGAGATAATTATAGTTAGGGCTTGACAGCTGCTGAAAGTATGAAAATATATTTTCATACTTCCTGAGCCCTCCACTGTTCAAATTCTATTTTTTTTTTTTTTTTTGAGATGGAGTCTTGCTCTGTTGCCCGGCTGGAGGGCACTGGCATGATCTAAGCTCACTGCAACCTCCGCCTCTGCAAGTTTCCCTTGCCTCAGCCTTCTGAGTAGCAGGGACTACAGGTGCGTGCCACCAAGCTCGGCTAATTTTAGCAGAGACAGGGGTTCACCATGTTGGCCAGGATGATCTTCATCTCCTGACCTCGTGATCCACCCGCCTTGGCCTCCCAAAGTGCTGGATTACAGGCGTGAGCCACCGCGCCCGGACAATTTTTGTATTTTTAGTAGAGACAGGGTTTCACCATGTTGGCCAGGCTGGTCTCAAACTTCTGACCTCAAGTTATCCACCTGCCTCAGCTTCCCAAAGTGGTGGGATTACAGGCATGAGCCACTGCACCTGGCCTTATTAAAGGCTACCACTTTTTAATTCCACAAAACTATGCAGCATGAAAAATAAAAGTTTCATAGGGCTAGAATGCAGTTTTCTAAGTCTGAGCCTTACTGCTGATACAAAATGAAAAGCAAACAAAAAAATTGAACTCTGATTATAATAAAACTGCATGCTAATTGGGGCATCCCTTTCCTGACCCGATGCAAAACAGTAAAGGAAAACTGAAATTGGCTATGCTTGAAATCAATTACTTTGACCTGCCATCCCAATCACATGAAAATAGAGTGGCTCATAACCCACTCTGGGGAGTGTCACCTAGATATAAAACTGTGACTTCATAAAATTGCTGGTGTTGGGGTGAATCTTGGTGGTCATCCAGTCCCAAGGCATCCTTGCCAGCCCCCTGCAATACCTGGATGGGCGTTTATCCTCAGGTAGGCCTGAACCTTTCTGATAATGAGTTCACTATTTCTCTTTTTTCTTTTTCTTTTCTTTTCTTTTCTTTCTTTCTTTTTTTTTTTTGAGAAAGAGTTTTGCTCTCGTTGCCCAGACTGGAGTACAATGCTGTGATCTTGGCTCACTGCAACCTCTGCCTCCTGGGTTCAAGTGATTCTCCTGCAACAGCTTCCTGAGTAGTTGGGATTACAGGCGACCACCATCACGTCTCACTAATTTTTGTGTTTTTAGTAGAGACGGGGTTTTGCCATGTTGGTCAGGTTGGTCTCAAACTCCTGACCTTAAATGATCCGCCTGCCTCAGCCTCCCAGAATGCTGGGATTACAGATTTAAGCCACTGTGAATGGCCAGAGCTTACTATTTCTAAAGGAAACCTGTGCCATTGGGGTAAAAAAGTATTAATTTTTAAACATTTATAGTTGTTAAGCAGTTGTTGAATATTTTGAGCCAAAATTTGTCACCTTCCTTTCTAGATTTTATATGCTTGAAAATTTTCTCCTTTAGGTTTGAAACCAGAGCCTAAGACCCCCAAGACAAGCTCTTTGCACCGCTCTGCAAATTCTCTCATTTTCTGTTGCCCAAGACCAAGGATATTATCTCCACAGAGCTCCATTTCCCAGCTTATAAAATTAAGGGAATCATCAGTTTATTAAAGGTTTGACTGAGAACCTAAGCCCTGAATATTTAACGTCTACCCGTGGCTCGTTCTAGGATGCATTTAAGAAAGCAATTTAAGATTAATCTCCAGTGGTCACTCTACTAAGAATGAGAAAGTGGAAAATTCTTTCCTAAGACTTTGTAAGTTGTTGGAAAGCGTAGAAGGTTGTTAGACACTAGAAAGGAGTCTTGAAAAAATTGTGGACATTTTTTAACTGAAATACCTTTAAAATCTTACAGATACTCATTATCTTCCCTTGAGGGGAAGGGATTATGTGAACCCTGGAGGGGCTTTAGAATCCAAATATCTGATGCAGAGAAAGGAAATGTCTTTGCCTTTGACACAAGAAGCTTCACATTTACCAGTTAAGCAACATAACTGGTCACTTGATGGCCCCATTATCTCTGACTTTTATTTCCTCCTTCCAATACCCTTTCTGTTTTTATTTCTGATAGGAATGCTGACAAATAACAAATACTACCCATTTTAGTACCTGGTTCCAGAGAACAGGTATTTTACAATTTGAAAATATCAGTGACAGATTGCCTCTAGGGATCATGGGTCATTATAATGTTTTTGTTTTTACCAAATAGTTATTTTTCCTCTTATAGTTTTAATTTTTAATCCCCTGAAATTTAGAATAATCCCCTCATTAAGCCGGGCGTGGTGATTCACGCCTATAATCCCAGCATTTAGGGAGGTGGAGGCAGGCGGATCACCTGAGGTCAGGAGTTCGAGACCAGCCTGACCAACGTGGAGAAATCCCATTTCCCAGCTACTCGGGGGGCTGAAGCAGGAGAATCACTTGAACCTGGGAGGTGGAGATTGCAGTGAGCCGAGATCGTGCTGTTGCACTCCAGCCTGGGCAACAAGAGCAAAACTCCGTCTAAAAAAAAAAAAAAAAAACCCCTCATTAAGTATTATTAAACATAATGGGCAGAAAGAGACATAGAAGAATTACATGATATAAAACCAACTTTGGGCCAGGTGCAATGCCTCACACCTGTAATCCCAGCACTTTGGGAGGCCAAGGCGGGAGGATCACCTGAGGTCAGGAGTTCGAGACCAGCCTGGTCAACATGGTGAAACCCCATCTCTACTAAAAATACAAAAATTAGCTGGGCGTGGTGGTAGGCACCTGTAACCCCAACTACTCGGGGACTGAGGCAGGAGAATCACTTGACTCCAGGAAGTGGAGGTTGCAGTGAGCCGAGATCATGCCACTGCATTCCAGCCTGGGCAACAGAGCCAGACTCTGTCTCAAAAAAAAAAAAACCCACAAAAACCAACTTCAATAGAACATACAGCCTTTAAGGGAATGAGTGGTTGCAAGCAGTTACAGAGAGAGATCAAGTGCCTGATAAAATGAGGCCAGTTGGGAAGGAGCAGTTGTCAGAGAGTAGCCTCTGGAGACGGGGTTCATACCCCAGTTGGAGCTTCCCTGACTGTGAGACTCAGGCAGACTGCTGAATCTCAGCATCTCATTTGCCAAAGGAGCTAATCATATTTAATTTGAAGGACTGCTCTGAAAATTAGAAACGAGAAACAAGACCTGCACTAGTTATATTAGTTACCTAGGGCTGCATTAACGAAGTATCACAAAGTGGGTGGTTTAAAGCAACAGAAATTTACTTTCTTGCAGTTCTGGAGGCCAGGAGTCTAAGATCAAAGCGCCAGCAGGGCCACGCTCCTTCTGAAGGCTGTAGGGAAGAAACTTCCTTGCCTCTTCCAGCCTCTGGTGGTTGCCAGCAATCCTTGGCCTTCCTTGGCTTACAGCTGCATCACTCCAACCTCTGACTTCACCGTGACATGGCCTTCCTCCTATGTGTGTCTCTGTGTCTTCACATGGGCCTAAGGCCTTGAAATTAGGGCCCATCCTAATCCGTGATGGCCTCATCTTAACTAACTGTGTCTGCAAAGACACTGTTCCAAAGAAGATTACATTCTGAGGTCCAGGGTGGGCATGAATTTTGGAGGAACACTATACAACCCAGTGCACCGGCACATAAGTGGAAGCTGTGATGGTTATCAAGTGCCAACGCCCCAATGAGCAGAGAAAAATTATTTGTATGGGTTGGAGTGATTAAGGAGAGCTTTATAAAAGAAGTAAGAATCATGCAGGGCTTCAAAGAAGTAGTAAAATTTAGATAAGAACTAAAAATGTATAGAGTCTATCAGGTGGGAAGAGTAGCATATCAATATTTTATTTTATTTTTAAAATTATATACATTTTTTATTTTCACTGAAAATAGAGATGAGGGCTAACTGTGTTGCCCAGACTGGTCTCCAACTCTTGAGCTCAAGTGATCCTCTCACCCCAGCCTCCCAAAGTGCAAGGATTGCAGGTGTGAGCCACTGCACCCGACCAGCATATCAGTATTTTAACAATAGAACTATTAATCTTGTAAAATCAGCTACTCATGAGACAGAAATCTCCTTTGGCCCAATAATAGGAATTAAAAATGAATCTTTCTCTAAACGGATTAACTATTAATACATATATTAGTTACCTATTGCTTCCTAACAAATTACCCTAAAACTGAACAGCTTAAAATAACACATTTAGTAATACTTGCTGGATGTGGTGACGTAAATCTGTAATCCTAGCTATTCGGGAGGCTGAGTGGGGAGGATCCCTTGTGCCCAGGAGTTTTAGACCAGTCTGCACCCCATAGCAAGACCCTCTCTTTAAAAAGAAATACCAGGCCGGGTGCGGTGGCTCACGCCTGTAATCCAAGCACTTTGGAGGCCAAGGCGGGCGGATCACCTGAGGTCAGGAGTTCAAGACCATCCTGACCAACATGGTGAAACCCCGTCTTTAAAAATAAATAAATAAATACAAATAAAAATAAATACCAAACACTTATTATCTTACAACTTCTGTGGGCCAGGAATTTACGAGCAGTTTAGCTGGGTGATTCTGGCTCAGTGTCTCTTAGGAGGTTACAGTCAAGATGCCTTCCAGGGCTGCAGTCATCCAAAAGCTTGTTTGGAACTTGGAGATCCAGTCCCAAGTTGGTTCACTCACATGGCTATGGCAGGGGCCTTGGTTCCTAAGCATGGCCTCCTCCATTGGGCAGCTTGAGTGTTTTTATGACATAGCAGCCAGCTTCCTTCAGAACAGGTAATCAGAGAGAGAGAGAGTAAGGAAGATGCCACCATGCCTTTTATGACCCAATCTCAAAGGTCACACTGTCACTTTCCCAACATTCTGTCCATTCAAAGCAAGTCACGAAATTCAGCCCACCTTCCAGGGGAAGAGGATGAAGCTCTAATTCCTGTTGAAGGGAGAATCACGCCACGGTGTATAATGAAAGCATCCATTCCTGTAGCTGTTGGACTAGCTTCCTATATTGGATGTTCTTAAATCTCCATGTTGTTATTATTATTTATTAATAAAATAATCACTTTGAGCACTCACAATGTGCCAGGTGCTGGACTTGAAGCTGAGAATTTGGAATGAATGGGTTCAGTGTTTGCCCTCAAGAGCTTTGCAGGTTAGTGAGGGAAAGGGAATATGTCTGTAAATATAATGCATATATATGAGAGAGAAAAATGAATATAAAAGAGGGCTTTGGGTTTGCAACTATAAGAGGGAAACTGAAGAAATCAGAGAAAGATTTAGGGGTAGGAGACATTTGAGGGCCTAGGACAGTACGCAAACTTAGCTTAACCCCTGGTATAGAATAGTTTCTGGGCAGGTCATTGAAGAGGGACATTTGGTCCAGGAGATGGGAATGTGCAGGGCTTGTATGGGGGAATGTCAGGTTGTCCAGGGTGACTTTAGTGGAAGGGGGAGAAAAGGAAGAGTTTGAGGTCAGTCTTGGAGGCCCTTGGAGAGTCTGGTGAGCAGAAAGATTAAACTGGATTGTGAACACACTGGAGAATGACTTGTGTTTTTTGAGCAGGGGAGTGATATGCTTAGATACTCATTTGGGAGAACAGAAAAAATCAGAGCCAGAGAAACTAATAGGTATGTATGTATGTATATATAAACTCGTCCATTTATTCAAAATTTATTGCAGACCCACCAGGTATGATTTATAGAGCTAACACTCTAGTGGGAAAGGTACACATTAATCAAATCATGGTAAGAATAAAATGACAACTTTGACAGTGCTACAAAGAAAGGTGCATGGTGCAGTGAGAGCACATATTAAGGGATTTGACTTAAGCCAGAAGTTCAGGGAACTCTTCTGAGCGAGGTCTGAAGAATGTCCAGAAGTAATAAGCCCTGCAAGGGGAGGGATCAGCACAGACAAAGGCCCTGAGATGAGTACAAAGGACTGAAGGAAGGTCAGTGTAGTGGGAGGAGCAGGGACAGAAGGAAAGAGAACATGGTTAGAAATCAAGTGGGAGAGGAAGGCAAGGATCAAACCATGAATTTTTGTTGTTGTTGTTGTTGTTGTTGTTTTACCATGAATGGTCTTAACTAATGAATTAATTGTGTCCCTATCTACAGGGACTTCATTTTTCAGGAAATACCTTCATCGAAATGGTAAAATCTAAATATAAAATAAAAATTATGGCAGAAAAAATACAACTTAGGATCAGGTGAGGTGGTTCATGCCAATCCCAGCACTTTGCAAGACTGAGGTGGAAGGACCACTTGAGTCCAGGAGCTCAAGACCGGCCTGGGCAACATGACAAAACCCTGTCTCTACAGAAAATGTAACAATTAGCCAGGCATGGTGGCTCATGCCAGTGGTCCCAGCAACTTGGGAGGCTCCCTTGAGCCTGGGAGGTTGAGGCTGCTGTGAGCCATGATCGCCCCACTGCACTCCAACCTGAGTGACAGAGAAAGACTTTGTCTCAAAGAAAAAAAAATACGACCTAGAATGACAAATGCAGAAAGAATCATTAAATGAATATGTAAATGCTATATAAGCAAATGAACTGGAAACTTGACTTTGAGCTTCCTGGTGGCCACAGTAGAATCCCCCCCAAAATTTAGAATATGTAGTGCTCAGAGCCCATGGAGAAAGCACATGAGAAAATCACTTAGCAGGCAGGTGTAACAGAAAGATGTACCGATGATCAGTCTGTGGCATGAGAATGGAAAACACTAGCAGCGTTAGAGGAAGACATTACAGAGAGAGTCGCTGATTAGTTACTATGGTTACTGAGACTCTGTAGTATCTCTGGATATCATCTCCCAGTATCTACTGAGATTATTAAGGGACCAGTAATTATTATTTCTCCATCATATGTATGTGAAGTAAAAATAGAATCTATCTTATTTTTTAGGCCAGGGTAATTTTCTTTTGTTTCAAATTGGAATAGCAGGGTATATGTTTAATTACTGTCTATGAACCATTATAGAAGTTGGCACTCCTCAGAGTGGGAGGAAATAAAAGAGATAGCTTGTTTATCAGTAGGCATAAAAATACAGAAATGGCAAGATTTGTCCTGTTTCCTCCTGTGCCTGCTGAAAAGCAGGAGGATCATGTGAGGCCTTCCTGGAAATTAGGGAGAATGGCATCCTGCTTTAATTTCTTCCATCAAATTTCACTCTTGGATCCAAGCCATTTCTACTTTGGCAAAGTGTGAGGTGCTAATGTGGACTCCTGTTCCCCGTGATGCTGCGCCAGGCTGGCCCAGGGGAAATGTCAGTGCCTGGTCACGGGTGGGAGGAGGTGGAAGGGGGCAGAGGAGCACTGTTAACAATTTTAGTACTGTGTAAAGGAGCTCTTCCTTTTCTTCCTTGTAGCAGAAGCCACCTAAGAAAGTGAACTTAGGCAAATGGCTTGTGCTTGAGTGTTCTGCTTTAGATTCCGTTCTTTTCTCCAAATCCACTCCAGCCAGCCTCACCTCTCCTTTTCACAATGGTCAATAACACAGTTTCCCAGAGGAAACATGGAAGGTGACTCATCGGCACTGCTCCCTCCTGTTGCCGTAGCTTTGGGTGTCTTCAGATTTTACTCTGCAAAGCCTCATAGGTTCTCCAGGTGAAGCCCAGTGGTGAAGCCCTGGTGTGGGCTTCTTGACCTCACAGGGCTCCAGGCCTCTCCCCTCTGGCTGGCATCTGGCTGCCTTCTGCCACCAAGACCCCCAAAAAGAAAAGTAGCTTCCTCTAAAACCAGGTTATTCTTGCAAAGCCTAGTCCTGGCCCTCTGTGTAACATAAAAAGAACATCTGTCCAGTGAACAGCCAGCTTTTATGGCAGTCCCCTGTTGGCCTACTGATAAGAAATCGTGGCTGTTCCAGCGGCTGCTGCACCTGCTGCTCTTGGCGTTTCTTTCCTGCTTGTGTAGATAAAGCCCTGCAGAGCTGAGCTGCTTTCACCTCCGTCATCCCAACTTTGAAGCCCTCTGGAGGCTTTAACAACATCTTGCCAGCCTTATCCTAGAGAGGACAGCCCGTTCTTGCTAGGTGGGAAAGCTGAAGCTGAACTCAGGAATTCTCTTCAGGGCTGCCCATAGGAGGTCTCATCTTTTCCAGCAAAGTAAAGAAATTTGAAGGAAGAATGGATTTAAGTAATTGCCTCTAAGCAGTCTTCTTTCTCTCCTCCCTCCCTCTAAAAAAATCATGGGATCATGTAATTTTGTAGCATAAATCATGGCAATAATAGTTGGAAGACAAGGTAAGATTTCTGGAAATCTGGCAACTACACAGGTGACTCAAAATTTTAAAAAAAATGACCACGCTAATCTCTAACTCCACACCCACCCTTGCCTTTTCCCAGGCAGCTTCCTGGCTTAGTGCAGGGTTCCCAACCTGCAGCAGGTGTCAGCACTCCGAGAGGGCTTGCTAAAATCCAGACGGCTAGGCTTACCCTGGAGGTTCTGGTTCAATGGGTCAGTGAGGGAGGCTAGGAATTCAAATTTCTTTTTCTTTTTTTTCTTTTTTGAGACAGAGTCTCGCTCTGTCACCCAGGCTGGAGTGCAGTTGCACAATCTCGGCTCACTGGAATTTCTGCGTCCTGGTTTCAAGTGATTCTCCTGCCTCAGCCTCCCCAGTAGCTAAGATTATAGGCATGCGCCACCACACCTGGCTAATTTTTGTACTTTTAGTAGAGACAGGGTTTCACCATGTTGGCCAGACCGGTGGTCTTCAACTCCTGATCTCATGATCCGCTCTCCTCGGCCTCCCAAAGTGCTGGGATTACAGGTGTGAGCTACCACGCAGGGAGGGACCCAAGAGTTCGAATTTCTAACAAGTCCCCAGGGGCTACTGCTGCTGCTGCCCCCACAGGTCCTGAAACTACACTTTGGGAACCATTGGTTTAAGCTTTATGGAAAGTATAAGAGCTTTGAAGAACGGCAGGCTTGGGTTTCAGTCCTAAATCCATAGCTTGCATACCAGCTGTGTGACTCGGGGCATATGACTGGACATCTCTTAATTGGTTTCTTCATTCTTAAAATGGAGAAAATAATATCTACTGGATGGAGTTCATTGATTCTACAAATCCTGCAGCATCGGGCCCTGAGCTAGGTGGTGGGGTCATGCCAATGCATGACACAGTCTTTGATGTCAAGGATCTCTGGGTGGTTATGAAGATTAAAGAGATAAAATTTGCAAAATTCAAGGACCATGAGAGATGCCCAATAAACATTAATTTTATTTCCCTCAAGGAGGTAACATGAGTCTGCTTTCCTTCTTCTTCTTTTTTTTTTTTTTTCATTTTTTTGACCTAAGAAATAATTCTCAAATTTTACAGCATGGATCAAAGAGCCATGCTTCTCCCCTTGTCTAGAGGAAAATTTGAGGTATAGGTACTGTTTTGAGTTCAACTGTGTCCTTCAAAAATTCAAACTGAGTACCCCCAGCACCTCAGCATGCAAGCTGATTTGGAAATGGGGTCTTTCTGGATGTATTCAAATTTAATCCACTATAACCAGGGTCCTCATAAAAAGGGGGAAATTTGGGCAGAGACGAACACACAGGGAAAATACCGTGTGGGAGTTGGAGTTATTTACTTCAGGTTTTCTAAGGTTAAAAAAAAAAAATGAAAAAAGAAAAGAGAGTTGGAGTTATGCTGCCACAAACCAAGGAATGCCAAGGATTGCTGGCTGTTACCCAAAGCCAGGGCAGGAGCACAGGCCAGATCCTCCCTCACAGTTTGCAAAGGACACAGCCTTGCCAACGCCTTGATTTCGGGCTTCTGGCATCCAGAACTGTGCGACTACAAATTTCTGTTGTTTAAAGCCACCCAGTTGGCTGCACTTTGTTACAGCAGCCCTAAAAGACGAATGCAGGCACTGTGAGGTAGAACGCCCCTCACCAACAGGGCACATTAAGGAGAGGTGAAGGAGGACTTCTAGATTTTATTCCACACATCTCTTTATTGTGCTTGTGATTATAGAAAATTAATTGGCTGGGCGCAGTGGCTCATGCCTGTAATCCCAGCACTTTGGGAGGCTCAGGCGGGTGGATCACCTGAGGTAGGGAGTTTGGGACCAGCCTGACCAACATGGAGAAACCCCCATCTTTACTAAAAATACAAAAAGTCGAGTGTGATGGTGCATGCCTGTAGTCCCAGCTACTCAGGAAGCTGAGGCAGGAGAATTGCTTGAACCCAGGAGGCAGAGGTTGTAGCGAGTGGAGATCTTGCCACTGCACTCCAACCTGGGCGACAGAGCAAGACTCCGTCTCCCCCCGGAAAAAAAAAACTAATTGTAGGTATAATTACTGCTAAATACCCTGAAAAGAATGAACTCCTATTCCTCTAGATATTTAAACCTCTCAGTTAGCAACAGCCCCTGACTGTGCGTCCATCTATCAGGGAATTCTTTTTTTTTTTTTTTTTTTTTTTGCGACGGAGTTTCGCTGTTTTTACCCAGGCTGGAGTGCAATGGCGCGATCTCGGCTCACCGCAACCTCCGCCTCCTGGGTTCAGGCAATTCTCCTGCCTCAGCCTCCTGAGTAGCTGGGATTACAGGCACGCGCCACCATGCCCAGCTAATTTTTTGTATTTTTAGTGGAGACGGGGTTTCACCATGTTGACCAGGATGGTCTCGATCGCTTGACCTCGTGATCCACCCGCCTCGGCCTCCCAAAGTGCTGGGATTACAGGCGTGAGCCACCGCGCCCGGCCAGGGAATTCTTTAAAACAGCCATGGAGCGTCTGTTGCAGGCAAAGTACATGTAGACGTTTAAGTCACAGAGAAACGTTGAGTCAAACAATTTATCATCTAACTGGGATGAGGAGAACTGAACAGTAACAAGATAGTTTGTGATCTTTGCCCTGTGACTATTGTGGAGGAGGGAGCCTCCACCTGCCAGAAGGATTGGGAAAAGGCGCTTCACGAAGGACTGGGAAAAGGCGCTTCAGCCGGGACTGGTGAATTGGAGGGGTGAAGGGGACCAGCCAAGGCATTCTGCGGGGTAGGGGAGCAAGTATAATGCTCTCTTTTGATGCTTTTACTTAGATTTTCATTTGCAAACCCATGTCACTCTGGAGGGGTAAGTGGAAAAGGCAAGGTGATAATTTTGAAAAATACTTGATTATTGGCCAGGCACAGTGGCTCACACTTGTAAGCCCTGCACTTTGGGAGGCCGAGGCAGGTGGATCACGAGGTCAGGAGTTTGAGATCAGCCTGGTCAATATGTGAAATCCTGTCTCTACTAAAAATACAAAAATTAGCCAGGAATGGTGGTGCGTGCCTGTAGTCCCAGCTACTCGGGAGGCTGAGGCAGGAGAATCACTTGAACCTGGGAGGTAGAGGTTGCAGTGAGCTGAGATCACGCCATTGTACTCCAGCTTGGGTGACAGAGTAAGACTTCATCTCAAAAATGAATAGAAAAGAAAAGAAAAGAAAGATAAGAAAAAATTTGATTATTTATTTATTTTGAGATGGTGTCTCACTCTGTTGCCCAGGCTGGAGTGTAGTGGTCCAATCTCGGCTCACTGCAACCTCCACCTTCTGGGTTCAAGTGATTCTCCTGCTTCAGGCCCCCAAGTAACTGGGACTACAGGCATGCACCACCATGCCCAGCTAATTTTTGTATTTTTAGTAGAGATGGGGTTTCTCCATGTTGGCCAGGCTGGCCTCTAACTCCTTACCTCAGATGATCTTCTGGCCTCAGCCTCCCAAAGTGCTGAGATTACAGGTGTGAACCACCATGCCCAGCCTATAATTCTAAGAAAATTATTCAAGAATGAGATCAAAAAGTCTATTTGGCTTCTCCAGCTTGGAGCGCTCAGATATCACAGGTGTGTCCACAGCTGATAAGATCCCTTTGTGAGGCATAGATAAAATGTCAAACACGGTATGAGAAACTGTTTCTATCATCTCCTCCGTCCTCACCAGCAGCCGCAGCAGCAGGTTATAGCTTCCTGATTTCCTAATTTTCCCATGAAGGAACATTTTCTCCCATGGGTCAGAGCCAAATGAGGAACACAATGGCAGTGTCAGCTCCTGCCCAGGGTGGTGAAATGCTGCTTCAGCCTTCTCCCCATAGTCCCAGCTCTGAGTGTCCTCCTAAAAAATCTTTGCCCTAAGAGGTATTAAATTTGTTTCAAAACTAAATTTAAAACAATTTTAAATAGATAATTCATCCACTCAGTAATCAATTTAAAAAGTATAAGGGGATACAGAGTGAATAGTAAGTGTCCCTCCTACCCCTGTCCTGGCCCCCTAGTTCTCCTCCTAGGAAGTAGCCCCTGTTGCCTTTGAACTTGCTCCTAAAGTAACTTTGTGGCCAGACGTGGTGGCTCATACCTGTAATCCCAGCGCTTTGGGAGGCCGAGGTGGGTGGATCACTTGAGCCCAGAAGTTAGAGACCAGCCTGGGTAACATGGCAGTACCTCGTCTCTACTGAAAATACAAAAATGAGCTAAGCGTGGTGGCGCCGCCTGTAGTCTCAGCCACTTGGGGAGTTGAGGTGGGAGGGTTGCTTGAGCCATGGCTGCCAGGAGTCATGATCATGCCACTGCACTCCAGCCTGGGTGACACAGCGAGACCTCGTCTCAATAGAATAAATAAAATAAAAAAGTTAGTTTGTATTGAACAAGCACTCCTGAGGCACGCTATAGACACTGGGGACACACAGAGACATTATAGCAGCCTTGACCACAGGCTTCTCTCTCTGGGACAACAAGACCAGAGACAGGAGAATGCTCATGGGACAGTGTACTAGTCATAAAATCAAAGTGTAATACACAAAGAATGACAGGTTCCTTTAAATTAGCTTTAATTATTTAGATTGGGATTAGAGGAGTTGAATTTTCAGCCAGATATTGATATGAATTGGAGGTTAAGAAAAAAAGAAGCTAGGGAGCATTCAAGAAATCACTTTTAAAAATTTCTGAAGAGCATTATTTCTCATCTGTGATATCTGCCACTTTCTATCTGATATTATGTTTACGTGTATATTTATAGCATTTCTTTTTTCCTGTTTTTGAGACAGGGTCTCACTCTGTCATCCAGGCTGGAGTGCAGTGGCATGATCTTGGCTCACTGCAACCTCTGCCTCCTGGGCTCAAGCCATCCTCCCACCTTGCCCTTCCAAGTGGCTGGGACCACAGATGTATGCCACCACTCCTGGCTAATTTTTGTAATTTTTATAGAGTTGGGCTTTCGCCATGTTGCCCAGGCTGGTCTCGAACTCCTGAGCTCAAAAGATCCACCTGCCTCAGCCTCTCAAAGTGTTGGGATTACAGGCATGAGCCACCATACCCAGCTATATATTCATAGCATTCTTATTTTGTAGTATACATCATTTATTTATTTATTCATTTATTTATTTTACAACTGCGTTAACTGATGTGGTATATATCGTATAGGATAGTGTCTTGTAAACTGTTATGTGAATAGCACTCCCTGGGGTTATAGAATGCACAGCCTGTACATCTGTACACATTGGCTCTCTATATGCCATGACTGTCCTGTCTTGTATCCCCTCACCATATACTTACTGAATATTTTACTTTCAGGTAAAGTGGGCAGCATCACAAACCATTATGGCTAGGGCACAGGGTTGGAATATAGAGAGGAAAAGCTGGAGAGATAAGCAGAGGCTGGAGAGTGAAGGCCCTGGTAAACCTTGCAGGAGTCCAGCCTTGCTCAGGAGGGCAGCTGTGGGGCAGTGATACAACCCGACTTGCATTTCAGGTGGATCACTCTGGCTGTAGCCTAGAGAATGCATTGGAGGGGAAAGGGGAGCAAAGCACCGGAAACCAGTAAGGAGGCTCCTCTGGGTGAGAAATGACTGTGTTTTGACTTCATCAGTAGTAGTGTGCATGGGGAGAGGTGGACTGACTCGAGATGTTTCAGAGGTAGAAAATAGGTAGATCTCAGGATTGTATGTACACAAGGGCACAGCTCCTAGCTTGAGGAGGTGCTGAATGTAGCAGTTTCATTCTCAGAGCAAAAGGACAATGCTGAAACTGGTATTTTATTTTTTTTAAGTGCTCAGAATTTGTGAAATATTTTAAAGAAATAAGTGAAACCAAATACTTAAATGCTTCAAATGTGTTTTATTTTATTTATTTATTTATTTATTTATTTATTTATTTATTTATTTATTTATTTTTCTGAGATAGAGTCTCTCTCTGTCACTCAGGCTGGAGCGCAGTAGCACGATCTCGGCTCACTGCAACCTCCACCTCCCGGGTTCAAGTGATTCTTCTGCCTCAGCCTCCCGAGTAGCTGAAATTACAGCCATGCACTACCACATTCGTCTAATTTTTGTATTTTTAGTAGAGATGAGTTTCATCATGTTGGCCAGGCTGGTCTCAAACTCCTGAACTCAGGCGATCTGCCTGCCTCGGCCTCCCTAAGTGCTAGGATTACAGGTGTAAACCACCATGCCCGGCCAAATGCATTTTATTTATTTTTATTTTTTTAATTTTTATTTTATTTATTTATTTATTGAGACAGAGTTTGCTCTTGTTGCCCAGGCTGGAGTGCAGTGGCACAATTTTGGCTCACTGAAACCTCTACCTCTCGGGTTCAAGCAATTCTCCTGCCTCAGCCTCTCGAGTAGCTGGGATTACAGGCATGCACCACCATACCTGGCTATTTTTTGTATTTTTAGTAGAGACGGGGTTTCTCCACTTTGGTCAGGCTGATTTCAAACTCTCGACCTCAGGTGATCTGCCCGCCTCAGCCTCCCAAAATGCTGGGATTACAGGTGTGAGCCACAGTGCCCAGCCATGCATTTTATGTATTATGAAACATCAAGTAAAATGTACAATAATAAAAATATAAACATTGCTTATTATTATTCTAATATAAGTTGTTAGCAGATAAAATTAATGAAAATACTATTTTTAAAACCCTGAAGAGCCCGTATTGCCACTACAAAGTGGCTGATGTTACCTTTCAATTAGATATGGAATGCAGGTGGGGAGAGCAGCTGAGCACTATATTTTATTTTATTTTTGAGATGGAGTCTTGCTCTGTCACCTGGGCTGGAGTGCAATGGCACAATCATGGCTCACTGTAGCCTTGACATCCCCGGTTCAAATGATCCTCCTACCTCAGCCTCTCAAGTAGCTGGGACCACAGGACTGCACCACCACACCGGGCTAATTTTTTTTTTTCTTTCTAGAAATGGGGTTTTGCCATGTTGCCCAGAATGGTCTTGAACTCCTGGGCTTAAGTGATCCTTCTGCCTTGCCTCTCAAAGTGCTTGGATTATAGGCATGAGCCAGTGTGTCTGGCCTATTTTATTTTCTTTGACATTCAGAATACATGCTAGAGAGAACTATATTTAAAATGCTGGATCTGAGGTGCTTGTGGAATGCCTCCATAAGCAGTCAAGGGTAAGAATTTGGGAATATATAAACTGGGCCAATATGTCAAAACTTAGATTTTGCCATATTGCCAGGCTGGTCTCAAGATGTAAACTGGGAATCATAAGGCCATAAAGACAACTGAAACTATGAAAATGGCTGTGTGTGAGAGAGTTGATTGAATTCTGGCACTCTGAAGAAAGAAAAAAAGAAAAATTAAAAGAAAAAGCAAAAAACAAACAAAAAAGAGAGTCGAGCTGAGATTTAGAAAAGCCTGACTTTAATTGAACTAGAAGATATATAGGTAGAGACTGAAGAACAGAGCAAGTCAGAGAAAGCCATGACATTAGGAGTAAATGCATACTGTCAGTGGTGTGCTGGTAACTGTTTAACAACTGGCTCTCTAGGGAGGTGAAGGGAAGCCCCGGTCTATAGTGTTTGCTGAATTCCATGGTGTAAATACTCCCATCACAGTCAATCTCAAGTTATCAGTGGTACTGAGCGTGGAGCTGGGAAGAGGTGAGTACAGTCAGAGCTTGTGATCTCATACAAGTGTACGCTGGTCCACAGCTGGGCACAGTCCTGATGGAAAGAGAGGATTCTGGCAGGGAGATGTGGGGGACATGCTTCGAAGATAACATACACCACATAAAGACAGATAATAGCAAGTGTGGGTGAAGATGTGGAGAAACTGGAACCTTCATACATTGCTTGTGGGAATAGAAAATGATATCGCTGTTATGGAACACAGTTTGGCAGTTCCTCACGAAGTTAAACATGGAGTTACCATATGACCTGGCAATTCTACTCTAAGTTAATGTTCTCAAGAGAATTGAGAACATATATTCATACACAAACTTGTACATTATTATTCTAGCAGCATTATTCATAATAGCCAAAGAGTAGAAATTAGCCAAAGAGTAGAAATAACCCAAATGTCCATCAACTGATGAATGGGTGAAATAAAATGTGGTATATCCATACAATGGAATTTTTTTTTTTTTTTTTTTTTTTTTTTTTTTTTTTTTAGTGCGGTGGTGTGACTCAGCTCACTGCAACCTTTGCCTCCCAGGTTCAAGAAATTCTCCTGCCTCAGCCTTCTGAGTAGCTGGTATTACAGGCATGCTCCACCATGCCCTGCTAACTTTTGTATTTTTAGTAGAGATAGGCTTTTGCCATATTGGCCAGACTGCTCTTAAACTCTTGGCCTCAAGAGATCCACCTGCCTTGGCCCCCCAGAGTGCTAGAATTATAGGCATGAGCCACCATGCCTGGCCCATACAATGGACTATTATTCAGCCACAAAAAGGAATTAAGTACTGATCATGCTACAGTATGTACAACTTACTGCTTGAAAGCATTATGATAAGTAAAGGAAGCCAGACAGAACAGACTGTGTATTGTATGATTGTGTTTATATGAAGTGTCCAAAACCGGTAAATACATAGAGTCAGAAAATAGATTCACAGTTGCCAGGGGGTGGGGAAGGTAAAATGGAAAGTGACTGCTGATGAATATGAAATATGAAAATAATTTAAGAATATGAAAATATTCTGGGATGAGATAGTGGTGATGCTTGCACAATCTTGTGAATATACTAAAACCTCCTAACTTGTATAATTTAAATTTGAATTTTAGAGTACATGATTTATATCTCAATTTTTAAAAAAATGGTAAAGTGAGGTTCAGCTGCCTGTAAAGTTTGAACCTTTTTTTTTTTTTTTGAGACAGGGTCTCACTTTGTCACACAGGCTGGAGTCCAGTGGGACAAACACTGCTCAGTGCAGCCTTGACCTCCCAGGCTCAAGCAGTTCTTCTGCCTCAGCCCCCCAAGTAGCTGGGACTACAGATGTATGCCACCATGCCCAGCTAATTTTTGTAGAGACAAGGTTTCACCATGTTGCCTGGGCTGGTCTTGGACTCCCAGGCTCAGGCAATCCACCCACCTCAGCTTCCCGAAGTGCTGGGATTATAGGTGTGAGCCACTGCTCTTGGCCTCTAGTTTGAACTTAATCTTAAGGGATATTGGGTGCCAATATTTTTGGAGAGGGAAGGTGAATTATCTAAAATTATGTTTTAAGAAGTGATAAGGGTAGATTGAAGAGTCTGAAGCCCAAACTTTGACTTTTTGATCTAATTCTTGAATAATTTTCTTAGAAATAGAATTCTAGGCCGGGCATGGTGGCAGGTGCCTGTAATCCCAACTACTAGGGAAGCTGAGGCAGAAGAATCACTTGAACCCGGGAAGTGGAGGTTGCAGTGAGCTGAGATCATGCCGCTGCACTCCAGCCTGGGCAACAAGAGCGAAAGTCCATCTCAAAAAAAAAAAATCACCCAGTCTTAGGTAATTAGTTGTAGCAGCACAAGCAGACTAAGACAATATTTATTGAAATTTAAACCTGGGTGCAGAGGCTCATGCCTATAATCTCAGCACTTTGGGAGCCCAAGGCAGGCGGATCACCTAAGGTCAGGCATTTGAGATCAGCCTGGCCAACACGGGGAAACCCTGTCTCTACTAAAAAATACAAAAATTAGCTGGACGTTGTAGTCTGCACCTGTAGTCCCAGCTACTTGGGAGACTGAGGCAGGAGAATCGCTTGATCCCAGGAGGCAGAGGTTGCAGTTAGTCAAGATTACACCACTGCACTCAAACCTGGGCGACAGAGCAAGAAACTCTGTCTCAAAAAAAAAAAAAAAAAGAAAGAAAGAAAAGAAAAAGAAATTTAAAACTCAGGGTCTAGGTTCACTTGCAGATTTGAAAGAGATGACTAGATAATGAAGTAGATGACTATAAAGAAAACATGACTCAATGCAGCATAAAGAGAGATACAGAGCTGAGACTATAGTAGCTGGGACTACAGACATGTGCCACCACACCTGGCTAATTTTTGTACTTGTACAGACAAAAGAGAGAATAGAATGAGAAATAGAATAGAAATAGAGAATAGAGTGAGATGGTCCAACTTACATCTAATGGGATTTCCGAAGGGAGAAAGAATAGCAAAAGCAGGAAAAAAGGCAATATTCAAAGAGAATATGTCTAAGAATTTCAGAATTAATAAAAGATACGAATCTCAGGCCGGCACAGTGGCTCACACCTGTAATCCCAGCGCTGTGGGAGGCCGAGGCAGGTGAAGTGCTTGCGCTCAGGAGTTCGAGACCAGCCTGGACAACATGGCAAATCCCCATTTCTACTACACACACACACACACACACACACACACACACACACTAGCCAGGCATGGGGGTGCATGCCTGTAGTCCCAGCTACTCAGGAGGCTGAGATGGAAGAATCACCTGAGCCCAGGGAGGTCAAGGCTGCAGTGAGCCGAAACGGAATCACTGCGCTCCAGCCTGGGTAATCAGACTGAGACTCTGTCTCAATTTTTGAAAAAAATGATACAAATCTCAGACTCAAAAATTAAGAATTCCAGGCCAGGGAGAAAAAGATAAAATCCGTATCTAAATATATATCAGTGTGGAAGCTGTGTGGCTCTTCAGGACTTAGCCTTGGCAGTCACTTAGTGTCAAGTCCACTGTATTTTGCCTATCGGTCTAAGAAGTCACAAGCCTGCCCAGATTTGAGGAGGCTGGAGAGTGTGGGAATGGAGCCCACTTTTGTTTTTTTCTCTTGCTTTTTCTCTTTTGAGAACCCACTTTTCTAAGAGAGAAATGCAAAAGAATTTCAGCCACACTAGGTGAGATAGCAATTGTCAACACAAATGCAAAAGCAGGCACTGTGACCTTGTGGCAGAAGTCCCTTGAGGGAAGGTAGTCATGAAGATGAACTTAGATATGTCTAAACTAATATTTATTATTACTATTATTTTAGAGATGGGAGCCTCACTCTGTCCTCCAGGCTGGAGTGCAGTGGTGGAATCTTGGCTCACTGCAACCTCCGCCTCCCTGGTTCAAGCGATTCTCTTGCCTCAGTCTCCTGAGTAGCTGGGATTACAGGCACCTGACACCATGCCTGGCTAATTTTTATACTTTCAGTAGAGACGACGTTTCACCATGTTGTCCAGGCTGGTCTCAAACTCCTGACCTCAGGTGATCCACCTGCCTCGGCCTCCCAAAGTGCTGGCGTCACAGGCATGAGCCACCTTGGCCAGCCAAGTCTATTAATTTAAAAAATTATTTTAGAGAATATTATTTTGAGAGCTCGTGAGAACCCATATGGGAACCCTCAGGGGTCTAAGGATTCCATTTGGAGAAACAGTGTTACGGGAGATGGGTATTACAAAATACCCAATTACAGAAGTTACAGAACTACCCAGTTACAGAAGCCCTGTCTGTTGAGCTGGTTCTCCAGGATAGAATTCTGTCCTCCGGGTTCTCTCCATCAGGCAGCTACCATATCCAAACAAGCGGTGTCCTTGGAGAGTTTTGCATAGGTCACCATATAGATGGCCTGGTCCTGACATGTATGGTTAAAAGCTCAGGTGAAAACATTTAATAGAACATTTTGATCTCATTAAAAAGTAATAGAAGCACATCTTTAGAATATAATCTCATAAAGCCCTGCCTAGTAGACAGATGTGCGTACTATATTCTCTCCTATCAGAAGGAGATTGGAATTTATAAAGGGACATTTTGTTTCTTGGTAACAAAGCCATTTCAATCCTAGGGATATTTAAAACCAGTACGGAAAAACCCTCTGCACCTGAGGGACTGGCCGCAGTTACAGATTGTCATAAATGTCAGCGACCAGCCTATCTCTTGGAGAGATTACTTCCGGGGAGTTGCTGGGGGAGAAAGAGTGGAAAAAGGACAGGTGTTGCTCCATATGTATGAGAAGACCGGGATTAGAGAAGACGGTGCGTCGGGCAGGCGGTAAACAAGACGGGGGAAACTGAGGAGCGTCTAACTGCTGAGGATTATCACGGCAAGGCCAGAAATGTCAGTGGGGCTCCTTTCTCTCAGCCTTGCTGCCGGCGGGAGGAGAGAACACCTGGCGCTCCCTCGTAAGCCCTCTTCAGGCAGGGTCAGAGCAATAGCTGATTTTTTTTTTTAACGAGTTTACAAAGAGCTTTCCCAAACATAATCCCCTAATCATCCAGAGAGATCAGTGTTCCTCAGTTTTGCCAAGGAGAACTACTGAACTATTTAATCATCTTAGCAGGGTGTTACTATCCCTGTTTTACAGACAAGGGAGATTGAATGCCTGGCCATGGTCATGCAGTATGGGGTGGAAGGACAAAAGCAGGGTCTAGACCTTTGGCTGTAATCCCAGCATCCGCACAGCTCCCGAGCTGTTCTAGGGCCACACCCTGTCCCACCATTCAGTAATCCAACAAATACTTAGTGAAAACTACTATGTCAGGCGCTGTTCTGGGTGTCTGGGGTACGTCCATGTACAAAAACAAAGATCTGTGTTCTGATGGCACTTACAGTTGATCTGGAACGGGGACAAGGGTAGAAATAGACAATAAATACAGCAAATAGTAAAGGTATAAAGTGTGTGTTTGAAGGTGGTAAGTGCTATGGAAAATAATTCAAAGTCGTTCCAGATTTGAAGGATCAATGGATTGTTGAGACGTGGGAGCCAATTGCAATTGTAAACAGGGAGGTCGAGGCAGAAGGGATAATATTGGCAATCCTTCAGCAGGTTTTTTTTTTTTGAGAAGGGGTCTTGCTCTGTCACCCAGGCTGGAGTGCAATGGTGTGATCTCAACTCACTGCAATCTCTTCTTCCTGGGTTCAAGCG
Organism: Aotus nancymaae; assembly: GCF_030222135.1. Lineage (NCBI taxonomy): Eukaryota > Metazoa > Chordata > Mammalia > Primates > Aotidae > Aotus > Aotus nancymaae. The sequence continues at coordinate 66,025,109 of NW_026988418.1, read as the reverse complement.
ATCCTCCTGCCTCACCCCTTCAAGTAGCTGGGATTACAGGTGCCCTCCAACACGCCCGGCTAATTTTTGTATTTTCAGTAGAGATGGGGGTTTCACTGTGTTGTCCAGGCTGGTCTCAAACTCCTGACCTCAGGTGATCTGCCCACCTCAGCCTCCCAAAGTGCTGGGATTACAGGAGTGAGCCACCACGTCCTGCAGCTTTTGTGAGGGCTGAGGGGAAGAAGATGCAGGTACAATGCTGGGCCCCAAGCCTGGCGCATGGGTGCTTAGAGATGCTCACTAGGGTGGCTGTTATTACCGCTAGCAGTCCTGCCTCCCTCACTGGACTGGTCAATGTCTTCCAAGAACCCTCACGCCAAGGTTCTGCCCAAAATAGACAGGCAGCTTAAGTTACACACAAACTGGGCAACAGGGTCAAGGTCCTGCCTGGCTTAGAGCAGAGTGGCACAAACTGCCCCAGGTCAGTGTGGTGGCCACTTTCTGCTTTGTGTGATGGGTCTATGGCCAAGCAGGCAGCGCAGGCCCTGCCTGGGGGTGCTGTCTCTACTGTTTTGATCAAAGTAGAAGCTGGAAAGCCAGAGTAGAATAGAGCAATGCTGAAAGAAAGGGCAGTGTAAGGCCAGGGTTCCCCCAGACTCCTTTAGACTGCGAGCCCCGTGCCCCACACCGTATTGCTAGGCGATGGTTCAGGGACTGAGGACATCCAGCAGAGCCGGCAGGACTGGGGTCCGTGACTGAGGACATCCAGCAGAGCCGGCAGGACTGGGGTCCGTGACTGAGGACATCCAGCAGAGCCGGCAGGACTGGGGTCCGTGACTGAGGACGGCCAGCAGAGCCGGCAGGACTGGGGTCCGTGACTGAGGACGGCCAGCAGAGCCGGCAGGACTGGGGTCCGTGACTGAGGACGGCCAGCAGAGCCGGCAGGACTGGGGTCCGTGACTGAGGACATCCAGCAGAGCCGGCAGGACTGGGGTCCGTGACTGAGGACATCCAGCAGAGCCGGCAGGACTGGGGTCCGTGACTGAGGACGGCCAGCAACGCCGGCAGGACTGGGGTCTGTTTGCTTCTTCCACTGCTGTTGGGGCTGCTGCTTGCTCTGGGGGAGGGAAGGTCTTACTTGTAGGTAGAGGAAACAACTAACTGCGAGGGATGAATAAAAGGAAGCCAGAAAGGCACCCTTGACCCTCTGCATCTGCCTGGGTGCCTGCAGTTTCACCTCTAGCCACTCATTCAAGCAAAGATTCTGGCATCTTAACGTTTTCGGTGTGTGAAATTTTTGGTTCAAACAAAATTTTAACTTAGAAGTATGAACAAGAAAAAAATATTTTAAAATGTTGCTCCATTAACGGGGGACTCTCTAGTTCCGCCTTTTAAGGAGCTGGCTGTCTTCTAAACCCCTAGACTCTGGAGCATAATTTAAAAATCGCTGAGTTAAAGCATTTCAGCCACCCTGTTAAAAAGTAAACAGCTTGGTTCGGTAAAATATTAAGCTACTTTAAAATTGCTAATACATTATGGCAGGTGGTGACGTTTTCCTGTGTAGGAGGAGGGGAGGCTAATAGACTCCTTAGAGGATTTGAAGTAATACAATGGACCCACTGCCCAGAAAAATGCACATACCTGAATTCTGCCTCTGGCTGTATATGGGAAATGGTCCATGGACCATAGGTTAAGGACTCCTGTCTTGTGGGAGATTTGTTTATGTGATTTATTTTCTAATTGGATTAATATTTAAGGCTTGGGGCACAGAAGAGTGAGTTTTGAAAAAGAGAGGAAGGAGAAGAAGAGCTAGAGAATCAGGATCTTGCTGGTAGAGCCCAGGAATGCATTTTTAACATAATCTCCAGGCAGTTCTGATCAGACAACTGTAGGCCCCAGAGGTCTAGAGCTGGTGCACCCAGGCCCTACTGAGTCAGCAGTCCTAAGGGAGGAGGGAGAGAGACTGGAAGGAGCACAGCAGCCGGAGAACAATGGGAAATATCCTCTCCCCCTCAGCCCTCCTGGTCACAATGGGAGGTCGAGGTCGCAATGCCCCTGAGCTTCAAGCAGTCCGTCCACCCAAAGCTTGAGCAGAGGCACCCTGAAACAAACAGTGCAAAAACCAGGAGTTCACAAAACACCCACCGGGGCTGGGCCTGATAGAAAGTCTCCTCTGAGGGACTCCTGTTCCCAATTCTGACATTTCTCCATGTTCCTATGCTAAGCGGAATTCATTGGTACTTCCCAGCAAAGGGCTAGTCTCTCCTTAACAGGGGACTTTTAGAGTTGCTGGAAGTAACACAGGGCTTCCATTAATTTGGGGTTGATTAATGGAATCTGCTCTGGTCAGGGTCAGGTACTTTCCAAGCAAAGATGCATTTGCAACTGAGTCAACAACTCCCTACTGACCCTGCTACACCCAGCTCCACGGGATTTGCCTGGCCTACCCCGCCCTCCTTGTTTTTTGTTTTTTTGTTTTTTTTTTTTTTTGAGGCAGTGTCTCACTTTGCCACCCAGGCTGGAGTGCAGCGGCGTGATCACGGCTCACTGCAGCCTCCATCTCCCAGGCTCAATGCATCCTCCCATCTCAGCCTCTTCAGTAGCGGGGACTACAGGCATGTGCCACTACACCTGGCTAATTTTTGTATTTTTTTGTAGAGCAGGGTTTCACCATGATGCCCAGGCTGGTCTTGAATTCCGGGCCTCAAGCAATCTTCCTGCCTTGGCCTCCCAAAGTGTGGAGATTACAGGCATGAGCCACTTGTTCCCAGCCCCTAATTTTGACATTCTCCCCAAAGAATCTGCTTTTTAGGGACTGTGAGAGGAGAAGAGAAACTTCTCTTCTGAAAGCAGATGCTTTGGGAACAGCGGAAGAAGTGGCCTTCCCCAGACCCCGAGGCCATCCAGTCTCAAGTTGGCTTCAGTTAAAACCCAGGTTTACTTAAGAACCTGTTTCTTGACACAGATCCTGTCCTAGCCAAGACAAACCCAAGTCACGTTGATCTTCTGCTTCCTTGCCCGCTTGTGACTTTCCACAACAGTGGTTTTAAGACTTAGAACATGAGACACTTGCTTGGCTCTGTCTATTCTCTCTGGGAGGTAGGAGTGGCAGGGAAATTGCTCCCTTTTCCCTAGCAGTCTGTGGGTATTCTTAGCCCTGTTAATGTTTTACTCAAATATAGCCATTTATCAAAATTGTACAGTTAATATTTGTTCATTTCAATGTATGTAAATTTTACCTTTTGGAAAAGGACCATGAGGCTGGCACAGTGGCTCCAACCTGAATCCCAGCACTTTGGGAGGCCAAGGCGGGATCACTTTGAGCTCAGGAGTTCAAGACCAGCCTAGGCAACATGGCGAAACCTCATTTCCATTAGAAATAAAAAATAAAAATGAGCCGGGCATGGTGGCACAAGCCTGTAATCCCGGCTATTCAGGAGGCTGAGGTGAAAGGATGGCCTGAGCCAGGAGTTCAAGGCTGCAGTTGCAGTGAGCTGAGATCACACCACTGCACTGCAGCATGGGTGACAGAGTGAGACCCTGTCTCAGAAAAAAAAAACATCATGAAAAATGACAATCTTGTGTGGGGAGGAGCAGGTGGAGGCAGATGCAATGGGGTAAAGGTAGATAAAGAATGGCAGAAACTGGTAAGTGTTGAAGCTGGCTGATGAGACAGGAGGCTCATTGCACCATTTTGTTTTTTAAAATATATATTTGAAATAGTATATTTCAAATTTGCCATAGTAAGTTTTTTAAATTCACCATACCAAAAAGTAAAAGTGGGAGAAAAGACTTAGGGATGTCTGTTTTCTCTTAGAAATCTCCCTTCTTCATCAAGAATCTCAAAGAAATCCATACTCTTTAACCTAGTAATTCCACTTCTGGGAATTTATCCAAAGGAAATAATTAGAGATACAAAGAAAGTGTCATTACAATGTTATTTAAAATAAAGAAAAATGGGACCCAATTCCAGGTCCAACAATAGGGGAATGGTGCAAGAAACTGATGCAACCATGAAGGACATGGGAAAGTGCTCTTGACCTAGAATTAAATGGAAAAAAAACAGAATACAAAACTATATACCATATGATCTTCATTTTGCATGTGTACATGCATGTATAGAATAAGAATCTGGAAAGAAATACAGCAAAATGTTAAAAATAGTTATCTGTTCGGTGGACTTGTGGCAGATATTTATTTTCTTTTTTAATTCTAGTCTATATTTTCATCTTTCCTGCACTTAAAATGTATTACTTTTGTAATTATTTTTAACTAGATGTGCTATTTTCAAAGAAAAGGGAAAAAAGATGGAAGAAATGACAGATTTCCATGTCCCTCATGTCCCCTGAGGACCTTTGCAGGCTGGGGAGTGCCCATGTTAATCCCTGGAGACCCCATTTGAAGGGCTTTCCAGCTAGTCTGGGCATCTGTTACAGGCATGGTTGGTCAGCTGGGCTGGAGAAGCTCCCTGGCAGGAAGAAGAAGGCTGGTAGAATGGTAGATTTCACTGCCACCCAGTCACCTTGTGCTTCTCCCTTGGAGAGTTCTGTCTTCTTTTTTTCCTGTCCTGTCTTCTGTTTCTTTTTTTTGTCTGCGACAGAGTCTCACTCTGCCACCCAGGTTGACATGCAGTGCCACAATCTCAACTCACTGCAACCTCCCTCTCCCAAGTTCAAGAGATTCTCCTGCTTCAGCCTCGTGAGTACCTGGGATTACAGGTGTGTCCCACCACACCCAGCCAATTTTTTTTTTTTTTTTAGTACAGACGGGGTTTCACTGTGTTAGCCAGGATGGTCTCTATCTCCTGACTTTGTGATCTATCCACCTTGGCCTCCCAAGGTGCTGGGATTACAAGAATGAACCACAGCGCCCAGCCCATCCCTGTCTTCTTAGCTCTGCTGTTGCCAGGTTATTTTGAAGCAACTAGGCTAAAAGTCTGTGGGAACTGGCTTGTCTGTTTCAAACCACCATCACTTGGAAGAGAAACAATGTGGTTTAACGGTTAGTGTCAGATTGGAGTTAGAGATATGTTACTGTCTTTGCCACAGCCCTTAGACATCCAGACCCTGCTCTGGAGAAGTGGGGGCAAGCAACAGCATGCAGTGGCAGCTAAACCTCTTTGAGATGCGTGTTTATGGTCTGTCTCCTCTCCACCCCATCCCTGCCAGCACATATACATAAAAGCTCTAGAAATCCACAGGTTTCAAACACCACTGCTTCACCAGAACCCAGCACACATCAGGCCCTCAGTATGTGCTGGCTGAATATGGGATAAGTGAACATCATTTTCTTAGAATGTAGAAGAGCAGACATATTCCAAGTTAACAGTATCTTCTGAGTTTAAATATTTTAATTCTAAAAGAGCAGAATGTTTGAAAAAAAATCGCACTTAATATTTCTTTGCACAACTGCAATACTGTGTTTTTGAAAGTTGTTAATAGCAAACAAATAAGCATGAAGGAACCACCCCAGCCCGGGTCTGTCCAGTGAGACTGCCACGATGTGCACTCTGCCTGCTGCCTCCACTCCTCCCTCTTGGTGTTTCTGAGTTTGGCCAACCATCTGGATAATAATTAAAATATTTTTGGGTGGGTGTGGTGACTCACATTTACAATTCTAGCACTTTGTGAGGCCAAAGTGGAAGGATTGCTTGAGTCTAGGAGTTCAAGACCAGCCTTAACAACATAGCAAGACCCCATCTCTACAAAAAAAAATTTTTTTAATTAGCCAGATATGGTGGTGCACACCTGTAGTCCCAGCTACTCAGGAGGCTGAGGAGGGAGAATCTCTTGAGCTCAGGAGGTTGAGGCTACAGTGAGCTGTGATCACACCACTGCACTCCAGCCTGGACAACAGAGTAAGACACCATCTCTAAATATATATAGATTTATATTTTATAAAAATATTTTTTATTCTGGAGATATTTCTCAAATTTAGACTAACAGATCATCAGGCTTCTACCTTCTAGGGTATTCAATAGAATAACTCAGAGGTTAGGCACGTTCTCTAGGACCTGTGGTATCACCTTTTAAAAAAAATTTAAAATTGTGGCAAAGTATACATAACAAAAGTTACCAGCTTAACCATCTTTAAGTCTACAGTTCAGTGGCATGAAGTGCATTCATATTGTTGTGCTACATCGGCACCACCATCGTCATTATCCACAGAACTCTGTCTTACAAAACTGAAATGCCGTATTCATCAAACAGTAACTCCCCATCCTGCTCCCCAGCCCCTGACAGACACCATTCTTTCTGTCTCTCTGAATTTGACTACTCCGTGTCTTGTGTAAGTAGAATCATACGGTATTTGTCTTTCTGTGACTGGCTTATTTTACGTGGCATAGTTGTTACGTTTTTTATTGTGTGGATTTTGATTGGGGGCACCAAGACCAGCCCTAAGTAGAACTGGGAAGTGAGGAAGGGCCTTATCCCCAGATGCCCCACTTTCCTCCCTCAGTTCCAACCCACCTGAGGTCCCACTCAGTGGCTAAATGTCTTCTTCCCCCTCATCCCATCTCCTATTTATCTGCAGAGAGCACCTGATTGGCCTAGTGTGGGTCATGTGTCCATCCATGGCAGAGGAGGGTGGGCCACCCCACCTGACAATTCTATCAAGTCTGTATATAATATGGAGGCAATAGTTCCTCCTAGAGAGGCGCTGCTATCAGAAGAAGCGGGGTGGATACCGGGCAGTCACAAACAATAGATGTCTTTGTTGAACCTCCAACAAGGTTCAAAATGCCCTTCCACTTATCCATGGCACACACCTTTGGACTAGGCTCCCTTGGGCCTTGTTTGCAAAGTTGTGTTTTTTGTTTTTTGAAGATGGAGTCTCACTCTTTCACCCAGGCTGGAGTGTGATGGCACGGTCTTGGCTCACCGCAACCTCCACCTCCCGGGTTCAAGCTATTCTCCTACCTCAGCCTCCTGAGTAGCTGGGACTACAGGCATGCGCCACCACGCCCAGCTAATTTTTTGTATTTTTAGTAGAGACAGGGTTTCACCATGGTGGCCAGGATGGTCTCGATCTCCTGACCTCGTGATACGCCCACCTTGGCCTCCCAAAGTGCTGAGCCACTGGCGTGAGCCATTGCACCTGGCCTGTTTGCAAAGTTTTTTATGCACTTGGATTTCCTTGCAAAGTTTTTAGCAGCTTGAGAGCCATTGCTGACCCCAGATGCACTTTGTGATAGGAACCTACAACAGACTGCCCTCAAACACCAGCAGCCTTGCAAACAGACTCTGGACTCAGGTAGCCTGGGTCCAATCCTGGTTTGGCAATTCCTGGCTGTGTGGCTTTGGGCTAGTGACTTCGCCGCTCAACACCTCAATGTTCTCATCTGTAAAATGGTAAAATAATTTACCACTGGATTGTTTTGGAGATTGGGAAACTACTGTGTCAAGTGCTTGACCTACGTCGTCTTAATCATGCTCACAGAGGGCCCTATTGCACATGGGAAAAAGGCACTCCCTCTCTGGGCAGATGCAACCCCTAAATAGGGGGTACCACCTAACATGCAAGGCTTGAGCTAGATTTTACCCTCCACTCATGCCCTGAGCTAGGTAACCTTATGAATAGCCTGCATAACTGTGTACTGCAGCCCGGCCCCTCTATGATGCAGGGGTTTGTAGATCCCCATTTTTCAATGAGGCAGCTATAGCTTAGGGAAGTCGAGCACCATGTGGGAAGGGGTGGTGGGATCACTTCTAATTTGCCAATTTATTTAGGGCTCACGAAAGAGGCTGACCCAGTCCCTGGGACCCTCCTACCACCTGAATTGTGGACCACATCTGTGCCATCAGCTAATCAGCTTAAACTTTATCCATCTTCCACAGTGGATGGTAATGAAGTACAGCTCTAGCATCTAACCCATAGATTACCACCAATCTCTAGTCTCTGAACAGTTCCTTTTCTTAATTTGAGACAGGGTCTCACTCTGTCATCTGGGCTGGAATGTAGTGGCACAATCATGGCTCACTGCACTCCTGGGCTCAGACGATCCTGCCACCTTGGCCTCCTGAATATCTGGGACTACAGGCACGTGCCACCACGCCGGGTGAATTTTTTTATTTTTAGTAGAGACAGGGTTTCACCATGTTGGCCAGGCTGGTCTCAAATTCCTGACCTCAATTAATTCACCTGCCTCGACCTCCCAAAGTGTTGGGATTACAGGCATGAGCCACTGTGCCTGGCTTGTAAGTGGTGGGAAGGTAGAAGGAAGGACAGATTTCCAGCCAGGTACCATCCTGACTTGACAGTCTTATTATTTTTTTGGTCATTTCAGCAGTTCAATAGCTAGACAGTAAGGACTAAAAATATTGTGAACCTGAGTGCATTCTTCTGGAGCTTCAGTGTAACCGACAGATAAGTCAATACCAGCAAAGCATATTCCACTTTCAGGATTTTTGCTCTTCCTTCTCATGTGCCCAGGAGTGTTACATGGTTGGGCAATACTAGAGAAGGATGCACTAACTAAAGGTCTCCACCCCCTCCTTTCTAAAGCCTCCCTTTATTTCCCTGATGAACAGGCAGCACCCACTGCCTGCTGTGTCCCATTTAGCAGTATAATTTGGGTGTGCGTCATAGAATTGTGCACGGGGAGAAGAAGGAGTTGCGTGCTGGATGTATATACTGAATGTATTTATGTGCCCCTTTGCAAACCTGTACTTTATGCAGACTATATACTTTTAGACAGATCACAGAGTAAACTGAGGTACTGTCAGGGAATTGATGTGTTCACAGAACATTGAATATAATTGAGGAGTCCTGCCAGTTCTATCTTTGATGTAATTCTCTCTAAGCTTATGTCTTTTTTTTTTAATTTTTTTTGAGACAGAGTCTCGCTTTTTCGCCCAGGCTGGAGTGAAGCAGCACCATCTCAGCTCACTACAACTTCCACCCCTTCCCTGCCCCCCACCCCCAGGTTCAAGCGATTCTCTTGCCACAGCCTTCTGAGTAGCTGGGATTACAGGCACGTGCCACCATACCCAGCTAATTTTTGTATTTTTAGAAGAGACAGGGTTGCACCATGTTGGCCAGCCTGGTCTCGAACTCCTGACCTCAGATGATCCACCCACCAAAGCCTCCCAAAGTACTGGGATTACAGGTATGAGCCATCGTGCCCAGCCCTAAACTTATGTCTTGAATGGTGTAATCTCAAATTAAAGTTTAGATTTGAAAGAGGTGTATTAGAGCCAGCCACCTTGAATGACGTAAATATCCCCAAGTGGCATGAAGTAAATGAGCACATATTGAAAGGGAAATTTTCTAAGGCTTGGAACCACCATTTTCTCAGCAAACCTTCCACCTGGGTGGGACTCAGGGGACATCAAATGAAAGATGATGAAAAGTAGCTGGGCATAGTGACGCGTGCCCATAGTCCCAGCTACTCTGGAGGCTGAGATGGGAGGATCTCTTGAGCCCAGGAGTTCTGGGCTGTGGTGCGCTATGCCAATCGGCTGTGCACACTAAGTTTGGCATCAGTATGGTCATCTCCTGGAAGCGGGGGGCCACCAGGTTACCTAAGGAGGGGTGAACCATTCCAGCTCGGAAACGGAGCAGGTCAAAACTCCCATGCTGATCAGTCGTGGGATCGCGCCTGTGAATAGCCACTGCACTCCAGCCTGGGCAACATAGTGAGTCCCAGTCTCTTAAAATATAAAATAAAATAAAAAAGAGAAGTAATGGGTGCCTCCAAGAGGCCAAATGCAGTGAGAATGAACTGAAATGATCTTAGAACAGATTAGATATTTTAACACCAATTCTCAGGCTTCAGAAGTGAGCCTAGCTGCTGGCAGACAACCAATACTATAATATTTAATTTTTAGATTTGGTTGTTAAATTTGGCCCTGTGTGAGTTTGTGTTTGGTCAGAGTCTATAAGGGTGGAAGAGGATTGCTGGTGGGAAGGCCTGGTTTCTAGCTCAGTGGCTTATAGACTGAGTGACCCTGGACAAGCTATCACCCCACTGAGTGTCTGTTTTGTCATCTGTACAATGAAGAAAACAGCCCCTGCTCTACTTGCCTTACAGGGAGTTGTGAAGATCAGACAAGATGGTATTTGGGAACTGAACACACTGCACAAAAGACCAGCATGATTATGTTCACAAGCACAACACGGTCCTTTCTGCCTTGCTCGCTCCATTCTCCATTTAATTTACACACAGAGGATTTTACCCCTCATTCTTGCAGCAAAATCCTTTTCAGAGTATCATTTTTAGAAGTGGATTGACATCAGATATGTGTGGCTGCCCTATTTATCTTCAGAGTCCTCTGAGATGAAGGAAAGACAAGAATTATTAGGAAAAATAGACCCAGAGAGATGGTAGCCCAAAGGCACAAAGAATTTCCATCCTGATGTTCTTTCTTTTCTAGATGATATTGACATCTACATCCAAAGCCAAAGATTCTGGTTAAAAGTTAATCTCTTGGCTGGACATGGTGGTGCATGTGGTGGCACCTGTAGTCTCAGCTACTTGGGAAGCTGAGATCGGAGGATCATTTGAGCCTAAGAAGTCAAGGTTACAGTAAGCCATGATAACGCCACTGCACTCCAGCCTGAGTGACAGAGTAAGAGCCTGTCACTTACTCTGTAAGAACGAAAGAAAAGAAACTACTTCTTTACCGTATTGCAACAAGTGTGAAACGCCACTGCTTCTAAGACACCATTTTTTTTTTTTTGAGACAGAGTCTCCCTGTGTTGCCCAGGATGGAATGCAGTGGCATGATCTCTGCTCACTGCAGCCTTTGCCTCCCAGGTTCAAGCAATCCTCCTGCCTCAGCCTCCCAATTAGCTGGAATTACAGGGACCCACCACCACACCCAGCTAACTTTTGTATTTTTAATAGAGACAGGGTTTCACCATCTTGGCCAGGCTGGTCTTGAACTCCCGACCTCTTGATTTACCTGCCTCGGCCTCCCAAAGTGCTAGGATTCAGGTGTGAGCCACTGTGCCCCGCTGGAAACTTCAAAACTGTCTTATTTTTAGTCTCAGCTCCTTGATGTTATACATGTTATGCAATCATGCTTTCATGTGGGCTAAAGGGGGACATTAATTCCATTTTTCTTATGGATATAGTAATACAAAGTACCTCTGAGCTTGAATATGGTTTTAGTTAAGTGCAGATTGTAAAATACTTGTCAGAGGCAAAGTCATCACTAATTCCATGGTCTGTTGTTTATTACCAGATTTTAAGGAGGAAGACATGCTTAAGCGCATTTGGCGCATCAGTTGTGTTTTCTTTCTTCTGAGCGAAAGTTTACTGTTGTTTTATTTGATGCTGATTTGGTTGTTTTGTTGTTATTCCATTGATTTTTAGCTCAGGTAAAACAAACTGAGTTTCCCATTGCACAGACCAATTAGGAATGGACAGGCTCACGTGAGGGCGCATCGCCTGCCTCGGCCAGATGGTATTTTCATAAAATGTAATTGGGAATTCATAGTCTTTCTGATACGAAAGGAACCCATAAGAAGCACAGGGAGCCCAGGCACGGTGGCTCATGCCTGTAATCCCAGCACTTTGGGAGCCCGAGGCCAGTGAATCACGACGTCAGGAGTTGGAAACCAGCCTGGCCAACACAGTGAAACCCCATCTCTACTAAAAATACAAAAAATTAGCTGGGTGTGGTGGTGGGTGCCTGTAATCCCAGCTACTCGGGAGGCTGAGGCGGGAGAATCACTTGAACCCGGGAGGCAGAGGCTGCAGTGAGCCAAGATCCCACCACTGCACTCCAGCCTGTGTGACAGTATGAAACTCTGTCTTAAAGAAAAAAAAAAGGAAAGAAAGAAAGGAAAAAGAAACACAGAGAAATAGAAATACCATTTCTGTGATGAGTCCTTGTACATTTTTGGTGGACCAAGGTTTCCATTTAGAACATCCTTCCATTTAGAATGTCCTCGTTCATAAATTCTACACTTTGAGATAAGAAAAACTCCACCTATTTCTAGCCTGTTCCTTAGTTACCTTCCCACATTCCTCTGCTCCATAAGGACACTACTTAAACATAACAACAAAGAGGGTTACCCACAAGGATGTATTTCTAGGGACTAGACCATGGCTGGGTGGAAAGGAAGGATCCAAATTATTGTAGTTCTTGCACTCGCTTCATCAGCAGCAGCTCCCTGCCAGGGGTCCCAGGGCCCATTTCTGAGAGGATGAGCGTTAGTAGCCGTGGTGCTGGGCAGGAAGTGGGTGGGAAGCTGTTAACGTCTGATCGCTGCTAATGCACATTTTGCCCACTGTTCTCTCCCCTGCAGTCTGAGTACCACTATGAGTACACCGCGTGTGACAGCACGGGTTCCAGGTGGAGGGTCGCCGTGCCGCATACCCCGGGCCTGTGCACCAGCCTGCCCGACCCCGTCAAGGGCACCGAGTGCTGTAAGCAGCTGTCCTGCTCAGGGCCTCCCTGTCACTCAGCTTTGGTCTCTCCCCTAAGTCTCCTGCCATCCACTTTAGGCCCTTCCTGGCAGAGCAGCTGCATTAATCAGATCTTTCCCTGTCCCTTATGAGATTTTGTGCAGAAGTGCTTCATGAATGCAAACTGGATATCTGAATTTGCTTTCATTTTTAAAAGGAATTTAAATCCCATCAATGGATACGGCGTAAGCAATGCCAGCTGTGTGCACTCAGATATTCTTTTCTGTTTGCATACATTTTCTTTTTTGCCTGTGTATGTCTCTCCAATCTACACTCACTCACCAGCCGCAATCAGTCATTAGGGAAGATTGAGATTTGCTTTTGTTCTTAAAAAGGAAGTCAGAGAGGCTAAGTTTCTGCAGAGACATCCTTTAACATGCTACAGGCATCACTTCAGGGGACAGGAATCTTCCATCTGATTGTGCAAACGGAAAGGCAGTGACTTGCCGCAGCCCCAGCGCCCGCCTCTGTGACTCTGCAGTCACAACTTTTCTACAGTTGGGAGCTATTCCCCTGCATTCTTCTTTTAGGAATGCAAAGGGAATAACAATAAAAACCAGGCAGTAGATTTAAGAAATTATTTGAAGAGTTGGAAAGGAGTTTGAAGACATTTATATTCTAAAATCAGCTTAGTACAGTGCCTGGTTGAGTAAGGGAGCAAATAAATACTTGTTAAATTAATGACTGGATATTGCTGAGATCTGAGCAGAACTGAGGTGTTAGCCAGGTGCGGTGGCTCACGCCTGTAATCCCAGCACTTTAGGAGGCCGAGTCAGGCAGATCACGAGGTCAGGAGTTTGAGACCAGCCTGACCAACATGGTGAAACCCCATCTGTACTAAAAATAAAAAAATCAGCTGGGCGTGGTGGCATGCACCTGTAATCCCAGCTACTCAGGAGGCTTGAAGCAGGAGAATTGTTTGAACCCAGGAGGCAGAGGTTGTGGTGAGCCAAGTTCGTGCCACTGCACTCCAGCCTGGGTGACAGAGGAACACTCTGTCTCAAAAAGAAAGAACTGAGGTGTGACTGACTAGTGGAAACAAATGAGCCATTTTCAGTGAGCTCTGCTGACTTTAGTGAGTCCCACTATGTGTAAGCACCATGATGTGCACATGCAGTGTGAACTGCAAAGACAAATAAAGCACAGTCCCTACTTTAGAAGCTTAGGGTGCTGGAAAGTGCAGACTTCCGTTCATCCACTCATTGTTTCGGAAACATTCATGAAGCTCCCAGTCTGTGCCAGTCACTGAGCCAGCCATCCCCGGAGGGAAACAGAGCCTAGTGGGTGGCAGACATATATGATATGAGAAAGAATGAGCGTTATGAATATTTAGGGATTAGGCATAGCTGGGAGGACCGCTTGAGCAAAAGTTTAGACGTGGATGAACAGTGACACATTTGAAGAAGAGCTTGTGGTCCAGGATAGAGGCAACACGGAGAAGGTGATGGATGGGGTTGAGGTGGAGAAAGATCTGTCGTGGGAGGTCAAGCTGGAAAGTTAGGCTGGAGGGAAATTGTGGAAAACTTTGAATGCCAGGCCAAGAGCATAATTCTAGAACCAAAAGAGAGTGGCTGTTTATTTTTTAAATAAGGAGAATAATAGAACATATGTGTTTTAGTTTTTATTTTTTAAAAGACAAGGTCTCACTCTGTTTCCTAGGCTGAAGTACCATGGTGCAATCATAGCTCTCTGCAGCCTTGACTTCCTGGGCTCAAGCAATACTCCCACTTCAGCCTCCTGAGTAGCTAGGACTACAGGCACACACCATCACTCCCAGCTAATTTTTAAAAAATTTTTTATAGTGACAGGGTCTCACTATGTTGTCCAGGTTGGCCTCAAACTCCTGGGCTCAAGTGATCCTACTGCCTTGGTCTCTCAAAGTGTTGGGTTTACAGGCATTAGCCACTGTGCCTGATCATACCAGTGTATTAGAAAGGTACCTCTGACCACAGAATGATCAGAAATAAGAATAAGAAGCTAGTTAGAAGGATGTTGCAATGGCTGAGTTAACAGGTAATGAAAATCCCACCTAGCATGGTGGCAGCACCAGAAAGGCAGAGGCCAGAGGCTCAAGGGAGAAATTCAAGGTTGAATGGTCATGTGTCATTCAAAGGGGTCAGCACAAGAGATCTTGGCATCCTTTTCACTGGAGAGCTCTCAGAATTGTCAGGGCGCCTCCCCAAAGGAAACAGGAGTGCCAGGGACAAGCCCAAAGTCCCACAGCAAGGCAGAGCATCCATGGCCCTAGATCTTTTTAAAATAACAGCTTTATTTGTATATAATTTACATGCCATGAAATTCACTCCTTTAAGGATAAAATTCAGTGGCTTTTTGAATATTCACGCAACCGTCATCACTCTAATTTCACATTTTAATCATCCTACAAAGAAACCTCATATTATAGCAATTGCTCCCCAGGCCCCTCCCCACAGCCCCTGGCAACCCCAAATTTACTTTCTGTCTCTATGGCTCTGCCTCTTTTGGCCATTCCATACAAATAGAATCACACATAGCAAGGAATATCACTGTTGAAAAAAAAAATTTTTTTTTAAAGAAAAACAAAATCACACAGTAAATGCCACGGCCCTGAATCTTAGTGGGTCAAACTCAGATCCCAGCCCTGCGCTCCTCCTTCAGCTGCTCACAGCCCGTCCACTTCTGGGGCTGCAGTGACCTCACTGTCCTGCCTTGTCTCTGCCCTGTTTTCCAGCCTTCTCTTGCAATGCCGGGGAGTTTCTGGATATGAAGGACCAGTCGTGTAAGCCGTGCGCTGAGGGCCGCTACTCCCTGGGCACAGGCATTCGGTTCGATGAGTGGGATGAGCTGCCCCATGGCTTTGCCAGCCTCTCAGCCAACATGGAGATGGATGACAGTGCCGCTGAGTCCACCGAGAACTGCACTTCGTGAGTTTGCACACACCCCCACCCCGCCCCCAGCCCACTGGGAAAGAGGCTGCAGGGTACGCTGGACAGCCTCTTTCACTGCCCCTCAGGCTGGGCAGGGAGGACGGAAGGAAGAGGCAGCCGGGCTGCCAGGGTGAGGCCTGCAGCTGTGCCCACAGGAGCAGTGGATATGACTCTGCCTGGCCCACTCGTTGATTTACACTTACCAGTGACACACAGGCATTTGTGGGAGGTAAGAAACATGGGAAATAAGAGAGTGGACAAGGGGGACAAGGCTTACACGGCCCAGTCTATTTAAAACAAAACCCAACTGGAGCTGGGCACAGTGGCTCACTCCTGTAATCCCAGTACTTTAAGAGGCTGATATGGGAGGATTGCCCGAGGTCAAGAGTTTGAGACCAACCCGGGCAACATAGCGAGACTCCTGTCTCTACAAAAAGTTTAAAAATTTTGCCAGGTGTGGTGGTGCATGTCTGTAGCCCCAGCAACTCAGGAGGCTGAGGCAAAAGGCTAGCTTGAGCCCAGGAGTTCACCGTTAAAGTGAGCTGTGATCATACCACTGTACCCCTGGATAACAGAGCAAGACCCTGTCTCAATAAAAACCAAAAAACAAACAAACCCAAAACTGGATTTCCAACACAGAATTTCGGATCAGCCAATATACTTTCGCAGCTTGATTGGAGCACAATATGCAAAGCTGGGGTATCTTCCCAGCTTGGATGCTAACTTCTTTTTTGTTTTTTGAGACAGAGTCTCACTCTGACACTGAGGCTGGAGTGCCGTGGAGTGATCTCGGCTCATTGCAACCCCAGCTCCCAGGTTCAAGCGATTCTCCTTCCTCAGCTTCCCGAGTAGCTGGAATTACAGGTGTGTGCCACCACGCCTGGCTATTTTTTTTTTTTTTTTTGTATTTTTAAAGTAGAGATAGGGTTTCACCATGTTGGCCAGGCTGGTCTCGAACTCCTGACTTCAGGTGATCCACCTGTCTCAGCCTTCCAAAGTGCTGGGATTACAGGCGGAAGCCACCCGGGGTGCTAACTTCTAAAACTGATTCTGCCTAGCCTTTGCTCAGTGCTGGCTGAAATCTTCCAGATGCTGTGAGATCCCAATGACTAGAAC
Organism: Aotus nancymaae; assembly: GCF_030222135.1. NCBI lineage: Eukaryota > Metazoa > Chordata > Mammalia > Primates > Aotidae > Aotus > Aotus nancymaae. Next base: position 66,008,690 of record NW_026988418.1, on the reverse strand, counting down.
ATTTTCTTGAAAAGCTCAGCCCAGCGTGCTTGGAGAACTGGGTATTTATTTCAGATATGCCTTTTATAGGCCAGGCACTATTCTGGATGCTTTACATATATTATTTTCTCTAATTCCCACAAGAACCCTGTGAAACAGGCATTACTATTTCTATTACAGAGACGAGGAACTGGAGGCTTAGCAAGGTTATGACCTGCCCTTTGTTATCCGGCTTACAGCTGGCGAGATTGAAATTCAAGCCCGAGTTTCCACTGCCTCATGATGCCACCTTCAAATAGCATTTATTACGGGCAAGGCAATGTTGGGTCCTAGGGAGTGAAAGTGGGGGGATATGAGGATGTGAAAGGCAGTTGTATTGTTCCTTATTAAATATTGACAGCAACTACAGGAGGAAAGCAAATGAAAGTTTCTCTGATACCCAAACAATCAAATGAATAAGGACTCAATAATTGTATTACACTTGGATTTCTAAAACTGGGAGCAATGTCTCCCATTCCTATACTTCAATCTTGTCTGAGCCAAGCAGTAGCTATTTAATCTGTAGTCCAATTTTGATGTTAATTTAGAGTTCAATTTGATGTGTCAAATTCATTAACATGACAATACTGGATGCAGAGATAAAGCTAGAGAGCTTTAAAGCTGGAAGGAACTCGAAGGTGTGGGTTAAGACAACCAACCCTCGTTTGAGTCCTAATGGAGAATGTCATTAGGCCCTGGATAAGGGGCGGACCTGGCTCAGTCAATTCCTAACCACGTAAAGGAAGGATTTCATCTCTCTCTGGGGACTGCACCGAGAGTCCAGAAATCATTCTCTCTCAGTGAGGCAGGATGTGGGTGGGTTAATAATAACTTGTATTTCCACAGCACGGACTATATCAGGGCCTGCATCTTAAGGCATCCCACGACATCACTGGGAAGGAGGGAGGGAGGGAGGGAGAGGATATTTCTCCCTCAATAGAGAGGAAATGGCCATCTGGAGAGGTTTTTGTGGTTTCCCCATCATCCCTCAGAAAGGCAATAATTGAGCTGCTACCTAGAGCGCAGGGATTTGGCTTTCCTGTTCAGCTGTGCGGCTACCCAAATCCTGCCTGTCCTGCCTCAGGAGCCTCAAAGCTGGTCTCCTGCTTCCATTCCCAGCCTCCTCCAGGCCTGTCTACTCAGCAGCTAGATTCATCTTTCTTCTTTTCTTTCTTTTTTTTTTTTTAAGAGACAAAGTCTCACTGTCACCCAGGCTGGAGCACAAAGGTGCAATCACAGCTCACTGCAGCCTCAACCTCCCCGGGCTGAAGCCATCCTACCACCTCAACCTCCCGCATAGCTGGGACTTCCGGCACACGCCACCACACCTGACTAACTTCTTATTTTTTGTAGAGACAGGGTCTTACTATGTTGCCCAAGTTGGTCTCAAACTCCTGGGATCAAATGATCCTTCCACCTCAGGCTACCAAAGTGCTGGGATTACAGGTGTGAGCCACTGCACCCAGCCTCATCGTGTTAAATCCAGTCACAGTACTTTCCTGCTCAAAACTCTAGATTCAATGGCTACCAATTGCTCTTGGGATAAAGTCCCTTCCCACGGCCTCCAGGGCCCTGCTGCCCTGCCCTCTGCCGTCTGCCCATTTCCTCAGCCTTTCCCTAGGACTGTCTGTTTTCGCTTGCTGTGTCCCAACCACACTCCTTCCCCACCTTGGGACATTTGAACACCTAGGGTAAGTTTCCTAACCACCTCTGGGCTTTAGTTTCTTCAACCTGAAAATGATGAATGATGATAAACATAGTACTCTTATAGGTTGAGGTAAGGATTAAATGAGATGATACTTGTAAAGAATTTAGAGAGATACCTGACACTAGAAATCAATCAAAACATGTTGTTCTTATTGAACATGAAATGTCTTCACCAGGGGCAACGCTGACAAAAATCAGAATTGTGACGCATTTTGCAAATGTAACCCACTTATGGCATCTTTTTAATTATTCATCAAACTTCAGGAGTTATTTATAGCTGATGTCGTGGAGCACATCAGCATTAAAGGTTATCTCTTTCAACAAGGAGAAATCAATGCTGTTAGGTTAGCTGAGATATTTTGGATGAGCTCATGTTATATGTTTTTGTTTTGAGAATAACACTGTCGAAGAGCTAGAAATAACCATGTTATTCTGGGAAACGTGGGGGAAATCTGTGGACTAATCTCAGGTTCCTTTAATTGGCCATTATTATTATTATTATTACTAATATTTTGAGATGGAGTCTCACTCTTTCGCCCAGCTGCAGTGCAATGGTGCCATCTCGGCTCACTGCAACCTCTGCCTCCCAGGTTCAAGCGATTCTCCTGCCTCGGCCTTCTGAGTAGCTGGGATTACAGGCCTGTGCCACCACGCCCAGCTAATTTTTGTATTTTTAGTAGAGACAGGGTTTCACCAGGTTGGTCAGTCTGGTCTTGAACTCCTGACCTCAGGTGATTCACCCGCCTCAGCCTCCCTAAGTGCTGGGATTACAGGTGTGAGCCACCGCGCCCAGCAGGGGTTTTAATTCTAAGCAAGGGAGTGTCACGGTCAGACGTCTGTTCTGGAGAATCTGTCCACTGGACTGCAGCGTGGATAGGGCTTGGAGGATGTTGGACTGGCTTCAGGGAGACAAGTTTGGGGGTTGGTTCATAGATGGTGTGGTGGTGAGCAAAGGGACAGCCTGTGGACAGGGTGAATAGAGTGAACACATATTTAGGAGACAAAACACATGACTAGGTTGGCAGTCTCTGGGGTTCTCTGGCCCTCCCCTTTCCATAAAAACAATTTACATGTAGCATCTTATAGTGGACATTTCTGGAAAAACAGTTGGACTAGACTGGGTGGATGTCTGAGTTCTGAAGAATAACTATGTCTACTGAGTTATTTGACAGCTTAGAGCTAGGCAGCCCTGATCTCAGCCCTGCCATGTGCTGGCTTTGTAATATTGGGCTTGGCACTCTCCAAGCCCAAGTTTCATCATCTCTTAAACAGAAAAAACATTTCCTCTTACTGATGAAAAGAAATCATGAATATAAAGCACATGCTTCAATACCTGGAAGGTAGTAAGCAACCAATAAATGTTATCCCTCTCCGACCGGGCGCAATGGCTCACACCTGTAATCCCAGCCCTTTGGGAGGCCGAGGTGGGCAGATCACTTGAGGTCAGGAGTTCGAGACCAGCCTGGCTAACATGGTGAAACCCCATCTCTACTAAAAAATATATATATATATAAATTAGCTGGGTGTGGTGGCACATGCCTGTAATCCTAGCTACTCGGGAGGCTGAGGCAGGAGAATCACTTGAACCCGGGAGGAGGTGGAGGTTGAAGTGAGCTGAGACCATGCCACTGCACTCCAGCCTGGGAGACAGAGCGAGACTCTGTCTCAAAAAAAAAAAAAAAAGTTATCCCTCCCCCACTTCACCTGCCACCTGTATCCCAGGTAGTTCTGCACGATGTGGAGGTACGCCTGCTTGTCTTCCCGCCTGTGTGCCTCTTCTCGACTGTACTCCAGGTCCTTGACCTACCTGACAGCTTCTTTTGTCTTTCTTCACTGAGCATTTTCAGGTCCAAGCTTCAGTTCTTCAATTACAAGCCTGAAATTTCCCAAAGACCCAGCAGAACATGAGACCCACACACGGCACAAAGCCTGGTGGGCTGTGCTCCTGCCTGTGAACCTGGTTCCTGTTCCTTCACAGGTCCAAGTGGGTTCCCCGGGGTGACTACATTGCCTCCAACACAGACGAATGCACAGCCACACTGATGTATGCCGTCAACCTGAAGCAGTCGGGCACCGTTAACTTCGAATACTACTACCCGGACTCCAGCATCATCTTTGAATTTTTCGTAAGCCCCTGGCCAAGGTGGAGGATGGGAGCTAAAGACTCTCTGGGGCTCCCATCCATTTGAGGAATCCATCACGAGCATAGCCCTGCTTGGGAAATCACCATTGTTTTCCCTCTGGAGAGAGCCGTGGGCAAAATGAGCTGAGGCCCCAGAAGGCGAGGAGAAAAGGCAAAAGTGAAAGGACTCTTGGGGGAAGAACTGTCTGGGAGATTTCTAGGTGTTTTATCCAGCTCAGACATAAAAACAGCACATCTGAGTGACAAGTTATTTCTTTGGTGTCCACGCTCATTTTGTGTGTGTGACTAGCTCCTGCCCTACTTTGAGGCTCATGTGTCCTGAGCTCAGTCCCTGAAGGAAATTGGCAACTCTTCTCATATAAAGAAGGGCCCTCTGGAGGGCTGGTGCAATGTGGGGAAAGGTATCCATTTCCTTGGAAAGCTGAGACTAGGTCCCAAATTCTTTTATGTCAGGTTCAGAATGACCAGTGCCAGCCCAATGTAGATGACTCCAGGTGGATGAAGACCACAGAGAAAGGATGGGAATTCCACAGTGTGAGTATCACAGCAGCCTTCTCCCAGAGATCCCAGAAAAGGGATCCAGGACCTTCCCTCAGAGAGTGCTTCCTCCCAGTCTGAGCCTCTACCCCAATGCCCTTGGAGGGCAGGAGTGTGATATGATGAAGATGCTGTAGTTACTGACCTCCAGCGTTGATAGATGTGGGTGTGAGCTGACTTGTCGCTCCTATGGCTTGACTCCAAAGACCAGCAGCTTTCCAGCTTTAAGACTGGGATCTTCTGGGGAGGGGGGCTGTCCCCTGCAAAACCACAGAATGAGGGAGTGCCAGTCACTCACCATAAGAGATGCTCATGGTATATGTGCTCCACGTTGGGAGGGTTATAACAGGAGGCTTAGAAACAGAGAGGAACTGTGCTAAGTTGGGAGGAAGGGCAGAGCTGAGGAAGAGGGTCAAAAGAAGCACTACCATGCAGATAGTAAGAGGAGTCGTCCCAACAAGAGGCTATACCAACAGATGAATGGGTTTTCTCTCTGTGATGAATGAATGTTTCTGTTTGTCATTTTTAGGTGGAGCTAAATCGAGGCAATAATGTCCTCTATTGGAGAACCACAGCCTTCTCAGTATGGTCCAAAGTGTCCAAGCCTGTGCTGGTGAGAAACATCGCCATAACAGGTACTGAGAGCGGGGTTGGGTCTGAGGTCTGTTACTGACTTCCTGGGCTGTTGACTTTGCAGTCTCCAGGGAGCTCAGTTTCCAGGCTGAATCTTTGCTTTTCTGCGCTCTTGTTCCTCCCCAGGTGTGGCCTACACTTCAGAATGCTTCCCCTGCAAACCCGGCACGTATGCAGACAAGCAGGGCTCCTCTTTTTGCAAACTTTGCCCGGCCAACTCTTACTCAAATAAAGGAGAAACTTCTTGCCACCAGTGTGACCCTGACAAATACTCAGGTGACGCTCCTGAGGGTGGGGAGAGTTTGGGGATAGAGGGTACTATCAAAGTATCAAAGACTCAGTATCAAAACTGAGGGTGGGGAGAGTTTGGGGATAGAGGGTACTATCAAAGTATCGAGACTCAGTATCAAAACAAAACACACAGGGAGAAACCAGGGAATAGAGCCGCCCTTCTGGCCAACTGAGGATGATAATTCTTAAACCCTTCTTTTCTGGATCCTGGAATACCCTTGCCAATCCATATATCCATTAATCACTTTGTCAATTTTTTTTTTGAGACAGAGTCTCACTTTATCACCCAGGCTGGAGTGCAATGGTACAATCATGACTCACTGCAGCCTCAAACTCCCCATGTCAAGCAATCCTCCCACTTCAGCCTCCTGAGTAGCTAAGACTACAGGTGTGCCCCACCACACCCAACTAACTTTTTATTTTCATTTTTATAGAGACAGGGGTTTTGCTAGTTGTCCATGCTGGTCTTGAATTCCTGGGCTCAAGCGATCCTCTTGCCTCAGCCTCCCAAGTTGTGAGCCTATAATCCCAGCACTTTGGGAAGTCGAACTGGGAAGATCAATTGGGACTGGGACGTTGAGGCTTCAGTGAGCCGTGATCGCACCACCACACTACAGCCTGGGTGACAGAGTGAGACCTTGTCTGTAAAAATAAAATAAAATAAATCATTCAATCAATATTTATTGAGCCTCTCCTATCCACCAGGCCCTATTCTATGTGCTTGGAGTACATCAGTGAACAAAACAGACAAAGGTCCCTGTTTTTATGGGGTTTACATTCCAGTGGGATGAAGAGAGATAATAAACAAAAAGAAATAGATGATCCATATATAATAAGTTATATAGAATGTGAGGATGTAAAAAGTGCCATGGTGCCATGGCGAAAAGAAAAAGCAGCTCAGAGCTAGAGGGATTAGGAAAGCTAAGGAAACAGGTTGTAATCTTTTCGTTCTTGCTGTAGAAACAGGGTCTCACTGTGTTGCCCAGGCTGGTCCTGAACTCCTGCCCTCAAAGTGATCCTCCTGCCTCGGCCTTCCAAAGTGCTGTGATTACAACATGAGCCACTGTGCCTGGTTCAATCATTTTTTTTTTTAAGTGGTAAAATTTTAAATGAAAGCTTATATAAGATTATAATATAGGCCAGGTGTGGTGGCTAGCGCCTGTAATCCCAGCACTTTGGGAGGCTGAGGCAGGTGGATCACTTGATGTCAGGAGTTCAAGACCAGCCTAGCCAACCTGGCAAAACCCAATCTCTACTAAAAATACAAAAATTAGCCAGGCGTGGTGGCATGCGCCTGTAACCCCAGCTACTCAGGAGGCTGAGGCTGGAGAATCACTTGAACCTGGGAGGTGCAGTTTACAGTGAACTGAGATCACACCACTGCACTCCAGTCTGGGTGACAGAGCGAGACTCAAGTCTCAAAAAAAAAAAAAAAAAAAAAAAAGATTATAATATAAACAATAGATACAGTAGATTTAAAAGGTATACATTTATATATTTTGACATATAACAATTATTATCAAAGTTAATTTGTAAGAACCGTGACCCTATACTGATAAACACAAACATTTTGATAACAAGGTCTAAATATGCAAATTACGATCTTTTATCAGCCTGACAGCAAATCAGGTATTTTGGGAAATCTAGGGTTCCTTGAAACACAATTTGAAAACCACTGCTTGGAGGGAAAGTGAGGGGACAGCTGGAAGCAGCCTGTTTTTACAGTTTGAGGGTAGCTTTCTTTTTTTCTTTTTTTTTTTTTTTTGAGGTGGAGTTTCGCTGTTGTTACCCAGGCTGGAGTGCAATGGCGCGATCTCGGCTCACCGCAACCTCCGCCTCCTGGGTTCAGGCAATTCTCCTGCCTCAGCCTCCTGAGTAGCTGGGATTACAGGCACGCACCACCATGCCCAGCTAATTTTTTGTATTTTTAGTAGAGACGGGGTTTCACCATGTTGACCAGGATGGTCTCGATCTCTTGACCTCGTGATCCACCCGCCTCGGCCTCCCAAAGTGCTGGGATTACAGGCGTGAGCCACCGCGCCCTGCTCGAGGGTAGCTTTCTAAAGCATTCCAACTTGAGAAAAAGGACCTGGTCATTTGAGGGGGCTCCGGGGGGCATCGAGGCTCTGGTGTGAGATGGACAGTGCCTGCGGATGGCTTTCTGCTCCGGCAGTCCAGACATTGGTATGAGGGCCAATCTCCAAGACAGGTTCTGAAACAAACAGGAAGAGAGTGAGAAACAGTCCCATCTTTTCCCCTGGGAACACGACTATTCTATTTTCCTTTCTTACACGGAACCATACGTAAACGCAGCACAAGGCCCTTTCTCAGACAGATCCCACATCCCAACAAAGACATGCCACACTTCACACAGGTGTTGAATTGTGTTTGCTCAGCCAAGACCAGCCACTAACCTTGTGAATTGCTTGTTTCTACACTATTCCTAAAACAAAAGTCGTAGTTACCTACACAGATCTTGCCAAGTGAGTGCAGTTTTCAACAAAAACAGGAATCTTTGGATCTTGGGGGAAGGTTTTATCTATAAGTCTAGATTCCTATTTTTCCACTTGCATTTTTTATTCCTCTTCCCCACTCTGCTTCTATCAACAGCAACCTTTGTTAACCTAAATCTCTGTTGCCCTTTCTAGTCCAGCAGTTGGACAAGGGTTTGAATGGCAAGGTGGTTCTAGAAAAACTGCATAGGAGTGTTTTGATCAACTCTATGTAAGTTGATTTTTATCCAGAGTGCTGTTATGAAAGCATTATGTTGGGAGTCTGAATTATTGGAATCTATTTTCCTTCTGCCATTGATTTCTCAATGTGCCCCATTGACTGAGACATGAATTTTTTTTTTTTTTTTTTTGAGACAGAGTTTTGCTCTTGTTGCCCGGGCTGGAGTGCAATGGCACAATTTTGACTCACTGCAACTTCCGCCTCCTGGGTTCATGCGATTCTCCTGCCTCAGCCTCCCAAGTAACTGGGATTACAGGTGCCTGCCACCATGCCTGGCTAATTTTTTGTGTTTTTAGTAGAGACGGGTTTCACCATGTTGGCCAGGCTGGTCTCAAACTCCTGACCTCAGATGATCCACCCACCTTGGCCTCCCAAAGTGCTGGGAGTATAGGCATGAGCAGTCTAGCCTGGATGTCAGAACAGGACCCAATCTCTTAAAAAAAAATGGAAATGACAATAATTATATCTGCCTAATAGTGTTATTATGAGGATTTGTTAACACAGGTGAAGGATTTAGAAAGGGGCCTGGCATGTAGTAAGTACTAATTTTATTAATTCCTTTACCTTAAGCCCTGTCCCAACACTCCTTTTTAATGTGAAAATGGGGGCCAGGCGCGGTGGCTCAATGCCTGTAATCCCAGCACTTTGGGAGGCTAAGGTGGTGGATCATGAGGCCGGGAGATCGAGACCATCCTGGCCAACATGGTGATCTCCCATCTCTACTAAAAATACAAAAATTAGCTGGGCATGGTGGCGCATGCCTGTAATCCCAGCTACTCAGGAGGCTGAGGCAGGAGAATTGCTTGAACCAGGGAGTCAGAGTTTGCAGTCAGCAGAGATTATGCCACTGTATTCCAGCCTGGGGACAGAGTGAGACTCTGTCTCAAAAAAAAAAAAAAAAAGAAAAGGAAAAGAAAAAGAAAAGAAAAGAGAAGATGAAAATAGGCCAGTGCTATGGCTTACACCTAACACTTTGGGAGGCTGAGGCAGGAGGATTGCTTGAGGCCAGGAGTTTGAGACCAGTCTAGGTAATAGAGCAAGACCCCTGTCTCTACAAAAATTAAAAAAATTATCTGGGTATGGCGATGTGCACCTGTAGTCCTAGCTACTCAGGAGGCTGAGGTGGGAGGACTGCCTGAGCACAGGAGGTAGAGGCTGCAGTGAGCTGATTGTGCCACTGAACTCCAGCCTGGGTGACAGAGTGAGACCCTGACTCTAAAGAAAAGAAAATACTCCTAGTACAGGTTACAGTCGTAAGACACTTGTGCTGTCCAATTGACAAATCACGGTCTCACTTATTACCTATAGCATAGTGAGGGAGTGATTTCTGCATTTACTGAGGAAGAAAGGGAAGCTCAGCCACATTGAGGAGCTTGACAAGAGCATGAGCTGCTGTCTGAGCTGCACCCGAGTCCATTCAGTACTGAAACCCTCAGGAGAAATGTTTTACTTTGATAAAACATCCCATTGAGAACATTGTACTCCTTGGGGTGGCAGGGGTAATGAAAGGAGGAGGCAGGTGCAGAAAGAGGAGTTGGAGCCCCTGAGATAAACTTTATCTTCTTACAGTTTTGCCCAGGGCCAAGCCTACTTAAGGCACTTTTCACTCCCTCAACCAAACACAGAGGCCTGTCTTCCAAATTTGACTGGCATCCAACTTAAACACCTTGATGAAACCCAAGCTGGGAAAGGAGGTCGGTTTCAGCATTTTGGTTAATCATTTATTAAAACCATCTTAACAGGGGTCAGTGTGTAAACAGCTGAGCCATTTTTGCTAAAATGTCAGGTTGAGCAAATATTTGACAAGCAGAGAAAGGTCTTGGTGCAGAATGAATTTTCTAACACACAACTTGTACTTTATTAGATCCAGGAATTGGCATCTCCCCCACTTTTTCAACCTCTCCCCCCACATTCTTCCTGGCCAAGTCAGTCAAAAGCAGGAGTCCCTGGTCCCTCTGTGCTGAATTGGGCCTCCTGCTTGTTAACCAAGTAAATGAGCTGAGAAGACCCCAGCCGTTTCTCAGCCAGTAGCTCCCACCCGTCCAGCCTAATAAGACAGAGACGGAAGGGGTATGCAGACGCGCAGTTGAGGGAACTTTCTGGCGCAGGCCAACAATGCTGCAATTAGGAGATTTTCTCATCCAGGAACTCAGGTGGTACCTGGAGAAAAAGAAGGAATCCGTTGAGAAATAAGCCTTTAACTGAAAGGGAGGGAAAAGACTTTTAATCCTTATTAACTCTCCTGTAACCACTCCCAAATAAAAATAATTCCCTAACACGCAGGTAGTAATAGTTACTGCAATCTAGTGAGTATCTGCTTACAATGTGCCAGGTATGTGCTGGCTCCAGCAACGTATATATTATTATTCCTATTCTACAGATGAGAAGGCTGAGGCTCAGAGAGGTTAAGTAACTTGCCTAATGTGACACAGCTGCTAAATGATGAAGCAGGATCCAAACCCCTATCCGTCTAGCTTAAAATTTCATTCCACTATACCATACTGCCTGCCAGACAATAGAAAGAGAGAGAAGGTCTTACTATTATTCAATGCTTATCTGCAGGTGACACACCAGTCATGTTAGAAGTAGTGGTGGCAGTAGTAACAGTATTGTAATGTGCACCTTATAAGGTAGTTGTTTTTATTCTGGAGAAAGTAAATTCCCTGGAAAACTTTCAAAAAAAATTTTATTTACATGAATTATGCATAGTTTTCTAAGTAGAGAGAAACATTCTCTTTTTTCAAACTTTCAGAAGAGTTTCTAAATTTAAAAAAAGTTAAATCCACTGCTTGAAAGAGAGAGTCAAACTGGGCACAATGGCTCATGCCTGTAATCCCAGCACTTAGGAAGCTGAGGTGGGAGAACTGGTTGAAGCCAGGAGCTCAAGACCATCTTGGGCAACATAGCGAGACCCTCTACCAAAAAAAAAAAAAAAAGAAAAGCAAGAAAGAAAACAAAACCATGTGATGGAAAGATGATAAAAAATAAAAAAACTAATAGAGATTCATTGAAATAGTTCTCGCTATTCAGAGATTCATAGGTTTGAAGTAGAGCTAACATAGACATAAGGAGAACATGCAGAGGAGGATAAAACTGATAGCATTCTTCCTTTCCTTTCCTCTCCTCCCTTCCTTCCTTCCTTCTTTCCTTTCCCTTCCTTTCTTTCCCTTCCTTCCTTCCTCTTTCTTTCTTTCTTCCTTCCTTCCTTCCTTCCTTTGTTTCTTTCTTTCTTTTTCTTCTTGGACAGGGTCTCTCTATCACCCAGGCTGGAATGCAATGACATGATCATGGCTCACTGCAGCCTCAACCTCCTGGGCTCAAGTGATTCTCTTACCTCAGTTTCCAAGTAGCTGGGACTATAGGCCTGCACCACCATGCCTGGCTAATTTTTGTATTTTTGGTAGAGACAGGACTTGCCATGTTGTCCAGGCTGGTCTTGAACTCCTGGGCTCAAGAGATCCTAAAGTGCTGGGATTACAGGCATGAGCCACTGCGCCCAGCAGTTAAACATTTTTCATTAGGTACAACTCAAGAGTTAAAGAAAGTGTTCGGGCCAGTGCGGGAGGCGGGAGGATTGCCTGAGCCCAGGATTCTAGGTTGCAATGAGCTAAGATTGCACCACTGCAGTACAGCCTTGGCAACAGAACAAGACTCTATCTCTAAAAAATGACAATAACAAAATAATAATAAAGAGGCCAGGCATGGTGGCTCATGCCTGTAATCCCAGCACTTTGGGAGGCCGAGGCGGGAGGATCGCCTGAAGTCGGGAGTTCGAGACCAGCCTGACAAACACAGAAAAACCCCATCTCTACTAAAAATACAAAATTAGCCAGGAGTGGTGGCAAATGCCTGTAATCCCTCAGGAGGCTGAGGCAGGAGAATCACTTGAACCCGGCAGGCAGAGGTTGCAGTGAGCCGAGATCATGTCATTGCACTCCAGCCTGGACAACAAGATCGTGAAACTCAGTCTCAAAAATAAATAAATAAATAAATAATAAAGCTAGTGTTGGGACACTTGGGTTGAGGCAAGTGGAGAGAACCTTATGTGTTAGGTGGAGTCCAAGGAAATTATAAACCAGATTTGTGTAGAATGGTTGCATGAAGAAAAGGAAATTTCAAAGGTGGAAGGCCTTCATCCTAGGCATATAGCAGAACATTCACAGAAAGGCTTGAAATGAGTGTGAAAGCAAAGTCATGTTTTACTTCAGCACTTCAGGAGTAGAAAAACCACACCCACAGTCAAGACACTAAGGTACCTGGAAGATGGTGAACTTTCTGAGCCTCCCCAGGTTTCAGGGAACTTGGGTTGGTGGTGGTTAACCTGCAAGAGGCTATTTCCATCCCCCTTCCTTGCTGGTCCTTTGAAGAAGCCAGTTCTCCATCTCCTGCTCCAAGGCTCACGGGATGAGGGGGCTGGGGGGGTGCTGGGCGGAGGGCTGCAAATAGTGGTTTTTCATTATCACCTGGCAGAGGTGCAAAGGGATGGTTGAGCAGGGTTTGGGGAACTGGAAATGACCCTACTGAGGCAAGGGAAAGGGTGAGTGTGCAGGATTTTCTACTTCCGGCAATATCTGCGTGGCAATGCACGCGGGGGCTTGGCGGTCACAGGGCCATGAAGAGGCCGGGAGCTCAGCTTTCTTATGTAACTCCAAATATTTCTTCTTGCTTTGGCAATTTAGAGAAAGGATCCTCTTCCTGTAACGTGCGCCCAGCTTGCACAGACAAAGATTATTTCTACACACACACGGCCTGTGATGCCAACGGAGAGGTAGGTAGCATCGTCTTGGAGCCCCTAGCCCCAGATGGAGTGTCTTTCACTCCCTGAGCTTTGCCACCATTTGGAGCTCCAGCGGTCAATGACCCTGGCACTAGTTAAAACCCCACAGACCTTTGAGGGAACCCCAGGGCTAGGTGGGGCAGGGGGCAAAATGAGACCTCTTCATTCATTTTCCGGTCAGAAACTGTTTTGCAGCATCTGTTTCACTGTTTATATACATACGCTCTGTTTCAAAAACCCACTTCATTCTCTCTTGCTTGGCTTCTTTTATTTGCCGAGCCCGTTGGGGCAGCGCCTGCCCGTCATGCACAGTGTTTTCCCGGAGCTCTCCAGCCTTGCCCCTCGGCGCTGCATTTGTGAGCTAGCACTGAACGATTCCTGCTTGTGGCCTGACTTGTTCCGTTTCTGCTGCTTCTCTTTCCTCCAGGCTTTCTGCCTCAGAAAGAACTTTCTCTCCTAGTCTACATTGTTACTAAGTCAACAAGCACTCTGAGGTTAACTGATGTGTCAGGCAGGGTGCTGTAGGCTGGGGAGTCAGGGATGACCGAGGCAAGCTCCTGCCCTCAGGGAGCTCACAGTCCTGCGTGGGAGGCTGGAGAGAGAGAAACATGAGCCTAATCAAGGCAACCAGAGGGATGTGCAGGGAACTGGGAGCTCCCAGAAGAGGAGCGACCAGGACCTGGGGTGGGGGCAGCAGAGAAAGCCTCTCAGAGGAGGCCATTTGTCAACAGTCCACAAATATTTATCGAGTAGCTTCTCTGTGCCAGGTACTGTGCTAGGCACTAGGTATGTATCAGTTAAGAAAACTGAGGGAACCTCTAGCTCTTATGGAGGGAGCTTAAGTCTTGTTGGGGAGGGAGACAGATGGGTGTATAATATTGCAATTGGTAGTAAGTGGTAGGAAGGAAGAAAATAAACCCGGATTAGGAGATAGAGAATGATGGATAGTGGTGCCGCTATTTTAGAAAGGGTAAGGATGGCCTCTCTGAGGAGATGATATTTGCACAGAGGCGTGAAGGAGATGAGGGAGGAGCCACAGAGCTTTCCAGGCAGTGGGCACAGCAGGAGTGGAGGCGGCAGCTGCGGGGCCTGGTAGGTGGAGGAACTGCGTAAGTGAGCAGGGAAGGGCTTGAGGCACACGGAGAAGGGTCTGGTTGAGCTGTCTCTATCCCCTAAGCCAGAGACGCTCGAGGGGATAGAACCAGGAGTTGGGAATTCTGCACTCAGCACTAAGCATGATGCTTGGCTCTTAAGATGCATAAACATTTGCTGGCTGGATGGCTGGCTGACTTCTCCCTTTCCTAACTAAGCATGGCTTAAAGTCTGGTCTTTAACAATGAATATTTTTCATATCATCTCTTACCACCACCACCTCCCTGACGTATTTGGGGCATCATCTCCTTCCCCAGCAGCCGTGAGAGAATGGCTGTGTTTTGTCAGTTGCACCTTAGACCCAGTTCCGTGGTGTCTGGTATTCTGTATGACCTTGTAAAAATTATTTTCATTTTCTTGGTCTCGGCTGACTCACTAATGAAAGGCAGACAATTAATCCTGCTGCTCTTCTCCCTCCTGTTCATAACATGTGACTGAATGTGGCTGTCTTTCCTCCCTTCTGCCCCATTCAGTTCCCTCTCTGGGCTCACACCAAGGTCTTCTGGATCAGTAGTGTGTTTGCTGCCTGCAAGCCCGGGTGTCTGCCTTGGCCTGACCACCACCGGGGCCTTTAGATGCTGGGTCAGACCAAAGCCTGTGTTCCCACCTTACAGCACAGCCAAAGCCCAGCTCAGAGGAGGAGCACTGAAGCGTGTGCTTTCAGGAGTGTGTGTGACTATGCATTCCCCAGCCGTGGCTGGCAGAATTCTGCTTTGTGCCTTATTCCCACATGGGTTCTGCTCAGTCTGGTAATTCAGTTTGTCTTCTAAACTGTATTTTAAAATGAAGGGACACACCTCAAGCTGGCTCCTATGATTATGTTTCTGACCTTGGCTGTGCCTCAGTCATTTCTCAGGGACCAGGATGGCCCATCCATTGGGGCTACTGAATGTGCTGTTCCAAGAGCAGGCCTGATTCAGTGTGCTGGCTCCTGGGACCTCCTCTCCCTGAGACTCACAGGAGGCAGGTGGGGTTCAAGCCTGGGGCTCTGGCTGTCGCAGCCCTTCTCAGGGAGGAAGGCCAAGCTGAGCAGGGGGAGGAGGAGCCCAGGGCTCCCCATCAATTAAGGCAGCCTGTATCCCTCCTTAAGGACTTGTTTCTTTCTCCTTTTTTTTCTTTTATTAAATAGAGTCTGGCTCTGTTGCCCAGGCTGGAGTGCAGTGGCACAATCTCGGCTCACTGCAACCTCCGCTTTCAGGGTTCAAGTGATTCTCCTGCCTCAACCTCCCGAGTAGCTGGGACTACAGGCATGTGCCACCATGCCCAGCTAATTTTTGTATTTTTTTTAGTAGAGAAGGGGTTTCTTTCTTTTTTTTTTTCTTTTCTTTTTTTATTAAGGGCCGGGATTTAATCAGAGAAGGGGTTTCACCATATTGGTCAGGCTGATCTTTAACTCACACAGGCTGATCTGCCTGCCTCGGCCTCTCAAAGTGCTGAGATTACAGACGTGAGCCACTGCTCCCAGCAAGGACTTGTTTCTTACCTTGAAAAACTATGGATAGAGGCCTTAGTCATCCTTCCTTTCACGCGTATGGTATGCTGCACAGATCATGTTCATCAATCCCTCAGTGCAACCCATAAGGGCCCTGTTTTGTCTGTGACTCGATCTGAGGGCCATATGGGAAGAATGGAGCTGCCCACCTTCACCCCTGACTCAGCTGGGGTCTCCTGAGGGTCATCTCCACTTCTGCACACAATGCAGGGGCCATGTCTTGTTCATCTCGTGAGACACCAGGTCTGGCGCATAGATGTATTAGGCTTTCTGTAAAGGTTGACCCAATCAATAAAAGATCAAAGAATGCACCACTCAAACAGTAAGTTGGGACATCTCAGCCACCCCCTTATTCCCCAGGGGGCATATGAGTCACCTCCACTCTGTGCCTTTCTGAGTTCTGGGATTTTCACCAGCTCCTTTTCCTGTGACCTTGATAGCAATAGGATTCTACAGTGGAATCGGAGCTTTCTCTAAGACAACTGGTCCCACATCCTCTGTCATAAAGTCTTCATTAGAGCTATTCCCTGTCACTCGGGCAACATTCATTTGGCAGATAGTTATTGGGCACAGCCATGAGTCAGGCACTGGGCTCGGTGCTTAGGATACGTCAGTGACCAACGCAAAGTTTCCATCCCTCCAGAGGAACTCTTATCTGGCCCAGAATCTGGATCTCTGCCCCCAACCCCCATCCTCAAGGTAGAGTCCCAAAGATGTCTGAAATCTCACACAGGCTGAGCTGTACTTAATCCATTTCTGCAGACACAGCTCATGTACAAATGGGCCAAGCCGAAAATCTGTAGTGAGGACCTTGAGGGGGCGGTGAAGCTGCCTGCCTCTGGTGTGAAGACCCGCTGCCCACCCTGCAACCCGGGCTTCTTCAAAACCAGCAACAGCACCTGTGAGCCCTGCCCATACGGTTCCTACTCCAATGGCTCAGGTAACCCCCTCCCCAACCCACTCCCTGCCTCACATCCAGCCCCACGTCAACTGTGCGGGTGGGCTGCGTGGGCACTCAGAGTGGCCAGCTGAATGCAGACTCCGCCCTTCCAAGGGAGGCGGTAAGGACCAGGCCGCCTCTGAAGACTAAATTCAGGAGAAGAGAGGTCAGGGCTGGCCTTGTTTGCAGGTCAGAGCCAGACTTGAGGCCGCCTTCCTTTCTCCTCGTTCCAACTGCGAATGTGACTCAGGCCTGAATGTGCCCAATCCTCAAAGCAGAGTTTCCAGCATATGGCAGAGATGCTGACTAGAAGGCTTAAGGGGGCTGGGATGACCAGCTTGACACAACCAGAACCTATAAGCCATGCTGCCTTGGGGGGATCTGTGTACCTGTTAATATGAATGCATTTAATGATAATGTGATAATAATATAAACTACATGTATCAGACTAGAAGGTACATTTAAGTTCTGAAATGGCAATTTTGGTGGGCAAGTAGGATGGCTGGCATATTGGAATGAAGGCCCAGTGTTTACATCTTGAGTTAGTTGAACACGTTGTCAGAATGTTTTTGAGTCAGCCTGACACACCTTCCTGCAGCAGTACTCAGCAGCCAGGCTTGTTGGCTGCTCGCTACTGTCGCCACTTGTCTGTGTGGCAGCAGCTCCAGTCAGAGTGGCCGCAGCCTTCCCGCTGAATGACTGGATATTGTGCTTCCCCAGATTGTACGCACTGCCCTGCGGGAACTGAACCTGCCGTGGGATTTGAATACAAATGGTGGAACACGCTGCCCACAAACATGGAAACGACCGTTCTCAGTGGGATCAACTTCGAGTACAAGGGCATGACAGGTAATTGCCTCCCCCTGTGTCATGAGCTGTCAGCTCCCTGCACACCCTCAGTTCTCCCAGCTTCACATTTCTTCACAATAGTGATGTCTAAGAAAAATAAGCTATTGCATTCCCTTGAAAGTTCCACTCCTCATGGACATATGTCCTGCCGAGATGGCTTTAGAGGAAGGAACAGAGCTAGAAACATAAGCATGCACTTCAAAGGTCTTGCTCTGAGAGCTTCAGGGTCTTCCACCAAAGTAGCAGGATAAGTAACATGGTCCGTGTTCAGTGGTGGTTCTGGACACCTTAAAAGATGGTGTCACACCTCCCTTCCAGAGTGTCATCTGGGTGCACATTTGCCTTGCACCCAAGAGCACAAGGACATTAACTCTCCCCTCTCCTTTTCAGGCTGGGAAGTGGCTGGTGATCACATTTACACAGCTGCTGGAGCCTCAGACAACGACTTCATGATTCTCACTCTGGTTGTGCCAGGATTTAGGTGAGGAATCCACAGCCCACGGTCGTCCAGGCCAGCTTGGCCATATCTGAATCCCAAGTATTTGGGAATATTGTAGAGGAGAGGGCTTCTGGGGTTGTGTTTCATTTCATTTCAAATGTCAGTTGAGAACAGAGGGCACAGTCGTAGTTTGACCAAGGTAACCTGAATGCTAACACGTGTTTCAAGCCGTCCATGTTCATTTACCGACTGCTCTCTCATCCCGCGTAGCTTCTCCCATCCATTAGCCACATGCTATTCAAATTCTTCCTCCTCACAGCATCACTTCAGATTAGAAAAACAAAACAAAACAAAAAAATACACCAAAAAATAATAGGGCCAGAAATGCCCATAGCCAGTTCATCTTTATTTGGGGCAAGAAGATTGGGAGGGATTGTTCTTATTATCATATTTGTCCCCGTATCCCAAGAAGACCTAGGGCAACAAGAAATTCATTTTCCACTAAACAAACACACAAACACATCTCCTGGCTGTGTGGTGTGGTGGAAGGAACACCGGACTGAAAGGGCACTCGTGCTTTGCTGCTTACTGGCTGTGCGACCTTGGGAAAGTCACTTCATCTGTTTGGGCTCCGGGCCCCTCATCCACAAAACCAGTGTGTGATTTAGGACTGAGGTTGAGATGGCTCTTCCAACCCACTGGTTAACACGACTGCATAGAGATACTGAGAACTGGAAGTCCTCAGAATTCAGGCAAATGACTAAAGCCAAAAGGAAAGCCATGAATGAATTTTCAAGGTCAAAGTGAACTCTTCTGCTTATATGAGCTCTAAAGATAAGGAGCAACCACTGAATGGGCTTCCCCGTTGCCAATTTGACACCTTCATTCCCTCCTTCGAGGTCCCTGCTCCCTATCCCTGGGATGGTGCTCAGTTTGCCTTCCCTTAACACACATTTCTCAGAGCTGGCCAGATACAGCCTGTGTTTGCAAGGCAAGTAAACTTTTTAGGCTCTTTTGGAATAACACTCGAAAAGTGCTTTCCAATTTGCAAATCCGATTGCCATAGTAAATTACTGCCTCATCCCCACTACCACCCCAGCCCACTTGGGCACAGCTCTCTCTTTCCCAAAAGTAGGACCAAACAGGACTTTGCTGGATCACAAATTCCGCTCCTCTAACCCCAGCAAAGTTCCCCAGAGCTGGAGAGAGAGCTGCTGAGTATATGTCAACAATTTACAGTCTTACGATAGCAGTGCTTCTCAAACTTAAATGTGCACACGAATCACCTGGGAATCATTAACATGCAGATTCTGATTCACTGGGTCTGGGAGGAGCCTGAGGTTCTGCAGCTCTAATAAACTCAGGGAGATGGCCATGCTGCGGGTCTGCAGACCATATTCTGCTAGTGAGGTGATACAGCATTTTATAAAGCACCTCCACATCTGTCATGCCTTCAGGTCTGCCCGCAATGATGGGAGGTAGGTAAGAAAGAGATTTTATCACCTCCATTTTGCAGATGAGGAAACTATGGTTTGGCTGGGTCAAGGTCACATAGCTAGGGGGGCAGAATTGGATTTAGTCCACACACTTTCCGTCATACTCAGAACCTAATCCTGTCCCCCAGCAGACCCTCTGCTATGGTCTGGGCTCTTCAGTGAGCACTGCCTGGCCTCTAGAACGGACTTTTAATTTCTGCCCCTGCAGACCTCCACAGTCGTTGATGGCAGACACAGAGAATAAAGAGGTGGCCAGAATCACGTTTGTCTTTGAGACCATCTGTTCGGTGAACTGTGAGCTCTACTTCATGGTGGTGCGTTTTCCTTTCTTTGCCCGCTATAGGGCCTCCAGGGGAGGGTTAGTCCTATCTGCCCCATTGGTGTGTCCATGTGACTGACACCCCACTTGTAGTGATTCCACAGAGGAAATGCCCAGACTGACCAGCAGGGACTTCACAGTTTAACAAGGGTCTCACCAACCGTGATGGCACTGGGATGGCAGCCACATGGGCACCCAGTTTCCCTCTGGCCATCACACCCTCTTCACTTGTCTGTCCTGGGTTCAGGGTGTGAATTCTAGGACCAACACTCCTGTGGAGACCTGGAAAGGTTCCAAAGGCAAACAGTCCTATACCTACATCATTGAGGAGAACGCTACCACGAGCTTCACCTGGGCCTTCCAGAGGACTGTTTTTCATGAAGCAGTAAGTTTCTCCCCTTCCGCAGACACCCAGCTCCCAGGAGAGACACTCTGAACCCAGGAGGATCCTTAGCATTAGCCTAAGTATGAGTCTGAAGTTCCGAATCCAAGGGTTAGAAGGGTCTTAGGGAGTTGAGCAGAAAACTGCCTCCTAACCCAGCCCTCTGAGGACCACCTAGTCTTGTCCAAATGACTTCCTGGAAAGATGACACCGTAAGAAATAAGCTGGCCCTCCTTGTAGTCCCTGCCCTGATACATGTGGTACCAGACTTGTTGTTTTTTTTAAATAATAACAACTCTGCTTTTATTTTCTTAACTCAAAGGAATACAAGCTCATTGCAGAAAACTCAGAAAATAGAAATAAACAAAAACAAGAAATAAAATCAGCCATAATCCCGCTACCCAGAGATAAACCAGTTAACATCTGAAGCATCTCCTATACACTCTATTTCTCTACAAATATCTTTTTTTCTCGTTTACAAGGAAAAGACTTGCTTTTTTCATAAAACAGTATCCATTGTGTATTTTCCCCAAGGCACTTAATATTTTTGTATGTCCTATAAATGGTTCAGTCTCATTTTAAAATGACACCAGCTGCACGTGAAGAGCTACTGGCAAGTGAGTACAAAGAGTCGGATGCTTGTAAGATTCTTCTTGACTAACACAGGATGAAAGATTAAGTACCTTGCTCTTTCGAGAGGCCTCAATTGTTGCTGCTGTCTCAGGCCTCCCCTCTCCTCTCTTGTTTCCTTGTCTCCAGAGCAGGAAATACACCAATGACGTTGCCAAGATCTATTCCATCAATGTCACCAATGTCGTGGATGGCGTGGCCTCCTACTGCCATCCCTGTGCCCTAGAAGCCTCTGATGTGGGCTCCTCCTGCACCTCTTGTCCTGCTGGTTACTATATTGACCGAGATTCAGGAACATGCCACTCCTGCCCCCCTAATACAATTCTGAAAGCCCACCAGCCTTATGGTGTCCAGGCCTGTGTACCCTGCGGTCCAGGGACCAAGAGCAACAAGGTACCTGTAGTCTGGGATGCATTCTAAACCTGGCCCTCTGGTTGGATGATATCAGAAGATGCTAGGTCCTGGGTGGGGTTCTTGAGAGGCTGATACCCAAGTGCTCCCCTTAGCATACTCCTAGGTTGGAGTCCTGGAGGACATCCATCTAGGCTGTGACTGTGGAGGGTGAGCAGGGCTTGATTTCCAGGGTTCAGGACTTAGTCACTGACAAGTCTCATCTTCAGGTGGCAGGTAAGAGAGGTTGGCGACTGTCTGGTCCAGAGCGTTGTTTGGCATCTGTGCAGAGACCTAGAGGGAAGGAACAGTGGGGTGGGGCCTGTGGTTTATATTCAGCATTGTCCAATCTGGCCTGTTTTTATGGAAATCTGCCCCTTCTTCTTTGAAAAGATAGAAACCCAACCATTGCTGGGACATATGAATAACTGGCATTGCTATCTTCTATCCCAGTGGCGTCTCAGCTTTACAAGTATAAGGATTCCTTTCCTAAGCGGGAAAAGGCTGGGTGCTGTGGCTCATACCTATAATCCCAACACTTTAGGAGGCTGAGGTGTGAAGATCACTTGAGCCCAGGGGTTCAAGGTTGTAATCAGCCATGATTGTGCCACAGCACTCCGGCCTGGGTGACAGAGCAAGACCCTGTCTCTAATTTAAAAATAAATAAAAATAAAGGCACCTTTAAAAACTAATAAATAAGTAAAGTGGATAAGCAGTGTTGCTGTCCCCATAAACTTTCTGCATCTGAGAAGTACTTATGACTAAAAGTTCTTAGATATTAATCGATGCTTTTAAATGAATTTGTATTTTACTGATCACATACATCTGTAAGGCACTAGCAATACGTACTCCACAAACGTTGCCTAGTTCATCTGTGTAATAAGTGCAACGATTCTACAGACCCCTGGCAACCTCTTTGGGGTACCCTGGACTTTCGCCACAACCTTCCTTCCCTGGAGCTCCCTCTGCTGCTGTGGGAGGAAATGACAGTTGTGTGCGGCTGCCTCTGAATGGTGACCCTAAAACAGAGCAATGAAAGGGTTTATGGGAAGAAAATTTCCTTTTGGAGTTCAGTTTCCTACAGAGAACCTGAGAAACAGGAAGCAGCAGGGTTCAGTGAGTTTTACACTGTGAGGGAGGGAGGAGGGAGCAAGAGGGGTTTCTCTTCTTCCATCTCAGATACCCTTTCCTGACTAGTAGCACCTCATTGTCTTCTGCTCGAAAGTAAAAAGGGTCCTCTTGTGTCTTGAGAGGCTTCTATAATCTAGGCACAGGGATAAGGCTATAGAATTTGACTGAACTCCCTTCTGAAAAATAATCGGTTTGGATTTGTCCATCATGTATGTGCTAACAACTGAATGGCAACATATACATCAATCCCACTAGTGCCTGTTTCACTTCGTTTACTGGCCACCCCAATCCTTTCTTCCTCCTCATTACCCCAATTGGGCGGGACCAGACTGGGGAGAAAACTGCTACTCTCCACCGCAGCCCCTCAAGGCCGGCCTGAGCAGCTGGCCTGACCCGTCCCTCTCCCCATCAGATCCACTCTCTGTGCTACAACGATTGCACCTTCTCACACCACACTCCGACCAGGACTTTCAACTACAACTTCTCTGCATTGGCAAACACTGTCACTCTTGCTGGAGGGCCAAGCTTCACTTCCAAAGGGCTGAAATACTTCCATCACTTTACTCTCAGTCTCTGTGGAAACCAGGTAAGGTATGCCAGCTGACAGGGTGAGAACTGAATGGGGGAGGCCCGTGGATCAGAGGCCAGAGACAGACACAGGAGAAAACCAGAAATCCTTCAGGCAGCAGGGGGTTGGGGAGCTTCAGATGATTTTTTTTTTTTCTTTTTTTTTGAGACGGAGTCTTGCTCTGGCTCTGTCGTCCAGGCTGGAGCGCAGTGGCACGATCTTGGCTCACTACAACATTCGCCTCCAGGATTCAATTGATTCTCCTGCCTCAGCCGCCCAAGTAGCTGGGATTACAGGCACCCACCACCACGCCTGGTTAATTTTGTATTTTTAGTAGAGATGGGGTTTTGCCATGTTGGCCGGGCTGGTCTCGAACGTCTGACTTTGTGATCCATCCGCCTCTGCCTCCCAAAATGCTAGGATTATAGGCGTAAGCCACCACGCCCAGCCTCAAAGATTTTTAAATATTATTCTCCCTGAGGACATTTCCCCCTAAAATTAAATATTCAGGATTATAACCACTTAGGAAAATAAAGATTTTAAAATAAGGTGTTCTTTTACTTTGACCTGCCCTTTATTTCCTCAGAATGAGTATATTTAAAAGTATCCAGGAGGATTTTTTTCCCCTTCCTTGAAAAAGCAGTCTTCAGCAATCACTGCATTTGTTGCTTGTTTTCTACAGGCTAGATAAAATCAACTGTTTCTGGTTCATCCTCATGTCTCTTTGCTGACAGTACAAAAGAAAGTAACATGAAATGCTTTATAAGGAAAGATTGTCACCATCAGTCATTTCATGCTGCTGCAAATATTTCAGATCCAAAATTCAAAGGCAGAAATGTCAAGGTTAATCCCACCACTGCACGTGACTAAACTGCAAACAAGCCACAATTAGAAGTTGGAAAGTTCATTTCAAATGTTACAAAATAGACTGGGTGCAGTGGTTCATGCCTGTAATCCCAGCAATTTGGAGGCCAAGGCAGGTGGATCACCTGAGGTTTGCAGTTCAAGACCAGCCTGGCCAACATGGTGAAACCCTGTTTATACCAAAAATACAAAAATTAGCCATAGTCCCGGCTACTTGGGAAGCTGAGGCAGGAGAATTGCTTGAACCCGGGAGGTGGAGGTTGCAATGAGCTGAGATCATGCCACTGTACTCCAGGCTGGGCAACACAGCAAGACTCCATCTAAAAAAAAAACAGTTACAAATTAAAGAGCATCTTGAGCATTCAGTCTTTGACTTGGTAAGGCCTTCACATCATAGAGCGCCGACCATCTTCTGCAGCAAACAAAGAAGTTGATGGGTGTTTATATAAAGAACATGTCAAGAAATAAACTAATGTATGAAAGACTAGTTTATTTCTTGTTTTCAGAAGTCTTTGAAGAGGTTAAAATGAAGCCTCAGAAATAACAGGTCATGATCATTTAGGAAATAAGACTGATTAAAGCAGCCTCCATGTAGCAAAAGCGTCACTCAGTGAATTATGAAGAGCTATGAAGGTGGGAATTTGGGGAAATGGTGTATTTTCTTCTCTACTCCTTTCCTTTTTTAGAAATGCTTATGGTGTACTGCCACACCACAGATCGTTAGTTCAAAGACAAAAGAACTCTTTGTTTTATTGTAATGTAAAGGTTTCCTTCAGTTTTTAAGCTCATCTACTTTTTACAATCTAGAAAAAAAAAGCTAAGAGACACCAGATTAGCACCATTTATAATAAAATTTATAACACTGAAAATGTTGACTGAGCTCACCCGTCTAATCCCAACACTCTGGGAGACTGAGGCAGGAGGATTGCTTGAGCCCAAGAGTTCAAGACCAGCCTGGACAACACAGAGAGACCCTAACTCTACCAAAAAGAAACAAAACAAAACAAAACAAAACTCCCCTGTGGTTCCAGCTACTCAGGATGCTGAGGCAGGAGGATCACTTGAACCCAGGAGGTCAAGGCTTTGAGTTATGATTTTTTATTTTATGATTTGATCTATGATTGCACCTTTGCACTCCAGCCTGGGCAATAGATCAAGACCCTGTCTCAAAAAAAAAAAATCAAATCTGTCTTGTCATTAGACCTGGGTTGAATAACATTCCCCTACAACACACCACTGGAAAGCTGAAAATTTAGATGTAAAAAAGCCTTCCCTATTCCCTTCTGGGAATTCATCTGTGCCCACTCACTTCTTCCCACTTCTTTCTCCCAATTCCCCAACCAGGGTAGGAAAATGTCTGTGTGCACCGACAACGTCACTGACCTCCGGATTCCTGAGGGTGAGTCAGGGTTCTCCAAATCTATCACAGCCTACGTCTGCCAGGCAGTCATCATCCCCACAGAGGTGACAGGCTACAAGGCCGGGGTTTCTTCACAGCCTGTCAGCCTTGCTGACCGACTTATTGGTGAGTAACTGCTGCTTCAGCCTTGTTTGAGTGTGTGTGTGTATAAGAGAGTGTGAGGTTACCAGGCTGGGAGGTAAAAGGCCCCACATGAGGGGCCCAACCTCTTGACCTGTGTTTTCTATTCCATTCTGTATGCCCAGTGCTCCCGGGGCCTCTGACAAACCCCTGGGTCATCCCTTTCATAAGCCACTCAGGGATGTGATGAGATGAAGTGAGGTTGCATGTTGATAGGTTTTGGAAGAATTGAAGTGGTTGCCAGCTAATGCTACTAGTGGGAACTAATTAGGAGCTCTAATTTGGCAGGGGTGACAACAGATATGACTCTGGATGGAATCACCTCCCCAGCTGAACTTTTCCACCCGGAGTCCTTGGGAATACCGGACGTGATCTTCTTTTATAGGTGAAGATGAGAGGCTAGGCTAATGCAGGTGAAACCTAGGACTCCTCCATAATTTCTGCCGCATACCTCCCTCTCTAGCCACCTACTGCTTATCAAGCCTGAACGTGTCTAAGGTCTAGCGGATCTGTCCAGTCATGATAGCTAAAGGCTGGGAGTTCCCGATCCCAGCTTCTTGGGTATTACTGGAGCAGGTCTGCCCTAGAGGCAAGGAGAAATACTGGATGATCTGCAGTGGACTTCCCTTCCAGCCTAAGCAGACTCCAGTGTACGCTAGCCATGATTTTCTGAAACCAGGGCATTTCTCCCTTGACTGCATTGATCCTCACCCTTCCACATATACACCAAGGCCTGTGCACTCCCCGTGTGCTAGGCTAAAGCCCAGGTCCTGACTTCCCCAGCTAGGGAATCACTCCATGCTGATTTCACCTGGTGGCTGTCCAATAACACAGCTGAGTGACTCATTCCCCTATGGGGGCTGGCTTTCTCTGCAGGTCCAATGATGTGACCCAGTCCTGCAGTTCTGGGAGATCAACCACTATCCGTGTCAGATGCAGTCCACAGAAAACTGTCCCTGGAAGTTTGTTGCTGCCAGGGTAAGCCCTGCAAAGGGGTGTAACAAAGGCCAGAATCTCCCTTCCTTGAAGTCATTTCATCCTGAGATCCAGAGATTACTGAAAAAGAGCAAAAAAGAGTTTGAGATGCATTTATGGGCTCTTAGGGGCACAGTCATGGCCCCAAAACCTCAATCTTCAGATGGCAAGAATGGGGCAGAAGGAAGAGTGAAAGCTACCCTCATATTCCTGGACCATTACGGTGGCAGCTGCGTAGCACAGTAACCACCAGCTCGGCTGAGAGCCAGATTGAATCATCTCCTCCACTTACTAGCTATGTTATCAGGATATGTTTCCTACCTTCTTTAGATCTCTTTTTTCCTTATCCGTACAAAATGGGTATAATGCTAAATTCCCTGAGGGAGTTGTTTTGAGGATTAAATGAGACAAGGAGACTTTAGGACGTTTCATGATCTCCGCCATTATGAGGATTAGTCAAGGTTTAGGGATCCTAGGAATCTCTCTGCAACTAGAATACCCAGTTCTGAGTTTAATAGCTGAGTGAACTAAATAAAAAACTTCCAAATGAATATGACCACAGGACACCCCTCTCCTCCCCATATAACAGCAACTAACATCTTGACGGGCACTACCATCTTGAGGAAGATGTTTTGGAAATGCCGCACCTAAACAGTTGACTGGGGAGATGGGGAGCAGAGCAGGGCGTCTTGACCCAGTGGTGGTGTCTGAGTGTCAAATCCCTGCTCTTGCTGTTGTAAACACCACAGTAAAGTACATAGCAGGTATCCATGACCGGAAGTTCCTTCCTGAACCCCACCTCCACTCCAATCCCACCCCCAGGAAGCTGTGTCAAAGTGGCTATTGCAAAATGTTGCAAGTCCGTGAGGAGGACGGGATCCTCGGAGGGGTTCATGGGACAGCCATGCTAGAGCTCAGACACCTTCAATAGCTCCCATGTGATGTCAGCAAAGACATAAACCAGCAGAAGGTGGGGAGTCCACTGGAGGCCGGGAAGGCCTCTTATCATCCATGAAATCAGAGATCAAAACCTGTGTTAAGGACTAGTTGGAAAGATCCTGGTAGGGCTGACAGTTTGGGCAGGGAGAGGATAAATCAGGCAAGCTGTGAGACAACAGGCCTCCAACCAGATCTTCCCCACCGGTCCAGTGAGTGAGAGCTTAGGTTTCCTTTCTGCTTTGCTAGAACGTGCTCGGATGGGACCTGTGATGGCTGCAACTTCCATTTCCTGTGGGAGAGCACGGCTGCTTGCCCACTCTGCTCAGTGGCTGACTACCACGCTATCATCAGCAGCTGTGTGGCTGGGATCCAGGTGGGTTTCCCTCTGACCAGGCACTCCCACGAGAGAAGGGAATGGGAGAGCTGAGTTCCTTATTTTTCTCCCCAACAGAAGACTACTTACGTGTGGCGAGAACCCAAGCTATGCTCTGGTGGCATCTCTCTGCCTGAGCAGAGAGTCACCATCTGCAAAACCATAGATTTCTGGCTGAAAGTGGGCATCTCTGCAGGCACCTGTACTGCCATCCTGCTCACCGTCTTGACCTGCTACTTTTGGAAAAAGAATCAAAAGTACATGATGGGGTATTGGAGTTCGGGGATGGACAGGGTTGGATTATTGATCAGGGAGAACATCTGAGAGTATCAACTAATGGGGTTTTTCTCTGGAGTTGGCTACAGACTCTGTGACTCTGGTCAGAGGCTTGTTGAGCCACTTACTCAGTGTATGCTTTGGGCATCCTGACTCCTGAACAGGGATGGTACCATGGTGGCAGTCTATAAATGGATGTTAGATTCTCAAAAGCAAAGGGTATCCTTAATGCGTTGTTATTATTAACAATACAGAGAATGACATTATGATGTCAATATTTCTATCAAGCTTTAAGATCACAGAAACAGACAGCCTTAAGGAAGAAAGATCACTGAACTGGGAACCAAATTCCTTCTGGTCCCCCAGCCCAGACACCATTTTGCCATGCTTCAGCCTCCTCACCCATGGCATGGGAGTAGGACCTGCTCGCAGCCCAATCTCTCTACCTCTTTCCTCCTTATTCCCACATAATGGGATCTTGTCTTTCCCATCTTCCTGTTCTATAGATTAGAGTACAAGTATTCCAAGCTGGTAATGAATGCTACCCTCAAGGACTGTGACCTGCCAGCAGCTGACAGCTGTGCCATCATGGAAGGTGAGGATGTGGAAGACGACCTCATCTTTACCAGCAAGAAGTCACTCTTTGGGAAGATCAAATCATTTACCTCCAAGGTAGGGGGCCTGGCCAGTGCACTGAGGTCAGCCTGGAGAGCTGGAGGAGACACTGCTCTTCAGACACTGAATGGTCCTGTACTGTTCAGGGCACCCTGCTCCCCACACCCCATATGACTCTATTTCCCCACTCTGAAAATCTTGCCTTCTGCTTTCTGTGTTTCTTTTCCCTGGGGCCCAAGGCTGCTCTTGATCAGTCTCCTTCTCTTCCAACACGCACTCCAGTTAGTGAACTGTTTCGGCCTTTACAATTTCAGAAGGAGTACTGAACCATCCATGTTGTAAGAATCATCCCCCACCCCTTTTTTTATTTTCACTGAAAGGGGGAAAAGGTTATCTCTAGGATCAACTTCTGATAGAAGTCAGGCTCTCCTTTGACCAGTGGAGGGCGCTGTCCTCCAGGTGTCTGGGCCCAGTCCTTTGGGAGCTGGGTCATAGTTAAATCTCAGCTGTTCCCCACTGAGCGATTCTGAGCTAGGAGGGTTGGCTCTGTGTGGGTGGGTGAGTGAGTATGAAGCTCATAAATGCAATACAGACAACACTGTCACTGGGTGTGGGGCCAGCAGAGATCATCCAATCACCTCCTCCAGGGCCACAGCCCTCTGCAGCCCCACTCTGCCAGTGCCTGTACCTGACTACTGCTCTGAACCAGTTCATCCCAATAGAAGTGGGTGGGGAGGGCGGTAGGAGGAAGGAGGGTATTGGCAGGTGGTGAAGAAAGGACACCACTTGGGTGTTTAGATTGCTGAGTCTTGTTTCCTTTGTGCTGACCTGCTAGGGAGACTCCCTTGGCCTCCTTAGACTGTGATTTTTTTTTTTTTTAAACCAGTGGGAGAACAGTTTACCATGGGACTTTTGAGTCTAGCTGGGACTTTTAGAATTCGGCAAAGGTGCAAAGCAGGGGATTTTTTTTTTTTTTTTTTTAGACAGTTTTCCTCTGTCGCCAGGCACCAGGCTGGAGTGCAGTGGTGCGATCTTGGCTCACTGTAACCTCCACCTCCTGGGTTCAAGCAATTCTCCTGCCTCAGCCTCCCAAGTAACTGGGACTACAGGCGCACGGCACCACGCCCAGCTAATTTTTGTATTTTTTTAGTAGATACGGGAGTTTCACCATGTTGGCCAGGATGATCTTGATCTCTTGACCTCGTGATCTGCCAGCCTTGGACTCCCAAAGTGCTGGGATTACAGGTGTGAGCCACCACGCCCAGCCTAAAGCAGGGGATTTTAAAGATTTTTGACTCAAGCCTGTAATCCCAGCACTTTGGGATACCCAGACTGGAGGATCTCTTGAGGCCAGGAGTTCAAGATCAGCCTAGGCAACATATCGAGAGCCTATCTCTACAAAAAATAAAAACAATTAGCTGGATGTGTTGGAGCATGCCTGTAGCTTCAGTGACTTGGAAGGCTGAGGTGGAAGGATCACTTGAGCCCAGGAGTTGGAGGCTGCAGTGAGCTATGACTGTACCACTGCACTCCAGCCTGGGCAACAAAGTGAGAGCCTGTCTCTAAATTTGTATTTGTTTGTTTGTTTATTTATTTAGACAGAGTTTTGCTCTGTCTCCCAGGCTGGAGTGCAGTGGCACCATCTCAGCTCCCTGCATCCTCTGCCTCCCAGGTTCAAGTGTTTCTCCTGCCTCAGCCTCCCTAGAAGCTGGGATTACAGGTGCAGGCCATCACGCCTGGCTAATTTTTTTTGTTGGTATTTTCAGTAGACATGGGGTTTCACCATGTTGGCCAGGCTGGTCTTGAACCCCTGACCTCAGGTGATCTGCACACTTTGGCCTTCCAAAGTGTTGGGATTACAGGTGTGAGCCGCCGTGTCTGGCCAAAAACATTTTTTTAAAAGAAAAAGTATTTTTTATTCTCCAACCGACCCTGAAGGGAGCAAGCAGAATAGAGGGTATCTCATTTCCGTGTTTCCACAAAGCCACTGAAACAGGAATTTCAGAAGGGTTCCTTCTGTCACCTATTCTCCATTTCTCCCCTTTGTCCCCAAACTTGCCCCTGTGCAGCAGCCAGCTCCTGTCACCATCTCTCTTTCAGAGGACTCCTGATGGATTTGACTCAGTGCCACTGAAGACATCCTCAGGAGGCCCGGACATGGACCTGTGAAAGGCATCGCCTGCCTCGCCTGCCTCCTCACCTTGCACAGCACCTTTGCAAGCCTGCGGCGATTTGGGTGCCAGCGTCCTGCAACACCCACTTCTGGAAATCTCTTCACTGTGGCCTTATCAGAAGATGTTTGAAATTCAGATCTTTTTTTTTATAGAGTACCCAAGCTCTCCTTTCTGCTTGCCTCAAACCTGCCAAATATACCCACACTTTGTTTGTAAATATGCCCTTGTTTGTATCTTGTTTCCCAAAACGGCCCATCCGCCAGAGCCATAGCTTCCTCTGCTCATAATTCCTATAGCCCTGGAATGAAAATATTTCTGTCTTCTTAAGTATAGAAACTACTTCCTCTGTACTCTAACTTAAGGGCAGAAACAGCTTGGAGATTTTTTCACATGCCCAGAGCTCATGATCTCTTTAGGAGAGAAGCTGGGTGAGGAGGGTATCAGGGGTTCCCCAGTGGACAATCTTCACAGCAGCCTGGATCCATTTCTCCTGGATAATCAGCTCAAAGGGAGTAAAATGGGTAATCTGAGGGCAAGGTGAGTAAGGCTTGGGGAAGAAAAGGCTTGAAAAGCACAAAGAGAGGCAACAAGGAACCGTTTTGTTTTTGAAACGGTCTCTCTGTCACCTAGGCTGGAGAGCAGTGGTGCAATCACTGTTCACTGCAGCCTCAAATCTCTTGGGCTTAAGTTATCCTCCCACCTCAACCTCCCAAGTAGCTAGGACTACAAGTGTGCACCACCAGGCCCACTAATTTTTATATTTTTTGTAGAGACAGGATTTCATCATGTTGCCCAGGTTGATCTCCAACTCCTGGGCTCAAGTAGTCTGTCTGCCTCAGCCTCCCAAAGCACTGGGACTGCAGGCATAAGCCACTGCACTCAGCCTTTTATTTGTTTTTTAAATCAGGTAGCTCATTCATTGCTTTAAGTAAATGATAAATATACTCATTAAAGCCAACGAAAAAAGTTCATCAAGAAAATGCCCAAAGCCTTGGTGGAAGCATCTTTCCTATTTATTTTAAACCTCCCACTATCACTCTATGACCCTGAAAAGAATCCAGGTCAGCCCCAAACCCAGATGTTCCAGCTTTATCCTCTATTGGATTTACTCACAGAGATGGCAAACACCTGTCAGTGAGGAAAATTCCCCATCCTTGAGTGCCTCCATCCTAGAAGTTTAGGTCATATTATGGAACAGGGGTCTCTTATTTGAAAAGAGCACGAGGAGGCCAAGATTTTAATGGAGCACTTTTAGGGGATCCAGCCCACAAGGGCAGGGGCCTGAGGTGGCCGTGATGTCTGCTTCTAAGCTTAACCCATCTGCTCAGGCACAGAATAAATGTCTAGGCTGGCCGAAAATGGAACTAAATCCCAGGCCCATACCCCAGCAGCAGAATCAGACCAGTCTTCAAGGAAGGAAGGCTAGGAGAGTTTAAAGATGCTCACTGGGCCCAGCATGGTGGCTCACACCTGGAATCCCAAGGCAGGATGGTCGCTTGAGCTCAGGAGTTCAAGACCAGCCTGGGCAACATAGTGAGACCCTGTCTCTAAAAAATTAAAAAATAAACAAGGTGTTCATCAAGCTGGGATACTCCTCACTTTCAAGCCCTTATCTTTCTCTCTTTTTTTTTTTCATTCTCATTTGCTTTTTGTGCTAAAAAACTAAAGAGACTTCTGTTTCCATTTCTGGCAACATCTCTTCTGAAAGGTGAGTAGAGTGGGTGTCTGCTATGCCCATTTTTCCTCAATTTTGTGCCAACTATTATCAATGAACTTTTAAGTACCTAGAATGGGTAAAACAAGAGCAAGACTTTAAATTACTTTCTTTTTTGTTCTACTGGTAATTCTGCCTCCATCACTATTAGGATAGGGTGACCTTCCTTTGGTCAAGCCCCAGTTGCCCATGATTTGTGCCTGTGCCCTTTCTCCAGTGGCCATTTGGTGACCAGATGGTAGATACAGAAAGGGGATGGCATCTGCAAGTGATTTGTCTGCCACAAAATGGGTTGCTCATCTGATTAGCCACTGCTGCCCTGGCGATGGCTTTCTAAGAGTCAATGAGAATAAGAGCCATGCTGTGGCCTCTGGCCATCAACAGTGTTGGTGATGGCAGGGAGTCCCTTTGGTCTAATAAATCCAGTTTTTCCTTGGGTATCCAAATTCTCCCTCCTTTTGTAGGAGTCAGGCTCTCAGAACCTGTGTCCACGCTGGAATTCCCGCTGTGTGGATGCAGATATGCGGCTCCTGAGCTCCAGCCTAAAATCTGCTGTAGCCTCAGCAATTCCCGGACATGTGCCATCTCACTGAATAGCTTTCTTTTGTGACAAAGGCCACAAACAGCCCTTAGACTATTCTGGAAACAGTAGGAAAAAGTACATATGCCTTTGACTTCTTTATTCTAACTCCACTAATTTTAGCCATAATACTTTAAGTAGCTCATTTTTTTTTTTTGACAGTTTCACTCTTGTCAGCCAAGCTGTGGTGCAATGATGCAATCTTGGCTCACCGCAACCTCCACCTCCTGAGTTCGAGCGATTCTCCTGCCTCAGCCTCCCGAGTAGTTGGGACTGCAGGTGCCCGCCACCACACCT
The DNA here is from genome assembly GCF_030222135.1 of Aotus nancymaae. Lineage (NCBI taxonomy): Eukaryota > Metazoa > Chordata > Mammalia > Primates > Aotidae > Aotus > Aotus nancymaae. The sequence continues at coordinate 65,975,716 of NW_026988418.1, read as the reverse complement.
GGCTAATTTTTGTATTTTTAGTAGAGATGGCATTTCACCATGCTGGTCAGGCTAGTCTCGAACTCCTGACCTCAGGTCATCTGCCCGCCTCAGCCTTCCAAAGTGCTGGGATTATGAGTTTGAGCCACCACACCCGGCAAGGAGCTCCTTTTTACTACCCCTTACTGTGCTGACTTCTGCAGGTCTGCCCTGTGACCTGTCAGGAACTCCTGAGTTATGTTACCGGGGTCACCTGTTGCTCCCCTAGCAAGTTGGACATGTCATATATTTTTAACAACTTTATTGAGATCTAATTCACATATCAAACGATTCAACTTTAAAACATAGGATTCAATGGCTCTTGGCATACTCACAGAGTTGTGCACCCATTTGAGAATAAAGACATGTTTAATTTCCTTTTCTTTTTTTTTTTTTTTTTTTTTGAGACAGAGTCTTGCTCTGTGGCCCAGGCTGGAGTGCAGTGGCATGATCTCAGCTCACTGCAGCCTCCCTGTCCTGGGTTCAAGTGATCCTCCCTTCTCAGCCTCCCCAGTAGCTGAAATTACAAGTGTGCGCCACCATGCCCAACTAATTTTTGTGGTTTTAATAGAGACAGGGTTTCACCATGTTGGCCATGCTGGTCTCGAACTCCTGGGCTCAAGTGATCCACCCACCTCGGCCTCCCAAAGTGCTGGGATTACAGGCATGAGCCACTGCATCTGGCCTACATGTTCAATTTTCTCTGAACAAAGGCATTAGTCCTTGACCCAAGGCTAGAGTGGTCTGTCCAGGCTGTTGCTAGAGGGAGTGTGATAAAATGTTTAAATCTCATTTGGTTACCCTGAGTCCTGGAACACGCAGTAACTCGCATCCCATAGTCATCACCTGTATCTGGCTGGGAATATAAATGAAGATTGTGGTGTATTTAAGCAGCAGGGATTTTTTTTTTTTTTTTATGCCAACAAACTTTTTTTGTCTCACTACGTTAAAGATAAGACTGACTATATTTATACAACAGAGACTTTGTAATAGATTTTTTCATCTTTGTGAAATTGAATTTTTGTCTCTTCAGGACTGGTTGGATTTCCTTTTTACTTTGTATTCCAAGCGTTAATAGTTTGTTAGGGGACGGGTATTGCATGTCACTTTTTTTTTTTTGTAAAATAAAAACATACCTTACAAGTTGTTTTTCTTGAACATGGGTCTGGTGACTGGAGGAGTGAGTGGGAAATGTTAAGTGTCCTGGAAGCTTAAACTGAAGAGGAGAAGGATTCCACATTCGCAGAGAGGCAGAGAAAAGAGCACAGACTTCCCAACGAGATAGTCATAGACTAGAAGCCTCCCACTACTTGTTGAGGAATCAGTCAATGACCAAAGCCTCAGTTTCCACATACCTAACCCTCAAGATTGAATGAGGTCAAAAGAGATAACTCATAAACCACTTCGCATGTTACTTCCCTTCCCTTCTGCTCAGGTTTCTTTCGAGGAGCATGAGGCCAGCCACATGATAAAAAATCCACAGATAGAAGTAAAATTAGCTTCTTTGGGTATGAGGTAGATTATTACAAACGAGATGTGGAGAAAATCCTAGACAATAAATATCAAGGGCCTACCCTTTCCCTAGGTTGCTGGATTTTTGCTTTCTTTTTCTTTTCTTTCTTTCTTTTTTTTTTTTTTTTGTCTCACTGTGTTGACTAGGCTGGAGTGCAGTGGCACAATCTCAGCTCACTGCAGCTTCAACCTCCTGGGCTCAAGTGAGCCTCCCACCTCAGCCTTCTGAGTAGCTGGGACTACAGGCATGCACCACCATGCCTGGCTAATTTTTGCATTTTTTGGAGAGACAGGGTTTCACCATGTTGCTGGTCTCAAACTCCTGGGTTCTAGAGATATGCCCTCCTTGACCTCCAAAGTGCTGGGATTACAGGCGTGAGGCCACTGTGCCCGGCTGGATATGACTGCTTCAGTACTTCATTCTAGTTGAGAGCACTTGATCCCCAAAAAGAAGTCTCTCAGGTATTAATAGATGAGTTGGGAACTTCACAGACTTTTCAGACTGAATGGTACAAATGCCAGATGTTCTTCATCAGGGTCCTTAGGTAATGTCCAGCCTTCAAACAGGCCTCTCCCTGCCAGTGCTTCCTACGCCAGTATGAACTCCCTGCTCTGTAGCCAGAGCCCTTTTTCTTTGTTCATGAAAAGTTTTCTGGTAAAAGCCAGAAAACCTGCTAAACAAATTCTAAAAGAGGGTGTGGCAGCTCATGCCTGTAATCCCAGCACTTTGGGAGGGCCAGACGGAGGACAGCTTGAGGCCAGGAGGTTGAGGTTACAGTGAGCTATGATCGTGGATTGCACAACTGCCCTCCAGCCTGGGTGACAGAGGCATACCTTGTCTTAAAAAAAAAAAAAAAAATTCTACAAGAATTGTGCTACAAGAAAAAATTGTTCTACAAGAAAAAATTCTACAAGAAGTGTCTACTGGAACACTCAAAGCCATTTTTCTAACACATCTGACAGCACTCAAATGTGCCATCTCTGATGTCTCTTTATTGCTGTCAGGCAGGAGCAATTGGCAGCAGATACCCACCTACACTCCAAGGCTGATTGTTTATGGCCCACATCTACTTTGACTGGGTGGTACCTGGGTTGTACTAGTGGTCAAATATTTTGAACACTGCCCCTGCTTATAGCATAAAGTCAAAACTCTAAGAAGGAAAGTAGTAAAGAAAACACATTCATTTGGCAACTCTGTGTCAAGCCTGGACTTAATGCATTCACAGCATTGCCTTTTTTTTTTTTTCATTTTTATTACAGCCCTGGAGGCAGCTGCTATCCACATTACAATAGAAAAAGAAACTGTGTCTTCAACAGATTGAGTAAAGTGGCCTACAAGGTCCCTAACAGCCCACTCTGCCCACCTTCCCAACATTGTTTCTACTCCAACCACACTGAGCTTTTGATCGGCTCTCCATCATAAGCACTTTCATACCTCCAGCTTTGGTGTGTGCTCCCTCTCTGCCCCTGTTTCCTTTTCACCTCACAGATCCCACTCAGCCTTCCACATCACCCCACTGTGGGATGTAACAGGGAATAAACAATCCCATGGGAGTACTGCTATTAATCCATGAATTCAACTGTGCAATGCAACAAACAAGTAACAGACACTGTGCAATGCAACAAACAGGTAACAGACACAAGCTTGTGCAATGCAACAAACAAGCAACAGACACTACAATGCAACAAACTTGCAACAGACACAATCAAGCTTGAAACTGCAGGGCAGGGAGAGCCCTGAGTAATGATCTGGAAATGTTTTTAAGGGTTGCCCAATCACTGACGAAGAAGTAAAATACATTATCAGGTGACCAGGCAAGAACAAACTTACCATTTGGTCTAAATCTTAAAAAAGACAATGAAAAGGGAACCACAGAGCAACAGTGAATATTAAGAGATAGAGAAAGTGATTTAGGGTTGCAATACAAAACTTTGTGAATAATTTAAGAGCTATTCAAGGGGAATTCGGAATATAAACTAATTTTGTCTCGGTGCCAAAGTTAACAATCCCACATAAAATGCAATTCCCTATACAGTAAGTAGTTCAGGCTTAATAATACTTTCACTTTCCACAGTTGCAGTTATCCAAAGTCAACTTATGTGAAAAAATATTAAATGGGCCGGGCGTGTTGGCTCAAGCCTGTAATCCCAGCACTTTGGAAGGCCGAGGCGGGTGGATCACGAGGTCAAGACATCGAGACCATCCTGGTCAACATGGTGAAACCCCGTCTCTACTAAAAATACAAAAAAAATTAGCTGGGCATAGTGGCGCATGCCTGTAATCCCAGCTACTCAGGAGACTGAGGCAGGAGAATTGCTTGAACCCAGGAGGCGGAGGTTGCAGTGAGCCGAGATCGCGCCATTGCACTCCAGCCTGGGTAACAAGAGTGAAACTCTCTCAAAAAAAAAAAAAAAAATATATATATATATATATAATGAAAATTTCAAAATAAACTATTCGTAAGTTTTAAATTGTGTGCCATTATGGGTGGCATAATGAAATCTTGTGCCATCTCACTCCTTCCCACCTGAGACATGAATCATCCCTTTGTCCAGAGTATCCACACCGTCTACACTATCCACCCATTACTCACTTAGCAGCCATCTCAGTTACCAGATCGAAAAAACACAGTCTATGTAGGGAACACAGTATATGTAGGAATCCGTACGATCTCTGGTTTCAGGCCTCCACTGGGGACTACTGTATGATACAGCATGGTGGGAGAATTGATATCTTACTGCAACTCTATCAGATGGAGAGGCTGGATCAAAGTCCCCCCAGGTCCTGGCAGCTTTCCCTGACCTACGCTATTTTTAAACGATTCCTGCTTAGTTGCTGAAGGATAACAACATGGACTTCCTTTGTTACTGTGTCTCTCTGATAGAAGGGAGTAGGTAAGCCAGAGCTGGAGGTTGGGTGGTCAGTTCCTCCTGAAACAGTATCATCAATATTACTGTACCGTGGGAAACCAGAAGGGTGCCTAACCAATTTGCGGGGAGGGGTAAAAAGGATGTCAGAGAAGGCTTCCAGGAGAAAGGAGGAATTAGCTAGGTTGGAGAAACAGAGAAGAGAAAGGGAGTTCCAGGAAGAAAGCACTTGTGCAAAGAAAGGCTCAGAGGCAAGGAAAGGGAGCCACAAGTAGGTTGGAATAGGGAATTTGAGGGGAAGATGTTAAAAGATAAAGAGGGCCAGCTGAGGTGGCTCACGCCTGTAATCCCAGCACTTCCAGCACCTTAAGAGGCCAAAGTGGGAGGACTGCTCCACCCTAGGAGTTTGAGACCAGCTTGGACAACATGGCAAAGCCCCGTATCTACCAAAACAAAAACAATCAGACCTTGGGTCTGATTAATTTGCTGAGAAGGCTCACAGACCTCAAGGAAACATTTACCAGTTTATTATAAAGGCTAGTACAAAGGATACAAATGAACAGCCGGATGAAGAGATGGATAGGGCAAGGTGTTGGGGTGCAGAACTTCCATGCCTTCTCTGGGCAAGACACCCTCCTGGCATCTCCACATGTTCAGCAACCCTGAAGCCCATCAACTCTTGTTGTTCAGTGTCTGTAGAGCTTGATGTCCAGCACCTCCCCTCTGCGTTTCCTGGAGGTTGGAGGGTAGGGGTAAAAGTTCTGATCCTCCAATCACTTGGCCTCTCTGGTGACCGCCCCATTCTCAGATTATCTAGGGCCCCCATCCTAAATCACCTCCTTATTATAAACTCAGGTGTTGTCAAAGGGGCTTATTCAGGAAATTCAAGGGTTTTAGAGGCTGTGACAGGAACCAGGGACAAAAGCCAATTATATTTCATATTATAGATAATATGATAGCTATGTCACACCCTCATCTCAGAAGTCCATGATGGTGGAATAAGATCAAGAATGTCTTAGCACATCTAGCTCTGAGAAGGCATTGGGAGTGAGGCTTTAAAGTTTCTGCAAAGTGGAAGGATTGAGGATGGGGGTGGGGAAACAGATAATCTGTTCCCAAATCCTTCAGATAATCTCGTTATCAGTGAGATTCTTTGATAACTTTGGCTTCAATCAGCAACCAGCATATTTCATTGTAAAGGCCTGAACATTATAAAATCAAAGTATGATACAAATCTTTCTTCAAGACGCTTTCAAATTGACCCAAGACATGACCTCAACACCTTATACTGCATTCAAATCTGCTAAATGTCCCTTTGCAAAAGTTTTCTCTTTTCTCTCTGAAAGGCAACTGCACTTTCCCAACCCTATGCTCTTAAGAGTTAGTAAAGGGACAATTTGGTTTATCCAATAATCAGATTAAGAAAGGTATCCCTTTCTAAGGCAGGAGAGCAGGATCTTAAGCAGAGGTATCCCTGGGACTAAATATGCCCTGGGATGACAGCCGAGCTTCAGGGTGGAAAGACCCAACCTAGTGAGAGGAAAACGGGCATCTGGTGAAGGCACCGGGATCTAAGCTAGGGATGAGGGGACAGGCCTCTGCCTGGCCTGAGACAGGAGGAGGAAACTGAGGCATTCGCACTTTTATGGGGCGATCACAGCCCCTGAGTGGGGCAAAGCCGGGGAGAAGGAACCGGAGGTAGAGTCCCACGCCCACCCACTCTCCCCTCCCGTTCCTCCGCGGCCCCGCCTCCCACAAGCCGCTTCCGGCCGAGAGGGGGCGCCTGCGGGCCCCAGGCGCGCCTGCGCAGGGAGGGTGGGTCTGCGCGCTGCTTCCGGCCGAGAGGGGGCGCCTGTGGGCTACAGCGGCGCCTGCGCAGGGAGAGCGGGTCAGCGCGCCGGCGCAGTGCCGCCGTCACAGGCTGAGTGCTGCGGCGCGGTCCTCGCTTCTCAGAGTGTTGGCTCGGGAGGAAAGAAGATGGTGCTGGATCTGGATTTGTTTCGGGTGGATAAAGGAGGGGACCCAGCCCTCATCCGAGAGACGCAAGAGAAACGCTTCAAGGACCCGGGACTAGTGGACCAGCTGGTGAAGGCAGACAGCGAGTGGCGACGATGTAAGTACCGGGACGGGCGGGTTACCCCCTTGGTCCTAAACCCAATTTTATCTCTCGGCTCCAGCCACCGCTCCTGAGGCCACAGCTTCCACCCTTCGTCAGATCCCCTCCCAGGCTGCGATGGCTCCGAGGTTCTCCCCATCCCCGAAAACAGCCGGGGATCTGGGGTTGTCCCCACTTTCTCCTCCACCCGGGCGGTGCGAGGTCCCTTACACGCGTGCTCAGTGCAGTTCGCTGCCTGTGTGCGCACGCGCATCGGGAGCTGTCAAGTCTTCCTGCCCCACGGGTAGCCAGAGCTTACCGGGGCGGGAGGTTGTGGGGTCGGGGCCGCTTTCCTAACACGAATCTTTGGTCGCCCCCAGTCTTTTTCTCAACTTCAGCAAGGCCAGAGTGGTCTTCCTTTGTTTAGATAGCGTCAAAGGCTCCTTCCTGAGACTGTCACTTCTGCAGCATAGTAGATTCATTCCTTCCGTAGCGGAAGCATTTAGGGGCGTTGGAGGCCGCTCTTGGCCAAAATAAATGATCCTGAAGCTTTTGGGAAGGCCATCTCCCTGACCTATGGGCATACCTTTAAGAATCAGAAAAGTCTTTTCCGTGGTAGATCAGACGTGAGAGGTGTGGGGAGGCAAGAAAAAGATTGTAGTGACTGAGGCTGTTTAATTGTGATTTGTGGAAGTTTTCCTTTAAAGACATGGCAGAGTTGGGCTAGAACCTAGAACTGCCGGATCGTGGAGTCATATCGGGCATCTTTTATGAAGCTGAATAAAATCATAGAACCCTCTGCCCTTCAATCTCTGCCTGTATTAACTGGAGTGGTCACTGTTTGGGCAGATGCTGTCGAGTACATGAGATTCGATTTGTCTGATGCAATAGGTCTGCAACCGTCTGGGAGCGAGGTTGATGACAGAACACTGCAGAGGCAGCGGCTTTCCAAGAGTGTGATAGATTTCTACTAGGAAATTGATTTTCTCCTGTTTATAAGGATCTTGGGTGTCAAAAGAGTATTTGCTAAACTTGAGTTATGTGCTGATTCTGTATGTCTTAGGCCCGCTATCGTAGTAGTTTGTTTGATTGTGAGATGCCACACTTGACCCGGTTTTGAGTTGCAATGGAATTTAATGTTACCACATTCTTTGTTTAGGATAAAACTAGCCTGAGCACTGTTCTACTGAATCTGAAGTCAAGAGTATCCGATTTTTGTGTCAGTCCAGCCCTTAGCCAGTGCCAGATGACTTTGAATGTGTTAACTAGTCTTTTGGGTACAATGTCCCTCTCTGAGGAATTTGTCCCTTATCTGACAAGTAGATAGGTAGTGAGTTCTTCAGGGACAGGGATTGAGTTTTATTCATCTGTATATCCCAGTTTTTAGGATATACATATACACATTTATACATAAAATCCCAGTACCTCCCACTGCACCTGGTCCTTGATAAAGATTTGTTTGGAGGTGTGAATATTTCTGAGTTCAGGGCACTTTACATTCTTTATGAAAAGTAGCTTATGTAGTTTATTTTCCTTTTTAAAAAACTTAATCCCAAATAGTGAAGTTGTTTCTTTTCTTTTTTTTCGAGACGGAGTTTCGCTGTTGTTACCCAGGCTGGAGTGCAATGGCGCGATCTCGGCTCACCGCAACGTCCTGGGTTCAGGCAATTCTCCTGCCTCAGCCTCCTGAGTAGCTGGGACTACAGGCGCGTGCCACCATGCCCAGCTAATTTTTGTATTTTTTAGTAGAGACGGGGTTTCACCTTGTTGACCAGGATGGTCTAGATCTCTTGACCCTCGTGATCCACCCGCCTTGGCCTCCCAAAGTGCTGGGATTATAGGCGTGAGCCACCGCGCCCGGCCCTTTTCTTTTTTTGTGAGATGGAATCTCTGTTGCCTAGGTTGGAGTGCAGTGGCACCATCTCGGCTCACTGCAACCTCTATTTCCCGGTTTCAAGAGATTCTTGTGCCTCAGTAGCTGGGACTATAGGTGTACACCACTACACCAAGCTAATTTTTGTGTGTTTTTTTTTTTTTAGTAGAGATGGGGGTTTCACCATGTTGGCTAGGCTGGTCTCCAACTCCTGACCTCAAGTGATCCGCCCACATCAGCCTCCCAAAGTGCTGAGATTACAGGTTTGAGCCACCGTGCCTGGCCAGTAGTTTATTTCCAGTGAAATCTATTAATTGGATTCTTTTCTATTTGACAACCCTTTCCAATATTCTGTTTGCATCCAAATGGAGTTTATGTTTTTTCCCAAGTTCCCAACTGCCCAAGGTGGACATTGACAGATTTGTATCAAGGTTCTTTGTGTCTTTAACTTCATATCAGAGGATAGAGTTCTTCTGTCATTGGCTTGAACAAGGGCTTATAACCAGAGCTACATTAAGAACTCAGACCATGCTCCCTAATTGAAGACACACAGCAAGCTTCAAGTCCTGCACTACAACGATACCAATTTGTCTTCCTGTAGACTTCTAAGATGCCACTAGAGTTCCTTGGAGAACGCAGGAGTCCAGTATAACTTGGAGTCATAATACCACATTGAAACTTATAACTCTTCTAACTCCAGGGATTTCAACTGTAGTTTCTTCTTTTTAATTCAGAGTAGTGTAATGACTCTACACTGGGGCATAGTTGTCTTGGCCCACTCCCAAAGCAAATAGATTTCCACGTATCTGGAAATCTGCTGCAAACCACAAGAATTCTATCCTCCCTCAAAAAGTGCTATCCTGAGTGTTTTTTTTCTTTTTACTATCAATTGAAAATTGAAGCTGTTGTTTCCTCTTTTTTTTTGAGACAAGGTCTCACTGTGTCACTCAGACACAATCACAGCTCATTGCAGCCTCGATCTCCCCAGGTTCAGATGATCCTCCTGCCTTGACTTCCGAGTAGCTGAGACTACAGGCGAAATGCCACCATGCCTGGCTAATTTTTGTATTTTTTTGTAGAGATGGAGTTTCGCCATGTTGCCTAGGCTGGCCTCAAATTCCTGGCCTCAAGCAATCTTCCCACCTCGGTTTCCCAAAATGTTGGGATTACAGGCATGTAAAACAGGTAAAACAGGTCCTTATCATTGTTTGCCCAGCAACTGGAATAGGAATAGCTTTCTATCTGCTTTCAATTTTACTCCCGTCTACCAGGGCATATAATTTTCTAGAATGTGAATCTAATCATTTTACTTGCAGGCTTAAGTTTTGCAGTGACACTCATACTTTAGAGCAGCACTGTCTGATAGGAATAGAATATTAGCTACATGTGTACAGATGCTCCTTGACTCAGGATGGGTTTATGTCCCAATAAATCTATCATAAGTTGAAAATATTGTAAGTAAAAAAATGCATGTATTAACACCTAGCCTTCTGAATATCATAGCTTAGCCAAGCCTACCTTATACGTGCTCAGAACACTGACATTAACCTACAGTTGAGCAAGATCATCTTACACAGACCCTATTTTATAATAAAGTGTTGAATATCTCAGGTAATTTATTACTATTTCATAAAGTTGAACCACCATAAGTTGGCGAAAGTCTGTCATTGTTAATTTGTTTGTATCCAATCTAAAAAATACAAAGAGCAATGGATGCAACTTAAAAATATATAAAATATATATATATTTTAAAAAAACATATGTGTTTGTGTGTGTGTGTGTGTGTGTGTATATATATATATATATATATATTTTTTTTTTTTTTTAGACAGTGTTTTGTTCTGTTGCCCAGGCTGGAATGCAGTGGCATGATCACAGTTCATTGCAGCCTGGACCTCCTGGGTTCAAGTGGTCCTCCCACCTCAACCACCTCCGTAGCTGGGGCCACAGGTGTGCACCACCACACCTGACTAATTTTTTAATTTTTTGTAGAGGCAGCGTCTCACTTTGTTGCCCAGGCTGGTCTTGAACTCCTGGACTCAAGTGATCCTCCCATTTCAACCTCCCACACTGCTGGGATTACAGGTGTGAACCATCACACCCAGTCCCAAAATTATATTTTCAACATATAATCAGAATTTTAAAATTACTAAAGCTACTGAGATATTTTATTTTTTGTGGGGGGCCGGGGGTACAAGTCCTCAAACTCCAAAGTATGTTTTAGACTTAAAGTACATCTCAGTTCAGGTGCTCCTTTCAAATTTCAAATGCTCCTAGTTGCATGGTATTAAAAGCTACTGTATTGGACAGTACAGCCTTAAAGCATAAAAATCTAAACTTTTGAACACAGTTTACAAAGTCCCCCATGCCTTCCTGACCTCGCCTTCTACCACTCCCCACATAGGGCCTCCGCTCTTTGCTCTAGCTCGTTATGCTACTCCTAGACTCTTTCACACTTCTGCGACTGTTGCCTCTTCCTGGCATGTTCCTTTTCAGGGTGTGCTGCTCCCCCTTCCATCAGCCCTTTTGGCCACTCAGCTGCTCCTGTAGTGCTACCTCACTTGTTGAGTGCTCTCCTTATAATATCTTACAAATCTCTTACAGCATTTATACTATTCCTGCATATACCCTTCAAAAACCTGTTTTTATTGACATATGTACAGTAAAGTACACAAATCTTAGTATACAGCTTGATGAGTTTATAAATCTGTACATACATGTGACATTCAGATCAAAATATAAGACATTTACAGCACACCAACAGATTGCCGTATGCTACCTCACAGTCAGCCCCTCCTCCAAAAATAATAGTAGTCTTACCTCTGTCACCATAAATTCCTTTGCCTGATTTTGAACTTCATATAAATGGACTTATGTAGTATATACTTTTGTATATGGCTTCTTTCTTTCAAGATTATGTCTGTAAGATTCATCCATGTTGCTAACATGTAGTAGTAGTTGGTTCTCTTCATTGCTGTATAATAGTCCATTATGTAAATATGCCAATCAATTCTACTGGTGTATTATGCCAATCAATTCTACTGGCAAATTTACTTCATGACATTTGGATAAACTGGGTTGTTACCAGTTGAGGGCATTATGAACTAGCTTCTATGAGATTATTTTTTAAAAATTTTTTGGCCGGACGTGGTGGCTCAAGCCTGTAATCCCAGCACTTTGGGAGGCCAAGACGGGTGGATCACGAGGTCAGGAGATCAAGACCATCCTGGCTAACATAGTGAAACCCCGTCTCTACTAAAAACAGAAAAAATTAGCCAGGCATGGTGGCACGTGCCTGTAGTCCCAGCTACTCAGGAGGTTGAGGCAGGAGAACTGCATGAACCCAGGAGGTGGAGGTTGCAGGGAGCCAAGATCAAGCCACTGCACTCCAGTCTGGGCGACAGAGTGAGACTTCGTCTCAAAAAAAATTTTGATTGTAAATTAACAAATTATAGTTGTATACATATTTATAGGTTACAATGTAATGTCATGAGTTATGAATACAATGTGGAATTAAAAAGCAAGCTAATCAACACATCTATCACCTCAAATACTTATATTTTGTGATAAGAACATATGTGTATTCTTTTTTTTTTTTTTTTTTGAGACGGAGTCTTGCTCTATCGCCAGGCTGGAGTGCAATGGCGCAAGGTCGGCTCACTGCAACCTCCGCCTCCTGCATTCAAGCGATTCTTCCGCCTCAGCCTCCCGAGTAGCTGGAACAGGCACGTGCCACCATGCCCGGCTATTTTTTGTATTTTTAGTAGAGACGGGTTTCACCATGTTGGCCAGAATGGTCTCGATCTCTTGACCTCGTGAACGGCCTGCCTTGGCCTCCCATGGGATTACAGGCGTGAGCCACCGCGCCCGGCCCTATATGTGTATTCTAATATGTGTCTTTTGGTAGACATAAACACTCATTTCTGTTGGGTATGTACCAAAGAGTAGAATGCTGGATCATAGGGTGAGTACATGTTTGATTTAGTGGATAATACCAAGTAGTTTTCCAAAGTGGTTATAATGACTGATATTCCCATCAGCAATATCTAAGAGTTCTAGTTGCTCCGCATTCTTGCCAGTACTTGACATTGGCAGTCCTTTTAATTTAGCCTTTCCGGTAGATATATAGTGGTGTCTCATTGTTAGTTTAATTTGCATTTTCCTGATGACTAAAGATATTGAGTGCTTTTTCGTAAGTTGTTGGCATTTAGATAGCTTATCTTGAGAAGTACCTGTTCAAGCCTTTTGACCAATTTTTTTTTTTGTCTTTTTCTTAGTGGTTTTGTAGGAATTATTTATATAGGCTGGATAGAAGAATACCTGTGAGATACCAGATACCTGAGATCTCCTCTCCCATTCTGTGGCTTGCCTTTTCATTCTTTCAGTCTTGTGATGAATAGAAGTTCCTAATTTTAATGAAGTCTAATTTATTAACTTTTCTTCTGTGATTTATCTATTGTGTTTTGGAAACACAATACACAAATCACAGAATTTGTATTCTGTTTTGGAAATCATGTTATGTCTTAACTACCAGAAGAGATTCTCCAGAAGAGATTTTTTTTTTTTTTTTTTTGGTAGAAGTTTTATTTCTTTATCTTTCACATTTAGGTATAAGATTTATTTAATACTAATTGTGGTGTATTATGTGAGATCAATTGTTTTTGATGTGGAGGGTCAATTGCTCATGATAAAAATGCAACAAACTAAAAATAGAAGGGAGCTTCTTAATCTGATAGTAGGTACTTATAAAAAAACCCATAGCTAACATTTTTCTTGATGAAATATCGAATGCTTTCCTCTTGGGGTTAGGAACAAGATAAGCATGTCTGTTATCACCTCTTCTAATCAACATTATGCCAGAGGTTCCAGACAGTATGAATGAGGCAAGAAATAGAAATAAAAGCTTGAAAGGGAAGAAACTGTCATTATTTGCAGATCACTTGTGTATGCAGAATCTGAACTATTAAAATTAAATAACTTTAACAAAATCACTGGATACAATACACAGAATCAAAAGTACTTCTATATACAAGTAACAGTTTAGAAGCATCAGGTACATAGAGATATACCTAATAAATAACATTTAAGACTCATACACTGAAAACTTTAAAACATTGCTGAGAGAAATTAAAAATAATGAAGGGGCCGGGCGCGGTGGCTCACGCCTGTAATCCCAGCACTTTGGGAGGCCGAGGCGGGTGGATCACGAGGTCAAGAGATCGAGACCATCCTGGTCAACATGGTGAAACCCCGTCTCTACTAATACAAAAAATTAGCTGGGCATGGTGGCGCGTGCCTGTAATCCCAGCTACTCAGGAGGCTGAGGCAGGAGAATTGCCTGAACCCAGGAGGCGGAGGTTGCGGTGAGCCGAGATCGCGCCATTGCACTCCAGCCTGGGTAACAAGAGCAAAACTCAGTCTCAAAAAAAAATAAAAATAAAAAAATAATAATGAAGGGATATACTATATTCCTTGATTGAAACATTCAGCATTGTTACAATATTCAGTTTTCTTTTCTTTTTCTTTTTTAATATAGTCTTGCTCTGTCACCCAGGCTGGAGTACAGTGGAGTGATCTCAGCTCACTGCAGCCTCCGCCTCCTGGTATCAAGCGATCCTCCCACCTTAGCCTCCCAAGTAGCAGGGACTACAGGCACATGCCACCATGCCCAGCTAATTTTTATTTATTTATTTATTTATTTTTGTAGAGACAGGGTTTTGTAGAGACTACCACATTGCCCAGGCTGGTCTCAAATTCCTGGGCTCAAGCGACCCACCCACCTCAGCCTCCCAAAGTGCTGGAATTATAGGCATGAGCCACCGTGCTCTGCCTTCTTTTTTTTTTTTTTTTATGCTCCCAATACCTACTGTGGTGCCTTGCAAATAGGAAGGAATCTCAAAATAATTATAAACTTATAGGAAGTTGCAAAAATAATAGTGAGGTCTTGTTTTCCCCATTGATAACATCTTACATAACTAGTACAATACTAAAACCAAGAAATTGACATTGCTACAATCCACAAACCTTATTCAGATTTTGCCAGTTTTACACGTGTGTGTAGTTCTGTGTGATCTTATCATGTGTAAATTTGTGTAAACACTGCCACGCTCAAGTTACAGAACTGTTTCGTCACCACAAAGATCCTTCTTGCTATCTTCTTGTAGTCCATTCCTTTTGCCCTCCATCTCACCCCTAGCAACAACTAATCTATTATCTATCTCTATAATTTTATCAATGTTAATAAGTGAGAAAATAGTGATATCGTTTTGCATTGAAGTTTCGTTAAAGAGATATCAAAGAGAAAAGCTTATTGGTAAACCCTTAAAGAATAGCTCTGTAGGTGCTATCTCATTTCTCGTCATCAATTTTGTCTCTTAAAAGCTTGAGTTTGGCTGGATGCGGTGGCTCACACCTGTAATCCTAGCACATCTTGGGTAGATCGCTTGAGCCCAAGAGTTTGACACCAACTTAGGCAACACAGCAAAATCCCATCTCTACAAAAATAAAAATAAAAAAATAGCTGGGTGTGGTGGTGCAGACCAATAGTCCCAGCTGCCTGGAAGGCTGAGGTGGGAGGAGGCAGAGGTTGCAGTAAACTGAGATTGTGCGACTGCACTCCAGCCTAGGTAACAGAGTGAGACCCTGTCTCAAAAAAACAAAAGCTTAAGTGCTTGAGTTTTACCATATTGCCCCTAATGTTTAGATTCAAGAGGTCCCACTTTTAGTAATCAGAGTTAGACTGATGATCCATGATACCAATGTATTAATTTGGGCCAATATGTTGACTAGTTAGTGCACTGTCTTCCCCCAAAAGAAACCGAATTATAAGAGACTAAATTATTCTCAAGGCTGCCAGATAAGCATTATATCAAAGCAAAAGGATAACATTCGCCATTTCTAGCATGGAGAGATAGCAATCACGACTGTACTCTATAGATTCCTGTGCATAGCACTTAGTTTCCTTAAATGAGTTTTAAGGTAATTGGGCAGGTTAGTTACTTGAATATCTTCCAAGTTTTTCAGATGTGTTACTCTATAGTGCTGTCATACAGGTTATGATACTTTTTAATTTTAACCTCAGAATGGTCTTTTTCTTGTCACCAAATGCTGGGACACTCTATTATAGTCACCATTGTATGCCAACAAAATTTGGGGCTCTAAAGCTCTAAGATTAGGCCCAGTGTGGGGGCTCATGCCTGTAATCCCAGCACTTTGGGAGGCCGAGGTGGGTGGATCACATGAGGTCAGGAGTTCGAGACCAGCCTGGCCAACATGGCAAAATGCTGTCTCTATGAAAAAATTAGCCAGTGTGGTAGCAGGCACTTGTAATCCTAGCTCCTCAGGAGGCTGAGGCAGGAGAATCGCTTGAACCCAGGAGGCGGAGGTTGCAGTCAGCCCAGATCGCACAACTGCATTACAGCCTGGGCAACATGAGCAAGACTGTCTCAAAAAAAAAAAAAGCTCTAAGATTTTATAACTTCATGAGGCAGATCCTTCAACTCTGCCAGCATTTAGGGCATTTAGGCCTTAACCTGAGATCAGTATTAAGAAGTCATGATCAGGAGAAGGGAGTATCTTAATTATGGGCATTTCTTTGGTATATTCTTGGATTCTTTATTCCTAGGTAGATTTCGGGCAGACAACTTGAACAAACTGAAGAACCTATGCAGCAAGACAATCGGAGAGAAAATGAAGGTAAGAGAACTGAGACACAAACAGCCGTGAGAGCTTGAACGGAGATATTGATCTTGCTCTTAGCTAGTGTTCACAGAAGTTCTAACTCAGTGTTTAAGTCTACAAGATGCTTAATTTCTGTAGGGGGAAATATTATTTTAAAAAGAAAGGGAGGCAGGGAACTTAGAGGTGCTTTCAAATACTTTACCCCAAGTCCGTCTTCTGTGTTCAGTAAGATTCTTAATCTCACTAACCGTTTGTTGTCTATTCTGTCCTTACGTTAGGAATATAAATTCCACCAGTCATCTTTTCCAGGCTTAACCTGTGGTGCCAGAAAGGCTTTCTTATGGCAGATTTCAGATTTTTCATCTCAGTATAGTCATGCTCCATGATGAAAATAGTACAGATTCAGAGTTCTAATCTTGCTAAGTTACGTGACTTTTAGGCAAGTTTATGTCTAAGCCTCACTTTTCTCATCTATAAAATGACGATACTAACACACCTATAGAATGGAATTGTTAGAACCTTTTTTTAAATTTAAATGCCAAGCAATGGTTATGGATAGAATTAAATTTCTTTTAAATGTAGAAAACTGGGCACGATGTCTAGAACATGTAGTTGTTCAGTAATTGTGAGTTAAAATGAATGCCAAGTAATGTTACTGGCCTTCATCCAAAAAAAATCCTTCCTATGCTTGAAAAATACTAAGTTTCAGCTCAGCTCTTGCTTTGGTATCCAGAATAGTTCATGTTTTTTAACATTTCTTCAAAACTAACCTGTTTAGCCTCTCAATCATACTACATTACATATTACAGCTGGGTGTGGTAGCTGACGCCTATAGTCCCAGCACTTTGGGAGGCCAAGGTGGGCAAATTGCTTGAGCTCAGGAATTCAAGACCAGCCTGGGCAACATGGTGAAACCCCGTCTCTACAAAAATAAAATAATTAGCCAGGCGTCGTGGCCCACACCTGTGGTTCAGGAGGCTGAGGTGGGAGGATCACTTGAGCCCAGGAGGTAAAAGTTGCAGTGAACCAAGATTGTGCTACTGAACTCCAGCCTGGGTTTCCAGTGAAACCCTGTCTCCCCGCCAAAAAAAAACCAAAAAATAAATTAAGTGAACTTTACAATCTAGATCACTTTTAAGTTGTAAACCTCAAAACTAAACAACAACAACAACAAAAATTATAAAACTTTGGAACCTACAGCAGTAAAGAGCATAAAAAGATTGCCTTGGGATTCTGGCACCTTCCACTTGACTTCATGATAGTCTGCATCTTTCTCTGACAACATTTTGTTACACTTTCAGCATGTAACACTTTTAACTGTGAAAAGTGATATTGATAATCATGCAGTTTCTTTCTGTGGGACTTAATCATTCACGTGAGAGAGGCCCCATAATTATGTTAATTCCCATGTGTACTCCTCCCTGGGTGTTCTTTGGGATCTATGTACAGTTAGTGCCAGCTGGGTATTTTTTGTAGCAAGAAGATGGGATTGTGAGTGTTGTCATTTACAATAACATTCTTAGATCTGATTTTGTTGCTAGCCATGCAGGGAGTGTTCACTCCTGCTGCCATTGAAATGGTAATAATAGTGCTTTAATTTGTAGAGCTTGAACACATTCAGATACTTTCACAGACATCTCATTTTGGTTTTGATCCTTACTGCAAATAGAACGTGGAGTGCAGATAGTACATTTATAAGCCCTATTTAAAGGGTAAGGGAATAAATAGTCTTAGGAAATTATAAAGAGCTTATTTAAAATCATACTGTAACTTAGTTGCAGAGTCAAACCTTGAGCTCAGAACTTGACTTTGCTGCTCTGGGGGTTTATCAAATAGCAAGGGAGCCTGGTAACATATACTCACTCTGCCTATGATGCCATTGCAAAAATCTTGAGATATTAGTCAATTTTTTTTCCTACTTCTGTAGTCTGTGTTTGTTCTTATCTAGACTCATTCTGATAGCTTCAGATTCTTCCAACATTTTTTCTTTTCTTAAGACAAAGTCCCATTTTGTTGCCCAGGCTGGAGTGCAGTGGGACAGTCATGGCTCACTGCTTTCTCAACCTCCTGGGCTTGAGTAGCCCTCCTGCCTCAGCCTCCCTAGTAGCATGCCACCACACTTGGCTAATTTTTTTTTTGTAAAGACAGTTTCCCTATGTTGCCGCTGGACCTGGCCAAATTTTTACAACTTTTTAAGATGATTTTGCTCTGAGTCACTGAAGGGTTCACGTGAGTGGAGTTATGGTTAGAATTTTGACTGCATGAGAATATGTAATGAACCTAAAGGATTTCCATGCTTTACATTTAGAAGATTTAGTTCTTTTGGTCTTTCTTTTCTTTTCTTTGAAACAATGTCTTGCTTTATTGCCTAGGCTGGAGTGCAGTGGCATGATCACAGCCCACTGGAGCCTCCAACTCCTTGGCTCAAGCAGTCCTCCCACCTCAGCCTCTCAAGTAACTAGGACTATAGGCACATGCCGCTGTGCCTTGCTAATATTTTAAAAAGTCACCCAGGCTAGAGTGCAGTGGCACAATCATAGCTTACCACAGCCACTAATTCTTGGGCTCAAGCAGTCTCCCACCTCAGCCTCCCAAGTAGTTGAAACTACAGGTGCACCCCACTATGCCTGCACGGTGGCTCATACTTGTAATCCCAGCACTTTGGGAGGCCGAGGAGGGCGGATCACAAGGTCAAGAGATCGAGACCATCCTGGCTAACATGGTGAAATCCCGTTTCTGCTAAAAAAAAATACAAAAATTAGCTGGGTATGGTGGTGTGCGCCTGTAGTCCCAGCTATTCGGGAGGCTGAGGCAGGAGAATTGCTTGAACCTAGGTGGCGGAGATTGCAGTGAGCTGAGATTGCGCCAGTGCACTCCAGCCTGGGGCCTGGTGACAGAGCAAGACTCTGTCTCAAAGAAAATAAAAATAAAAATAAAAAATAAATTAAAAAAAATTTTTTTTTGATATGGGGTCTCACTCTGCTGCCCAGGTTGGTCTTGACCTCCTGGGATAAAGTGATCCTCCCACCTCAGCCTATGATATAGCTGTTGCAAACCATGGCACCTGGCTATACTTTGTTTTATTTATACTTACAAAGCAAATGCTAAATATTTGTTGTTGAGGTCTCATATATCTTAGTATAATGGCCTTTGACTAGCTTTCTTTAACTCTTTTTAATTGAAGAAGAATTTAACTCTTTAAGTTGTCTTCTTAAATTCACCTGGTTTTGTGCAAGGATTACAAATGATGATTCAGCAGAATTATCATACAGAAGGATGAAAAGAGAAACTAGAGAGAATGAAATCCACCCTTGGTTACATCCCTGCCATTTTGTCAAATTGCATTGATTGTTCTAAACTTAGTTCCAGATTCTGTGACTTTTTGTTTTCCCTGGCTGTCTGATATTTCATCATTCCATTCATCTTTCCCCCTTAGCCTCAATGCTGGAATTGTTGTTGGCAGGTAGGGCGGTTGCAGTGACCCCAGCACTTTGGGAGGCCAAGGTGGGGGATCACTTGAGGCCAGGAGTTTGAGACCAGCCTGGCCAACGTGGTGAAACCCTGTCTCTATTAAAAATACCAAAAAAAAATTAGCCAGATGTGGTGGCGCACTGCTATCATCCCAGATACTTGGGAGGCTGAGGCAGGAGAATCGCTTGAATCCAGGAGGCAGAGGTTGCAGTGAGCCGAGAGCATGCCACTGCACTCCAGTCTGGGTGAGAGTGAGAATCAATAAAACAAAAAAAGAATCCACACTTGGGTGTGTCTGCTCCAGGGCCTGCTCCTGAGCACAGCACTGTCTCTCCAGCGCTTACAGCTCGTGAGCATTTCAAATAAATTCTCTTCTGATTCCTATGATGGTCTATGTACAGGGAATGACCTTCTTCTCATGTTCTTCAGGATGTTAATTCTCTGACCCAGACAGATTAATTGATTTTAGGATCAAAAAGCTATTAAGTGGCAGCATAGGGACTTGGAACTTTGACTTCTGGCCTCCAGTGTACTAATTTTTCTCCTACATGTTGAATCTTTTAGAAAAATTTATGTAAGAAGTTCTGTGATTCCTTTATACAATATGTTAATTTGGTGTGCACTTTATAAAACAATGCCAGAGATTTTCTTTTATTTGGTTGTGTTGGGTTTTTTTCCTTCCTGCAGAAAAAAGAGCCAGTGGGAGATGATGACTCCATCCCGGAGAATGTACTGAATTTCGATGACCTTACTGCAGACACTTTAGCTGTAAGTTATAGTCCTTTTTTAAGTTAGAATCTCTGCTATTTTGTCTTAATTTATTCCTAGACAGCAAGTGCTCACACTCTGCTCTACATAGCATTGTGACATCCTTTAATTTCTGCTGCTAATTTCTGCTGCTGGGAAATGTCCCCACCCATTCTTGTTATATTCTAAACTTGAGTATTAGACAGCAGAGATGGAGACAGATGGAGTGGGAGAGTCAAGCCTAGGAAGAATAGAAAAAGGAAAGGAACTGTGTTTGGTTATATAACTCCATTTTCTACCCTTTGTTTCACAAAGGCAAGAAACTTCAGCTGACTGTAATACAGTAAATATTCAGTACGCTGGGCAAGAGCAGTAATTTTTGAGTTTTTTAGTCAATGAACCCTTTTTTGAAACCCTTAACATATAGTAAGAACATAAACCAAAAAGGCAAAGTTGCTGTGTTTGAAGGGCTGGGGTTGGGGGCCTGAGCCTGCCTGGTCCACTGCTAAGGGTTCGCCTCAAAGAAATAAGAGCACACTTTGGAACACTTGCAATACAAAATATAAAATATGCTTCAGACAAATCTCTTACTCATAATATATTTATAATCTTCCTAGAGAACAGTTAAATGCAGCACATCAATAGAGTGCTAAATTGGTTCAGTCAACAAAATCAGAAAGTGGAAATTAAGGGAAAGTTCTCTTAAGAGAGCGACAACACTAAAATTCCTGAGATGGAAGGGAACAATAGGAGTGGCCAGAACTGTCCATCTCTGCCTTAAGCACCCCCAAAGAAAAATGCCGATGGATTTGTGGGCAAGACTATGTATCTGTGTGTGAAATAAATCTCAGTTCTTGAAAAGTCTTCGTTTCCAGTTTTTAAAATGCTACCACAAGGGCTATCCTTAGAGCATAACAGGGTTAGGGCAGCACAGTCTTATTCCTGTGCTGTCCTTGCCTCACTGTCCTGCTTACGGGCCTGGCCTGTTCATCTACAGAACCTGAAAGTCTCACAAATCAAAAAAGTCCGACTCCTCATTGATGAAGCCATCCTGAAGTGTGACGCTGAGCGGATAAAGCTGGAAGCAGAGCGGTTTGAGAACCTTCGAGAGATCGGGAACCTTCTGCACCCTTCTGTGCCCATCAGTAACGATGAGGTAGGAGGCTGTGCCGCAGCAGGAGGCGGCCTCACATCGCTGCTGTCTCTGCTGAGGCGGGGACGGGAGGAGACGTGTGGAATGTGGAACGCTGGCACTCCCTGTCAGAAGCAGGTTCTTTGTATATTCCCTCTGTCCACCAATTGAGAATTGCAGGAGTCAGATCCTTGTCTGATTGGGAAGTAGCAGAGACAGCAGGTAGGAGGAGACTCCTGGCACAGAAATCTCTTCTAAATAGAGCTGCTGTCCTCCACTGTGTGTTGCCCGTGGTAGCAGGCGTCTCGTGGGAGGGATCTGCTAAATCAACCTAACCCCCTCACCCACACCCTGCTGAGAAGCTGCAGGTTGAAGGGAAATCTGCATGATAAAAGTTTCCTGCTGAGCGGGAGCTTCCCCTGCACAAAGCTGCTCTGAGCCCAGCCTTTGTTCCCTGACACCCCAGCCGTAGCAGGGCCCATCTGTGCCTCTTTCATTCATTCCCTGGTGAACATTAAACTCACTGCAGGCTGGGGTATGCCGGAGGCTGCAGAGCACAGACCTTGAGCAGACTCAGGAGGTCAGGGCCCTGAGTCCGCCCTCCTGTGGCCCTGGGACCAATGAGAGCATGGAAAAAAAAAATCTGCATTCTCCTCTGCACCCCAGGCAATGTCAATTGTCTGGGAAGGGTTGTCCTTGTGCAGGATTTGAGGGGTAATTTAAAAGGGTAAAAAAAAAAAAAAACCTGAGAGAATACTATAGAACCCTTGGAAAATTATCATTCCCAGTTTTATGGCTAGAATTATTTCTCTCTCTTTTTTTTTTTTTTAAGCAGTGAGATCTAAGTTTATCATGACTAGAATTACATCTCAAACTTTGTAAGTTATTACTTGCCCATTGAGTAGCAAGTTGCCTTCTCTAGTTATGATACACAGTAGTGTCTGAGTTAAGCAATGGCTTCACAAAGCTAAGTTGTTCTTGGAATAAAGTTGGAAAGATGGGGGTTGTAAAATTAAGAAATCATATATCAAGCTTGGCACGGTGGCTCACCCCTGTAATCCCAGCACTTTGAGACGCCTAGGCACGCAGATCGCTTGAGCCCAGGAATTAGAGACCAGCCTGGGCAACATGGCAAAACCCTGTCTCTACAAAAAATACAAAAATGAGCCGAGCGTAGTGTCGCACGGCTGTAGTCCCAGTGAGGCTGAAGTGGGAGGATCACTGGAGCCTGGAAGGTTGAGGCTGCAGTGAGCCATGATTATGCCACTGTACACCAGCCTGGATGACAGAGTAAGACCCTGTCTACACACACACACACACACACACACACAATTAATTTAATTTAAAAATAATAAAATCATATGTCATATATCTTTTTTTCTTGGTCTGTTTCCTTAGGATGCAGACAACAAAGTAGAGAGGATTTGGGGTGATTGTTCCGTCAGGAAGAAGTACTCTCATGTGGACCTGGTGGTGATGGTAGATGGCTTTGAAGGCGAAAAGGGGGCCGTGGTGGCTGGGAGTCGAGGGTACTTCTTGAAGGTAAGAGCCGGGAACCAGTGGGGATAGAATTATAAAGAAGAAACAAAAAGATTTTCTTTTTTTTTGGTGGAGAAACATAACCTACTTCCTACTTAAAGAGGCCCACAGATCTACCAGTTGTACTAGCCTTTCTGCAAATGTATTGGCAATTAGATGCAATTCTCTTTCTAAAGCAAGAGAGGGCTTATCAGGATTCCATAGAACAAAAGCCACTAAGTGGTCCTCCATAATGAATGTATGTTTTGCTGACTGAATCAGAACAGTCTCTGCCTTTAAGTAGCTCAGTATAATTGGACAGTCAGACAAGTAACAAAGAATCAAAATCCACTGTCATAAGCGCTGTGGTTTGTGTAGGCCCGAAGTGCTTTGAGAGCATAAAGAGAATTCTCTTAACGGCATGCCTGGATGATACGCTGTTACTTGCTTCGGTGTTTGGAATGAATCTCAAGGTTCAGAATGTCAGTTGTTGTGGTCCGTCGTCTTTTTTGGCCTCCTGTGTGCCCCTGGGTAGTCCTGTTCTCTTGCCCCAGGGTGTCAGTTCTAGCTGAACATGGTGGTAACAGGGCCCAATCACACAGTACTGTCTCTGCTCCTCTAGGGGGTCCTGGTGTTCCTGGAACAGGCTCTCATTCAGTATGCCCTTCGCACCTTGGGAAGTCGGGGCTACACTCCCATTTATACCCCCTTTTTCATGAGGAAAGAGGTCATGCAGGAGGTGGCACAGCTCAGCCAGTTTGATGAAGAACTTTATAAGGTGAGTAGCCCGGGGCATGTGGCAGAATGACTTCTTTAGTTATGTAGCTTAACTTCAGTGATGCAGAGTGGCGCTGTCCAAGAGAACTTTCTGCGATGATGGAAACATTGTCTATCTGTGACTCTTGAGCATTTAAAATGTGGGTGGTGCAACTGAGGAAGCACATTTTTAATTTTAATTAATTTTAACTTAAACATGTAGCTAATGACTACCATATTAGACAGTGCAGCGGCAGAGCCTCTTTTACCTTTACCTGGGTAATCTGTATGATGTCTCTAAATCGAGCATACTTGAACACCATGAGCTTAGAAAAGAAGGCCATTCAGGCCGGGCACAGTGGCTCACACCTGTAATCCCAGCACTTTGGGAGGCCAAGGCAGGAGGGTCACAAGGTCAGGAGATGGAGACCATCCTGGCCAACATGGTGAAATCCCATCTCTACTAAAATAAAAAAAATTAGCCAGGCGTAGAGGTGCACACCTGTAGTCCCAGCTACCTGGGAGGCTGAGGCAGGGGCATCACTTGAACCCAGGAGGCAAAGATTGCAGTGAGCTGAGATCATGCCACTATACTCCAGCCTGGCAACAGAGGGAGACTCCATCTCAAAAAATAAAAATAAAAAAGAAAAGAAAAGAAGCCCATTATTTGGGGCTTGGACAAAAGGAAATTACCGTAGTGGAACTGATCTCCTAGCCGCTTCTCATGTCCTCCCATTCCAAACCCCAGACTGGAAGCTTCCACAGGGTGAGACATAACTTGCCTTGGGATGGAGGTGGCTTCCAGTCTGTGGCCCCTTCTCAACCATGGACCATGTCAGGGAGAGACAGACAATTCAAGTCAAGGTTCATTGTGATCAACTGACTCTAACACCAATAATAACACCCTACTCTGTTGAGCACCAAGATTTCTAGCACGTCTCTGCTAACAGCTGTCTATCAGCAGTGTCTACTATTTATCTGTCCCTCCCTTTCAACTCTTCTGTCAGAAATAGGGACTTAGTTCTTCTTTTTACATTTTTTTTTTTTAAAGAGGGGGTTTCACCATGTTGGTCAGGCTGGTCTTGAACTCCCGACCTCAGGTGATCCGCCCGCCTTGGCCTCCCAGAGTGCTAGAATTACAGGCGTGAGCCACCGCGCCCGGCGGGACTTAATTCTTACTGGCTTATTTCCTATCCAGACAGTGGAGGAAGAGTTAGACAACTGCTGTTGGGCTCATCTAATTTATATAGGGAGATAGTTCAATAATTAGAACAATCTTTCCATTGGTTCTATTGATTAGGTCAAAGTTAATTTTTCATTCAAGACACACTGGGAAACAAAATGCTGTCTCTAAACCCTGAGCATTAGTATAACCTTGACTTCCTCCCTCTCTTCTTTTAATGAAAGGAGGAATGTATTCCTTTATCAACTAAAACCTGTTTTGCCTTTTCTTTCTTTTTCTAATTTCAACCCCTAAGATTAGATAGTCACTAACAGAACATTGGAAATGTCCACTGCACAAGAATACAAAAAAAAAAAAATACTAAAAAAAAAAGAAAAATTTAAAAAAAAATAAAAAAGAAAAGTCCACTGCAGGTAACCAACCTTAGGGAGAAACCTATATGGAGTATTATCGAAACTATTAGGTAGCCGGTGCTCCCCGAGTCCTGCATTCTCCATCTCTTATCTCCAGATGCTTCTTGGACCCGCAGGCAGGAAGAATCACAGGTTTCAATAGTGAAGAATTTGGCTGGCACTACCTCAGTTGTGGCTGGGCATGGTGGCTCACGCCTGTAATCCTAGCACTTTGGGAGGTTGAGGCAGGTGGATCATGAGGTCAGGAGTTCCAAGACCAGCCTGGCCAAGATAGTGAAACCCCATCTCTACTAAAAATAGAAAAATTAGCCAGGTGTGGTGGCAGGCACCTGTTATCCCAGCTACTCAGGAGACTGAAGCAGAGAATTGCTTGAACCCAGGAGGTGGAGGTTGCAGTGAGCTGAGATCACATCACTGTGCTCCAGCCTGGGCAGCAAAGCGAGACTCCGTATCATAAAAACAAACCTCGGTTCTGTAAGAGTGAATATAGCGCTATCCAATAGAACTTTCTGCACTGTTGGAAATGTTCTAAGTCTGCATGATCCAGCATGGCAGCCATCAGCCACATGTGACTTGAGCACTGAAAATGTGGCTGATGCAACTGAGGAACTAAATTTTAATTTTAATTTAATTTGTTTTTACTATTTTTTAAAATTAATTTCTTATATAGAGACAGGGTCTCACTGTATTGCCCAGACTGATCTCAAACTCCTGGGCTCAAGCAATCCACCTGTCTCAGCCTTCCAAAGTGTTGGGATTACAGATGTGAGCCACTGCGCCCAGCCCAATTTAATTTAATTTAAATAGTCATATGTGGCCGGCTATACCGTATTAGGCCACACAGCCCTAGAGCTTTCCTATGTTGTATGTGAATGACCCCACAAGTCACTAAATTTTGTTCTGCCAGGTAGCGAGGTAGTTTTCCAAGCCTCTAAACACTGACCCAGAGGAACCTTTCTTCCTTACTTTTTTTTTAATTAAAATACTGCTACATGACAGAAAATTTAGAAATGGCAGGGGGAATTAATCTGCTTATCCATGACCTACTGGGAAGCATTAGATGACCTAATATAACAACTGTCATCTTAAAATATTCATTTTGGGATTTTTTTCCATACATATGTTGTTTTCACATACTTAAAATTGCCATGTACATAAATTGCCTTTTTACTTAGCATGATTTTTTATTTTTATTTTTGTTTATGTATTTATTTTTGGAGACAGAGTCTAGCTCTATTGCCCACACTGGAGTGCAGTGGCACGATCTTGGCTCACTGTAACCTCCGCCTCCCAGGTTCAAGTGATTTTCGTGCCTCAGCCTCCCGAGTAGCTGGGATTACAGGTGTATGCTACCACACCTGGCTAATTTTTGTATTTTTAGTAGAGACAGTATTTCACCATGTTGGCCAGGCTGGTCTTGAACTCCTGACCTCACATGATCTGCCCGCCTCGGCCTCCCAAAGTGCTGGGATTACAGACATGAGCCACCGTGCTCGGCCGCCTTTTTACATAGCATATCAAAAATGTTCTTCTGTGTTACTGCATGGTCTTCATTGTTATGGTTGTATAATATTCCATAAATAATGTTTCAGTGAACTTTGTCCTGTCCAAGCTTTTTTTGTTTTTTGTTTTTTGTTTTTGCATTATTTTCTTCAGCTGAACAGCAAAGTGTATTCTTTAAGGATTATAACCACTAGACTAACCTATAAGCACCAAGAAAGCAGAGGCTGGTGTCCCTTTTTGCTCCACGTTGGTGTTTAGTAAATGCCTCACAAATATTAATTTATGTAGCTACCGGCTGGGCACGGTGGCTCACACCTATAATCCCAGCACTTTGGGAGGCCGAGGCGAGTGGATCACAAGGTCAGAAGTTCGAGACCAGCCTGACCAACATGGTGAAACCCCATCTCTACTAAAAATATAAAAATTAGCTGAGTGTGGTGGCCCGTGCCTGTAATCCCAGCAACTCAGGAGGCTAAGGCAGGATAATTGCTTGAACCTGGGAGGCGGAGGTTGCAGTGAGCTGAGATCGCACCACTGCACTCCAGCCTGGGCGACAGAGTGACTGCATCTTCAAAAAATATGTGTGTGGCTACCAGCACAGATTTATTGCATACTTGCCAGCATTGGCCATTTTTCCTCATGTATAAGTTTTCTTTATTAGATAAGTGGAAAATAGGCGGGCATGGTGGCTCACGCTTGTAATCCCAGCATTTTGGGAGGCCGAGGTGGGCGGATCACAAGGTGAGGAGTTCAAGACCAGCCTGGCCAACATGGTGAAACCCCATCTCTACTAACAATAGAAAAATTAGCCAGGCGTGATGGCACGTGCCTATAGTCCCAGCTATTCAGAAAGCTGAGACAGGAGAATCCCTTGAACCCAGGAGGCAGAGGTTGCAGTGAGCCAAGATCCTGCCACTGCACTCCAGCCTAGGCAATAGAGTGAGACTCCATCTCCAAAAACAAAAAAAAAAGATAAGTGGGAAATATTCCCTCCTCTTAATTTACATTTTTTTGTCTCTGTCAGGAAGCCCATTTTGGACTGACCCATTCCCTTATCTTTTTAGTATTCTCTCCCCACTCCCAGGCAGGGATTAAAGGAAATTTCTCCTGTACTATCATTGCTCTCTTTCTTGTGGTTTCTTATTCTAGCCGAGGTCCTCCCCTCTTCCTCTTAACTGGTATAGGTCCTTCCTTCCATAGGTGATTGGCAAAGGCAGTGAAAAGTCTGATGACAACTCCTATGATGAGAAGTACCTGATTGCCACCTCAGAGCAGCCCATTGCGGCCCTGCACCGGGATGAGTGGCTCCGGCCGGAGGACCTGCCCATCAAGTACGCTGGTCTGTCCACCTGCTTCCGCCAGGAGGTGGGCTCCCATGGCCGTGACACCCGTGGCATCTTCCGAGTCCATCAGTTTGAGAAGGTGAGTAGATGGGTCAGGGCGAGGAGTGGAACTTTCTCTCTAGGATGGTTAGACGAGAGACAGGATCTGTGCTGCTGAGGCCCAGCCTGGCTCCAGCTTTTTCTCTCATTGCTTCCATCTGTGTTTCTGGGGAAATGCATGGTAGAGTGGCTTGGAATATGGACTCTGAAACCAGGCTGTGGCTCTACCACTTACCAGCTGTGTAACGTTGGGCAAAATGCATAAGCCCCCAGTGCTCCGTTTCTGCCTCTGTGCAAGGAGGAAAACTGTAACAGTGCCTGCTCACCAGGCCTGTTGTGGCCTATTGTGAGGATTATCCCAGCCAATAGACATAAAGCACACAGAATAGTGGCTGGTGTGCACATGGGAAGCTCGTGACATAAGTATTTGCTCTTGTTGTGGTCCGGTCCCAGTTGCTGGGGTCCCAGCTTTGCCTGCCTCCCAGTGGTATGGAAATGGGCCTTCACTGTAAGGATATCTCCCGCTTCAGTCCTTTATTCACCCTATACTGCTATCACCCTCTCCTCGGGTCCCTCTCTGCAGATTGAACAGTTCGTATACTCATCACCCCATGACAACAAGTCCTGGGAGATGTTTGAAGAGATGATTACCACCGCAGAGGAGTTCTACCAGTCCCTGGGGATTCCTTACCACATTGTGAATATCGTCTCAGGTATGGGACCCAGCCTCTTCTCAGCCTCCCTTTCCTGCATCCCACAGACGCCACCCTCCCCTGAGCCCCCACACAGAGAAACAGCTCACAGTTCAACTCATGGCTCACATTAATTAAAATATTACACTCTTCTCACTTGGGAGTATTTGGTGATAAGAATATCTGGATGTGATTTCACTTCTGGAGACAGGACATGAATTAAAGAATTCTTAGGCCGGGCACGGTGGCTCAAGCCTGTAATCCCAGCACTTTGGGAGGCCGAGGCGGGTGGATCACGAGGTCAAGAGATCGAGACCATCCTGGTCAACATGGTGAAACCCCGTCTCTACTAAATATACAAAAAATTAGCTGGGCATAGTGGTGCGTGCCTGTAATCCCAGCTACTCAGGAGGCTGAGGCAGGAGAAATGCTTGAACCCAGGAGGCGGAGGTTGCGGTGAGCCGAGATCGCGCCATTGCACTCCAGCCTGGGTAACAAGAGCGAAACTCCGTCTCAAAAAAAAAAAAAAAAAAAAAAGAATTCTTCAGGCTTGCTAAAGCCTGAATTAGGTTTGGAATTAGCCTTCTGAAATACCATCCCTCCTTCATGAGTTGGAGGGGTTTTTCCTTACAGGTTCTTTGAATCACGCTGCTAGTAAGAAGCTTGACCTGGAGGCCTGGTTTCCGGGCTCGGGAGCCTTCCGTGAGTTGGTCTCCTGTTCTAATTGCACGGATTACCAGGCTCGCCGGCTTCGAATCCGATATGGGCAAACCAAGAAGATGATGGACAAGGTAGATGGCCCCCAGGGAGGTGGGAAGCAGAGCCTTCAGTACACAGCCCGTCCTTCTTATTTCTCAGCCTTTGGGGTGCATTGGTCCCCAGTGTCATGGGAAAATCTGAGCTTCTCAATCTAGACCAAAAAGGGAATCTGAAAATGCCTTCTGACTCAGGACTGAGTTCTTTTAGCTAGAAACCTGAATCTAGCTCTCTTCTATAAGGTAATTCTAGCTTTTCTCTTTCTGGCTTTGTTTTTCTTAACTCCAGAGAAAGAATAATCTCCATTTATCTACACAGAACAAGTTGGAGGCTTCCCACTTCTCACCCAAGAAGGTCTGGGTTGTAAGCTCTCTCTTCAAACCCAATTTTCAGGCCCTACTCTTTTCCAAGTCAGGGGCTTGAAAGGGGTGAAGAGGAGAGGCCACAGTTGTAGTTTCTTCCTTCCCTCAAAGGGCCCAACTCCTCAAAATACCAGAACCTACCATGTGTCACTCATGGAGACATGAGGGATCTTTCTGCAGTTACCTAATAGGCAGTAAACACCAAATAATTCAGGTCTGGAAAAATGCTGCTAAGGGGTAGTTGCTAAGACAGTTGTGGTTGGGGAGGTCTCGTTGAATGGATGGTTCCTGGCCATCAGTAAGACCAGCTGAGAGTTGAGCCCGACTTTCCCTCCGGGACCCTGTCTTCCCAGGTGGAGTTTGTCCATATGCTCAATGCCACCATGTGCGCCACTACCCGTACCATCTGCGCCATCCTGGAGAACTACCAGACAGAGAAGGGCATCACTGTGCCTGAGAAATTGAAGGAGTTCATGCCACCAGGTAAAACTCCCAGCTTAGCTCATCGTCATCCTCTTTTCTGTCTTCACACTCTTCTAAATAGCAGGCCACTTTCAGAAGGTACCAGGTTTTTTTGTTCAGACACAGCCCCTGAAACTCTGTCTGCCCTCTAGGGCTGGGCAGGGCATGGGGCCTGGTTGAGAAAGTAGCCAGTGCAGGTATGATACTGAAATGCTGCTAAAATTCAGACTAGGGAAGAAAAGAATAAAGGAAACCGGTGCCTATCAAAGGGACCCCTCTGTTCAAAGGGATCATTGTCTTGTTGAATTCTCCCCAGAGGTCTTAGGGCTTTGACTCCCTGAGAAACAATAGGTCATTTGGTTGGCTTTTCCC
The DNA here is from genome assembly GCF_030222135.1 of Aotus nancymaae. Taxonomy (NCBI): domain Eukaryota; kingdom Metazoa; phylum Chordata; class Mammalia; order Primates; family Aotidae; genus Aotus; species Aotus nancymaae. The sequence goes on along the minus strand of NW_026988418.1, from coordinate 65,944,921 downwards.
TCCCAGGACTGCAAGAACTGATCCCCTTTGTGAAGCCTGCGCCCATTGACCAGGAGCCATCAAAGAAGCAGAAGAAGCAACATGAGGGCAGCAAAAAGAAAGCAAGAGACGTCACCCTGGAAAACCGGCTGCAGAACATGGAGGTCACCGACGCCTGAACATTCCTGCCTCCCTGTTTGCCAGGCTTTCACTTCTGTCTGCCGAGATCTCAGAGCCTGCCCAAGAGCAGGGAAGCCAAGCACCCATTCATCGCCCTGCCCCCATCTGACTATGTAGCTAAGAGGGGAACAGTGCCACGTACCACACAGATGTTCCTGTCTCCTCGCATGGGCATAGGAACCCATCACCGATGACTGACTGATGAAACCGTGTAATAAAGCATCTCTAGGGAGGGCTCAGGACTGTTCCTCAGTCTTCTTCCTGGGGCTTGAACCCCGCCTCTGACGGTTCTCCCTGGTACTCACTTCTGCTTTTCCTTCCAAATTAAGCTGCTCCCTCTAGTTAGCAACTCACAGAGCCTTTAAACAGGTAGTTGAAGGGACGGGTATACTTAGAAGAGGCTCAAGGGGAAGGTGGAAAATAGAGTCTGAAACACACAAACTTGCAGGGCAAGGGCCAGGATCCTCCTTTACAAATATGTTCCTGCTTGAAATCATTGAGGTAGGACTAGCTTAGAGACAAGAACTGATGTAAAAGTCTCTTAGCACTTCTGCTCCCTACGAAGGGCTCCATGGAAAGGAGGAGGCTGTATTTAATCCAGAAGAGCCCCTAGCTTCTATCCCTAGCACACGCGGGGACTTAATAACGGCAGTTTCTCTCTTTACAGCCATCCTCACATGGGGAGATGAACTAACTGCATAGCCTCTTACTGCTGCGACTCCAAAGGACGGAGATAGCCAGCAGAGCAGAAGGGAGGAGAAAAATGGTGCAGTCCCTTCCCTGGAGCTCCCACTGTTGCCCTAATAGCCAGTTCCTTTCTCAGGGGAAGGTGATATTTAGGCTCTTTGTTTACCTGCTGCCTTTCATCTGCAATCTACAAACCCTTGACTTTAATAACAGCTTCTGTTAGTTTAGTGCCTCTCTCCTGGGAGGTTAAAATACTCCCTGTAGATGATCTCTTTTATCTTTGTGATGGTCCCAGAAGGTAGGGTGGGGACATGATTATACGATTATGCCTGTTCCATCCTTTCGAAGACAGTAAGGGAGATGAGGCAACACGGCCTGGTGGAGGTCGGAGTCCCGACTCCTTGGCAGTGCTTTATGTTTTTTTGGGAGGTCGAGAGCTGGAATGTGAACTGGACTGTCACTTAGGAGCCTTTATCTCACCTCAGCTTCCTTAGCCCCTGAGCAGCAACTTCCCTGAGCTTGCCGGAGCGCAGTACCAAGGAAAGGGGCCATGTGCTCCATTTTCCACTGCGGGCTTTGGATTGATCCTATTAATCTTGCTACTGGAAACTCTGTCAAAACTGGGCTGGGTATGTGAAAGGGTGACACAGTGGCTTTCTTGCCTTGCCTGGCCGTGCCAGCTGGGGGCCCACAGGCAGGCCAAAGCAGCCTGCCTGGGCTATAGCCCACTGCCCCCAGCTCTGGGATGATAAAGCTGGGGCAAGGGGATAAAGAGCAAGCTGCTCCTATTTGTAATTCAGAAGGACCAGAAACTCACATTGCTGTGGCCTCAACTATTTGGTTTGAAGAAATGCAGCTTACACAGTGAGCAGGAGGCTAGTTTTGCCCCACCCCCTACCCCATTCCAGAAACCCACTGGGAACTCTCACATGGCCTTGAACACCCCGGCTCTGCCTTAGTTCTGCCTTAGGGGTCCCTATAGCTGCGTGCTCTGCTCCCCATGCCTACCTGCTTTGGCTCCTGGTGCCCATGACCTTCCTACCAGTAGGAGGCTCTGCTTTTCACCATTGCTCTGAAAGCTCTGTGGGCAGAAACTGGGGCTCTTAGCCCCTGGGGACCCAGCTGACTTACCTGCTGGAGCTGGCTGCCTGGACTCCTCGCTGCTTTGTGCAGAGACCCTCCTGCCCTGGGCAGCCCAGATTCCCCTGCCAACCTTCTGGCTGGCTAGGAAGATGGCTGTATGTACCAACTGGCCTGTTAGCAGAAAGTAACTGTAAGGGACCCCATGCTTCCAGAAGCCAGAGCAGAGAAAGCCAATGGTAATGAAGGCAAGGATGACTGTAGCTGAGGTCTCTGCCTGCAGGTCATACACCTGCAAAGCACAACAGCAAGAGGGCACACATGGTCACCAAGTGCTTACCCTGTTCCAGGTACCATTAGGAGCAGTGTCTACGGAAAATGCAACAGAGTCCTTGCTCTCAAATAACTGTTGGGACAGGTGTGGTTCACCTTCCTCCAGAGAGAGGGAAAACTAGACTCCCTCCCAGAGGCAGTGGGATGGGGCTGATGCAAGCTTCGTTTAGGAGGGGCTGACCCACCTGGAAGCTGAGCAGTTGGGAACAGGCCCAGATAGGCTAGACTCCACCCTGGTAGTTGCCTCCACAACCCACGCCTGATGCCCTCATGCCTGGCACCTTGACCTGCCCCATCTCCAACCTCAGCTACCTGGGTTACCTCAGTTAGCAAACACCCTCCAGAGGCCCAGTGGAATGAGTCAGAGCCCTGGGTCCCTCACCAACCCTGGGTTCCCACACCCAGGTATTCAGGCCCAAGATGCAGGTCTGGGCGCTTTAGGCAGGGAGTGAGGAAACTGGGACCAACTGGACTCTCCACCAAGAGAGACAACCATAAGCCAGGCTTCTAGAAACTAAAGAGGCAGGTAACTGGGGACCCATGTAAGACCGAGGGACCCCCACCGTGCTCACAGTCCAGACTGGGCAGGGCCGCTCGTTAGCCAAACACTGAAACCTCACTCCTGGGAACTGACATTCTCCTAGCCACCTGTCCTGCTTTTCCTCCCCTGAAGCTTTTCCGGTTTACCCCAGATCCTGAGAATGCCTCTTCTTCCCCAGCCCCCATCTCCAGGGAGGTGGGGAATAGTGCTGGGGCGGCCCTGGCTGCACTCCCAGGATGAGTCTGACAGACAGAGCTGGGATGGGCCCCAGAGAAATGTGCTGCGTGTCCGAGCCTGTGCCAGGATGCTTGGCTCCCCCACTTACCTCCCAGCATGGGGTTCCCCAGCAGCTCCTCCCAAGTGTGAAAGGAGAGTGTATCCATGCAGCCTGGACTTGGCCAGGTCCTGGTGGGGCTGATGCCTTAGCCTCTGACATCGCCCTTTTAAGATCCCTCCCTGGCCAGGCACTGTGGCCCACTCCTGTAATCCCTGCATTTTGGGAGACCGAGGCAGGCAGATTGCCTGAGGTCAGGAGTTCGAGACCATCCTGGCTAACGTGATGAAACTGTTTCTACTAAAAATAAAAAAATTAGTCAAGCGTAATGGTGCTTGACTAATCCTAGCTACTTGGGAGGCTGGGGCAGGAGACTCACTTGAACCCAGGAGGCGGGAGGTGGAGATTGCAATAAACCGAGATCATGCCATTGTACTCCAGCTTAGGCAACAAAAGGGAAATTCCATCTCAAAAAAGAGCCCTCCCCATGGGGGCGGGGTGGGGGTGCACCCAGCAATGTGCAGCTAGCTCCCCATCCACCTGCCAGGAAAGAAGCCCTGAACTCCAGGTCTTTACCTCTCTGAGACCTTCGGGTGGAGGTAGGGTGTCCCAGCAACCTCCTAGAGAACCTCTTGTTCTGGAGGGCAGGTCCTCTCCTGCTGCTTTGACTGGCTGGTTCACGAGCCCTGCATTTGGGAGACTGGTCCCCATCCCTCCATAGGACTTGGTTTCCTTCCCCAGCCTACACAAGCCTGCTGTCAAAATGGTCTGGGAGTTTATTTTCATTGAGGTGTAAATTGCCGATAAGACGGTGTGACCTTCTGGGACAAGTGGTTTTTCAACCCTGAAGAAACCCTGAAGAACTGAAGTCATTTGGAATAGACTTCATCCTTGCCTCCTTCCATCTTGTCTCAGAGAAAACCTTTTTTTTTACTCCTCCAAAACCAGGTCTTGTCTACTGTCCCGCTTCCCCTCAGTCCCGACCTGCTTACATATTCCCCATCTGAAAACAGCCCTCCTGCAGTCTTGCTGCTCCTGTCAAATTGCGATCCCATCTGGCTCCTCTCCCTCAAAGATTAATGAACAGTGGACACTTGCAGGCTCTGCTACCTCATTAACATTCCTGGCCCTCCTTCACCCCACCCCCCCTCAGAGGGAAGGTGGAATGTTCCAGAGGGAACTGCACGAGGGGACAGGAAGAAAGCCTGAATGGCTGGAGCACAGAGTAAGGGTGATCCTGACTGGAGGCTGGAGACGTGGGCAGGGTCAGGAGCTGGTGCCTGACCCTAAATGCTGGGCTCCGCCTATGCTTCCTCTGCTGCTCTGTGACCTCCACATGCAGGGCTCTCAAATCCATCATCTTTCATCTGAGCATCTCCAGCCACTCCCAGCATACATGTTGGGCATCTCCTCTTAGTATTCAGGTGCCCCAACACACACCTGAGATTCACCCTGGACAACTCCCCCGCCTTCATCCCCAGGGGCCAGTCTGTTTCGAAGCGCCATTGAGTCTTCATCACTCGGGTCTGCCCCCTTGACAGCCTGCTCCCTGGCCCCAGCACAGGCCCTCCTCCTGGACTATAACAGCCGCCTCCTTGCTGGTCTGCTGGACCTCAGCCCCTTCTTCCAGCGCAGCCTACTCACTGTGCCAGAGTAGCCTGCCAGATGGCACAGCCATGATCATCCCTCCCCTGCCAAAACACTTCAGATGGTTCCCCTCAACTTATAAGGTCCAGACTTCTCAGCTGGAGTCCCAGCTCATCAAAATGTGGCCCCAGTTCAGATTAGCCACTCTCTGCTCCTGGTCCCCACCGCCCCCTCGGTTGCTTCCGTCCTGGCACTGACCGTGCGTTGCACTTCTCCACGCTTGCTCACACAGTTCCCTTTGCCCCGATGCCTTTTCCTCCTGCCTACTTGTGGAATTCCTCCTTCCTCTTCAAGACAGCCAAACGCCACCTTCTTTAAAAAGCCCTCCCTAACACCTTCACCCCCACACAAAAATATTAGCGACTATAGCTCTGTGACAGCTTTTGTTTCTATCCAAGGGACTGGCTGTTCCTTGAGGCCCTAGCTCATCTGTGCACCTCTCACACTTAGCCACCTATCCCCATGGCCGGAGCCTGGCTCGGGCCAGACAGGGCCTCTCTCCTCGGCCAGCTCTGACAGCCTGAACAGCCATGTTATTCAGAGGGTACTTGGGGATTTGCCACTCAGAGCTCAGCCCCAGGTTCCATCTCTTCCCGTTGTGTGCTCAGAGGCTGAAAGTATGCTCAGCTGGATCGCAGATGGCTCTACATCCTTATGGAATGGTGGGCGTATTAAGCCACCCTTGACAAAGAACACTGGCACTGTGGGTTGAATCTATCAGTAGGATAAGCCATCCAATATCACCTTTTAACAAGCCCCAAAGAAGGTCTATCTCACAGGGCTGGGACATCAAAACCTCTCCCCCTGGCTGCAGCAGGCATGGGGAATGCAGTTTTGTGGTTAAAGTGAATGAGTTCAGTGCTGCCCTTAAAACAGCCTAGAGACCCAGCTGGCCTACCATATGATGGCTCCAGGCATAAAGGGACACCTGGTCGCCCCTTTCTGCCATCCACCCATCCGTCCATCCATTCTCCATGTATGTATTCATTTTTTCTTTCTTTCTTTCTTTTCTTTTTTCTTTCTTTCTTTTCTTTTTTTTTTTTTGAGACACAGTCTTTCTCTGTCATCCAGGCTGGAGTCCAGTGGCATGATCTTGGCTCACTGCAACCTCCACCTCCTGGGTTCAAGCGATTCTCATGTCTCAGTCTCCTGAGTAGCTGGGATTACAGGCACATGCCACCACACCCGGCTAATTTTTTATTTTTTGTAGAGACAGAGTTTTGCCATGTTAGCCAGGCTAGTCTCAAACTCCTGACCTCAAGTGATCCGCGTGCCTTGGCCTCCCAAAGTGCTGGGATGCAGATATGAGCCACTGCACCTGGCCCATGTATTCATATTTTGACCAATATTTTTCACATGCCTACTGTGTGTGTCAGTCCTGAGCTACGTGCTGGGTACTCAAGACATATGTGTTTTTGCTGGTCCTGGAGCTCAATGCCAGGGAGTAAGACAGATGTGAGCCAAGTAAATACTTCATGTAATTACAAGTTGTCATATGTGCCAGGAAAGTGGAGGCATTTAAGACTGCCATGTTCAACAGCTGGAAGGGAGCCAGCATGTCCAGAACAGAGTGAAAGGGGAGGAGTGAGAAGAGGCTGGGCCACTCCACACTGGACTTTGTGGATAAATAGAGGGAAGTTGGATTTTATTAAAGGTACAACAGAGGCCCAGGGCAGGGTTTTCAGAAAGGGAGTGACATGCTCAGATCTAAGGCTATGCAATAGTACCCTGTCCTTTAATCAAATAAATCCAGAACGTGGCATTTCAACAAGAAAACTGACCTGGACTCTTCAGTCAATGTCACCAAAAAAGGAAAGAAAGAGAAAGAGAGATAGAGAGAGACAGAGAAAGAGAGAGATTTAAAAAAAAAAGAAAAGAAAAAATAAAACAAAAGTGACATATGACTGATCTTAATCCACAAACTTGAAGGCAGCAGCTGTCTAAGACCTTTGGGAGACAGTAAGGAATTGGGATTGGACTGCATATTAGATGATACCAGGAATTCCCCTTCATGTTCCTAGTTGAAGCAGCAGTCCTGTGGGTGTGCAAGAAAGGGGAAAAGGGGAGGCAATTGGAAAATATTGGTCAAAAAAGGAATACGTGAAAGGAGGAAAGCTGGATGGATGGATGGATGGGTACATGGATGGATGAATGGATGGATGGATGGATGGATGCATGGATGCATGGATGGATAGATGGATGGATGGATGGAGATGGATGAATGGATGGATGGATTGATGGATGGATAGATGGATGGATGAAGATGGATGAATGGATGGATGAATGCATGGATGGATGGATAGATGGATGGATGGATGCAGATGGATGAATGGATGGATGGACTGATGGATGAATGGATGAAAATGGATGAATGGATGGATGCATGCATCGATGGATAGAAGGATGGATGGATGCATTCATGGATGGGTGGATGGATGGATAGATGGGTGGATGGAAGGCAGGCTGGATGGATGGGTAGATGCATGGATGGATAGATGGATAGATGAATGAACGGATGGATGGATGGATGCATTCATGGATGGATGCATGGATGAGTAGATGAATGGATGGATGAGATAGATGGATGGAAGGCTGGATGGATGGATGGATGGATGGATGGCAGAGAGGGCTGACCAGGTGTCCCTTTATGCCTGGAGCCACCATCTGGCAGGCCAGCAGGATCTCTAGGCTACTCTAAGGGCAGCTCTAAATTCATTCACTTTAACCAGAAAACTGCATTTCCTGACTCTCAGAAGCTGCCTGTGGAGGGGCCCACGGCTCAGGCACCTCATTTTCTTCTCATTCTTCAAAAATTGAGAGAGATAAAGCAAAGTGTCAACAATTATTGAATCCGCCGGGTGCGGTGGCTCAAGCCTGTAATCCCAGCACTTTGGGAGGCCGAGGCGGGTGGATCACGAGGTCGAGAGATCGAGACCATCCTGGTCAACATTGTGAAACCCCGTCTCTATTAATACAAAAAAATTAGCTGGGCACGGTGGCGCGTGCCTGTAATCCCAGCTACTCAGGAGGCTGAGGCAGGAGAATTGCTTGAACCCAGGAGGCGGAGGTTGCGGTGAGCCGAGATCGCGCCATTGCACTCCAGCCTGGGTAACAAGAGCGAGACTCCGTCTCAAAAAAAAAAAAAAAAAAAAAAAAAACAATTATTGAATCCAGACGCCAGACACAGTCACTCACACATGTAATCCCACTTGAGACCGGGAGTTTGAGAACAGCCTGTGCAACACAGTAAGGCCCCATCTCTAAGAAAATATAATAAGGCAGGGCACGGTGGCTCACACCTGTAACCCCAGCACTTTGGGAGGCTGAGGTGGGCAGATCAGCTGAGGTTGGGAGTTTGAGACCAGGCTGACCAACTTGGAGAAACCTCATCTCTACTAAAAATAAAAAATTAGCCAGGCATGGTGGTGCATGCCTATAATCTCAGCTACTGGGGACGCTAAAGCAGGAGAATCACTTGAACCCAGGAGGCAGAGGTTGCCGTGAGCCAAGATCATGCCATTGCACTCCAGCCTGGGCAACAAGAACAAAAACCATCTAAAAAAAAAAAAGAAAAAGAAAAAAGGTGGGCATGGTGGCCTGCACCTGTAGTCCCAGCTAGCTACTCAGGAGACTGAGGTGGGAGGACGGCTTGGGGCTGCTCTCAAGTGGTGGAGGCTGCAGTGAGCTATGACCACACCATTGCACTCCAGCCGGGGCAACAGAGTGAGACCCTGTCTGAAAAATAAAAATTAAATTGTTGAATCTAGCAGGTATTCATTCATTATACCATTATATCATTCTTTCAATTTTTCTGAATGCTTGAAATTTTCCCAAATAAAAAACTTGGGGAGATTTTTTAAACCTACGAACATGTTGTTTATTAGTTTTTAAAAAAATCACTTTGGCTGCTGAGCAGAGACTGGTTTGGAGGGGAAGTGACCACATGAAGAATCCATAAAACCCTGACTGAGTATCTGTGACAGACCTAAAGTGGGGGGCTGAGAAACAACAGAGCCCCCCACAAGGAGTGCACCCTCCAGCCTTGAAGACAGTGGGGGGCAGTGGGCGGAGCATGGCAGGCAAGTGTGGACCAAAGGATGCTGAGGTTTCTGGCCGCCCCCAACCTCCAAGTCTGCTGGCTCCTGGTCCCTTCAAGCCACCCAATGTCCAGGAGCGCCCCCATGGCCAGGTTCTTTCTGTGCCCTTTTTTTTTTTTTCTTTTTTTTTGAGAAGGAGTCTCGCTCTCTGAGACTCTCTGCCAGACTGGAGTGCAGTGGCGCAATCTCAGCCTACTGCAACCACCACATCCCAGGTTCAAACGATTCTGCTGCCTCAGCCTCCTGAGTGGCTGGGACTACAGGCACGCCCCACAATGCCAGGCTGATTTTTTCGTATTTTTAGTAGAGATGGTGTTTCACTGTGTTAGCCAGGATGGTCTCAATCTCCTAACCTCATGATCCGCCCGCCTCGGCCTCCCAAAGTACTGGAATTACATGCATGAGCCACTGCGCCTGGCCTTCTGTGCCATTTCTAAAGCAACATGGAGCCCAGAAATGAGATCAGGTGCCAGGGCCTCTTCCCCATTCTCTCCTTCCAGAGAAGGTGCCCTGACCACCCACAGAAGGTCACCATGACCTTACCCATCAGCAGCCTCCCTCCCCACCCCTCCTTCCCAGCAGGCCATTGGCTCTAGAATTTCAGCCCACAAGAATCTGCCCAAGGCAGAGCTCACCTTGTTCTTCCCAGTGTGGCCCCTGTCTGCCCCTCATGTGCTGGGCCACAACAGAGCCACCCCAATCTCAGCTCCAGCCAAGCTGATGCTTGCATTTCATTCATTCCTTTCATTCGTTCATTCATAGTATACTGCTTAAGAGCATGGGCTCTGGGGCCAGATTGCCTGGGTCCAAATCCTAGCTCTTCCCTTACTAGCTATATAATCATGGAGAAGACACTTAATTTGTAGGTTAAGTGACTTAACTGATGAATTCCTCTTCCAGGAATGCTGTTCCTGATTCTTCAAGATGGAGCCCAAGTCCCATCTCCTCCAGGAGGCCCTCTGAGACTTCCTCTACCCTCACTGCTCTCTCCTCTGAATTCCTTTAGCCTTTTCTGTCTCACTTGCTCCTGGAGCACTTCACCCATGCAACCCTGTTGAGTTGAGAGCCAGGACCATGCCTTATCCAGGGGACCCTCAGGAAGCAGCCTGAGTGAGGAAATCCCATGAGAACTAAAAGACAGCCCCAAGGCTAGCCAAGCAGCTCTCCTTCCTTCCCAGAGCCTCCACTGTGAAGCGGAAGGTTTGGACTAGAAGAACAATAAATTCTCTTTTAACAGACCCGAAGCCCTTGCTGCCCTTTGATAGCACCTAGAAGCTATGCAGAAGGGAGGCCTGATGTCCCTTACACGTAGGAGGGAGGTCCATAGGTTCTTTACAACTGGAAAGCTCCATGAAGCAGGCAGCCCTTCCCTGGGGATCAGGGAGGTCGCCACCAGGGCAACTCCTCCCTCATTTGAGACTCTCAGTGATGCATATGAAACTTGGAAGTTTCTCTTCTGCTTTTGGGAGGTGGAAGTATATGAGAAAGTGATGGGGAGAGAGCTCTGTCCTGTGCCCCTCGAGGGAGGGCCAGGGAGGATTAAGGACTACTTGGCAAACATGCTCGGGGATGAAGGGAAGGGTTCCTTGGATCCTCCAACCTGTCCGCCCTTGGGTGGAGAGGCCACCCACCTGGAGGGGGCTGCTGTGCTCACGCTTTCCCTGGCAACCCCTGCCTCAGCTCAAGGCTCCAGAACCACATTCCGAGATCCAGAGCAGGGCTACTCTTCCCTCCCACCCAGAAAGCTTATTTTAGCAACAAAGGGAGAGATGAATGGAGAGCTGCAGCTTCTCCATGGGTTGGCTTGGGCCTTCACCAGAAATGAGAGTCTCATTACCCAACCCCAATTCAAAGGATAATTAACAGATGGTATAATTTCCAAGCATTCTCTGCACCACATGGCTATTAGGTGAAGAACAAAATGCCCACGCAGCCCCTAGATCCTCCCCAACTCCAGAGTCTGAGGAATTCTGGAGAGGTAGAAGCTGCGGAGCTGCCCTTGGCCTTCTGGGAGGAAGAAAGCTCCTGTTTGGTCAATGGGAGGGCATTTCCCTGAGCCATGGGTTCTCCTCCCTGCTTCTCTCCATCCTGCCAGGAGCACAGTCTAACCCTAATCTTTCTTGCTGTACCCAAGGCCCATCTCCTTTCCTATTTCCCCAGGGAAAAAGAGAAAAGCTGATTTCTCATCCTTGGCCTTACTGTGTGGTCACACAGACACTCCTTGGGCCTGGGGCTGCGGGGTCCTCTGCTGTGACCCACTGAGAGTGGCACCACTGTGACCGGGGGGCAGTGCGAGAAGGGAGCACCTGATCCAGTGCTTTTCAGATGGCCTCCTCCAGCCCCTCAAGTTCCACAGAGCAGCCCAGGGGTTTCTTGGTTGAGTGAGTGGTGGAGAGGGGCAAGGCCCCGACAGGCTGGAGTACAATGGTGTGATCTCTGCTCACTGCAACCTCCACCTCCAGGGTTCAAGCGATTCTCCTGCCTCAGCCTCCCGAGTAGCTGGATTACAGGCATGCACTGCCCCACCTGGCTAATTTTGTGTTTTTAGTAGAGATGGGGTTTCTCCATGTTGGTCAGGCTGGTCTCAAACTCCTGACCTCAGGTGATCTGCCCGCCTCAGCCTTCGAAAGTGTTGGGATTACAGGCATGAGTCACCGCACCCAGTCCACTTCAGATTTTTTTCAAAGAAAAGGATTCTACTGCTAAATAAACATTTGAGAACCATTCACCTTATTCAATCTCCTCATTTTACAAAAAGGGACATAGAGGCACAGAATTTGAGCAAGGTCACGCAGCTGTGGGGTCGAAGGCTGGGACCCAGGCCCAGGCCTCCCCTCAGGCCAGCTCTCTACCACCTGACTGGGCCCCTGGCTGCCCCAGGGTGTGGGGTAGCTTTTTCTGGGCCGCCTGCATGGTTCCTACCTAGCTCTCGTGGTCCAGCTTCATGTATGGACCTCTCTGAGGACCCCTGGAATCCCGCACAGCCTCTCATGTGAAGCTACCGTGAAGAGGGTCAGGAGCCCGTGTACGTGGCAGGTCTGATCGCTGGACACAAAGCCGTGCTGGAAGAAGAGGGTACCTGCTGGACACCGACAGGGAGGCAGGAGGGGGTGAGAGACCGCCTCTCTAGACAGGACCTCAGAGGGCAGTGCAAGTCCCTTGTCTAGGACCCAGGAAGCCTGTGTTAAAGCTAGGCTCCACCGCAGCCAGCCTCCGAATCTGGCGATAGTGTGTTTACACCTGGTGGCTTCCACCTGCTCTGACTCTTCTAGTTGACCTCCCTGGAAAAGCCCAAGTGGTGTCCAAGCTGAGGCTGGGGTCATTGTTCCAGCAGCTGGACCCCAAGGGGTATGCTGGTCAGATCACAGCCTCGGTTGGTGGGGGTCGGGGGGTGGGGGCACGGTGGGGAGGGGGCGGGCTCCGTAGCTCATGGTGGGTGCTTCTGGGGGATTTTGGAGGTTTTGTAGTGTTGCTCAGAGCCCTTTTAGCTCAGTCTGACCCGGGACCTATGGGAGGGGACAGCAATGAGGGCTCTCCTGATTGGCATGAAGTGGGAATTTGGGCTCTGAGAGCCCTTAAAATGTTTTGGAAACCTCTAGGCATACTTAGGGTACTGCCACCATGACTGTCATTGGCTGTGTGGCTTCCGATAGCTAATTCTCACCGGGCATCTGGCGGGGCCGGCTTGGGAGAATTGGGATGGAGTGTCCTGCTGGCGGGAATCCTGGCGCGTCGGCGCGGAGGAGTGAGCTGGGTGGGGCCCACCTCCTCCGGCGCGGCCGGCGTCGCCGCTTTAAGGCGGCCGCGGCGCGAGCAGGTCTATGGTAATGAGCCGCCGCCGCCGCTCTGCAGAGCTCGCCCGCCCGCCGGGAAGGCGAGGGAGCGCGGGGCTGGGCCCGGGGCCGCGGCGACAGGCAGCAGCCGCGGCGGCGACGCGGGGCGCGAGCGGGCAACGCGGGACCGTCGGGGGCGGCCGGGGCCGGGCCGGGGTCGGGGCGCGCGGCTACGCGGGCGCAGGTGGGCGATCCCACCGCGGCGGAGGGGGCACCCCGGCTCCGGAACTCGGCAAGGCCAGGGGCGCCGCGGGGCCCGCGGGCGCAGGTGGTGAGTGCCCGGAGCGCAGGTGGAGGCGCGGCGGCTGCCCGCGGTGCTCAGAGTGACCCGGGAGCGGGTCCGGCTCCGGGGGCGGTGGGAGCCCGGGGGCGTCGGAGGGCGCAGCGCGGGGCCCCTCCGAGCCATCCAGGCTCAGGCCCCGCGGGGCGCACGGGGGGCCCCCGGGGACTGGCGCCCAGGCCTGGGCATGAGGCCCGGCGGGGCCGGCAGGAGCCGGAGGAGGAGCCGCTGCCGCCGTTGACCCGGCCGGCCGGGAGCGGGGAGAGATGCGGAGCCCGGCCACCGGCGCCCCCCTCCCAACGCCGCCGCCGCCGCTGCTGCTGTTGCTGCTGCTGCTGCCACTGCCGCCACTATTGGGAGACCAAGTGGGGCCCTGTCGTTCCTTGGGGTCCAGGGGACGCGGCTTCTCGGGGGCCTGCGCCCCCATGGGCTGGCTCTGTCCAGGCTCAGCGTCGAACCTCTGGCTCTACACCAGCCGCTGCAGGGATGCGGGCACTGAGCTGACTGGTCACCTGGTACCCCACCACGATGGCCTGAGGGTTTGGTGTCCAGAATCCGGGGCCCATATTCCCCTGCCACCAGCCCCTGAAGGCTGCCCCTGGAGCTGTCGCCTCCTGGGCATTGGAGGCCACCTTTCCCCACAAGGCAAGCTCACGTTGCCCCAGGAGCACCCATGCTTAAAGGCCCCACGGCTTAGATGCCAGTCCTGCAAGCTGGCACAGGCCCCCGGGCTTATGGCAGGGGAAGGGTCCCCAGAAGAGTCCATGGGTGGGCGTCGGAAAAGGAATGTAAATACAGCTCCCCAGTTCCAGCCCCCCAGCTACCAGGCCACAGTGCCAGAGAACCAGCCAGCAGGCACCCCTGTTGCATCCCTGCGGGCCATTGACCCAGATGACGGGGAGGCAGGTCGACTTGAGTACACCATGGATGCCCTCTTTGATAGTCGTTCCAACCAGTTCTTCTCCCTGGACCCAGTCACTGGTGCAGTAACCACAGCTGAGGAGCTGGATCGTGAGACCAAGAGCACCCACGTCTTCAGGGTCACGGCGCAGGACCATGGCATGCCCCGACGAAGTGCCCTAGCCACACTCACCATCTTGGTTACTGACACCAATGATCATGACCCTGTGTTCGAGCAGCAGGAGTATAAGGAGAGCCTCAGGGAGAACCTGGAGGTTGGCTATGAGGTGCTCACTGTCAGGGCCACGGATGGGGATGCCCCTCCCAATGCCAATATTCTGTACCGCCTGCTGGAGGGGCCTGGGGGAAGCCCCTCTGAAGTCTTTGAGATAGACCCTCGCTCTGGGGTGATCCGAACCCGTGGCCCTGTGGATCGGGAAGAGGTGGAATCTTACCAGTTGACGGTGGAGGCAAGTGACCAGGGTCGGGACCCGGGTCCTCGGAGTACCACAGCCGCTGTTTTCCTTTCTGTGGAGGATGACAATGACAATGCACCCCAGTTTAGTGAGAAGCGCTATGTGGTCCAGGTGAGGGAGGATGTGACTCCCGGGGCCCCAGTACTCCGAGTCACAGCCTCAGATCGAGACAAGGGCAGCAATGCCCTGGTGCACTATAGCATCATGAGTGGCAACGCTCGGGGACAGTTTTATCTGGATGCCCAGACTGGAGCTCTGGATGTGGTGAGCCCTCTTGACTATGAGACGACCAAGGAGTACACCCTACGGGTGCGAGCACAGGATGGTGGCCGTCCCCCACTCTCTAATGTCTCTGGCTTGGTGACAGTGCAGGTCCTGGATATCAACGACAATGCCCCCATCTTCGTTAGCACCCCTTTCCAGGCTACTGTCCTGGAGAGCGTCCCCTTAGGCTACCTGGTTCTCCACGTCCAGGCTATCGATGCTGATGCTGGTGACAATGCCCGCCTTGAATACCGCCTTGCTGGGGTGGGACACGACTTCCCTTTCACCATCAACAATGGCACAGGCTGGATCTCTGTGGCTGCTGAACTGGACCGGGAGGAAGTTGATTTCTACAGCTTTGGGGTAGAAGCCCGAGACCATGGCACTCCAGCGCTCACTGCCTCGGCCAGTGTCAGCGTGACTGTCCTGGATGTCAATGACAATAATCCAACCTTTACCCAACCAGAGTACACAGTGCGGCTCAATGAGGATGCAGCTGTGGGCACCAGCGTGGTGACGGTGTCAGCTGTGGACCGTGATGCCCATAGCGTCATCACCTACCAGATCACCAGTGGCAACACCCGAAACCGCTTCTCCATCACCAGCCAAAGTGGTGGTGGACTGGTATCCCTTGCCCTTCCCCTGGACTACAAACTTGAGCGGCAGTATGTGTTGGCTGTTACTGCCTCCGATGGCACGAGGCAGGACACAGCACAGATTGTGGTGAATGTCACCGACGCCAACACCCATCGTCCCGTCTTTCAGAGCTCCCACTATACAGTGAATGTTAATGAGGACCGGCCCGCAGGCACCACAGTGGTGCTGATCAGTGCCACAGACGAGGACACAGGTGAGAATGCCCGCATCACCTACTTCATGGAGGACAGCATCCCCCAGTTCCGCATTGACGCAGACACGGGGGCTGTCACAACCCAGGCTGAGCTGGACTACGAAGACCAAGTATCTTACACCCTGGCCATTACCGCTCGGGACAACGGCATTCCCCAGAAGTCAGACACCACCTACCTGGAGATCCTGGTGAATGATGTGAATGACAATGCTCCTCAGTTCCTGCGTGACTCCTACCAGGGCAGTGTCTATGAGGATGTGCCACCCTTCACCAGCGTCCTGCAGATTTCAGCCACTGATCGTGATTCTGGCCTTAATGGCAGGGTTTTTTACACCTTCCAAGGAGGTGATGATGGAGATGGTGACTTTATTGTCGAGTCCACGTCAGGCATCGTGCGAACCCTGCGGAGGCTGGATCGGGAGAATGTGGCCCAGTATGTCTTGCGGGCATATGCAGTGGACAAGGGGATGCCCCCAGCCCGCACACCCATGGAAGTGACGGTCACTGTGTTGGATGTGAATGACAATCCCCCTGTCTTTGAGCAGGACGAGTTTGATGTGTTTGTGGAAGAGAACAGCCCCATTGGGCTAGCCGTGGCCCGGGTCACAGCCACTGACCCTGATGAAGGCACCAATGCCCAGATCATGTACCAGATTGTGGAGGGCAACATTCCTGAGGTCTTCCAGCTGGACATCTTCTCTGGAGAGCTGACAGCCCTGGTAGACTTAGACTACGAGGACCGGCCTGAGTACGTCCTGGTCATCCAGGCCACGTCGGCTCCTCTGGTGAGCCGGGCTACGGTCCACGTCCGCCTCCTTGACCGCAATGACAACCCACCAGTGCTGGGCAACTTTGAGATCCTTTTCAACAACTATGTCACCAACCGCTCAAGCAGCTTCCCTGGGGGTGCCATTGGCCGAGTACCTGCCCATGATCCTGACATCTCAGATAGCCTGACTTACAGCTTTGAGCGGGGAAACGAGCTCAGCCTGGTCCTGCTCAATGCCTCCACGGGTGAGCTGAGGCTGAGCCGCGCACTGGACAACAACCGGCCTCTGGAGGCCATCATGAGCGTGCTGGTGTCAGGTAAGGAAGGGCCCAGGTGGCGCTAGGGGTAGCTTGCGGGGAGAGTCTGAGCAGCCGCTGGAGGTAGGGCACGATCCAGGAAGCAGCTATGGACCCATGTCCCTGCCTGGTGCCTGGCAGAGAGAGGGAGGGGGCAAGAGCCAGCTTGGGAAGAAGCCCCAGGAATCCTGGCAGCTGGTGCAGGCCCCGCCTTCTGCCGGGGCTGGGCTGGGCTGCTTCGGTTGGCTGCCCCCACCGTCTACCAGCCTGTGACGTGGTCGGGGAAGTGTTGTGAGGCTGCCCCAGCTATGGCTGCCAAGAATTGTGAAAAAAGGCGCGTGGAAGCCTGGGGGGCCAGGAGAGCAGGGGGAAGGGTAGAGAGGACTGTGGCCTAAGAGAGGAGGTGAGGCCAGGGCCCCCTCATCCCTATCAAGATACTCCTGCAGTCTCATACAGCCTTTGGCAGAGCTGAGGGCCATGAGTGCACAGGGCTGCCGCCACCCAGGGGTCAGGACCCTGCAGTCCTCTTCTGGCCCCTTCTGACTCCTGACTGAGCTGCAGAATCGGCTGACACAGACTTTGTCTAGTGCATTCTTTTCCCTCCAGGCAGAAGGAGCCCGGCCTGGCTCCCCCTTCAGAGCTCCCGCAGGAAGTGAGGCCACAGCTCATTGTCTGTTCAAACAGACCCCACTTTCAGAGTCCTTGGTTCGGGTCTGGCTTGGAGGAGGGGCTGCAATGAAGCTGGGGGGCAAGCTGAGGCCTCCTGGGCCTGTTCTTAGGGTGCCAGGCCTTCCTTTCCTGCTGGCTGTGACCAGCCCAGCTCCAGGAATGGGGCGTAGGGAGCAGGCCAGGCCAGGAGACTGATGGGCTTTGAGAGCAGAGACCCCCAAGGCACCTGATCTGAGGAGAGAACAGAGTCCCAGGGCGTGGGAGCCTGGCGGGAACCCAGGCCGGGGCATTCCTGCTGCTTGGCCAAGCGCTCAGCCTACAGACTCCCTGGACAGCAGGGCTGGGGGAGGAGAGTTGGAGGGGGTTGGTGACAGTATTCTGTCTTTTTTTATCAGCTGTGGGGAGCCAGAGGTAGCAGCAGGGAGAGAACCACACCCAAGTTGCTGATGCCTCCCCCAAGCCTGGGAACGACTGAGACCCTCTTGAGGAGCTGCAGTTAGCTGCACCCCAGGGGTGGGTTGGGTCACACCCGCTTTAGGCAGCCTTCAGACCCATCTGGGAAGGGAGGAAAAGAAGAGGCTGGCAGGCCCCTACTCCCACCCCAGGAAGTCTGGCCTGAAGGGGAGGGAGGGGCATGCAAGAGTCAGGGCGTGGCCTCACTCAGGGTTACTGCTGGACAGATGCCTCCCTGCCCCACCCCTCAAGGTGGTCACAGGAACCAGGAAGCAGGAGCTTTTCAGGAGCTGTGGCTGAGGTTCTGAGGCTCCTGAGGCTTCAGTTTCCCCTCCGAGAGGAGGAAGTTGGAGGCTGGAGCGCCTGTGTCCTGATGTGTGCCTGGGCACTCGGGACAGTGGGAAGGAGGGCCTCTCCCTCTGGTTTCCACACCCAGCCTGCCCTTGTTGAGCATGGCCAGACACTGAGTGATGGGGGCAGAGACACGCCCCCATCCAGCCTTCAGTCTCTGACCTGGGCAGAGCCCCAGATCTTGGTTTCCTAGTCTAGAGGAGAGGGCTGGAGCAACACTCAGGACGGCCCCTCCTGGCCCCGTCCTGGTCCTGCAGTGCGGGCCCCGCCTTCTCCCCTCGGCCCTGACCCTTGGAGGCAGTCACCACGGCAACCCCAAAGTTCAGGGAGGCCGGGGTGAGGGGGTTTGACTCCCACTGCCCCTTTGTTTTCCTCCTCTTATTCTTTGTCTCTTCCTTCTTTCCCGCCCCTGCCCATGCGGGGCCTGCAGCACTGCCTCTCCTGTGCCCTCTCCCTGCTTCTGTGGCTCTCCTGCTCTCCCAACCGCCCATTGCCGGCTGTTCTCCTGGGACTTTGTCTCCTCCTATTTGATCTCTGTGTTTCTGTCTCCCCTCTCTTCTTCCCTGTGGCTCAGCCTGGGCTGGATGGCTCTCCTGGAGTCTCATTTCCCCTCACCTCTTTCTTCCTCTGCTCAGACACACAGCAGCTCCTGTCCATGGTCTGGGCAGCTCCCAGAATAGCAGAGCCGTCCTGGCCTCCAGCCTCCGCTGGCACATCTGCCAGGGGAAGAGAAGCTGGGAGGCTGACCAGGACCTGGTGCTTTTCCAGGTGTGCCTCGCTAAGCTTGAGGCACAGGTGGCATTTCCTGGGGTCAGAGGCCATCCCAGCTCTTTCTTTTCTGTCCAGGAAGACGGCTCAGGCAGTGCACCCCCCACCCCCGTTCCCAGTCTGCCTTTGTACCTGAGGGGTGACCTGGGTCAAGGCAGGGGAGGGTGACATAGAAAGGAGAGAGCAATGGGTTGACTGTTGAGGACGGGGACAATAGCAGAGGGGGCAGGTGGTCACAGATGGTGGACCAGATGGGAAGCAACAGAGACATGCTGGGAGGGGGCCCAGGCGGAGCCTAAGACGATAGTGGTGGGGAGCACAGGGAGGAGTGTTTGTTCCCAGGGCTGAGGGGTGGCAAAGTTTCTCCCTCTCCGTGGCCTTGGCTGCCTCCTGTCCTCTCTTAATCAGTTATGGGCATTGTGTGTGGAGTCTCAGACTGCTTTCCGCCTGGAGGAAATATCCCATTAAGGAATCATTAGGCAGATGCACCAGGTACACAAGAGCCCTGTGCCAGCTGAGCACCTGAGTTTGGGGAAGTCTGAAACAGAAAGGAAAGTAGAGCCTCATGCCATAAATCTGGGCAGGCTTCCTGGAGCAGGTGAGATCAGGGCAGTTAGAAGAGTCAGAGGACTGTGGGCTGGTGTCTGGGTGGGAAGGAACAGCCTGTGCAGCAGCTTTGAGATGAGAGCGGGAGGAACAGAAGTGGGTGATGACAAGCAGGCTTGCTGGTGAGAGCTGCTGAGAACAAGCAAGTGAAGCGGCTGGAGGGTAGGTGGACAGTGGGCCGGGGACACGACTGAGATGGGGGTCTGCCTTCAGCCTTCCCGGCTTCAACTGAGCCACCGCTGTTACAGTCCGCCACTGCAAGTAGGTACAACACAGACGAGGAATCTGTTCCCATGTCCCTCGCCTACTCCCACCCCACCCCAGAAACATGGGTTCCTGCCCCATTACTGCTAGGGTAAGCATTCATTTTTTGTATCTAGCTGGACTCCACCTGCTTTTTTTTTGTTTTTGTTTTTGAGATGGAGTCTCTCTCTGTCACCCAGGCTGGAGTACAATGGGGTGATCTCTGCTCACTGCAACCTCCACCTCCCGGGTTCAAGCGATTCTTCTGCCTCAGTCTCCTGAGTAGCTCGGATTACAGGTGCCCACCACCACGCCCGGCTAATTGTTGTATTTTTAGTAGAAACGGGGTTTCACCATGTTGGTCAGGCTGGTCTCGAATTCCTGATCTTGTGATCTGCCCACCTCAGCCTCCCAAAGTGCTAGGATTACAGGCGTGAGCCACTGCACCCTGCCTCCTGCCATGTTTTAAAGACCATTTTTTCTTTATGAAGACTGAATAGATTGTCATCCACATCTTGGTGTACTGAACACCTACTATGTGTAAGGCATTGTAATAAATGAAAATATGGATATGCTGGTAGCTCATGCCTGTAATCCTAGTGCTCTAGAAGGCTGAAATGGAGGATAACTTGAGGCCAGGAATTTGAGACCAGCCCACACAACAAAGCAAGACCTCATCTCTATACACAAACAAAAATTAGCTGGGCATAGTTGTGAGCACCTGTGGTCTCAGCTATTTGGGAGGCTGAGCCCAGGTTGGAGGTCACAGTGAGCTGTGATCATGCCACTGCCCTCCAGCATAGGTGACAGAGTGAGAGCCTATCTCTTAAAAAAAAAAAAAAAAAAAAAAAAAAAAAAAAACTAGGCCGGGCGTGGTGGCTCACACCTGTAATCCAAGCACTTTGGAGGCCAAGGCGGGTGGATCACCTGAGGTTGGGAGTTCAAGGCCAGCCTAACCAACATGGTGAAGCCCTGTCTTTTTTTTTTTTTTTTTTTTTTTTTTAAAAAGACTATCTCTCTTATAGCCCTGCAAAGCCATTTCCTCCTCCAGGCCCTCAGCTTTCATTTTTGAGCTAAATAAAAATTCATTCCCATGTGTATGTGCATTCAGGTGTGTATGGTATTTCTGGGCTTAGGGTGTGTGGGTGAAGTGAGACACCAGCAAGTGTGTGTTAGTACTTAGCTGTTTATAAGTGGAGGTATGGCAGGCATTTGGGTGTAATGCGCTAGCCAAGTGGGCGATGAGCAGCTAGAGGCCCTAGGGCCAGAGAAAAGACTGGTCCAGTGGGGCTCTGGGGTCTCCGGGTGGAGAGCTGCCCAGGCCCTTCTATCTCTGACCCCCTGGTCCCCCACCCCCACTCACCCTGTCATCAGCATGAGGCAGTGGGTGATGTTGTCACTGGTTAACGTGGCTCAACTGTATTTCCTGGGGTGGGGCTCCCCAGGCTACCCACAGCAGCCCAGGGAGTTGGGCGGGAGTGCTTTGTGTTGGGTGTTGCCATGGGGATAGCAAGTCTGCGCCCAAGCAGCCACAGGGCTCAGTGGGAGGGGGACAAGGTGGCCCACTGACCCAGTTTACCCCCCACTCTCTGCTGCAGTGGGGGAGTGAGGAACACAGCCATGGTTGTGATTATTGCGGTGTTGAGGTGTAGAGGCTGAGGGGGCAGGGAGATGATTTTTGTGGGTCTCAGGATGCTCTGGACCCTGTAGAAAAGTATGAAAAAGACAACATAGGGTTCCTGCGTGAGGCAGTGCAGAGTCTGGTGGGAGGGAATAGGAGCGTGGCTTGGGCAGGGAAAGGGGCACGAACATTAAGAGGTGTGCCCTGCATCCACCACGGAAGGTTTTGGGAAAGGATGCAAAGAGAACTTCTGCAAATTTCACCCCCTGATCCCTGAAGGAGTGACCGGCTCACAAGTGACATACCTGGCTCAGCACCCTTATGCCAGTTGGAGAAGAGAGCCTTTCCTGGAGGGTGATGCAGAAATATGCAGGCTGAATTTCAGCCCCGGCTCCTGTGCAGGGCCTTCCCCACGCACCTGCACGGGTCTGTGACTTGGCCCCCCACCCCAGGCTGAGTCCTGACTGGTGTCCCTCTCCACAGATGGCGTGCACAGCGTGACGGCCCAGTGCGCCCTGCGTGTGACCATCATCACGGATGAGATGCTCACCCACAGCATCACGCTGCGCCTGGAGGACATGTCACCCGAGCGCTTCCTGTCACCACTGCTGGGCCTCTTCATCCAGGCGGTGGCCGCCACGCTGGCCACACCACCGGACCACGTGGTGGTCTTCAACGTGCAGCGGGACACCGACGCCCCCGGCGGCCACATCCTCAACGTGAGCCTGTCGGTGGGCCAGCCGCCAGGGCCCGGGGGCGGGCCGCCCTTCCTGCCCTCCGAGGACCTGCAGGAGCGCCTGTACCTCAACCGCAGCCTGCTGACGGCCATCTCGGCGCAGCGCGTGCTGCCGTTCGACGACAACATCTGCCTGCGCGAGCCCTGCGAGAACTACATGCGCTGCGTGTCGGTGCTGCGCTTCGACTCCTCCGCGCCCTTCATCGCCTCCTCCTCCGTGCTCTTCCGGCCCATCCACCCCGTCGGGGGGCTGCGCTGCCGCTGCCCGCCCGGCTTCACGGGTGACTACTGCGAGACCGAGGTGGACCTCTGCTACTCGCGGCCCTGTGGCCCCCACGGGCGCTGCCGCAGCCGCGAGGGCGGCTACACCTGCCTCTGTCGTGATGGCTACACGGGTAAGCCAAGGGAGGGGACCCATGGGGCAGGCCCGGAAGGCTCATTCCCTTCCCCAGTGAGGTGCAGTGACACTGGGCGATCGTAAATCCCACCCACTCCCTGACAGCAGCCCACTGAGGAAGGCAGTGCAAGGAGTGCTTCTCCCTGCTGTGTACAGGACGCACAGGCAGTGTCACTGCGGGCAGAGCTGTGTCCAGAGCCAGTCGGCCTGGCTTCGGGTCTCAGCTTTGCCACTATTAGTAGCTGTGTGACCTTGAACAAGTTACTTAACCTCTCTGGACCTAAGTAATTTGAAATGGAGGTAATGAATGTACATAGGTCATAAGTTAGTTGTGAGGATTAATGTAATTAATTTGAGACTTGGAAAGAGCTGGTGCATGAAAGATGTTGGCTTTGATTTAAGGGAACACTGAGATTGGGTGATTTGCTCCTGGTCTCATGTCACAGCTGGTTTCGAGGTGAGGCTGGGGCTAGAACCTGGCCTCCCCACCACTAAGCCAGTTCCCTTTCTGAGCTGCAGCAAATACTTTTCTCCCCAGGCATTAAGGGGAAGACTTAGAAGGGCTGAGAGAACTGGAGGGGGTTGGGTTCTGAGACGGGGTGGTCCAGAAGATCACTACATCTGGATGGGCCTGGGCAGAATGGCTCCACCTCTGCCCATGTGCGGTAGAAGAGGTTCCTGGCTAGGTGGCTTCCCTGTTGGCCTGTCAGCCGAAGTCTTTACACATCCTCCTCCCTGGGATGCTCACTGCCTCTGCTCTGTGCTCCTGACCCCTCCCTTCAGGCTCCTGCTTCTTCTCAGGACACTCCTTGCTCCTCTTCCCTGTGGGGCCTTCCTTCCTAGATGCCGAGGCCCTGCTGCCTGTCCTCCAGGGCCATGCCCACTGGCTCTGCCAGAAGCCGTAGGCAGGCCTCACTCCCTTCCCCGCTGCATCTTCCTGCCCAGAACTTGCCAGACTTGACTTCTCTCTGCCTCTGCTAGGGGTGGGGGGAAGAGGAGGGGTGGGCTTGGGGGAGGGGAGAGGAGTCTTTGTCCAGGAGGATGGTGGAGGGGTTGGGGGGGCTTAGAGTAGGCGATCAACAGTTTCCATGGAAACAAGGGCCAGTCACTAGGCACAGGAGCTGAGAACCTGTCTCTAGAATCTGGGAATGGGGCGGGAGAGAAAGGGGTGGTTCCCATCTGATGTTGTAGTTTTCAGCTCCACTATTGAATCCTTGTCTGCTCCCAGGGCTCGGTTTCCCACTCTCAGCATCTCCCAGGTGCAGAGAGGTCCTCAGTCTGGACCCCAGGGCTCAAGGTGGGAGTCCTCTGTCCCATTTCTGGGGACTCCCCAGCTTCTCTTTCCTACTCCCCCATAACCCAGACTAATCTAAGTGGAAGCCTGGTCCCATCCCCAGGGAGGAAAACTGATCTCAGTGCGGGAGAGGGACAAAAGCACCAGTGGGAGGGAGGGAGGGAGGAAGGAGGGCGGAGAGAGGAAGGAGGGAGGAGGGAGGAGAGTGGCTCCCAGCCCTCTCGCTGTCCTGCAGGTTCATGCATTTACCCTCTTGGGGGCCAGGACACCCCAGGCGTGCTTGGTGGCATGACACCGAAGGCTCCCAGGATCCTGGCCTTACAACCAGGGGCCGCAGCAGGCCTGTGCTTATGAAACCCAAATAGGTGTAGGGAAGGGGCTGCAAACTCCGAGGAACTTACAGGGGAGCCGTGTGTGGGGCTGTGGTGGGAGTGGCTCAGTGAGCCAAACAGGGTGCCCAGGAAGGGCTGGGGACTGTAGGTCCCAAAGAAGATGGCACCAAGAGGAAGTGGGGATGCCTGGGAAGTTTGGGGAATATGACAAGGGTCATGGGTGGCCATGGGAGCTATCACTGGGTTCGGGGGTCTCAGTTCCCCTCCTGTCCTCAGGTCCTTGGTACTCACCTGCCTCTCCTCCTGTCCAGGTGAGCACTGTGAAGTGAGTGCTCGCTCAGGCCGTTGCACCCCGGGTGTCTGCAAGAATGGGGGCACCTGTGTCAATCTGCTGGTGGGCGGTTTCAAGTGCGATTGCCCATCTGGAGACTTCGAGAAGCCCTACTGCCAGGTGACCACACGCAGCTTCCCTGCCCGCTCCTTCATCACCTTTCGTGGCCTGCGCCAGCGTTTCCACTTCACCCTGGCCCTCTCGTGAGTGGCTGGGCGCTGGGGGTGGGGATCGGGCCTGGTGGGCGTCTGAGGAGCCTCCTGTTCTGTGAGTGAAGTGAGAGGTCAGGCAGCGAAAGAGCGTGCAGCAGGCTGCCGGCAGAGCCAGGTCTGCTCTTGGAGTTGCCGGTGGTTCTGCCCACAGATCTCCTTCCCCTGTGCTGGTTAGGCGGCTGGGGTGCTGGCATCTAGGTGGGTGCCCCATTCCCTGCCCCCATCCCCGACTCCTGTTCAGGTTTGCCACAAAAGAGCGCGACGGGTTGCTGTTGTACAATGGGCGTTTCAACGAGAAGCATGACTTTGTGGCCCTTGAGGTGATCCAGGAGCAGGTCCAGCTCACCTTCTCTGCAGGTGATTGCAGTTGTCCCCCGGCCGTGCCCATCTTCCAAAGGCCCCAAGTCTCCCAGCCCTTGACCCCAAGCCACATACTCTCTCGGCCAAAGCTGGGCCCAGCCTCAGCCATTGGCACCCCCAATGCCACCATTCCCAGCGCTCATCTGGCGTCCCAACTCACCTAGTCCTTTCCCCAGGGGAGTCAACCACCACCGTGTCCCCATTCATACCTGGAGGAGTCAGTGATGGCCAGTGGCACACGGTGCAGCTGAAATACTACAATAAGGTAGGTGCGGAGGGCACAGAGGGTGGGGGGGGTTCTATTCTTGGCTCAGGTGCTTACCAACCCCTGAGTGGCACTGCCTCCAGGCTTGGGTGGGCTGGTCAGGGTATTTCTGGCTGAGAGGAAGAGAGTGGCTGGGAAGGTGCCACCTTGCTGGGCATTCCCAGCCCAGCTCCTCAGGGAGCTCCATGCTCCCTGTTCCACTAGGCAGGTGCAGATTCAGACACCGAGGAAGGTAGTTACATGCATAAACCACTTGCACACACATGTGTGTATATGCGTGTGTGTGCATGTGTCAGGGTGTGTGCTTGCACAGAGGTGCCCAGTGTGTGCTGGCTATGAACCTAGTGGGCCCCCTGCCCAGCATCTCCCTTCTCTGCTCTTTTTGTCCACAGCCACTGTTGGGTCAGACAGGGCTCCCACAGGGCCCATCTGAGCAGAAGGTGGCCGTGGTAACCGTGGATGGCTGTGACACAGGGGTGGCCCTGCGCTTTGGATCTGTGCTGGGCAACTACTCCTGTGCTGCCCAGGGCACCCAGGGTGGCAGCAAGAAGTGAGCAGGGGAAAGGGCCAGGGATGGGGTGAAGCGAGGGCAGGGCCAGGCAGGGAGGGAAGGTGGAGATGGTGGGCTTTTGGGGGCTCCCTCCCTTTACCTCCCTCAGCCCCTGTTCAGCCCTGGGGATGGGGGTTGAGATGGGGAAATCAGAGCTAGACCCTGTGGGGCAGTCTGGGGAGGGGTGGGGTGTTCAAGGGCAGTTCCAGGTGGGAGTGACCCCTTTCCTGAACGCTGCTCTGCAGGGCCCCTTGGACACATGCTAGGCCCTTCCTGTCTCCGGCCTGGCAACAGGGCGAGTGGAGGACTGGAAGCTCCCATCCCTCCCTTTTGCTGCCACTATCTTTGCTCCCCTAGGTCTCTGGATCTGACGGGTCCTCTGCTGCTAGGTGGGGTGCCTGACCTGCCCGAGAGCTTCCCAGTCCGAATGCGGCACTTCGTGGGCTGCATGCGGAACCTGCAGGTGGACAGCCGGCGCATAGACATGGCTGACTTCATTGCCAACAATGGCACTGTGCCTGGTATGGGGGCCCAGTGCAGAGAGGAGGGGCCATGCCTGGTGTGAGGATGCCGGAATGGAGGGTCTCAGGCCTCTCTGGCCACTGCCACAGGCTTCCTCTTGAGAACCCCACAGGCTTCCTCTTGAGTTCCCCAGTTCGGGACCACTGAACCACCTTCTTTCCATTCCAGGCTGCCCTGCCAAGAAGAATGTGTGTGACAGCAACACTTGCCACAATGGGGGCACCTGTGTGAACCAGTGGGATGCGTTCAGCTGCGAGTGCCCCCTGGGCTTCGGGGGCAAGAGCTGCGCTCAGGGTAGGAGAGGCAGCTGTCAGAGGCCGAGGCCTGGGTGCCGTCAACAGTCTGGGAACTGGCAGGGTCGGGGCAGGCACTGGGCAGGGCTCTGCTGAGCCGGGCTGTGGGTGTAAAAGCATGTCTGGGCAGAGCCCGGAGAGGGCAGCAATGGAGACAAAGGGGCCAGTCAGAGGCAGGCCTGGGCACAGCGTGGGGCGGGCCCAGGGCAGGTACGCACTCTGGAGGGCGGGTCTGATGAGGGGAGTGGGTGCTGCCTCCGTGCAGTCACCACTGCTAAGCATCACACCCCCAGGGCCCTCCGTGGCTCCGCCCATCACAGGCTGCGTTTTTCTGCCTCCCCAGAAATGGCCAATCCACAGCACTTCCTGGGCAGCAGCCTGGTGGCCTGGCATGGCCTCTCGCTGCCCATCTCCCAGCCCTGGCACCTCAGCCTCATGTTCCGCACGCGCCAGGCCGACGGTGTCCTGCTGCAGGCCGTCACCAGGGGGCGCAGCACCATCACCCTACAGGTGATGCAGGGAGGGGCGGGCCGGGCCTGGCCTGCTAGCCTCTGGGGGCTGGACAGAAATGGCTGGGCAGGTCCTGGGCAGGGATGGGGACATACAGAGGCTCCTGGATTCGTTGGGTCAGTGCTGCCACCTATTGGGCCTGAGGGAAATAAATACGCTTTCCTCTCAACGGCTTCAGCCGGGCAGCAGGATGGGTTTGGTGGTCCAGAAAGGGGAACTGTGGGCTGGAGAAGCGTGATTACAGCTGTCTGCTGACCCTGCTTTCTTTCCTCCTGTTGTCAGCTATGGGAGGGCCATGTGGTGCTGAGCGTGGAGGGCACAGGGCTCCAGGCCTCATCTCTCCGTCTGGAGCCAGGCCGGGCCAATGATGGTGATTGGCACCATGCACAGCTGGCACTGGGAGCCAGTGGGGGACCCGGCCATGCCATTCTGTCCTTCGACTATGGGCAGCAGAGAGCAGAGGGCAACCTGGGTCCCCGGCTGCATGGTCTGCACCTGAGCAACATAACAGTGGGCGGAGTACCTGGGCCAGCCGGTGGTGTGGCCCGTGGCTTTCGGGGCTGTTTGCAGGTGAGTGTCCTGCCCTGCCCTCCCCTCCCCACTCCGCCACCACCTGCAGCCCCACTCCACTGAGGGCAACGCTGCTTCTGTCCCTCCCAGGGTGTGCGGGTGAGCGACACGCCGGAGGGGGTTAACAGCCTGGACCCCAGCCGTGGGGAGAGCGTCAATGTGGAGCAAGGCTGCAGCCTCCCTGACCCCTGTGACTCAAACCCGTGTCCTGCCAACAGCTATTGCAGCAACGATTGGGACAGCTTCTCCTGCAGCTGTGATCCAGGTGTGCTCAGGTTCCGAGGCAGTGGGCAGGTTATCGGGTGCCTGGGGCCACGTGCTGGCTGCTGTGTGACCTGGGGCATCACATCACCCCTCTGAGCCTTAGTCACCTACACGACAAAGCCATAGCCAGCCAATAGGATGCTCAGAGCGGGAAGAAACAGATGAAGGTGGGCGTGATGGAAGGTGGTGCCAGGGGAGGGTGGGGAATGAGCCTCTCTGGTCCTTCTGGTGCCAGGTTACTATGGTGACAACTGTACTAATGTGTGTGACCTGAACCCGTGTGAGCACCAGTCTGTGTGTACCCGCAAGCCCAGTGCCCCCCATGGCTATACCTGCGAGTGTCTCCCAAATTACCTTGGGCCATACTGTGAGACCAGGTAAGTGGACCAGGGCGTGGGGCAGCAGGTCACAGTGTCTGCTCCTCCTCTCTGGTGTATCCCTCAGAGCCCTGAAAGCCTGATGACCCTCAGCCAGGGTCAGAAGGGCCACGAGGGGCTCACCTAGGTTAGGTGGGGGTGGCAGGGGGAGCTCATGCCTGCCCGGGTCCCTCTCTGCAGGATTGACCAGCCTTGTCCCCGTGGCTGGTGGGGACATCCCACGTGTGGCCCATGCAACTGTGACGTCAGCAAAGGCTTTGACCCAGATTGCAACAAGACCAGCGGCGAGTGCCACTGCAAGGTGACAGCCCCAAGCAAGCCTCCACTGAGGCCACTTGGGCCTCTGTCCCCATCTCTGGGCCCCTCCAGGGGAGGCTATAGAGATGGGTCTTCCTGCAGAGCTGAGCACCACGTGCCTTTGCTCTCAAGGGCAGGGTCGTTGGCTGCTTACCTTCATGTGTCAGAGGCACAGGGGACCCTGGGCCGATGTGTAACCCGTGAGCTCTGGGCCTGGTATGGTGGTGGTTTGCAGCCTGTTTTGATCGTGTGACATCTTGCCAATGGGCTCAACTCCAAAGCACTGCCTTTGTTAATTATTTTGAATACTACTCCTGAGGGGACCTGAGGTTGGGACCCTCTCCAGAGGGGCCACAGCTGGGCATCCTGGGAAGAGAGCCTGGCCAGTAACGCCTTTCCTCCCTCGTTTCTCAGGAGAACCACTACCGGCCCCCGGGCAGCCCCACCTGCCTCTTGTGTGACTGCTACCCTACAGGCTCTTTGTCCCGAGTCTGTGACCCTGAGGATGGCCAGTGTCCATGCAAGCCAGGTGTCATCGGGCGTCAGTGTGACCGCTGTGACAACCCTTTTGCTGAGGTCACCACCAATGGCTGTGAAGGTGGGGCTCCTGGGATGGGTGGGCAGCCCTCCTCAAAGTGTGCCGGGCACCTGCACCCCAGGAAAGCCAGGAAGGAGCTGGTTGCAGACCTGAGGAAGCCAAGGGAGGGCTGGGGTGCTGGGGCAGGACTGCAGAAGGATTGCTGCTCCTGGGTGACCATACGCTGTTCCCCACAGTGAATTACGGCAGCTGCCCATGGGTGGAGGGAGGGCTGGGGAGGCCGAGGGAGGGCTGGGGAGCCTGGGCAGGGGAGCCTGGGTAGGACTGCAGACGGAGAGCTGCTCCTGGGTGACCGTGTGCTCTTCTCTGCAGTGAATTACGACAGCTGCCCACGGGCGATTGAGGCTGGGATCTGGTGGCCCCGTACCCGCTTCGGGCTGCCCGCTGCTGCTCCCTGCCCCAAAGGCTCCTTTGGTAGGTGTTGGAGGCCCCAATGTGATATTGAGGACATGGCCTCTGCTAGTAGTGGGATGAGGGCAGGAAGCTCCTGGCTGAAGATCCGGGGACCCCACTTTCTGGCCTCCAGGTCCTGGGATTTCATTCCCATCTTCCTTGGCTCATGGTCCCCTCCCCAGTGTTGCCCAGGAGTGCCTACATCTTGGACTATTTTTTTAAATTTTCAGACGAAGTCTCGCACTGTCACTCGGGCTGGTGTGCAGTGGCACAATCTTGGCTCACTGCAACCTCTGCCTCCCGGGTTCAAGCAATTCTCCTGCCTCAGCCTTCTGAGTAGCTAGGATTACAGGCACCCACCACCACACCCAGCATTTTTTATTTTTATTTTTTTATTTTTTTGGTATTTTTAGTAGAAACGGTTTCACTATGTTGGCCAGGCTGGTCCCAAACTCCTGACCTCGTGATCAGCCCACCTCAGCCTCCCAAAGTGCTGGGATTACAGGTGTGAGCCACTGCACCTGGCCACATCTTGGACTCTTAACAAAAATGCTGAAAAACCTGCACTGTGCTCGGCATAGGGCTGTGCCAGAGATTCACAGATGAATCATGCAGGGTTCCTGTCGTCTGCTCACCACCGAGTCCTGGAGTTACGCCACCACAAAGGCAGACAGTCTGGGGAGTAGCGGGTGTTGGCCGCTAATCCAGGAGACCCAGCCCAGGATGGGGGCTGGCACTGGTCCTGGACTGGCGATGAGCAGGTTCATAGGCAGGACGTGGCCGAGAGCACAAAGTGGTGGCAGTGATGGGAGCTCAAGGAGGTCGTATGCCCTGTTCCCCAGAGCCCCTGTGTGGACCGATCTTGCAGAGGTTTTTGGCCCTGGTGTTCTACATACCTGTCTTCCTGTTTCACCAGGGCTCTTGTTTGCTTGTCATTGTCCCTGGCCCATGAGGTGCTGGCCTCCAGCAGAACCTCTCAGCCATTCTCAGGGGCTTCCTGTGTGTCTCCCTGAGGCAGCCCTCTTGGCTTCCTTCCCCCAGGGACTGCTGTGCGCCACTGTGACGAGCACAGGGGGTGGCTCCCCCCAAACCTCTTCAACTGCACGTCCGTCACCTTCTCAGAGCTGAAGGGCTTCGTAAGTGAACCCCCTCATCACCATCTTTTCCCTCTCCTCTGTCCTGAGTCTCACTTGCCCCCACTCCCATCTTTGAGAAAGGAGATTCCGGAATTCGAGCCCGTGTGTTCCTAGGCTCCCAGCTAGAGAGGCCATCTTTCCCCTCTCCTGAGGTCCGCTCCCTCCCATCTAGGCTGAGCGGCTGCAGCGGAATGAGTCAGGCCTGGATTCAGGGCGCTCCCAGCGGCTGGCCCTGCTCCTGCGCAATGCCACGCAGCACACTGCTGGCTACTTCGGCAGCGACGTCAAGGTGGCCTACCAGCTGGCCACGCAACTGCTGGCCCACGAGAGCACCCAGCGAGGCTTCGGGCTGTCTGCCACGCAGGACGTGCACTTCACTGAGGTAGGGCTTAGAGGATGCAGGGCTGGCTGGTTGGATGGGGTCATGGTAAGCGAGCCTGCTCCTGGCAACCTGGGGGCCAGAGGGGACCCTCCCACCCACCTATGGGGAGCTCGCTGCTGGCAAGAGGCCTCCGTGAAATCCTGTGAGCCCTGGCCTGGCACTCTTCCGAACCCTTCTCATTATAAGGTGTGTGTGTCTGCCCAGAGCGGAGGCCAGTCTGTGGTACCACAGGCTGGGAGGAAGCAGTATCTCAGGACATCTGTGTGGGTCCAGGCACAGGGCTGGGAAGCTCTTATGTAGACAATGAGGAGGAGGGCTTAGGGGCAGAGCATCCGGTGACCTGAGTGGGCAGTGCGATCCAGGAGCGTTTCCGGGGGAGGCAACGGTGAGCGTGGAGGGAGGGGCCTGGTGGAGAGCGGGGACTGGCCCAGGCACAGACTGGGGCTCCCTGGTGGGATGTCAGGTGTGGGCTGTGAGCACACCCACTGTGACATTGCCCACCCCAGAATCTGCTGCGGGTGGGCAGCGCCCTCCTGGACGCAGCCAACAAGCGGCACTGGGAGTTGATCCAGCAGACGGAGGGCGGCACCGCCTGGCTACTCCAGCACTATGAGGCATATGCCAGCGCTCTGGCCCAGAACATGCGGCACACCTACCTAAGCCCCTTCACCATCGTCACGCCCAACATTGGTGAGGCTGGTGCCTGGGTTGGAGAGGGGTGTGTGGAGGGAGTCCCCCCCGAGGGCGGCCATGCTGGGAGCCTGCCTGCCTCCCAGGTCCAATCTGTGGCCATCCCCTTCCCTAGTCATCTCCGTAGTGCGCTTGGACAAGGGGAACTTTGCTGGGGCCAAGCTGCCCCGCTACGAGGCGCTGCGTGGGGAGCGACCCCCAGACCTTGAGACAACGGTCATTCTGCCTGAGTCTGTCTTCAGAGGTCAGTGGTGACCACAGATTGAGTTGGGAGCTGGATGCTGGTGTCTGTGGAGACTCCACTGAGGGCAGGGCCCAGCTAAGTGTGACAGTGTCCCCTCCCAGAGACACCCTCCGTGGTCAGGCCCGCAGGCCCCGGAGAGGCCCAGGAGTCAGAGGAGCTGGCACGGCGGCAGCGACGGCACCCGGAGCTGAGCCAGGGTGAGGCTGTGGCCAGCGTCATCATCTACCGCACCCTGGCCGGGCTACTGCCCCATAACTATGACCCCGACAAGCGCAGCCTGAGGTCAGCGACCAGGGGACGGGGTGGGTTGGGGTGTGGGTCGGGTGGTGAGTGCTGAGGCAGGAGGGGGTCGGAAGTGTCTCCCCAGTCATGTGACTGCTGTGGTGATTGTGCACCTGCCTGCCCCACATCAGGGTCCCCAAACGCCCAATCATCAACACGCCCGTGGTGAGCATCAGCGTCCATGACGATGAGGAGCTTCTGCCCCGGGCCCTGGACAAGCCCGTCACGGTGCAGTTCCGCCTGCTGGAGACAGAGGAGCGGACCAAACCCATCTGTGTCTTCTGGAACCATTCGATCCTGTGAGCCTGTGCTGCCCTAACCCCCAAGACCTTGGGCCAAAAGCCCAGGCCCCTGGATGCCCCACCCTCCTTGTCTCCCTGACCCTGCCTTCCTCACACAGGGTCAGTGGCACAGGTGGCTGGTCGGCCAGAGGCTGTGAAGTCGTCTTCCGCAATGAGAGCCATGTCAGCTGCCAGTGCAACCACATGACGAGCTTCGCCGTGCTCATGGACGTGTCCCGGCGGGAGGTCGGGCCCACAGGGGCAGCTGCAGAGCTGTGGGTGGGCACCCAGGGCACGGGGCTGGGTGCTCAGGCCCTGTCCTTCCTAATTCCC
Source organism: Aotus nancymaae (assembly GCF_030222135.1). Lineage (NCBI taxonomy): Eukaryota > Metazoa > Chordata > Mammalia > Primates > Aotidae > Aotus > Aotus nancymaae. The sequence goes on along the minus strand of NW_026988418.1, from coordinate 65,912,075 downwards.
TGGCCCCCTGCCACCCACTCTGCAGAATGGGGAGATCCTGCCACTGAAGACACTGACATATGTGGCTCTAGGTATCACCTTGGCTGCCCTTCTGCTCACTTTCTTCTTCCTCGCTCTCCTGCGTGTCCTGCGCTCCAACCAACACGGCATCCGGCGGAACCTGACAGCTGCCCTGGGCCTGGCGCAGCTGGTCTTCCTCCTGGGAATCAACCAGGCCGACCTCCCTGTAAGATGCTCGTACTGCCCAGAGACTGTCCCCACCTTCTCAGGCGCTCTCCCCAGCCCCCACTGGCAATCCCTGCTCCTGCACCATGAGCTCTGATAAGGTGCCTAGCACAGTGCCTGGCCCAGGGTTTCCTCTTCTCCAGCTCCCCGGGGATCCCCCAGCATCCTACAGGCACCCGCCTTTGGCCCAGGCTTCCCCCGAAGCAGTTCCCAATACCCAGGCCCTCCTCCCTGCCTGACCTGAAGCAGAGCTCATGCTCTGGGTGGGCCCCGGTCACTGACCCAGCCTGGCCTGGACCCTCAGTTTGCCTGCACAGTCATCGCCATCCTGCTGCACTTCCTGTACCTCTGCACCTTTTCCTGGGCTCTGCTGGAGGCCTTGCACCTGTACCGGGCACTCACTGAGGTGCGCGACGTCAACGCCGGCCCCATGCGCTTCTACTACATGCTGGGCTGGGGCGTGCCCGCCTTCATCACAGGTACCCTCACCCATTCCTGGCCTTGGGGTCCCACATCCCTAGGCCCCAGGTCCACCTTCGTGCCATGTTCTCCCCACCCACATACAGGCCCTGAGGCCCCAGCCACATGCCTCAGGCCAGCTTATTCACAGGTGTCCCTCTGGTTTAACCCAGACTCTGAGGCCGCCACCCAGGGGTCGCTCCCCTATCCTGGGGAGGATGGCAGAGGCTGATAGTGGGTGGAACCCTTTTCCAGGCTGCATGCCCGGCCCTGTGAGCCCACCTGCCTGCAGCCCTACTTCCCAGGCCCCTCACCGCCCCTCCCCTGCTGCCATCTGTTTGCATGCTCCAGGGCTGGCCGTGGGCCTGGACCCCGAGGGCTATGGGAACCCTGACTTCTGCTGGCTCTCCATCTATGACACGCTCATCTGGAGCTTTGCTGGCCCAGTGGCCTTTGCCGTCTCGGTGAGTGCTAGCAGGTGGGTTGGGTGTCACCCGCGGCCTTCCTTTGCTGTCCTCCTGCTACTGAGGCCGCGTGTCCTCAGGACTCCCTTTAGGAACAGCTGAGGCCAAGGGGCCCTGTGGGCTGGGTGGAAGCCGTCTGTCTCGACTGAGGACCCCACACCCTCTGCCCCTGCCTAGATGAGTGTCTTCCTCTACATCCTGGCGGCCCGGGCCTCCTGTGCTGCCCAGCGGCAGGGCTTTGAGAAGAAAGGTCCTGTGTGAGTACAGGGTTGGGGTGCCTGAGCTATGGGTGGGCACCAGCATGGGAGGCCTCATGGCCGGACTCATGGTCTGTCCTTCACCCAGCTCGGGGCTGCAGCCCTCTTTCGCCGTCCTCCTGCTGCTGAGTGCCGCGTGGCTGCTGGCACTGCTCTCTGTCAACAGCGACACCCTCCTCTTCCACTACCTCTTTGCTGCCTGCAATTGCATCCAGGTACCTGGCCCAGCCTGTGGAGAGGGGAGGCACCTGGGCTGTGGGTGGCGGAATACGCACAGACGTTGCTGCCTCTTGCCTGCCAGGGCCCCTTCATTTTCCTCTCCTACGTGGTGCTCAGCAAGGAGGTCCGGAAAGCACTGAAGCTTGCCTGCAGCCGCAAGCCCAGCCCTGACCCTGCTCTGACCACCAAGTCCACCCTGACCTCGGTGAGGGAGCCAGGGGCCCTAGGCGGGTGGCGGAGGGAGGAGGAGGTAGGAGGCCCCTTGAGCCTGCACTTTTGGCCCCGCTCCCCTTTCCCTTTTCTCCATCCCTTTCTGAAACATGGAAGGGGAGGTGAAATGATTTGTTTGGCCTGGGGAGGAGATGCTGGAAGGGTGTGTAGGATTTTGACTTGAGGGAGATGGGGCTGAGACAGATAATCAGGTAATGAGTTCCTTGCCCCTAAGAATCTCTCATGAATGTTAGTAAATTTTCTGTCTTCCAAGATGCTCTCACGAAACAGTTTCTGGTCCCATCTTTTACAGAGCCATTGTATAGTGAGTCTGGGGTCCCGGGGGTTTGCAGGGGTGGCACAGCTGTATTAGAACTATGACCATTGCCAGGCCTCAATATGGGGGCAGCAGAGAAGTGGGCCCCCCTCTTTCAGCCCTGAGCATGGAACTTAAGGCGAGCTCCCTCCACCCTCCTACTTCCCAGCCTGGGGCCCCCATTCCACTCCCCCACTTACTGACCTCTCTTTTCCCCACCTAGTCCTACAACTGCCCCAGCCCCTATGCAGATGGACGGCTGTACCAGCCCTACGGAGACTCGGCCGGCTCGCTGCCCAGCGCCAGCCGCTCAGGCAAGAGTCAGCCCAGCTACATCCCCTTCTTGCTGAGGTGAATCCCAGGAGATGGGAGGGTGGAGGAGGGGAGGAGGGACCCATGCATGCTGGACCCAGGCCAGCCAGCCATTGAGAGTTGCGGTGCACACACCGTGGTTGACACGGGAGCCAGCTTGGATTAGAAGCTGTAAGGGACCCAAAGCAGGAACCAGGATTCCAGGGGAGAGGAGAGACTGGGACGCTGGGCAAGGGGCCAGGCTGACCCCTGCAGCAATGTCTTGTCTTCCTAGGGAGGAGTCCACACTGAACCCTGGCCAAGGGCCCCCTGGCCTGGGGGATCCAGGCAGCCTGTTCCTAGAAGGTCAAGACCAGCAGCATGGTGAGGACCGAAGGCTCTGGCATCTACCACACCCTGGCCGGGCAGCTGGCTGGCTTTTACTGAAGGTGGGTGGCGGTGGCTGGACTGGCTGTGATCTCTCCCCATCCTCCTAGATCCTGACACGGACTCCGACAGTGACCTGTCCTTAGAAGATGACCAGAGTGGCTCTTATGCCTCTACCCACTCATCAGACAGCGAGGAAGAAGAAGAGGAGGAGGAAGAGGAGCCCGCCTTCCCTGGAGAGCAGGGCTGGGATAGCCTGCTGGGGCCGGGAGCTGAGAGATTGCCTCTGCACAGTACTCCCAAGGGTGGGCCAGCATGGGGCTATGGCCTTTGGGGCCAGTGGGAGGTGGGCCTGAGGTTCTTTTGAAGCAAGATTGGGGTGGTGGCCTCCTGGCTGTCTCGCCTCTGTGGGCCTCATCTACTTCCTTTCCCCACCAGATGGGGGCCCAGGGGCTGGGAAGGCCCCCTGGCCAGGAGACTTTGGGACCTCAGCAAAGGAGAGTAGTGGCAACGGAGCCCCTGAGGAGCGGCTGCGGGAGAATGGAGATGCCCTGTCTCGAGAGGGGTCGCTAGGCCCCCTTCCAGGCTCTTCTGCCCAGCCTCACAAAGGTGAGTGGGGCACCCCCAGCTGCCACACTCCCCCTGTCAGCAGCCTCACTCCTCACATTCCCCTATGGCTGCACCTCACAGCCCTGCCCCGGCCCGCAGGCATCCTTAAGAAGAAGTGTCTGCCCACCATCAGCGAGAAGAGCAGCCTCCTGCGGCTCCCCCTGGAGCAGTGCACAGGGTCTTCCCGGGGCTCCTCTGCCAGTGAGGGCAGCCGGGGTGGCCCCCCTCCCCGGCCACCGCCCCGGCAGAGCCTCCAGGAGCAGCTGAACGGGGTCATGCCCATCGCCATGAGCATCAAGGCAGGCACGGTGGATGAGGACTCATCAGGCTCCGAGTGAGTGTGGCCGGGTGGGTGGGATGCGGTGCAGCCCCACCGAGGCCCCTGCTGGGCCCAGAGCTGCCTCCGGGCCTCACCAGGCGACTCTGGTTGGCATTCAGAGGACAAATGGGCAGAGCTGGCCCAGCTCCCTTACTATGCCGTGCCCACAAACCATGGTGCCTTGTGGGGCGGGCCACCCCTCGGGCTCTAAAGGGCTCAGCCTAGGGCAAAGTGCGGGAGGATGGGGAGCTGGGGGTGCTTTCCTGTTTCCTTCGTCTGGTGAAAGCTTTCACTCTCTCCTCTGTTCCAACTAACCCTCTGTCTGCCTTTTCTGCCACTTTCCTTTCCTGCCTCTCCAGATTTCTCTTCTTTAACTTCCTGCATTAACCCTGGGCCGTGGTTCCTACGCCCGAGGCTCCCTTCCCTTCCCCAGCCGCACTCATGCCCTGCTCCTGTCTTGTGCTTTATCCTGCCCCGCTCCCCATCGCCTGCCCGCAGCAGCGACGAAACGTCCATCTGAGGAGCCTGGGCCTTGCCGGGAGGGGTACCCACCCCACCTAAGGCCATCTAGTGCCAACTCCCCCCCCCACCATTTCCCTCACTGCACTTTGGACCCCTGGGGCCAACATCTCCAAGACAAAGTTTTTCAGAAAAGAGGAAAAAAAGAATTGTAAAAAGGATCTCCACTCTTCATGACTTCAGGGATTCATTTTTTTTATACGCTGGAATTTGACTCCCATTTCCCTTCCCAAAGAGGATAGGACCTCCCAGGATGCTTCCCAGCCTCTCCTCAGTTTCCCATCTGCTGTGCCTCTGGGAGGAGAGGGACTCTTGGGGGGCCTGCCCCTCATTCGCCATCACCAAAAGGAAAGGACAAAGCCACATGCACCCAGGGTGTCACACCCTTCGGGCTGCACCTGGGCAGGCCTCAGAGTGGCGAGGGGTCAGGGCAAAGGGCACGCCTTGCCCTGCCTGTGCTGCCTCTCCCAGGAACTGGAAAAGCCCTGTCCGGTGAGGGGGCAGAAGGACTCAGCGCCCCCAGACCCCCAAATGCTGCATGAACACATTTTGAGGGGAACCTGTGCCCCGAGGCAGGGGTCAGGCCACCCCAGCCCCTCTCCTTTTCCTGGACTCTGGCCGTGCGCGGCAGCCCAGGTGTTTGCTCAGTTGCTGACCCAAAAGTGCTTCATTTTTCCTGCCCGCCCCACACCTGGAGCAGGCCAGTCATGTGTTAAGTTGCGCTTCTTTGCTGTGGTGTGGGTGGGGGCGAGAGGAAGAGTGAACACCTCGCTGGTTCCGCCACCCTGAGGGTGCTTACGCACAGGTTTCAAGTCTGGGTTCTGGTGTCCACTCACCCACCCCACCCCCCAAAATCAGACAAAAACTACTTTGTCTGACCTGCTGTGGCCTCTGAGACATGTTCTATTTTTAACCCCTTCTTGGAATTGGCTCTCTTCTTCAAAGGACCAGGTCCTGTTTCTCTTTCTCCCCGACTCCACCCCAGCTCCCTGTGAAGAGAGAGTTAATATATTTGTTTTATTTATTTTCTTTTTGTGTTGGGATGGGTTCGTGTCCAGTCCCGGGGGTCTGATGTGGCCGTCACAGACTGGGTGTTCCCAGCAGCGCTTCCCCTTGCCCCAGGCCGTCATCTCCCCACCTCTCCTCCCCTCTCCTCAGTTTTGCTGACTGCTTTTCATCTGAGTCACCATTTACTCCAAGCATGTATTTCAGACTTGTCACTGACTTTCCTTCTGGAGCAGGTCGCTAGAAAGAGGCTGTGGGCAGGAAAGAGAGGCTCCTGCTTCTCATCTGTGAGGCTGGGCTCTGGCTTTTCTGCCTTGGATTCTGCCCCTGCCCTCTCCCCTCAGCAATTCCTGCAAAGGGTTAAAAATTTAACTGGTTTTTACTACTGATGACTTGACTTAAAAAAATACAAAGATGCTGGATGCTAACTTGATACTAACCATCCGATTGTACAGTTTGGTTGTTGCTGTAAATATGGTAGCGTTCTGTTGCTGTTTTATCATGTCCCATACTACTGAATAAACTAGTTCTGTGCGGGTACAGCACTGTCACTGTCTGCTTCTGTGTGGCACCCTCTCCTCCCACAGGGAGGAAGGCCTGGTCTCTGGAAGGCAAAAGAGCTGGCAGGGCCCAGAAGGCCCCACCAGGTCAGGGGGACTCAGACACCACTGGCTGATGAGCCTGTCCCTTGACCTATGTCCACGACATCGCTCCCAAATGGCAGATCACGAACAGAACACAGAGCCCATGGCCCAGCATTTCCAAGGAAGACATGGGTGGGCTGGAAAGCGTCCTTTTTACCAGGACAGAAAGGACTTCCATGGCGGGAGAGGCTGCACAGGGCAGGCAGGCTTCCAGCCCAGCCCCTCAGGGCTGAGTTCTAGACAGGGATGAGTTTTCTCGGGCAGAATTCAAGAGGCAGAGAGGGCTGCGTTGAGAGGCTGCTGGGAATTGAATGGTGCTAAGAAGTGCCTCATAACTATACTGCTCAGGTTGTTTTTTGTTGTTTTTCCCATTGGAAGATGAAGCAGCTACTCATAATGAAGCCAAGTGTGTGCTTTGCAACTTACTTCTCGTCCGAAGTTTTGTTTTTGTATATATATGATACATATTTATAAGTATATACGCTTTTTAAATTTAATAGAGACAGAGTCTCACTATGTTGATCAGGCTGGTCTCGAATTCCTAGGCTCAAGTGATTCTCCCACCTTGGCTTCCCAAAGTGCTGGGGTCACAGATGTGAGCTACCGCATCTGGCCTAGTTCCAAGTTTTGTGTTTGCCAAAGTTCCATTCAATAAACTAGAAAGGCAGCCAGGCACGGTGGCTCACGCCTGTAATCCCAGAACTTTGGGATGCCGAGGAGGGCAGATCACCTGAGCTCAGGAGTTAGAGACCTGCCTGGCCAACATGGTGAAACTCCGTCTCTACTAAAAATACAAAAAAAAATTGCAGAATATGGTGGCTTATGCCTGTAGTCCCAGCTACTCTGAAGGCTGAGACAGGAGAATTGCTTGAACCTGGGAGGTAGAGGTTGCAGTAAGTCAAGATCGAGCCACTGCACTCCAGCCTGGGTGACAGAGCGAGACTCCATCTCAAAAAAAAAAAAAGCCTAGAAAGGGAGTTAACCTGGGGACAATATAGGGCAATGATTAAGAACACAAACCCTGCTGGGCACAGTGGCTCATACCTGTAATCCCAGCACTTTGGGAGGCCAAGGTGGGTAGATCACTTGAGGCCAAGGTGAAACCCCATCTTTACAAAAAAATACAAAAAAAAAATTAGCTAGCTGTGGTGGTACGTGCCTGTAGTCCCAGCTATTAGGGAGGCTGAGGTGGGAGGATGGTGTGAGCCCAGGAGGCAGAGGCTACAGTAAGCCAAGATCAAACCACTGCACCCAGCCTGGGTAATACAGCCAGACCTGTCTCAAAAAAACAAAACAAAACAAAACAAAACCACAAACTCTGGAACCAGACTGAGAAACTTAATCTTTCTAAGCCTTGAGTTTCTCTGCCTGCAAAATGAGGATGATGATAAAAGCATCCACCTAATTGAGCTTTTATACGGATTAAGTGAGTTAACACATGTAGTGCTTGGAACAGTTCATAGTACATAGTGAGAGGCCGGTAAACACTGGCTTTCGGTGTTGTTGCTACTGGGTGCGGTGGAAGAGTGCACAGACAGAAAAAGTAGAAAGCCAGGCCCAAAGGGAAGGAGACAGGCAGGTGGCTGAACAAGAAGGGCAGCCGTGGCAGGAGGGGCTCCTCCCTGACTGGCACTGCCTACTGAAAGTGCTGCTGAAGCAGGTTTGGCAGGGAGGGAGTTGGGTAGGGACAAAACGCAAGGCTAACCAAGAGGGCAAACAGGACGTGCCTTGCCGTCTCCAGCCACCAGGTGGCAACAACACATGGTCTGCAGCTTGTTTTGCCTGTAACGACCCACCCAGGACATGGCTCACACCCAGCGCACACAAACGTGTCACCTTCCGGCTTCGCCCAGGTGTGTACCTAAGCCTGCTGACCTTCCAGTGCTTCTACTGGGCCAGGAGCCACAAACAGGCCCTGCTCACTAGACACCAGTGCAGGACACAGCTGGCAAGCACATCTGAAGTTCCTTGCCTTACACCAAATTCTTCCAGAGCTGAATACTCCGTGTCTGTCTGCATACCCCTTCCCTCCCACCAATTCCTGGAATCCAGAGCTGCAGGAGTTGCTGCAGAGCTCAGGGAAAAGTGTCTAGGCACTGTCACTGAAGTTGGCGAATGTGCTAGGTAAACTTTGGGATCAGCCACAAAAGGGAGAAAGCAGTGGCGGGCCCCTGGCTCCAGGGACAGGGCAAGGACACTTTGGTGCCTCAGCCAGGCATTTATGGCTATATAGGCATGGGTGGGGCACCAGCTGGCAGTCCCATTTCTCTTTGCCCACTTACCTTCTGCTTTTCTCAAGTCATGGCCTGGCTTTTAAAACTCGGAAGGAATTGAATTGGTTGATTACCAGAGTTAAAGGCTGCAAAAAAAGGGAAGCCCTACACCAAATGTGTTAAACGTGTCTTTGTCATTCCTTCAGCAAACACTCACTGTCTTGCACTCAAATATTTTCTGAATAAATAAACCGAATGCTCTGTGACCAGTGCTACACATAGGTCACAACACTAGAGCACAGCAGAGGTTTCCAGATCCTGATGCTCGCCAGTCTAACAGGGGAGATGAGAGCGCAGACAACCCCAGTGATTTAAGTTGGAGCATGACAAGGTGTTCCAGCTGCTCTGGTTGAGGTGACTGGGGGAGATGAACACCACTAAAGGGCCTTCATGTCTCACAAGGAGAGCAAATAAGCTGATGTGGGCCGGGCATGGTGGCTCACGCCTATGATCCCAGCACTTTGGGAGGCCGAAGTGGGTGGATCACCTGAGGTCAGGAGTTTGAGACCAGCCTGGCCAACATGGTGAAACCCTGTCTCTACTAAAAATACAAAAAATAAGCCAGGCGTGATGGCAGGCACCTGTGTTCCCAGCTCCTCAGGAGGCTGAGGCAGGAGGATTGTTTGAACCCAGAAGGCGGAGGTTGCAGCTGAGATCATGCCACTGAACTCCAGCCTGGGCAACAGAGTGAGACTCTGCCTTGAAAAAAAAAGAAAAAAAAGAAGCTGTTGAGTTTCTAGGAGGCCCCATTCCTTTGCCAGTAAAGGACATTCAAGTTTAAATAAAGAATCTACCTAGCCTAGCTTAATAGCCTCACATACTGTGAATTAGCTACACTGAACTTTCATCTGGACCTTCCAATGATACAAGAGACCTGGGGAAAGGCAGCCTGTCCTTGTCTAATGCCAACAAGGGGAGTAGTCATAGCCTGATGAGCTGGAATCTCAAGGCCCTAGGGCCTATTCAGGCCCCTGCCTAGGAGGCCCATTCTGGCCCCCTCCCTGGAATTACGGAGATTTACTCCAAACTTGTTAGAAATTGGAGCAGGGGCTGGGTGCAATGGCTCACACCTGTAATCTCAGCACTCTAGAAGGTGAAGGTGGGTGGATCACCTGAGGTCAGGAGTTTGAGACCAGCCTGGCCAACATGGTGAAACCCTGTCTCTACTAAAAATACAAAAAATTAGCCAGGTGTGGTGGCGGGTGCTTGTAATCTCAGCTACTCAGGAGGCTGAGGAAGGAAAATTGCTTGAACCCAGGAGGTGGAGGTTGCAGTGAGCCAAGATTGCGCCACTGCATTCCAGCCTGGGTGACAAAGCGAGACTGTCTAAAAAAAGAAAGTGGAGCAGGATCGACTTCCAGATGTACAGAGAATATAAAAATACATTCACTTTATTTTAGAAAAATGAAGACTGATAGAGTAAGCTTATCACAAACTGGCCTATTAGGAGTCACGGAATTCACAGGAAACAATTTCTGAAGACCAGGTGCCTGCTGCCGCCTCTCCAAGCAGGCCAGAGTCCAGTAGAGGATGCGATTCAGGAAGACAGCTCCTCAGAGAGCAGGGAGGTTAGCTACAGAGACCACTCACATGGAAATGTCCAGTGAACCAATGCCCGGGAAGATCAAATTCTCTGGGGCTGCCACACAGTGCGGGTGGATAAAGACAAACCACTTGCCTGTACCTCTCATTTCTGTTCGTTCATTCCACTGCTGGAAGGTGACCTCTTTTCTCCTAATCTTCTTTCAACCCAGAGAGTTTAAGACTTCTCCAGCTCAATCCTAATCCACCCCATTTCCCATGGTCTCTACTCCTGGGGGACCAGCCCTGGTGGCATCTCTTCCTCCTGTCCCTGGGCCAGAATCTGCTGGAGTCAGGGTCTGCTGGGTAGAGGCGAGTCCAGGTACCGATTGTAGTGGTTTGCTACTGAAGTCTTGCTTGCTGTCCCGACCTCTTTACCTAAAGAGATAGAAGGAAGAACAGCTTTAAAATGCCGTCCTTCCTCAAGCCCATTTGTCACCCAGCAGAGTGCAAGCTCCTCAGGGTCGGAAGAAATGGGACCCCCCATCCCCTGCTCCCGGCTCCCCTCCTCTCTCAATCTTTCCATGCAAAATTCAGGGCTAATGTGCATAACAGTTTAGAATCCCAGATGATGGCGGGGTAGGGAGACAGGATGGACAGGGGAGGACCAGACTGACCTGGTAAGTCCTGGGACTGCCACTTTCCTGGGGGGCTGCATATTGCTGCGAGTGGCACCCATGACAGGAAGATTTAGTCGCTGGGAAACAGGAACTTCATGGGAGTTAACAAAGGAAATGAGTTAGCAGCAAGTTTAACTGACCTCAAAAAGAAATACTGGGTGAAGGGAGTGAGTGTGGGATTAGTGCTCTCCCCTCAACCATGATGTATTTGGAAACTAAGACTTAGACTCTGTCCAGCCCCATATCCTCTCTGTAACTCAGCCTCCCCATCTTCCAATTGAATTGCAATGAGGATGGCAAAGGGGTCACTGTTGCCAGCTCTGGGAGAGTGAGGACATGCCGGGCAAGGGCAGGTATTCCTCCTTCTGAATTCTCACCCTTGTGTCCACTTTCCTTCACTCTGTGTCCTGCGGCGCTTGGTCTTGGAAGCCCTTTCCGAGTTGACAGAGAATCCGGAGGTAGGGCACCTCTGCCAGGTGGTACACTCCGGCTGGTGAGTGGCATTCGGCTGGCAGGCCTGGGGATGGCCGAGGGAATGGGCAGTTGACTGGAAGATTTAGCAGCTGCTCCCTGTGGCCGGGGCAGGCGTTGAGAGTTACTGGTAGAAGGCTGTGGGGCCAGGACGGGTCTGATGGGGGTAGGTGGACCTGGTGGAGAGGAGTAGAGAAATTTCAGAGTCAGTCCCACAAACTCCCCACTCCCACTCACCCGCAACTTGGCTGCTCAGGTCTCCTCACTGGCTGCTGCTCTCCCACTGGGCCCAGCTTTCCCGCGGACTGGGGGCGTCGATCGGGTAAGAGGAGAAGATGCTGGGCTTTTGGATGCAGGGAACAGACTGCAAGTGGGTGACTCCTGAAACACAAAGAAAGAGGAAAAAAAGACTAGAGTGGAGAAAATATCTGTTCTGTGGCTTAAGGAATTAAGAACTAGAGGTGGAGCATTGTTTAGATCCCAGTAAGGAAGGATAGATGTTTGCTGCTAACATCATCGTCACCATCACTATTGCCAATACCATTTGTGGAGTTTATTATAGACATTACAGAGCTTATACTCAAGACACTATGGTAAGAGTTTTTGTTCTCTTTGTTTATGGTTCTCGTTTAATTCCAACAATTCTAGATGAAGAAATACTATCCCCGTTTTACCAATAAGGAAACCACTCTCTGCCTGCATCATGGCATGCGCTATGTCTGGGGGCGCACCTCCAACTCGGTCCTCTCAACTCACCCTCTTCATGTTGGAGGGCCTCTTTCCAGGCGTTGCCCGAAGAACCCTGACTGACCCCTTCCTATCACTGCTCCGGAGTCGAGGTGTCAGGCTGCTTGGGGAGGGGGTGCTCTGAGCCAAAGAGTTCACAGTGGGCAGCAGGTCTCGGACAGGACTGTCCTTGAGCACAAAGGTCTCCCGCCGAGGACTGGGCTTCACTCGGCGAGGCCCCAGGCCCTCACCCGTGCTCTCCCGCTCCTGCAAGGCACACCGCTCTAGCTGGGCGGCCAGCCGGTTGGCCTCATCGAGGATCTCCTCCAGCTTCTCTGGGCTGAGGGGGCCTAGGCTGAACCTCATATCCTGGGGAGCAGGAGCCACTGCATTTGGGTCACTTCGGTGGGAGAGGCCCCGTCGAAGTGGTTTCTCTGGAGTCACCAACACTGTTACGTCTTCCTCCTCACGGCTGAGACAGGAAAACAAACCAGGCATCATGCCCATGCAAAAGACAACAGAAAACTATGCAAGGGAGACTGGGCAAAAGCCCCACAACAGAGCCAGGGACACAACCCCATGCCCTGATGCCTGCGCTGCCTGTGAGATGTGGCCTCTGGGTGATGAGGTACCTGGTTCTATGGGGCCTAATAGGCCTTTAGCATTTACTGACATCAGAAATGATGCCAGGATGGAGATGCAGCAAATCCACGTACCCTTCTTCTTAACACCCTGAAATCTAACTCCAGCTTCTCGCTTCTCTCCCCACTACCAATAGTGTCATAGAGGCCCGAGTCAACCAGCCACCCAGCAGCCCCGAGTGCACGAAACCTTGCTAAATTACCAACCCAAGTCCCAGCGGCCAATAATTCAGCAGTAAGGGGTTCGAGACAAAGAGGTGCTGTTAGAGGAAAGAAAGTGGGATAAAGAGGCTTGTACCTGTCGGATGGTGACAGCCCCCCAAAGTCCAAGGTCTCATCCACAATAAATTTTACATCTGAAGGGGAAAGAAGAATGAAGGCCAGTCATGGGTCACTGATGCAGCTCTCCATTGCTGGGTCTCATTCCTCCCTCCCTCCTTTCCTTACCTTCCTCCAAATCCTCCATGTCCAGCCAGCAGAAGCGAGAGTCCACTTAGACCTGAGCTGGAGAGAAACCATACCTTTCCTGAGGTATCCATCCTGCCCCGGGATTGCAGCTATATTCAGGCCAGGGGCGCGGGTCATGCTGGAGGCAAAGCAAGCGCCCAGGAGTGGCACCTGCCGCGTAACTACTCCTGCTATCTCCGGGAAAAGTGCGGAGGGCTCCCCCCACCGCCCAGATTGCCCTGGAGCCGCCCCTCATCCTGGTCTCTCCTCACTGGGGGGTTCTGAACGCCCCATCTTCCTCCCCACCACTATCCTCAGGGTTCTTCACCCCGCAAGCCACGTTTCCACTTCCCTGACACCACACGCAAAGCACACCTCCAGCCCACCTGGTTTCCACTTCCCGCGCCGCCTTGTCTTCCACACAAGTCTTCCCCCAGCAACCTAGTCCCGGGAATCTGCTCCGAGGGGGCGGGGCTCCTTTCGAATCTCTCAGGCCCCACCCACTCAAGCCACACACGCACCGTCATTGGTGGATCTTCAGGGGGCGGGGCTGTGGAGCTGCCGGCAGGAAGTCCGCCGGTGGGGGCCGGAGGAGAACCGTTCCCAGAAGACTCCAATCCGGGAGGCTGAGGCGGAGCCTAGGGTTGAGGCCGGGAGTGCGCGTGCTAGCGTGCTTGGAGACCCTCTTTCCCGCTGGTAGATGGGAGCCGAGCGCGGCTGGCCGGGAGAGGAAAAACGGACCCACGAGTGTGGCCCTCGCGCCCCGCCCCGCTCCTGCTGCTGGGCCACGGAGCCTCCGGTCTCCAGAGCGATTGTGCTGCTTAAACCGACGCTCGGCGGGAGGAAATTCGTTTTCTTGGGCGCACTCAATATGCAGGCGCCGCGTTGGCCCGGGGTCCCCAGTTGTGGTTTTTTCCAAGTTAAGGAAGCACCTAAACACTTACATTGTAGACATATTGAGGTTCTCTAAGAAGTACATCCTCCATCGCCTCTTTAAGAGCCTGACGCAGCCGAGGTGTAAAGAAAGCAACGGGCTTTTCACCCAGGCAGTCTTGGGTTCAAATTCAACCCAAGTTTAACTGACCTCAAAACCCCAGTTTCGCTTTAGAGAGTCTGCCTTGAGTATATATCTGCCCTCTTTTTGCCTCTCTTCGCTTACCTGTGAAAAGAGGATGGTGGTCCTCGCAGTTATGATGTTAGGATAATCATGAAGGCGTTTTCTACGGTGTGCCCTTAGGGGATTTAGAGGGGGCGTTTGTAAGTAGCCCCCTCTGAAATAAAAGCTGTGTTTGTAAAATGCTTAAGCCAACTTGTTAGGAGTGTTGTCTCTGTTGTTGCTAAAAGGGGCCTGTGCCACCAGTGAACTTGTCAGAGGCTTCGAACCAGAGCGACTCCATCTTGAATAGGGGCTCGGTAAAATAAGGCTGAGACCTACTGGGCTGCATTCCCAGGAGGTTAGGCATTCTAAGTCACAGGATAAGATAGGAGGTTGGCACAAGATACAGGTCACAAAGTCTCTGCTGATGAAACGGGTTGCAGTAAAGAAGCTGACTAAAACCCACCAAAACCAAGATGGCGATGAGAGTGACCGCTGGTAATTCTCACTACTGCACTCCCACTGGCGACATCACAGTTTACAGATGCCATGACAACGTCTGGATGTTACCCTAGAAAATCTAAAAAGAGAAGGCATGAATAAACCATCCCTTATTTAGCATATAATCAAGAAATAACCATAAAAATGGGCAACCAGCAGCCCTCAGGGCTACTCTGCTAGAGAATAGATATTATTTTCTTTCTTAATAAACTTGCTTACACTTTATGGACTTGCCCTGAATTATTTCTTGTGCAAGGGCCAAGAACCCTCTCTTGGGGTCTGGATCCTGACCCCTTTCTGGTAACAGTGAGATAGCAGGCCCACACAAGATACAGGTCACAAAGACCCCTCTAATAAAACAGTGTGCAGTAAAGAAGCCGGCCAAAATCTGCCAGAAACGAAGATGGTAAAGAAAGTGAACGCTGCTCATCCTCACTGCTTATGATACGCTAGTTATAATTCATTAGCATGCTAAAAGACGCTCCTGCCGGGCGCCATGAAGGTTTACAAAAATGCTATGGCAACATCTATATGGTATAAAAGGAAGAGGAGCCTTCAGTTCCAGGAAATCATTCTCCATGCCCAGAAAACCTATAAATAATCCACCCCTTGTTTAGCATATAATCAAGAAATAACCATAAAAACAGCCTACCAGCAGCCCTTAGGGCTGCTCATTCTTTAATTCCTTTACTTCCCCCACCCCCGGTTTTTTTTTTAGTCTTGTTCTGTTGCCCAGGCTGGAGTGCAGTGGCACCATGTCTGCTCACTGTAACCTCCACCTCCTAGGTTCTAGCAATTCTCCTGCCTCAGCCTCCTGAGTAGCTGGGATTACAGGTGTGTGCCACTACGACGGGCTAATTTTGTATTTTTAGTAGAGACAGGTTTCACCATGTTGGTCAGGCTGGTCCCCAACTCCTGACCTAGTGATCTGCTTGCCTCAGCCTCCCAAAGTGCTGGGATTACAGGCGTGAGCCACCGTGCCTGGCTTCCTTTACTTTCTTAATAAATTCACTTTCATTTTACTCTTTGGACCTGCCCTGAATTCTTTCTTGCAAGAAATTCAAGAATCCTCACTTGGGGTCTGAATGGATCAAAACCCCTTTCCGGTAACAAACTGAGCTTCCTAGAAAGGTTCTGAATATTTAAAGTGAAAAAACCCTAAGAGAGTGGTTGAGGGGCTTGCCAGTAAACAGAGCCTGAGCTTTAGTCCCCAGAGTTCATGCCCATTATTTTGGCCATTTATAGGCTTTGTTGTTTACTTTTTAGTTTTTGGCTGAGATGTTGAGGTGGTGAGATCTGCCGGAGTGACATGTCACTGTAATAAATGCCACCAGAAGCCAAGGAGCTGGAAACCAAAAACTAAATTCTAAGCTCCTCAACCAATTGAATGAATCCCTTCTCTCTGCCAATGGCATTCCAGATTTAACTTGGAAAACTAGTTCAGGCCATAATGGAGAGTGGGGGTTGGACATGCCTCATTATACTCTCCTCACGTTGGGATTCAGGCACAGCTGACCAACATTAACATTAAAACAGAGATCTTGCAGGGCGGCTCACGCCTATAATCCCAGCACTTTGGGAAGCCAAGGCGGGCAGATCATCTGAGGTCAGGAGTTTGAGACTAGCCTGGCCAACATGGCGAAACCCCATCTCTACTAAAAATACAAAAAAATTAGCTGGGCGTGGTGGCAGTCACCTGTAATACCAGCTACTTGGGAGGGTGAGACAGGAGAATCCCTTGAACCTGAGAGGCAGAGGTTGCAAGGTTGCAGTGAGCTGAGATCGTGCCACTGCACTCCAGCCTGGGCGTCAGAGCAAGACTCTGTCTTAAAACAACAACAACAACAACAGAGATCTTAAGGAAACAGACTTTGTCACCCAGCAGGCTGGAGTTCAGTGGTGCAATCTCAGCTCACTGCAACCTTGCAACCTCCACCTCCCGGGTTCAGGGGATTCTCCTGCTTCAGCCTCTCCTCACTGCAACCTCTGCCTTCTGGGTTCGAGTGATTCTCCTGAGTTCAAGTGATTCTCCTGTCTCAGCCTCCTGAGTAGCTGGGATTACAGGCGTGTGCCGCCATGCCCTGCTAATTTTTGTATGTTTAGTAGAAATGGGGTTTCACCATGTTGGCTAGGCTGGTCTGGAAACCCTGACCTCAAGTGATCCACCTGCCTTGGCCTCCGAAAGTGTTGGGATTACAGGCATGAGCCACCACGCCCGGCCAGAAACAGACTTTTTGTAGCAATAATGTTACTAGAAAGGGGTCCAGATCCAGACCCCAAAAGAGGGTTCTTGGATCTCACACAAGAAAGAACTCAAGGTGAGTCCATAAAGTGAAAGTAAGTTTATTAAGAAAGTAAAGAAAGAATGGCTATTCCCTAGGCAGAGCAGTCCTGAGGGCTGCTGGTTGCCCATTTTTATGGTTATTTCTTTATCATATGCTAAACAAGGAATCGATTATTCATGCCTCCTCTTTTTAGACCAGATAGGATAACTTCTGGATGTTGCCATGGCATGTGTAAACCGTGATGGCCCTAGTGGGAGCGCAGCAGTGAGAATGACCAGAGGTCACTCTCATCGCCATCTTGATTTTGATGGGTTTTGGCCAGCTTCTTTACTGCAACCTGTTTCATCAGCAGAGTCTTTGTGACTCGTATCCTGTGCTGATCTCCTATGTCATCTTGTTACTTAGAATTCCTTTTTTTTTTTTTTTTTTTTTTTGCGACAGTTTCGCTCTTGTTACCCAGGTTGGAGTGCAATGGCACGATCTTGGCTCACTGCAACCTCTGCCTCCTGGGTTCAAGCAATTCTTTTGCGTCAGTCTCCCGAGTAGCTGGGACTACAGGCACACGCCACCATGCCCAGCTGATTTTTGTATTTTTAGTAGATACGGGGTTTCACCTTGCTGACCAGGATGGTCTCGATCTCTTGACCTCGTGATCCACCCGCCTCGGCCTCCCAGTGCTGGGATTATAAGGCGTGAGCCACCGTGCCCGGCCGTTACTTAGAATTCCTAACTGTCTGGGAATGCCGCCCAGTAGGTCTCAGCCTTATTTTACCCAGCCCCTATTCCAGATGGAATTGCTCTGGTCCAAACGTCTCTGACAATAAGTCACCAAATTCCAGCCTGACTCTAGTATAGTATCACATGACAGACAGTAGGCCCTGAAAGAAACTGAAGTATTTTACCCGAAAATATATTTCTTTCTTTTTTTTTTTTAGAAGCAAATGAAGCACAAAATTTATTTTAAAAGATGCTGCGAATTTGCTCATCTGCTCTAATTAACTCCTGTCCTTTGGGATCAGGTTATGGGCAATGTACATGAGCGTTTACCAATGCAATATATATATTTTTCAATAGGTCTTTGAGGAACAGGTGGTGTTTGGTTACATGAATAAGTTCTCTTGAGGTGATTTCTGAGATTTTGGTGCACCCATCACCCAAGCAGTGAACATTGCACCCAATATGTAGTCTTTTATCCCTCACCCCACCCCACCCTTTTCCCTGAGTCCCCAAAGTCCATTTTATCATTCTTATGCCTTTGCATCCTCATAACTTAAGTTCTCACCAAAATATATTTCTTTGACATATTTTGAAATTCCTCTGCAGAGCTGTTTCTTGTGGGGAACATCTACATTCTGTAGAGAATCCCTGTTCCTTTCCAGGTCTTTTCCCTGATCTGGGAGAGAACTAGGAGTTTGACACCTTTTTTTTTTTTTTCTTTTTTTTTGAGATGGAGTTTCACTCTTGTTACCCAGGCTGGAGTGCAATGGCGCGATCTCGGCTCACCGCAACCTCCACCTCCTGGGTTCAGGCAATTCTCCTGCCTCAGCCTCCTGAGTAGCTGGGATTACAGGCATGCGCCACCATGCCCAGCTAATTTTTTGTATTTTTTTTAGTAGAGACAGGGTTTCATCATGTTGACCAGGATGGTCTTGATCTCTTGACCTTGTGATCCACCCAGCCTCGGCCTCCCAAAGTGCTGGGATTACAGGCGTGAGCCACCGCGCCCGGCCCAAGTTTGACACCTTTTTAGGTCTGATAAGAGCTCTGCAGCCTGCTACCTGGAGGCTTCACCTGCCTAATAAAACCTTGGTCTCCATAACCTTTTATCTCAACCCAGACATTCCTTTCTATTGGTTCCAGGTCTTGGATAATAACTCTTTAACCAATTGCCAATCAGAAAATTGTAAGGTCTCTTAGGCTGACTGATGGCGCCATGGTAACCTCTGTGACCTGCACGGACACTCCAGATGAGTTCCTGGAACTAGAAAGTCTGAAGTAACTGGAAAACCACAAAAAGGGGAAGAATGATCAACCACTGCTGGGTTAAGACATTATTTTATTGTTTCTTATTTCCACCTCAACTGATAAGGCAATTGGACTTTGTAACCAACTTTGGTCAACCTCTTGACTCCAGACCCTACGACCCCCTCCCAGCTTGCAAAAACCTCCCCAAACTGTAACTTCTGTAACTTTCCACCACCTACGCCAAACCTATAAAATCAACTCTTATCCCACCAGCCTCCCCTGACTCTCTTTTTGGACTCAGCCTGCCTGCACCTGGAGAATAAACAGCTGTGTTGCTCACACAAAGCCTGTTTGGTGCAGGGTAGGGGGTGGGGGGGGTCTCTTCATTCAGAGTGCTCATTTTAACAAAAACCTTTGAATCTGCCTATGACCTGGAAGCTCCTCCACCCCTGCTTCAAGTCGCCTGGCGTTTCAGACTGAACCAATGTACATCTTACATGTATTGATTGATGTCTTATGTCTCCCTGAAATGTTTAAAACCAAGCTGCAGCCCAGCCGCCTTGGGCACATGTTGTCAGGATCTTCTGGGGCTGTGTCAGGGGAACTTGGTCACTTATATTTGGCTCAGAAGAAATCTCTTCAAATATTTTACAGAATTTAACACTTTTCATTGACAGAACCTTAGAATTTAGGGTGGGAAGACACAAAACTTGCAAGTTTATGTGAGGAAGAGCAGAGAGAAGAGGATTGCCGCTCTCTGCTACTCAAGATGGAATGCCCGTTGCTTGCAGGACTTAGGGTACATGGAGGGTGGGAAGACCAGAGCCAGCAGGGCTTCCCTCTCTCTAGGAAAGTAGCAAAGTGGAGATCAGAGGGGAAGAAGCTGTTAATTAACTGCATTCCTTCTTCCCCTAGGAGCAGCCGGAGTGGAGATACTACACTTCATTCATCTTTAGATGAGCAGAGAGGGAAGTTTTAGCAAACTGGAATGTAATTTCGCCTAAGGAAACTCCAAATTATCATTTTGAAAGCTGCTACAGTACCAGGAAGAAAAAAAAAGCAACAGAACTACTTTCACCTCCATTAGAAAGACAGCAAAGTTAGAAAGTATAGCTTTCAGGCACAAAAATTCTTTGCCCAACCAGTAATCTGGGAAACATTTGATATTTGTTTTCCTCACCTCAACCCCAAAATGATGTGTAGGAACAGGTGTTTAAGATTTTGGATAAATAATGAATTAATGAAGAAATTCCACATCTCCCAGTCACAGAGTAGGCCTGAACTCAGAAGTGCTCCTTAAGTGTCAGATGCATAAATGAGAACAGTAAGGTCTCCAGTGCGCTTCTCCTTGCAGAATGTGGCTGAAGGTCTTGGGCAGTGTAATTTTATTTCTTCACTATGAAGGGTGGGAATATATCATCTTTAAGGGATGGCCCTTGAGTAATCCGGGGATTAGCAGAGGCATGGGGCTGTGGTCTGAGGCCAAAGGTCTGACTTATCCCTAGGGCATTGTAACTGGGGGTGTTTCACCCCTTCCTGACCTAGGTCCTGCTTCCACTGGAGGGAGGCCTCTTTGCCATCGTGTTCATGGCTGGCTGGCACTGGACTCTGGTCCCTCCCACGACATTGTCAAGCCGGGGTACCCTGCAAATGACTTGCATGACTATTTCCTCAATTTTCAAAGGGATAGTATATAATTAGTAACATTCTAATTGCATAGAAATAATTTATGATTCAAAGAATGCCTTATGGCAGGGAGGCTTAATTCTTGTGAAACTCCAGTTGAAGACTGGAATACTTTACCTCAACTGAAAATAGACCTTTGGTCTGAACAAAAAGGTCCTTCACATTCTGCTCAGCCAAATCACTTCCCCAACCTCCTCAAAACCTTTCCAAATATTTATTGCCTCCTGGAAGTATTTTCTTTCTTAAATGCATGATTCCAACCTAGACCCTCTACAGTGGGGCTCGCCGAATGAAAGAGATGAGAGAAGACAGAAAGGCTTGGAGTCAAACAGACCTGGTTCAAATCCTGGCTCTGCTGCTTACCAGCTGCATGACTTGGGACAACTTATGAGCTTCAACTTCCTCATTTGTAAAATGAAGATTAAAAGAGATAAAGCACAGATAGTTCCATGCCTGTTGCATAGATGGCTGTTTCAGTAATCTATGAGTAACAAACCATTTCAAAATTTAGTGGCTTGAAACAACAGCCACTATTGATTTGCTCATGATTTTACAATTTGGGCAGGGCTCTGCAGGGATGACTTGTCTCTACTCTACAAGGTGTCAATTGGGCTTAACTGGGGCTGTAGGGTCCAAAGTGGCCACACGTGTCCAGGGCCATGGTGCTGGCTCTCAGCTGGGATGCTTGGTTGTCCTCCATGTGGCCTCTCATAATTCAGTAATCTAGCCTGAGATCCTTCAAATGGGAGCTAACTTCTTTTTTTTTTTTTTTAGATGGAATCTCGCACTGTTGCCCAGGCTGTAGTGCAGTGGCGCAATCACTGCTCACTGCAATCTCCGCCCCTTGGGTTCAAGTAATTCTCCTGCCTCAGCCTCCTGAGTAGCTGGGATTACAGGCATGCGCTGTCACGCCCAGCTAATTTTTTTGTATTTTTAGTAGAGACGGGGGTTTCATCATGTTGACCCAGATGGTCTTGATCTCCTGACCTCATGATCTGCCCACCTCGGCCTCCCAAAGTGCTGATTACAAGCGTGAGTCACCTCGCCCGGCCGGGAGCTGACTTCTAAGAGGAAAAGCGGAAACTCTGGTACCTCTTAAGGCCCAGGCCAGGACCAGCGCCACAGCACTTCTGCTACATTCTTTGGTCAAAGCAAGTCACATGATTCAAGGGAAGGGGAAATAGTCTCCAACTCTTGATGAGAGGAGCACCATGCTCATACAAAATAGGAGGAACTGTTATCATCTTCTGCAGATTCTATCACAGAACACCTTCAACATCTTATTTGTCATCAGAACGAAAACAAAGCTAATCAAGGGAACCTCACCTTTATTCTTTCCCCAAGGCTTAATGTGACTCTGCTCCAATTTCTTTTCTTTCTTTTTTTTTTTTTTTTGAGACAGAGTCTCATTTTGTTGCCCAAGCTGGAGTGCAGAGGCATGATCTCGGCTCACTGCAACCTCTGCCTCCTGGGTTCAAGCGATTCTCTTGCCTCAGCATCCCGAGTAGCTGGGATTACAGGCGTCTGCCACCGTGCTTGTCCATTTCTTTTGTATTTTTAATAGAGACAGGGTTTCACCATGTTGGCCAGGCTGGATTTGAACTCTTGACCTCAAGCGATTCGCCCGCCTTGGCCTCCCAAACTGCTGGGATTACAAGTGTGAGCCACTGCGCCCAGCCTAATTTTTGTATTTTTAGTAGAGACAGGGTTTCACCACATTGGCCAGGCTGGTCTTGAACTTCTGACCTCAAGTGATCCACCCACCTCAGCCTCCCAAAGTGCTGAGATTACAGGTGTGAGCCACAGTGTCCAGCCCTCCAATTTCTCGAGTATCATTACGGCCCTCAGGCCTTGGAGCTCTGTCTTTAATTAGCTCTATGTATATTAGTGTTCTGCTGTTTGCCTCTTTGCGGTGGATGTGCGTCCTGTTATCCCAACTTAAATTGGAAAGCCCATAGAGGCAGAGAGTAAGTCACCTTTGGCATTTCTTTCCAGCACTTGGTACTGTGGAGAGTTGAATTTGGTTCTGTCATAGATGTCTAGGGAAAAGGACAGTGTTAGAAACCTCTGTGGAAGAGAATGTGGATGTGGGAATAGATCGGGGAGCCTTAGGGCCCTGAGGTTCTTTACAGCCTGGCTAAAGGATGGCAGCTTTCCAAATGTTTCATAGAAAGTCTGAAATACAGGGACACTTAGGCACTGGGGAGTCACACATTTATTTAGATGAATCCAAACCAGACATGGCGCCGAAGCTCCTGGAGGACAGAGTCTCACCACGGGCGGGCTTCCTGGAGGCACTGGAAAGAGAGAGCACTTCGTAGCCATGACAGCAAACGGCCAGAGCACACCAGGCTGCTGAGGGCATCCTCGTCACGGTCCCTGGCTCCTGTGCCATGAATTCACTTCATTGCTGGGCACTGGCTGTGAGAGAGGGAAAGGGGCAACTAGCTCGAATACAAATAACATTAACACAGAGAGGGAGGTGAGGGAGGGAGAGCTGTCTCTGCAAGCCGACTGTGGGAGAGCGCTTTTCTGAGAAGTCTGTACTTGTAACGCATCCCTTAGGGCTTTCATTTGCTACATACCAGTGAGAGCCTTAAATAAATGTCTTCTGGGATCAAATTCATTTTCAATTTCCATCAGCCAGCAGCTACAAGTCAGAGGGGACACTGGGAACTTGTTCTCTTTCGTTCTGTCTCAAGCTTCTTTTTCACCTTATGTCTCAGTTTGTACACAGCATACCTACTGTGAATGATGGAAAATCTAAAGGAGCTGTCAAGTTCTAAATGATGAGCTGAGTTGCCTTTTGCCAGTAATGTGCTGCTTGGGACCACACACCTAAAGGTTAAATTATAATTGACATAAATGAGAAGGAGGATCTTCATCTCTTGGAAGGGAAGGAATCCACAAGCTTCAAAGTAAAAGACAAATGTATTAATCCGTTTTTTACCATGCTTATGATCCTGAGGTGTTTACTCAGTCGAGGAGCAGCCTCCCTGTCCTTACCCACCCCACAGGCATATAGCGCTGTGACTCCTGTGGGTTCCTTGACATCTTTTCCTACAACACCTGCCCAGCTCCCTCCCACAGAACCTCCTTATGACTAGGTGGATGCTATCACTCTTCTTCAGAGGACCATTAGGTTTAATTCCTACCATCGACTTGAGGAGTGCAGACATGCAGACATAGAGAGGATATGACAAAAGCAGACTGCAGCTAGTATAAATTCTCTCCACAGGGATGATGGTATTCATTTTTGTTTTTTTTTGTTTTTTGAGATGGAGTTTCGCTCTTGTTACCCAGGCTGGAGTGCAATGGCACGATCTCGGCTCACCGCAACCTCCGCCTCCTGGGTTCAGGCAATTCTCCTGCCTCAGCCTCCTGAGTAGCTGGGATTACAGGCACGCGCCACCATGCCCAGCTAATTTTTTTTGTATTTTTAGTAGAGATGGGGTTTCACTATGTTGACCAGGATGGTCTTGACCTCGTGATCCACTCGCCTTGGCCTCCCAAAATGATGGGATTACAGGCGTGAGCCACCGCGCCCGGCCCTGGTATTCACTTTTAAAAATGGTTACAACAGCTGGGCGTGGTGGCTCACACCTGTAATCCCAGTACTTTGGGAGGCCGAGGCAGGCAGATCACTTGAGGTCAGGAGTTTAAGACCAGCCTGGCCAACATGGTGAAACTCCATCACTACTAAAAATACAAAAATTAGCCAGGCATGGTGGCATGTGCCTGTAATCCCAGCTACTCGGGAGACTGAGGCAGGAGAATCGCTTGAACCCAAGAGGTGGAGATTGCAGTGAGCCAAGATGGCGCCACTGCATTCCAGCCTGGGCAACAGAGTAAGACTTCATCTCAAAAAAAAATGGTTACAACAAAAGTGGTCACCAGTGGATACATGACTGAAAGGCTCAGGAATGCACCTCTGTCCCTGACTCAACAAAACTAGCCATAAACATGAACTAATCCATTGAGTCACCTTGCCTGTCTTTACTTACCTTTACCAGAGTACCACATCCTCTTAGGTGTCCTCAATTAGGAACTGCAATAATTCAGACATTTCTCAGTGTTAACATCTCAGAAATCTCTGAGAAACCTTCTTTCAGAGCATTAGAAAGGAATGTTCTATTTCAGGTTTTTGGGGAGTCACTGGTGCTAATTAGGCAGTCTATACATAGAGAAGAACTGGACATGTAAGGTCTCATTCATTCTCGATTCATGCAACAAACATTTAGAGTGTCCACCATGTGTCAGAAACTGGGCTAGACACTGCAGGAACAAAGGCGAATAACACACCGTCCCTGCCATCTAAGTGCTTATAATTTAACAGGGAAACAGATCTACAAATAGATAATTATAAAACAATATGTTAAACACAATGATAGAGGTCTGAACAAGGTGACAGGTATAGATAAGTGACTAAATAAGGAAGTAGAGAGGATATGCAATATTACCTTTAAACAAACCAAACAGGAAAGTGGAATAAAGCCCAACAAACAGCTGCAGCTTTCCTAGGCTGAGTCAGAAGATTGCATGGCATAAAGAAAACGATCTGAGTGAGGACTGAGACCTGGGCTCTTTCCACCAGTGCCAGGTGGTCGATTAACTGACACTGGAACTCTTGGGCAAACCAGTTCCCTCCATATACTTTTGTTTTCTCATTTGCAAAATGGAAATAATAACTCTTCCTATATTATTAAATTATGATGGAGAGACATGAGATAGTAGATAATTAAAATATGTCCTCCAGGCCGGGCGTGGTGGCTCACGCCTGTAATCCCAGCACTTTGGGAGACTGAGACAAGCGGATCATGAGGTCAAGAGTTCCAGACCAGCTTGATCAACATGGTGAAACCCTGTCTCTACTAAAAATACAAAACTTAGCTGGGCGAGGTAGCATGTGCCTGTAATCCCAGCTACTCAGGAGGCTGAGGCAGGAGAACCACTTGAACCTGGGAAGTGGAGGTTGCAGTGAGCCGAGATTGCTCCACTGCACTCCAGCTTGGGTGACAGAGCGACATTCTATCTCAAAAAACAAAAAAATAGGCCGGGCGCGGTGGCTCACGCCTATAATTCCAGCACTTTGGGAGGCCGAGGCAGGTGGATCACGAGGTCAAGAGATCGGGACCATCCTGGTCAACAAGGTAAAACCCCGTCTCTACTAAAAATACAAAAATTAGCTGGGCATGGTGGCGCGTGCCTGTAGTCCCAGCTACTCGGGAGGCTGAGGCAGGAGAATTGCTTGAACCCAGGAGGAGGAGGTTGCAGTGAGCCGAGATCGCGCCATTGCACTCCAGCCTGGGTAACAAGAGCGAAACTTCGTCTCAAAAAATAAATAAATAAAAATAATAAATAAATAAGTAAAAATAATAAATAAATAAAATAAAGTAAAATATCTCCTCCAATACATCCTGATGATGACAGTGATGAGAGTGTCCAGCAGGGGAACCCCTTCTCTACCTAGACTTGCATCTCTGACCCTTGACTCTTCCACGGTGGAGAGAGGAGGTGACCGGTAGCCTAAGGCACTAATTCTCCTCTTGCCCTTACCTTTCACATCCACCCGACAGTCCACAGATGCCTCCCCTAGAGGGTTCACTGCCTTGCAGGTATAGATGCCTCCATCAAAGGGACCAGGCTTGCGGATCTCTAGGGAGCAGATCCCCAGGTGAGTCAGGGCTCTGTACTTAGGGTTGCCTTGGATATCCATCTTGTTCTTCAGCCAGATGATCTTGGGCTGGAAGACAAAGATGAGGGAGGCGGCAAGGAGGAGCGGGGGTAAGAAGCAACGGTCTTTCTGTGCTCAGTCTCTGGGACTCTGTCCACGTATAGATAATGGCTTTCTAGAGGGCTCCCTGTTCCTTACACCGTGGAAAGGGGTTCCTCTTTCAGCACTTTCAGCAGTCCCCCAAGCTCCTTCTCTTGGTTGAAAATAGCACCTGAAACCTCACTTTCTTCACCAATATTTCTGACTGGGAGAAAACTGCTAACTTCTGTTCCATGCTCTCAGGCAGCCCCTTTATGGCTCAGAAGCACTGAGCATCGGGCTCTCCTCTTGTGAATCATTTGTATTCTATCCCCACTGCTCACTTATGAGTTGCCTCTGTCGTCTCTGGTTAGAGAATAGTTTCTAGAGTGGGCTATTGATATCCCCCTTCTGAGACGTTATCTCCATGTAGTCTGGCCTAGACTCAAAACCCAAAAGGTTCTTGGTACAGGTTGTTAATGGTGTTTAATCCTGTGTGCGGAGCATAAGGACTAGATTGTACACAGAGGCCTTGCTCAGGGTTGTGGCCAAAGGCTGAACTCTAGGCAGTTTGCATGTGCATGGCCCTGATTGGATGAGGTACAGATAGGGAAGGAGAAACCACCGGGACGCCGTCACTCCCACCAGAGAAACAACTTGAAGCACATGCCTAATTGCCGGCAGGTCAGTAAGCAACATCTTCATATATGAGGAACAAACACTCAAAAGGAAATGTCATTCTCATCAGTCCGTCTTGGACTCCAGCTACCCCAACTGTTCCTAAATACCATGCTGTTGAAGAGGCAGATGGCGGTGATGGGAACAGATGTTATGTTACAATGCTCTGCAACTCAGCTTAGGTTAGGACAGGCAGGAACGGGAAGCAGCTCAGCACAACACCCCCCAGAACCCCCACTCACCCGGGGAGAGGCACGGACACAGCAGAAGAGATGGGTATTATAGCCGGTGACTGTCGTGCAGTCGGCCAGAGGCTGGGTAAACTTTGGGGCTTCAGAAAAGTCTCGCTGGGCAAACCCCTTGGTCTTGTAAACAGTAGCTGAGGGCACCAAGAGGGGCCAGGATGTAGCTTCTGTGATCCCAGCCCTTGTCGACTCTTTATCCTTAAGTCTTTCTTTTTTTTTCCCTGAGATGGAGTCTCACTCTATTGCCCAGGCTGGAGTGCAGTGGTGTGATCTCGGCTCACTGCAACCTCCGCCTCTCTAATTCAAGCAATTCTCCTGCCTCAGCCTCCTGAGGAGCTAGGATTACAGGCGTGCACCACCATGCCTGGCTAATTTTTGTATTTTTAGTAGAGATGAGGTTTCACCATGTTGGCCAGGCTGGTCTTGAACTCCTGACCTCAGGTGATACGCCCGCCTTGGCCTCCCAAAGTGCTGGGATTATAGGCATGAGCCACTGTGCCAGGCCTATCCTTAAGTCTTCCCAGCCAACAGTCCCCATGCCCTCCTTACCCGCTTTCTGGATGTGGGCGAGGTCAGTGGTGATGGGGGCTGTTTCACTTAGTCCGCACTGGTTTTCAGCAAAGACGCGGAAGGCATAGGAGTTGCCGACGATGAGGTCGGAGACGATGCAGCTGGTGCGGTGATAGTGCTCCAGCACCGTGAACCACAGCTGCGGGGCCCCGACATGATGCCACAAATCAGCCACCCGACGTGGAGCTGGCACAGGCCTGTTCCAGCATGCCCTCTTCCACCCTCCTTCCTTCCCAGCTGGCCTCACCCCAGATTTTGTGTCAGCCTTCTGCACCGTGTATCCCAGGAGTGCTGTATTGCCCGTATCTTGGGGAGGTGTCCATTCTAGGGTAGCGTTGAAGCCCCAGACGTCCACCAGCTTAATACTCTGAGGAGGGCCTGGCCTCTCTGAAAGGGCAAAGCTATGGCAGTGGGTGCGGAACAGCCCACATGCATTGAAGTCACCTCAGGAGTGCCCTGGCCTCTTTTCCTGCTAGCTACCTCTTCTGCACCAACCCTGTGTCCCAGATACAATGTGGGGGCCTTGCCCCAGCTTCCCCAGCTCTCTGAGCTGGCTCCTCTTCAGCCTGGAGAGGGAGTTCCTGAGGACCGCCCCCCCATGTCCCACTCCACCCACCGTACCAATCACCAGGATGTCAATGGTGGCCGTGGCCTCCAGCCCGCCTAGCTGGACACGGAGTTGGTAGCGACCTGAGTCAGCACGTTGGGCTTCTCGGATGAAGAGGATGGAGTCTCGCTCCCCATTCCGCACGCTCACACGGCTGGTGTCCAAGGCACAGCCATCGTGTGTCCAGGTGGCTTGAGGTTTGGGCTTGCCCTGAGGAATGAGGGTAACGCTTTGAGCATCCCCGAGAGGCTTCTTGACTTTCCCTGCTGCTGTATGGGTCTCGCCCACCCCAGGTTCACAGGGAGGCTTGACTTGGCCTGCACATTCCTTGAGTTAGAAGTTGGTGGACCCTCCTGGGGGCCTCCTCCTTTCAGCAACTGCCTAAGGATCTTGGGAAAGAGGGATGGCGTTGAGTCGCCCAACCTCTGAGAGCTTACGTCATGGACACCCGAGGCAGCTGGGACCGACTAAATAGCTACTCAAACTCCTAAGAACTCTCCTAATCGCAAGCTCCCAGGCCTCTGCAGACTAAAGGGCATGGATCTGCCTCACACCATCTCATGGGGCACACCTCGTCCTACCCAAACCCACCCTTAGGAGTACAGAGGTCATTTGGCCTCAGACTTCTGGTGGTGTGACCCCTTCTATCCAAGGGTGGGAAGATCGCCTCTCTGCTAGCAGGACTCTTAGTATCTGTTTCCAAATCCAAAGCCTAGGCTGGCCCCAGACATAGACTGAGTATGGGGCTGGCATGATCACCTGGAATGGGATTAGCAGGTTCACTGTGTCCCCAACCTTCCGGATGTAGGTCTGCCTCAGGGCCCGAGGTAGCCAGATCTTGGGGTGCTCTGAATGATGGAAAGAGAGAGAACAGGAGATGCATACTCAGAGAAAGTAAATCCTGCATCCAGCTGCCTGCTGTGGGTGGGTGGCCCAGGAGTCAGTCACCAAATTGAGCCCTTCTCAGAGGGAAGGGGAAGAGTGCTCCTATCATCCTGCTGGGATTTGGGGATGAGGGGTTGGCTTAAGGAATGCCCTGGGGAACGTTAATTTCTCAGCAGAAAGAGTACTGGAGCTTGAGTCTGACACTTCTTTTACTTGTAACTCTCAAGTGCTGACTTTCCGTCATCTGGAGGCATTCCATCCTGATGGAGGCATTTGTATTTTTCTGCTTGTGTATAGAGCAGCCTTGTCTGTGTGGGTTGCCTTTCCACCCCTTTTCTACATTTGCCCTTCCCTTTCCTTTCATCACGGTCACTTTTCACGTTAATCCTGACCTCCCAGTTAGGTATGAGGCTTGGGAGAATGCTCTCCATTCTGCAGGCAGAGTCAACACCCTGGCCTGCCCGGCCGCCCACAGAGACAACACTGACATCACTGCAGAGGGAGCGCGCGTCTGGGTCCCTTACTCTGCATGGCCACTCTGCCCCCGGGCACCTTTGCAGTCTTATTTCAGTTTGCGGAGGATCACTCTGTACAGATTCTGGGACAGATCAGGTCCACCGCCCATTTTGCCTTGATCTCACGGGCCTGTCCCGGTGAGAAGTGGAGCTCAGACGACGTGTACGGGCTTCCAGGATGAAGACAGGAGATGCTGGAAAAGTGCTGAGTGTAGGTTCGGAGGATGACCAGGTGTCATTTCTTTCCTCTCGGGATGCCTCACACTGTCTTGGCTGCCAAAGCACAAATATTCCCTCTGGGTTCCCTCGGGGGCCTGGCTGAGATGGACTCCATTTTCTAGCCTTTTCCTGACTGCGGTCTCCCCCTTTCTCAGGCAGAGGCAGTTGCCTGGCTGATGTTATCTTCAGTAGAATGTGACAGTGCTTCAGTTCCCAACAACCCAGACTCCCTGTGACAGTTCATTCTTGGCATTTGGAACAACTTCACCCCTGGTACATTCCTGTGGCAAACAGCATGACTGCTTGACAGTGGATTCCAGACTCTTTGATAAGGCACACTTCTGTGAAAATACTTCCCTGAGCACTCACTATGACATATGTTTGCTCACTTATGGATGAACTGTTTAAATATGTATATTACGTAACACAAACACGTAAGTGACGCAACCGAAACAGAGGTTCTACTGTGTTCTTCCTCCAGCTCAATCGTCAGAGCGTTGTCCAGAGAACTTCACTCCCAGAATCTCCCCATGATAATCTCAAGGTCGCGAGACTTTTGCAGATGAAGATCAATAGCAATATACAGCACACATAGTCCGTTTTATTTCTGCAGTTTCCTTTTCTGCTGTGTGCCTTATGTTTTCGCCTGGGCTGTGCTTGTCTTAGACTGCACCTAGGAATACGTGATGAGAGGACTTGACGGGCCTGTGTGCCATCCTCTGTGCCCTGCTCAGGCCTTGACTGCCTCAGCACAGATGCAGCAGCCCCAGGGAGCTGAGTGACCCTGCTGTGGCTGCCCCTGGTTGGGCTTTGGCGGCTTGGGAGGGGCGGGGCATAAAGAACAGAAGAAGCGTTTGTGTGATGGGCTCTTCTCCTGCGGCCATCTTGGCAAGCAACCAAGGAGTTGAAAACAGGCGGATATGACTTAAGGGTGTTTTGAAAAAGAGGGCCGTGCTTGGAAAGGCGGGTCAAAACCTCATCTTTTTGGGCTTGGTTCCCCACTGCTGGGGGAGGAAATAACCCTTCTTACATTTGCCAGGGAGAGGGCTGGAGAGAAGGTGGCTCTGCTACCCCTTCGTTGCCTGCCTACAGAATGTTGGCGTTGGGAAGGGCCTACAAGCACCAGAAGAAGGACGCTGGGAGCAAGAGGGCTCTGAGAGAGAGGCCAGTGTTCTGGAGACCTCCCGGCTAGCAGCGACGATGTGCCTGGCACCTGAGACTCCTGCTTCCCCATTTAGGATCGTCTGTCTGAAGGACCCATTCTCAAAGCATGACCTGTGTCCTGCCTGCCAGCATCCACCCAGCACTGAGCACCAAATCAGGGCTCAGACAGTGGCCTGCCCCTGGAGGGAGGAGGCTCAGAGGGAAGGCAGGGCTAGACATACCCAAGGACCTCAAAGGGTTGAGGTGGGGAGAGGAGCCCAGGTCTTCACACCTGGCAGAGGTGCCCACTGAACCCTGCCCTGCCAAGACCTCAGGTAGGGAATGGGCTCTTATGGGTAGCTGTGAGCTGATGTATGTGTTTCCACCTAGTGTTTGTTTCTTAGAAAAACACCTTGGGGCCGGGCATGTAATCCCAGCACTTTGGGAGGCCGAGGTGGGCAGATCACTTGAGGTTGGGAGTTTGAGACCAGCCTGACCAACATAGAGAAACTCCGTCTCTACTAAAAATGGAAAAGTAGTTGGGCATGGTGGCGCATGCCTGTAATCCCAGCTACTCGGGAGGCTGAGGCAGGAGAATCACTTGACTGGGTGGCGGAGGTTGCAGTGAGCTGAGATCGCATCATTGCACTCCAGCCAGGGCGAAAAAACTCCATCTCATAAAAAAAAAAAAGAAAGGAAAGAAAAACACCTTGGAAAATGTTAGCATTCTTACACCTGAAATAAAGAGAAAAATGAAAGAAATGGGTTTATGTGGAACATAAGCTAAGGTGGGGGAGTTAGGGGAAGAGGAGCAGACTGGCCCTTGAGGTCCAGAGGGGATCCTAGCTGGGCAGAGAGAGTGAGGGAAGAGGCTGCCGGCAGGGACGGCGGTCTCTCCCTCCCTGAACGGTTCCATTGCTGGTTCTCTGCTCATCAGTGGGTTTCCTGAAGAGATGATGAAACTTAAGTCTCTAGAATGGACTTTGAGGATGAGTAGGTGAGGCCTCTGCTCCCAGCAGGCTCCTGGCTCCCTGTGCGAGGGCAGAGGATGGGCGTGAGGCTAACATAGCTGACTACGTGCAGAGGTGGCAGGAGAGAGTGTGACAGCTTCAGATGCCCGGTCAGCAGGTCAGCAGCACCCTCTCCAATCGCCTCCCAACCCAACCCAGGCGCAATCTGGCTCTTTGCTAAGAAAGTTAATGCCCGGGGAGGCATCTCTTTTCACACATCCGCAGTCAAGCGAGGTGTAAATTGTCCTGACCTTGGGGAGACATGGCTTCCCCTGATGCCCGAGGTCTTTCTCCTCCTTGGATGCCAGGAGGGATGTGAACCAAAGCCTAGAGCCTTTAAGAGCCGAGGTTTTCTAAGAGCAGGTCTGTCACAGTCAGTTTGGTTTTCTCCCTTCATAGGGTCTTAGAGAAAAGGCATCTTGAAAAGTCCTTTGAGGGCCTTTGGTTGTGACCGGCCTGCTCTCAGCATGACATGTCTCTCAGACACACTGCTGTCTAATTCTTTCTCAAAAATTATCAGAGAAGGCTGGGCGCGGTGGCTCACGCCTGTAATCCCAGCACTTTGGGAGGCCGAGGCGGGCGGATCATGAGGTCCAGAGATCGAGACCATCCTGGTCAACATGGTGAAACCCCGTCTCTACTAAAAATACAAAAAATTAGCTGGGCGT
This sequence comes from Aotus nancymaae, assembly GCF_030222135.1. Taxonomy (NCBI): domain Eukaryota; kingdom Metazoa; phylum Chordata; class Mammalia; order Primates; family Aotidae; genus Aotus; species Aotus nancymaae. The sequence continues at coordinate 65,879,567 of NW_026988418.1, read as the reverse complement.
GGTGGCGCGTGCCTGTAATCCCAGCTACTCAGGAGGCTGAGGCGGGAGAATTGCCTGAACCCGGAGGCGGAGGTTGCGGTGAGCCGAGATCGCGCCATTGCACTCCAGCCTGGGTAACAAGAGCGAAACTCCGTCTCCAAAAAAAAAAAAAAAAAAAAAAAAATTATCAGAGAAAACTACTTCAAGTCCAGTGATCTTGACTTCTGATTAGAAAATTCCTCCTAATACCTACCCTGCTTTTATCCTGCTAATGTTTATGGCCGTTTTCTTATTCTATAATTGTTCATATCCTCTCATAATTCCCTTTTATGGGATCAGAGTCTTTCTCCAGTGGATGCCTTTCTCCATCGTTTGGACCGATGTTACCAGCTATGGCCTGGAGAGCCAAGAATCAAGATGGAAGCATTGGAGGAGTGGGGAGGGTGTGTGTGTGTGTGTGTGTCTGTGTGTGTGTATGTATATGTATGTGTGTGTGTGTATGTGTATGAGTATGTATATGTGTGTGTGTGAATGTATGAATGTGTTTACGTGTATGTGTGTGAATGGTGTATGTGTGTGTGTATGAGTGTATGTGTGTGTTTGTGTGTGTAAACATATGAATGTGTTTACATGTATGAATGTGTGTGTGAATGGTATGTGTGTATGAGTGCGGCTGTGTGTGTGTGTGAGAGAGAGAGTGCCTACGTGGGTGAAGGGTCACCAAAAGAGGGTGAATTCAGGAGGCTAGCTATAACTTTTAAACTATCTAGAGGTTTCCAGGAATCTAAGAAGTACCAGGATTTCTTAGAGAAACATTAGCAGATGCCGAGGATGTGGCCTTGGCCTACTCAGAAACCTGTCTGGAGGAGTGCAATGGCAAAGGAGAGGGGCAAGAGTGTCACTTTCTTGAAGACCATGAAACTAAGGTCAGAAAAAATAAAAGGACATAGGAACAGGCAACACTTCTCTGAGGAAGCGACTCTACTCCCCCTCCCTGTCTTACAGCCGTCCCCCTAGTGCTTGATGGTTTTAGCCCTGGCTCACTGCCTCTCCAACACTGCTCCAGGCATAACTCCTGCTGGTGTCAACACCTATGTTTCCAGTCCCTATAGGGCGTCTCACATCTGGCCCACTGCTCCTCCAATAACTTTGTCCTCTCCTAGTTCAGCCACTGGGCCTCATGGCCATTCTCTAGACCAAGAGCTACAGTCCTTCTACGATCAGAATTTTAAGCATCCCATCGTCTCATCACCACCTCTATAACAGAGATGGCTAAGTGGCCACCAGAATATTCCATAGTGTCGCTACCTCTGAGACATGGTGGCCCAGCTGCCTTGCTGGATGGCCATGAGACTAGTTCTTGCCAATGACACATGAGTGGCAATGGTGAGAATCACCTCTGGTCCCAGGCTTTGAAGAAGTTGCATTTTTATTTTCCTCTTCTGCTAGCCATACGCAGATGATCATGAGGCCCTAAGGAATGGCGGAGCCCCAAGATGAAAGTGGCCTGGGTCCCTGAATTACCACATGGAGGAGAACTATCTGTGCAATACAATTGTTTTTAGTTCTATGCTAGTGAGAAATAGACATCTGTCATTCCTGAGACCTATTTGATCAAGAGCTATAATCCTTCTATGATCAGAATTACAAGCATCCCACTGTCTCATCACCACCTCTATGACAGATGGCTAACTGGCCAACAAAATGTAATATCTGTCATTCCTGACATATATTTGAAGAAACGTAACTTCTTCAAAGCCTAGGACCAGAAGTGTCTCACCATTGCCACTCACGTGTCATTAGCAAGAACTAGTCTCATGGCCATCCGGCAAGGTGTCCAGGCAGCCGTGTCTCAGAGGTCGCTACACTACAGAAGGGGTGACATACGTTTTGGTGGCCAGTTAGCCATCTCTGTTATAGAGGTGGTGATGAGATAGTGAGATGCTTGTAATTCTGGTCATAGAAGGATTGTAGCTCTTGATCTAGAGAATGGCCACGAGGACCAGTGGCTGAATTAGGAGAGGACAAGTATCCACTAGTATACCTAGCTAATACAATCTGTATCCCTTTAGCTCACTTCCTCTCATGCTCCAACACCAGCAATTCTTTGGCATCACTGAGGTCTGTGATCATTTTCCTACCACCCTCTCACTACCTAGCACCCTTTCATGTTAGCACTTTCTTCACCACCCAACTTAGATTACACAGCCGTTATTATACTCTCTCTCTTGCACTCACCCAAATCCCTTAATCTGCTTTGACTTCATTGCACTCTTCTGGCAATACCTAACCCTGGTTAAATAAACTTCCCACCCACTCAGTGCCTGTATGTGCACAGAACAGGACTGGGAGGAAATACAAAATTATGTGGACTTTAACTTGAGGGCCATTAATAGTGACCACCACCTCCAAGTGGACCCTGGCAATTCTACTAGACTTCCCGAGTTCACTCGGTCTCTCATTCTCCTGGGTGACTATTGCACACCTTCCTTTTCCAAAACCTCCCTACCTTCTCCCTCATTCTCATTCCCAGTTGTTGATCTTGCTGTGTCTAAGGCCCATCTAGTCTATTCCAATACAGCCAGCTGGAAAAATCCTTAAAATCTACACTTAGGGCTGAGCGCAGTGGCTCATGCCTGTAGTCTCGGCACTTTGGGAGGCTGAGGTGGGCAGATGGCGAGGTCAGGAGATCAAGACCATCCTGGCCAACACGGTGAAACCCCACCTCTACTAAAAATACAAAAATGAGCTGGGCGTGGTGGCACGCTTCTAGTCCCAGCTGCTCAGGAGGCTGAGGCAGGATAATCACTTGAACCTGGGAGGCGGAGGTTGTAGTGAGCCGAGAGCACGCCACTGTGCTCCAGCCTGGCAACAGAGTGAGACTCCATCTTAAAAAAAAAAAATCTATGCTTGGTCCTGTCAGTCCTTACTCCCAGTCCCCGCACTGGCTGGCCATTCGTCTCATAAACAGCTACCTGCTACTTCTCGCCTTGCTACCTCTTGGACCAAAATACTGCCACTGTCTCCCTCCCTGTGCTACAGCCACAATGGCCCCAACCCATAAGGCACGCTCTTGCCTCAGGGTCTTTGTGGCTATTCTGTGTGGAAAATTTTCCCCCAAATATCTGTATGCATTGCTCTCTCACTTCAAGTTGCTGCTCAAATATCACCTTATGAGTGAGGCGCTCACTGAATATTCTATTTGAAGCAAGAGGCTCGCATGCTTCCTCCCCGCAGCACGTGCCATCTCCTTCCCTGCTCTAGTTTGGCATAGCATTTCACCATCTGACATATTAGCTATTATACCTATTTATTGGCTAGCTCCCTCTGCTAGAATCTAACTTCCATGGGGCAGTTATTTTTACTTATTTTGTTCATTTCTGTAATGTTGGCACCTAGAAGAGCACATGGCACATCATAGGCAAAACCTACATATTTGCGGAAAGGAGGAGGAGGAAGGGAAGGACAGAAGGAAGGAGGGAAGAAAGGTCGCTCCTAGGCATGAGATTCAGCTTTTCATGCCTGGAAGACACAGAGCAGTTCAGATTGAAAGAGAACACACAGTCAGTTGGAGCGATTATGCTGAAGTGAGGGAGAGACGGGCTCTCCCTCCTCCACCTCAGGGTCTTGGTCTCACCTTCTCCATGGGAGGGATGCAGCTTGTTCGCCAGCCTCTCCCTGTTTTGGAAGCTCTCCTCTAGCCCCTGCCAAGCTTTGTCTCCAGGACACAGTGCCTCAGTGTAGTGCTGAGGACAGACACAGAGCTGTTTACCAATGCTGGCCACCTACTCCTGCTTATTTAGCCATGTGGCAGGCTTGCCAAACTAAAAGCTCATTGTTGGCCATTTGTATTGTGTTTTGATCTTGCAAATTAATTTCTATTTCTGATGCCTGCTCTAGTTCCCATGTTTTCACATGCCCACTGCAATACTCCCTCAGTCCAGAGCTCTCTTAAGAAAGAGGAGTTGGGGGAAGAAAGGCTTTGGAGCTCTCAGGGGGCTTAGGAGTCATCTTGTCCAGGCCATGGCACCCTGAAGGATCTTTGTAGGGAGTTTGGGGCTCTGTAGACTCTCTGAACTTTTTTTGTGTGTATTTTTCCCAGGGCAAGAGTCCATAGCTCTCATTAGATTTTCCTAGGGGTCCATATTCACCAAAAGGTTAAGACCCTGATTTAGTTCAACTCCTCAATTTACAGATGAGAAAATGGGAGTGGACTGACTTGCCTAGAGCCACAGAACAGAGCTAAGATTTGAATTCATGACTTTTTTTTTCCAAGTAGTTAACAGGTGCACATATATTTTGCAAAGTATTCAAAGGTGTTCTTACTGCTGGTGACATCTGGGAAACCACTGGGTTGAGCCACTGGTGCCAGTGGCCCTGAGGCCTGCAGTGTCCACAGCTGCTGCACACAAGGGGCTTTGGGCTGCATTTGTGGGACCGTGGCTGGGGGCTGTCGGGAGCTGGCTGCAGCCAGAGGGGAAAAGCATGGGGGAGATGAATGCCCTCCTTTAGGGTTTTGGGGAGACCAGTACAGGGAGTCAAGGCTTTAGCAGTCCTGGCTCTCATTCTCCTGCTGCCTGTCACTTATTCTCTGGGCCTTTTAAGGGAAGAAACCAGTTTTCTGCCTCAGTCATCCCAGCTTAATATATTCACCCTAACGTCTGCTCCCTTCATCTTCAATAAGACAAACTTGGCCCGCTCTCTGCCCTTGACATTCAAACAGTTTCTAAAAACCTGCCTCTCCCATGTGGATAAGAGGCAGAGAGCGTCCGCTGCACAATGCTATGGAAGTAGAATTCAGCCTTCATCCCTCACTTGGAAATATTTGATCATGTATTTACATCTTAGTTTGGCCTCTTCCAAGGCACTTTGGATCATCTCAGCAATCCTTTCAACTACGCTGATAGGTAGAGGTTATTAATCACCATTTTACCGAGTGAAGATTGAAACTGATCAGTTCAGTGCCTTGTCCAAGGTCACAGGGCTGTTAGAGGCAGCACTAGGAATTGAGCCTAGAGCTTTGCCTCCAAGTCTAGTACATCTTTTCCCCTACCTCTTCCTACCCTGGGAGTCCATGTGTTCCTTGTTTGAGATTTTTTCATCCTCTTCACTTAAGATTCCAGGTGAGCGCCACGAAGTGGTTAGCTACAGAGGCCTCAGCCAGGGCATTCGGGGATGGGCGGCAGGAAGCCCAAGGCTTGAATGCATGCCAACCACCTCCTCACTTGGGAACGCCTCTTTGCTGAGAGGCACACAGAGACCATCATGAAGGGGAAACGGAATGCTTCTCCCAGGAGGGCTCCACTTCTGTGGAGCTCAGACTCTGAGGGGTCAGGCTCTCCCATGGGAGCAGTGGGGGGTTGAAGGAGGTCCTGACCCTGTGGCCCAGCCAAGCAGGAGACCAAGTGTCACTGTGCCGCCCCACTCTTAGCCTCCCCGTTGCTACAGCTTTTGATTTCCCTGTTCCTCCTGCAGATAGCCACTATCTCTCACCCCTCAGTCCCTTCCTGACTGGCCATTAGTATGTCAGGTCCTCCCAGTCCCTGCGACCAACAGTTTTTAAAAGGCAAAAATATAAACAGATCATTTTTAGTCACTGTAAAGTGCCACCAACACGATCACTGACTTCTCAGCTAAAACACAAAAACTTAGCAGGGACCTTTAAGCAACAAGTCAGACTCCATCAAGCACCGGGGACAGGGCTCCCACAAATTATCTCCATCCTAAGCACCAATCCCATAAAGTCTTTAGTTCTGCAAAAAACCTGAGGTGCCGTAAGGAAGGTGGCGACATCCTCCCCAACTCCCACCACCCAGCCTCCCACCCTCCCCACCCACCATGGGTCACCTTCTATAGGTGGCAGGAGCTGGGGAGTGGGGCTGCCAGCCCCCTGTCCAGGTGAAGCCTGGGGTCCTTCAGTATCCTCTGGGCTGGCTTCTTTCACCTTCAGCTTGGATCCCGCAGCCACCTCCGGAGCTGTGGCTGCCTCCATGCTGGGCCTTCCCAGAGGCTGGGCTCCAGCTGAAGAGTTTCACTGCTGGTGATGAGGGAGGGGCTGAGCACCTGCTCCCCAGGCTGGCCTCCCGGGTCCCAGCCACAGGGTTACGTAACTGGGCTGGCCTTCCCCAGTCAGCTACACCCAGCAGAAGGGCTGAAGTAGGGGCTGGGGGAGAGAGGAGGATCAGAGAGCAGCCCAGAATAGCTCTAGGAGGAGGACTGAGGTGGCCCTGTTATCTTGGGAGAGAGATGACACCCCGGACAGCACCAGGGAGGGAGGGAGAGCTTGAACACAGACCATCCAAAAGGGACCTCTTTTTTCTGTTGGGAAGGTTGAGTGACATCTCTGCTCCTGACCTCCAGTTCATCCCGCAGTGCATTCAGGTCCCAAAGAAGGGGCCCAGGATTAGCCGACTCACAGCCTGCCTGAACTGCTCTTTCTCCCTCTGCTCCCACATTCAATGAGTTGTAAAGGCTTATCAACTCGACCTTTACAGGGCCTGTGTCATCCTCCCCCACTCCCTGGGGGCAGCGGGCACAGCACAGTGGTAGGTGGAGACTGCACTCGCACTGTGGGTGCCACTTGGGCTCTGTCACCGGCTAGCGGTGTGACTCACAACACATCACAGTCTCTCTTCAGTCTGTTTCCTCATCTGTAAAATGGAGATAATTATAACCATAGGGTCGTTGTGAGGATTAAAGAGGTAATCTCTGTAAAGTGCTTAGCAGAGTGTAGCCGACTAAGTGCTTGATAAATGTAAGCTATTTTTAGGTCAGGCCTGCACTTCTCCCTTTGAGAGCTGTCAATGGCTGCCTTGCCTATGAGATGAAGTACAAGTAAAAGGAGAGGCAGCAGTGTGGGAGGGAGGCGAGCTCAGAGGACCTGCGTGTGACTTCTGGCTGTACCACTCACTCACCAGCTGGGACTCTGGGCAAATCTCCGACTCAGAGTCCCAGGTCCCAGTCTATGAAACAAGGGATGATGATGCCATCATACTTTGTGTTGAGGATGAAATAAAAAGTATAGGAAAGCGGCCAGCTCACAGCAGGTGCTAGTCACATACTACAGGTCCTACATGATTTCCAGGCTTAGCAAACCATCTTTCTACACGTGTTGTACATGCCGCCGACACCGCTGCTTTCCTATCATACTCCTTACCTTATCTCCAGATAAGAAGTATGCATTTTAAAATGCTTTAATTTTAGAGCAGTTTTAAGAGTCACATTAAAGTTGAGTAGAAAGTGCAGGGCTTCCATAGCCCCCTTTCCACCCCTGTATTTTTATCGGAAGAAAAAACGGGTGCAATTGATGCAATGGGCTTCTTACTTTTGCCCTGAATTTTGGGGTAATTGATAAGATCCCAGGAGCCTGTGTTATCTTGGGGTCACAGGTCAGCCTCTTTGTAGCTGGTATAGAGGCTGAGGTTCAGGAGAATCTGTTTAATGGGGTCTTGGATGGCCTATGGGGCTGGTTTGATTGGCGGAAGACTGGGTTTTTGCCATATCAGAACTGGTTTGAAGGTCTTTCTGAACTATTTCTCTTGCTTGACCTCAGCCAAGGCCCCGTAAGTGTGGACAGTCCCCTGGCCAGGAGACCCCAAATACACGCCCTTTTACACAACACGTAACCCATCTTTTGGTGAGAAAATTGGCTCAGGCTGTCTTAGCCCTTTGTTGAAACGAAGGTGTAAAGAATCAACTTTAAGATGCAGATTCCTAAGGTTTGCATTTCAGAAAGCCTACTTCAATAGGTCTGGGGTGGAATTCAGAAATCTGCATTTTAAAAAACCAACCCAGTGATTCTGGCACAGGAAATCTTAGAATACCATGTTAAATAAGAGTTCCTTCAAATAAAACAACAACCTTAGATAATGTCCTGGGTAGGAACTCTCCCATCAGATGGTGGCCTCAAGAACAAGGACTCTGCCCTGTCATCTTCAGACCAAGATGCCAGAGTGTTACATGGAATACTGCCCCAGGCTGGCAGGGTAGGATGGCTAAAGGCTCCAGACAGGTAGGCAGGAACCTCTCTTTAACGCTTTGCAAGAGAGGAAGCCTGCAATTCTCCGAAGGTCCTTAAATGAAATGGAGGAGATAGGGCCCGTAAGAGCAGCAAGACAAATGTAAGAGGGGCAGATGGGAAATTACAAGGCTGAACTTCTCAGTGCTGCCAGGTGTCAAACCTGCTCAAAAGAACACAGAATTCAAGGAGTAAGTGTCTGTTGCTGTGTCCAGAAGGAACAGTATAGCAACTGAAACCTGTGAAGGTATGTGGGATGGGTACCTAGACTTCCTAGGAGGAAGAACAAGAAAGCTCTACACACATGCAGAGGAGGAAGATGTGCATGAGTACAAAAAGCAAGAAAACGAAGAATAAAATTAGGTAATTTATGGGGAAAATGGCTCACAAAAATGTGAGCTATTCTCCTCATAGATGACCCAATACAGTTCATGCTATAAATGTACAGTCCTGGCTCTTTAACTGGCCTATTCTCTGGTTGCTGAAGTCTGACTCTGAAGCTGGAAAACTGGAAAACTGGAAAAAGTATCATATTAACAAACTGTAGCTTAGTCATTTCAGTAGGTCAGATAACAAAGTCCAGTCTGTTTTATTTTTAACCCAAATATTGCAAATATACAGAAAATTACCAGTACAAAGTTAAACACATTTGGATTTATTTACACAATGCTAAAGAAATTTGAGTTTTATTTCCATTTTGTGGAATTATGGGGTCTGGCTTTAATGTGTAACTGATGTGGGTCACTGAAACTCGATTATCCCACCTCACATGCAATTTTCTGTCCCAAGGGAATAGAAAACTTGGGATTTTAGGGCACATGCAGTAATGATCTTAATACTGCTTTACACTTTCATAGGAAGGCAGCTGTCCCACAGCTTGGGGAAGGACCACATGCTCAGAAAGGGAATGAGAGAGGAGAGAGGGTTGAACAACAGGCACATGGGGACCCTGAGCATTTCTGTGCACGAGGATAAGGAGAGTATGACTAAAACTCTCCTCCCTAGAGGTCCAAACACAGGAGGTGGGCCAAATCATCAAGGAACAGTCAGTCACCCGCTTGTGGCTGAGGGCATGCGGAGGATGAGAACTACATTAAGGATCTGGGGCATAGCAATAAATCATTACCATGTACACTATACAGTTTATACATGTATATATGTACACACACATATATATATAAAGGTACAGATTAGTTTATGTTATTCCTTATAAACAAGTACACTTAAGAATGTACTGGTGTGAAGAAATGCATACTGCAAGTTGTTTCAAATTAATGTTCTGACTCTTATTGTTATTATAATGCAACATAACCCAGAAATCAACATGCTCCTGCTATTTCAATGATGCTTCATGAGGGCAAGGCCTGGGCTCTGCTAGGGCAGGATGGTGCTCCTAGAGCTGCTACCTGAGCTGGACAAACCCGTGGCAGATGGAACAGAAAGTCTGGCACCTGCTGACTCTGGCCCTCCCTTCACTTCATCACACAGCAAATCTTAAAACTTTGGTTTTGTTCAAAGGACGTTTAAGCCCATGTTCATTTTCCTGATTCAGGGAAGATGGCAGCAAAGTTGAAAGACGAATCCCTTCCCGTTTTAGCAGTTCCAAGTATCCTGGACGCATATGGGGGCGAGGGGCTACACTGACAGTGAGCAGAATGCGCTCTAGGTCATTGTGGACAGGTGTGGGGCTCCTGAGAGTGCTGCTAAAAGGAAACAGGGAACCTCTACCTGGACGGTTGGCCTGGAAACTAAGTAATGACTAAACACCAGGCCAGCCCTGTTACCTGGGGTGGGTGTGGATGGCCCTGGGCTCCTCTCCTTATCCTGTATTGTGACAAAGGCCATGAGAGAACTAGCTCTGGTTTACAGACTTGATGCAGGAGCCGGAGGTGGCCAGCATATTACCAGCCTCTCACAGATGAAAGGCCAGCTTGGGCATGAGAGGAAGTGAGAAGTCCATTCAAAGGCAGACGTAGATTCTAAGTTCCAGTTACCCCTGATCTATGCACTCTTCTGAGCCTAACCCCAGAACTGTCGCAACTCTCTGAAGGCTTTTCTTCTTCGAAATAGGTTCCCACTGAATTAATAGCCTACAGGAGAGACCAGCCTGGTCTCCAGTCTCACTAAAGCTCAATGCCCCCTTAGGTCCAGAGCAAAAAGAAGAGTGAATTCCTCACCTGGATTTAAGAACTCAGATCACTTTGGACTGGTATGTCCAATCTCTCGTTTTGTTTTGTTGTTTTTTCCCTGAGACAGAGTTTCACTCTGTTGCCCAGGCTGGAGTGCAGTGGTGCGATCTCGGCTCACTGCAACATCTACTTGGTTTGAGTGATTCTCCTGCCTCAGCCTCCTGAGTAGCTGGGATTACAGGTGTCCACTAACACATCCAGCTAACTTTTGCATTTTTAGTATAGATGGGGTTTCACTGTGTTGGCCAGGCTGGTCTTGAACTCCTGACCTCAGGTGATCCACCTGCCTCGGCCTCCCAAAGTGCTGGGATTACAGGTGTGAGACACTGTCCAATCTCTCTTATAATGCTAAATTCCATTGCTGAAGCCTCCAGAAACGATCTCTTCTGCTACATCAAGCCTGGGGGTTTACACAATGATATACTATGTTTTACCTTCAAAGATAATGTTCCTAACATGAGTAGGACAGATTAGAACTCTATATTTTTAGAAGCTGTAACGGATTTGGGCTGTCTTACTCTCCGGCTGAGGGCATACATTTGTGAGTGAGCAGGTTGATAAAGAAAGCTAACTAGTCAATAATGAGAATGTGCCAGGCTGTCTGTCTGTCTTCAAACCAACGGAGCTAGCCAGTCCAGAGTGGAAACCAGGATGAGGAGGGAGACCCATCAGTGGACAGTCCACTCCTGCACTCTTGAGCAGTGACTCTTAATGAGGGGAGGGGCGGTTTCTAAAAACATATTCAAAATTCCCATTACTTTTGTTTCAGCCATGAAAGACAGGAAAATAGAATCTTCTGTTCACCAAGGTGGCAAAAGGGTGCTAAATACTGCTCAGAAAGAAATGCCACTGATCCCTTCCTAAAGAACAGCAAGTCATCAACAAGAAGGCAGCCCTGCTCAAAGAGGTCAGCACTCGCATGCTTTTAAAGGTTTCCAAGAGTTCTGAAGATAGCCAGCCAGCACTGCTTATCACACACACGCGGCGACCCCGAACAACTGACTCCAACCCAAGAACATTGTGAGGTTCAAATGACATCATGTGAGTGAAGGTGCTATGAAAATTTGCCAAGTTCCACAGAAATCCCAGATATCATTATAAGCAAAGAGCCCAAATTTTATATGGTTAGAGAAGAATATTAAGTTTCCTACATCTACTCACAGTTGAGTACATGCTGGGAGAAAGGTGAGTAGTGTAAATAGTTCTTTTCTGGGCACCAAATTTACTTTAGGCAGGAGGGAGGGTGGGACAGAGGCTGATGCTTTGTCATTTGTGAGCTGGTGTATCTTTGGAATTATTTTTAATTTAAAACCATGCAAAATGAATGAGCAAAACGACCACTGTACTCCAGCTCTAACGGTATTAATTATCTCCACAAAATCTGCTTTAACTTTGTTTTCTAAGTGAAGCTCCTGACTCATTTAATTCTACTGCAGTTTCAACATCTCTAAAATTCTCCATCCACTCTCTCCCCTACTTTCCACGCATCTGTTAATCCATTCTGGGGAAGAGAGAACTTAACCATCTGCTCACATTCTGACAAAAGTTAATTTGGCACTTTTTTAAAAAAACTGACTTTCTAGCTACAAAATAAACTAGCAGCAAATGGTATCTACCAAAGAATGTCCCAATCGTAATCACTGGGAGAAACTATGACCAGCACAGTAGCTACATTAAGACCAAAAACTTTCCATATTATATTCCTATATAGCAAATATTCAAGCTGTATTAAAGCTAATTATTGCAACTTTCCATTAGTATATGGCCACTCCAAAATTCACCCAACCACATTCTATAATTTGTTTTAGAGAAATATCAAATGGAAAACTTCTTTCAATTCAAAATAAGAACTTAATGTATCACACAAAGCATCACCTAGACTGGAAGTGTGTTTTCAACTGGTTCCTCCAAAATTTTCATGCCAACAAATTACTTGGTAAAGCCAGAAAAAAGGGGTGAGGAGGAGAGCCTGGTAATAAAATTCTAATTTTTTAAGTCTATAAATCCGAAAACATCTCTAGTCCTGGTTCCATGTACAACAGCAACCTAAGAAGCAGCAGATATGCAGCCATTGTCATGATTCAGCAATGAGCCACACGACAGGTGAAAAGGGAACACGGAAGACTGTGAGGTTCCATCTTCAGGGGGCCACAGTGCGCACCCGACAATCAACTCTAGGGAAGAGATCATTTGGCCTGGGCAGACTTTCAGCCCAGTCTGTACCCTGTCCTTGGGTAAGTCCACTGGCACGCACACAAAGCACAGCTTGAAAGATCTCAGAAGAAACAAGAGTTTCTCTTTTAATAGGTGCTAAATCTAGTCACTTCTCTGCTGTTCCCTTCTTCCGGCCCCAAGTTAAAAATATTGCCCTGTAAGTTTTCCTGATTTACTATGTGGGAATCACATGGTTAAGTTACTTGCCAAAGGGCAATTAACAAGAGTATTGCCTAATTGAAAAGGGGAAAAGAAAAATCACTGTGGTCTGTGGTCTCCAGAAAAAAAAAAAAAAGGAAGTGGGAGCTGTGTGAGAGCTGGTGTGCAGTGTTCTTGGAGTAGGGCTGTCCCCAGATGTTAAAAGCCGGCCAGGCTGTGCCAGCCTCTGCAGCCTCTGTTTTCAGCTCTACAGCTGCTTCGTGTCACCAGCAGAGCCCAGGGATGGTACCAAGTACATTGTGAGAGCTGATGCTGGAGTTGGCAGATGCCCTGGGGCAGGCGCCATGCAGAACACACAGAAGTGGGGTAACTGAAAAGGTCCCTTCGAATTCCATTTCATTTCCCTTAAAAAACAATACAAAAGTCCATACTTTGCAAAGACACAGGACAGGAAATAAGAAGTTAAAGAATTTAAAATGTCCCCCCATTCTCAGAGCCAATTGTAAAAAAGTGCTCAGGGTTCCCCACCCCCACCCTGCATTTCTTTAATGGAGGTCCTTTTGGCTTTGATGGAAGCAGCAGAAACAGAGCTGGGTCCCTCGCAATGGGAAATTTATTTCCCCGAAGTTGGAGCCACAGGGAGTGTAAGAGGTACTGTGATTCCACCATCCATGCTGGGTCCAGCTCCTCTGAAGAGCTATTCCAAGAGGTCCTGAAAAAGACATGCACTATATTACCAACAGACCACAACACTCTTACTTCAAAAGCAATCACCTAGTTTCTGGGCTTGCCAAATCTTAGGGTTATTAAATTGCCTTGGCCCTGGCATATCTTGATCATGAATAGAAGACAGATTTTTTTTCACGTGTCAGCGGGGGGACTACCATTCAAGAAGAAATAGCCTCACCTCATCTGAGTCATCATGATAACCACTTTTATTAGTGTGGGAGGCTGTGTCCAAAGCATCCACACCATCCACGCCATTGGCCTCTGCATGCTGCTGCAGCACAGAGTATCGATGCACCAGGAACCTGTGAACAGAAACCTCCTTAACACTTGTGTGCCCCACAGGGGTGTTTCTTACAGGACTGTGGACTTTCTCAGTTTTATACACTCAGGAATGCATCACAGACACAGAAAGCACAGTCCATGGTTGACATATGAAAATGTAAGACATGAGAAGATTTGGGCCTGATTTTTCAGAAACAGTATTTGCAAGTACCTAGTTTTTGCCAAGAGTAGACTCAGCCATATGCTCTAGACTGGCTTTCTGGCTTGAACTCAGTACCTTGGATTGACTTCCGTGTTCCTTACCTTCCCCCACAGACATATTTCTTCACAATGAGCACTCCTGCTACAACTGTGACCAGCATCAATCCCACGATGGCCAGGATAATTGGAACAGAATTTGACTTGGAATTCTTGAGAAATTAAAACACAAACACAAAAGCTTTTAGGCATGCATATCCTAGGACTGAGGTCAAAGCAGCCACTCATTCCCCTCATCTCTTTATGAATGATCTGTAGTCCTGATGTACTTAATGACGGCTCTTTTCCAACCCCCCAAGATGAACCATCTCAGTGTTACCAGAAGAATATTATAGCTGGCATAGAGTCTTCTGAATTCCACCTGCCTTGAGCCTTCAAATTTGGTGGCTTAAATGTCAACGTTACACTGGAAGCCTTGGCAACTGCCTAGATCAGGTATGACTCCTCTGCACTACCACTGTTCACAAGTCTTGGGGCTTAAGGGTGGAGCAGAAGGGAGACTACTATAACAGTGGGCTGAATGACTCTAGAACAGGGCCATTATCTGGGAAGAAGCTGTGTCAATGCTATACCAGGCAGGCCATTATATGACACCAAGATTTTTTTTTTTACTTAATTTTTGATATGTTATTATAAATAAGCCTTGTCATATCGTTGTTTGCATGTGACCTACCTGCTGGAATATGTGTTTTCAATGTATCCCACTGGAGGCTGAGCTGGATTCTGAAACAAGCTGTGTCCCTGTGGGTGGAAGTCCTGTGCAATCCCACACACAAACACTCTGAGGACAGCCACCAGGAGTCCAAGACAGGGGTGCACAGAAGGAGGAACTCGCCCCCTTACAAATACACACACCCACACACTCCTCTCCCACCATCTCCTTAATCCCACCCCTTGTCAGTCCCTTATCCCTTAGGATGGCAGAGAGGAGGGACTGCAGGTTGTCTAGCTTGACCTCTCCTATTATGGATTAGGAAACGGGCCTGCTGTTTAGCATCTGAAGTCACGCTGCTGGCCTAGTGCTTCCTTATCAAGAGGTTTCTTCTTTACACATCTCCAAATCCACAGGTAGTTGGATTTGGATGCAGTCTCATAACTTTTTTTTTTTTTTTAATTGAGACAGGATCTCAGTCTGTCACCTAGGCTGGAGTGCAGTGGTAAGATCACGACCCACTGCAGCCTTGACCTCCCAGGCTCAGGTGACTCTCTTGCCTCAGCGTCCTGAGTAGCTGGTACTACAGGCACGCACCACCATGTCCAGCTACTTTTTTTTTTTTTTTTAAAGATGGGGTTTCTCCATGTTGCCCAGGCTGGTCTCAAACTACTGGCCTCAACTGATCTGCCCACCTCAGCCTCCCAAAGTGCTGGGACTATACAGGTGTGAGCCACTGCGCCTGACAGGTAACTTGTTCTTAATCAAAACCAGCCCATCACCATAGCTCAATTTTTCACTTTGAAGATACTTAACATGACTTGGTCAAAGATCACCCTACCTATT
This sequence comes from Aotus nancymaae, assembly GCF_030222135.1. NCBI lineage: Eukaryota > Metazoa > Chordata > Mammalia > Primates > Aotidae > Aotus > Aotus nancymaae. Next base: position 65,864,242 of record NW_026988418.1, on the reverse strand, counting down.
GCCCAGTGCTCTTCTCTTCCACACACGCACACCTCCAGGTCATGGCCCTTCGGTCTTTTTTTTGGATATGGAATCTTGCTCTGTGGCCCAGGCTGGAGTGCAGCGGTGGGATCTTGACTCACTGCAACTCCCACCTCTTGGGTTCACATGATTCTCCTGCTTCAGCCTCTCAAGTGACTGGGACTACAGGTGTGCACCACTACAGCCAACTAATTTTTTTAATTTTAATTTTTGTATTTTTAGTAGAGACAGGGTTTACTCTGTTGGCCAGGCTGGTCTCGAACTCCTGACCTCAGTGATCTGCCCACCTCAGACTCCCAAAGTGCTGGTATTACAGGTGTGAGCCACTGCGCCTGGCCCACAGACAACCTTTTTGGGCTTTTCTAAATGATTCTTGGCCTCAGAAATTTCCTTTTTGGGCTTTTCTAAATGACTCTCAGTCTCAGAATTTTCCACAACTGTATGATTTTAAGAATTTTACAACTTTACAGAATTTCATCCCCCCACCCTCAATAAGAAAAGAGCTTTCAGTAGGGTGAGCTTATCACCGGGTTACATGACCCATCCTTCATGCTAACAGCCACCTATGTATAGGGAAGCCTGACCACTTTGTATCATTAACAAAACTCCCAATGCTTTAACTTTGATTTTTCTTGGCAGAACACAAAATCCTATTTGTACCTGAAAACTAGACCTACTTTAACATACCTGCTTTTCTGGACTCAAAAAGTTGCTTGTGCATTTCTTTTTCAAGTCTTTTACTTCTCGAACTGGATTTACCCCACCCTGGCATTTGTCCCCTGGAATTTTCCGGTACCTACCAGGCAGAGAAGATTTGATAACATAAGATAAGGATGTATTCCTGGGTCCCTGCCTATTTCTTGGAAACATGACTTGAAAAGTTGCCAAAAAACTTCCCATCCATATGTCATCTTTCAGGCCTGGGGGATGTCCACAGGGATGTTTTGGGGGATATTTTGTGTAGTTTCAGGCCTTGAGCAAACTAAGCATCTCTGTCCCCTGCTGCCAGGAACATGCCTGTTCTTTCTACCTAAGAGGCTGTGCCAAACAAATGTGACCCCAAAAAAGCTCGTTAACAAGTGGTACAAAATGGGAGGGGAGAAGCTATCAGGGGAGGGAGGTAATGAGGACCCTTTAGGGCAGCATGTCCAATATGGTGGCTACTGAAACTAAAATTGATTAAAATGAAAATTTCATTTCCTCGGTTATAATAGTGTCCACGGCCATGTGTGGCTAGTGACTACCACATTGGACACAGCAAATTATAGAACACTTTCATCACCAAAGAAAGTCCTATCAGACAGAGCTCTCCCTGCCTGTGCCTAAACTGTGCCAGATGAGCAATGGACATTCATGGCGGATGGGACGCTTCTGTCGTGCTGCCTGTAGGCCCCTTGCCTCTCCTCCCTGCCTGGGGGTTGTGAGCAGAAGGCAGGGGTGCAGGATCTGGCCGAGCTTGTTCTCCCGCCCTCTGCCTCGTGGTGTTGGTGGGGCTGAGTCCTCTGACACCAAGCACCTGTGGCTCACCTCTTGTAGCTGTCCCTTGAGGGAGGCCTTCACATCCTGCTGCCCCCCACAACCCCTCCAAAAAGAGTGCTCTGAAGTAGGGCTTGGATCTCAGTGTGGAGAGAAGCAGTTTTCATTCTGAACAAGGACACCTCATCTGTCATGACAAGGGAGAAAAGGCCACCTCACCCATTTGTTGTTAGGTGTTCTTCTCTTCCGTACAGACAAAACTCCAGGTCGTGGCCCTTCAGTTCCGGCTGCTCCACACACTTGGAGTCATTTTCTGGACGGTAGTAGCCAAAATCACTGCAAGAGTCAGCAAATAAAGTACCTTTCAGAGCAGCTGGAAGACAGTAAGTGACTAGCAATGAAGGGTTATGTGGGGCAGTGGATGCTTAACATTCCAGTCCTGGGTTGTTAGAAAGTAGCTCAGGAAGGCCTGTGACACCTCTGAAGGAGATTCACTTAGGAAAACCAACATGCAGAGGGCTTCTTTTTCTGAGATGGAGTCTCGCTGTCGCCCAGGCTGGAGTACAGTGGTGCCATTTCGGCTCACTGCAATCTCCACCTCTGGGGTTCAAGTGACCTTGCCTCAGCCTCCTGAGTAGCTGGGATTACAGGCACGTGCCACCACACCCAGCTAATTTTTTCATTTTTAGTAGAGATGGGGTTTCATCATGTTGGTCAGGCTGGTCTCGAACTCCTGACTTCGTGATACGCCCATCTTGGCCTCCCAAAGTGCTGGGATTACAGGGACAAGCCACCATGCCCGGCTAGAGAGAGCTTTATTGAGGAAAAGCAGCTTATGGGTCTGACCTGGTGGGTGTAGGACTAGCTAGGGTCCCAAGGCCGTGCACTGCAGGCAGCTCAGGCACAGGGCGGGGACTGATGCAGCCTGCAGTAGGGTGGGGACCCACACAGAAACCTCAGCATCAGCAGCAGCTCTCAATTCAGGGATAGTTGGCAAATCTTTTCTTTTTTTTTTTTTTTTTTTGTTGAGACAGGGTCTTGCTCTCTTGTCCAGGCTGGAGGATAGTGGCATGAACACTGTAGTCTCAATCCCCTGGGCTCACGTGATCTTCCCACTTCAGCCTCCTAAGTAGCTGGAACCACAGGCACGTATCACCATGCTAAGCTAATTTTTTGTAAAGATGAAGTCCTGCCATATTGCTCAGGCTGGTTTTGAACTACTGGGCTCAAGTGATCCATCCACCTCAGATTCCCAAAGTGCTGGCATTACAGGCGTCAACCACTGTGCTTGGCTAATTTTTGTATTTTTTGTAAAGACAGGGTCTTGCCGTATTGCCCAGCCTGATGTCAAACTCCTGAACTTAAGGGATCCACCTGCCTCAGTCTCCCAATGTTTTGGGATTACAGGCATGAGTCACTGTGCCCAGGCTAAAATTCTTTTCTTTACCTCCAAATGTCATTATGACGTTGCCCTTGCGGTACATTGCAAATTTTTTCTGTCTTCCTCACTTCTGTTCCTCTTAGCTTCTTATATAGTCTTTGCCTCCCATTCTACTCCATCTCTCCATAGTGCCATCCACTGCTCTCCCCAAAGAAACAATGTCTGCTGACAATCTCCAGGCTGACTCCCCATGAGCATCCTTGGTCCCACTCCTCCAACCTGCCCTGCGGCCTTGCTTCCCTGAGTATGAGGGGAACAATCAATCTCTCCCACTCAGCTGGCAGCTTCTCCTTAGCCTGCGTATGTCTTGACCTTAGAAATTATTTCCTTAACCCACCTCTCCCTTACTACCCACATGTGTCAAAAGAATATTTTTTTACTTGTCCTATTTTATGCATTTGTTTTTTCTTCCATGCATTTTGGCTTTGACCCCCTCTGCAACTTTGAAAATGAGTGTCTGGGCTGGGCGTAGTGGCTCACACCTATAATATTAGCACTTTGGGAGGCTGAGGCGGGCAGATTACTTGAGGTCAGGAGTTCAAGACCAGCCTGGCCAAGATAGAGAAACCCCATCTCTACTAAAAATACAAACAATTAGCCGGGTACAGTGGCATGCGCCTGTAATCCCAGCTACTCGGGAGGCTGAGGCAGGAGAATCGCTTGGACACGGGAGGCGGAGGTTGCGGTGAGCCGATATCACAACACTGTACTCCAGCCTGGGTGACAGAGCGAGACTTCATCTCAAAAAAAAAAAAAAAAAGAAAAGAAAAGAAAAGAAAAAAGAAAATGAGTGTTTGCAGTACCCCCAAGGCTCAACAATCATCAAATTCAGTGGAGTCGTCTCTGGTCACATTCTTCCAGACCACCCATTCTGCAGCATCTGACACACCGTTGTGCCCCTGCCCACCCTGGCAATGGCAAAGCTGCACTCATCTGTTTCTCTGGCCACCGCATGCTCTTCTTTTTTCCCAACCCATAAATGTAGTCTTTTGCCAGGGGGTCGGGGGGAGGTAGAATGCATTCTCTTGCTTTTTCTACATCTGTTCTCACTTAGTGATAACAACTATTTTGGGGTTACAACTAAAACTTCCAGGTTTTACCACTCTCAAGTTCTAATCCTGTATTTCAAATACATGCTGGATATCACCACCTAAATATGCTGACAAAACCTCAAAGAAACAAGACGTTTCTCCTTTGTGCCAGACTCTCCTTATCCCTTCCGTATTTGCCCATGACACTGCTTCCTTCCCACTATCTCAGTGGAACATTTAGCCTGAGCATCCTCCTTTCGGACCCTTACTTCTTTATCATGGCTACTATGACTTCCCCAATGGCCTATCTTCCAGAACACCCTTCCTTGATTGTGCTGTTGGTGTCTCTGCTCACGGCAGTCCACTGGCTGACGACCTGCTTCTTCCCAGATGCTCATGTTCGAATCCTACCATTTGTCAATGCTCAGCTCATACCACCTCCTCAACAAGGCCTTCTTTGACCCACTTCCTTTCAGCTCTAGATGAAATATTCTCTTCCTTTTCTAAATCCCCATGGCACCTGCCACCTTCTGTTTTGCAACAAATTTTCCATTATCACTTTTTTCATTGCCTATGCACAGTGGGTATTCAATGAGTATTTGGGGAATATACAGATGCCGCTTGTACTTCAAGGTTTTCCTGTTAAGTATTTAGGAGAGTGGGTATAGAGAACAAAAGATGCTGAGATATCACCCCTCCTATAACAAGAGGAAATTCGGGTGAGAGTTTTAGGTACTCAATCCAAAAATTCTGGATTTTTGTGAGTACCCTTCTCACTCATAAAGGACCCAATTTCCAAACATGTGGGCTCTGGAGGTGAGATGCCACTTTCACATCCCAGCTCTTCCAATTCCCATGAGCAAGTCAGTCACGTCCTCTCTGTTGTGAGGCTAAATGTAAATTGCCTAGGATAGTGCCTAGCACAGAGTTAGTGCTCAATAAATGTTAGTTGCTATCATGCTTACTATATTATTATTAAATATAATATGCTCCCAAGAAATCTGGGGCTTAATGGTGGAAGCAAACCTATAAATAGTAATTAAAGGGCCGGGAGCGGTGGCTCACACCTGTAATCCCAGCACTTTGGGAGGTTGAGGTGGACAGATCACCTGAGGTCGGGAGTTTGAGACCAGCCTGACCAACATGGATAAACCCTATCACTACTAAAAATACAAAATTAGCAGGGTGTGGTGGTGCATGTCTGTAATCTCAACTACTCAGGAGGCTGAGGCAGGAGAATTACTTGAACTCGGGAGGCAGAGATTGCAGTGAGCTGAGATTTGGCCTGGGCAACAAGAGTGAAACTCTATCTCAAAAAAAAAAGTAATTAAAACAAAGTAAGTGCTGTAATAGAACTCTGGGGGTCTAGATGAGGGAAAGCTCATCTAGTGGTGATACCTGAGTTAAGTATGAAAGGCTAAGTGGGAAGTTGCCAGACTTGGGGGTAAAGCAGGGACTGTGGAGAGACTTTCCAGGCAGAGGAGGCATCATGTGCAACGGCATGGAGCTCTGAAGAACCATGGCATAGTTGGAGAAGAGCAGAAGCACAGGTGAAGAGCCTGGCATACATGGAGTCAAGGATGGGAGAGAATCCTTTAGAGTATTACAGGTTCATTGATGACCTCTAGCCCTACTGGAACACCAAAGGTGATCCTTACGGAAACAGAGAAGGGAGGACCCTTGAGCATGCCACACACAGGTGTGAGCCACGCAGGAGGAATCACACTGCAACAGAACTGCATTTTGGTTCGAACTCTATTCTATTGTTATCTGTGGTTTGAGAGAACATCATGTGCAGGGCCACGGCTCCTATCTGCCTGCCTTCTTTGTCCAAATCCTTTAGGATCTACTTTTATTTTGTGTCAGTATCTTTTGCAGGTATCAAGTTCCACAGATTATATCTGTGATGTGAAGCAGTTCCGCTCATTTGCCTGAAAATTACCTCATTTAAACTATCCAGGGACTCCTTGCCCTTATATAATCAAGTAACCCTATGCCAGCCAAGTAACTAATCCTTAAGCCTGGATGGTCCTGAACTCCAGGGAGTCCACTTTGATGGCCTCTAAACCTTGATGGGACCATGACTATACTGATGTCACCTCTAGTCTTAGGACCAACCACCATCTCTCTGTCTTTATTCTTGGAAAGGATCCAAAACCTAGTGTCCCACCTGCTGAGCTCATGCTGTCAGGCTGTTTTCTTTCTCTTTTTTGAGATGGGGTCTCGTCATATTGCTCAGGGTGGTCTTGAACTCCTGACCTCAGGTGATCCACCCACCTAGGGCTCCCAAAGTGCCGGGTTTATAGGCATGAGCCACCGTGCCAGGTCTCAGGCTGTTTTCTCAAGTCCAATTTCCTCTTTGCTCCTCTACCACTTTTTTTGGTGTTTTTGTCTTTTCATTTTCTACAGATTTTTGTTTGTATTATTCTCTTCTTTCTTATATCACTTCTCTCCTTCCCACCACTGTCAGCTAAGGATTTCTGGGGTTTGTGGCTGGTTCTGCCCAATAATTAACTGTCTAATGTGATTATATTATCTGTCCAATTATTAACAATTTTGGTTTCCTTTCTCTGTACCTCAGTTTCTTTGATAAGAAGCAGCAGTTCTACACTCATGGGGAAAAGGGTTTCAATTTTTTTGAGACAACAGTCTTGGCTGGGTGCGGTGGCTCATGCCTGTAATCCCAGCACTTTGGAAGGCCAAGGTGAGTGGATCACAAAGTCAGAAGTTCGAGACCAGCCTGGCCAATATGGTGAAACCTTGTCTCTACTAAAAATACAAAAATTACCCGAGTTTGGTGGCAGGTGCCTGTAGTCCCAGCTACTTAGGAGGCTGAGGCAGGAGAATTGCTTGAACCTGGGAGGTGGAAGTAGCAGTGAGCTGAGATCATGCCATTGCACTCCAGCCTGGGTAACAAGAGCGAGACTCCATCTCAAAAAACAAAAAGAGTCTCACTCTGTAGCCCAGGCTAGAGTGCAGTAACACAATCTTGGCTTACTGCAACGTTTGCCTCCCAGGTTCAAGTGATTCTTGTGTCTTAGCCACCTGAGCAGCTAGGATTACAGGCATGCATCACCATGCCTGGCTAATTTTTTTTTTTTTTTTTTTTTGGTAGAGATGGGGTTTCACCATGTTGGCCAGGCTGGTCTTGAACTCCTAGCCTCAAGTGATCCATCCACCTTGGCCTCCCAAAGTGCTGGGATTATAGGTGTGAGCCATTGCACCCAGCTGGATTTCAATATTTGTTAGCCGTATAAGGAAACTGTCTTTCACCTCCTCCAACAGGGAAAGGGAGACAAAGTAATCTGGGGAATGCTGATACCAGAGAAAGTCCTCCAGGGAACAGAGGCAGATGGAGGGCTGCTTGGTCACAACATAGTCTCGACCATTCTGACACACGGATGACTTGCGTAGCCGCAGAAACTGTTCTTTATAGCCCAAAATGCAGCCATCTTCATAATCTTCAGGGTCTGTGGAGTGTGCCAGCCATATGGTATAGTCCTTCTCTTCACCTAAAGGAGAGACAGACTGTTCAGGAAAGTGCACAGCACAGAATCCACCCACGGGAGGCAGCTGCCAGGCTATAGGAAGAACAAGGAGAGGGAAAGTGGGAATGTCTGAATCAACCTATTGCTTCATTTTGGAATTGCAAACAAAAAGTTACATTAGTCTAGAGCCTACTAGCAATTGCATTTCCTCGTGCCAGAAGAGTATTCTTTCCATCTCAACATCCATCTGAGGACTAGGAAAAACTCTATTTGTTTTGAATTGGGAAGATGGATAGAAAATCTCTGAAGTTCCTTCCAAACTAAAAGGCTGCTGTCTGTGTGTCTTGCACACCTACATCCCCAGTCAGCAGGAGCTGTCATAGGTAAGCAACTAGATATTCTCCACTCAGGGCCAGAGAGCTCTTTGTTTAGGACAAGATACTAATTAGCCAAGAGCACAGGTTCAATTTCACCATGTGTTCGTCGGCTTAAAGCAGAAGGGAAAACATCCACTTCCTAGACTTCTAGCTCTAGTTGACCGGTTTTCAAATGCAGATTGTTGATAAACATGGTTTCTGGCTTAGTATGTCGTATCATCTACTGGAAAAACGACTCAAAGCCTGTGACCTAAAGACAGTGGATTAGGTTTTTATCCTTCGGGATATGAAGACCAGCATAGAGCCCGATAAAGAGCAGGTGCTTAACAAATCTTTTAATGACATTAAACTTTAGGGGTAACTGGAGATCTGCCTGCTGAGGGGAGAACTCCTAAGCCAGCTTCTGTATAGCCTACTGAATGGATTTAGAAGACAGCGACCCTCAGGCATTAAATCTATTTGAACGTCTTATGGAAGAGTAAGGTTCAAACCAAGGGTCTGTTCCCTCAGGAGTCACTGAATCAACATGCTGAGGAAATGAGCCCATGACACAATCTCAAAGCACCAAATTGAACTGAAGTTGAATTTGGAACTTAACGTCTGCAAACGTTAAGTCTTTTATTGTATTATGCCAGCTCGCGACTACAGGTCATCCTTTCTCCAGCGTTTTTCTTTATCCTACTTATTTCTTAGTATAATGCCAGCACCTTTGTTTGGCACTGAGGTCAGGGTTTGCTTGTGACACTTCAGGAACACTGTGCAATGAACACTGTGAATCCTTTTCTGAAGCTATTTTCTGGGCCTTTAATATTGCTTAATGTTGAAATGATAATATTTTGGATATATTAAGCTTATTTTATTACTATCACCTTCCTTTTCACTTTTATAACGTAGCTGACAGAATAATTTCAATGACATATGGGGCCCTCATATTTCTCATGGACAGTGCTAGCACCAAGAAGGAGGCTGTTTTTCTGATGCCATTCCATTACTTAATCACCCACAAAAAACATCTGTCAATCCTCTTTCATATGCATATGTATCTGCTGATTTCAGCCAAAATAAATTAAACCATATTGATTATTTAGGAAAATGGGCTTACAAGTTTCTGGTAGAAAAGGTCAAAGGAGACACTCACAGTTCCTTTCAAGGATATCTTTAAAATCAATGGTGTAGGAGACCCACTGACTGGTCAGGAAAGATTCTGTGAAGCCCCAAATGCTGATATTCATGGACCTAGCTCCAGGTTCTGAAGCTAGGCCAGTGAAATAGATGGGGTCCCTGGTGAATGTGTAGGTTTGCCAGCATTGACCTTCGTCTGTGGAGAACCTGAAACCACAATTAGAGAAAGATCATGACAGAGGATCAATGTGTACTGGGAATTCAGGAAACCACTCTGGCTGTTTGATCCCGAACCAGACAAAACCCCTTATATTTAGGTGATGGCTTATTGGCTCACAACTATTTTAACTTTTTTTTTTTTTTTTGAGATGGAGTCTGCTCTGTTACTAGGCTGGAGTGCAGTGGCTGCAATCTCAGCTCACTGCAATCTCCACCTCCCGGGTTCAATCGATTCTTGTGCCTCAGCCTCCTGAGTAGCTGGGATTACAAACACATGCCACCACACCCAGCTAATTTTTATATTTTTAGTAGAGGCGGGGTTTCACCATGTTGGCCAGGATGGTCTTGTTTTTTCCTGACCTCGTGATCCACCTGCCAATGGGATTACAGGTGTGAGCCACTGCACCCAGCCAACTATTTTAACTTTTAGTGTCTGTGGTTAACAGGCTAGGGAAAAGAGATTAATTCAGAGTATGAAAGTAAATACCTTTACAGAAATTATTTCAAAGGAAAGAGAGGAGAGTGACTCAGGTAAGAACTGGTTTTAAATTAATAAATTCAAGGCTGGACGTGGTGCATGGCCTTGAAATAAATAATAATTAATTATTCCAATTAATATTGAAATAATATTAGAGACAAGGTCTTGCTATGTTGCCCAGACTGGTCTTGAACTCCTGGGCTCAGGTGATCCTCCTGCTTTGGCCTCCCAAAGTGATGGAATTACAGGCACCGCACCCAACCCAGAAAGAATGTTTTTAAGAAGTGACAAATTTGTTAGCTAGAGGCAGTCAGAGGAAAAAGCAATGCCATTTAATCTGTGCTGCCAATTAAAAGCAATCCTTTCTAGAATCTTTTTTTTTTTTTCCTTTCTAGAATCTTATACAGCTCTGTCGAATGTAAAAATTTGAATCATGGTCTGTAACATCCCCCTAGTAAACTGAAGAACATTCCCCCAGTTGCCCTCTATGCAGACAGTGTGTGTGAGATGAGCTCATGCATACTTAATCACATTGATAGGACGGCTGCTGTGCTCAATGGCCACAATGATGCCTCCAGAATCCAGGATGGTGTAATAGTGGGGTCCTTCCAGCATCTTTGTCCAGGAGTAACCCCCATCATCTGAGATGTACACATCTGGAACCATAACTGAGATGGCATCCCCCACGCTACCTGCAACATAATCCGCCATCTCATCAGCACAAATAGGCAATGAAACGGAGAGGATTTACTCATGAGAGAATAATTCTGAATGAATTTATTCTGATTATTTCCCATCAAGCCTCTTTTAGTAGGAAAGAAGGCTCCCCAAAACTTGGGAGAAATTGTGTTGCTCTTTCTGATGGGAGTTGATGAAAAACCCAAAGTATTGTTATAATGTAAGAAATTCTACCAAAGGAATGTAAAAACATCCACAGTGTTTCTTCTCAAAGGGTTCAGAGCCTGTGGCTAAGTTTCGGTGTGCTCAGCCACTGTTCCAGCTGGAGGTGGTGGGTGGGAGCTCCTTACCATGAGCAATGACAATGCCTACGGCATTTGGCTCTGAGAGTGGGGCCATTGGAACATTCAGTTTCTGGGAGATGCTGTATGAAGCATGAATATGAAGGCTGCACTGTGAAGAAACAAAAGCTTAGATTAAAACCAGAGACAATTTCTTTAATCATCTCACAAAGCCCTCCCAATAAAACTTTAAGTTAACCCAGACCTAGGTAAATGTACCATCTTAACTATTTATTTAATATTTAGGTATATAGTTCAGTAGTGTTAAAGTATATTCACATTGTTGTACCACAAAATCTCTAAAACTTTTTTATCTTACAAAATTCAATCACCAATTAAGCAACAACAGTTCCCCACTTCTTCCTCCTGCCAGCTCCTGGAAACTACCATTTTACTTTGTGTTTCTATGAATTTGGCTACTCTAGGTACCTCATATAAGTAGAACAATACAATATTTATCATTTTGTGTCTGGCTTATTGCATTTGGCATAATGTGCTCAAGGCTCATCCATGTTGTATTAATAGCTATGTCAGAATTTCTTCCTTTTAAAGGATAAATATTATTTATTTGTGTATGTGTGTATCTGTATCCACATATACCCCATATTTTATTTACTCATTTATCTGTCAATAGATACAAGCTGCTTCTATCTGGCTATTGTGAATAATGTTGCTATGTACATGGGTGTATAAATATCTTTTTGAGACCCTGCCTTCAATTCTTTTGGGTATATACCCAGAAGTGGAATATGATAATTCTATTTTTAATTTTTTTAGGAACTAATATACTGCTTTCTGTAGCAGCTGCACCATTTTACATTTTCACCAACAGTGCACCAGGGCTCCAATTTCCCCATATCCTTGCCAACACTTTTTAAAATAGTAGCCACCCTAATCTGTGTGAGGAGACTCATTGTGGTTTTGACTTGCATTTTACTAATGATTAGTGATGCTGAGACTCTTTTTATATGCTTGTTAGTCACTTCTATATCTTTTTTGGCGAAATGTCTATTCAAGTTCTTTGCCTATTTTTTATTCAGGCTATTTATTTGTTGTTGAGTTGTAGCTCAGTGGCATACTCTTGATTCTGAAATGTATTAGAATATTTGGAAGCAAATATACAATTATTTCCTCACATGTAACCTGTCTCAGTTTATTTTTGCATTACATCAAAGCCTCTGACAAATGTTTAAAGCATGACTCTACACAAATAAACCTGATAACCACTTGATATACCTCAGACACTGTACGAGATGTGGTGGTGGTTTGAAATAAGATCCAGTCTTGTCTTTAAGAAACTGTTGTCTTAGGCTCCAGCCCCACGCTCACAGACCCAGGCTCTAGGCCTGTCCCCAAGGTGCCAGGCCCTAGGGCCCAGCCAAGTGGACCCCTGTATCAGGCCAGCCCCTGCAGGCTCTGGGTAGGGCCCACCCCTGCACCAGGTTGGCTTCTATATATCTACTGGTGTTCTACCTAAAGATCCAGGTGTTCCAACTAAAGATTCACTTAAAAGGTCCACCCTAGTAGATCCTACTGCCAGGCCTACCTCAGTGGACCCAGCCTCCAAGCTACCCGCAAAGACCAAGGCACCAGGCCCACCTACCTGCAGAACCTGTCAGCCTCCCCCCAAGAATCTCTGGATGAGCTACCTGGTAAGGGCTTCCCCTGCTGAAGCCATCTGTAAAGGACTATGTGTGTAAGGGGGCACATAAGCTGAAAGCAGAGATCAAAAAAAGATATTCCACACAAATGGTAGCCAAAAGAGAGCAGTGGCTATATTTATATCAGACAAAATAGACTTTAAGTCAAAAACTGTCATAAGAGATAAAGTTACTACACAATGATAAAAGTGTCAATTCATTAAGAGCATATAACAATGGTAAATATAAATGCACTCAACATTAGAGCACCTACATGTATAAATCAAATATTAACAGAACTGAAGGAAGAAGTAGACAACAATGCAATAATAATAAGTGACTTCAATACTGTACTTTCAATAATGGATAAATCATCCGGACAGAAAACAAGGAAAAAGCAAACTTGAACAACACCATACAAACGGACCTAACAGACATATACAGAACATTCTATCCAACAGCAGCAGAATATACATTCTTGTCAAGTGCACACAGAATATTCTTCAGGATAGGTCATATGTTAGGCCACAAAACAAGCCTTAATAAATAGAAGACTGAAATTACCTCAAGTATCTTTTCAACTACAACATTATGAAACTAGAAATCAAAAACAGGAGGAAAATTCACACGAATATGCAAATCGAACAACATATTCTTGAACAACCAATGGGTCAAAGAAAAGGGAAATCAAAAAAATATCTTGAGACAAATGAAAAGGGAAACACAACATGCCAAAACTTAAGGGATGCAGCAAAAGCAGTTCTAAGAAGAAAGTTTACGGTGATGAATTAAGGAAAAAAAAAAATCTCAAAAATCCTAACTTTATACCCCAAGGAACTAGAAAAAGAAGAACAAACTAAGCCCAAAGTTAGCAGAAGGCAGGAAATAATAACAGAACAGAAATAAGTGAAATAGAAGTTAGAAAAATAATAGGAAAGATCAATGAAATTTGTTTTTTTTTTGACAAGATAAAAAAGTGATACACTTTTAATTAGAATAAGAAAAAAGAGAAGATAACTAAAATCAGAAATGTGAGAATAGACATTACAACTGATACTACAGAAAAACAAAGGATCATAAAAGTCTATGAACAATTATACATCAACAAATTGGATAATCTAGAAAAAAATGAATGACTTTCTAGACACATAGAGCCTACCAAGACTGAACCATGAAGAAGAAATAGAAGATCTGAACATACTATTAAGAGTAAGGAGGCTCAATCAGTAATCAAAAATCTCCCAACAAGAAAAGCTTAGGACCTGATGGATTCAATGGTGAATTCTAGCAAACATTCTTCAAAGAAGAATACCAATCCTTCTCAAACTCTTTTAAAAATTGAAGAGAATGGAAGACTTCCAAACTCATTTTATAAGGCTGGTATTACACTGCTATCCAAACCAGACAAGGACAGCAGAAGAAAACAAAGTTACAGGTCAATATCTCAATCAGGAGCAAGACAAAGATGCCCACTCTCACCACTTCTGTTCATTATAGCAACAGACGTCCTAGCCAGAGCAATTAGGCAAGAAAAAGAAATAAAAGACATCCAAACCAGAAAGGAAGAAGTAAAATTGTCTGTCTGCAGGTGACATAAACTTATATATAAAAATCCTTAATCTTTAAAGACTCCACCAAAAATCTGTTAAAACTAATAAACAAATTCAAAAAGTTACAGATTATAAAATCAACATATAATAATACAATACACACTAAAAACAAACCACCCAAAAAAGAAATCAAGAAAATTCCATCTACAACAGCACAAGAAAAAAAACTTAAAAAAAAAACAACTTAGGAATAAATTTAACCAAGGAGGTGAAAGATTTGTATACTAAAAACTACAAAATATTGATGAAAGAAACTGAAGATGACCAAAAAAAAGGAAATATATCCTATGTTCCTGGATTGGAACAATTAATATTGTTAAAATCTCCATACTACTCAAAGTGATCTACAGATTCAACGCAATGCCTACTATTTTGACTGGCGTTTTTACTATTATATGGTTATAAATAACCCTCTTTCTGTGACAACACAGAACAATCCAGAAACATATTAATTAATTAATTCATCAGATGTTTACTGAGTACCTACTATATTTCAGGCACTGTTTTAGGTACTTGAGGTACATCAAGAACAAAACAACCAGGTGTGGTGGCTCACATCTAATCCCAGCTGGGAGGCTGAGGTGGGAGGATCATTTGAGGCCAGGAGTTCGAGACCAGCTTGGGCAACATGGCAAAAACCCATCTCTACCAAAAAATACCAAAATTAGACAGGTGTGGTGGTACATGCCTGTAGTCCTAGCTACACCAGAGGGTGAGGTGGGAGGACTGAGTGAGCCCAGGGAATTTGAGGCTGCAGTAAGCTATGATTATGCCACTAGACTCCAGTCTGGGTGACAGAGTAAGACCCTGCCTCTTAAAAAAAAATTCCAATGGTATTTTTCACAGAAATAGGAAAAACAATCCTAAATCTTATATGGAACCACAAAAGACCCTGAATAACCAAAACAATAGTGGGCAAAAAGAACAAAGCTGGAGATATCATGCTACCTAATTTCAAAATATACTATAGAGCAATAGTAATCAAATAGCATGGTACTGGTATTAAAAACACATATAGACCAATGGAACAGAATAGAGAACACAGAAACAAATCTATGCATTTATTGTCAACTTATCTTTGACAAAGGTGCCAAGAACACACAATGTGAAAAAGACAGGCTCTTAAATAAATGGTGCTGGGAAAACTGAATATATATATGTAGAAGAATGAATTTCAACCCTTATTTCATGTCATATGCAAAAATCAACTCAAAATGGATTAGAGACATAAATGTAAGACTTGAAACTGAAAAACTACTAGAAGGAAACATAGGGAAAAAAGCTTCTTGACATTAATCTGGGCAATGGCTTTTTGGATATGACCCTAAAAGCACAAGCATCAAAAAACAAAAACAGATAAATGAGATTGCACCAAACTAAAAAGCTTCTGCAAAGCAAAGGAAACCACCAAAAGAGAGAAGAGAGACAATATGTGGAATGGGAGAAAATATCTGCAAACCAAACATCTTATAAGGGGTTACTATCCAAACAAATCAATAGCAAGAAAACAAATAATCCAACTAAAAAATGGGCAAAGGACCTGCATAGCCATTTCTCAAACAAACACATACAAATATAGCCAACAGGTATATGAAAAAATGCCCAACGTCACTAACCATGAGGGAAATACAAATAAAAATCACAATGAGATATCATCTCACCCGAGTTAGAATGGCTATTAGCAGAGAGATAAAAGGTAAGTATTGGCAAGGACATGAAAAAAGGGAACCCTGTACACTGCTGGTGGGAATGTAACCTGATACAGCTACTATACTATGCAATACAGTAAGAAATTTCCCTAAAAAATGAAGGACAGCAGGGCAGGGCACAGTGGCTCATGCCTGTAATCCCAGCACTTTAGGAGATGGAGGCAGGCAGATCATGAGGTCAGGAGTTTTGAGACCAGCCCGGTTGAAACTCCATCTCTACAAAAGACACAAAAAATTAGCTGGGTGTGGTGATGCACACTTTTAATCCCAGCTACTCGGGAGGCTGAGGCAGGAGAATCACTGAACCAAGAAGGTGGAGGTTTCAGTGACCTGAGATTGCTACACTGCATTCCAGCCAGCCTAGGCGAAAGGGTGAGATTGCATCTCAAAAAAAAAAAGAAAGAAAAGAAAATGAAAGACAGAACTAGCAGCAATCCCATTTCTGGGTATACATTCAAGAGAAATGAAATTGGTATATCCAAAAGATATCTGTGCTCCTATGTCCACTGCAGAATTATTCATAGTAGCCAAGATACAGAATCAACCTAAATGTCCATTGATGGATGAATGGATAAAGAAAATGGAATATTAATCAGCCTTAAAAAAGAAAGAAATCCTGCTGGGCATGGTGGTTCATGCCTGTAATCCCAGCACTTTGGGAGGCCGAGGTGGGTGGATCACCTGAGGTCAGGAGTTCGAGACCAGCCTGATCAATATGGTGAAATTGTCTCTACTAAAAATACAAAAATTAGCTGGGTGTGGTGGCACATGCCTGTAGTCCCAGCTACTCAGGATGCTGAGGCAGGAGAATCGCTTGAACTGGGGAGGCGGAGGATGCAGTGAGCCAAGATTGCTCCACTGTACTCCAGCCTCAGTGGCAGAGTGAGACTCTATCTCAAAAAAAAAAAGAAGGAAATCCTGTCATCTGTAAAATCACCGTGAACCTGAGAGGCATTATGTTACGTTAAGTAAAATGAGCCCAGCATAGAAAGACAAAGACTGCATGATCTCACTTAAGTGGAATGTAAAAATGTCAAACTCACAGAAGCAGGAGAATTGTGGCTTCCAGGAGCTTGGGGTAGGGGGAGATGAAGGCCAAAGGGTACACAGTTTCAGTTATGCAGGATGAATAAGCTTTAGAGAGAAAATATACATTGTGACTATAGTCTAGAATACTGTACTGCTACTTGAAATGTGCCATGAGATTAGATCTGAAATGTTCTCATCACACACACACCCCCAAGATAATTTCGAGGTGATGCATGTTAATTAGCTTGACTGTGGTAATCATTTCACAATGTATACATATATCAAAACATCACAGTGTACACTGTAAATATATGTACAATTTTTATTTGTCAATTATGTCTCCATAAAGCTGGGGAAAAAAGAAAATATGTCAGAAACAAGTTGAGGTATGCAGCCAAATGAAAGTTAGTGCTCTAAAAGAGGTTCAAAATGGCTAAAATGGTAGGTATTATATTAGTGTATATTTTACTACAATTTTTTAAAAAAGAAGAGGTTCAGGCCGGGCGCAGTGGCTCAAGTCTGTAATCCCAGCACTTTGGGAGGCCGAGGCGGGTGGATCACGAGGTCAAGAGATTGAGACCATCCTGGTCAACACGGTGAAACCCCGTCTCTACTAAAAATACAAAAATTAGCTGGGCACGGTGGCGCGTGCCTGTAATCCCAGCTACTCAGGAGGCTGAGGCAGGAGAATTGCCTGAACCCAGGAGGCGGAGGTTGCGGTGAGCCGAGATCGTGCCATTGCACTCCAGCCTGGGTAACAAGAGCGAAACTCTGTCTCAAAAAAAAAAAAAAAAAAAGAAGAGGTTCAAGTAAACTATTAATGAAATGAAGAGGAATGATTAGTTCTAACTGGATGATCACCGAGGATGGTTAGGATTTCCATTAATCCTAGTCCACTGGGGTTGGGAAAGACGGGCACAACTTCCCCCAGGAATAGTGTGGGTGTTCAGGGAAAGGCAGTGGGTTACAAGGGGTGTGTCAGGGATAAGGTGGGCAATGACAATGAAAAGGCGACAGAGGGCCCACCAGGAGAGAACCTTCACTCACCAGGTCAGGGACAGGGGCCATCCACAGGCCAAGGGAGCCACATCGAGTGCTGGGCAGGGAGAGGCATGGGGAGCCTGCAGGCGGCAAGGCAAACACAGAGGCCACTGAAGCTGCCCAGGCTTAAGATGAGGAGGGCAGCAGCCAGGCAGGGCCAAGGCAGAGATGGGAAACGGGTCAGAGGGTTGTGTAGATGCAACAGCGTTTGAGAGTGTAAAGGAGGAGAGTGTGTTGGGGTGGTGTAGGGAGGCACACTTTCACCATTTGAGGCTCTTAAAACAAAACAGAAAACCCTGCCTAGAAGAGCAAAGTGTATGTCAGTGACAGGGATCCTGAGGAGAGCTCAGGAACTACTGGTACTTCCATTTCTGAAGGAAACTCCAGCTGTCCCCGCAAGCTCCTCTCACATTCTGTGAGAGCCAGATAAAAAGCTTGTTTTCCTCCCTTTTTCCCTTGCCTGCCAACGCCTGTCACTCCTGGCTTTGGCTCTCCTGGAGTGACACCTCTGTAGTTCCGGCTCCCAATCTCTCGGCAAGGAGGCCTCCAGTGGCCATGGGAGCCTAGGCAGAGGGAAAGGAAGAGTGGATCCTCTCCCTCTTGCTTCCGATGAGCAAGGCTGGTGCACTGCTTATGAAAGGCGGAGCTGTGGCTTCTTGCAGAATTTCTAAAGTCTCCCAACTGCTATACTAACCCCTAACTAATCACCAGTCCCTCTGGCCATTGTTTTCATTCAGCAGTTTAGTGAACCACAAATTGTTAGCCTTCAGTTTTGTTCTTCTTTAAAAGACAGATAATCCATAGTATTTGACCTTTCCTCAGTTCTTACTTCCCAAATTCTAAGTTAATTTCATTACTCTCATCTCCAAACTTTCCATCTTATGCTGAGGACCCTAATCAAGTATGAAACTTCATCGTCCAAAAGCCTGGTGCTGATCAGAGCACAAGGGAAAGGCTGCCGTGCTCTGCACACACTGGAGTAAACAAACCTCATTCTTGTTTTTTGCTGTGGCATCACATTCACTGTTTTCAGGCTTCCTCAGGTGCTTCCACCTTCCTCCTTGGTCAAAAGTAATCATGGTCTGGATAGAATTATCTGAATGGGAAGAGAATGGCATTAAGTCTGATACATTGGAAGCACCTAGTTAGATTCAGTTTATCATTGCATAACTCCTGAGACCATATAGCACCTGGAGTCCGACAAGCTTATAACACCTTACAAAACTGCTCAGTGTTGGTGAGGAACAGAGCAGTGCTTTAAATATGATATTTGAGGCCAGGTGCAGTGGCTCATGTCTGTAATCCCAGCACTTTGGGAGGCCGAGGCAGGTGGATCACCCGAGGTCAGGAGTTTGAGACCAGTCTGGCCAACATGGTGAAACCCCGACTCTACCATAAATACAAACAATTAGCTGGGTGTTGTGGTGGGCTGTAATCCTAGCTACTTGGGAGGCTAGGACAGGGGAATCGCTTAAACCTGAGAGGTGGAGGTTGCAGGGAGCCCAGACTGCTCCATTGTACTCCAGCCTGGGCGACAAGAGTGAAACCCTGTCTCAAAAAAAAAAAAAAAAAAATTTGAAGAAGATGTCCCACCTGAACAGGACCCAATTAATTCCACAAATTATCTAGGACTGATACTCTTTGAAAAAGATACCTTTTAACTCCTTATCAACATGAGCAGGCTGATGTCCGTTCTCCTTCCTTGCTTGCTTGCCTGAGAAGCAAAATCTACCATAGGAAGGCATCCTAATCTTTATTCAGACAAGGCCATGACCCTAGGCTTGTTTTAGGGACTCCCGAGATTGAATAAGTGTTCACAGTTCTGGATTAATAACTGAATTATTGTCTCTCTCCTACTCCATATCCTATTTTTCTTATACCTCTCTTTTTTTCCCTTGTTTCTTCCCCATTCTTATTTTCAATGATATAAACTGTTGCAAGTTTTAAATTCAGAGATATCATTTGAGTTTTCTTTTATTTGTATTTATTTATTTATTTTTGAGACGGGGTTTTGTTCTTGTTGCCCAGGCTGGAGTGCAATGACACAATCTCGGCTCACTGTAATCTCTGCCTCCTGCATTCAAGTGATTCTCCTGCCTCAGCCTCCTGAGCAGCTAGGATTACAGGCGCCTGCCACTATGCCTGGCTAAATGTTTTGTATTTTTAGTAGAGACGGGGTTTCACCATGTTGGTCAGGCTGGTCTTGAACTTCTGAGCTCAGGTGATCCACCCGCCTCAGCCTCCCAGAGTGCTAAGAGTACAGGTGTGAGCCACCGTGCCTGGCCTTGAGTTTTCCAAGAAAAAGCAAACAAGAACGCAAATAAAGGAAAATTCATTTATTCAACAAACATTTACTGAGCGCCTACTATGTGAAAACTTTTTTTTTTTTTCTGAGACAGAGTCTTGCTCTATCATCCAGGCTCGACTGCAGTGGCGCCATCTTGGCTCACTGCAACTTCCGCCTCCCAAGTTCAAGAGATTTTCATGCCTCAGCCTCCTGAGTAGCTGGGACTACAGCTGTGTGCCACCAGGCCTGGCTAATTTGTGTTTTTAGTAGAGATGGGGTTTCACTATGTTGGTCAGGCTGGTCTCAAACTCCTGACCTCAAGTGTTCTGCCCACTTTGACCTCCCAAAGTGCTGGGATTACAGGCATGAGCCTCTGTGCCTGGTATGAAAACTTTTTGTAAGCCTTTGGGAATATATCAGTGAACAAAACAGACAAAAAAAATATTGTGAAAAATACATTCCAGTAGGGCGAGACAAGCACTAGACATAGTAAATAAGTAAATTATGTAGTATGCTAGAAAATAAGTACTATGGAAAAACTTGCGCAGCTAAAGGTGGATTGAGAGTGTATGCGTGAGAAGGGGAGGGCAAACTGGAATTTAAAATAGCATAGTCAGGGCAGGTCTCATTCAAAAAGTAACACATGAGCACAGACATATCAGCCTTGCTGCTATCTGAAGAAGCAGAGGGAACTGTGGTGCAAATCTCTAATCCGTGCACGTGCATGTGTACCTGGTGTGTTAAGAACTAGCAAGTAGACAGTGTGATGAGAGTAGGGCAGATGGAAAGAGATGAGTCAGGAAGGAAACCAGGAGCCACATCTCCAGGACCTTGTAGGCCACTGCCAGAACTTTACGAAATAAAAACAGGCTCTACCTCCTACCGAAAAATAAATATGTAAATAAAATGACACTTAAGAGTCTTTGTACTGGAGATTAATGTGTTTATTTGTATAATGGGGCCTAAGGAAAGGTGAGCTCTGTATAGCCATTGAGTAGAACACAAGAAGAACCCTAGCTGGCTATTGCTATGCCCTTAACAAGAAGAGCAGGAAGTGGGTCAAATTCAGGCTTATTCTCATAGGCCTCCATCTCCCAATATAGAAGACTCATTTTATAACCTAAACAACATAGACTCAAAACATCTTTCTTTCTACTTGCTGTTGCTCTGCTCACTCCTAGTTCTATTTACCATAACTTATTTAAAATTGGGAGCCAGAATTTGCATGGGTTTGGTCTGTTCCTGCGGGACTCTCCTCCTGATCCCTTCTCCCCCGGCATCACCCAATGTCTCATCACAACCACCAGCCCAAACCCTCCTGTGACTTTGATACTCTGCATGTGTAGTTACTTCAGCTGAAAATGCCCTTCCCTCCCCATTCCTGCCTATCATACTTCAGGCTCAGTCTTAAATGTTTTTAGGGTGCATTGATTGTATGGTTTTGAGTGTAAGGCTGTTCAGCTGTTTATTCACAGACTCATTCAGCAAATATTACTGGGCATCTACTATGTGCCAAAATTGTCATAAGCACCAGAGAAGCATCAGTGAACACAACTTTAAAAATCCTTCTAGCTACAGGACTTGAATGGAAGCTTCTTCAAAGAAGATATTCACATGGCCAACGAGAACATAAAAAGTTGTTCAACAACATCAGTCATTACAGAAATGCAAATCAAAGCTATAAACGAGATACTACTTTACTCCCATTAGGATAGCTGTTATAAAAATAACAGAACATACTGTGTTAGCAATGAAGTAGAGAAATTGGAATACTTTTGCATTGCATGTAAAATGGTACAATCATGTGGAAAACCCATTGGTATTTCCTCCAAAATTGAAACATGGAATTATCATGTGATCCTCCTATTTGACTCCTACATATCTCCCGAAAGGAATTGAAAGCAACAACTTAAACAGTTACATGTATACCAATGTTCATGGCAGCATTCGTTATTGGTAAGAGTCAAAAATGGAAACAGCCTAACTGTCCATCAATGGATGAATGAAAAATAGGCCAGGCACGGTGGCTCACATCTGTAATCCCAGCGCTTTGGCAGGCTGAGGCAGACAGATCACCTGAGGTCAGGAGTTCGAGACTAGCCTGGTCAGCACGGCAAAAACCAGTTTCTACTAAAAATACAAAAATTAGCCAGGTGTGGTGGGGCACGTCTGTAATCCCAGCCATTCGGGAGGCTGAGGCAGGAGAATTGCTTGAACTCGGGAGACGGAGGTTGCAGTGAGCCGAGACTGTGCCACTACACTCCAGCCTGGGCAACAGAGCAAGACTCCATCTCCAAAAAAGAAAAAAAAAAACAATAAAAGGCACTATATTCAAACAAAGGAATATATTCCATCCTTGAAAAGGAATAAGTGAAATTCTAAAACATGCTACAATATAGTTGAACTTTGAAACAATATGCAAAGTGAAAGAAGCCAGATATACAACAACCAATAGTGTCTGATTCTGCTTGCATGAGCCACCTATAATAGGCAAATTCATAGAGACAAAATAGAATGTTGGTTACCAGAGCTGTGGACTGGGTGGGGATGAGGAGTGGTTGTGCACCTGGTGCAGTTTCTATTTGGGATGATGAAAAAGCTCTAGAAATAGGGGTGATGGTTGCCCAACATTGTGACTGTGCTTAATGCTACTGAATTGTACCCTATACAACGTTAAAAACTGCAAATTTTGTTAGATATATTTTTCCACAATAATAAAAAGGAAACAGGCCAGGCACAATGGCTCATGCCTGTAGTCCCAGCACTTGGGAGGCCGAGGTGGGCGGATCACCTGAGGTCAGGAGTTCGAGACCAGCCTGACCAACATGGCAAAACACTGCCTCTACTAAAATTACAAAAGCCAGGCATGGTGGTGCATGCCTAGAATCCTAGCTACTCGGGAGAGGCTGAGGCAGGAGAATCGACTGAACGTAGGAGGCGGAGGTTGTAGTGAGCCAAGATTGCACCGCTGCACTCCAGCCTGGGCAATGAGAGCGAAACTGCGTCTCAAAAAAAAAAAAAAAAAAAGACAAGTAAAAAATGTACACAGGTAGGCTTGGCTTGGCAAGTGACGTTACGGGGCACAGGTTCCCCCAAAGCCTCAAATCCTACCACATGCAGCTGAAGGTGCAGTGCAGCACTGTGATGCCCAGACTCACCTTCGGAGAGCACGCTTGTTATGTAGACACCTCGGAGGGAGGTCACGTTGGTAAAGTCCGTCTCTCCGCCTGTTGTAGTGTAGAGATGTCGGTCCAAAGACTTGGAATAGACAATGCCTCGATCATCTGAGGTAAAGATTGTGCCAAACCCAGTGTCTGAAATAAGCAAACAAACAAAAATACTAAGTCTTGGGTGGAACCAAAGAGAAAAACAATAGTCTAACCACACACGATTGTCTGCCCGACCAAACACAGCAGCCAATTGTGTCTCTTCATTATGAAGACTCAGACCTGAGAATTAATCAAGGTTTGATACTCAAGATCTTTATGCCCATCTTTAATTCTGGTACCCAGCTTAGTGCCTGGAATACGCCGGATGCTGAGTTTGTTGAATAAATTAATCGGATGCTATGGAAAGCTCTTCCCGATATATTTTGTTGGGAGAGTTTCTGTGTTTAGTTTACATATCTCTAAATCTTTACACTCTAGAACAATGCTTTTTAAACTATCTATAGTGAAGGATCAATTTGAAAGACTTCCAGCCAGTGCAGTGGCTCATGCCTGTAATCCCAGCACTTTGGGAGGCCAAGGCGGGAGGATCACGAGGTCAGGAGTTCGAGACCAGCCTGGCCAACATGGTGAAACTCTGTCTCTACTAAAGATACAAAAAATGAGCTGGGTGTGGTGGCGCACGCCTGTAATCCCAGCTACTCAGGAGGCTGAGGCAGGAGAATCACTTGAACCCAGGAGGCAGAGGTTGCAGTGAGCCGAGATCGCGCCAGATTTCCAATATGTCACAAACCGACGCTTTTGTAAAACATAATAAAAAACTAATCGTTAGAAAATGAAAAGGCAGACAAAATACAGACCCCTAATTTTTTATCATTAGATCCAACAGACATAAAATTGCTTTTTTGAAGGGCCAGAAAGTTTCTAAACTCTTGCTCTCAATCTCTGTACTTATCTGGTAACAGAGAGTCTGCACATCAGCACCAGTCTGCTGACCATTCCTTGAGCAGCTCTGCTCTAGAACACCTGAACATACACGCAAGCTACCTTACAGCACCAAAACAAGCAGCATTTTTAACAGGGGCCACAGATGAATTCTAGGACAGAATAATCAGTATGACACTAATAAATTTCTAGGGGTAAGAGGAAAACTCGACATGTAAAAAGGAAAGCTGCTCAAAGTTTACATCTCTATACTTTCAAGGGTGAGCCACCAAAAAGCTCTTACCTCCAGGTTCATCTACATGCATGAATACCATGTCATCATTCGCTGCCAGAATAGAATAGAACTGTTCCTGTCCCACAGAGGGGAGTTGGGCCATGCTCCATGTGTCCCCTTGATCTGTTGAAACGTGGATCCTTCTTGTTGTATCCTAGAACAGATGCCAATATTTATCTTTCTAATTTTCTGCCAAGATGCCATGTGCAGGGACATGAACAAGAATGCTTTTCTTTTTTTGGAGACTGAGTCTCACTCTATAGTCCAGGCTAGAGTGCAGCAGCGGCACAATCTCGGTTCACTGCAAACTCCATCTCCTGGGTCCTGGTTCCAGCAATCCTCCTGCCTTAGCCTCCCAAGTAGCTGGAATTATATGCACGCGCCATCATGCCCAGCTAACTTTTATATTTTTAGTAGAGACAGGGTTTCACCATGTTGACCAGGCTGGTCTTGAACTCCTGACCTTGTGATCTGCCCACCCTGGCCTCCCAAAGTGCTGGAACTACAGGCATGAGCCACTGCGCAGGCCCAAGAATGTTTTAAATAATTACTATTATCAATTTCTCCACTGGGTACAATTGCTATAAATGAAAGGTCATAGTACCAATTACCAAAGCAATTTCTAGCTGCTAGCAAACTTGCAGGTAATGGAACAATCCATTCTATTCTAAGTAAGCCTATCTTGGCTTTCTCTTTGAATTCTTCATTCTGATGCAGCCCTGTAAGATACTATATGTCCTGATCTCTGATAGTCCATCTCCTTCAGCAGAGCTAAGGATTTGATGGGAACATTACTAGGCTGGCTTTACAGCCATTTGCATACACTCACTCCGATAATTCTTAAAATGATGACCGCTGCGTAAAAGTTTGGTCCCTTTCAGACAGTCCTTGCATAATTTAAATCATTATATAATTAAGAGTCTAGAAAAGAGAGATGAAACCCATGTTTGGGAGATCACAAGAAAAGTCAAGATGTAACACACCTCCTCTCTAAGGAAGTCTCTCAGAATGGCCAGGAGGAAGGGAATAGGCATGGGCTGGAAAGAGGCCACCTAACTCAATAGTCCTGATTTCCTTCTCCCTCCCAGTCTTCTTTGCTGGATTCTTCCCTTTCCAACCTTTCAGTCGTGGGTGCTTCAGGGATTGCTCAGTCCTCCCACTTCTTTGCTACCTACTTACTCCTCTAGAAGGCATCACCTAGTCACATGGCTTCAAATATCATAGCAATTAGGGAGATTCATATACCCAAATGCTCACTTAACATCTCCATTCAGATATCTAATACGTGTCTCATATCCAGAACTGAATTTTTTGTTTTTTGGGTTTTTTTTTTTTTTTTTTTTTTTGAGACAGAGTCTCACTTGGAGTGCAGTGGCATGATCTTGGCCACTGCAACCTCCAACTCCAGAGTTCAAGTGATTCTCATGCCTCAGCCTCCCAAGTAGCTGGGATTATAGGCGTGTGCCACCATGCCCGGCTAATTTTTTGTATTTTTTAGTAGAGACAGGATTTCACCATGTTGGCAAGGCTGGTCTCAAACTCCTGACATCAAGTGATCTGCCTGCCTTGGCCTCCCAAAGAGCTGGGATTACAGGCCCAAAACTGAATTCTTGATTTTTCTCCCACAACATGCTCCTTCTGCAGTCTTTGCCATCCCAGGAAATGGCACCACCATTCAAGGCCTCAGGATGAAGACTCTGAAGGTACCCTTGAATCTGCTCATTCTCTCACAACCCACCTCAAATCCATCAGCAAGTCCTATTAGCAATATGCTTATAAATATATCCACAGTCTCGCCCACGGCCAAGGGCCTGGCCCAGCTACCACCTCCCTGGCTTGGACTCCCGAGAGAGTTCCTGGCACTCCTGCTGCTTCCGCGGGTGCCCCTGTTAGGCTGTTCTGTGCACACCTATTCTTCAAAGAGAAGCCAAATCCCAGCATTCCCCTGCTCACAACCCTCCCACAGCTCCCAACACAGGAAGAGTAAGGCCCACATTCTAATTGTGACCTAGAAAGGCCATGTAAGGTCTGGCTGGGCCCGCTGTGGTCCCACTTTGGACTACTCTTCTCTGTGCTCCCCTCATACTGCCCTTCTCCCCTTTGCTTAGATTGATTAAGCATGCCCCAGGCTGAGGGTCTCCGCACTAGCTGTGCCTTGTCCTACCTCCTCCCAGATGGCCACACGGTCATGCTCTCAGTTTACTTAGGTCCCAGGGAGCCCATCCTACACACCCTGTCTAAAAGAGCACTGACTCCTGACACTTTCTGTTTCCTTACTCTGCTTTAGATTTCTTCACAGCTGTTGTATTTTTAGTAGAGATGGGGTTTCACCCCATTTTAATTACCGGACACACACACACACATGCACACACACACAATTTATATTTATTTATGAGACACGCTGTCACCCAGGCGTGATCACAGCTTACTGCAGCCATTGCACTATAGTTCAGTAGCATGATCACAGCTCACTGTAGCCTCAACCTCCCAGGCTCAGGCGATCTCCCCACCTCAGCCTCCCAAGTAGCTGAGACTACAGGCGCACGCTACCATGTCCACCATGCCCAGCTTATTTTTCTATTTTTTGTAGAGATAGAGTTTTGTCATGTTGTCCAGGCTGGTCTTGAACTCCTGGGCTCAAGGGATCCACCCACCTCAGTCTCTCAAAGTGCTGAGATTACAGGTGTGAGCCACCACCCCCAAGTCTTCATATTTATTTTTTGAGTATTTATTTTCCCCCTTAAATATAAGTTCTGAGAACAAGAAATTTACCTGTTTTGTTCACTGCCACATTCCTGGGACATAGAATAGTACCTGGCATATAGTAGGCACTCAGTTAATATTATCTAATTGTATTTTTATTCTTGGATAATGAGCAAGAGTTTGCTTTCTACAGATGTCCATGTCTGAGTAATGCCCAAACACTGAATCAAAACATCCTGGCTGGATGTAGTGGCTCACGCCTATAATTCCAGCACTTTGGGAGGCCGAGGCGAGCAGATCACCTGAGGTCAGGAGTTCAAGACCAGACCAGCCAACATGGTGAAACCTCATCTGTACTAAAAATACAAAAATTAGCCAGGTGTGGTAGCGCACACCTGTGGTAGTAGCTACCTGGGAGTGTGAGGCAGATGAATACCTTGAATCTGGGAGTTGGAGGCTGCATCACTGCACTCCAGCCTGGGCAACAGAGCAAGACTCTGTCTCAAAAAAAAAAAAAAAATCCCAAAAAAGATACCAGAATTCACATGGTGACAGGAGGCCAAAGGGCAGAGTAGCCTATCAGAGTTAATCATCCTCTGCAAAAAGAATCAGCCCCAACACTTACAGTGGTATTAAATATAGCAAATAGACAAGAAACTCTGTCAGTGCCAAGTAATAAAGATAATCTATATGAGAGATATTTGCAGAAATATCGGACCCCAAAGAGAAGAGGGAAATACCTACCTTATCAGCCATCACAGAGGCAAAAAGGAAACGTCCTCCAAGACCAAATGAGTAGATTTTCACACCAATAGTTTTGAAGCTTTTTCCTAAGTCTGAAGTTCTCCATAATTCCAGAGCCCCAAGGTCAGCTTCTTAAACAAGACAAAATATTAATTAAAATTTCACTTACTGGTTAGCCTAGTTCAAAGCAATTGAACTAATTTAGAATTAGTCTTAATTTTATAGTTAAGCATTTAAAATACTATGCATGTTAATCAAGTGACAACATAAAATGTGACACAGTATCAGATATAGGAAATTCATATTTGGGATGGATTGACTGATTGGTTGATTGATTGAGACAGAGTTTTGTTTTTGTTTGCCCAGGCTGGAGTGCAACGGCGTGATCTCAGCTCACTGCAACCTCCGCCTCCCAGGTTCAAGCAATTCTCCCGCCTCAGCCTCCTGAATAGCTGAGATTACGCGCATGCGTCACCACGCTCGGCTAGTTTTGTATTTTTAGTAGAGACGCGGTTTCTCCATGTTGCTCAGGCTCCGCTTCCCACAAGTGCTGGGTTTACAGGCGTGAGCTATCACGCCTGGCTTGGGTTTTATTTTATAAGTTTGAGATTTGATGCTCGATGGAAAGGTAAGAGATTACTTAATTCCAATACAGTGTTTCATAAAAACATCAAAGCGACAGCATGCTGCTTTACTTTCTTCATGGCACAGTTTGGAATTATCTTATCCTATTTTAAATTGTCTTGAGTTTTCTTTTCTTTTAAGAGCTGGGGGGGTCTTGCCACATTGCCCTAGCTGTCCTTGAATTTCTGGGCTCAAGCAATCCTGCCGTCTCAGCCTCCCAAGTAGCTGGGACTACAGGCACGCAACCATCGTGCCCAGCTTGAGCTTTGGTTTTCTTGTTTATCATCCAACACCCCTACTTGAATTTACATTCCATGAGGGCAGGCCTTGGGTGTTTTGTTCTCTCCATCCTTAGAATAGTGTTTAGCATATAAGCAGGTGCTCAAATACCTGTTGAATGAGTAAATGAAAGATTTTGCTTTCTGCTTTGAAATTGTATCACAGAGCTGGGCGTGGTGGCTCACACCTGTAATTCCAGCACTTTGGGAGGCAGAGGTGGGTGGATCATGGGTCAGGCATTCGAGACCAGCCTGACTAACATAGTGAAACCCTGTCTCTACTAAAAATACAAAAATTAGCCAAGTGTGGTGGCAGGCGCCTGTAAACCCAGTTACTCGGGAGGCTGAGGCAGGAGAATCACTTGAACCTGGGAGGTGGAGGTTGCAGTGAGCCGAGATCCTGCCATCGTACTCCACCCTGGGCAACAGTGCGAGACTCCATCACAAAAAAAAAAAAAAAAGAAATTGTGTCATAGTTTGAACACAAACACAACCCATGCTTTTCTGCAGAAATCACTATGCATTTCAATTTGCTTTATATCAATACACTGCTAAGATTAAATACTGCCTCTGTGTAGAGCCTATATTTTTACTTGATCTGGGTAGTGTAGTAATTTGGTTTTACTTTCAAGATTTTAATAATCATTAACAGCTATCTTTAGCTATTACAGTTTCAGGAGAATGAAAGGATCTTTTATGTTTCTACCTCGCACAGTGCAGAAAATTCTACCACAAACGGACAACAGAACACTATTTTCTCGGACTAAAATATACTTACTGCAGGAGCCATTCGCATAGGTGGTAAAGAAGATGGTGCTGTCTGATCCCCTACAATGAGGCAAAAATGGGGAGAAGAAATGGTTTAAGACTGCTGAAGAACTGTGTCGACCTTACTCACAAACCTCCTAGCAGGTCTAACAAACTTCATTCACAGGTACCAACAAGCACCACTTCTCAGGTGCTGAGCCCTGGTCCTTCACAGCTCTGACCGTCAAGCTCCCCACTGCCCAGCCCAAGTGTTCCCCGCAGACTACCACTTCTTTATGTGAACTCTTTCAGCCAGTCATGCTGGTCTACTCACCCTCTCCACATCTGCCTCTGGTATTTCTGATGGTCACAACTGGGGGGTAAGTGGGTGGGGGAGTTGTTACTGGCATCTAGTGGGTAGAGGCCAGGGATGCTGCTACACATTTTATGATGCACAGGACAGTTCTCCACAATAAAGAATTCTTTGACCCAAAATGTCATTGGTGCTGAGGTTGAGAAACTCTGTTTTAGAGCACTATACTGTCTGCACAGCCACTTGGCGTGCATTTGCCTCCTGTTTTTAAATTGTAATTGCATAGTATATGCCTTGCATTTCCAACTACATAAATTAGCTTCTTCAGGGCAGGTACGATGCTTTGCTGTTACCCTTCAGAATCTAGTTCAATGCTCTGTATGAGCTAAATAATTTAGTTCTTCCATCTCAAATAGACAACTAGGTCAGAGGTTGAATTATTTAAAATGTAACCTGGAAAGGGAGTTTGCAGGGAACTAGATTTAGACCCTGCTGGGACTTACTAGATTACAACCAATAAAAAGTGTTGGTTTTGAGCATGTTCTTTCAGAACTTTAGGTTGTAAATTCCTAGAAACTAAAGATCTAAAAGCGTGAGTAAACAGTTAGCAGCAGCCTGGTTATCCATATTTAGACACTAAACAAAGAAACATGTTACAAAAGTAAAATCCTTGCATAGATACAAAACAAAATACTATTTTAAAAATCACTTTTTAATTTTAAAGATAAGTTTTTGTTTGTTTAAAAGATGGAGGCGTGTGCTCTGTCACCCAGGTTGGAGTGCAGTGGAGCAATCACAGCTCACTGCAGCCTCAAACTCCCCAGCTCAAGCAATCCTCCCACCTCAGTCTCTTAAGTAGCGAGGACTACAGGTGTGCATCACCATGCTTGCTTTTCTTTTTTTTTTCTTTTTATTAATTTTTTGTAGAGATAGAGTTTCACTATGTTGCCCAGGCTGGTTTTGAATTCCTGGTCTCAAGCGATCCTTCTATCTCAGCCTCCCAAAGTGTTTGGATTACGGGTATGAGCCACTGCACCTGGCTAAAGATGAGTTTCAATGATTAAAAATTAACAAAAATTAGCCAGGTGTACGCCTGTAGTCCCAACTACCGGAGAGACTGAAGTGTGAGGATCACGTGAGCCCAGGAGGCAGAGGCTGCAGTGATTAAAGACTGTGCTACTACACCTTAGCTTGGGTGACAGAGCCTGACTTTATCTCAAAAAAAAAAAAAATTACTTAAGTCTTACTTACACATGACCTACATGTTTGAGGTCCATTAGGAGTGAAACAATTTGACTTAGTTATCTTAAAAATTACTTTCATCTAGCGTGGTGGCTTATGCCTGTAATCCCAGCACTTTGGGAAGCAGAGGTGGGTAGATCACGAGGTCAGGAGTTCAAGACCAGCTTGGCCAACATGGTGAAACCCCATCTCTAGTAAAAATACAAAAATTAGTTGGGCGTGGTGGCTTGTGCTTGAAATCCCAGTTACTTATGAGGCCGAGGCAGGAGAATCACTTGAATCTGGGAGGTGGAGATTGCAGTGAGCCGAGACCATGCCATTGCACCACAGCCTGGGCGACAGAGCAAGACTCTGTCTCAAAAAAAAAAAAAAAAAAATTCCTTCCTTCCTGATAAAACTGTATAAGGTATAAACACAATTCATTAAAATACATAAAATGAAAGCAAATGTGGCATGTGTACCAGAGTGGTGCTGTAAAAACCTCATTTAAAAAACATTTCTGGGGCTAGACATGGTGGTCCACACCTATAATCTCAGTACTTTGGGAGGCTGAGGAGGAAGGATTGCTTGAGCCCAGGAGTTTGAGACCAGCCTGGGCAACATAGTGACACCCTTCATCTCTAAAAAATAAAAATACAAAAAATTAGCTAGACATGGTGGCATGTGCCTGTAGTTCCAGCTACTTTGGAGGCTGAGGCAGGAGGAGGACTGCTTAAGTTCAGGAGGTCAAGGCTGCAGTGAGCCATGACTGTGCCACTGTACTCTAGCCTGGACAAAAGAGCAATACTCTATCTCAAAAACAAGAAACATTTCTAGAAAAGGCCCACTTTGTTTAAGCAACATATTTAATATTTTAATCAATCTTGGTAGACATATTCTACACTTTCCTGATTCCCAGAGTACAGGAAACTCTTGGGATTGTGGGTCATCATCATGAACATCAATTTTATCAAACTATAACACAGTGTTCCCATTCGAAGTTACTAACATAAGTGTACTTTCTTGATCTAGCACTAAATAATTTCCTACTGTTATATTCTCTACGTTTTTGTCTGCTCTTTCCTAGTAATTCTATCTCCTTCCAGCTCTCGGGCTGTAATTCTGATGCTGCTACGTGCTTATTGCAGCAGCTACATATCCCACCTCTGGAACCAATCTGCTGTAAACTGGGATTCACAAATAAGCTGAAATTAGTCAAAGGGGAAGGAGAAAGAGGCTCTAAACAACATTCTGAGCCTAATCAGATTTTGGAGGCATGAAGTCTCTTAATTCAATTCTTGCTTAGCCATCCCTATATTCTCCAAATAAATTTCCCTTCACAAAAGGAAAAAACTAAAGCCCAGAAAGGTTGAGTCCCTAAGTAGCAGTAGAGTAAGGATAGAACAAAGGTAACGAGACTCCCGAGTAAGAGCTCCCTCCACTCCATCCTCTTTAAGCAGGCACCCAGAGGGGCAGGGCATCTCTCTGAGAGAAGTGAATGAGTTTTAGTGCGCAGTGTGACTTGGGAGTCTGGAAGCTCTTTCAGCTTTCTTCCTGATTCCTTGTCATGTTCTACATGACTGAAATGGAACTCTAGACAAGAGAGTGTAAATCTGGGCAGACAGAAGTATTTAAATCCCTAAATTAAAGCTGTTTTTTACTTATTCCAATTGATGTCACCATTCATAGAGAATAGAACCTGGGCAGGCAGCAGCAACTCAGTCACATGCCTTCTTTTATACTTTATGTTCTAATGTTTAAGTGAGACTATCTTCTTTTCCAGCAAAATGAGACTCCTCCAGGTCAAGGCCTGTGTCATACCCCTCTCTGATATCCCTTATGACACCCTAAAGATACTTGGCACATAGTTAAGTGCTCAATATTCATTCATGTGATTTTTGGCAGCACTATCAGGAAGGGTTTAGGGCTCCGCACAGATGGAGTCTTCTGTTACTCACCATTTGGCCAAACATACTGCTTTATGGATTTCTTCCCATTTTCCCCCAAAATTCTTGGACAGCCACAGGCCATTCTGAAAGATTATAAATGACTTATCAAAATTCTAGCTTTATCCTGTGCAGTTGTTTGTATGATCTTTAATAATTCATATCCAATCATTCAGGACAGTAAAAACAAACTCCACAGATGCACACATGGCTTATCCGGACCCTTTTGGGGTCTTGAAAGTTCAGAATAACAAATGTGTATGAAGTGCCTACTATGTGTGAGGCACTGTACAGATGTTGCACTGGGGATACAAAGATGAATAAGACACTCCCTGCTCTCAAGGGGCTCACAGTTTAGCAAGGGGCATAGATAAGAAGAAAGTTCAACACTATGCAGAGTTATAAAATGTGGTCTAGCGTAGAAGTGGGGAAGAGGAGGGACGCTGCATCAGAGATAGTTTCCTGAAGAAGACAGCTGCACTGAGTTTTAAATGATGAGCAGTGGTACCAAAAGAAGGCAAACTGGGAGATGAGGTGTTGCTGCACAAATAGAGACTAGTATTAGCAAAGGCGAGGAGGTCACAAACCCTGCAGTGTGTGCAGGGAGCTAAAAGCCATCAGACATTACTGGAGAGCAAATTCCAAGGTGAGCAAATGAGAAACTAACGCTAGGGAGAAAGATGAGGTCAGCTCACAGAGAGCCTTCCTTCTGTGCCATGCTAAGGGCTCCAGGGTTTATGGCATATGAGGTGCTCTCAAGAGGAATGTGTGCTAAGCAGAAGGATGACACAGTCCGTTTCACTTTTTTAGGTGGAGTAGTTGGATGAGAATGGGAAAGATGGATTTCAGAGGGTCCAGACTAGAGGCAGGAAAAGCAGTGAATGGCTGCCGCATTAGTTCAGTAAGAGCTAATGAGGTTTGAACACTGGCCACAAGGAACAGGCTCTGTAAGAATTTAGAAGCTAACATAGTAGAAATGGACGACTTTTCCTGCAGGGCAGGTAAAAGGTAGGGGTGTGTGTGCGCACATGTATGTGTTAGTTGGTCACTCTGGTTTTCTGGTTGGGGTATAGGATGCAATGTGATATCATTAACTAGTATAAGGATTAAGGGAAGAAGATCATGTCTGAGAAGAGTAGGGAGGAAGCTCAGTTTTAAATTGATTTAAGGTGCTTGTGGGACATCCAACCAGAGATATGCGGGGGGCAGCAAGACAGAAATATGATGCACTGGGGGAAAGCCAGGGCTAGAGAAAAGGATTTGAAAATCTCAAAAATTATAGCCGGTGGTAGTTAAATGGTAAGAGTGGAAGAGATTGCTCAGTGAAATGAGCAGTAGGCATTTAAGGGTAGGTTGAAAGGACGTTAAGGAAATATTAAGAAGGAATAATAGCTAGAATGGTAGAAGAACTAAAAGGAATGAAGGTCACAGAAGTCAAACAATTAGCATTCTCAAAAGGAGGGATTGGCCAATAGTTTGAAATGTAGCAGAAACCTGACAAAATGATGACTGACAACATGACACTGGCAATGGCCTCAGTGGAGATGGGACAGAGATGTCCTAGTCTAGCTGAAATTAAATGTAACTTATTCAGGCACAATTTACCTTCAGTACTCCTGTACTCTCACCCACCATTCTCCTTTAACTTTTTCTCACCTGGCAGTATTCACATCCCAGTATTTCTAATTTACCTAATTCTACTTATAAAGACAAGACAGAATCTGATATCACTGATTCGCACTTTAGTACAAATTGGTCCCTCTTCTCCACCCCAATTATATGTACTTCAGACGTACCCTTAAATAAAAGAGATTTCAGGTACAGAAGTGGACTGTACCTGTCTCTTTCTGAGGACATTGCTGTTTTAATAAACCTGAGACATTTGATAAAGGAGATGCAGTGGGCAAAGGGCAGATCTGTGGGTCTGTTCATTCCTAGAGAGGGCTTCTTACTCCCTTGTAGTGCTTTCAGCTTAAGCTGCTGGAGGCCAATATCCAGAAATTGTTGTTCTTAACATCTGAAGCTTACTCCCCAGCAAGCTAGTTTCCTTCCTCTGGCCTCCACTGCTAAGCAAAACTCTGGCCCTTCTGGAGCCCCTCCGCCGATCTTCGCTCAAAAAATCTCCCCACAGAAAGCCCCGAACCCAGACCTCTCTTCCAGGGCCCTTTATCCTCCCTATGTCACCTTTGCTCAGCCTGACTAGTTCACAGTTGATGATCTTGTTTCTGATCCCAAAGCAGTCAGCACAGCAATGATTCTCAAACTTTGGTGCTCAGGCTCAGCTGGGGATCCTGTTAAAAATATTAGCCACCCCACAAGAGATGTCACGGATTTATTACATCTGGATTTGGGCAAAGGGATGTACCTCTTGAACTCGTTCCTCAGGTGTTCCTATCTGATGAGAAAAGGCCATAAAAATGTAAAGTATAATTCTGATTACAGTCTAGCAACTCAGACACTTTGGGCTCTTAACCACAGTAAAGGAGACTGGTCCTCTGGGAAAGGAGAAGCTGAATGTGTTCATCAAAGAACTTTCAGAAGAGAAGTGAGAGGGTCAGGGAGACACACTGGTTTCGGCGGAAAGTATAGGAATGTGGTGGGGAGCGCAGGGATTTAAGACTCTGGACATTTAATACATGAGTGTCAAAGACTGAACTCCGTATGTTTTATAAACTGAGAACCTAACAAAAAAGAAAAAAAATTAGAAAGATGTTTGATTACAGGAAAGGAACAATGAAAACATCAGAAGTTTGACAATTTATGCTTGTCCCTTGTAGCATGAGAATGATTAAACTGTTTTCTAGTTCATTACTTCAATACCATATAGTTGCTTAAAAAAATTACAGTGATGACTAGGCATCATACTTACCTGGAATAGATAGCACATGGAAATCATGTCCTTTACCAAATAGAAAAAAAAATGTTAAAAAAAATACATACTTCATGCCATAAGAAGACTCTAGCAAGAAGTCCAATATAAAAGCATTTCCTACAGAGTCCTTATAAGACAGTATATTAGAGACTATAAAATGCAAACGGCAAGCCATGTTCCTCATCTGGACTTACTTCAGTGCTGAGAGCTAAAAGATAGTCAGAATTCTGAGGGCTATACATCATCTGAGTGAGAGGATGAAAAGGGAGATCTGTTTGCACAAAATTCTTCGCAAAATCTGATGATCTGAAGATTCTTCCTCCACGACTTCCTCCAGATACTTCTGCTGTTAATACCACCTGACAGGAAGAGGAAAGATCTGATTCAGGGTATGACACTCTCTATGTAAGCACAATCTATGCAAGCACAAAAGTTCTTATACCATTTTCACCAGACATTGGTTAAGAAATTTTAGCTCTAAAAGTAAGAAGAGTCATAAAAACAGATTAGTTGCTTCCATTCTACTCCTTAGGTCTTATTCTTATCAAAAAATAACATCCTGAACTGAATGGGGCATCGTATGTGTGAATTTAAGCCTAGGCTTAAGAGAGATTAGTTTTCCAAAAGATTAAAATGTTGTCACAGGGAATATACATTGTAATGTTAAGCAAGTGCTGCATAATTATTAAGAGTTTTGGTGCACCTTGGGCAGGGAACAAAAAAAGAAATCTGCGTGCTCAAGAGTTCCATTCTAATATGATCAGTATTAAATTGTGTTTAAGGCAGGCACAGTGGCTCATGCCTGTAATTCCAGTACTTTAGAGGGTTGAGATGGGTGGATTGCTTGAGCCCAGGAGTTCAAGACCAGCCTGGGCAACATGGCAAAACCCCGTCTCTACAAAAAATACAAAAATTACCCAGGAGAGGTGGCAAGTGCCTGTAGTCCCAGCTACTCAAGTGACTGAGGTGGGAGGATCCCTTGAGCCTGGAAGGTCAAGCTGAAGTGAGCTGTGACAGTACCACTGTACTCCAACCTGGGGGACAGAGTGAGACCCTGTCTTAAAAAAATTGTGTTTAATTTTAAAATATAAATATAGCAATACTAAACTAAAATACATTAGTGTTTTTCACTGGACCATGCCAATACTAATATCTGACAGCCCTGCATGTGGTATCAAGCACAAGCTTTATGTATCCAAGAATGAGTCTCACCTTTCCAGAGTTCTCAGGACCAATAGCCATGCCAAATTCAGTCCGAATAAAGGTGTTATTGATGAGATTTGTAATATCCTTAAAGTTCTTTCCATAATCCTCACTGAGAGGAAGAAAAAAAAGGGCAAATTTAGGGTGCAGTGGTCATGGATATTACTGAGTTCCTACCAGCTTTCATTTCCCTTTCCACCCACCATGCCGAGAGACTCAGCTCACCCTGAACAGTCACATTCTTAGCTCCAGAGGTACCCTGATGAGTCTGAAGAACATTCCACCCCCTTCACCGGGTGATGGGGGTTCAGGAATCAGGGAGTGACTCAGGATGGGCCAATGAGACAAAAGGGGGTTAATTTGGGGTTTGCCTCCCACTTATGATAGCCACCTGATGAAATGGTCTATATTCCTTCAGACCAGCAGTTCTCAATCAGGGTGTTTTTGTCCCCCAAGAAACATTTGGCAATATCTGAAGACCTTTTTTCTGAGACGATCACACTGTCACCCAGGCTGGAGTGCAGTAGTGCAATCTCAGCTCAGTGGTGCAATTCCCAGGCTCAAGCAATTCTCCAGCCTCAGCCTCCTGAGAAGCTGGAATTACAGGTGTATGCCACCACACTTGGCAAATTTTTGTATTTTAAGTAGAGACAGGGTTTCACCATGTTGCCCAGGCTGGTCTTGAACTCCTGAGCTCAAAGCAATCTGCCTGCGTCGGCTTCCCAAAGTGCTGGGATTACAGGCATGAGCCACCACGCCCAATCCTGGAGACATTTTTGATTATCACAATGCAGGGCTGAGGTTCTACTGGCATTAAGTGGTAGTGACCAGTGATATTGCCAAACATCCTACAATGCACAGGACATTCCCACAATAACAAAGAATCACCTGGCCCCAAATGCCAAGAGTACTAAGGTTGAAATCCCCAATGATGTAGTATGTGAACATGAAGTAAAAAAGATTCACTATCATCATTCCGTCACAGTGAGAGCACAGAGAAGGTAATTCCAGAATTCCTGAGAAGTAGAGCCTATGACACTGAATTAAATTGACCCTGAAGCCTGTCATTCCTCTGTACTTAGTTACAGAATCAACTATTCCCTTATTATTCAAGTTAGTTAAAGTGGGACCTATGCAAAGTATAGCCAAAGGCTTCCCAACTAATCTATTAATCCACAGTATTTATGATAAAACTGTAAGTAGGTCTTGAAGCTGTAATGTCTTAAAGTTTTTCCCCCTAGAAGCTACCATCCCTAGGCACAAGTCTCTAAGGCATTCGGTACACGAAATACAGCTAGGAAAAACAAACAAACAATCTCAACTCACAGGGTTTCAAAGCTTTTTCCAAAAGTTGATTCCAACATTATCTTTGAGAAGTATTTGAATCAATGTTTAGATTCTGGGAAATAAGCAAAAATTCCATAGCTGTCTAACCCTGACAGGTTTAATACTATGTATAGCTCTCTTACACAACACACAATGCTAAATCTTAATGTTCATTAAAGTATCCATCAATGGAGACAACTGTGCACTGCAAATTTTTGCCCACAGATAAATGTAATCTGCAGTGGTGTTCAATGATAGAATACAGTCATGTGTTGCATGAAGATGTTTTGGTCACCAACAGACTGTTTATATGATGGTGAGTCCAGAAGATTACAGTACTATATTGTTACCATGCCTTTTCTATGTTTAGATATACAAATACTTACCACTGTGTTACAGCTGCCTACAGTATTCAGTACAGTAACATGCTGTACAGGTTTGTAGCCTAGGAACAAGAGGTTATACCACATATCTGCAGTGTGTAGTAGGCTATACCGTTTAGGTGTAAGTACACTCTGATGCTTGCACAATAATGAAATCACCTAATGATGCACTTCTCAGAATGTATCCCCAACAATAAGTGAAGCTTTAATGTACATCATGTAAATGGATGTTGCAGGTTTTGGTAGCGGCCTCGACAAAGAATCGCAGAACCCTGAGCGATGTAAGGGACTGAAGTGAACATCTTGTCCAACTCCCTCATTTCACAGATGAGGAGTTGCAAGGGAAAGCGATTTATCAAAAGTCAAACAGTTAATTAAAGGCAAAACTGAAACTATAGACCAATTCTCTGAACTCTTAGCCCTAGACTAGAGACAACTCTTAATTATCTGTGAGGATTTTTTCCCTTACAAGCTGGGGTCTTCCTCTATCTTGCTGGGGGCTTATGACCTGGCAGAAGAGATAAGCTGAAAGAAAGCTGAAGACAGGAGGGAAGTATACATGCAAGTATGTAGGGGTCCCTGATAATATGTTGAAGCAAACTACATATGTCTAAGTTGTCTGAATGACTCTATCTTTCCTTAAGTACATATATACACACAGAAAATTCCTAGATAAATGAAACAGGCATTGGACACCACCCAACAGAATCCTATATTATGACCCTTCCTTTGGCTTTGGAGTAGAAGATCAGTTCTTATCTTCCTGCCAGTTGGCCAAGAGATGTGCATAAACAATTCCCAGCTCTAGAGTGCATATATCATCAACAGCCCTGTAAACCTTCCAAAGAGGTTGAAGCAGCCTGATTATCACTAGTTTACAAATCTGTCCTCCTCCATGACATCCCCCAGGGAATCTCCACAAACCTGTTGGCAAGCCTGGTTGCTCTTTAAGAACTTGGCACAACAAACACATCCCT
Organism: Aotus nancymaae; assembly: GCF_030222135.1. Lineage (NCBI taxonomy): Eukaryota > Metazoa > Chordata > Mammalia > Primates > Aotidae > Aotus > Aotus nancymaae. The sequence continues at coordinate 65,824,531 of NW_026988418.1, read as the reverse complement.
GCCCTTCAGAAAAAGATATCAGCATGAGCAAAACAAAAAATCACCTGCTACAGCACTCTGATACTTTAGTCAGTTAAACAAATAGAGAAAATGGACTAGTATCAACCTGCTGGGACTTAAGTAGGGTTCCAGTAAGGCCACTCTGGGCCCAGGCGTATATTTTTAACATAATACTTTATTTAAATATAGGTTTATTTTCTATCAGCATACATATCAGCATATAACATACATCATGAAGAGGAAATCAATGAAGCAACTTTGATTAATAAATCTACTTTTCAAATTCTGTATGATAATTAATATGAATAGCTGTCAAATGGTAAGTAAATGATTAAAACCCTGTGAAACCATCTGCTTTAGAAACAAGTCTTTTTGGCCAGATGCAGTGGCTCATGCCTGTGATCCCAGCACTTTGGGAGGCTAAGGCGGGTGGATCACGAGGTCAGGAGCTCAAGACCAGCCTGGACAAGATGGTGAAACCCCATCTCTACTAAAAATATGAAAGTTAGCCAAGTGTGGTGGCATGTGCCTGTAATCCCAGCTATTCAGGAGGCTGAGGTAGAGAACTGCTTGAACTCAGGAGGTGGAGGTTGCAGTGAGCAGAGATCGTACCACTGCACTCCAGCCTGAGTGACAGAGTGAGACTCTGTCTCAAAAAAAAAAAAAAAAAAAAAAGAGAAAAGAAAAAAAACAAGACTTTTTAATAACAATTCTATGCATCAACACTAATATCCACTCTTTCTGGTTACCAAAAATAAATGATCACTTTTGCATGTATCCATGGTGTAAACAAGCACATGTTTATAACTCAAGAAAATAATGCTAAAATACAAATATATTTGGAACAGAGCTTATTTTAGCTTGGGCTGCTATAAAAGAATATCATAAACTGGGTGGCTTATAAACAGCAAACATTCATTTCTCACAGTTCTGGAGGTTGAGAAGTCCAAGATGAAGGTACCAGCAGATGTGCTGTCTAGTGAGGGTCTGCTTCCTGCTGCATAGATTGCCCTCTTGTCACTGTAACTGTACGTGACAGAAGGGGCAAGGGAGCTCTCAGGGGTTCTCTCTTATACGGGGACTAATCCCACGGGTGAAGGTTCTTGCCCTTATGACTTAATCATTTCCCAAAGGTCCCACCTCCTAATACCATAGCATTGGGGGTTAAAATTTCAACATGAGTTCAGAGGGAACACAAACATTCAGTATATGGCATCCTGACACCCCCGCCCTGCCCCTCCACTACACTATTCCAAACTCATGTACTTTTCACATGTAAAATATATTCATTACACATCAACACCTCAAGTCTTTATTTATTTTTTTTTTTTGAGACAGAGTTTTGCTCTTGTTGCCCAGGCTGGAGTACAGTGGCACGACTTCAGCTCACTGCAACCTCCGCCTCCCAGGTTCAAGTGACTCTCCTGCCTCCCAAGTAGCTGGGATTACAGGCATGTGCCACCACACCCAGCTAATTTTTGTATTTTTAGTAGAGACAGGGTTTCACCATGTTGGCCAGGCTGGTCTCGAACTCCTGACCTCAGGTGATCCACCCTCCTCAGCCTCCCAAAGTGCTGGGATTACAAGTGTGAGCCACCGTGCCCGGCCTAAAAGTCTTAACTTGTTCCAGCATCAACTGTAAAGTCTAAAATCCAAAGTGTCATCTCAATGTCATCTATATCAGATAAAGGTGAGACTCAAGAAGGTATGATTCATCCTGAAGCAAATTGCTCTTCAGTTGTGTACCTGTAAAACCAAACAAGTTATGCACTTCCAAAATACAATAGTGGGACAGGCACAGTATAGACATTTCCATTCCAAAAAAGGGAAATGGGAAAAATGAAAGGGGACTTTACGTCTAAAATACAGGCAAACTTCATGAGATATATTTATCTCAATACTTTTAAAGAGTAGTCTTAAGGCCGGGCATAGTGGCTCACTCCTGTAATCCTAGCACTTTGGGAGGCCAAGGTGGGAGGATTGCTTGAGGCCAGGAGTTTGAGACTAGCCTGGGCAACATGGTGAAATACCATCTCGACAAAATATATAAAAATTAGCCAGGACGGTGATTTCCAGCCTGTAGTCCCAGCCACTCAGGAGGCTGAGGCAGGAGGATCACTTGAGCCCAGGAAGTCGAGGCTACAGTGAGCAAAGATCATAAGCCAATGCATTCCAGCCTGGGCAACAGTGCGAGACCCTGTCTCAAAATTAAGTAAATAAAGAGCGGGTCTTGCTCTGCCACCCAGGCTGGGGTGCAATGATGTGATCATAGCTCACTGTAGTCTAGAACTCCCAGGCTCAAGCAATTCTTCTGCCTTAGCCTCCCAAGTAGCTGGGACTAGAGTCGTGTCACCACACTCAATTTCTTTCTTCTTTGGTGGAAATGGGTCTCACTTGTTGCCCAGGCTGGTCTCAAACTCCTGGCCTCAAGCAATACTCCCATTGCAGCCTCCCAAAGTGCTGGGATTGCAAGTGTGAGCCACTGCACCTGGCCTAGCTATTAAAGCTTGAAAATAATTCTCTTTGGCTCTCTATGCTCTGTCGTACAGGTCCAATGTTGGGGACGGGGTCCCTTCTCTTCCCAGACACGCTGGCAGTGTGGTCTTGCTCTGCAGCCTTGATGGAAAGGGGGCAGGCCCCCAAGGATCTGGGTGGCCCTGCACCCATGGCTTTGGGTGATGGTCCCTTCTTTTGAAATTGAGGAGGCAGCCTTGGTGATCCCTGAATTGCCTTGTCTTAAAGAACAGTGCACATTCGCAACTGAATAGCTCTGTGGTCCTTGAAATCTGAAAGTCTTCCCTCATTGGGTTTAAACTGGCAGTTTTCCTGCTGGGGTAGTTGATTATGTTCTCAGTTCACATTCATGCTAATCTCTTTAAGAAATGGTCACTCCGCCACATTCTAATTATTCTCAGTTTGTGCAATATAGACTGAGAATTTTCCAAATCTTTAAGTACTGCTTCCTTCTTGCTTAACAACTTTGTCTTTAAGTCATTTCTCTCTTCCCACATTTTACTACCAGCAGTCAAGAGGAACTGAGCTGCAACTTCAATACTTTACTTAGATACTGTTTCAGCTAAATATCCAATGCCATTGCCTGCCAGTTCTACTTTCCACAAAACACTAGAACATAAACACAATTCAACCGAGTTCTCTGCCATTTTATAACAAAGATTGTCTTTTCTCTGTTGTCCAATAACATGTTCCACATTTCTGCCAGAAATCCCATCATAATGGCTTTTATGCTCCACATTTTTACGAATATTCTACCATTGATTACTTAGGTATTCTCTAAGATGTAAGTTTTCTCCACAGCCCTCCTCTTCTCTTTCTGAGCCTTCACCAGAATCATCTTTAAGTTTCATTAACAGCTATGTAGGCTTTTTTAAGCATGCACCTCAAAATTCTTTTTTTTTTCCTTTTTTCCTTTTTTGAGACGGAGTTTCGCTTTTGTCACCCAGGCTGGAGTGCAATGGTGCGATCTTGGCTCACCGCAACCTCTGCCTCCTGAGTTCAAGCAATTCTCCTGCCTTAGTCTCCCGAGTAGCTGGGACTACAGGCATGCGTCATCATGCCCAGCTAATTTTTGTATTTTTAGTAGAGACGGGGTTTCACCATGTTGACCAGGATGGTCTCGATCTCTTGAGCTCATGATCCACCTGCCTCGGCCTCCCAAAGTGCTGGAATTATAGGTGTAAGCCACCGTGCCCGGCCCACACCTCAAAATTCTTTCTGCTTCTACCCATTTTCTTTTGTGCACTTTGCCAAGATTAAGCCACTATAAATTATAACATAAAAGAAACAAGGATGATGGCAAACTCTTGAAAATATTGTTTTGTAGTTTTTACTAATTGAGAAAGTTTATACAATCTTCATTATTCATCATGGATTCTATATCTGTACATCTATCTACCTTCTTAAATTTATTTGTAACCCCCAAATCAATACTTATGGTACCTTGCCAGTCATTTACAGAGCAGCAAAACTTTGACTCACCCAGTGTACACTCCCAGCTGAGGTCAAACAAGGTGATGCTTTGCCTTTGTGTTCAGGTCTAATACTATAAACCAGTGTCCTTTTCACAGTCTATTTAGTGCTGTGTTTTTGCATGTTTATGTTTTTTGGGGTAGTTTTTCTGTTTAAATGGCCTCCAAGTGCAGTGTCAACATGCTGTTTAGTGTTCCTAAACACAAGAAGACTTTGATGTGCCTCATGGAGGAAATACGAGTATGTGAGACAAGCTTTGTTTGGGAAAGAGTTGTACTGCTGTTGGCCATGAGTTCAGTGTTAAAGAATCAATAATACGCATTAAATAAGGTATCTTTAAACAGAAACACTCATAAAACAAAGTTATGTATTGATCATCTGATGAAAACGAGTGCTGTGACAAGAGGTTTGCAGAAACCTAACCCTGTATTTCCCCGTAGGAGCAATGGTTCACTATTAACTAATTCAGTACTCACGGCAACTTTACAGAACATAACTATCACTAATGACAACCCACTGTACTGAGATTTCCAGTTAAAAGATCAATAGGGAGAATGTAGTTTATTAAAACTTATCAAAAGAATTATGGACTTGAAACTATGGCTGGGTAAAACTGGCAAGATTTGAATTCATAATAAACTTAATTCCCAATATTTCAGTCTCTTTTTTCCCCACTGTCTGATGCTACCTTGTGTTTTTATTCAAATATTTTCTGTTTTATCATTATTGGGACAGGATACATGTTTTCTATAGAAATTTTGAAACTACGAGCGGGAAAATAAAGAGAGTAAGATATTGTAAATAAAACCACAGAACTTTTAATCAGAAGGAACATGAATATGCATTTGGGGGTCTTCATCTTACTCTGATTGACAACTTTATGTGTATAAAAGTGAAGCTGTATTAAAGGCAAAATGCAATCATATTTTAATATACATTTTCTTTAAAAAAAAGGAAGAAAAATATATGTTGTAAATGGAATTTATGCCAACTTTGGAACTGAAATGTGCAATCATTAATAATCTACTGTAGCGAAAACTGAACTAAGCATATCATTAAAAAGGTTGTTACACAAGATGCCTTTAAGAAGCTGGTTTACTGCACTAGCAGCACTCTGCATTGTATACTTTTAAGTTATCCTTTAAAAAAAAAATCTCAAGTAACATCCTGAAAAACTTACATTGACTATGTAATATATTTTAATGTAAAACCTCTTATAGATTTCCTTATTAATTTCCAAAATTTGAGCAACTCTCAATAGGAAATAAAAACCAGAAATAAAATAGCCCAGCAGCCTTTGTGGTATTAATAATTACGTATACAATACTGGTATAGAATAATGCTTACATTTGCTTCCCTAAGTAAATCATAGAAGGAAAAGTTGGATTCAAGACATCATAAAACAAAAAGATGGAAAATATCTTTTAGTTGCCAAAAATCAAATTGTCATCTTAATTGTAGCTAGTTTATTTCTTTAGCTTCATATGTACACAGGAGAGACAAAGATACTGTATAATCCATTATGGAAACAAATATTCCTTATAAGAAAATCAAAATTTATACTATACAAACATGATTCCTTTAAATGGAAAATATGTATATATATGTGTGTGTGTGTATATATACATACACACAAACATATGTAGATATAAACATGTATATACACACATACACACACACACACAAACACACACATATATAATCTCCCAAATCTTTCAATAATTCTTTTTCACAGCCTAAGGATAGAAGTATACTCCTTCTAACTCTGTATATCAACAGAGACAACTTCCTTCTACTCTTGTGAGACTTCATGCTGTAATACATAGAGCAGGTGGTATGCGATTTGCTGTTTTCTATTTGAAATCCAAATGAACCTTTAACCATATAAGATTTAGTAAGCAAAGATAGTCTAATGAATAATATAATCATCAATGTTGTGAAAAACAGACAAGTCTTCAGAGTGGATTCAATGAGCTTTTATTTGTAATTGGGCAACTTCAGCATATTTAGAAACCATTTTGATCAAACTGCTTCTTCCCTTTTTCATTTCTGAAACAACATTTGCCTCTTGGTTGACATGTTCAACATAAGTCACTTTAGGCCAGCCCAGTTGGAAAAGCAACAAGGCACATTTGCAGTTTCCGCCTAAACTCTGGAAGTGGGGACAGAGTCAGTTTCAACTTCATGACAGGGAAGAGATAATATTGAAAGTCAATGTGGTTAAAAAAAAAAAGAAATGAAACACTGCTGGGCAACATGGAAAAAAAAAGTAGCTTGGTAACATTATAGTGAATCAGAAATAAATAGAATTGCACTCTAGTAAAGTATATGTCAGGAAAGCAGGGTTTCTCACAAGACTAGACAAAAATAGGCTGAAAAAAGGTTTGAGTCCAATAGTGGTGGTATTTAAACAGTGACATGGCAGTACTGGTTCTTGTTTTTGTTTTTAATGTCTTAAGTTGTTGAGGTATTAGGTATAGAAGATAATTCAACCTGGAGAAAGCGGCATTTAGCAAATAGCCTTTAAAACATGTTGACATCCAACAGAGAGAGGTTTTCCTTTACTACTAAAAAATAAGCATCCCTTATGGCACAAATGTGTATATTTATCATAATAGCATTAGTTACTGTGAAAAAAAATAGCTACAACCTAACTATCTAATTGAACGATGATTAAGTAAATTATGTCAACCTGAAAAAATGAGGAGTTACTAGCAGAGTGAAGGTATGAGTACTGACGGATCAGCATAGATGTAGGTCATAATGCCAAGTGTTAGTAACATTTGCATGTTGGCAGGGGCTAGGGGGTGCAGTGTGTATTTGTAGATGTGGAGGCATCTGGGGGCAGACAATCACTTTTTAGCAACTTGTGTGGAAGGCTTCAAATTCATTTTAACAACTGGTACGGCAATGCCAGTAGCTAACAGCATCAAGTTTTTCCTCCATGCCAGGCACTGCAGAGCATACCTCACAACAGCTCTGAGGCAGGCATTATTATTGTCCTTTTACAGATGACAAAAGACTTAGGAGGCTGAATGACATTCCCAAGTTCATTCTGTTTGCAACGACAGTGCTGCAATTCAATCCTAAGCCTACTTGGAAACAAAGCTTGACAACATTTTGCTATTCCACACTGCTTCCCAATACTCTACAGCTATATTATACAGCATTAAAGGAGAAGGTCAGGATAATAAACTGCAAATAAATTAAGATTATACTTCGCTGTATGGTGAACTTATTTCTTTCCTTTAAAATTTTCAAATGTCCTATATGATTATACCGCTTTTATAATAAAACACAGGTTGGTAAGAAAACTATCATGAGAAGAGATTTTATTTTTTTGAGAAAGGATATCGCTCTGTCACCCAGACTGGAGCGCAGTGATGTGATCATAGCTACTGCAGCCTCAACCTCCCAGACCCAAGAGATGCTCCTACCTCAACTTCCCATGTAGCTGGGACCACAGGTGTGTGACACCTTGCCCAGCTACTTTTGTGAGGAGAGATTTTATGATAGCAAAGATTCTTAAACACTGGAAAGAGTTACTGAAGTAAAGTTATACATTTTAAATGCATTTTTCTCTTCCCAAATAGGATGCTTTTCATCTGTCTAAAATGGTTCAACTACTGTTCTGATTGAATAAACAAAGTCACCTATTTTTTTCCCCCCTGAGATGGAGTCTTGCTCTGTTGCCCAGGCTGGAGTGCAGTGGTGCAATCTCAGCTCACTGTAATCTCTGTCTCCCAGGTTCAAGCAATTCTCCTGCTTCAGCCTCTTGAGCAGCTGGGATTACAGGCATGTGCCACCATGCCTGGCTATTTTTTTTTTTTTTTTGTATTTTCAGTAGAGACAGGGTTTCACCATGTTGGCCAGGGTGGCCTCGAACTCCTGACCTTGTGATGCGCCCACCTCAGCCTCCCAAAGTACTAGGATTACAGGTGTGAGCCACCACGCCCACCCCTAACTCACCTATTATAGCTCTTTCTAGCACCAAGATTCTACAATATAGTCAATCCTATATCAAAATTTTTTTTAAATTATCCATCTAAAAATTATAAAGCCAAGGCATTCATTCATTTATTCAATTATCGTTTACTGTCTACCTACTACATGTCAGGCATTTGTCTAGATTCTGGAGAACCCAAAGTTAGTCAAGAACTTTGACTTCATGGACTTTATACTGTAGTTCTAAGATGGCAGTTCCTTCTTGGCCTAAAGGTATCTGCTGCCTCTCTGGGGCCAACATCAATGTACTGAAGGGCAGGGAGCTCTGGCTCCATGCCCAGGAGACACAGTCAAAGTTCATTGGGGAAGAGAGGTTAGGCTAATCCATTTCAGAGCTTGAACGTGGGTTCACTCTCACTTGAGCCAAGAACAACAGTCAAATAAAGAACCTTGAGAAAGTACCATGACTCCCGGGAGATACTCTGACCCTGGGGTAGTTTCTATATCATCTGCTGGGATGTCATTATTTCTTTAGGTCCCTAGAGGGAAATGAGATAGACATAAACAATTGAAAAGACACAATCACTCAGCAATCTCTAGGAGTTAGCTGTCTTGAATCTTACTGTTAAGGAAAGGAACTTACTTCTTAACCAAGTCGTACCTTTGAGAAGACAACTCTAAAACTTTATCGATGTCACAGTATATGTTATGGTTCCAGAACACCATGTTACCATCATCATCACCAGTGTGAACACTACGAAGCATTTTGGTAAGTCTGACCTCAGAGCCTCCTTCTTACCTAAAAATAATCTGCTTAGGCCTCAAAATGCTATACAAATAATATTTGCTGGGAAAGTACAATGAAGATTTTCATTTCAGAAATATAAAAAACCATTTTGTGCTCATACTAAATAGAAAGACTTTTTAAACTCCTTACTGCCTTCCCATCAATAAATATCCATTTAAACGAACATAAACACACAGCACTATAGACTATTTCTTCATCTTCCTTTATTGTTTTTTTTGAGCCTCCCTCCCCACCCCCTTCTATCTTCCTTTATTGTTCTGCCCTCAGTCAGATCGAACCAACCTCCTTGGAACCAGGTCCCTTTTCATATTTCTTTCAGTTGCTAATTAGATGTTAAGGCCAGGCATAGTGGCTCACATTTGTAATCCTAGCACTTTGGGAGGTTGAGGTGGGCAGACCACTTGAGCCCAGTAGCTCAGTACTAACCTGGGCAACATAGTGAAACCCTGTCTATCCAAAATACAAAAATTAGCCAGGCATGGAGGCGCATGCCTGTAATCCCAGCCACTGGGGAAGTTGAGGTGGGAGGATGGCTTGAGCCTGGGAGGGAGAGGCTGCAATGAGCTGTGTTTGCACCGCTGCTCTCCAGCCTGAGTGACAGAGCCAGACCCTGTCTCAAAAAAACAAAAGTGGATGTTAAAAAGTGTTCTCAGGGCCAAGCGTTGTGGCTCATGCCTGTAATCCCAGCACTTTTGGAGGCTGAGGCAGGTGGATCACTCAAGCCCAGGAGCTTGGTACAAGCCTGAGCAACATAGGGAAACAGCGTCTCTACAAAAAATTAGCTGGGTGTGGTAGCATATGCCTGTAGTTCCAGCTACTTGGGAGGCTGAGGTGGGAGGATGGCTTGAGCCTGGGAGGCCGAGGTTGCAGTGAGCCACTGTACTCCAGTCTGGGTGACAGAGTGAGACCCTGTCTCAAAAAACAAAAAAAAAAATTGTGCTGAGTGGACAGTCTGGTGAAAACTTACGATGGCTAGATCTTTTAAATCAACTGTTACACGCCATCATGTCTAGAAAAGGGAGAATCTACATTCTTAGTGTGTTACTTAGTCAAATGCCCCAATGCGTGTTATTGATCTCACCTTCGATATAGCTTGGACTGTCCAAAAGTCATAATTACCAGTGGTACATGGAAGGTAGTCAAGACTAGAATGACCTGGAGAGAGAAAAAAGCATTCTGTAAATAAAAAAGATATTCCAATTAAGTGCTGATATGTGTTCAAAATTAAGCCAAAATCTAAAAGACTTTTGATATCCCTACTTTGTAGTATTCCCCAAAACCTAGAAGGATCTAGTTACTAGGGCTGAGAATGACGGAAGAAGTCCTTAGCTCATTTTGTTGGTATGCTCCCTATCGGCTACAGTGAAGCAATGAGGCTGACTACTCAAATACACATTCAAATAAAAGAAGGCTTTAACTATTTTGTATCCATATTATTGTAAGATATTCTCAGGCAAGAACCCTCTCCCTTTTCTCCTTACAGAGGCTAGAATAGCATGGATGTTCTCATAGAGGTCACTGTGTCATGTATGTCTGTCTTTTTCTTCACCTTGTTGTTAGTTCTTCATGAAATTAATTTTTTCAGTACTTTATCTACCAAAAACTGCATGAGGAAATGATTCTGGATGTATTACTACAAGAGTCTAGGGAGTCTCAGAAAGCCATATGAGAAATCTTGGAGATGTCAGGGCATGGTGGCGCACGCCTGTGATCCCATCACTTTGGGAGGCCAAGGTGGACGGATCACCTGAGGTCAGGAGTTCGAGACCAGCCCGGCCAACATGGTGAAACCCCGTCTCTACTAAAAATACAAAAAATTAGCTAGGCATGGTGGCAGGTGCCTGTAATCCCAGCTACTTGGGAGGCCAAGGCAGGAGAATTGCTTGAACCCGGGAGGTGGAGGTTGCAGTGAGATCACGCCATTGCACTCCAGTCTGGGCAACAAGAGCGATACTCCAACTCAAAAAAAAAAGAGAAGACATTCCCAATTCTAAAGCAAAACTAACACAACTACAACTTACTGAAAGTCTGTCTTGCAAACATGCATTTTCTGTGATTTAAACTAAAGACAGTTTCAGGAAGAAATGATATTAGGTGTTTAAACCCCCCAAATCCATATCATCTTCTTGTTAGGCTGAAATAGTAGACTCAAAATATGACTTACCCCAGTGCTATCTCCAACCCAGGACAAGGATACTGAGCCTCTGAGATCATCAAACACATGCTATAAGGGGGAAAAAATTAATTTAGAAATGACATCTATTCTCCTTCAATCTTTGGCTTCTTTAAATATTTGAACTTTATTACTGTTCAGAGTAATTAAGTTCATAATTATAAAGGGGATATGGATTCCCAGTACAAAATTTGGGAGAGATGGAATTTAACTACTTAATGTGAATCACAAATAACTTGGAAATTTAAATTCTCTCTCACACAAAGTAAGCCAAGCAGATGAGTTTTCTTTACTGCACCAGATGGGGAGATGGGATAATCTAATTGCTTTCTCCAACAGAACTAAATATAAAGGTATAGCAAAGTATTTTTAGGATGCTTTAAAACAAGAGATCATGGCCCACACTGGCAAGCACAATTGTAACCAAATCAGCATAATTTAAATTGTTCTGGGCATCCTTTACAGTATAGTTGAATAGTTTGTAGCTGGATTCCTTTTACTTCTAGGCTAGCTCACTCAAAAAATGACAAGGAGCAGAAGAAGCAAATGCCTTTGTTTTATCTTTTTAATTTAATAACAACAGTAATAATGACAATAATAAAACAGTCTTACTAGAGTTGCAGTGAGAGTAATGAGGTAAAAAAGGAAAAGCTGGTCTATTATATCCAAAATATAGTAAGCATGTTAAAATATAGTTACAATAACCATTGTAGGTGGTTTTGGGTTTTGTTTTTCAACTACTTCCTTTTTCTACTTATACAATTATATATATCCATTAAAGAAGATGTAGACAATTATAACAAGATATAACAGATAAAATATAATTCATAATCCTACCACATAAAGATATTCAGGTTAATATTATGTGTACTAATACAACCTTCTGTTCTCTATCATTTTTGTAACTGATAAAAAAATAAAAATTCCAAAGAGGCAATACTGCACTTGGAAAATTCAAACTACATAGAAATGATATACCATATAGTCTATACAGCAAAAAGTGAAGATACTTCTCTTTTCCAGGCCACATGCTCACCACCTAAGCCCCATTTCTTAGACAGTTTAATAGTTCAGTACATATTTCTACTAAATGTTGATGATTATGTTTTTTTCTTAAGACTTATAATCTTATTAAGATTTAAAAATCTAAAATATGCTTTGTCCTCCCAGATATGAGAAGCTCCTTAGAAGCTGGGAAATGTAACTTTATACTTCTTGGTACTCCCTGTGCCTACCACAGGGATACTTTGCATACTCAATAAGCATTTGTTGAAAATGATTACACATTCTTCCCAAACCACAAACTCAATCTCAAAATAGAACATGTCTATAAATGGTTGGGATGCCAGCTACTTGGTCACTCAAGCCACCAATCCCAACACAGAAATCTAAAGAAATAGAACTAAAAACACGAACTGTTTTGCTTATCTTTAAATTTTCTCTTACAGTGCTCCTGATTGGGCCTCTGAATTCACCTATGTGATTTCCCCTCTGGACCGTAAGTACCTTTGATGTCAAAAGAATCCTTATACAATTTCTGTAAGTTAGTACAGTCAAAGCTTCATGCAGGTCTTGCTCTTGAAATAATGGTTAACTCTCAAATGCTCAGCAGAGCTTCTCACAGCCTCTGGAGGACAGAAGGGCTATTCAGACATACAGGCTTGACAGGTATCTGAGAAAAAGTTGGGCTGCTACAGCTTCTGAAATCAGAAGCTTAAACACTGACACAGCAGTGTGTCTTATAAGACATTTCACACAGAGCAAGACCACAAGTGCTATTAAGCGAGGACAGAGTGTCTGAAATGACATCAATGAGATCTTCAGGAAAAACAGGAACGTTTAGAGCTACCACAAGACCAGGCAGATCACGTAAGGCTAACAGTCATCTAAACATAGGTTATCTTTCCAAGGAAGGTCCTCATTATAACTAAGAGAAAAGATAACGTCCATCAACTGTGGCAGTGGACTTCATGGTTTTATTCATCAGGCTATAAGATATCAGTCTTGAGCCAGTCAGGACTGAAACTTTTACTTTTCAGGCAATGCTCTACGCAGCTGACCCAGTCAATGCAGATCAGCATTACCCACATTTTCCTATTGCTCAACCACAGAACGAGGAGGATTATCACGTGTCACTGGCAACTCTCAGCTTCACTGAAACAACTGAAATGGTAATGGACCTCATTCATCATCCAAAGAAATGTTGGCCAGATTTACTAGCTAAAACTGTGGTTTTCTAATACCCTTAAGCTTTCCTCGCACCTCTCCAAATAACCAATGAAGATTTGCTTTTGAAAATGTGCACACTCATTGAAAAACTCATCTACCTATAGCAAATACAACTAATTTTTAAATATTTCAGTCTCTAACATTTTTATACTGGGTGAAAGTTAAAAAAGAAAAATGAAATGAAATATTACAGCAGGTTCAAAGGTTAAGCAGAAAGAAAATGTCATATGGAAAAAAGATAAATTCAGGAGAGCTAGGGACCTAAGAGTACAGATTCAATCCTGCCCCTTCAATGGGAAAAAGAATATGGATGTCCAGGAAAGGGTGGAAGACCTGGTCATGAGTAGGAGACAGAATTCACAAGTCAGTACAAAGGCATCGATCCTAATCCAGGGTCATTTTTAATATTCAAGACAATGTACGTGTCATTCTACAACTGCAGTGACAGCTTAGATCTTTCAAAATATGTATTATAGCACTTTTAAGTATAGCCGCAAGAATGTTGCTTGTCCTCCCGACTAGACCTGAGGCCCATCTGGTAAAGGAATCAAGCCTATACATTTCAGCAGCTAACACACAGCATAGTGCATAGGTGGACATGCAATAAATATTATCATTAATATTTCTTGAAGAACTGCTTATGAAGTTCTGAAAAAGAGGATGACAAAGTAAAAAGATAAGGCCAGACTCACTTAATTTCCCCATGACAGACAAGAGAATTAAATGCAAAAGTTCATTTCTTTCTTTTTTTTTTGAGACAAAGTCCCGCTCAGGTGCACAGGCTGGAGGGCAGTGGTACAATATTGGCTCACTGCAACCTCTGTCTCCCAGGCTCAAGCCATTCTCCTGCCTTAGCCTCCTGAGTAGCTGGGATTACAGGCGCCTGCCACCACGTCTGGCTAATTTTTATATTTTTAGTAGAGACAAGGTTTCATGATGTTGGCCAGCATGGTCTTGAACTCTTGACCTCAACTCACCCGACTGCCTCTGCCTCTCAAAGTGCTGAGATTACAGATGTGAGCCAATGCGCCCGGCAAAAGTTCATTTCTGAGTGGACTTCTTCTGGTCAAGATGGGGTGACAGGGATCACATTTACCTTCCTATCAGAAACAACTAAAACAAAAAAACAACAACAGAATATATGAAATGACTGTTTCCAAGATATTGGACATCAGGCACAAAGGACGAAATTCCTGAAAGACAGGAACTGAACAAGGAGGGACCCATCCCTATAGTTTCCCTGGCTTACTGCCTGGAGAGAATTTCAGGCACAGTGCAGGGAAGGGGCACATAGGCAGAGCCCAGAGTTCTCCCTAAACTGAAGAGAGGAAGCTGGTAGTCTGGGGAGGCCATAGAGGCCAGAGTTCACAGGGCAAAATATCAGAGAAGAAAGACTTACACGAAAAAAAAATTCTGGAGATCTGAGGAGGTGCCTTCCCAGTCACCCCACCAAGTCTTCAGCTGAACAAGGTCAACACACGCATGTGAGGACACTACCTGAGGCCAGGGAAATAACTACCTGAAAGGACGGCAGAGAACAATATTCAGACCTCACATAGGACCAGGAATAATTCCTATTCCCGGAAACCACAATAGAAAACCTTGTATTTCAAGAAAGTTGGGTAGAGTACTCAGAAACACTTATGCCTCTGTGGCAAAGAAAAATAACCCCAGACTAAATGTTGTGCTGGTCCTGCCGAAACAAGCTTAAAAGCAAGACCTAAAAGGATCAAGCTGTTTCCAAGTAACCAGTGTTCCAGAACAAAGTTCAACAATATTTAGAAGAATACAAAAATTGCACCCAAGATAAAACTCACAATATCCAACTGAAAAATCATCAGGTGGCTAGGTGCTGTAGCTCATGTCTATAATCATAGAGCTTTGGGAGGCCGAGGTAGGAGGATCACTTGAGGCCAGGAATTCTAAGCCAGCGTGGGCAATGTAGCAAGACTCCCATTTTCACAAAAACAATTTTTTAAAAAAATCAGCTAGGCATGGTGGTATATGCTTGTAGCCCTAGCTACTTGGGAGGCTGAGGCAGGAGGATCGCTTGAGCTCAGGAGTTTGAAGCTACAGTGAACTATGATCACACCACTGCACTCCAGCCTGAGCAATAGAGCAAGATCCTGTCTCTTAAAATAAATTTTTAAAAATCACCAGGCATGCAAAGAAGAAATCAGGACCCATAATGAAGAGAAAAATCAAACTGACTCAGAAATAACAAAGATAAGCAGTAGATAAGGACATTGAAACAGTTATAACTGTACTCTACATGTTTAAGAAATTAGAGAATAGATTGAGGATGTTAAAGAAAAAAAATTTTTTAAAATACTTAAATCAGGCAGGGCGCGGTGGCTCACACTTGTAATTCCAGAATTTTGGGAGGCCGAGGCGGGCAGATCACTTGAGGTCAGGAGTTCGAGACCAGCCTGGCCAACATGGTGAAATCTCATCTCTACTAAAAATAGAAAAATTAGCTGGATGTGATGGCGGGCGCCTGTAATTCCAGCTACTCAGGAGGCTGAGGCAGGAGAATCACTTGAACTCAGGAGGCAGAAGTTGCAGTGAGCCGAGATTGTGCCATTGTACTCCAGCTTGGGTGACAAGAATAAAACTCAGTCTCAAAAAAAAAAAAAAAGGACTTAAATCAGATTTGTAGAAATGAGAATTACAATGTCTGAGACGAAAAATACACTGGATAAGGCACTGTGGCTCATGCCTGTAATCTCAGCACTTCGGGAGGCTGAGGCAGGCAGATCACCTGAGGTGAGGCATTCAAGACCAGCCTGGCCAACATGGTGAAACCCTGTCTCTACCAAAAATACAAAAATTAGGAGGCTGAGGCAGAACTGCTTGAACCTGGGAGGTGGAGGTTGTAGCGAGCCGAGATTGTTCCAGGCTGAGTGACAGAGTGAGACTCTATCTAAAAAAAAAAAAAAAAAAAAAAATACAAAAACACTGAATAGGCTGAACAGATTAGACATTGTAGAAGAGAAGAGTGAATGTAAAGCCATACCAACAGAAACTATCCAAAGTGAAACACAGAAATTAAAAAAAAAAAAGACAAAAATAGAACAGAGCCATCAATTCTACAGTTCTACAAATGTTCTTCAAGTTATTCTGCAGCTCAGTGATGGCTCTGTTCATTCTTTCTGAAGTGGAACAACTTCAAGCAGCTAATTATATACGCAATCAGGGCATTTAGAGGAGGGTGGACTGGGGACAGAAAAAAATTTAAGATATAATGGCCAAAATTTTCCCAAATTTGATGAAAAGGATAAACCCAGAGATCCAACAAGCTCAGAAACTCTAATCTCAAGAAACACGATGAAAACGACACCAAAGCACATCACATTCAAATGATCTAAAATCAGCAATAGAGAAAAATCTTAAAAGCCTCCAGAAAACCAAATGACATTACATACAGATAAACAAAGAATGATAGCAGACTTTTCCTCAGAAACAACACAAGCCAGATAGTGGAGTAACATATTTAAAGTACAAGGAAAAAAAACTGTCGAGCTGTAATTCTATAGCAAGTAAAACTATTTTTCAAAAATGCAGATTTCACAATGAGATACCATCTCATACTAGGGAGAATGACTATTAAAAAAACAAACAAACCAACAGATACTGGTGAGGCTGTGGAGTGGAGTAAAGGGAATGTTTATACACTGTTGGAGGGAACATTCAGCTACTGTGAAAAGCAATTTGGAGATTTCTCAAAGAACTTAGAACTATGAGCTAACCCACTGGTTATATATCTAGAAGAAAACAAATCATTCTACCAAAAAGACACATGTACTGTGTTAATTATAGCTCTATTTACAATAGCATAGCAAAGACATAGAATCAGCCAAGGTGCCCATCAGCAGTGGACTGGATAAAGAAAATGTGGTCCATATACACCATGGAATACTATGGAGCCATAAAAGGAATGACATCATGTCTTCTGCAGCAACATGGATGCAGCTGGAGGCCATTATCCTAAGTAAATTATCACAGAAACAGAAAACCAAATACCACATGCTCTCACTTATACTAGAAGGTAAACACTGGGTACTCATGGACATAAAGATGGCAACAACAGAAATGGGATTATTAGAGGAGGGATGGAGGTGAATATTGAAAAACTAACTATTGGGTACACTATGCTCACAACCTAAGTGATGGGATCATTTGTACCCCAGCATCACACAATATACACAGGTAACAAACCTGCACATGTACCCCTAACTCTAAAAGTTGAAAAAAATGCACGTTTCAAAAAAGAAAAGTTCTGTGTTTCTGCACTTGTCCACTGCTCCTCAGCATTCTATGACAGATGTTTCTTTTTGACAGCCACAGGGGACAGACTACACCAGTGCAAAAGATCTGAAAGACAGCTAAAGTCCCATCTTTCCCTGTAAAACCAACCATTCTGGTCTGTAATTATCACAGCTCAAAGTGATCTCCTCTTCCTAAGCATTATCCTCACAGCATGTATACTCCTTGTACTCTAACTATTTACATTTACATATAAATGTAAACTATATATGCAATGTAAACTATACATGTAGAACTATCTACATATTTGTCTACCTCTCAAATTATGCTATAAATTCTTCACGGCAGACCCTATAATTTGGTATTACCCATCAGGCCTAGCACAAGGTCTTATACATATTAGATGCTCCACAAGCATCTCCACAAAAGTCTATTCACAAACTCCTGCTACTAACATTATTTCTTTTTTTCTTAGTATTTTTTTTAACCCATGATAGCTGTTTGTCCTGAACCAACATTATTGATCTGTATATAATTTTCCTCCTAACACCGTTTCTGTTGTCTTAGTAAATAATGGCTACATAGGCTGGGTGCAGTGGCTCATGCCTGTAATCCCAGCACTTTGGGAGGCCAAGGCGGGTGGATCACGAGGTCAAGAGATGGAGATCATCCTGGCCAACATGGTGAGACCCTGTCTCTACTACAAATACAAAAATAGCTGGGCGTGGTGGTGCATGCCTGTAGTCCCAGCTACTCAGGAGGCTGAGGCAGGAGAATCGCTCGAATCCGGGAGGCAGGGGTTGCAGTGAGCTGAGATCACGCCACTGCACTGTACTCCAGCCTGGGTGACCGAGTGAGAATCCATCTCAAAATAGTAATAATAACAATAATAATAATGGTAGAATAGAGTTTATTCCTATGTTCTGTTAGTCAGCCAAGATACTATTATAAACTGGTACGTGTTCTTAGCTGTTCACACACGATGGTGACCTTACTCCTCTCCTTCCTGTGATAGTTACCATTAACTTCATGTAGCTAAACACTGGTAAAGATGCCCCGAACACATCCAAGTGTTTAGAGGCATTGAGCAGGGGTAGTCTATACAGAAGAGAAATTCAAATTTCAAGTGAAGAAATAAAGGTCTGCACACTGAGATTTAAGCAGAGTTTACAGAGTGGGGAGGCAGATAGAAGCGAGAGTAAGGCAATGAGGGAAGGCAGCTATGCAGGTAGAACACACAGGAAGATATATACAAGTATCTTGAAAACTTTCAAAGAGCAACCCAAATAAAATCTATTAATATCACCAAGTAGTAAAATGCTGAGTATACAGTAAATGCTATTAAGACTTATTAAAATAAAAAAGAATTTCAGGCTGGGTATGGTGGCTCATGCCTGTAATCCCAGCACATTGGGAGGCTAAGGTGGGAGGATCATTTGAGTCCACGTGTTCAAGATCAGCCTGGCAATATAGCGAGACCCCATCTCTACAAAAAATTTAAAAATTAGGCGGGCATGTTGGTGCACACCTGTAGTCCTAGCTACTCAGGAGACTGAGGCAGGAGGATCACTTGAGCCCAGGAATTTGAGCTACAGTAAGCTATGATCATGCCACTGCACTCCAGTCTGGACAACAGAGAGAGACCCTATCTATATTTAAAAAATAAAAATAAATTAAAAAAGAATCTCAAGATCAGAATAAAGTAAGTTAAGGTTGAAATAGAAGGAAAATAAAAATAGTGAAAAGGAAATTATGTTTAAGAAGACACTTTAGAAATAGTATTTCTGCTTGAAAAACCCAAAGAAAGCTGAGATACGCTACTGGATCACTTGGGAACGGTGTCTGATGATATATAGAGTTGAACATAATGAACCAATAAGTTATGGCTCAATTGCTCTAATCAAGGCAAAGTAAGAAAAATAAAAGAAATATAAGCAGAGGATAAAGCTTTGTTGCTAGAAAGAACTGAAAGGCAGAACAATCCCTATAGGAAGGGAAACCCAAAACCTCTGACACAATATTACCAAAGAATGTTCTAATATTAAAATAAGGAAGCATATGAAAACATCTAGTACTATGTTGGAGAGTCCAGCCAATAGAAGGTAGAGTGAATGTTATTTAAAAAAAAAAAAAAAGATGTTATGTGTTAGCTGTGTAAATGACAATTCAAATGGAGAGTGTGGGGAAAGTTGAAGCCTGTTTTGTTTCTGGTAAACAATAACTGTGCTGCTCTAATGTAGCATGCCTAAGAGGCAGATCATTTAGCGCAGGGGTATCCAGTCTTTTGGCTTCCCTGGGCCACACTGGCAGAAAAACTGTCTTGGGCCACACATAAAATACACTAACGATAGCTGATGAGCTAAAAAAAAAAAAAAACCTCACGTTTTAAGAAAGCTTAAGAATTTGTATTGGGCCGCATTCAAAGCCGTCCTGGGCTGCATGCGGCCCACGGGCTGTGGGTTGGACAAGCTTCATTTGGCACAAAGAGAACATGATCTAGTCACTACATATTGCTAAGGAGTTAGCTAAATATATGATCTAGAAACAGGTCAAAATTAAGGAAAACTACGTAAATATGCTATTTCTCTGCTTAACAGTCCAAAAGCCAGTACCAAGAGGAGCCAGAGCAAATACAGTAATTTGGATAACCTAATCATATGCTAGAATAAGAAACTCAGAAGCCAAGAATTTTGAATCGTTGGGTAACATTTCAGCTTGATTCTACTAGGAGCAGATGAGCATAAAATTATTGCCACTTTTGGAAAAATTTATTAATCCCATGGCAGAGTTACTGGCACAGGAATAGAGAAGACAAATCAATAGAGCGAAACAGATCCAGGAATGGATGAGGTTTCTTTTAGCACATGATAAAGCTAGCACTTCAAGTTAGTGGTACAAAAACACTGGAAAAACTGGCTATTTGGACACAAAATAAAAAGCTGAATTCCTAACTCCCTTCTTAAAATGCCCAAATAAATTCCACATAGGGCGAAGATTTAAATGTAAAAAAATTAAATTTAAAAAATACTAGAAATAGCCAGGCACAGTGGCTCATGCCTATAATCCTAGCACTTTGGGAGGACAAGGTGGGTGGACTGCTTAAGTCCAGGAGTTTGAGACCAACCTCGGCAACATAGTGAGACCCTGTCTCCACCAAAAACAAACAAACAAAAATAGCCAGGTGTGGTGACATGGCATGCATTGGTGGTCCCAGCTACTCAGGAGATTGAAGTGTGGGGTTGCTTGAGCCTGGGAGTTCGAGGCTGTGGTGATCTGTGATGGTACCACTGTACTCCAGCCTGGGTGACAGAATGAGACCCTGTCTCAAAAAATGATACTAGAAGTATATGTGAATATTTTTATAACCTTGGAATGGAAGGTCTTTACAAAAATGATACAAAAATCAGAACCCATATTTAAGGATTTACTTTGACTATTTGAAAAGTTCAAATTGCAAAACGTCAAAGAGAAAGCTGAATAAAACTGGGAAAAATTATTTGTAACATGACAAAGTTTTTGTTTTCTTTTGTTTTTGAGACGGAGTCTCGCTCTGTTGCACAGGCTGGAGTGCAGTGGCACGATCTTGGCTCACTGCAACCTCCGTCTTTCGGGTTCAAGCAATTCTCTTGCCTCAGCCTCCCAAGTAGCTGGAATTACAGGTGCACGCCACCATGTCCAGATAATTTTTGTATTTTTAGTAGAGACAGGGTTTCACTATGTTGGTCGGGATGGTCCTAACTCCTGACCTTGTGATCCACCTGCCTCGGCCTCCCAAAGTGTTTGGATTACAGGCGTGAGCCACTGTGGTTGGCCTGTAACAAAGTATTAATATAGGAAGGGTTTGAATTCACATAAAAATTATTTGTAACATGACAAAGTACTAATATAGAAAGCATTTTCAAATCAATAAGAAACAGGCCAAAACCTCAAATAGGTTTTTGGAAAATAGGCAAACAACATAAGCACCCAATTGATAGAAGAACAAAGAAATGCCCAATAAACATGAAAAGCTTTTAATCTCTTAAAAAAAAAAAAAAAGGCCAGTGCAGTGGCTCACACCATAAACCTAGGTGGGAGGACTTCTTGAGCCCAGAAGTTTGTGACCAGCCTGGGCAACATGGCGAAACCCTGTCTCCACAACAAATTTTTAAAAATTAGCCAGGTGTGGTATGGGCACCTGTAGTTCCCAGCTACTGAGGAGGCTGAGATGGGAGGATGGCTTGAACCCAAGGAGGTAGAGGTTGCAGTGAACCAAAAAAGAAAAAACTAATATATGACATTTTTGCTTTTCAGACTGTCAAAGATTAAAAGACTTGACAAAATGTATCCAGTGAGGGCACAGAGACCAGAGCACCTTTTTGATAGTGGGTGGGAGTACATAAATTGCTGCAACTTTTCTGGAGAGCTATTTGGTGATGCAAATAAAAACTGAGAACATCCATGTGATGTGACCTAGCAAATTCTATTCTTAGGAATTTGTCATCAGGGGATAATCATACACCTTTATAAAAGATGTCATATATTGGGGTGATTACTGTAGCTAACAACTATTGAACATTCTCTACATGTCATCTTCTGTGTTAGGTATCTTATACACATTATTATTTAATCCACATAACAACCCTATGAGATATTACTATACCCATATATTATAAATGAATAACTAGAGATTTGTTAAGTAAATTACGTTATGTCATAAAACAATATATCAGGTACTATTAAAATGTTTCAGGAACAAGGAAAAAAGAAAAATTAAAAAAATTTTAAAAACCCAAAACAAAAATGTTTCAGGTATTTACTGACATTGAAAGATATTCATAGCATATTAGTAAAAAGCAGGCTACAAAACAGCATGTGACATCATATATGCATATTTATGGTTAAAATGGTATCTGGGGCCAGGCACGGTGGCTCACACCTATAATCCTAGCACTCTGGGAGGCTGAGGCAGGATGATTGCTGGAGCTCAGGAATTTGAGACCAGCCTGGGCAACATAGTGAGACTCTGCCTCAACAACAAAACAACAATAACAACAACAACAACAGAAACTAGCCGGGCATGGCGGCAAGCACCTGTAGTGCCAGCTACATTGTCTAAGCCCAGGAGGTCAAGGCTACAGTGAGGCATGATTGTGCCACTGCACTCCAGCCTGGATGACAGAGCAAGAGTGCCTCTTAAAAAAACAAAACAAAAAAAAGACATGTGAAATGATACCCTTCAAAATATCAATAGCAACTGTCTTTAAGTGGTATTACAGAATTGATAGGGTTGCACTCCTTTTTATAGTTTTTCTAGAGTCCATGAATCACTCTCATCCCACCTTCAATTGGCAGGAATCATTTTTTAATAAAACTATATAAGTAAGCTATTTTTAGTTAAAAAAAAGAGAAAGAAAGAAAAGAAAACTTATAAAGGAAAGGGTACTACAAAAAGTACACATAGACCATGTTAGTTTATTATTATTTTTTTTGAGATGCAGTTCAAAAAAACATTTTTTTTTGAGACAGGTTCAAGCGATTCTTGTGCCTCAGCCTCTCCAGTAGCTAAAATTACAGGTGCACTACCATGCCTGGCTAATTTTTGTAATTTTAGTAGAAACAAGGTTTCACCATGTTGGCCAGGCTGGTTTCAAACTCCTGAACTCAAGTGATCCCCTGCTACACTGAGGCACAGGATCACAGGTGGTCTTGATTTAAGGTAGACCTCCTAATATCATTACTCACTGATATACTAAACTACCTTTTCAGAGTCACATTCAGAGCCTTTTGTCCATTACTTATTGAATAGTGATTTCTGGTGTCTCAGATGGTACCGACAGCCATCTACTGCCCTCAGTAGGGGAGGTCTGGGCAGCAAGAAGTCACTGGCTGGCATTTATAGTTGCCATCTGACTGTCAAATAGGTTTTCAGGAATTCATTATGTTAGAAAGCACATAATGAAAGCAGGGGACAGCTTGTACTACCCTCTCTAAAATGCATCTACCTTGAGAGCTGATGATACAGGATTCATCCAAGCATTTATTGCCTACCGTCTTAAAGCAGAAGGCCGCCACACTTTAGAGTTCATGAATTAGCATAATGTCCATTTCTATGATCATCTGAATATGCCCTAGGATCTGTTCAGAAATGAAGAAAGGCAACAAAACACAAGATTCTTCACAGAAACAACCATCTTCACATCTAATTAAACTAGAAGCTGAATTATAAGCTTGGAAAATTTAAAGTTGGTCCCAAGAGTCACTGTAGTTTGGAAAAAAATTCAGTCATGAGAAACTTCTATCTTTAGTTACACACATGATCAAAAATAAAACACTGAAAAAACGAACACTGGCACTATTGGGTGTAGGTCAGTTTTCCCAAGGCAAGGCCCAGCTAAAAAGCCACTTGCCAATTGCCTGACCACGTCCCCATCAGGAGCAGCCTTTCTGACAAACAAGGAAGTGAATTCAGTGATGGCATCCTTCACATACGTGCCCTCTTTCAACAAATGTCTGCATGCCTACCATGTGCTGTGATAATACTTGCTCTGAGCTACTGAAGATTATACTCTATCAACAGGCATCTTATGTACAGAAATCTAAACATGAAGGCTAAACACGCTAGACTTTCAATCTACAGATGTCAGCCTGTCATGATGAAAATAAAACTACAGAAGAATGTTAAGCCTAGTCCAGTAACTGATTGGGAAGGTAGGCACAAATCACCTTCTCTGTTGGGAATCCATTTCCTCAGGAGTAAAACCGAGAATTACAAAAGAAAGACAATGGTGATCCCATAAAGACTGGGAATCTAGAGTTAGGCATCCAAACCCCAGTGAGGCCTAGAACACAACCCAAGTGATGCTCTCGCAGTCAGGAAGAAAATCCTAACAGAATATAGTTCTGTTAAATAAGGCACTGCTAGAATCAT
The DNA here is from genome assembly GCF_030222135.1 of Aotus nancymaae. NCBI lineage: Eukaryota > Metazoa > Chordata > Mammalia > Primates > Aotidae > Aotus > Aotus nancymaae. Next base: position 65,800,213 of record NW_026988418.1, on the reverse strand, counting down.
AAAACATGAGCCAGAAATAAGATCACAAATGTTCCAGCTCTCATGAAGTCTATTCTTAGAAATGACAAAAAATTAACCGCAAAATAATGAACAAGTTTTCCAATCTATTTAATTATCCAGAGTTTTCTGAGGCAGCATGATACAGAGGGGAGTACCAGGCTAATAATCAGTCGACCCGAATTTTATTTCCAGCTCTGCAAAAAAGCTGTGTGAAATTGGGCAGCCCAACCTAACATCATTACCAAAGTGAGGGGGCTGGAATGACCATCTTTCTAGTCCCTCTAAGCTTTAAAATTCTATGACTCATCAATAATTTAGCTACTCAGTTTGCTTTTCCACTGCTATGTATCTGGGTGTTTGCTGTTTTAGAGATCAGCTCCCTGCTCTACAACAGACCAGTGTTCAAAGGAGAGGGGCAACAGCAACCTCCATAATCTAGATACCTCAGAAACATGGATACTCACTGAAAAGAAGCAGGGAGACCCCTGATGCCACTATCATGCATTAAATATCTGTGCATTCAACCTCTAAGAGAAATCTGCAGACCATCACTCTTAATTCAACTTATTAAACTGGTTAGAATTGTCTAGTATTAGAAATCTGCTTTCTTAGCATAGAGAGGAAGCAAATCAGAGACAGACAGGGACTACAGCAAGAGGAAGAGGATATTACAAAAGTAATTACAAAGGGAATACTATTTCTGCAGGGAAAAAAGCAAACAGAAATACCATTTCTGCAGAAAACAAATACCACTGCCAGGCAGACAATGGCATTAAGCTTATAATCTAGGACATTTGAAATGCGAGAAGATAGCCCCACATATCTCAATAGCCCCTGTGGGTATTAAATGTCACATCACATTAAAATACTGTGAGTTGTCGTCTTAGACCATTTTCAGTTGCTATAAGAGAATATCTAAGACTGGGCAATTTATAAAGAAAAGATGCTTATTTAGCTCACAGTTTTGGAGGCTGTGACGTCCAAGAGTATGGCATAGGCATCTGCTGAGGATCATCCCATGGCAGAAAGCAGAAGCAAGCACAGGAGATAAAGAAAATAAATAGGGCCAGGCACGGTGGCTCATGCCTGTAACCCTAGCACTCTGGGAGACCAAGATAGGTAGATCACTTGAGGTCAGGAGTTTGAGACCAGCCTGACCAACATGGTGAAACCCCGTCTCTACTAAAAATACAAAAATTAGCTGGGCGTGGTAGCACACACCTGTAATCCCAGCTACTTGGGAGGCAGAGGCACAAGAATCTCTTGAACCTGGGAGGCAGAGGTTGCAGTGAGCTGAGATTGCAACACAGTACTCCGGCCTGGGAAATAGAATGAGACTGCCTCAAAGAAAAGGAAGAGAAAAGAAAAGAAAAGAAGAGAAAAGCAAAGGACAAAACTCTCCCCCTTCTATAAGTAACCCACTCTTGGAATAAAGGCCTGAATCCATTCATGAGTTGGTGCCCTCATGATATAGTGTCTCTTAAAGACCCAGCACTTAATACTGTTGCACTGATGATTAAGTTCCTAAAACATGAATTTGGGGGAGGCACATTCAAACCACAGTAGTCCTGGTATAGCATAATTTATTCTCTTCTTAGTGACCTAGACTCATACTGTTGGCTAAGAAGTCAGAGAAGTATATTAGAAAGATTTCCATTAAAAAAGCAAGCAAACAAAACCTTTGGCACTTACAAAGGGTAGGCTTAGTTTTTGAAAAAGTCACTTCCATGCAACAATTCATTTCTCAATAAATGAGCTACATTTCAAATTTTTTTGCATTTGTTATATCTTAGTTCATTTTAAAGAAAAGAAAGTGACAAAGAGATATGCTCCAGTTACCAGCTGACTGAGCCGACAGAACCATAAAGGCTTGCTGCTTATCCCTTGGGTGTGAGCACTGACCCCTCCCCGCATTCCCTCTGTTACAACCACACTGGCCTTCTTCCAGGTCCTGGAGTATGCCAAGCTCTTTCTAGATCCAGGTCTTATGAACAACTTGTTCTCTCTGCCTGAGATACTGTTCCTGGCAAAATCCTATCCAACTATCAGTTTAAATAATTTCTCAACGAATCTTTCCTAATGACCCAGACTAAAAAAGACCTCTGTCAATTGTAGTTATCACATTTATAATTATATATTGTTTAGTGACATTTTCTCTACTGGTCCATAAAGCTCCATCAAGGCAGAGGGCTCATCTGTTGTGTTCTATACCAGTTCCCAGGACCTGATGCAGTGCCTCATGTGTGTAGGTGCTCAATAAACAACTGCTGAATTAAAGAAAAACAATGATATTTAACCTTCACTGAACACTTACTATATTAGTATTATATATATTAAGGTACTCACTGTTAATTTATAAATAAAGCAGCAGGTTCAGAGAGGTTAAGTAATTTGCTCAAAGTCAAAAAGTTGGTAAGTGGCAGAGCAGGGTTTCAAACTCATTTCTGCCTGACTCCAGACTACACATTTCATGACTACTCTTTCTTCAGCACTATGGGAGGCAAAAGTGATGAAGGACTCATAGTACAAGCTGGGCACTACCTTAAGGAGTTTATCATTTAGGGAATAAAACCTTTATAAATGAAACTGAAAACAAAACAGAACACTAAGTGTTGTATTACATGGCATAGTCAAAAGTTATAGGAGAAAACAGGAAAAACTAACCAGGGCTAGAAGGGCATTCAAACAGGAAGAAAGCCATGAAAACAAAGATGGAGAAGCAACAGAGCACATGGGGAGCTGAAGGGACTGGTTAGAAGGTCACTTTAACTGGAACAGAGGGTTAACACAGGTCAGGAAGTGGTGAATTTGTAGGTTAAAGAAATATGCACAGAGGCCAGGTGTGGTGGCTCACACCTATAATCCTAGCACTTTGGGAGGCCCAGGCGGAAGGATCATTTTAGCCCAGGAATTCGAGACCAGCCTACACAGCATAGTAAGACCTCGTCTCTATTTTTAAATAATTGTTAAAAGTCTAAAAAAGCAATATGCACATAACAAAAAATAATTTTACCTACATTCCGGTCTGCTATTCTTTAAAGCAAAGTTTCTAAGAAGTACCAATCACATCTCACTAATATTTCTTGAAACTTCACAGAGGGCTGTAGAGTACAAAGCTAACAGTAGCTACTCAGTTAAAGAAAGGGGTGAAATATGCAAGGTGCTATTTCAGAGCTATCAACTTAAACCATAGTCATTAACAAATTAAAGTTTAATGAAAGGCAAGAAAAACTGTTATTAAATTATAGTCTTAAAGAAATAATTTGGCCAGGTGCAGTAGCTCATGCCTGTAATCCTAGCACTTTGGGAAGCCGAGGCAGGTGGATTATCTGAGCTCAGGAGTTCAATGCCAGCTTGGACAACATGGTGAAACCCCATCTCTACTAAAAATACAAAAATTAGCCAAGTGTGGTGGAGCACACCTGTAGTCCCAGCTACTTCGAAGGCTGAGGCAAGAGGATCACTTAGCCCACGAGGCAGAAGTTGCAGTGAGCTCAGATCATGACGCTGGACTCCATCCAGCCTGGGCAACAGTGAGACTCTGTCTAAAATAATAATAATAATAAATAATTTTAAGTTATTTAAACGTATTTACTAGCCAGGCACAAGGATATGTGCCTGTAGTCCTAGCTACTGCAGAGGCTGAGGCAGGAGGATCACTTGAGCCCAGGAATTCAAGCCCGCGCTGACACAGTAAAGACCGTGCCTCTTAAATTTTTAAATTTTGTTTTAAAACAAAGCAAAAACTGTTTAACCATATATGCTTGAAGCTATTATAACCAGATGACCAGGTATCTGATTATTGTTTTCGGATTATTAATCTGATTATTTTCTTCTCCATCTCCCATAGCTTCAAGAAAGGCATTTTGAATAGATGATCTTTCCCTAACCCTAGCTTCCACTCTCCTCTTTTTTTTCTTTAATCTGAGTCCAGTTTTGTAAATAGTACATTTTTTTACCTTTTAGATATGGGATCTCACTATGCTGCCCAGGCTGGCGTACAGTGGTTATTTACAGATGCAATCATAGTGCCTTATAGCCTTGAACTCCTGGGCTCAAGCTATTCTCCTGCCTCAGCCTTCCAAATAGCTGGAACTATAGGTGGGCACAACCACCTCCCCCTAATAATTTTTCTTTTTTTGAAGACAGTATCTCGCTCTGTTTCCTAGGCTAGAATGCAGTGGTGCAATCACAGCTCACGACAGCCTCAAACTCCTGGGCTCAAGTGATCCCCTCAACTCAGACTCCTGCATGGCTAGGGCTACAGGCATAAGCTACCACATCAGGCTAATTAAAAAAAATTTTTTTTATACAGATGGGGTCTCACTATGTTGCCCAGGTGGGTTCCAAACTCATGAGCTTAAGTGATCCTCTTGCCTCAGACTCCAAAACTCTTGTGATTATAGGTGTAAGTCACCCTGCTTAGCCAGGGCTAAAATATCTTAATCCACATGCAGTTCTTGTGAGTACCTCTAATAATTCTCTAGAAATATTAGAGTTATAAAAAAAATAAGCACATGTACAAATATTTAAGCATCTAACTGGTAATATGTCAGAAGCTTTGTAGAGAAAATCATTACAAGAAATCCTCAACAAAAGAGTATACACTAAATTCCGTACCATCTCTTAATCTTCACAATGACCCTAAGAGGAAGATATTAGTACTCCCATTTCACAGATGAGAAATCTAAGGTTCAGAGAGGTTAATTTGTCCACGGTCAGCAGTGAAGTTTGAATCCAGGTCTAATACCTGAGATCCTGTTCCCCAAACCACTGCCTCAAACCACCAACAATCATATTAACAGAAGTCTGACATAATCACAAAGGTTTAAAAAGGAAGAAAACCACTACATACACGTCTTACATTTCTGCCAATCTTGACTCACTTTCATTCTTGCCACCCCCACCCAAGCCTGTCATCCAACTCTGCCAAGTGATAAACCAAATGCATTTATGCCTCATCCGCCTGCTTTAATACATGTGCTGCTGAGGCTTTGGCTGGCGGCTGAAGCTATCAGGATCACCTGGCTGACAGGAGGGCCCTGTGGAGGCTGTGACACATCAACAGGTTTGTTAAGGAATTATGCAGATCATACTCAGACAGTACTTCAAGGTTTCAAAAAGATTTTCACATGTATCTTCTCTTCAAAACTTCATGATAATCCTCCATTTTATGTGACAGGAAACTGAGGCTTAGAAAGGCTAGTTGAGCTCTGTCGAGGGTACTATGATCTCGAGGGTACTATGATCTCGAGGAGCAGAGTAGAATTCGCAACTATAATTACTTATAACTAGGGTCCCATAACTGCCTTATCCTGAAGCAAATGCATTGATTTCAACACTCCTATGAAATACTTCCAAATGCAACACCATGTTAGGACATCTGTGTTCTATTCCGAGCCCTTGGCCTGTAAGCAAGTCAGCCAGCCGCATCAGCGAAAGGGCTCTGACCAGCTAATCAGCCCAATAATCCATGATTCGAATGGTTAACCACATTATCAGCAAGAGTTCAACCTTATCCTTGTTCACAAATGTTCAGAAAAATCTGTTCATAGCCAACACTGTCTTACAGCTCCTGGCTTCCTCATGCCTTGGCTCACATTTTTCTTCAACCAGGTCCAGAAGTTTAGGAGTGTTTTTTTGGAAACATTAGCACTTCAAGTATAAAGGACAGTCTGCCCTGCCCTCTGTTTTGCTTTCCTCTGGAACCTATGCGTCCAAGACCACAGCAATGGCCAGCCTCTCAAAGGGGAGCTCTTCTTGGCTCCCGGTTTCTACCTCTGGTTCCTCCAGCTTTAGCCTCGTGTATAGCACTATCTGTTAAAACTCTTTCATAAGTGAGTCCTTTTGCCAAACTCACCACACACATCTCTCTTTCCATCCCCCACAAAAGAGCTATTTTTTTTAAACTTCCTTACATGTTTTCCTGGAAACCTCAGTCATACTCCCCATCAATTACCTCATGCTAAAATAAAGCTTCTATTGACCATCCCCTGAGCATATATTGGATTTTCCTACTTCCTTTGTGCCTTTATAGATCTCCCTAAAAATCACCTCCACTTTGATGCTCTCTTCAGCCAGAACGCCTTCCCAGAACACTGCACTGTAGTGGTCAAGCCTTCTTCTAAACTCCTAGTGAGACATCTCTGAACACCTAACCTAAATCCTTAGGATAGCCCCAGTGCTTCGCTTTGTTTATACACAGGTCCGGACTCCACTCGGTATATGGCAGGCAGCTCAGTAAGTGCCTAAATGAATGACATCTATATAGTACTTTAACAAAACACATTGATAAAACTTCTCATTTGACCCTCCAAACAATCCTAAGAGCTACTGTTCTAGTTTAAAAAACAACTGCAAAGATCAGAGAAGTTAAGTGATTTTTCCATAATCACATAGCCATGAAGTACCAGAGCCAGGACCCAAATCTGGGTATTGAGACATCTCTTTGGAATTTTGTATACAACATATCTATGTTCTGAATCCTTTGTGACAAATAGCAAGTAAAAGATAAACATGATTTAAACTAACTTGTTTCTGGGAATTATTGAAGTTAATACAAATTTTCCTCCTCAGTTCAATTTCTCCTGGTCCTTTAGGGCAAGTGTACTGTGGAATGAAACTTGCGAACAGGCATAAGTACATTATTAGAAAATGTGTGTGTGTGTGTGTGTGTGTGTGTGTGTGTGTGTGTGTGTGTGTTTCAGGACATACAGAAAGAACAAAACTCTTATCAAAAGCAAACATAAGACAGAAGATAGTACTCATAAGCCAGAGAAGAAACATACATATATTTTCTTCTGATGAAAACAAATGAAGCCAATTAATTCCATGTAAGTTTCTACAAGTGAATATATTTATGGGGAGCCCATCATCTATTTTCAAACACACAGGGAGTCAGGATGAAGAAGAAAAGCCCCAGTTTTGGCAGAGTACTATAGGAAAGGGAAAAAAAAATTAATTTGTTGCTATCTATTGGGTTTGCTTTTGGACTATTCAAGCTAGTAGCTTTTATTAGCATTAGATTTTTTAGCCAACAAGGAAAAAACGATGAAGTATTACCCCAAAAATAAAAGAGACAGATGTCTTTCATAACTATATGAAAAAAAGTACTCCTGCTATCTTTAAGAATACTCATATTTCACTGAAGCAAGTTCTGGAGGTAGTAGTAAATCACCCCCAAATGTGAAATCCATGCTATGTTCAAGTTTAACTGGGAGTCAAACAGCCACAGTTTGCTTCTAAATTTGGAATCAGGCAGTAAACGTTTGTGATCACAACCTCTGGCCTCTCTTCTTCCATATAAATCACAGAATTTTTAAAAGAAATTTTAAGGCTAGCCCAAAACTTCTCATGTTGCAGATGAGGAATGGAGGGCCAGAGACTAAAACACAAAATAGAAAATAAATTACATTCACAGAAAACTTCCTTAGCAGAACACGACAGGTTCTGAATGGAAGGATTTTGTTTTTACTGTGGTTTCCTGAGACTGGGATTGGGGACAGAGAAGGAAAAATAAAAAACAGCCTCAATCTTGCACCTAAAAATCTTCATAGGTTTGAGGAATCTGTCATGAAGATTCATTCAACCAAACTACCTCAAAACCACACATTACTAATCCCACTTTGACTATAGTCACCATTGAAACAACAAGAAAGCTGCCGATAGCTGACTGAAATTGATCAGCTTGTTCTTCAAGCCCCATTAATCCTCAAATCTACCTACATACAAATCACTGAGATCACATAGTGGGAAGAACAAGTTTTCACCAAGTTTCTAAAAACAGGAGTAAAAGATGCAATAGAAACACTGATTACAAAAGGAGAGAAAGGGAACTGAAACTTGGAGAAATTTACAAATGCATTACTTAGTTCATAGTTTTGTCAGAACCACCGCTATAGTTTTTTCTAGAAAAGCTGTATTTTTAATTACATGTCAAATGTGATGGTGTTGTCTGTCTTAATATTAGCTCCTAATTATATAAAACATCTGAGCCTCATTTCTCCAGCCTCAAAACACAGTTCACTTTCTGTAAAAGAAATTAAGGGGTAGGATTAGGTAGGAAGGAGGGAGACAAACAAATGTGACTCTCCTGTTCTGACCACTACAACTTGGTGCTAAGCACTGCCCACCATGTGATGGTCACACAAGGGTAACAGGCCAACTGGGACAAAGTTGGGGAGCACAGACTCTGCTGTCACCCACTGAGAATCCAATGCCTGTTGACAAGAGCTGACTGGAAACTGGCAGAGTGCAGAAGAAACTGTTAATAGTATCTGTAACCCTGACATGAAAGATCTGATCAAAACAGCAGGATGGAGAGACTATTATTGTTATTGATACCACAAAAAGAAAACAGCCATTACAAATTGACCAGAACATAAGCCTTCTTCCAAGTACTTCCACAAGCAGACATGAGACTCAGATTTCTAATTAAAAATCACTGTGCACAGAGCCAAATATTTGAGTCAGCAGCGAACTTACCTAATTGTTACACTGCATTCCCTTGGAGCCATCTGTCATACCTGGCTAGCTTTCTACTCTCATCCCAACCAAACTTCAGATAAAGACAAACCTTTTCTCAGATAAATTACACTTCATCAAATCTGCTGATACTATTTATTGAAATCTCCAATGCATAAGTCAACATCCCTCTAGGGGCTAAAGGTCTGACTACACATTGCATGGAAGAGGACTGATTCTTCATGAGGGTTTCGCTCACTCTGCTTAACCAGGACCAAGAAGGAGATCCTACAGAGTTTCTACTCCTTAATCCAAAAATGAATGAAAGAAACAGAACTCAAGAGAATATTAAATAAGCTAGATGGTTGGGGGTGCTGGAGAAGGTAGTATTAAGAGAGGCCAAGTATTGGAATAAATGAGGCAGTTAAGAAGTTCCGGGGCATTAAAGGACTGACCTTCAGACTTCCGGGTGTTACAAAGGTCTGACAATCCACAACAACAGACAGAGGGCCTCAGCGGCAGCTCCCTAAAGCCTCTGACAGGCACACTCAGTCCTGTCAGCTTGGACTCAGCCCTGCCAACGCCAGCAAACAAACACATGCATTCTTCCCAGAGCTGACACCCCATACAACACGGCCTCTCTACAGGGCCTGTTTATTTAAGAAGCCAGATGCTTTGATGTTGGAGTAGAAGTTGGGAAGTTATGTTTAAAGAAGTAGTGACAGAAGCAGAGGGAGGACAGAAAATAAGCAACAGTTCCTGGCTTTATTCATCATAAGTTTAAAAAGTTTTAAGGAAATTGTCAAATGGGCTGCACAAAGGAATGAGAAGTAAGAAAATTATGTCAGTCACCACCACAACTCTGGCCAAGGCATTTCCTCAGTTCCTTTAAGACAGTTTCATGCCTCCCCTCAAAGGGGTGCTTACAGCAGAAATGTTTTGAAGCAACCCAGCTTAGCAACCAACATTAATAAAGTCTTCTAGGCCTGCTCAATTTCACTCATGTACAAAGGTTATAAATGTCATGAATACTCCAAGCAGTTGAAGGAAAGAATCAGTTAAAAATGTGGCATGAAAGCGGTTTTCAGTTCAAGGCAAAAGGAAGACTATTGAGTCTAAGAAAAGAGCATTTATAAATGATTCTTAATAATAGCTTAGTGCGTGCTAATTATGTGCCAGACATTGTTCTAATGAGTTACTACATAAGGTATGTATATATTATACAACACAATGTGATATGCTGTATTACATACTATAACTCATTACAACATAATACAATGTAATGTAACATTATATATTAATATGTAATACAAATATACATTATGTAATATAATTTACATATATGTATATATTATGTATATATAATTTAACACACACTCATTTAATTCTATCACTCTATGAATTAAGTACTGAGACACAGTTACCCAAGATCACACAGTGACATGGCCAGGGTTCGAATGCAGATAGTCCAGACAAGGCAGTGCTACACTGCCTTCCCATGATACGTCAAACCCTTAGCACAAAATTAGGGAGAATAATTTTTGGAAAGGTATAACTATTTATCTTTCTCCTTTGTTTTCTTACCATCCCTTTTTTTTTTTAGTAATAACCAATATTTTTTATTTCCACTTTCCCATGAGTCTATCATAGCTAATTTATAATACTATAACTAGAAAGGAAAATGTTTTCCTCTCCTGCCTCAACTCCTAAAATAGAGCACTTAATCATTAGAACTTCTATGTGGAAAATATATACTGCATGTAATAAACCCAATACACTTGAAATATATTTTAAATTAATAGATTAAAAAGAAATGATATGGGAGAAAAACCTTAGAGATAAAAAGGGACGCTTGGGCAAAGAGAAAAACCTGTTAGATTTCATGGACAAAGAAGCCTGAGCGGTCATCAGGACACTAGTCTCCTAAAACCATAATGTAAATGCACTATCATGTTTTTAGCTTTACCGTGCTTTCTTAAGAAGACAGGTTAAATGCTAATACAAATATAGGCCACAGAAACAGGCCTAGTAGTTTGCTACAACCTTCTGAGGCTTTTCGTTCTCCAGTCTAAATGATCTTTTCTTTGTATCTTGGCACCCCAGCATCTAGCACAGATCTAGGCATTTGGAGGGCATTCACATACATGGATGACATGAATTAATGTGGCTTGAAATGAACAGCACCAAGTTAAAAGAAATAAGAGAACCGTGAACTTTTGATTTTTCTTGAGACTCAAATCTTGTCATATTATATAGGAAAAATGATTCTGATTCTAAGAGCACTTTCCTTCCCCAGTGGTACAAAGTATAGAATATCTCTGATAAAAAGCTGTTCCGTCAAGCTGTTTTATAAAGGGTCCCAAAATACTAGATTCACACTGTTTTATAAAGGGTCCCAAAATACTAGATCTCTTTAATACAGGTCAGGATTCTTTATGACTTCTAAAAACAAATAAATAAATAGAACAGGCTACTACATAATAATTCTTGGTTAAGGAAGTGGTACTTTACTTAACCATTTTTAATGTAAAAGATATTAAACAAAGGTTCCACCTTTTTTTTTTTTTAAACCAGATACAGATGAGATCTCTGAAGAAGAGACCACAGATGATCAACAAGTGCAATTTTTTTTTTTTTTTTTGAGACAGAGTCTCGCTCTGTCGCCCAGACTGGAGTGCAGTGGTATGATCTAGGCTCACTGCAGCTTCCACCTCCTGGGTTCAAGTGATCCTCATGCCTCAGCCTCCGGAGTAGCTGGGATTACAGGTGCATGCCACTGAGCCTGGCTAATTTTTGTATTTTTAGTAGAAACAGGGTTTCACCATGTTAGCCAGGCTAGTCTTGAACTCTTGACCTCAAGTGATCCACCTGCCTTGACCTCCTACAGTGCTGGGATTACAGACGTGAGCCATGGTGCCTGGCCAAAATAGCTATTTTAAATAAGGTCACTGAAAAAAGACTGGGAGAGAAACGCTAAAAGAAAAAAAAAAAATCATTAGAAACAGCTAAATGAAAGAAATAAAAGAAAATTTCTTAAAGAAGGAGTGGTTTTAGTTTGGCTCATCCATAGATTTGGCCTTAGAACCCCTGAGCTAGTTTTCTCAACCTCTTGCTTTGTAATCAATATATTACAAACAACATATCAATTGAAACTAACCAGGAAGACTCTGACTCAAGGAATAAACCGAGGCAGGGCATAGTAGCTCAGGCCTCTAATCCCAGCTCTGTGGAAGGCTAAGGTGGGCGGAGCACTTGAGCCCAGGAGTTCAAGACCAGCCTGGGCAACTGGGCAAAACCCTGTCTCTAAAAAAGAGAAAAGAAAAGAACAATTAGCTAGATGCATGTGCCTGTAGTCCCAGCTACTTGGGAGGCTGAGGTGGGAGGATCACTTGCACCCAGGAGGTCAGGGCTGCAGTGAGATGTGACTGCACCAATGCATTCCAGCCTAGGCAAAAGAGTGAGACCCCATCTCAAAAAAATAGTAATTACACAAAAATTAGCTAGGCATAGTGGTGCACACCTGTAGTCCCAGCTACTCAGAAGGCTGAGGTAAGACCCTGTCAAAATAAAAAAAAAAAGGAGTAAATCTAAATCCAGGAGTAGCAGCAGACCTAAAGTTAGGTCAACCAGCAAGAGAAGAATTTGAAATATGGAATAAGAATGCTGTGTCCAGCTGGCTCAAGGAAGGAAGTGGTCCAGTATAAATTAAGCGTGTTGTAAAGCCTTTCTCAACCCCCCACTGTGAGAAGGAAGTCTATTCGATTATTTTTTTTCTTTCTCATCAAGTAGGAAGACTTCTCAGTACTCATTCTACCCAATCTGTCCCACCCTTCAGCACTAGCTTGGCCTCCTTTATACAGCTGCTGCTCCGGCTGCACTAAGCACAGTTATTCCTGAATACTTGTGTCTTGTGTCCCCAGATCAGAGAATTCCACCACAGGTAACAAGTATGGTCCAGATAACTGGGCAGTCCAAGGGGAAACTGAGGCTTGGCTGATATTGAAATGTGGTTACAGAAGGACAAGTGCAGGCACAGAGCCTTGGCCACCCATCCCTGCCCCCAAGTGCAATTCATTCTCTTTGAAAGAGGAAAACAAGTAAGCAAGAAAATATATAGAATTGAAAATACATTATGCAAATGTAGCTAGCAAGGATTAAATTGTTAATTATAGAGAAAAAGGAGAAAGATGCCCAAGTTGTGCAGAAGCAAGAAGCCAGGACTTTCTTAATAACTGGTTTTGTCAATCCAGTAGTGTGCAAAGGTTGAGCCTGCTTGTCCCCAGAGACAGAAATACCACAATTCTGAAAGTCTTTTGACCGAGAACGGGGTCAAAGCAGAATGTATGCAATTCCTTTCTTAAGTATTGAAAATCTTATCACCACAGGATGTAGATATGCTAGTCAGGGTTTCGTACCACGACAGAAGGGCAAATCTGAAGGAGTAAGAGAGATCACATAAATACTGCCATCTCATTTCCAAGCTAGTCCCCTTAACCATCAAAACACACACGGTGACCCGACCGCTGCTTCTGGCCTCCTGAACTCCCGCCTCTCCACCTCGAAAGTACTGACCCAGAGAGGACACACCTTTGCTTCTGCGCAGCCCAACTTCTGCAACCGCTCAAGAGTTAATTACTCCTTCAGCTTCCTGGGGCCTAACAGCTTTACTGGGTCCTGATTATTTATACAGACGGAAAACAATGACGCTCAAAAGATTTTGACAACTTAAAAAAAAAAAAAAAGAATGCGGTGGAAGTCTAAGATTGCCTCCCCTGTGACGAAACACAGCCCCGCCGGCCGCCCGGGCCCGACTCCGCCCGCCTGCCCGCCGCAGTTTCGGAGCTGCGGCCCGGGGGGCGCGGGCGCGGTGGGGCCGGGGTCTCCTTTAGGAGTGGCGGGGCGCGCGGGGCGCGCGGGCCGGGAGGGGCGCGCGGGCGGCACCTGAAGCCGAGCGGCGCCCGGCTCCGGCGCCCGCTCACCTGGTGCGTGTTGTTGGCCAGCCTGGCGACGAAATCCCGGACCCGGCCGCATTCCTCGTCCTCGCCGGGCGCGCTGCGACGCCAACGGCCGCCGCTGGGAAACGCGCCCCCGGCCGCCGCCGCCCGCAGCCCCCAGCTCACCCCAATGGGGCCGGACCAGCGCGGCAGCGGCGCAGCAGGCGGCGGCGGCGCGTCCAGCCGGTCCTGGCCGAAGGTCGCAAGCGGCAGCAGCTGCAGGAGGAGAAAGAGGCCGAGGCCGTGGGGCCAGCGCAGGAAGACGGCCGCAGCTCCTCGGGGTCGCTCCATCGCCGCCGAATGCCGACGCCGCCGACACCTGCCGCCCGGCGCGCCCGCCCACCCCCGCCGGCGCGCGCCACACCCCCGAGCCGAGCGCGGCGCTCCTTGGATACGCGCAGTCGGGCCTCTCCGCCCCATAGGCTGGCCGCCTGTCCCTCTTTCCCGGCCCACTTCTCATTGGCTCGCGTCGCCTCCGGCTTCGAGGGTCCTAGATTCGGATGCCAAGATGCGGGACTGATTGGCTGGAACGTGGCAGAGACTGCTGAGGTCAACCCCGCCTCGCCCAGCGTCTCCCGGGCCCGGCTGGCGGAGTTCACGTAAGAGCTTTTCCCACCTTCCCGTCGAGCCCCGGGCTCCTGGCTCCGCGACCCCTCGCCGCACCTCTAGCGCCCTCAAGTTGGGGCTGTGTTACTTCCCTCCTGTTCCCCAGAGACACCCCTAAAATTCCTTCGGTGAGGCAGAGCCTGGAAAATCTCCCCCAGGGAATCCCTGAGCTCGCTCAGCTGGAAAACGGAGCTCCATCATGAATCGGGGCTTCAGGTTTTTATAAACCCCGCTCACTGGAGCGCCCATTGTCTGCTAAGCAGCCCCCTTGCTGCCAAGAAGGTGAATGCGAACTGGTGTGGGTCACATCCTACGGAGACAGACATCAGGACATCCGAGACTCCTGCAAACCTGAAGATTTGTCTTTCCACACGTTTGGCCTCTTTCGCCTTCCTCTTCTGCGGGGAGGTAGGCCAAAGGCGGAATTAGAGGTTTTCCAGGACTTCGAATGTAGCTTAGGCATTAGGGGCAGGTAAAAGGGGACAAACGACCCAATGCCTACCATTTACATGATCATTTCCGAGACGCACATTTACTTTACCAGAATGCCTTAGCTCTGCAGTGAGAGCTTCGCACAAGTTTGGTTCCAGTATGTGATGTCCTCTAAATTAGCACCCCAATCCACCTCTAATGAATAAAACTCCTACGCTGTTCCCTTTACTGCAGAAGCTGCACACACAACTTCTACAACACGTAGTACAGGTAAAACCAGTTCTGAATCCTTAAACTGACTCCGTCCCTTTAGAAAGCTAGAAATTGTTGAGTAGAAAAAGTAGCAAATAGAAAGCTACAAAATATGCAAATCGTTACACTCAAAGAAAGTAAAGATGACTTTTAACTATACACTGGCCATAAACCCAAATGAGGGTATGGTCATTGTACAGCAAAATGATACAATGTACCAACCCAATATTTACATTAAAATACTTCTAGTCACGTTAACTTTCAAACGAAAAGACTTAATTTATAAATTTTTCCAAAACAACCATAGTAAGACGTGAGAAGTGAAAAATGTTTTTGAATGCCATCTGAGCAGGAGAGTAAAATCACAAGAATAGTCCTCTAAGTTACCAGTTACTGGACTGGCAAGATAAAGCTGATGAAAACTGGTGAATAATTTGTTCCTTTCATAACTACTATCAGATTAATTTAAAAAATAAATTATTTTAAAATCTATGTCAACTATGGGAGTAGATCACAAGACAGTCAGTTGCAGTAGCATGTGATTAGGTGCGGGGGAGGAAAGGGGGTTATAAAGGAATATTTCTTTGTTTAGGTGACACAAAGATGAATGGTCTATTGTCTTACTGTCTGAAAAGACAAAAACAACTCAACAGTGCCATCTCCTGGAGAAATTACCAAATACACTTAAACTCTTAAATTTGTTGCAATTATCTGTACCTTCACTTTTTAATATGTTGCTTTTAGTTATCACGGGCTTACAGTACTTATAATATTTCCTTCCTCAAACTGTATCAGCTTCGGGGGACATGGTAACTTGCATATGGCACTGAGAAAATGTTTGAGTGAATACATTGAGTATTTCACTTCTTTTTTAAAAACAGAAACCTTAGGAACTATATTTCATTTTTGTCTAATGAGACTGGCATTAAAGTCGCACTGTCAGTTTTCTTTTGTGAAAGGATTAAAATAGGTAAATTTATCTTATTACTAAAAACTATACCTTTCAGGATACAATCTAATAGCAGAACGTTAACATAAAACAATTACACATCGTGAAACCATTGCTTTTCCTAGTAAGATCACTTCTTTGACCTAAGAAAGCTTGTTTTAATATTCTACAAAAAAAAATCAAAGTTCTACCTCTTTGAAGAATGCCAGTTATAATTATAGAATGTATGAAATTTACTGTTTTACCAGGTAAAGCACAAATACATTGCCTAGCCAGTGGGAAGGAAAACAATTTAAGCTGAGGCAAACAGAGGTAGGTTAAGAGCTATTCCTTAGTATTTGGGCTTTTTTTTCCCCTGTGAAATGCATGTGATTCAGAGACACAACTCACCTCTCCCAAAAGCAACAAGGGCTTTATCCATTTCTGCATTAACCTAGAGTTAAAAGGGAATATTGTTTGTTTGGCACTCCCCACAAGAAGTTTCACAAGAGTACAGATTCTATCATTTTAACAGCTCTCTGCCTGATGTCTGATATACTTCTTGGCATATAGTAGGTAGATGCTCAATAAATTTGTTACATGAATAAATGTAAGATGAGATAGGATTTTCAATGGTATTTTCTATTAGGATTTAATAAAACAAAGTGATCTTGAGAGAAACAAATGTCCCAATCAACATGCCATATTTAATAAGAGCATTAAAATCACTAGAAGTGGCCGGGCGTGGTGGCTCATGCCTATAATCCCAGCACTTTGGGAGGCCGAGGCGGGTGGATCACGAGGTCAAGAGATCGAGACCATCCTGGTCAACAAGGTGAAACCCCATCTCTACTAAAAATACAAAAATTAGCTGGGCATGGTGGTGCGCACCTGTAGTCCCAGCTACTCGGGAGGCTGAGGTAGGAGAATTGCTTGAACTCAGGAGGTGGAGGTTGCGGTGAGCCGAGATCGCGCCATTGCACTCCAGCCTGGGTAACAAGAGCGAAACTCCATCTCAAAATCTCAAAAAAAAAAAAAAAATCACTAGAAGTCTGTGGAACACTGAGTAACAATATACTATAGTTCTCTACTTTCCTTATGTGTTATTCTAGGGCAAAATCCCTTTCTTCCAAATGTTTCCTGTCATTGCATTATTAAAATGTATATAAATACAAGTTGTTTTTTTGCTGAATTCAGCCTACTCAAATAGTCATAATAAACTACAACTTCCTACACATCAATACACTCAGAGCCCAGCAAATAATTATGGGGTGCCCGCTAGTGAATTAAATCAATTCTGCATCATCCAAATATGGATCAGCCATGTTGTAGACAGTGCAAGTACTTTTCAAATCTCCAATTTCCTTATTACTCAAGAGTTGGTGATCTGAAACAAGAAAATCCAAGCTGTTCAAGTCCCAACAGAACAGCTTCATTTTGTGGGTCCACGGGCACACAGCCTTAGATTTTTCATCTGTAAGTAGTGATACTGATACCACCTTCCCATGGTCATTTTTGAGGCTGAGATAGAATGATTCTTTAAACAATCTCAACCAATCATAAGATGGCAGCTCTAATGGGGGAAGTTCGTAATTCATTCCAAAGTCTACCGTAAACTGCTTCTGAATTTTACAATTCTCTTACTGATATGGCTGAGATTTGTAATTGATTGCCAGTGAGGCCAAGGTCATTAATTTATTTTTTAGGCCTTCACTTCATAAACAGGCAAATCTCTTTCCAAAGTGTCTATCAAAACCCGAGAACTGGTACAACACTATTGATGGCTTATTCCAACCCATCAGTGTTTTGGAAAGGACTTCAAAACATGTTGATGGTCAATTAGTAGCATCTCCTTATAAGAAAAGCAGCAAAAATACATGTTTGCTCAATAAATTACAGAATGAAATGGATTTACAGTGCTGTTAACATCTATTAACAACTGGGAAGAGTTGGACTAGTACATTTATCAACACTAAGGGATTAATGGATATAGTTTATTCTGTTATAGAGCATCACTAAAAGTTTTAGAACAGATATCTCCATAGAATAGGGATATCAGTCCAGGTGCGGTGGCTCATGCCTGTAATCCCAGCACTTTGGGAGGCTGAGGCGAGTGGAACATGGTATCAGGAGTATCAAGACCAGCCTGACCAATATGGTGAAACCACGTCTCTACTAAAAATACAAAAACTAGCCGGGTATGGTGGTGCAAACATGTAGTCCCAGCTACCCGGGAGGCTGAGGCAGGAGAATCACTTGAACCAGGGAAGTGGAGGTTGCAGTGGGCTGAGATGGCACCACTGCACTCCAGCCTGGGTGACAGAGCTAGACTCTGTCTCAAAAAAAGAAAAAAAGAATAGGGATATTAATAATACTGACCTTTTGGCCCACTAACATATGCATTTCAAACAAAAGACTGTATTACAATGGCTGGGAGCAATGGCTCACTCCTACAATCCCAGCAGTTTAGGAGCCGGAGGTGGGAGGACCACTTGAGCCCAGGAGTTCAAAACCAGCCTGGGCAATATAGTGAGACCTCATCTCTTTAAAAAGACTATTACAAGAGAACAGACAGTCTATAAACAAATATTTTAAAATTTTCTTTATTTCAGAACTGCCTTTATGTACAGACATCATTAAAAAAATGCACATACAATGGAAATTTTCCAAGGAACAGGAGCTGGAAATAAAATTTACGGACATTATTAGAACTGAAATTGTCCCAGAGAAGTTCTGAGGATCAGGCTTCCTTAAATGTCCTTGATAACCTCTTCAAGTTCTTCCTTTGTGAACATGTGGAAATTCTGGCCAGGCTGCACTGTGGCTAGCTGGAAAGAAAACAGAAGGTTTAATAAGCTGGGTTCAATTACCCCGCGGATGGTCCTACCATGGTCAGGAGAAGCTGTGTTGGTGATGCAGCTATTCATGAGGAACTAAGGGATCTGCTGTCCCAAGGATATCCTTTCCAGGCAGCAGGTCCCTAAAATAGCTCTCTGGCTCCAAAATAAAAATGCTTATTGACCAAATTTTCTATTTTAAGGTTAACTCACCACATCATACTTAACCAAATGCCTGGTATCACTGTCATTTATTGAAGTCACTTCAACAAGGATCACAAAAGCAGCAACAAAGTGCATGGAATCAGTACTTTTTTCTGTTAAAGACTCCTTTAGAAATATATTTAAAGTATATTTAAATACTTAAAAGTTGAGCTTGTGTGTGTGACCTCAGGTTACTTGGCCACTCTGTGCCTCTATTTCTTCATTTGTACAAACGGGGACAATAATAATAGCTAATTCATAGAGTAGTTGTGAGGATTAAATGTTAATATATATAAAGTGCTTAGACCACTGTTTAGAACATAATGCACCAAATAATTATTAACTATTATTGTTAGACATTTTCTCTAAAATTGTTCATGTGGCAAAACGTAACAAAAAAAGTTTGTTTTTTAAAAGGACTGACCAAGAAAAGATTTCATTAACATTGGCATAGGAAATTCGTTGTGACTGCTGAGGATATCAGTAATAACCGGAAGTCCAGATTATATTTACATTTATGCAACAAAAAAAAACTAGGGTCAGAAGATGGTTTTCCATTCTCTCTGCTGATCACGTCCCACAGTTTAGGCAACACTGAGTAATAGGGGCCACTTCACATTTGCCTCAAAAGATTTGTGTTTTACATTTAATATCCTCATAGTGTCTTTTTTTTCTTCCCTTCAGTTTTAAAATTAAACATATGGCTGGAAATAGCAGCTCATGCCTGTAACCCCAACACTTTGGGAGGCTGAGGCAGGAGGATCACTTGAGTCTGAGTTCCAGCCTGGACAACATGGGGAGATTCTGTGTCTACCAAACTCCCTCCCCCTGGCCCCCCGCAAAAAACTAACAGCGGGTGTGGCAAAAGCCTGTGTCCCAGGTACTCAAGAGGCTGAGGTGGGAGAATTGCTTGAGCCTGGGAAGTTGCGGCTGCAGTTAAGTCATGATCATGCCACTGCACTGCAGCATGGATGACAGAAGGAGGGCCTGTCTAAAACAATTAGTAATATTTTTTTAAAAATTAAATATACTAGCATTTCAAAGTAATTTTCAGTACTGGTATTTAATATAACTTGAAAGTTGTTAGACAGACTTAGCATAATCCAGTTAGGTGATGTTTAGTATCTTCTGCCTCATCTATAAGTAAAATTCAGAAAGACTGCTGCACATCTTAAGATATCTGATATCTGGGAACAGACTTAAAAAAAAATGTTCTCTTCTCAAAGCCTGTAGTCTCCTCTAGATTTTCCCAAAAGATTTATCTCCAATTACATGAAAGGTCAGAAAAGTCCCAAATATATTTGCAAAATATATGTAAACAATTAGTTTACCATATAGACCATGAGTTCCATTCTGAGGATGTTTAAACATACAAATATTATTATTACTGCTTCTTTTGGCCAGGCGTGGTAGCTCACGCCTATAATTCCAGCGCTTTGGAAGGTTGAGGCAGGCGGATCACTTGAGGCCAGGAGTTTGAGACTAGCCTGGCCAACATGGTGAAACCCCATCTCTACTAAACATACAAAAACTAGTTGGGCATGGTGGCGCATGCCTGTAGTCCCTGCTGAAGCACAAGAATTGCTTAAATCTGGGAGGTGGATGTTGCAGTGAGCCGAGATTGCACCACTGCACTCCAGCCCCAGCAACAAAGTGAGATCCTGTCTCAAATAAATAAATAAATAAAACTGTTACTGCTGCTTCTCTTAAGGTATATCTTTACGTGATGATCAATGACGTGAGGACAGAGAAATACAAGGGCGATAATCTAAAGAGTGAAGGCCTAAAGAATTTCACTCACGACTCAGGCTAGCCTTCTCAAAACATTACAGGGGCTAAAAAACAGAAACTGGGAAAAAAACTGAGTAGAACAGTCCTACAGAAGAACTGGAATGCAAATCAATACTATTAATAGTAGAGTTTGAGCCAAGGACTGCCTTCAGGAAGTTGCTCATCACTAGATAAGTAAAAATAATCTCTTACTTTTGTGTAGTATTAAAAATGTATTTGCATAATGAGAAAGATACTTTTCTATTTATTATCTCACTTTCAAAAAACACCTCCATGAGGCAGGTAGAACAGATATTTTCTTTCAATTTATTCCACCAATAATTAAATACTAAGCACCTGTGTATTAGTTACATGTACTTGTGACTAAGGATCCAAAGACAAAGTCTTTCTTATTTACTAAGTGCTACATGCCAAATGCATTCAATGTCAGATAAGTGTTTATAATAGAGTTAAGCATATGTATAAGAGTGATCTGGGGGAGCCCAGAAGGCTTCAAGGAGAAGCAACTTTTGAGTTGTATATTAAAGCATGACAAGAATGGGTCAGACAGACAGGAAGGCCAGACAATATGCAAATGCACAGAACCACAAAAGAACATGATGTATTTGCAAAATTCAAAGTAATTCTGGAGGGGCGCCAAGATGGCTGGGAGAAGACAACACCAGAATGCAGCTCCCAGCGAATGAGACGCAGAGAGCTAGAGGACTTCCCGATTCCAAAAGAGGTGCCCGGTTTATTTCTGTGGGACTGACAGGGCACTGAAAATAGGCCCAGGGAAGGAGCCGCGGGGGCGAGAGCCGCCCAGGGGGACAAATCAAGACGCAGGGGGTGCATCCCCACCTGAAATGTGCAGCTGGCTCGGATGGAACTTAACCCCCTCGGTGCTCCAATTCAGATCCTGCGCTTACCTCATCCCTCCTGCAACCCACGTCCACGAGAGCCCTGCCAGACGGTGGGGCGCAGTGGGTAGTCGATGCAAATCTGAGTGGCGGCTACCGTGGGGTGCGGCAAGTTGTCGCAGGGACCTGAACGGGAGTTTGGACTACCGCCAGCGGGACAGGCCGTCCCAAAGGGGGAGGCAGAGTTGAAACCAGGGAAACGGACCATCAGGCCTGGCAGGTCCCACCTCCACAGAACTCAAACTGAAATCCTCGCTAGAGAGCTTGGCAGCAAATACACCAGCTTGACCCCAACCAGGAAGATCCAGCTGGGGAAGGAGTGACGCCATTGGGAAGGCAGGGCCAATCTCACCTGCAAACAAACTCCAGGGAAGGACCACCCACCCAAAACCCTGACTGAACCTGAAAGAGCTCAGCAACGCCTTCTACAGGCCAAAAAAGATACAGCTCTAACCTCAACAGAAAAAAACGTCCACTCAGAGACTCCTGAAATCACCAACTTCAAAGAACAAAGGGAGATAAATCCACAAAGATGGGGAAAAAAACAGTGCAAACAAGGATGAAAACATCAAAGAACAGAACACCTCTTCGCCTCCCAGGGATCACAACTCCTCACCATGAAGGGAACAAAAAAAGAGAACGAATTTGATGAATTGACAGAAGCAGGCTTCAGAAGGTGGGTAATAACAAACTTCTCTGAGTTAAAAGACCATGTTCTAACCCAATACAAAGAAACTAAGAACCTTGAAAAAAGGTTAAACGAAATGCTAACTAGAATAACCAGCTTAGAGAAGAACATAAACGACTTGATGGAGTTGAAAAACACAGCATGAGAACTTCATGAGGCATACACAAGTTTCAACAGCCAAATTGATCAAGCAGAAGAAAGGATATCAGAGATAGAAGATCAAATCAATGAAATAAAACGAGAAGGCAAGATTAGAGAAAAAAGTGTGGAAAAAAATGAAGAAAGCCTCCAAGTACTATGGGATTATGTGAAAAGACCTAATCTACACTTGATCAGCGTACCTGAATGTGATGGGGAGAATGAATCCAAGTTGGAAAACACTCTTCAAGATATTTTCCAAGAGAACTTTCCCAACCTAACAAGGCAGGCCAACATTCAAATCCAGGAAATACAAAGAACACCACAAAGATATTCCTCAAGAAGAGCAACCCCAAGGCACATAATTGTCAGATTCACCAGGGTTGAAATGAAGGAAAAAATCCTAAGGGCAGCCAGAGAGAAAGGTCGAGTCACCCACAAAGGAAAGACCATCACACTCACAGTGGACCTCTCAGCAGAAACCCTGCAAGCTAGAAGGGAGTGGGGGCCAATATTCAACATCCTTAAAGAAAAGAACTTTCAACCCAGAATTTCATATCTGGCCAAACTAAGCTTCATAAATGAAGGAGAAATAAAATCCTTTATGGACAAGCAATTGCTGAGAGATTTCGTTGCTACGAGACCTGCCTTACAAGAGCTACTGAAGGAAGTACTAAACGGGACACGAACAACCAGTACCAGCCACTGCAAAAACAAACCAAATGGTAAAGAACAACGACGCAATGAAGAAATGTCAATTAACAGGCAAAACAACCAGCCAGTAACAAAATGGCAGGATCAAATTCAAACATAACAATATTAATGTTGAATGTAAATGGCCTAAACGCCCCAATCAAAAGACAAAAACTAGCAAATTGGATAAAAAGTCAAGACCCATCAGTGTGCTGTATTCAGGAGACCCATCTCACATGCAAAGACTCACATAAACTCAAAGGGATAGAAGATTTACCAAGCAAATGGAGAGCAAAAAAAAGCAGGCATAGCAATCCTAGTCTCTGATAAAACGGACTTTAAACAAACAAAGATCAAAAGAGACAAAGAAGAGCATTACATAATGGTAAAAGGATCAATGCAACAAGAAGAGCTAACAATCCTAAATATATATGCACCCAATGCAGGAGCACCCAGATACATAAAGCAAGTTCTTAAAGACCTATAAAGAGACTTAGACTCCCACACAATAATAGTGGGAGACTTTAACACTCCACTGACAATACTGGACAGATCAACGAGACAGAAAGTCAACAAGGATATACAGGACTTGAAAGCAGATTTGGACCAAGCGGACCTAATGACATTTACAGGACACTCCGCCCCAAATCCACAGAATACACATTCTTCTCAGCACCATATTGCATACTCCAAAATTGACCACATAATTGGAAGCAAATTACTCCACAGCAAATGCAAAAGAACAGAAATCATAACAAACAGTCTCTCAGACCACAGTGCAATTAAATTCGAACTCAGATTGAGAAAAGAACTCAAAACTGGGCCGGGCGCGGTGGCTCACGCCTGTAATCCCAGCACTTTGGGAGGCCGAGGCGGGTGGATCACGAGGTCAAGAGATCGAGACCATCCTGGTCAACATGGTGAAACCCCGTCTCTAACAAAAATACAAAAAATTAGCTGGGCATGGTGGCGCGTGCCTGTAATCCCAGCTACTTAGGAGGCTGAGGCAGGAGAATTGCCTGAACCCAGGAGGCAGAGGTTGCGGTGAGCTGAGATCGCGCATTGCACTCCAGCCTGGGTAAGAAGAGCGAAACTCCGTCTCAAAAAAAAACAAAAAAAAAACAAAAAAAAAAAGAACTCAAAACTGAACAATCACATGGAAACTGAACAACTTACTCCTGAATAACGAATGGATAAACAATGAAATGAAGGCAGAAATAAAAATGTTCTTGAAACCAATGAGAATGAAGACACAACGTACCAGATCCTACGGGACAAATTTAAAGCAGTGTCTAGAGGGAAATTTATAGCAATAAATGCCCACATGAGAAACAAGGAAAGATCTAAAATTGACACTCTATTGTCAAAATTCAAAGAGCTAGAGGAGCAAGATCAAAAAAACTCAAAAGCAAGCAGAAGACAAGAAATAACTAAGATCAGAGCAGAACTGAAGGAGATAGAGACACAAAAAAACATACAAAAAATAAATAGAGACACAAAAAAAATTCAAAAAATAAATAAAGGAGGTGGTTTTTTGAAAAGATCAGCAAAATAGACCGCTAGCTAGACTAATAAAAGAAAAAGAAGAATCGAATAGACGCAATAAAAAAAGATAAAGGGGAGATCACCACCGATTCCTCAGAATACAAACTACCATCAGAGATTACTACGAACAACTCTATGCACATAAACCAGTAAATCTGGAAGAAATTGATAAATTCCTGGACACTTGCACACTCCCAAGACTAAGCCAAGAAGTTGAAACCCTGAATAGACCAATAATAAGGTCTGAAGTCGAGGCAGCAATTAATAGCCTACCAACCAAAAAAAGTCTAGGTCCAGACGGGTTCACAGCTGAATTCTACTAGATATACAAAGAGGAGTTGGTACCATTCCTGTTGAAACTATTCCAAACAATACAAAAAGAGGGAATCCTCCCTAACTCTTTCTTTGAGACCAACATCATCCTGATACCAAAATCTGGCAGAGACACAACTGAAAAAGAAAACTACAGGCCAATATCCATGGTGAACATTGATGCAAAAATCTTCAGTAAAATACTGGCAAACTGAATCCAACAGCACATCAAAAAGCTTATCCACCATGATCAAGTAGGCTTCATCCCGGGGATGCAAGGCTGGTTCAACATACGCAAATCTATAAACGTAATTCACCACATAAACAGAACCAAAGACAAAACCCACACGATTATCTCAATAGATGCAGAGAAGGCCTTCGACAAAATTCAACAGCCCTTTATGCTAAAAACTCTC
The DNA here is from genome assembly GCF_030222135.1 of Aotus nancymaae. Classification (NCBI taxonomy): domain Eukaryota; kingdom Metazoa; phylum Chordata; class Mammalia; order Primates; family Aotidae; genus Aotus; species Aotus nancymaae. Next base: position 65,775,015 of record NW_026988418.1, on the reverse strand, counting down.
AATAAACTAGTTATTGATGGAATGTATCTCAAAACAATAAAAGCTATTTATGACAAACCTACAGCCAGTATCATACTGAAGGGGCAAAAATTAGAAGCATTCCCTTTAAAAACTGGCACTAGACAAGGATGCCCTCTCTCACCACTCCTGTTCAATATAGTATTGGAAGTTCTAGCCAGAGCAATTAGACAAGAAAAAGAAATGAAGGCCATTCAATTAGGAAAAGAAGAAGTCAAATTGTCCCTATTTGCAGATGACGTGATCGTATATTTAGAAGACCCCATCGTCTCAGCCCAAAACCTCCTTAAGCTGATAAGCAATGTCTCAGGATACAAAATCAATGTGCAGAAATCACAAGCATTCCTATACACCAATAACAGACAAACAGAGAGCCAAATCACAAGCAAACTCCCATTTACAATTGCTACAAAGAGAATAAAATATCTGGGAATACAACTAACAAAGGAGGTAAAAGATCTCTTCAAGGAGAACTACAAACCACTGCTCAAGGAAATAAGAGAGGACACAAACAGATGGAAAAACATTCCATGCTCATGGTTAGGAAGAATCAGTATTGTGAAAATGGCCATACTGCCCAAAGTAATTTATAGATTCAATGCTATCCCCATCAAGCTACCATTGACCTTCACAGAACTGGAAAAAATGACTTTAAACTTCATATGGAACCAAAAGAGGGCCCACATAGCCAAGACAATCCTAAGCAAAAAGAACAAAGCTGGAGGCATCACATTACCTGACTTCAAACTATACTACAAGGCTACAGTAATCAAACAGTATGGTACTGGTACCAAAACAGAGATACAGACCAATGGAACAGAACAGAGGCCTCGGAAGTAATGCCACATATCTATGACCATCTGATCTTTGACACACCGGACAAAAACAAGAAATGGGGAAAGGATTCCCTGTTTAATAAATGGTGTTGGGAAAACTGGCTAGCCATAAGCAGGAAGCTGAAACTGGACCCCTTCCTTACACCTCATACAAAAATTAACTCCAGATAGATTAAAGATTTAAACATAAGAACTAACACCATAAAATCCCTAAAAGAAAACCTAGGCAAAACCATTCAGGACATAGGCACAGGCAAGGACTTCATGACTAAAACACCAAAAGCAATGGCAACAAAAGCCAAAATAGACAAATGGGACCTAACTAAACTTAAGAGCTTCTGCACAGCAAAAGAAACAATCATTAGAGTAAACCGGCAACCAATAGAATGGGAAAAAATTTTTGCAATCTACCCATCAGACAAAGGGTTAATATCTAGAATCTACAAAGAACTAAAGCAGATATACAAGAAACAAACAAACAAACCCATTCAAAAGTGGGTTAAGCATATGAAAAGACACTTTTCAAAAGAAGACAAATATGTGGCCAACAAACATGAAAAAATGATCATCACTGGTCATTAGAGAAATGCAAATCAAAACCACATTGAAATACCATCTCACACCAATTAGAATGGTGATCATTAAAAAATCTGGAGACAACAGATGCTGGAGAGGATGTGGAGAAAAAGGAACACTTTTACACTGTTGGTGGAAGTGTAAATTAGTTCAACCATTGTGGAACAGTGTGGTGATTCTTCAAGGATCTAGAAATAGAAATTCCACTTGACCGAGCAATCCCATTACCTAGTATATACCCAAAGGATTATAAATTATTCTGTCATAAAGACACATGCACACGTATGTTCATTGTGGCACTGTTTATCATAGCAAAGACCTGGAACCAATCCAAATGCCCATCGATTGTAGACTGGACAAAAAAAATGTGGTCCATATACACCATGGAATACTATGCAGCCATAAGAAACGAGTTCATGTCCTTTGTAGAGACATGGATGAACCTAGAAATCATCATTCTCAGCAAACTGACAAACCAAACACCGCATGTTTTCACTCATAGGCAATGAGAACACTTGGACACTGGGAAAGGAACAACACTTACAGGGCTAGGTGGGGGGGTGGAGGGGAGAGGTGGGGAGGGACAGTGGTGGCAGGGGGTGGGGAGGTTGGGGAGGAATAACACCAGTAGAAATGCCTGACATAAGGCAACAGGGCAGGGTGGGTGGATGGAGACAGCAAACCACCATGGCATGTATGTACCTATGAACAATCCTGAAAGATGCAGGACAGGCACATGTACCCTAGAGCCCAAATACAATTAAAAAAAAAAATCTTGAAAAGAAAGTAATTCTGTATGGCTAGAGCAGAGGGTGCACATGGAATATGAGGTGAAAAGGAGAGGGAGTAGGGGGGTCATAGCTCATAGGGGGACGTAAAAGTATAAGAGCTAAGACCAGACCTGGATTCAAATCCTGACTCTACCATTTACCTGTTGGTCCTACCCTCTCAAAGCCAGTTTCCTCTTCTATAAAATAGGAGTTTTCGGAATAGGAATATCTATCTCAAAAAAGTGTTGTGAAGATTAAGAGAAGTAATTGCATGTAAAATGCTTAGCAAAGTCACTAACAGATTAAACAAATGACTTAAGAAGTAGTGAATTATGCCATCAAAAGAATGTAGGAATTTATCTCACAGACAATAGAAATCAGAAACTTTTTTTTTTTTTGAGACAGAGTCTCACTCTGGAGTGCAGTGGCATGATCCTGGCTCACTGCAACCTCCGCCTCATGGGTTCAAGCAATTCTCATGCCTCAGCCTCCTGAGTACCTGGGATTACAGGTGCTCATCACCATGCCTAGCTCATTTCTTGTATTTTTAGTAGAGACGGGGGTTCTACCATGTTGGCCTGGCTGGTCTTGAACTCCTGGCCTCAAGTGATCTACCTATCTTAGCTTCTCAAAGTGGTGGGATTATAGGCATTACATCATGTCCGGCCAGAAAATATTTTTTAAGTGAATAACAATTAAGATTAGCTATAGCTTAGAAAATCCACTGTAGTAGCACAATGAGGAAAAACTAGACTGAAACGGAGGAGGGAAAGACTAATTAGGAGATCTCTGAAAATATACAGGTAGGGGAAAAATGAGGACCTGAACAAAAGAAGGCACTGGAAGTAGGGATGAAGAAGGGACATTGATTTGGACGTTACTTATAAGGAAGCAAAGAAATGATCAAGTAAAACGGAAGGGAAGTTTAAGTCTTCCAGGTTTCTGGTGTGAATGAGTCACTGCAGGTGTCATCAACCAAGATTAGAAATATGGGAAGATGAAATGGTTTTTAGGAAAGATAATGATTTTAATTTTAGAACTGTCAAATTTGAGGTGAATGCTTCAAAAAGGTCAAATGGCAGTTCCAAAGAGTGCCATGAAATCTGACAAACAGGAGTTATCTTAGCAAGGAGGAGTCTCATGGAAATAAAAGCTGAAACAAATAGTAGTGATTGAGGAGTAAACGAGAGGTGAAGTAGTGGAGATAATACAGGTTCTGTTTGGAGGAGACTTGGCAAAAAGGTTAAAAAATAGGATGGATGAAATAGCACTCAGCAATAAAATATAACAGAATTGATATAACATAGGTAAAATTAAAAAAAAAACACACAGGTGAAATAATGTCAAGTGAAAGAAGTATGTATGACTCCATTTACATGAAATTCTAGAACACAAAACAATCAATAGTGACAAAAAGTAGATCAATGGTGGGTGAAGAGACTACAAAGGGACATGAGGAAACTTTTTAACATTCGCTGAATTGTAAACTTAAAATAGGTACATTTTACTATATGTAAATTATATCTCAAAAAGTTTATTAAAAAAAGATAGGTAGGATACCAGATAGAAGGAGGTGTACATAAAGATTTTCTTAAAAAAAAAGATGTAACTTGGATATTTTCCTTTTCTTAGGGGAAGCAGTTCATGGAGGGAGGCTGGAGATCCAAGGAACAACTAACGGAGTAAGAACTTAGAGCAGATGGGCTCTAGAGCAGTGGCTCCCAAATGTCAGTCCTTGTTAGACCGACCTTTCATGGCAGCCTATGAAAGCTGGTTCTATAGGTGAGATATTCTCCAGTACTCTCTAATCTTCTGTCCTTAACTAGTCAATCCCCTACCACGGATCAATCCAACCATCCATTTTCTCATGAGTGTAGTCAACAAATATCCTGGTAAGTACTGGTACTGATTGGTTTAATTACTGATTTATAATTATAGCCTTGGTTGGCCTTTAAATTTTACTTATTTATTTTTTTGAGACAGAGTCTCATGCTGTTGCCCAGGCTAGAGTGCAGCTAGAGTACAATCTCAGCTCACTGCAACCTCTACCCCCCAGGTTCAAGCAATTCTTATGCCTCAGCCTTCTGAGTAGCTGAGATTACAGGCACGTACCATGACACCCAGCTAATTTTTTTGTATTTTATTTTAGTAGAGATGAGGTTTCACTATGTTGGCCAGGCTGGTCTTGAACTTCTGGCCTCATGTGATCTTCCTGCAAATGTTGTCTCCTTTTCCTGGAATACCTTTCTGCCTCCCAAAGTGCTGGGATTACAGGCATGAACCACTTTGCCTGGCCTCAACATACATCCCATACCTCAGCAGTCAGACAAAACCTCAAAGTTTCCTTTTACCCACAATGTTATTTTTACATCTTGGAGCCTTTGCACATGTTGTCCCCTCTTACTGGAATACCTTTCTGCTCCCTTTTCCAGACATCACCTCTTCCAAGAAGCTTCCCTAGTGCTTTAGTCTAAGTTACATGTACTCACAGGAATCTGTTCTCTATGTGTTCCCTGCACTACACAGTATACTACTTGAATAGGAACAGGATTTTCTGTGTCTGTATCCCTGGCAACTAGCATAATGCTGCTATATAATGGGTACTCAATATTATGCTGAATGAATTTTACTTTTCAAAACCAACTCCTTCATTTGTACTATGCCTTACCTCTTCTCTAACTTTTCCATCACTATTCTAATCTCTCCTTTTATTTCTTGCCACATTTTTTTTCTTTCTTTTTTTTTTTTTTTTTAGATGGAGTCTTGTTCTGTTGCCCAGGCTGGAGTGCAATGGTGTGATCTCAGCTCACTGCAACCTTCGCCTCCTGGGTTCAAGCAATTCTCATATCTCAGCTTCCCAAGTAGCTGGGATTACAGGTGTCCACCACTACGCCTGGCTAATTTTTGTATTTTTAGTAAAGATGGAGTTCCATTATGCTGGGCAGGCTGTTCTGGAACTTCTGGCCTTAAGTGATCCACCTGCCTCAGCCTCCCAAAGTGTTGGATTATAGGCATGAGCCACTGTGCCTGGCTCTTTAAACATTTTTCTATACACTAGTTTCATCTCCGTTTATATTTTCAAGAGTTTTCCCTTAAAAAGACATACTCCTTTTCTTTAATGCTATCTTCTGCTGACACTAATCAAACTTCTTGAAAAGCAGCATATTCCTGTTTTCTCCCCTCATCACCTCCCTTTCATTCTTTTTATTTTATTTTTGAGACAGAGTCTCATTTTATCACCCAGGTTGGAGTGTAGTAGCACAATCTCAGCTCACTGTAACCTCTGAATCCCAGGTTCGAGCAATTCTCATGCCTCAGCCTCCCAAGTAACTGGGACTACATGCACACACCACCACACCTGGCTAATTTTTGTATTTTTGGTAGAGACAGGGTTTGGCCATGCTGGCCAGGCTGGTCTCCAACTCCTGGCCTCAAGTGATTTGTCTGCCTTGGCCTCTCAAAGTGCTGGGATTACAGGTGTAAGCTACCTCGCCAGGCCTCATTCTTCTTTTTTTTTTTTTGAGATGGAGTTTCACTCTTGTTACCCAGGCTGGAGTGCAATGGCGCGATCTCGGCTCACCGCAACCTCCGCCTCCTGGGTTCAGGCAATTCTCCTGCCTCAGCCTCCCGAGTAGCTGGGATTACAGGCACGCACCACCATGCCCAGCTAATTTTTTGTATTTTTAGTAGAGACGGGGTTTCACCACATTGACCAGGATGGTCTCGATCTCTTGACCTCGTGATCCACCCGCCTCGGCCTCCCAAAGTGCTGGGATTACAGGCGTGAGCCACTGCGCCTGGCCTTCATTCTTTAACTCACTGAATTCTGGCTTCTGCCAGCACCACTTTACTAAAGCTGCTTATTATTCAAAGACTATCAATAATTTCTTAAGAACTGAACATACAAAAATGTTATTTCCATGATCTATGTAGTCTTCAGCAATGCAAGCTATAATATCTGAATAAAAAACAATAAAACAGCCAGGTGTATTGGCTCTCACCTATAGTCCCAGCTACTCAGGAGGCTGAGGCGGGAGAATTGCTTGAGACCAGAAGTTTAAGACTAGTCTGGGAAACATAGCAAGACCCCATCTCTAAAAAATTAAAAAACATTAGCCAGGCATGTTGTGTGTACTTGTGGTCCCAGTTACTCGAGGGGCTTGGGTGGAAGGACTGCTTGAGCTCAGAAGTTCAAGACCAGCCTAGGCAATACAGCCAGACCTCATCTCTTAAAAAACAACAACAACAACAACAATAAAACAGAAAAATACCTCAATGTTCGTTGCATTCAGCTTCTCCTCCATTACTTGTTTGAGGATGATGAGTGAAGACTTGATGGCTTCTTTCAGAGTCATAGACTTGAAACAAAGAAGGCAAGAAGACGCCTATTAATTATACACAATCCCTCCTTCCTTCAAAGATTTTCCCTTCATCTCACTGAAGAAATTATTTAATAAGTATGTCAAACATCTTACATAATACGGTGCATTACAAGTATCTCCGGAACTCAAGTAAATGGCAAATAAGTGGAATACTTTTTCAGGAAAACCCCCAAAACCTTATTGTGAGCCACAGTAAAGTCACCAACCTTCATATAGTAAGTAGTCTTTGAAGAAGCAGAAAGGGATATACTTCTCTTGTATAGATTTGACTTCCTCTTTTAATTTAGAATATAATACTATTGGTGATATCCTATAAACAATAATGCCCAAATGATCTAAGAAGGTAGCCCAATGGTTTAGAAAATTCACTTTTTACCCCATTTTGTATCCAATTTCCTCCACATGTAAAATCAATACCATTAGCAGCTGATGTGAGCAGGCATCCCTGTATGAACCACCTGAATGATAAAACAGCCTTCAATCACACCAATGAGTTACCCAAAAGCAAATCTTCCCATCTCACAAAGAAAATATCAAATGCCCACTTGCTTCAGGAGCCAATTATAAAGTGCTAAGTAAAGCTGTGAAGATAGAGGATAAATGTATTATGGTACATCCACACCATGGTATATTACTCGGCCATCAAAAGAAAATATTGGTATAAGATGAATGGCTCTCAAAAACAGTCTGTTAAACAAAACAGATAAAAACTGACAAATTCTTTAATTCCTTTTATAAAAACGCACAAGAACAGACAAAACTAATGGACAGTGGTAAACATGGTGGTAAACATGGTTGCAAGGGAGGGAAAGAGATTGACTGGAATGTGGATGAGCATTTTTATTTTTTTGGTGGTGGACAGTGGTTTTTTTTTTTTTTGAGATGGAGTCTTGCCCTGTTGGAATGCAATGGCGTGATTTCGGCTTACTGCAACCTCTGCCTCCTGGGTTCAAGCGATTGTCTTGCCTCAGCCTCCCAAGCAGCTGGGACTACAGGCATATGCCACCATGCCCGGCTAATTTTTGTATTTTTAGTAGAGACGAGGTTTCACCATGTTAGAACCAGGATGGTCTCAACTCCTGATCTCATGATCCACCCGCCTTGGCCTCCCAAAGTGCTGGGATTACAGGGATTACAGGTGTGAGCCACCGTGCCCGGCTTCTTGTTTTGCAATTGTCGAAACTCATAGAACTGAACTCTTAAGGTCTGTACATTTTATTATATGTAAATTATACTGTGATTTTCAAAAAAATAGTATGAGTTGTGAGAATACTTAATTACCTTGTGGTAAACTTCTTGCAAGGAGCTCTGGGCACCCTCTGAAGCAGAGCCAATTGCTCGAGCATCACACTGTACAAAAGTCCCAGATGGGTCCATATGAAACCTGCAAAACCCCCAAAATGAGGACTAAAATGCTTAAGAGTGGTGGCACTTTATGTAACAAACGTCTCACTAAAACAAAGTATAAATGCTTGGCCCTGCAGCCGGGAAACACCACTGAAATATTGAGGCACAGATATAAAAGATGTTCTATGTCTGGAGAAACCAGACATTTCAAAAAGTGTTTAAGAAAATTAGTAACTTCCTTAGGGATTTAGAATTATAGTATAGTATGTATAAGTATGGTACTTGTTTATGCCTATCTTAGGAATATTTGAAGATGAGGATCAGATCAACATTCCAGAGCAAAGCTCTAAAACATACCCTGACTATAGTAACAAAGTTACTTCTAATTCCTTCCAGAATTAACGCTGGTTCCAATAGGAGAATTCTTCATGGAATCCCCAAATTTGTGTAAACAGCATAGAATCACTAAACTTTAGTATTAGAAGTCCCGTGTGTGTGTGTGTGTGTGTGTGTGTAAACACACAAATTTTTTTAATTTTAATTTTTTAACTAGACAGGGCTCTGTTATCTAGGCTGGAGTGCAGTGGCACGATCATAGCTCCCTACAGCCTCAAACTCCTGGGCTCAAGAGATCTTCCTGCCTTGGCCTTCAAGTAGCTGGGACTACAGGTGCATGCTAATACCTGGCTAATACTCTACAATAATTTTCTCAGTCCCCACCCCAAATTAAAATAACTCCCTACAAAAGCATGAAGCAAAATTACAAAATGGTACTTACAGCTGGGGTCCTTTCTCATCAACTCCTCCAAACAACAATGCTACTCCAAAGGGACGAGACTAGAACCAAAAAGTAAGAGATATTAAGATAAACAGCTACGAAGTAAGGAGGTGAGAGGGGCTGAGAATGTTTATGTTCACAGGACAAATGTCCTAAGTCCCACAGAACAATAAGGAAACTCAACACAAGCATCATGCTCACCATGGCACCTGGATCTGCATCTTCTTCTCCAAACTGGAGAGCTAGATTGGACACAGCTTGGGTCACACTCTCCACTGTCATTGTCTCATTGTAGGTGAACCAGTGGTTCTAGAAGAAGAGCAAAGCATGGAACACCCTTCTAATAAGGACATTAAAGCAGCCCACCATCTCACTACACATATTCCTTTAAACTGGGATTGGAAACTGAAGTCTCATATGTGGTTTTCTAATTAACATTAACCCTGAGTACTTGGGGAGTACATGAGGGGAAGAGAAATAGCTCTGGAAATAAACATTATCACAAGGACTCTAAGCAACGATGGACAAGAGAATTACTGCCTTGAAAAAAGGGTTATGCCCTCAAAGCACCAAGTTTACTCTTTTCAAAAACTAAAAGTGCGTCTTTCCATCAAAGACTCTAGCTTATTCTATTGATGTTTAAGTTAAATGATTTATTCTTACATTAGTACAGACAGTAAACTTGCAAATAAGTGCAAAAAATTTTACTGTGTGATATATTTTTCTTACTAGTCTATCTCCAAGCAGCAGCTACAAAGTTAAAACAAACAAAAAACAGTATCCCTGACCAGTATTTGTCAGCTGCTACAAGTTATTATTCACCAAAGGAGGACTGTTACTTGCAAGCCTGGCAGCAAAGGCAGTTGAGGGGAGAATATCCTTTAACTATGTCCACCTCCTGCCGTGGTGCTCCCACAGAAAGTCAATTAGGAAACAATGCATTGCAATGCATGCTTTATATAAGGCAAAGCCAAAAAAAGCAAGACACCGTCAGCACCACTGACCAGAGCTTCTTTAAAACTGCAATGGCTGGATGGCTAAACTTCAAGCCCCAGAAAGTTCTAACTGGAAATTCTACCCAAAATTACTCCCAAGAGCCATATCTAATATTGACACAGATATCTGCAGCATAGCTCAGGCAGCTATATAATAACTAAACAAGGAACTCAAGCATCCTGGTAAAAAGGAGATGATGCCCATTTTACCTGTGTCTCCACTCTGGCTTTATCAATTAAAGTCTTAGCATCAGCAATTAGCCCACTCATGGCACAACCTGCAATGTAAAATTGACAGTGACCCAGTGGCCAAATCCTTGTAGAAGTCTTTCATCCACTCAGGAAATCCTGAAATTCTGGAGTGGAACTATGGCAGCCATTCAGCTATCCCATAGTATTTTATACCCTAAAGATTAGATAGGAAATGATCTGCACTGAACCCAAGTATTAATGATGTTAGAAACAAAAAACCATCCACAATGACACAGAAGTCCAGGCAATAAAAATCAGAGAAAAGCAGCTAACCAAACATGAATTTCCACATATTACATCCCTAGGCATCCCTTTAGCACTCTTTGTAGACCGTGATACATTTTCAAACTAAGCAAACGCTAATGCCCCAACCTAAGAAACAAGGAAAAGAAAATCACCTCACTATGAACTACAGTGGAGGACCCTCAAATAAATCAAAAGCCTTTTGCCTCTCTGTCCCAAACACAAAGCAACTAATTATATCAGAGAGAGTGTGCCTCATGGCCCAAGCCGCCACGATTATAATTATCACTGTTATTATTATTTTTTTCCCCCAGACAGAGTCTCACTCTGTCACCCAGGCTGGAGTGCAGTGGCTCAATCTCAGCTCACCGCAACCTCCGCCTCCCAGGTTCAAGTGATTCTTCTGCCTCAGCCTCCCGAGTAGCTGGGACTACAAGCAAGCACACGCCACCACGCCGGCTAATTTTTGCATTTTTTTAAGAGACAGGGTTTCACCATACTGGCCAGGCTGGTGTGGATCTCCTGACCTCATGATTCGCCTACCTCGGCCTCCCAAAGTGCTGGGATTACAGGCTTGAGCCACCATGCCCAGCTATAACTGTTATTTTATATGCCATAATTCAAATGTAAATCTCCAGCCTAAGTTTCTCTCCCAAGTTTCAGAAATATAAAGCCAAATAACTTCCTTAATATATCTACTCGGATATATCACACACCTATTTCCCTTCTAGATCCCATCATCTTCCTTGGCCCTCATAACCAATCAGATCACGAGTTCTGTCTATCTCTACCTTCCTCTCCATTCTCTGGCTACTGTGTTGGTTAAAACCTTCATCATCTCTTTATTTGAACTATTACAAAAGTTTCTTAACTGGCCTCCCTGCTTCCAGTCTCAGCCCTTTTTAGTCTACCTTTAATACCATTATCAGAATGGCCTTTCTAAAATTCTAATGGGATCATATTACTTCATTGCATAAAACCTTTCCCATCCATGCAAAAGGATTACATTGAAGCACTTTAGTGTAGTAAAAAAAGGAATTCCACTCTCTGACCCCAGACTCATCTCTTGCTGCAGTTAATGTCACAGTCCTACAAAACTGTTTATGCCATGGTATTTTATATTTTACACTACAATGGCTTCAGTCATTTCTATTCCTTCTGACTAGAAAGCTCTCCCTTGCTAAACCCAGACACTTGTTTGCCTTGTGTATACTTCCTTATCTTTCAGAATTAAACTCAGCTCAAAATCACTTTCATGGAATCCTTTTCTGAAAGCCCCACTATCACTGACTCCAGGCAAAATGAATTATTTCCTCCTTTGTACCCCTACTGAGAACACAATATTGTCTTTCTTAATACTTTTGTCACTTAATTGCATTTACTTATTTACCACCACAATTAGACTGTATGCTCCTAGAAAACAAGTCTTACTCCTTTCTACATCCTGGTATCTAGCATAATGTTTGGCACACTGTAGGCTCTCAATTTGTAGAATGAAGTGACACTGAACTACCTTCAAAAGACAAGACTCGAGTTAAAGAAGACACAATGTTCCAATCTTAAAATATAAAATCTCAGTTTCTATATATATATCTATGAGAGATAATATCAAGCTCCCAGAGTCACCATGGCATTTGGTTCTGATGCCTTTAAGCAATTAATTATTTTGCCAATGTTTCATTAATTAGATGACTAAATAGGTTAAGAAAATTTGGAGAGCCAAATAAAATGCCATTCTATAAATAAGCAGAATGGCTCACCCTGTAATTAAAGCAGAGGAATTAAAGACCAAAAAAGGGGGTAGAGGGAAAACGGAATACAAAGACAAATCTGAAAACAAAGGAGGAAGACTGATCTAGTCAAGTCTATATTATTCTTATAATTTGTAGTCACTCCAAAGATCTTTGAGAATTCCTCTTTTCTCAATGGACACTCTAGCTTCTGACACATAATCCTGTGCTCTGGTGGCCTCCTACTATGGCAAAGATTGTTATCAGTAAAGACTCAACCATCATAAAGAGCTGGCCTATGATTCAACTTTTGCATATATCAGCAACCTTCACATTTACCAAGTCTAAATTTGAGGAGAAAGAAACTTCTGGGAATAGGTTAAACATAAATGAGTCCTGCAACAGCCTCCTACTCCTATATTTATACATTCTGGACTACTGCCTGGAAAATAATAGCTAACAAGGGGATAACATGTTTATTTCATAAACCTCCCTTGGAACATCATAGACATCATAGAGGACTAATTAACCTAAACCAGATCCTACAGAATAGCTTTCCTCCACTCCTTACCTATATGAGCATCAATCTCTACAATTTTCTCAATGCTGCTGGGCTCCATCAGCGGGGAGGTAATTCTCTTCTCCACAGCTAGGCACACGCCCTCTGATGTCTGGATCCCAATGGCTGTAGAACCAAGCTAAAGAGAAACATGTTATGATTACCATATACAGGTCACATACTCACCAGATAGCTCTCTGTAAATCTTAATGATAGAAACTTCAATTGGCCACATCTTATAGACAGAGAGAAGGTGCACCCTCATATACTGTAAATAATTAATATACTATTCTTTTTAATAGCAAGAACACTGATTTACAGAATTTTGTATTTATAAAAAGTTCTTTTTTTCTCCCTTAAATTAAAAAAAAAATTGTTAATTTTTTTTTTTTATAATTTACTCAGGTAATTTCCAGAACCCAAAAGAATAAGTTCAACAAAGTCTTGAACACATTGGAAAAATCCACTCTCTAATGCCAATATTTGGGGGAAGGAAGACTCAAAAGTTCTAAACATAGTGGGCAAGAAAGTAATAAAACTCTAATTTAGTCTTTTCTGGACCTGGTCTCTTTTCACCTCTGCCATCTATCTTGGTCTGTCCCAAGAGGTGATATTCCCCAAACCTCCCCGACCTCCAGAAAAGTTATAAAGGAAGGTAGGGAGGGATGAAAAGAACCACCACCACCATCACCACCACCAACATAAAATGATTAATTATTTAAGGTGGCTAGAAGTCCACAATATACCTGGAACCTATCTCTTTATCTCTATGTAACACCCAGTCATCTACTTCTCTATGCCCGTTTCTTGCAAAATTAGTATGACAATAACAATACCTACATCAAGAAGGGTAAACACATTATGTATTATAAAATGCTTAAAATGGTGCCTACCACATAGGAACAAATGTTATTCTTATTATATACATAGATTACTTCAGTAGCCTCTCTCATCTTTAATCTCTCTCTCCCAATGTATCTCTCATGTTACAGCCTGAATGATCTAATAAAATGTTATTATATTTCTTGTCTCAAGAACTAACATTACCCTATACTGCTTATAACATAATATCCAAATAAGCTTCCAGAGCCTTCTTATCCTGATGCCACTTTTCCCTTCCAACTTCATTATTCATTATTCTCCAACAAAATCCCTCAGGTATAGCCCAACCCACTTGCTCAAGCCACATTATGTCCTACCCTTGCACCCCTGCTCATGCTATCTTCCCTGGAATACATTCTTCCTTCTCCCTACCCAAATTCCACTCATCAAAGCCTTCCATGACTATGCTTTATGCTTTGAATTCCCATTATATTTAATTACTTCTACAAAGCAATCACTGCCAAGTGTGAGCATTGCAAAGGGTTCCAAACAATTCCAAGAATCTTTATGTATAACTTGCTTAACATGTCTGTAGACTGTGTGTTTCACAGACAATACATTATTTTTCAAATGTGTTGTGACTTTATTTAGAAGTGTTATTAAATGTACACCAGCTTTTTGTCATGTATTTTCTTAATCGGTAGACACAGGCATAACTACAGAAGATGAACTGTCAAAAATTTTTATGTAAAAAAATGAGTGGTCAAGTTGGGCACGGTGGCTCACACCTGTAATCCCAGCACTTTGGGAGGCTGAGGCAGGCAGACTGCACGAGTCCAGGAGTTCGAGACCAACCCTGTTTCTATAAAAAGTACAAAAAGTAGCCAGGCATGGTGGTGTATGCCTGTACTCCCAACTACATGGGAGGCTGAAATGGGAGGACTGCTTGAGCCCGGGAGGCAGAGGTTGTAGTGAGCTGAGATTGTACCACTGCACTCCAGCCTGGGCAACAGAGTGAGACCCCATCTCAAAAAATAAATAAATAAAAATGAGTACTCATATTTCTAGTTAAAGGTGCAGACTAAAGATATATATTAGCTCTACTACTTCCTTAAGTCTATTACTGTATGATTAAAGGACTTTTAAAAAGGCATAAATCCACTATAACAGAGAGTGGGGGAAGACACAGCAACAAAACTCTGAAACTAAAAAGAAGATAGGTTAGTGATACCTGGGTAATCCAAATCCTAAACCAGCAGTAAAGAAACAACCAGATTTTTATCACAGGACCTCAAAAAAGAAAATGGTGGTAACAAGGACCTCTGGGAATGGAAATGAACAAGGAGCTAATTCAATGTTTAAGAAACAGATTCTCAGATCCTCTCCCCTATGCTGTAGAGCTAAATGACTGCACCACTCCCACTCCTGCAGAAGACTCCAGGCTTACTCTCTGGAGACCATAAAACAGAGGGTCTTTGGATTGGGGACACTAAGCACAGTCTAAGGCCGGAATAATGTACTGAAAATTGGACAAATACGTACAAATTTACAAACATAATGTTAAGAACCTCAGCCTTCTTTCCCTACTCAGCTCTCAGAAGCCAGTAGCCAGAAATACCCTCCCAGAATGAAATCAGAAGAGGCAGTTTTCTCCTGAGCAATGGTTTTCAAATTTTTTGACCAAAAGCCACAGTAAGGAATACCTTTTATTTTATTTTATCTTATTATTATTATTATTATTTGAGACAGAGTCTCACTCTATCACCTAGGCTGGAGTGCAATGGCATGATCTTGGCTCACTGCAACCTCCACCTCCTAGGTTCAAGCAATTCTTTTGCTTCAGCCTCCTGAGTAGCTGAGATTACAGGCACACACCACCATGCCCGGCTAATAAGGAATACATCTGATTTCATAACTAAAACCCACAAATAAATATAAATACATAACAAAAACAAAATTTCATGAATAAAACTCACTCACCACTACTATTGGCAAGGCATTCCGATATCTACTGCTCTGTCCCACTTAAAAAAGAAATGTGGGCCAGGACTGGTGGCTCATGCCTGTAATCCCAGCACTTTAGGAGGCTGAGGCAGGAAGATCACTTCAGTCCAGGAGTTTGAGACCAGCCTGGGCAACAAGGCACAACTTCACCTCCACAAAAAATAAAAATTATCTGGGCATGGTGGCATGTGCCTATAGTCCCAGCTACTCTGGAGCTGAGGTGGGAAGATCACTTAAGCCTGGGAGGTTGTGGCTGCAATGAGTTGTGATCATACCACTGCACTCCAGCCTGGGTGACAGAGTGACACCATCTCAAAAGAAATGCTCCTCATGACCACTAAATTTATTTTAGTATCTCCTAACAGGTCCAGACCTGCAGTTTGAAAAACACAGCTCTAAAGAATATGACCAGTTCAAAACAGAAAAAAAAAATTTTTTAGACACGGTCTCACTCTGTCACCCAGGATGGAGTGCAGTGGCACAATCACGTCTCGTGGAGCCCCAACCTCCCAGGCTCACGACATCCTCCCACATAAGCCTCCAGAATAGCAAAGACTACAGGTGTACACTACCACACCAAGCTAATTTTTAAAATTTTTTGTGAAGACAAGGTCTCATTGTGTTGCTCAGACTGGTCTTGAACTCCTTCTAGGTCTTGAACTCCTCCTGCCTTGGCCTCCCAAAGTGCTAGGATTACAGGTGTGAGCCTTGCCCAGACTAATTTTTTAAATTTTTTCTAGGCATGGGCTATGTTGCCCAGGCTAGTCTTGAACCCCTAAGCTCAAGTGATCCTCCTGCCTCAGCCACCCAAAATGCTGGGTTATAGGCATGAGCCACAATGTCCCATTGGGAAAAAAAAATTAAAGAAAAACTGGAAAATTGTTGAAGAAAAGTAAGATATATTATCCATAAAACAGCAACAGGATGCTAATAAGAAAAAAGAAAAGAAACAAAAGAACTTGGAAATTAAAAATAATTTCTGGCCAGGCACGGTGGCTCACGCCTATAATCCCAGCATTTTGGGAGGCTGAGATGGGCAGATCACCTGTGGTTGGATCACCTGAGGTTGGGAGTTTGAGACCAGCCTGACCGACATGGAGAAATCCCATCTCTACTAAAAATACAAAATTAACTGGGCATGGTAGTGCATGCCTATAGTCCCAGCTACTCAGGAGGCTCAGGCAGGAGAAGCACTTGAACCCAGAAGGCGGAGGTTGTGGAGTGAACTCCATCTTAAAAAAACAAAAATAGTTTTTACGATACTACTGGAAAATGGGTTCTACCAAATTTAGCAAATAAATCAAAAAACGATGACATGGGGTCCAACACAAGAGGGAGTTAAAGAGAATGCCTAGAATGATCTGACAGAAAATGAAGTCCACAGCTACGCAGGAGGCACAGAGAATAACCAGTCCAGACTTGGAGTCAGAAGACTCCAAGATTTCATTAAGAATTCTTAATGGGGCACAGTGGCTCATACCTAGCACTTTGGGAGGCCTAGGTGGGCGTATTACTTGAGCTCTGAAGCTCAAGACCAGCCTGTGCAACATGGCAAAACCCCATCTCTACAAAAAATACAAAGAGTCAGATGGGCACAGTGGTGCATGCCTGCAGTCCCGACTACATTGGGGGCTGACGGTGGAGGATCACTTGAGCCTGGGAGCTTGAGGCTGCAGTGAGCTGAGATGGGCATGCATCTCAAGGAAAAAAAAAAAAAAAAAAAAAGGAATCCTTAAAGGACACTTAATTTGGCTGAATGTTTTGAGAGGATACATGTAACCTGCAGAGACTTTGGAATGCATTATTGATCATCCTAAATTAAGCAAATATTTTTAAAAAGAGAATTATTAACTCCAAGAAAAACAATATTGTGCAGAAACAGAAAAACAATTATAAAACACAAAATGGCTCAGCTGTGAAAAGCATTTACAGTCATACTAATGTAACTGTTGACTAATGGTCTAACAAAATTATGATATTCAAGATATATCTGGAGAGGGTCATCCATCCCCACCTCAAAAGACAACTGTGTGTGGTGGGGAGTAGGGTTGTGGGGTTGGGGCAGAAATCTTCATCTTTCATAATGAAAAGTCCATGGATAATGCCTAACAAAAAACCATAAATCTGTGTTGTAGAGATATGAAGATACATGCCTAGAACATCACCAGCTGAAAGAATTTAAAGTGTTGCCTCTGAAAAGCTGAACACAGATGATGCAGGGCTCAAGAGTTGCTGTTTTTGTTACAAGGTTTATAGAACTACTTTGCCTTTTGACTCTGAAACTACATGCATGTATACCTTAAAAGTCAAACCAATGTATAATCAGAAACCATTGCCAAAAAAACGTAATTTAGCACTTAGTTGTTCTCTAATTGTTTTATGTATAGTATACTGATCCCAAATCCCCAACTGAACAGAATAAGACAAAATTTATATATACTTTTAAATTTTATTTAGAATAGTGATTCTCAATTGGGGGCCCTTTTGTCCCCACCAGACAGTTGCCAAAGTCTGGAGACATTTTTGGTTGTCACAACTAAAAGAGTAAGTACTACTGGCATCTAATGGGTAGTATCCAGGAATATTTATAAACATCCCAAAATGCACAAGATGGCTCTCCACAACAAATAATTATCCAGGCCAGGCAAGGTGTGGTGGTTGACACCTGTAAATCTCAACTCTTTGGGAGGCTGAGGCAGGAGGATCACTTGAGCCCAAGAGTTTAAGGCCAGCTTGGGCAACATAGCAAGACCACATCTCTACCAAAAGAAAAAAAAAAAAAAAAAATTAGCCAGGCATGGTGCACACATCTGTATCCTAGCTGCTAGGGAGATTAAGGTGGGAGGAAAGTTTGAGCCCAGGAGTTGGAAGCTGCAG
Organism: Aotus nancymaae; assembly: GCF_030222135.1. Lineage (NCBI taxonomy): Eukaryota > Metazoa > Chordata > Mammalia > Primates > Aotidae > Aotus > Aotus nancymaae. Next base: position 65,756,826 of record NW_026988418.1, on the reverse strand, counting down.
TGAGTTAAGATGGTGTCACTGTACTCCAGTGTGGGTGATAGAGTGAGACCCTGTCTCTAAAAAAACTAAAACAAATCTCTTATTTAGTCCCTTAGGTGTCTTTACCAACAAGAAAACAAAGGTGGTCAGATTCATGATTTGCTCAAGAAAACAAAACATGAAAAATAAATACAGGTGCTAGTTCTGGACTTCTGCATTCTTCTTTACAGCTAAGAGGATCAAAAGCACAAATATGTCCCGCCACCCCCACTGAGAAAAAGCTATTTAGGTAATTATGAAGCAGTTAACTGCTCAAAAAGTTTTAAAATAGATATTAGGAAGAGGATTGAAACTGTTATAAAAATAGTTAATAGTGGTTGCTTAAAGGGATATAAGAACATTTTCTAAAGGAATGGTTAAACCACATTTACTCCAAGGTAGGTTCTGCCAGCATGAAATTTCAGGAACTATGCTACTTGCTACTATACCTTGATAGCCTCAATGGCATATTCCACTTGAAATAATCTTCCTTCAGGAGAAAAAGTATTCACACCCCTATAATTTAAAAAAAATTATTAATTATTCTCATAAAAGCTAGTCACATAGACCTGAATTCAAGCTAAGATAGCTACAGAATATGCATGCTGTCATTATTCTTTAGTTCGCCCACAACAATCTGTAGCTTTTTTTGTACATTAGTTTCTCAAGGGAATGGGACCTATATATAGAACACTTCTGCCCCACTCCCAGAAAGTCTTCTCAAACTGATGAAATGAGAGCAAGTGACTTTTCTGCCTCAATCCTGAATCAACCTGCATCAGTTCTAAATCGACTTACCAATTCCCTAAGTAAGTTCATGCCCCAAAACTATCAGCCAATTTCCAAGAAAATGTGCATTTTTTCTTATCCTCTTCCCATAACATGTATGTGATGTTAATATTTGGGGTTATCACTCTTCCTTCCATTCTCAATGCCCTCATTACCTTTCACTTAACTATTGTAATAGTCTCCTAACAGGTACTGTCTTTTGGAGCAGGTTGTAAGTGTTTTTCCCCTAATTCAAACAATCTCTATAAAACACAATTATTACTTTTTAGTAGAAGCCGGCCACAGGTACATTTCTCTACTTATTTATGTGAATTACTATTATTATCTTAACAACAGACTGAGATAAATGTAGTTCCTAAGTTTAACCTGGTTCATCACTCGATATTTATATAAATTACATGCCAGACTGCTTTTCTCTCTAAAACACTTCCCCTTAACACTTTCCACCTTTCCTTGCTCAAGTGTGCTGGAAATCCCTATGGAGAAGAGGCACCAATCATGGTCTCAGCTATAAAAGCTTTGAGCACACAATGGACACAAAAAATGTGTGAACAAATGAATGAGATGGTTGCAATCCTTGGTTTATGGAGTCTGGACTTTATAACAGGTAACATGACATGTAGTAGTGCTTTTGGCCAGCTGCAGTGGCTCACACCTGTAATCCCACCACTTTGGAAAGCTGAGGAGGGCAGATCACCTGAGGTCAGGAATTCAAGACCAGGCTGGCCAATATGGTGAAACCCTGTCTCTACTAAAAATACAAAAATTAGCTGGGGTGTGGTGGCAGGTGCTTATAATCCCAGCTACTTGGGAGGCTGAGGCATGAGAATCACTTGAACCCAGGAGGCGGAGGTTGCTAGTGAGCCAAGATGGCACCACTGCACTCTAGCCTGGGCTACAGAGTGCTAAGCACTAGTTACTTCCAAATCTGTATTACCAGTTTTACCTCTTTCCTAACAATTTAAATGCTTGCTGAACATTTCTACTTGGATATTCTATTACCACTTAACACGTAACATTTTCCAATTTGAAATATTATCTCTTTAAATCCAGCCACCTTGCAAAATTGACTTCATCTCCTGCCATTCCTATTTCAGTTTTATTTTAAAATACCTTCAATCTTCCAGTTTTCCCAAGATAGGAATTTCTGAATGATCTGACTCATTCCTCCCCACCTTTTCCCATATCCAACTATATGCTAAGTCATACTAATTCATATCAATTCCTCCTCAACAGTAACACATCACTCTTCCTTCTCAATGCCCTCATTACCTTTCACCTAACTATTGTAATAGCCTCCTAGCCTCCTGACAGGTATTGACTCACTTTCCCCTAATTCAGACAATTAATCTCTGTGAGACGCAAGTATTATTTAACAGCAAGCAGTTGCCTACAGAAATAGGACCCAAACTCCTTAACCTCATATTAAAACCATTCAATATCTAGCAGCATGCTGTTTTTCCCATTATCTCCCGCTGTTCCCATACATGTATCATGTGTGCCAGTCAGACTGGACTTTTCCCAAACATGCATTGTTTTTCCATTGCCCCTCCTTCATTTATCCCATATTCTCCAACTCACAACTATTGATCTCACTGTCTTTATTAAATTCCTACTCTTTCAAGAGACCCAGTTCTTTTTTGTGGTCTTTTTTTTTTTTTGAGACGGAGTCTCGCTCTGTCACACAGGCTAGAGTGCAGTGATGCAATCTTGGCTGACTGCAACCTCCGCCTCCCGGGTTCAAGCGATTCTTCTGCCTCAGCGTTCCGAGTAGCTGGGACTACAGGTGCGCGCCATCACGCCCAGTTAAAGACCCAGTTTAAATGTCAGCTCCTTTGTGAAGTTTTCCATGATCCTGTCATATTGAACGCAATCTCTCATCAAAACTTCCACGGTACTGACTTGAATTTCTCTAATGGCATTAATATATTTCTGACTCACACTACAGTTACTTCCGTAAACAATTCTGTTTTTTTTTTTTTTGAGACGAGGTCAGCGCCACCATGCCCGGCTAATTTTTTTTTAATGTTTAGTAGAGACGAGGTCTCGCTGTGTTGCCCAGGCTGGTCTCCAACTCCTGAGCTCAGGCAATCCTACCTCGGCTTCCCAAAGTGCTGTGAACAATTCTTTAAGAGAGTCTCCTATACGAGAGCAAGGAGCTTGATTTTGCCCATTGCTGTAGCACCAGCACCTAGAACAGTGCCTTGTTCACAGCAAGTAATCAAGCACATTAACTAAGAGAACAAAAAGGGATGTATTTTAGGCGGTCTTGGGAAGATAGAAAAATGCGTAACAAAGCAGTCAATACATATGTTAAATAAACGGCCACAAAATTTAATAAATGCTTTCTGATAAGGATAACAATTTTCATCATACACACCCTTACTCAAAATTATGTCACCCGAAGATGATTCTCTTCAATATTCTGGAAGTTAAATATTGACCAACAAAGTCACTTTATAGACAGTGGGAAAATATGTCAAAACATGTCAATACATCTTCTATGAGTCAGTAAAAAAGATGAAAAAGAGGTAACTGCAGGTGGTAAAACTTTGACAGGATCAGCATATACTTGACAGGAAATGCAGCTTCTCACGCCACTTAGTACAAAGAAAATGTCTGCCTTCCCTGGCTTTAAAAAAAACTTAACAGTTATGTGAAAAGTTAACTGATGAAAACAGAAACTGAAAGTAAAAATGTCTACAGCATAAATATGTACAACTTTATATTGTGAGCATTTCTATGCCATAAGTTTTTTGAAACTTGCTTTAAACTTTTAAAAAGTCAGAAAAATTTAGGTCAATTGGAATCAGCATGATAAAAAATCTCTTGAAAACCATTCTAAATTCCAGTTCCTATAAAATCAGACTTTAGACAATATATCCGGCCAAAGATACGATTGCCTTCGTGCTTCATACACCGCAGCATGCCCTACTACAAACCAGTTGCTTTTTCTTCCAGGAGGCACGTTTAACTTTTTTTTTTTTTTTTAAGGCAGTCATACTAAGCACGAAAAGATGAATGAGGCAAGGGGTGACCCCTGGCCTTCTCCTGGTTCAAGTTTCGGCTCCTCAAGCCTTCTTTACCAAGCACAAACCGGAGCTTCTCGCTTCCGCACCGAGTTAGGACCCAGGGGGAGACTCAGTGGTAGGACAAGTGCCGCCGATGTGCCCAAATCAGCCTGGGGAACCACGGCGGGTGCCTGGGTAGGGCAAGAAATCCCCAGGTCCGGCCAGTCTCGGGTTCCTGGGACGCCCCATGACGGGGCAGAACCCAGGCCGCGCCGCCAGGTGCCCGGCCTGCCCACCATAATTCCGACCCGACGTCCCCCCGCCGCACGGACCTGTCGTACTCAGACCGAGTGAGAAACATGGCGAGGGTAGGAGGAGGCAGCGGCTACGCGGGGATTCTGAGGACCAGCACGACTCCACCGGCACCCAAGTCACCCACACCGCCACAGCACCAAGGACCAACCGCGCGTGCGCCCGCGACCTCTTTAGCCCGCCCTCCTGTGCCTGCTCCTTATTGGCTCATAGTAGTTCCCGCAGAGGTGACTGGGCCAACGCGCTTCCTCGCCAGGGCGTGGTTGGTCCGGAGGAGGAGGAGGACCAGTGAGGTACTTCCGCTTTAAATCGCGGGTGGTTGCTAAGGAAGATCGGAACCCAAGGCGAGTGGTGAGTTCGCAGTTTAGAGAAGGTGTGAGCCCGCCCCAAGACTGGCAATTGGAAGAGCTTGCACGCCGAGCTGAGTTGTCGGAACCCTGACTTGATAAGTCCCTCGCCGGCTCTCGTAATCTCAGCTAGAGGATGTTGGTCCCGTTTCCTGCACGGCCTCCACCTGCCGGCTCTTCTCAGGATTTCCTCTCTTAGGACTCCCGCGCGGTCTTGTGCGTGCCGGGTCGAGGGCTCCAGGACTTTGGGCGGTAATGGGTCCGCTATTGTGGGTCTGAGCCAGTGCCGCGGGCGAGTCCCTTTAGCTTCAGCCAGTTTGGCTCGTTTATTGAGAAAAGCGGGGGGCGACGGGTTAGTATGTAAGAAAGTCTTCAAGTTTCCATATGGTTAAGGTAATTTTGCCAACTCTTTCTTGCACCCCTCCCCCAGCACAGATTTCAAACCTAAATAACCTAGAGTTCACGATCCCGACTTCAAAACATTCTCTGCTTTTTCTGTTATTTGTGAAAAATAAGTTTTTTGTGAGCCCAGATCGTGCTATTGCACTCCAGCCTGGGCAACAGCCAAACCCTATCCAAAAAAATACCCGCTCTTTTTCAGCGCTACTTGCTTCCCTTCAATAAGGGCAGAGGAGCAACTTCACAGCTTTATAATAACACTGTAATTGAAGTATTTGTTCAAGAAAGGCAAGAAGTCTTGGCGCGGAGGTGGGGGACATAGGGAAATTGTTGGTCAAATTATACGAAGTTTCAGTTTGACAAGGTGAATGAGTTCTATAGTTAATCATGTATTGTGTACTTGAAATTGCGAAGAGGGTACACCTTAAATGTACTTACCACAGGAAAGTAGGTATGTGAGATGATGGATATGTTGATTAGTTTGATTTAATTACTTGCAGTGTGTATGTATATATAAATGTATATCAAAACGTCACGTTGTATACTATAAACATGAATAATTTATATTTGTCGCTTATACCTCAATAAAGCTGGAAATAAGTCATTTATCAGGCAGTATATGCCTGAAAGGGAAATGGCAGCATCTCATTTCCAGTTATTAACGTGATACCATTAGTCAAGTCCTTAACCTTTCAAGGCCTGTATCTCTCCAGTAAAGTTCATTCTTGGTCCTAGATTAGGTTCGTAAGTCACCAAGGCATTAAAAAAGTACAGGAAATGTAAAAATATGCCTTTTGGGTATTAACCAACATCTGTTTTCCCACCTTTTATTTTCTGACTTCCTTCATGGATTCAGTAGGAACTTAGTTTGGTCATCCCTGGCCAATCAGGTGTTTAGCACTCATAAAACTGAGGAAAAATTCCAAGTAGCAATCCTCAGGGATCTGTTAGATTTCTGAGAAAAGAATGGTAATCTTTAACTTTCTTGTCAGCTCCCCCGCTCCACCCCGTACCCCCGGCTTGTCAGTTGCTTTCTATTGAAAAGTCTTGGTCATAAATTCACTACAGCTGCTCTTTAGAAGTTCTTTTACTACATAGGTACTTGAGTATAATATTTCCTGAGCACCCTAGGGATGCACGGTGCTCTGCAGCCCCTACCAATATCAGAGACAGTAATGAATGGCTTACTAAATGTTCTTGAATGTAGAATCTCCTCTGGGTAAATGTGTTTGTGCTATATATAACATAAATGAAGGGGCGCCACAGGTAATTGTGGGTAGGAAGGAAAATCTTTTCTCCCAAGAGAGTGCATTGTAAAAATCTAGCAGCTAGCTTAATGTCTCTTTGAAAGAAATAAAATGAGAAATTAGCTATTTAAAAGTAATTGAAGTTAAACAAAATATGTATATATGCAAAGGAATATTGTTTACATTTTAAAAAGGAAATTCTGATTCATGCTACACCTTGGATGAGACTTGAAGCCCTTATGCTAAGCGAAATCTCAGACACACAAATATTGTATGATTGTACTTATATAAGGTACCTAGAATAGTCAAATTCATAGAGACAGAAAGTAGAATAGTTGTTATTTAGGGCTGGAGGAAGAAGGGAATGAGGAGTTAATGGGTTTAATGGGTACAGCATTTCAGTTTGGGATGATGAAGAAGTTGTGGAGATGGATTGTGGTAATGGTTATACAACAGTGTGAATGTACTTGATGTCACACTTAAAAATGGTTAAAATGTCAGCCAGGCACAGTGGCTCACGCCTGTAATCCCAGCACTTTGGGAGACCGAGGTGGGCGGATCACGAGGTCAGGAGTTTGAGACCAGCCTGGCCAATATGGTGAAACCCTGTCTCTACTAAAAATACAAAAATTAGTTGGGCATGGTGGTGGGCACCTGTGGGCCCAGCTACTCAGAAGGCTAAGGCAGGAGAATCTCTTGAACCTGGGAGGTGGAGGTTGCAGTGAGCCAAGATTGCACCGCTGCACTCCAGCCTGGGTGACAGAGCAAGACTCTGTCTCAAAAAAAAAAAAAGTAAAAATGGTAACTTTTATGTCAGGATATTTTACCACAATAGAAATAATTTTTTAAGTTAAAGGGGGGAAAAGGAAGATAATCGAAATCTAAGTTCTTTGAGGATCAGTTCTCTGTCTTGTTTAGCCTAGCACCTGGTATACAGTAGATGTTCTAGATATATTTGTTTAGTAAATAAGTATTTATTTTTTTAACTTTTAAGTTCAGGGTACATGTGCAAGATGTGCAGGTTTATTACATAGCTAATCGCATGCCATGGGGATCTGCTGTACAGACCATTTCATCACCCAGGTATCAAGCTTAGTGTCCACCAGTCATTTCTCCTGATCCCCTCCCTTTTCCCACCCTCTGCCCTCCAGTAGACCCTAGTATTCATTGTTTCCCTCCATGTGTCCATGTATTCTCATCATTCAGTTCCTAGTTATAAGTGAGAACGTGGTATTTGGTTTTCTGTTTCTACATTAGTTTGTTAAGGATAACGGCCTCCAGATAAGTATTTATTGCTATAAACATAGTAGTTCCATAGACATTAATATATGTGCGACTTGGAGAAGTAGAGTAAGTAGAAAATTCAAAATTTCAAATAGCCACTTTAAAATGTTTTTAGGTACTTTTTAAATTTTTTTAAAGAAAATAGACAAAACTTTGTTGGTCACACCTTTTTTGGTGAAATATTAATACTGAGAGATGAGAAGGACTGTTCCTTATTGGAGAAACATAAGTTATTTAGGCATTAATAAAAGTTCTACATTCACCCATAGAGTGAGAGTTCTCAAATATTTTGGTACTATTTTGCACATTTTTTCCAAAGAAAGGAAAATCATCCCTTAATTGAAAGCTGCCGTAATTATTTTACAGATGAAATAAATTATACTGCAATAAAGATACTTTTTCAACTATAGATTAGAAGCTCTGTTATTCTACTGGAAGTAAATGAAGTAGTTTGGTAAAGTTGGTAGCCCAATAAATATTGAAAATATATTTGTTAGCAAACATCATGTATGAATACATTGTGTCAGACATTCCTGGGTAAGGCAGAAAATATGTGGAGAATTTAAAAAGTGATTCCAAATAAATTTAGGATTCTTTGCTCTTTCTAAATATTATGTTCCCCAAATCCATTTATCCACATTTATCTCTAGTAACTACAATGCGTTTACATAAAAAGACATTTTAGATTTGGCTGCTTCCCTGTGTTTGATTTTTTACTTCAGTCATTTTATAGAATATTTTTAAATAACAAAGGTTTTTACTTCAAGGATATAGAGAGGTTTAGCTAGCTTTGATTCTTGCAAGACCTTGAAGAAGTAGAAACTGAAGAGTTCTGGCCAGTGACGGAGCATGGCAAGAGTACTAATGCAGGCCCATTGCTGCATAATTTGGGACTACTCTAATGGAAACTTTGGCTTATACACTACCCATCAGCCTAGTTGAAACTTTCTTAGAACTGCGCTGCAGTCTGAGACCCTGCTTGTGCAATCCTTTCTTTTCTGTCTCCTTCATAGGTGCCAGGCTTATATTACAGTCTGGAGCATCTCCCACCTTCTCCTGCTCTCATCCCTTTTATCCTTCATAGACATTTCTTCCTATTAATTTCTTACATGTTGTCATGGGCTGAATTGTGTCTTCTCCCAAATTCAGTTGTTAAAGCCTTAACCCCCAGTGTCTCAGAATGTGATTGTAGCTAGGACCTTTAAGGAAGTGCTCAAGTTCAATGAGACTGTTAGGGTGGGCCCTAATCCAGTCCTGACTGGTGGCATTATAAGAAGAGGAAATTTGGATACACAGAGAGACGTCGGGCAGGTGCGCACAAGAGAAAAGGCCATGTGAAGACACAACAAGAAGGTGGCCATCTGCAAACCAAGGAGAGAGACTTCAGAAGCAGCCAGACCTGCTGACACATTGATCTTGGACTACTAGCTTCTAGAACTGTGAGGAAATACATTTCTGTTGTTTAAGCCACTCAGTCTGTGGTATTTTGTTATGGCAGCCCTAGGAAACTAATACACATGTCAAATCTCGCTTTGGGTTTTGCTTCTCAGAGGACCCAAACTAGCGCAGATGGCACTAGGGGAGATCCAGGAAGACATAAGATGGGGTTTCAAGACCAACTCACTCACTACTTATTGGGCAAAGAAGATGCCATCCTGCACAGTATAGGAGCACAGTGTAGGTAGTTCCTAGCACAAGGTAGTGACCCAGTTGCTAAAGATTTTCATAAATGGTCACCTGGGAAGATATCCCAGTGAGGTTAAGTTAAAGACCCTGCTGATTCAATTTCAGGCATTTGAAATATATAGGGGAACAATGCCTACAAGGACAGTGAAGATGCCTGGATGCTGCTAAGTTATAGTGACATTCAGAAGAGGGATGAGAAAACAAAGGTTCCACTGGGTTAATAGCCAAATATGAAAGACAGAGGGTCTCTTTAGTAGCCTACAAAGAATCACTGATTTTCTGCAGTGGAAAAGCTAACATGGATGAGTGACAGACATGATAGAGTCACAGAGTTTCAGACACACTTAAATGTGCAGCCAAAGCAGGTCAGGGTCCTTATTGGGAAAGCCCGACACTGAAACAAGGATAGAACATCTGGATAGACATCCTATGGATGTTTGCTCTGCAGACCTCTGTGTACTTTCAAAACTTGCAGAGGTGGTCTGCCTCTCCGTATTAAGAGTTAGTACTTCCCCCAAACTGAAAGACACTGCAGAGCTACTCTCCCACAAAGAAACACAGGAGTTGCCCCAACTTCCTCTCCTATCCTCTCCAGGCCAATAGATAGAGGTAAATACTAGCATAACCCAGCTGGGAACATGCTGGGCCTGACAAAGGAGGAAAGACACTAAGAATTAGCATATGCAGACAAGCCAGGGGAGTACTCAAGGATTGGATTTTGAGGTTGCTTGATCAAGGGGACTGAATTACAAAACAATAATCAAGATTCATTGACTTGGGGGCACTTCTTGAGAGACAGGATTTAACACCCTAGCAAAACGTCAGAAATGAAACAAAGTCACTTTTGAGGAATTCTTAGAAATCTGGAGCAAGTGATGGCCAATGCTGAGCAAAGTAAAAATGAGTTACCCTGGCATATGGTAGAATGAATTTAAAAATTCATTCTTCTACTATATGGGTGAACTGAGTGTTTACAATTGATGTATTAAGTGAGAGCAGAAGACCCTTTAGAGGATTATGTTCCACAGAAGGGTCCAGAAGACACCATTCACCAAGGCCATCAAAAGTGCTCAGTTAGGAGGAAAAACATCATTACCAAAGAGTTTTCTGCAATCCTGGGCTGACAGTTCGAGAAGCTGTCACAGAATTGGGGCTTATTAATAACTATGACAATTATATCACCCCAACTCCCAAGTAACGGAGGCCAGATGCTGGTGCTTAGTCATCAGAATCCAGAAGGTTCAATTACCAGTAAGAGCAGCAAGATCTGGGAAGAGTAGCAAAGTAGAAATGTCTGAATTTTTGTGGTGTATGGTAGGGACTATTCCCTACTTTAGTTATATATTTCAGTAGACTCTATTGTATTGTAGCTGTCAGGCATGGAAAGATGCAGTCTGGGGCCGGGCGCGGTGGCTCACGCCTGTAATCCCAGCACTTTGGGAGGCTGAGGCGGGTGGATCACGAGGTCAAGAGATCGAGACCATCCCGATCAACATGGTGAAACCCCGTCTCTACTAAAAATACAAAAAATTGGCTGGGCATGGTGGCGTGTGCCTGTAATCCCAGCTACTCAGGAGGCTGAGGCAGGAGAATTGCCTGAACCCAGGAGGCGGAGGTTGCAGTGAGCCGAGATCGCGCCATTGCACTCCAGCCTGGGTAACAAGAGCGAAACTCCGTCTCAAAAAAGAAAAAAAAAAAAAAAAAAAAAAAAAAAAAAAGATGCAGTCTGGAGTTTGTGATGATTAATTTATCATAAATGGAGGACAAAACAGATTGCCCTCCCAAATGTGAGTGAGCCTCATCTAATCAATTGAAGACCTGAATAGAATAAAAAAGCTAAGTGAGAGGGAACTCCTTCTACCTGACTACTTGAGCTGAGACATTGGTCATTTCTGGCCTTTGGACTGGGACTGGAACATCAGCTCTTCTTGGATCTCAAGCCTACTAACTTGCAGACTTTAAGTGGGCAGAAGTCAGTGGTCTGGCCCTCTGATAGGGGGTCTGGAAGGCAAAGGACTGGAAAATCAAAGACAGGGAGGTCTGGGATAGAGTCATGTGAATGAATATGCAGAAGTAGGCATGAGATGTGAAGTTTTTATATCATGTATCTACAAGAGAAGAGGCATTAAACAGGTAGGCAAAATGAGTCAGTTGACATTACTTGGCTTAATCATTGGCCACCTTGGAACCAGCATGATGGGCACTGTTATGGGCTAAATTGCTGTATTAGTGTGTTCACACACTGTTTATTAGACATACCTGAGACTGGGTAATTTATAAAGGAAAGAGGTTTAATGGACTCACAAGTTCCACATGGCTGGGGAGTCCTCATAACCATGGTGGAGGGCAAAGGAGGAGCAAAAGCATGTCTTACATGGTGGCAGGCAAGAGAGTGTGTGCAGGGGAACTAAACCATCAGACTTTGTGAGACTTATTCACTATCACAAGACTTACTATCATGGGAAAGACCCACCCCTATGAATCAATTACTTCCCACTGGGTCCCTTCCACAACACATGGGAATTATGGGAGCAAAATTCAAGATGAGATTTGGGTGGGTTCACAGCCAAACCATATCATTCTGCCCCAGCCCCTCCAAAATTTTATGTCCTCACATTTCAAAACCAATCATGCCTTCCCAGTAGTCCTCCAAAGTCTTAACTCATTTCAGCATTTACTCAGAAGTCCACAGTCCAAAGTCTCATCTGAGACAAGGCAAGTCCCTTCCACCTATAAGCCTGTAAAATCAAAAGCAAGTTAGTTACTTCCTAGATACAATGGGAGTACAGGCATTGGGTAAATACACCAGTTCCAAGTGGGAGAAATTGGCCAAAACAAAGGGGCTACAGCCCCCATGCAAGTCAGAAATCCAGCAGGGAAGTCAAATCTTAAAGCTTCAAAATGATATCCTTTGGCTTCTTATCTCATATCCAGGGCATGATGATGCAGGAGGTAGGCTCCCACAACCTTGGGCAGCTCTGCCCCTGTGACTTTGCAGGGTACAGCCCTGCTCCTGGCTGCTTTCATGGGCTGGCATTGAGTGTCTGCGACTTTTTCAGGTACACGGTGCAAACTGTCAGTGGATCTACCATTCTGGGATTTGGAGGATGGTGGCCTTCTCACAGCTCCACTAGGCAGTGCCCCAGTGGGGACTCTGTGTGGGTGCTCTGACTCCACATTTCCCTTCTGCACTGCCCTAGCCGAGGTTCTCCATGAGGGCCCTGTCTCTGCAGCAGACTTCTGCCTGAATATTCAGGTGTTTCCATATATCTGAAATCTAGGCAGATCAGGCTCAACACCATGTGGAAGCTGTCAAGGCTTGGGGCTTGCACCCTCTGAAGCAATGGCCTGAGCTCTATGTTGGCCCCTTTTAGCCATGGCTGGGACACAAGATATAAAGTCCCAAGACTGCACAAAGCAGCAAGGACTTGGACCTGGCCCATGAAACCATTTTTTCCTCCTAGGCCTCCAGGCCTGTGATGAGAGGGGCTGAGAGAAGACCTCTGATGTTCCCTGGAGACATTTTCCTCATTGTCTTGGTGATTAACATTAGGCTCCTTGTTACTTATGCAAATTTCTGCAGCCAGATTGAATTTCTCCTCAGAAAATGCGTTTTTCTTTTCTATTGCATCATCAGACTGTACATTTTCTGAACTTTCATGCTCTGTTTCTTCTTGAAGACTTTGCTGCCTTCAAGAGAAAACAGAGCATGAAAGTTCAGAAAATGTTAGAAATTTGTTCTGCCAGATACCTAACTCATCTCTCTCAAGTTCAACGTTCCACAGCTCTCTGGGGCAGGGGCAAAATACTACCAGTCTCTTTGCATAGCAAGAGTGACCTTTACTCCAGTTCCCAACAAGTTTTGCCATCTGAGACCACCTCATCCTGGACTTTATTGTCCATATCATTATCAACATTTGGTTGATAATTCTACAAGTTTCTAGGAAGTTCCAAACTTTCCCACATCTTCCTGTCATCTGAGCCCTCCAAGTCTCTAGGAAGTTCCAAACTTTCTCACATTTTCCTGTCTTCTTCTAAGCCCTCCAAACTGTTCCACCCTCTGCCTGTTACCCAGTTCCAAAGTCAATTCCACATTTTTGAGTATCTACAGCAACACTCCACTCTACCAGTACCAATTTACTGTATTAGTCTGTTCTCATGCTGCTAATAAAGACATACCATATGTCTTAGGTAATTTATAAAGGAAAGATTTAATAAGAGGTTTAATGGATTCACAGTTCCACATGGCCAGGGAGGCCTGCCAATCATGGCAGAAGGCAAAAGCATGTCTTACATGGCAGCAGGCAAGAGGGCATATGCAGGGGAACTCCCCTTTATAAAACCATCAGACCTCGTGAGACTTATTCACTATCATGGGAAAGACCGACCCCCATGATTCAATTACCTCCCACCAGGGCCTTCCCACCACACATGGGAATTATGGGAGTGACAATTCAAGATGAGATTTGGCTGGAGACACAACCAAATCATATCAGTTTCCCCTACTCAATTCATACATTGAAGACCTAAACTCCAGTAGTTCGGATTGACATTTGGAAACTGGATTGTTGCACATATAATTAATTAGTAAAGAGTTTATACTGGAGGGGGTAGACCCCTAATTCACTCTGACTAGTGTTCTTATGAGCAGGTGGCCATGTGAAGACAGAGATACACAGGGTGGACACCATGTGAAAATGAAGGCAGAGCTGGCACAGTGGCTCACGCCTATAATCCCAGCACTTTGGGAGGCTGAGGCGGGTGGATCACCTGAGGTCAGGAGTTTGAGACCACCCTCCATGGAGAAACCCTGTCTCTACTAAAAATACAAAAATTAGTTGGGCGTGGTGGCACACACCTGTAATCCCAGTTACTCGGGAAGCTGAGGAAGGAGAATTGCTTGAACCCAGGAGGCGGAGGTTGAGGTTAGCCAAGATCGCACCATTGCACTCCAGCCTGGGCAATAACAGTGAAACTCCATCTAAAAAAAAAAAAAAAAAAAAAAAAAAAAAGTGAAGGTAGAGATCAGGGTGATATAGCAGAATCTGAGAGGCATGGAACAGATTCTCCTTCATAACCCTCAGAGGGAGCCAACCTTGCTGACACCATGATCTCAGATTTCTAGCCTCAGAACTATGAGACAATACATTTCTGTTGTTTAAGCCACCACATTTGTGGTACTTTGTTATGGCAGCCCTAGGTAACTAATACCATCACATAAATGGACTGGCCACATTGGCAGGGATAGAGGCTATATATGGGCTTCTACTTTCCAAGGCTGATCTAGCTACTGATGATCTTTACTGTTAGCATCAAAGACTAATGCAGAGTCCCCAATATGTCACTAATAAGGAGATCAACTGGCTGCTTGGTGACAAGTTGACAACATTAGGTCTCTTCTACTTCTGAGGGGCTTAACAGTTCATTCTCACAGTGATGGATATCTAATCTGGGTACGGGTTTTCTTTTCCTTCTCACACGTCCTCAGCCAGGGTTCAAAATATGGAGTTTAAAATATGGGTTTAAAGTGTGGGGGTTTACAGAATGAATGCCTGATCCACAAGCATAAAATCTTACGTAACATAGCATCCAACCAGGCGACTTGCTTCATGGTAAAAGAGGAGTGAGAGTGGGCCTGTGGCCATGGCATCCCCTGATCATACCATACCATCCAGAAAAATCTGGCATTTTAAAGGGCTGGGATGACTTTTTTTTTTTTGAGGCAGGCTCACAGTCACCCAGGCTGGAGTGCAGTGGTACAATCTCAGCTCACTGTAACCTTGACCTCTCAGGCTCAAGCCATCTTCCCACTTCAGCCTCATGAGTAGCTGGGACTATGGGCATGTGCCACCACACCCAGCTAATTTTTTAAAAAATTTGTAGAGACAAGCCCTCACCACGTTGTGCAGGCTGGTCTTTAACTCATGGGCTTAAGTGATCCTCCTGCCTCAGCCTCCCAAAATGCTGTGATTATGGGCATGAGCCATCGCACCCAGCCTGGAGTGACTTTCTAAAGGCACAGGTGACATTCCACTCAGAGGCAACACAAAGAATTTGTATGTTATCATTCTGGATTTGTTATACACATCAAATCAGAGGCCTTGTGATTCTGTCATAGTTTGTTTTCTGTTGCTGTAACAGAAAACCACAGACTAGGTAGTTTAAAAAGAAAAGAACGTGATTTCTTATAGTCTAGAGGTCAGGAAGTCAAAGAATATGGTGCTGCCATCTGGTGAGGGCCTTCTTGTTGTGTCATAACATGACAGAGAGCATCTCATAATGAGAGGGCAAGAGCATGTGTGTCAACTCGGGTCTTTCTACCTCTTCTTTTAAAGCCACCAGTCCCATTATGAGGGCCCTGTCCTGATAACTTTATCTAATTCTAATTACCTCCCAAAAGCCTCAGCTCCAGATGCCATCAACATATGGAATTTAGAAATTAAGTTTTTAATACATGAAATTTGGAGGACACATTCAAACCACAGAAGGTCCTAATAAGAAAAATACTTGGGTCCACTAGCCAAAGAGTAGATGTAGGAATAGCCCCACTTCTCTTTACTACCAATTACCTAGTAGAAGACTTTGTGCTTCCCATACTCACAAATGTGGGATCTGTAGGGCTGGAGGTCCTAGTCCCCAAGAGGTCCTAGTCCCCAAAGGGAGGACAGCAAGGGTCCCATTGAACTACAAGCTATGGCTGCTGCTGGACATTTTGGACTCCTTATGTCCAGAAACCGGAAAGCAAAAAGAGGAGTAACCATCATGGAGTAATTGACCCTGATCAGTAAGAGGAAGTAGTGCTGCTTTTTACAGAGCCTCTGTGATCCCACTTGAGCATCTCCTGATACTTCCTGGCTCCATGTAGCTGAATGAACACATGTAGCAAATCTGGCCTGAGAAGAGTACACTTGCTAGAAGCCCAGACCACCACATAAGCCACCAAGATCTGCTAAGGTGATAACAGATGGTTAGGGGCATTTGGAGTAGATAGTGGAGGAGAGAGAGGATCAGTATCAACTGTGGCCCCCAGACAGGTTGCTGTAGTTTATCATATTAATCTTCCTCTTCAAGTTTTCCTCTAGCAAGAAAGGCCCATGGGAACCATAGAAAAGTTTCTTCCCAAACCTGTTTGAAAAAGATCTGTTTTCTCAAAGAGTGGGCTGTGGTGCTTGTGAAAGTGGGCTTCTCAGATTTCCTGCTATGGGAGAATAGTTAATTGATGACCCCTACTGCTGACCTTCTGGATTAACCAATGTGTTTGCTGCTGAGGCCATGCTTCTTAGGAACTATTCTTAGTCAGTGACTAAGCATGGTGGGGCACTAATACAGGCTCATTGGGACTTCTCTAATGAGTCACTTTGGGTCAAAGCTCAGAGGGAAATTTAGAGAAACAGCAAATTTAATGCAAAGAAAACAAAGGAAAGGAAATAAAGATAATATCAGAAATCAATGAAATAGAATGCAGGTATCCAAGAGAGAAAATCAATGAAGCCTAAACTTAATAAAAGAGTAATAAAAGTACATCAACTCCTAGCAGGGTTAATAAAGAAGCACAAAGTCTTCTACTGGGTAACACATTACCAATATCAGCAATTAAAGGGGGACATCACTATAGGTCCTATAGATATTAACAAATACAGGAGGTTATTATAAACAATCTTATACCATTAGAGTTGACAATTAAGATGAAATGGAAAATTTTAGTGAAAAACAAAACTTACAAGACCAAAACCAGAATAAATAAAAAATTTCATATTTTAGAAGGATTGAATTCATAATTCAAACCTTTCAACAAAAAAAACTCCAGATGGCTTCACTAGTGAATTCTTTCCAAGATATATACTGCTTTTAGAAAGGCATAAAAGACATATTCATACTTTCTAATGCTTGTATATTACATACTCTATTTGTGGCTTAACTTCCCCCTGCTTCCATGCATCATTCATTGAGCACCTACTGTGTTTCAGGGCGTGATGGTAAGTGTTATAAATACAAAGATGATAACGGATTTTTTGATTGGGAGAGGGACTTTTAGGTTGATGGAAGAAGTAGATATAATAATGTAAATGCAGCAAAATATGTGCTAATGATGATATGTATAAAGTGCTGTGAGAGATGGTGATGAATCCAGGGAAGGGAAGGCTTTCCAGGCATGAGGGGTGAAACAATATGGCATACGGTATGGGCGTGAAAATGACTAGAAAATAAACAACATTCCTTCTCAGTCTTCCTTACTGAATCTTCTCCTGATACTCCCTTAATTTTTTTTGAGTCTTCGAGTCCTGTCCTTGGTTTCTGTTTTGACTTTCCCCAAGCAGTTTTATCTATTCTCACATTTGCCCCTTTCATATACAGGTTAATCATTCCAAAATCTATGTCTCCAGCCTCCACCTCTCTATTGAGCTCCAGGCCCACATGTCCAAATATCTATAGAACTCACCTACTCAAGAATTTTGCCCTCACACTATGCCATCTCCTGCATCACCAACCTCCCTCCCTTGAAAAATCCTTCCCTTGATTGCATGTGTCTCTCCAGCTACTACATCATTTCTCTACTCCTCTTTGTGTAGTGAAACTTCTCACTTTCTTTGTTTCTTTGTTAAAAGTGAGGCTTTTATCCCTATTACTTTTCTGAGACTGTGCTTATCAAGGTCACCAATAATCTTCATGTTGCCTAATTTAGTTCTTAACCTACTTGACTAAATGGCAGCATTTGACCAGTTGATCATTTTCTGTTTTTTGAAGGACTGTCTTTCCCTGGCTTCTACCCTATACCGATTTTCTTCTCACCTCAGTGGCCACTCCTCAGTCTCTTCATTGGATCCTCTTTCTTTTCTCAGCCTTTAATTATTAGTGATTCTAGTGTTCCATCCCCAGACTTCTACCAAATTTTTTCTTATACTCGTTTCTTAGAAAATCTTAACCAAGTCTTTCATTTTAAATATTATCTATGTGTTAGTGATTTCAAAAAATATGTATCTCCAACCTCTCCCCTGAACTCCAGACTCATATCTTCACTGGCTACTCCATTTGTATGTCTAATAGTATTCCAAACTAAATGTGTCCAAACCAAGCCTTTGATTCCTTGCTGCCCAAACCTTCAGTCTTCACCATAGCAGTAAATAGTTCTACATCCACCCTGTTGCTCAGGCCAGAAATGTTGGGGTCATCGTTGACTCCTCTCTGTTTCTAATACCTTTATTTGATCCACTAGCACATCCATCATCCTGCCTTCAAAATATATTCCAAATCTGATTGGCTAGTTCTTACCACCTTGATCACTACTACTCTCATCCAAACCACCATCATCCCTCACCTAGATCCCTTCCTTCTAACTGGCTATCCTACTTCCACTCTTCCCCAACTATATTCTGAATGATTCCTTTACAGTGTAATTTAGGATATGCCACTTGTCTTTTCAGAACTCTCCAGTGATTCACGTCATATTTAAAATACAATCTAAAATTCTTTCCACAATCTGTGAGGCCTTCATGATCTGGCCTCTTGCTACATTCTGACCTTGTGTCCTTCCATTCTCCCCTTCCTTTTTTTGTATGTCAGCCATACTAGCTTCATTGTTGTTTCTCAAACATATGCCAAGCACATCACTGCCTCTGGACCTTTATACTTGTTTACTTTAAAAATACTGGTTCCACAGATACTCTTATGGCCCATTTCCTCACATCATTCAGGTCTCTGTTCAAATGTTACCTCCTCAGGGGGACCACCCTATCTAAAATAATTCTTTGATTTGCTGTGCTTTTACTCTATTTTTTTCCCTAGCTTATAACTCTACAGGAATTATTTCAGGTATGCATCTGTTTATTGAATATTATCTACCTCCCATATTAGAATGTAAGTTCCATAAAGGCAAGGAATTTATCCATTTTGTTCGGTCACCAAGTCCTATCTATTCTGCTTCTTTAAAATATCTTCAAGCTGGGCATGGTATTATCCCAACACTTTGGGAGGCTGAGGTGGAGGATCACTTGAGCCCAGGAGCTGAGACCAGCCTGGGCACACAGTGAGACCCTGTTTCTACAAAAAAATGAAATTTAAAAAAATCTTCAGTTCTCTTCTTTCCATTCCTACTACCTCTGCCTTAATTCAGTTGCCATCACCACTTGCTTGCACTATTATCATATCCTTCTACTTGACTTTGTACCTTTGCTTTCTTCTGTCCAGGCCATTCTCCCACACTACTACAAATTTAATAGCACCATAGTTGATATCTGTTCATGACTCTCCCCTACATAAAACCCTTTGTAAGCGATACCCTCTTTGAATATTAAAGTCAGTCCTTTAACACAGCATCCAAGGCATTTCTAGCCATTTATTCTGCCACCTCCTTGCCTTTCCTCTGTAGCAATCCAAAAATGCTTATACCTCATGTGTTTCTTGCCTCTGTCCTTGGAACATGCTGGTTCTTTTGTACTTAAATGCCCTTTCCTGACTCTCACAAAGATAATATACCTCCTTTGACCATCCTTCTATTGCATTTATTATACTGTGCTTGATTTAAAAAAAAAAATACTTACATGAATGTCCCATATTACACTGTGAGCTTCTTAAAGGGAGAGGATTGTGTCTTATTTAGGGCATAGCTCCTGTCACACAGTCAGGGACAGATGGAGATGGGAGTAAGGCACAGGAAGTGTTCAGAGTAGAAGGAACTGTATGTATCAACACTCCGAAGCATGCAGGAACTTGCTTCATCTTTAGGAAAGAGAGGAGGCAAGTGTGACTGGAGACCAGTGAATGAGGGGCAGAGTAACAGGAGAGCAAACTAGAAAGACTACGGGAATTAGATCATGCAAGGCCTTATCAGCCATGCTAAGGATCTTGAACATTATCCCAAGACAAATGGGAAGCCTTTGAAAGGTTTTAAGTAGGAGAATGAGAAAATAAGATTTGCATTAAAAAGTCATGATGGCTGCTCTGTAAAGAATGGATTGAAAGGATACAAGAATGAATGCAGAGACCAGATAGACACTATTGCAGTAGTCCAGGCAAAAGGTGATGGTGGGTTGAACTAGAGTGGTAACATTGGGGATGGTGAGAAGTAAATAGATTCAAAATATATCTTGGAGGTAGACTGAATAGGGCTTAGTCACAAAGTGAGGGGTGAAGGAGATAGATTTGCACAACTGAAAGGCTGGTGGAATCATTTACTGAAATGCAGATATGTCAGAGTAAGGGTCAAAAGAGCAACAGTTAAGTTTTGAGAGGTTAAGTTTGAGACGTCTGAGTGAGGCATGTAGAGGAATAATACAGTTGAATATACGAGTGTAGATTTCAGAAGAGAGGTCTGGACTGGAAAAATAATTGGGAGCCATGAGCATACAGGTTTTATGTAAAGCCTTAAGAGTCAGTGCCAGAACCTAGAGAGAGATTGTAGCATGAAAAGAGAAAAGGGCATGGCTTACGTGGAATTGAATATAAATTCATTGGATTAGAGGTAATGAGAACATGAAACTGAGAGACCACAGGAACCTTGAAGTTGCTGAGGAAAATGGTAGAAGTTGAGGGTAAGACTGTGAGCAAGGTACTTGCAGGTCTTCAGAAAATGAGGGAAAATGACCAACAGTTTGGAAGATAATTGCATTGGGAAGGGAGAAAAGATGAATAGATAGATGATACGAACCCCCAAAAAAACCAAAGATTTTCCAAGAGGTAGAAGGAGCAATGGGGAAAGACAACCTAAATTTCCCCCTTAAATATATTTTCTGTTCCAGATAACGAGAATCTTCAAGAGTATCTTTGGATGTTGCAGGTTAAATAGATTGAAATAAATTCCATCTCTGCTGTTCCAGACCAAGCCAGTCCCTGGGTCTTAATTAAGGCAGGAAATCTGGTAGAGTGATGCCAAAGCAGCAGGAACCTGGAACAGAAAAGAGTGAGAAATAACAAGCTATACCGAGTTCAAGTGAGAGGTAGTGAGGGATTGAACTAATGCAGGAGCAGAGGGGATAAACAGAGGGAGAGCTTGAGGAAATACCTCTGACATATCTGGAGACTGAGTTCAATTACATGGCTACTGATTCAATCATTCATTCCTACACAAGAAAATCCCTGTAAAAACTCTGAACACCAAGGCTGAAAGGAGCTTCCTGGTTGGTGAACACATCAGGGTATTGGGAAAGTGATGCATCCTGTCACCATGGGGAGAGAGGAAGGACAATCTGAACTCAGGAGCTTCCCAGATTTTGCTTTATGTGTCTCTTTATTTGACTGGTTGTTTTGTATACTTCATAATAAAACTATATCCCAAGTATAGCACTTTCCTGAGTTCTGTGAATCATTTTTGGGAATTGTTGAACCTGAAGGCATTGTGGGAATCTCTGATTTTAGTCAGTTGGTCAGGAGTTTGAGATCCCCAAACTGTGGCTGGCATCTCAAATAAGGCCAGTCTTTCTGGGGACTGTGCCCTTAAACCTGTGGAGTCTGACACTAACTCCAGGTGGTTAGCATCAGAATTGTATTGCAATCTGAGTTGGTTCTGAATAAAAGGTAACAGAAGGTCCTATTCAAACTGACTTTAAAAACTAAAGGGAATTTATTGGTGCATATTACTGAAAAATCCAAAGTATAAGACTTCAGGGCATGGCTTGATCTAGCAGCTCAAATAACATTACAGGACCTGGTTTTTTTTGTATCAGGTTTTCTGCTTTGCTTCCTTGAGACTGGCTTCATTCTCAGCAAACTTCCCATTGCAGGATGGCTTGTGGATTTACATCCAATTGAGAAGACAGGGAGGGAAAGAGAGAAAAAAAAAAGAGGGGGGAAGAGGAGAGAGAGAGGATCTTGATGCCTCAAATAAATGTCCAAGAATGGAGTAATTGAGTACAGTTGGCCTAAATTGGGTCATGTGACCACCCTTGAACAAACTACCATGCCCAGGTGTATTGCCATAAGCCATTCAGAGCCTACCCTAAAACCAGAAGAAGTGTCTCTAACCAAAATCATTTTGCCAAAAATGGCTTGCCTTAAGCAAAATCTGGGTACTGTTGTTAGGAAAATGGGGAAATGAATATTGAGGATACAGTCAGTCATGCCCACTACAGTGTTAAATTGATACTTATTTAATTGACTCTTCATTTAAAAAATTAACTGCATTTTAGAAAGAACCTCCAAATCCCTTTAGTTTTTAATTCTACACTTAAGAGTTTTGTATCTGAACTCTAGTTGGCTCAAGTATTTTGTGAGATTCTCTTTGCAACCTAGTGATTTGCTAGTGCAATTCAGTAAAAGAGAAATACTGGTTGCCAGACAATGGTAAAAACTCACCTTCTCTAGATATCATGTGTGTCCAATTTAATTATTCAGAGAATAAAACCCTAAGAAATACCAACACAAAAAGTGACAGAGTCAGATGAATCTGCAAAAGAACATTTCTATGGCCTCAGCTCTGCAAGACCACTTGGAACTGCCAAAATAGGTACCACAAAGCTTATACAACAAAGCCCATGGACTTTATTCATGGGAAACATTCTCAGATCTTCATTTAGAGCCAATTTGCTATGATTCTAGATATAATTCTAACAGATTAAGTTATCTGGTGTAGTGAACCTCTGTTGTTCACTATTCTCTTTTTTGGGTAATAGTATTCTGATTTTCCTTTGGGTTAACTAGCTCTCTCACTTTCAGTTTTATGGGTTTTATAGAGCTGATCCCATCCATAAGGTTGAGGAATGGTACGGGACCAAGATCCGGTCAGTCCCTTGTCCACAGTAATTGATGCTGAAATGGGCAAGTGGCCCATTCTGGGCTACCTTGAGCCCTACCCAGAACTTTGCCTACAACTCTGGTGGGGTTGCTAGATTGTTAAGATGTAAGCCCAGATCCATATGGGATACCCTGAGGGAAGAGTCTGCTGGAAAATTATGCCAATGTAGAGAAAAGAAGAGCAGAAAGATAGAGATAGAAATAGAGATTTAGCTGGGCGAGGTGGCTCATGCCTGTAATCTCAGCACTTTGGGAGGCCGAGGCAGGCAGATTGCTTGAGCCCAGGAGTTCAAGACCAGCCTGGGCAACGTGGAAAAACCCTGCCTCTACACAAAAAATACAAAAATTGGCCAGGAGTGGTGGCTCATACCTATGGTTCCAGCTACTCGGGAGGCTGAGTTGGAAAAATCACCTGAGCCCAGGAGGTCAAGGCTGCGGTGAGCCGTGATGGCCTGCTACCTCACTCTGGCCTGGGTGACCAGAGTGAGACCCTGTTCTCAAAGTAGAACATCAGAATTGAGTTCTCTCTTTCTCACTGTTTCTCTGCTCAGAGAAATAGACAACTGAGCAGAGAAAGAGTGAGAAAGAGAGAACTCAATTCTGATGTTCTACTTTGAGCCCCTGGAACTAGCCACAACTAAAAAAAATTGGACTTTTCAGTTATAGGAGGCAATAAATCACATTTATTGCTTAAACATTTTTGAATTGGGTATATGTACTGAAAGAATTTTAATGAATTCAACTGGTTTTCTGGCTCGAGCAGATTTGATGAGAAGTAATAGCAAGAGGGGTTTTGCTTGAAGGCATGTAAATAAGCAGCAGTTTCACTGGGTTTTTTGTGTGTGTGTGTGTGCCAGTCTCTATCTGTTGCCCAGGCTGGAGTGCAGTGGCTTAATCATAGCTCACAGCAGACTTGACCTCCTGGGCTCAACTGATTCTCCTACCTCAGCCTCTTGAGCAGTGATTTTTTAAAATGTTATAAATCCTGAACACTTAATGAAATAAAATACAGTGTTTTGGTATCTGGTGCTGACACCAAAAGAAGACAGAATAAAACTACAAAATTTCTCTCTCTTTCTTTCTATTTCATTAAACAGTTTGGGACCTTAATTATGACATCATATCTTATAGTTCATTATCTTACAATACAGGAAAATGATGGTTCTAATCTGTTGTTTTTTTTTTGAGACGGAGTTTCACTCTTGTTACCCAGGCTGGAGTGCAATGGCGCGATCTCGGCTCACTGCAACCTCCGCCTCCTGGGTTCAGGCAATTCTCCTGCCTCAGCCTCCTGAGTAGCTGGGATTACAGGCACGCGCCACCATGCCCAGCTAATTTTTTGTATTTTTAGTAGAGACGGGATTTCACCATGTTGACCAGGGTGGTCTCGATCTCTTGACCTCGTGATCCACCCGCCTCGGCCTCCCAAAGTGCTGGGATTACAGGTGTGAGCCACCTTGCCTGGCCCAGCCTTTTTCTAAAAAAAAGAAAGAAAGGAAAAAACAAGTGTAGCGGAGGATGAAGAAGTTTGAAAGAGGTATGGAGTTACTGAGACTGCGTGGTAAAAAGGAAGTGGATGTCAGTGATTGGGAGAGGGTTTGGGCAGAAGGAAGGAGAGTTTGAAGAGAGAATGAAGAAGCATAAATAAATTTGCTGACCAGTGTATAAAATAATGGTATAATGCCAACAAAAATACCTGAATTTCAGTGCTTAAAAATAGCACAATAAACTGGAACATCGTAATACAGAAAACAATAATGCAATGACGACTCCCTCTTCCATTACCTTCTGTCAAAGTAGCCTCTAAATCTTGTTAATCCAATTTTAGAGGCATATCATCACACCTAGAGATTCTGCTTTCTGAAATATTCTTGGTACCAAACTTGGAATTCTCTGGTTCTGTTTTAAGAAGGAAAGCCATTTGCTTGTATCACCCTACACATTGCTGTCAGATTAATATTTCTGAAGCATAGCTCTAATCAGGTAGTCACTAATATTTATTGAGTTTTTGCTATGTTTCAGGCACCAGGCTCTACATACATTATCGTATTTAACTTTCACAACAGCTATTTTTAAGTAGATACTATCATTAGCTCCATTCTATAGATTAGAAAAAAATCTTTAGAGAAATCAAATCTCTTGAAAAGGAAACACGGCTTCTAAGTGGCAGAACCTGGTTAGGAATCCAGGTCTGTTTGGCTCTCGAGCTTGGATTCTGCACTGCTATTTTATCTCTTCTGCTCAAAACCTAAAAGTAAACAAAGTCCTGGGGGCCGGGCATTGTGGCTCACGCCTGTAATCCCAGCACTTTGGGAGACTAAGGTGGGCAGATCAAGAGGTCAGGAGAATGAGACCATCCTCGCAAACATGGTGAAACCCCGTCTCTACTAAAAATGCAAAAAATAGCCAGGCATGGTGGCACATGCCTGTTGTCCCAGCTACTTGGGAGGCTGAGTCAGGAGAATCACTTGAACCCAGGAGCGGAGGTTGCAGTGAGCCAAGATCGTGCCACTGCACTCCAGCCTGGGTGACAGAATGAAACTTTGTCTCAAAGAAAAAAAAAAGTAGTTGCTGATCATCAATATACTGTAGTATTTCACCGTCTATGCCTTTGTTTGCATAAGAATACTTTCTCTGTCTCACTGGTTCTAAAAAAAAACAGAAATCTTTAAATCATTGTTTCATACAATAGTCATTATTTTCATTATAATATGAGTCATTGGTTTTTACTGTGATACAGATACTTTTTCTTCTTCTGAAGCATGTATGAAGATTAAATGGTTTTTGAAATTTACTAGGACTTTACAAATTATTTATAAATCCAAATCCTACAGAATTAGGACTCTAGATAACAGAAGTCATTTTCAAAAATCCAAGAACTCTTTAGTGTCTCCCAAGATTATCTAAAAAACAAGAACAACAAAATCAATAGGACAGAAATTTGGAAATCGGTAAATCTCATTTTGTAGTTGAAAGTGCCTATACTCTTAGCTGGCAGAATATTCAATAATTAAAATATCTGCTATGGAATAATTTTATAGATTAAAAAAGGCACGAGTGATGTTACATTGAGTGTACAGTTAATTTGGCTTTAATGTGTTTTGAACTTTTCAAAAAGCAGTAGCTCTTCAGAAAGTATAAAAGAAAAGAATATTTTCTAACTCATTTTAGGGGACTATCATTACCTTGATAACAAAACCAAACAAAGATAGCACAAAGAAAGAAAACTATAGACCAATAGCCCTCATGAATATAGATGCAAAAATGCTCGACAGATACTGGAAAATCCAATTCAGCAATATATATAATACAAATATATAAATATATATAATATATAACAAATAAATAAAATACATATATTACAAAATATATATAAGCAAATATATATAAAGAATAAGACACCATGAAAAAAATGCAAGGCTGGCTCAATATTCAAAAATCAGCTGGGCATGGTGGGTGGTGCACATTTGTAGTCTCAGTTACTCAGGAGGATCAAATCCAGCCTAGGCAACATAGTGAGACCCCTATCTCTACAAAAAACAAAAACAAAAACAATAGACTCACAAAAATATAATCAGAAGTATAATCTTTGATAAAGGAGCAAGGGCAATTCAATAGAGAAAGAATGGGCTTTTCAACAAATCGTATTGGAACAACTGGACATCCACATTCAAAAAAATGATTCTAAACACAACCTTTACATTTTTCACAGAAATTAAAATGGATTATAGACATATGTATATTACAGACATAAATGTAAAATGCAAAACTGTAAAACTAGTAGATAACATAGGAGAAAATTTCGATGACCTTTAGCTTGCCAATTACTTTTTAAATTTTCATTTATTTTATTTATTTTTGTTTGTTAGAGATACATGCCTCACTGTGTTGCCCAGTTCAAGCTCACTGCAGCCTCAAACTCCTGGGCTCAAGTGATCCTCCCACCTCAGCCTCCCAAGTAGGTGAGACTACAGGCATGTCACCACACCCAGCTAATTTTTTTGTTTTTTGTAGAGATGGGAATATCACTAAGTTGCCTGGGTTTGTCTTGAATTCCTGGCCTCAAGTGATCCTCCTGCCTTAGCCTCCCAAAGCATGGGATTATAGGCATGAGCCACTGTGCCTGGCCTGATTATGACATTTTAGATACAATACCAAAGGCATAACCAGTAAAAGAAAAAAAATGATGTTGGATTTTATTAAAATTTAAAACTTCTGTTATGCAAAACTTCTGTTAGACAAGAGAATGATAAGACAGCCACAAACTGGGAGAAATATGTGCAAAAGACTTGTCTTATAAAGGAGTGCTATTCAAAGTATTAGAGGAACTCTTAAACAATAAGAAAATGAACAAAATGATTAAAAAATGGGAAAATGATCCAAACAAACACTTGACCACAGAAGATGACAAATAGTATATGAAACAATGCTCAACATATGCCATCAGGGAACTGCAAATTTAAACAATGAGTTACCAACACATACCACTAGAATGGCAAAAACCCAAAACATTGGCAACATGTAATGCTGGTGGGGATGTGGAGCAATGGGAGCTCTCATTCATTGTTAGTGGGAAAAAAGAAATGGTACAGCTACTTTGGAAAATAGATGGTTTCTTACAAAACTAAACATAGAATCCAGCAATGTCACCCCTTGGTATTTACCCAGCTGAGCTGAAAGCTTATGTCCACACAAAACCTGCACATGGATGTTTATTGCAGCTTTATTCATAATTGCCAAAATTTAGAAGCAACCAAAATGTCCTACAGTAGATGAATGGACAAATAGACTGTGGTACATCCAGATGATGGGATATTATTCAGCACCAAAAATAAATGAACTATCAAGCCATAAAAAGACACAGCAACATTAAAGGTATATTATTAAATGAAAGAAGCCAATCTGGAAAAGGCTGCATACTGTCTGATTCCCACTTTATGACATTCTGAAGAAAGCAAAACTATGGAGGCAGTAAAAAGATTATGAGTTGCCAGAGAGGGATCAATAGGTAAAACACAGGAAATCTTTAGGGTAGTGAAACTTTTCTGTATGATACTGTAAGGGTGGATATATATCATTTATTATGCATTTGTCAAAACACAAAGAATATACAACACAAAAAGTAAACTCTGGCTGGGCGCAGTGGGTCATGCCTGTAATCCTAGCACTTTGGGGGACTGAGGCAGGAGGATTGCTCGAGCTCGTGAGTACAAAACCAGCCTGGGCAATATAATGAGACATCGTCCTACAAAAACTTAAAATATTAGCTGAGTGTGGTGGTGCACAGCCCAGCTACTCAGGAGGCTGAGGTGGGAAGATCGCTTTAGCCCAGGAGGTCAAGGCTGTAGTGAGCTGAGATTGCGCCACTGCACTCCAGCCTGGGTGACAGTCTCAAAAAAAAAAAAAAAAAAAAAAAAAGATGGTAAAAGTTAATGTAAAGTATGAACTTTGGTTGATAATGATGTGTCGCTGTTGATTCATTGATTGTAACAAATAAATATATTACATCGGTGTGGGACATTGATATGGGAGAGGCTGGGCAGGGGAGGGAGAGGTGTACTCTCTGTACTTTCTACCCAGTTTTGCTGTGAACTTAACACTGCTCTCAAAATAAAATATATTAATTTAATAATACATGTAATCTTTTTCTTTAAAAAACATCAATGTAGGCCAGGCTCGGTAGCTTACGCCTGTAATCCCAGCACTTTGGGAGGCCGAGGTGGGTGGATCACCTGAGATGAGGTGTTCAAGACCAGTCTGACCAATATGGTGAAACCCCGTCTCTACTAAATACAAAAAAAATGGCCGGATGTGGTGGCACATGCTTTTAATCCCAGCTACTCAGGAGACTGAGGCAGGAGAATCGCTTGAATAGGGAGGCGGAGGTTGCAGTGAGCCAAGATTGTGCCATTGCACAATAGCCTGGCAACAAGAGCAAAACTCCTTCTCAAAAAAAAATCAATTTAATTTGCCATACTAAAAGTTTAACGAAGTGTAGTTGTCTTCCTGCTCCCTAGCTCATCTAGGTCCAAGTTCTTGCCTCACAACCAGGAAGAATTAGGCACGTGGACACTGAAGAGTGAGTGGAGTAGAATTTATTCAGCAAGCACTCTCGGTGGAGAGGGGGCACAGTGGGGTGGTTCCCCTACCTGAAGGTGGGAAAGTCGCCTGTGTGGCTGGGTCTGGGGACTTTTATGGACTTAGAATTGGGAGTATATGCTGATTGGTTTGTGAGTATGCAAAAAAGCTTAAAGTGAAGACACCACTCAAAGGTAGATATAACAATGTAGAAAACCAAGTAGGAAAGGGTAAGTATATGTAAAACAGGTGAAGGGTGGGGACCAATCAGAGGAAAGCATGCCAAATGGGAAGACAAGTTTGCACTCCGGTCGAAGGATTTAACTTGTGCCTGGCTTTTAGGATTTAAACTGTCTTTGGCTTGGAGGTGGGGTTTTATGGGACCTGCCCCAATCTGCCTAGGCATTTGGCTGCCTCCTGTCACTATCATTTCCCCACTCCGAAGAGGTACATCTAACTGCCATTAGAATAGGGATGAAGACCAATCTTAACCGCTTCCTGCTGACGAGGTGCTGTTTTGGGAAAACAGCAGTCAGATCTCCCTCAGAGGTCTATCCAAGGGTCCCCAGTAAAATGGAGCCATCGTCCGAGGCTCTAGTTACATGATCATTTGGAGTTTGATGGCCTCTTGGCAAGAAGAAAAAATTCAGATTATTAGAAGACATATATCGAAATGAAACAAGGGGGTAAGGACGGCTCAAAAATCCCAAGGCTGCCAAGATTTGGGTACGTGGGGTTTGGCTTTGGTTAGCATCATTTTCCCTAACAAAGAAACCTCCAGGTTATGAGCACTCTGTTTACTCCTGTCACCTGGCAGGATTTGTAGAATTGCCCAGAATTAGAATATTGATCCAGGTTTTTACATTACCCATCCCTTCTGTCTCTTCTGAGCTGCAGTGGGAAATCACTGGTTGGTTCACAGCAACAAGCAGGGCTAGTCTAAAATGTAGGCAAAAACTTGAAAACAACTAATGATATTAGAATTTAATGACAAGTGTATGATAAGTTTTGAAACATAATTTTTCTCTCTCTAGTCCTTATTTTTGTTAAAGACAAATCATGATAGAACTGAGTTGTTTGCAAAATAAACTTTAGTCTTATACTTGTCTCTTATACTGATTATTATCTATGCTTATACTGATTATTAACATAAAGTATAGCAAGAATAATTATTTTCACATGGTCTTTTAAACTTGGCTTTGATGAAACTCTGTTCCACAAGAAATCTCAGATAAGACCTTTTAAAGCCAAGCCCGGCCATGGGTTTATGCCCTCAAATACCTGTGAGTTGGGTAAATTCCACTCTTCTTGAAGTCCCAAGATAATGTGGGGATCCTGGGCCTGTTAGAAAGTAACCTTTACTCACCACAGGTTAGGAACCCTGTACAGGGACAGTGTTGACAAGGTATGAGAGCATTTTTCCCAGGGGGGCGGTTTATTGGCTCTGCAAGTCAAACTTGATTCCCTAAAGTAAAGCATATCATTCCAGTCAAAGCCTTAGTAAAACAACCAATGTCTCCAATTGTATCCCGTTGCAAAAGAAAATGTATTCTTATTGCACTGATGCAAATAACTGTATTCCCATAAGTTAAGAATACTCACAAGTAATTTCCAAATTCTAGAGAAACCAGGCAGAGATAAACAAATATGCTTCAAATTTTGTTCACAGGAGTATAATTTACTCAATTATTAAAGGATGTAAATGACTCAAAAGCTTCCTTGACTCCGAAAAACAAAACAAGGATCAGCAATGTTTTAAGCAAAAAAAAATTTAAAAGATTACTTCAGTTTTCTGTTAGTTCAGTCAATTCAGTGAACTCTTATTCTGCTTGATATTCATGAACATTTTGGCTCTTCATGAGTCCTGTACGTTTTCCTCTATTCCAATGTCACAATCTTCAAAGTTACCAGAATCCTGTATTTCAGAGCACCTGTCAAAGTCCTACAGCTGATTATAAACCATCTTTTGAAAAGGATCAAAGCAAGACAATAATTGTCTGTGAATGACAAAATTTCCTTAAGGTTGTTAGCGTCAAAAACACAATTGACAAAGGAATGTGGTTATTTCTGTGGTTGACAATAACTTAACATAGTAACCTTAATTGTGATTGCTAGCATACACTCAGACATTAGAATTTTAGAAAGCCCATGCAATTTTGGAACATACGTTAGTATTATTCACTAAAATATAACCTGAAGAGGATTAAACATTATTTTGGCAATCCCATATAACTAAACATGTCAAATAACCCTGTATACCTCTCTTTTGGATGCTCCGGGGGCCCTTTGTAGCACCCAAAAGTTAGGGATTGGAAAAGACAACTTTGAAACTGAAGTTTGATTTGGGAAGTCTGTGAAATATGTTAATGGTTTAAAACACTTGATATTATGAAATAAAATTCCAGATTACCATAAGTCATTTATCTTAGCCAAAATGATGACTCAAAAATTTTAAACAAGGCAAAAACATTTACTCATTAAGAGGGAAGACTTAGCTTTCCAATCTATCTTTAATATTACATGAAAATTCTGTTCAAGAGAGAAAGCCAGATTTCACCCTTGTGTTAGTCTATTATTAATGTCAACCCAATTTGTTTGTTTTGAGATGGAGTCTCACTCTGTCACCCAGGGAGTGCAATGATGCGATCTCAGCTCACTGCAACCTCCACCTTTGGGGTTCAAGTGATTCTTCTGCCTCAGCCTCCTGAGTAGCTGGGATTACAGGCATACACCACCACACCCAGCTAATTTTTGTATTTTTAGTAGAGATGGGGTTTCACCCATCTTGGCCAGGCTGGTCTCGAACTCCTGACCTCATGATCCACCCACCTTAGCCTCCCAAAGTGCTGGGATTCCAGACATGAGCCACCATGCCTGGCCACAACCCCAATTTTTTTAAATGAAACCTTATAGATAATTCTATCCAGTCGTAACCAGTTTGACCATGAGGTGAGATTCTTATAAACCTTTTATAATCCTTTATAAATTTTGTTAAAGAGCAGATCAATGCCTTAAGAAAACTTTGTTGCACTTTTATTCCAATGCTCAATTTGCAGAAAAACCATATAATACCTTTTTGAATTTAGTCAATATGTTCACACACAGGATTCCTTTTGTAAGATTAATTTTTACAAACTTTCCACCACTTGTTTAAGTCTTTAGCTTTATCTTATCTAATTTTAAAATCTTACCTAATTTAAAACAATCCTTTAACCCTTAAACTAGGCAAAAATGTACATTCCCATGCCTTCTTATAATCTTTTACCAAAAACATATTTTACCTTCCTTATACATCTTGCATGCAAATCTATTTTCAGTAGTCCCAAGTACATGTTGTAATGGCAACTCTTAGCAATTGATATAGAAAAAGCATTTGACAAAATTCAACATCCTTCCATGATAAAAAAAAAAAAAAGACACACACACACAAAACTCTCAGCAAACAAGTAACACAGAGAAATTTCTTTGACCTGATAAAGGGCTTCTACAGAAAATCTAGAGCTAACATTGTACTAAATGTGAAAGGCTGAATACTTTTCCCCTCAGATGAGAAACAAGGCAAATATGCCCACTCTCACCACTCCTATTCAGCATTCTACTAGAAAGTTCTAGCCAATGCAGTAAGGCAAGGAAAATAAATAAAAGACATACAGTTTGTAAAGAAACAAATAAAACTGTTTCTATTTGTAGATGACATGGTTGTGTACACAGAAAATCCCAAGGAATCACACACAAACACACACACAAAATACTCATAGAAGTAAAACAGGAATGTATAAAGGTCACAGGATAAATGATTAAAAGAAAAAGGGTCATATTTCTATATAGTAGCAATTGTCAATTGAAATCTTTCATTTAAAACAATGTCATGGCTGGGCACGGTGGCCCATGCCTGTAATCCCAGCACTTTGGGAGGCTCAGGTAGGTGGATCACTTGAGGTCAGGAGTTCAAGACCAGCCTGGCCAACATGGTGAAACTCTGTGTCTACTAAGAATACAAAAATGAGCTGAGCATGGTGGTGGGCACCTGTAATCCCAGCTACTCAGGAGGCTGAGGCAGGAGAGTTGCTTGAACCCAGGAGGCAGACTTTGCAGTGAGCCAAGATTGCACCCCTGCACTCCAGCCTGGGCAACATAGTGAGACTCCATCTCAAAAAACAAACAAAAAATCATTTATAATGCCTCCCCCAAAATTAAATGTGAGGGAACTTGAAAAAGTGAAATTAAAAGATAAAAATAAAAAAAATATAAACTTTATTTCTCGACACAAACTCCATAAACTTCAAGATACTTTTGTAAGTGATATCAGCCATTGAGTCCATTTCTAAAGAACTGAGGGTCCTGGGAATTTAACCACGTCAATGCAATATATATATATATATAGGCAGCATTAACTGAAGAAAAATAGGTACCCTTTAATGATTTTTTAAGACTGGAAAACAAAAAATAAGTCAGGAGGAGCCAAATCAGGACTGGAAGGTAGATCCCTACTGATTTCTCATGGAAACTTGCAAAATTGCCTTTGATGAGACAAATGGGCAGGAGTGTTGTTGTGGTAGAGAAGGACTTTGTTGAAGCTTTCCTTGGCATATTTCCGCTAAAGCTCTGGCTTTCTCAAAGCACTTTTATAATAAGCATATGTTATCAAGGCAGAAGGATTGCTTGAGCCCAGGAGTTCAAGACCAGCCTGGGCAACATGGCAAGACCCTGTTGCTACAA
Source organism: Aotus nancymaae (assembly GCF_030222135.1). NCBI lineage: Eukaryota > Metazoa > Chordata > Mammalia > Primates > Aotidae > Aotus > Aotus nancymaae. The sequence continues at coordinate 65,723,211 of NW_026988418.1, read as the reverse complement.
AAAACAATTTAAAACTTAGTCGGGTGTGATGGTGCACATCTGTGATCCCAGCTACTTGGGGGCTGAGATGGAAGGATCACTTGAGCCCGGGAGGCAGAGGTTGTGGTGAGCTGAGATTGTGCCACTGCACTTCAGCCCAGGTGACAGAATGAGATCCTGTCTCAAAAAGAAAAAAGCAGATGTTACCATATTTGGCCCTCCAGAAAGTCAGCAAGCAAAATGCCCTGTCCATTTCAAAAAACTGTTGCCATGACCTTTGCCCTTGACCAGTTCATTTTGCTCTGACTGAACCCCTTCTACCTCTTGGTGGTCATCGCTTTGATTGTGCTTTGTCTTCAGAATCATGGTGGTAAAGTCACATTTCATCCCCTGTTACAATTTGTTGACAAAACGCTTCAAGATATTGATCCTACTTTTAAAATATTTCCATTATAAGCTCTGCTCTTATCTGCAGATGACAACAGTTTTGTCACCCATTGAGTGGAAAGTTTGCTCAACTTTAATTGTTCAGTCAGAATTGTCTAAACTGAAACAAGATATTTATGGTGTTGGCTATCGCGTGTGCTGTTAGTGGTCTTCTTCAATTAGGGCACAAACAAGATTTATTTGTTTCTTGCAAACTGATGTGGATGGCCTGCTGCTGTGGGCTTCATCTTCAACATCCTCTCATTCCTTTTTAAAACAAGTTATCCATTTGTAAACTGCTGATTTTTTAGGGCATTGTTCCCATAAGCTTTTCATAAAACATAATGATTTTACCGTTCTCTCACCCCAGCTTCGCCATTAATTTAATTTTTGTTCTTGCTTCAATTTTAGCAGAATTGATGTTGCTCTGATAGGAGCTCTTTTCAAACTGATGTCTTATCCTTCTTCGTCTCAAACTAGCTCCTGTTAAGATAGGTTATAACAAGTTAGTGAATTTATTTTGGTGCAAAAAAGTTTTGAGGCTGGGTGCGTTGGCTTACCCCTGTAATCCCAACACTTTAGGAATCTGAGGTGGGAGGATTGCTTGAACCCAGGAGGTCCAAGCTGTGGTGAGCCGTGATTGCACCAGTGAGTGCACTCTAGCCTGGGCAACAGAGCGAGACCCTGTCTCAAAAGTAATAATAATAATAAATTAATTAAATAATTTTTTTGAAATCCATGCACAGTATTTTCATAATACACATTATCTGTGAAATTCTTAAAGACCCCTGTACTTATGTATAAATGTATCAAAACATGTATATGATCAGTATGCTTAAAACTGAAAAATGCTGATGAAAGAAATTAAAGACCTAAATAAATGGAAAGGTATATTGTGTTCATGTATTAGAAGGCTGAACACAGTAATAATGTCAATTTTGCCTAAATTGATCTATAGATTTAATGCAACTCCAATCAAAATCCCAGCAGACTTTTTAAATTTCTAAAGTTGATACATAATAGATGTTCATATTTTCAGGGTACATGTGATATTTTGATGTAGTAATATAATGTGTAATGATCAAATCAGGGTAATTAAGATATCCATCACCTTTATGGTGAGAACATTCAAATTATTCTTTTCTAGATATTTTGAAATATGTAACAGATTATTATTTATTGTAGCCACATTACTGATTTATAGAACACTAGGTCTTCTTTCTTCTATCTAACTGTATTTTTTGTATCTATTATCTATTACTCTACCTCTCTTCATCCCTCCTTCTCCTTCCCCTTCCTGGCCTCTGGTAACTACCAGTCTACTCTCTCTCTCTCTCTCTCTTTTTGAGATGGAGTCTTGATTTGTTGCCCAGGCTGGAGTGCAGTGGCGTGATCTCAGCTCACTGCAACCTCTGCCTCCTGGGTTCAAGCAATTCTTGTGCCTTAGCCTCCCAAGTAGCTGGGATTACAGGTGTGTGCCACCATGCCTGGGTAATTTTTGTATTTTTGGTAGAGACAGGGTTTCACCATGTTGCCCAGGCTGGTCTTGAACTCCTGGCCTGAAATGATCCGCCTGCTTTGGCCTCTCAAAGTGCAGGATTACAGGCATGAGTCACCGCCTGGCCTACCAGTCTACTCTTTCGCTTCATGAGATCCATGAAGCTACTCCAAAAACAGTTTGGTAGTTTGTTGTTGTTGTTTTTTTCTTTTTTTTAGCTCCCATGTACAAGTGAGAACACCCAGCAGAATTTTTTTATGTAGACAAACTGATCCTAAAATTTATTTTGAAAGGCAAAGGAACTAGAATAGCTGAGACAATTTTGAAGAACAAAGCGATGAAATCTTATTACTCTATTTTAACATTCATGATAAAATCACAGTATTCAGTACAGCGTGGTATTGGGAAAGGTACAAATAGCTAGGTTAATGGAACAGAATAGAGAGTTCAGAATTAGATTTACACAACTATGGTCAATTGATTTTTTTTTCACAAAAGCGAAAAAGCAATTCAATGGCAAAAGAATAGTCTTCATAAAATGATGTGGAACAATTGGACATCCATACGTAAAATATTTTTGAATTTATTTAGTACTATTATTATTATTTTTAAGACAGCATCTCACTTTGTCACCCAGGCTGGAGTGCAGTGGTGTGATCTCGGCTCACTGCAACCTCCGCCTCCCAAGGGTCAAGCAATTCTCCTGCCTTAGCCTCCCGAGTAGCTGGGGCTACAAGCATGTGCCACCACCTCTAGCTAATTTTTGTATTTTTAGTAGAGACAAGGTTTCACCATGTTGGCCAGGCAGATCTTGAACTCCCGATCTTAGGTAATTCGACTGCCTCAGCCTCCCAAAGTGTTGGGATTACAGGCATGAGTCAACACTCCTCGTCATAAAATCTTCTTTTAAAAAACCCTGACCTAGGCTGGGCGCCATGGCTCACGTCTGTAATCCCAGCACTTTGGGAGCCTGAGGCAGTCAGATTACCTAAAGTCAGGAGTTCAAGAACAGCCTGGCCAACATGGTGAAACCCCGCCTCTACTAAAAATATGAAAATTAGCCGAGTGTGGTGGCAGGTGCCTGTAACCCCAGCTACTCAGGAGGCTGAGACAGAAGAACCGCTTGAGCCCAAGAGGTGGAGTTTGCAGTGAGCCGAGATTGTGCCATTGCACTCTAGTGTGGGCGACAGAGCAAGACTCTGTCAAAGAAAAAAAAACCTGATCTGGTCCCAGCTACTCAGGAAGCTGAGGCAGAAGAAGTGATTGAGTCCAGGAGTTAAAGTCCAGCCTGGGTAACACGGAGAGACCCCACGCCCACCCCCACTCCCATCTTTTAAAAAACAAAATCAGAAAAACCTTGACCTAAGTCTCGTACCTTATACAAAAAATAACTCAAGCTATCTAAATATAAGCATACAACTATAAACATTTAGAAAAAAAATACATAGGCAAGAGTTTTTGTTGTTGTTGTTTGTTTGTTTTGAGATAGAGTCTCTGTCATCCAGGCTGGAGTGCAGTGGAACAATCTTGGTTCACTGCAATCTCTGCCTCCTGGGTTCAAGCGATTCTCCTGCCTCAGCCTCCCGAGTAGCTGGGACTATAGGTGCTTGCCACCACACCCAGCTAATTTTTAGTAGAGATGAGTGTTCACCACATTGGCCAGGATGGTCTTGATCTCTTGACCTTGTGATCATCCCGCTTCGGCCTCCCAAAAGCAAAGAGTTTTTTAGACAGGATGCCAAAAGCATGATCTGTCAAAATAAAAATTGATAAAATAGAGTTCACCAAAATGACAGTGTTAGAAGAATTAATAGACACTATAGACTAGGAGGAAATATTTGCAAATCACATATCCAGCAAAGGACTTGCATCCAGAATACATAAAGAATTCTCAAAATTCAATAGTAAGAAACAAAAAACCCAAATTAAAAATAGGCTAAAGATTTGAACAGACACTTCACCAAAGAAAATATATGAGTGAGAATTACCTAGGTGTGGTGACATGCATGTAATCCCAGCTACTCAAGTGTCTGAGGCACGAGAATCCCCAAAACCTGTGAGGTGGAGGTTGCAGTAAGCCGAGATTGTGGCACTGCACTCCAGCCTGGGCGACAGAGCAAGACTGTGTGTGTGTGTGTGTGTGTGTGTGTGTGTGTGTGTGTGTGTGTGACAAATAAGCACAGTAAAAGATGTTTAATATTATCAGCCACTGGGGAAATGCATATTAAAACCACAATGAGATATTATAACATGCTTTTTAGAATGGCTAAAAACTAAACTAAACTAATAATACCAAGTTATGGAGAAGATGCAAAACAACTGGAGTACATTATTGGTGAAAAACAATGCAATGCAAAATGGTATGGCCACTCTGGAAAAACGTTTGGTAGTTTCATATAAAGTTGAAATAAGTTATGTATAACTTACATAAAGTTAAACATATATGTACCTATAACCTAAAAATTCTGTTTCTGGGTATTTACCCTAGAAATTAACAAAACACATGCACACAAAAACCTATATAAGAATGTTTATAGGCCGGGCACTGTGGTTCACACCTGTAATCCCAGGACTTTGGGAGGCCAAGGCAGGTGGATCATGAGGTCAGGAGTTCGAGACCAGCCTGACCAACGTGGTGAAACTCCCATCTCTAAAAAAGTTTTTAAAAAGGAAAAAGAATGTTTATAGCAGTTGTACTCATAATGGCCAACAAAAAAAAAAAGGAAACAACCCGAATGTACTTCTGCTGGTGAGTTGATGAGCAAAATGTGATGGATCATATTTCCTATGAGGGAGTGCTACTCAGCAACAAAAAGGAGCACAAGCAACAGTATGGATGAATCTCAGAAACATTATGCTAGGTGAGAGAAGCCAGACACAAAAGACTACACAATGTATGATCTCATTTATCTGAAATTCTAGAAAAAAACGGAACTGATTTATAATGACCAAAAGCAAATCAAGTGGTTGCCTACAAATTGATCGCAAAAGAGCAGGAAGGGGCTCTTGCAAATGGTTGGAATGTTCTGTATCTTAATCACAGTGGTCGTTATAGGGTGTATACATTTGTCAAAGCTCAAAGTTGAAAATGTCTACATCTTATGACTGAGGTGGCTCACTTTTAGGTATAGAGCAATGTTTATCAAGCTGCTGGTAGAATCCTGCTATTAGTAAATCATCAAATTAATTAGAGAGGTATTTATCCTGAAACTAAGGAAGCTGAAGCTTCAGCCTCCCACCCTTACAAAGTGTCTTCCAAGTCCTGGTTATTAATTTTATATTCAAAATTTTGTATTTTTTCTTTTTCTTTTTTTTTTTTTTGACATAGTCTCACTCTGTCTCGCAGGCTGGAGTGCAGCGGCACGGTCTCGGTTCACTACAATCTCCACCTCCTGGGTTCAAGCGATTCTCCTGCCTCAGCCTCCCCAATAGCTGGGATTACACCACCACGCCTGATTAATTTTTTAGATGGGGTTTCGCCATGTTGGCCAGCATTGTCTCGAACTCCTGGCCTTAAGCGATCCACCTGTCTTGGCCTCCCAAAGTGCTGGGATTATAGGCGTGAGCCACCGCACCTGGTCAAAATTTTGTACTCCTTCTAAAGGGGGCCCTCAAATTGTATTAACTTTAGGCTCCATAAAACATCTGCCTCCGGGTGATCATCATAAAGCATCTGCCTCTGGGTGACCAGAATTTTTTAAATTAAATTGAATAGAAAACATGAGGGTGTTTTGCAAAACTTTTGTTCCAGTTTATATAATAGGTCAGGTTGTAAAATTTTCTTACCAGGGTTTGTGGTTTAGTGCATGTGTGCACATACACACAGAGATACACAAAGTTGGAAATTCAGTGCTGTGTAGAAATCTGTGAAAATATGCACAAGGAGATCTGTATACATTCAGTGCAGCACTATTTGTAAGAGAGAATCTTTGGAAACAACCTAAATGCCCATCAATAAGAAAATAAATAGACTGTATTTATTTTGCATATTCTGTATGCATATTGTTGAAGACATTAGCAATATGTATAAATTTGTGTTTGTGTAGTGTGGCATTTACATACATCACACTGCTTAATCCTTATGATAGCCTCGAGAAGTGAGTGGAACATAAATTATTATTCCTATTCCACAGAACAGAAACCTAAGACGGCAGAACAATTTAAGAGGTGGACTGGGGACTGGGCTAAGCTGTTCCTTGCTTAGCCTAGATTTGCATGGAAATCCACTGGCAAAGTTTCCTTCAAATCCATGTGGCCTGATCCAGCAAGAGCTGCCTTCTTCACCTTCTCTCCCTTCAACCCCAAGGCTTTGGGAAGGCACTTACTCAATGGCAGAACGACTTGAATAGATTATAGCCAAAAGTTTGTTCAAAAAGCATTCATTCTGATGTGCAGGGCGGGGCAAGGGGTGGACCGGCAAGAATGACTTGGATGAGATGGATATGTGTGTGGAATATTCACGACTACTCACCTCTGCCGAATGCTTTTTGAAAGTTAGAGAACGAGTTACAGTCATCAAAATGCAACGATATTAACTTTCTTTCTTTCTTTCGTTTGTTGTTTGTTTGTTTGTTTTTGAGACGGAGTCTCTGTTGCCCAGGCTGGAGTGCAGTGGTGCGATCTCGCCTCACTGCAACCTCTGCCGCCCGGGTTCAGGAGATTCTCCTGCCTCAGCCTCCCAAGTAGCTGGGATTACAGGCGCCTGCCACCACACCTGGCTAATTTTTGTAGTTTTAGTAGAGACGGAGTTTCACTATTTTGGCCAGGCTGGTCTTGAACCCCTGACCTAGTGATCCACCCGCCTCAGCCTCCCAAAGTGCCTCTCTCTCTCTCTGTCTCTGTCTCTGTCTCTCTCTCTCTTCCCCCGCCCCGACCCCTTTTTTCTTTTTCTTTTTTTTGACGCAGCCTTTCGCTCTGTCGCCCAGGCTGGAGTGCAGTGGCGCGATCTCGGCTCACTGCAACCTCGGCCTCCCTGGTTCAAGTGATTTTCCTGCCTCAGCCTCCTGAATAGCTGGGATTACAGGCGCGCCACCACGCCCGGCTAATTTTTGTATTTTTAGTAGAGAAGGGGTTTCACCATGTTGGCCAGGCTGGTCTCAAACGCCTGGCTTCCAGTGATCCACCCGCCTCCGCCTCCCAAAGTGCTGGGATTACAGGCTTGAGCCACCGCGCCTGGCTAGACGTCGACTTTTCAGTACCTTTTCAATATATTCTTTGAGCCCCATTCCTCAAAGACCTTTTTTCACTCTCATTTAAATGGTAATGACCATTTTAAAGGAGATAAAGTTTATGCTTGTTAAAGATTAATAACTTTTAAATCACTAACATACAAATGTCTTAAAAAAGAAAAAAAAAAAACCTAGCTAGACAGAGTAAAAAATCAGCGGCTTATATTCAATCGCGCTTTTGTCGGTACTGCGGTATATTAACCATGAGGCTTAGAACCTTGTTTCACAGCCCTGATCCTGCCTTATGAGAATCTTTTACGTTCTGGGTATTCTGGTATGGAAGAGGAGAAAAACCGGCGCTGGGCAGCTCGCAAGCCAGGAAAATAGGGAAAGATAACCTGGAGCCCGTGCGTCCCGGCGCGCCCGGCTAGCGTTTCCGACGGCCACGGTGTTTCGGTGGGGACCGGTCCCGGGGGCTTCGGCAAGGACCCGCGCCCCCCCGCCCCGCCCGCGGCGGAGCTCACCACGGAGGCCGCAGGTCCCTTTAAGGTGTCGGGAGAGCTGAGAAGGGGAGCGGAGGGGGCGGGAGGAGGGTTTGGGAGCGCACGCCACGTGATTCGGCGGCCAAGTTCGCTGCGAGTTTGACAGAAGTTTGAATCCGACTCGGGGGCTTTCTGCTGCCGGCGGGGCACCGCTGCGGCCGCAGCCTCGGAGAGGGCGAACAGCAGCGCCCCCGCGACCCAGCCAACCAGCCTGTACCCCGGCCCGCCGACGGCCGCTCTCGCTCCGGCCCCGCTCGCCTGCCCTGCCCGGGGCCCGCAGCTCCCCGCCTCTCCGCAGTGTCCGCCGCCTCCCGGCCAGGGAGCCCCCACGCCGCGCCCCGAGCCCACCGCGCCAGCATGTCCTCGACCGAGAGCACCGGCCACACGGCGGACAAGTCGCCGCGCCAGCAGGTAGTCCCTGCGCACCCCGGGCTCTCTCACCCGCCCCTCTCCACCTAGATGTCGGCTGGACCCTTATCCCACCCCCGGACCCCGTGTGAATGGGGCAAGGGAATCAGCGCCTTCCCAGGGCTCCCCACCGCCCTGACCCCCGGCCGGCTGTGTCTCCGCAGGTGGACCGCCTGCTCGTAGGGCTGCGCTGGCGGCGGCTGGAGGAGCCGCTGGGCTTCATCAAAGTTCTCCAGTGGGTGAGTCGCTGCCCTGGCCCCGGGCTATTTCGGGAGCCTGGACTGTGACGCTGACCCGAAGCAATGGAGCCAGGGTGGGGGCTGGGGAGGTGCTGCGGCCGGGCCACGGCGGAAGGGTGGGGGGCGGCGACAGGTGGGTGGGGGAGGGGCGGGCTGGGGCTGCCTCTCCGGACTTGGTCGCAGGAGGGTGAAGTGCGAGGCATGCAGAGTCCCGGATTCGGTCCTTCTATGTGCAAGGAGCCTTTGCCCAGGGCGCTCACATTTCACTCGGGCGAGAGGACCCGGGTGTAACCTTTCCAGAATTCTGATGCTGCACATAACACTCCTTGGTGACGGGAGCGGGGGGGGAGAAGGACGAGGGGGACGAGGTCCGCTCTTCACCAAGAGGGAAGCCGCAGAGGGCAAAGGAGGGAAGGAAGCAGGTATAGAAACCATCCTGTCCCCAAACCCACCAAGGCCTGGATGATCCTGCAGGCACTGGACTCAGGGGACAGGCTCTTGGCTCGCCGTTCCCTGTTAAGGTAACGAGTAATCTGGGTTCCTGTAAATGAGTGAGGGAATGGATGGATGAATGAGCGGAGCTTATGGCTCTATGATTAAATAAAACAAAAAATTAAGACAGAATAAAAATCACAGCATGGCTAAAATGTAGCATGTAGAATAAGATGGAACACTGATCTGAGAAGCTGGGGCCCTGGGATCCAGACCTAGACCAGCCTTTTCCAGCTATATCACCTTGGGCAACTCATTTCTCGGGACTTCAATTTCCAACACTAGTCAGATGTTGATCAGAATCTTCCTAGGGTCTCCTTATGCTCTAAATATGTTGATGTGCTAGAATATGGCCCTATGTTAGACTTACTTTGTGACCTTGAAAAAGTCACTTGCTCAGGTCCTCAGTTTCCCCTGCTATGATCTAGTGGAAATACTATCTTGCTTCACTAGGCCACTGCCCAAGGCCTCCTGGGTATAAATTAGGAATGTGGACAGGTGCAGTCACTTTCTCAAATCATAAAGACTTGTAGGGGGCATTTGGTGCACTATTGCAGAAGAGATTTTAAGTTAGACAATCCACATACCAAATGGTGTGTGAATAACTTAATTAATGTGCTCGTAGTACAGAATTCAGCTAGGGAATAAGTTACCATTATTACTGAGGAGGATTGAGTTCTACAGGGCTTTGGAGAAAAGAATTAGCATTGTGTCACCAATTCCTAAATCGTGGTTCGGATAAGAATAATCAAATCTGGAATCCAGGGACAATAGTGCATTTGGATTGTCAGGCCAACCCAGGAGCTCCCAAGTGCAAACTTTGGGACCTGATGGGGACTTTCCACCTTCCTTACTGCCTCAAGAGTGGTTGGACCAATTGCTGATGGAACTCTTTTGCCTTTGGCCCCTTCCCTGTTCTGACCCACCACTCAAGTGCCAGAGGGAGCCATAAAAGAATGGTATTAAGGCTCTGAGTGACCGGCATCCAGAATTGGAAGAGCCATTATGATCAATCCAGAGGAGCAGAACCTGAAATGTAAGAGACCAATTTTACCATTAAATTAGACAAATGGATCCAACAGAATTTGAGACAGGCTGTTAAAGGATAAAGGAAACAATGAGGTTATTAGACCATGGAACCATGGACTCCTCTCCCCTGGAGGGATTCTGAAAAGCTTCCTTCTTCAATCCTGCCATCCTTTCCTCCACCCCTGCACCTCAAATACCCACAACATTTCTGTAAAGGCTGTATAAAGCAATGCCCAGGGAAATGATCCAGTCTTGGGGTCAGCACTAATGCTCTAGGAATTAAGATCTGATTGACTTTTATGATCTTCAAGTTCTTAGAAAGAGGGTTATGCAAAACAGAGACCCGTTTTTCTCAGAATGCTAAAGCCTGGGCCTGGGGCTAGACTCTGAATTCAGACTTCATTCACAGGGTAGCATCACAAAGAAACATGCTTTGCTTTTACTGCTATCTCAGGTAGCCTGAATTCAAGGTGCCACTTTCACTTGCTTTGAAGTTCTGCAGATGAGGTAACATAAAAAGTACACAGGCACCAGCACCAGAAATGACAGTGGAAATGTCATTTGAGTTTTTCATTCATTTCCTGTTTGGAGGAATCAAATGCTCCTGACTGGGAGAGGAAAAAGGAAACGCAACACTTGCAGTTATCATAATGGTAACCGAAAACTTTTGTTGTCATTATTACAAAAAGCAGAGGTTTTACTGGAATCTTTGTGAAAAGAAAATAATGTTATTCTTTTATTTGTCAGGAGCTTAGCTTAGAGTGTTTCTTTTTTTTAATTGAGAAATACTAATCTCACCTCAATTCCAATTCTGGAGTCTCACTAAGTCTATACTAAGTTAGCAAAAATAACCTGGACATAGACTAATTATTGAAGAACTAGTTTTTTGTTGTTGTTGTTTGTTTTTTGTTTTTGTTTCTGTTTTTTGAGATGGAGTCTCGCTCTTATTGCCCAGGCTGGAGTGCAATGGCTCGATCTTGGCTCACTGCAATCTCCGCCTCCTGGGTTCAAGTGATTCTCCTGCCTTAGCCTCCTGAGTAGCTGGGATTACAGGCGTGCACCACCACACCCGGCTAATTTTGTATTTTTAGTAGAGACAGGGTTTCTCCATGTTGATCAGGCTGTTCGCAAACTTCACCTCAGATGATCTTCCCATCTCAGCCTCCCAAAGTGCTGGGATTACAAGCGTGGGCCACCTCTCCCGGCCTGAGAACTAGTTTTTTTAAAAAAGAAAAAGACATCAAATTGTGGGAGCTCAAGATAAAAAAGAAAAGTATCTTAAAAATTTGTTTTAAAGAAAAAAACACACTTTGGGAGGCTGAGGTGGGAGGATTGCTTGAGCCCAGGAGTTTGACACAAGCCTGGGCAACAAGGGGCTATCTCATCTCTATAAAAAAAATAAAATTAGCCAGGTGTAATGGCACATGCTTGTGGTTCCAGCTCCTTGGGAGGCTGAGGCTGGAGAATTGCTTCAGTCCAGGAGGTCGAGGCTACAATGAGCAACGCACTGCAGCCTGGGTGATAGAACTAGACCTTGTCTAAAAAAAAAAAGAAAAAAGAAAAAAGACGGAAAGGAAGGAAGGAAGGAAGAAAACAAAAGAAAAAGAGAGACAGATTTTTGAAGTCAGATAGGCTTTGGTTTAAATTCGGTCCCCTCTGCTTTCTTGCTTCTAGCTCTGAAACCTTGAGTAAGTAAATACCATTTTTTTTTTTTTTTTTTTTTTTTTAGACAAGCTCTAAGACAGAGACTAAGATAGAGGCTGGCTCTATCACCAAGGCTGGAGTGCAGTGGTAGGAACACATCTCACTGCAGCCTCAACTTTCCAAGCTCAGGCAACCCCCCCACCTCAGCCTCTCGAGCATCTGGGACCAAAGGCACATGTGACCATACCTGGCTAAGTTGTAAAGAATTTTTGTAAAAATGGGGTCTTGCCATGTTGCCCAGGCTGGTTTCGAATTCCTGGGCTCAGGTGATATTCCCACCTCAGCCTCCAAAAGTGCTGAGATCACAGGCATGAGCCACCTCACCCAGTGACAGAATCTTTATGGGCCTGTTTCCTTATCTGTAAATGGAGGTAAAACTTGTTTTATGGGCTCATTAGGATTACAGAAGATGATATCTGTAAAGTGTAGAGCATTCTGGAAGCCTATGGTGAGCCTAGCACTCCAGGGGGCATTAAGTGTTGGTTCACTCCCTGTTCCTGAACTCCCCTTTACCCCATCTATCCCCCATTCTGCAGACTATCTAGCTAGGCTAGTCCTTTGGATTATTCAAATGTCACTGTGAAATCCTCAATTTGATGGTAAGGTAAAAAAAATCTCTGAGTGACTCAGTCACTGTTCCATTTGCTTATAAATAAGTCGCATAACCTTTAGCTGGGTATGCCCTGATCAACAATTCACATTTGGGGTACCAAAGTCACTTATTTGGATCTGAGGTCTCTGTAATAAAAGTAAGTTATTTCAATAAATGTGGAGAATTTCAAAGAACACCATCAGAGTCCATAAAACCAATGAGATATGTAATCCCAGTATTTTGGGAGGCTGAGGCAGGTGGATTGCTTGAGCTCAGGAGTTTAAGACCAGCCTGGGCAACATGGTGAAACTCTGTCTTTATGAAAAAATAAAAATGATCCGGAAGTGGTGGTGCACGCCTGGAGTCCCAGCTACACAGGAGACTGAGGCAGGAGGATCGTTTGAGTCCAGAAGTTCCAGGTTGCAGTGATCGTGCCACTGCACTCCAGCCTGGGTGACAGAGCAAGACCCTGTGTCAAACAAACAAACAAAAACAATGAGATCAGTGTGGGAGTAGAAGCTGGGAAGAGAACTTGTCTTCCCTGTGCTGTGTACTAACTGGTCATGTTAGTGTCCTCTGGACCGACCAGCGAGCGTGTCAGCACCAAAGGGGAGCCTCATCCTTAAACTGGAAAGGTTATTCTGACATTACTGCAAAAGAGATGCAGAAGCAGGAGGAGGCAGAGGGCAGAAAATGACCATCACTGTCCCAGCAGTGCAGGTCCAGGAGGAGGAAGGCTGCTTGGCACCAGGATGCTAGAACTCCACCTTGTCTCAGGGCCTCTGCCTCTCCTTGGCTGCTCTTCATTATAACCAGTTTGCTCATGACAGAGCCTTGTGCTTGGTGACAGGGGTGGTTTCAGTTCTTTCCCTCTCTTCCTGTGTCTCGGTCACTTGGCACAGTTAGGGAAGAAAGCAAATCTGGAGTGGAAAAGATGGAGGGTTAGGAGACATGGAGGGGGTTGGGAGAAGGTGTCTTTCTGAGCTTCTGCACCCCAAGGCACAGAGCTACTCCTAAGGCACAGAGCTACTCCTTCTCTCCTTGTAACTCCTCAGTGCACGTGGTAGAGATCTCTTCTTTAGCCTTAATAACTCTGTGATGCAGTTTGTTTTTATTTTTTGTTTGTCTTAATATGACACTCCTTTCTTGTGGTGAATTCTTGAGAGCAAGAGCTAGGTCTTATTCATCTTCATATCTCCAGCACCTGGCACAAGGTAGATGCTTAATCAGTGTTGAGTTCATGAGCAAATGAAGTGGAAAGAGCACTGGATGGGGAATCAGGAGATGTGAATTCTAAGCCTGGCTCTCACATCAGCTAAATATGACTTCGGGAAAGTGACTTCATCTTTTGGGGCTTCAAATTCCACCTCTGTGAAATGAGATGATTGGGCCTGAGAATCTTTGAGGTCCCTTTTGTTCTGCTGCTCTGTGAACCTGTGATTCCCCTCAGATGTCCCCATTTTGCTCTGGTACCATCCGACTGTATAGTGTTCAGTTTTAAACATATATTTTGGTAAATAAAACATTATTATGTAAGATCCCTGACTTGAAAAGAATCAGAATACAATAAATACTAAAGTGATTATGGGTATGTTTTGCCCTCTGAGGAATCCAAAAGCAGGATTCAGGATTGTCAGAACCTCAGGACCGTCATTTAGACACAGCAGAACTTTTGGTAATAATGGAAAAGTTTTAGAATCTGTGCTCTCTAAGGTAGTACCTGCTCGCCACATGAGGCTATTGGGCACTTGAAATGTGCCTAGTGTGACTGAACTGACTTTTTTTGTTTTTTTTTTTTTGTATTTTTAATAGAGACAGGATTTTGCCATGTTGGCCAGACTGGTCTTAAACTCCTGACCTCAAGTGATTCGCCTGCCTGGCCTCCTAAAGTGCTGGGATTACAGGTGTGAGCCACCGTGTCTGGCCTGAATTTCTTTGTTGTTGTTTGATACAATCTCACTGTGTCACCCAGGCTGGAGTGCAGTGGTGTGATCATAGCTCATTGCAGCTTTGAACTCCTGGACTCAAGTGATCCACCCACTTCAGCCTCACAAGCTGCTAGGACCACAAACATGCACCACCATGCCTGGCTATTTTTTTTTTTTCTTTTTTGGTAGAAATGGGGTCCTGCTGTGTTACCCAGGCTGGTCTTGAACTCCTGGCCTCAAGTGATCCTCCCACCTTGCTTCCCAAAGTGTTAGGATTACAGGTGTGAGACACTGCACCCAGCTTGAATTTTTTATTTAATTTAATTTTAATTAACTTAAACGTAAATAATCAAGCTTGGCTAGTGGCTACAGTTTTACATAATGCAGCTCTAGAGTGATGCAGAGGCTTCTAGAGTATAAGCCCCATGAGGACAGAGATTTTCTGTTTTTTTTTTTTTTGAGATAGGGTCTCGCTCTGCCACCTAGGCTGGAGTGCAGTGGTGCGATCATGTAGCTTTGACCTCCTGGACTCAAGAGATCTTCCCACATCAGTCTCCAGAGTAGCTGGGACCACAGATGTGCACCACCACACCTGGCTAATTTTTCTTGGCGAAATAAAAAGTTGGCTAATCTCAAACTCCTGGGCTCAAGTGATCCTCACACCTTAGCCTCCCAAAGTGCTGAGATTACAGGCATGAACCACCATGCTTAGCCTTTTTCCTCTTTTGTTCACTACTAGATAATGGTGCCTATAACAGTGCATGGTAAGCACTGTACATGCTAGGCATAGCACATGCTCAATACATGTTATCTTTCTGTAGATGCTCAGGCGTGCCTTTCAAGAGTGCTGGTGAAGAGAAGGCTGCACAACTGACCATTCACTGCCCCTAAGTTTTGAGTACCTACTTTCTTTTTCTTTCATTTTTGTTTGAGATGGGGTCTTGCTCTGTTGCCCAGTCTGGAGTGCAGTGGCATGATCATAGCTCACTGCAGCCTTGAACTCCTGGGCTCAAGTGATTCCTCCACATCAGCCTCCTGAGTAGCTGGGACTGCTAGCAGGCACCACCATGCCCGGCTAATCTTTTGTTTGTAGTTTCTGTAGGGACAGAGTCTTGTTATGTTGCTGGTCTCAAACTCCTGGGCTCAAGCCATTCTCCTGCCTTGGCCTCCCAAACTGCTGGGATTACAGGTGGGAGCCACCGTGCCTGGTCCCTGCTTTCTTAAGAAACCATTCACTGACTAACTGCCAATGGGTAAAAATATTTCCAACTGTGCTCCCCTTCCTAGAATGTGACACCCTAATCATGTCCAGTCTGGGCACCAGAAGCTAACAGGAATAAAGAAACTTCTAAGAGGAATCAGATGGCCACAGAACTGACAAAAGATTAGAGAATTCCTATGAGGAGGAGCTAGAGAAGTTCCACTACTGTACTGGTGAGGCCACTCCGAGTATGTACAGTGTAGTGATGCAGAGGCTTCGAGTGACTCCTCTCTACTTCTGTGAAAAAGGTGGGCAGACAGGGCTCTACTGCAGCCTCCATCATTTAATTCAGGAGAGGAAGTCATTTAGGCGTTGAAGGGAGGTTTTACTGTCTTCTTTCCCAGATACCTTTAAACATGGAGACAATTCTCATTTGTCTGGAATAAACCTCCTGGAAACAGAGAGGTGCTCATTATGACCTTTGGAGAGAGGTCAATGGCTCCAGCATGGAGCTCTGCGAGGCCAGGCACTGCAAGCCGGGACAGTGGCACTGGACACCTCCCAGGGGCAGAGCACAGCTGTTGGCAAGCCCAGCCAAGAGTACACTGATGGTGTTACTCTCAGAGAGGAGGAGAGTTCCAGGGCTGGAAAGGGCCTCTAGATTATCTACTCCAAACCCTCTATTTAAGATGAGGAAACAGACTGAGAGAGCAGAGTGACTTATCAGAGCTCACCTGGCTAGTGACAGGACCGGGTCGGAACCCAGGTTTCCATACTCCTAGTTCAGGTCTCCTTTCGCTCCATAACGCTAACAAGCATTAGCAAAATAACGTGCATATAGCTTCTATTCTAGACTCTGGATGCAGGACTGAGATGTAGATCAGCTGTCTTTCAAGTCCTTAATGTCCAAGACACCGAACCTCAGAGAAACATACAGAAGGTGAACAATTAAGAGAATAAGCTTGTTGCTTAATAAGAATAATGACATTGTGTACAAGTTAAAGGTAAGTGCACAGGAAACCCAGTCTGAACAGATGATGTGGAGAATAAGACATTTCCAGTTCTCACCTCCTTTCTTTTTTTTTTCTTTTTCTTTTTCTTTTTTTTTTTTTTTTTGGTGGTGGGGACAGGGTCTCACTTAGTCACCCAGGCTGGAGTGCAGTGGCACGATCTTGGCTCACTGCAACCTCTGCCTCCCAGGTTCAATGATTCTCCTGCCTCAGCCTCCCAAGTAGCTGGGATTACAGGCATGTGCCACTACCACTCGACTAATTTTTGTGTTTTTAGTAGAGATGGGGTTTTACCATGTTGGCCAGGCTGGTCTTGAACTCCTGACCTCAAATGATCCACTCGCCTTGGCCTCCTTAAGTGCTGGGATTACAGGCGTGAGCCACCGCACCTGGCCTCTCACCTCTTTTTCTAACCAAAGTGTGTTTCCCAGAAAGAAATTTGAAAATCATAGGATGAGAAAATGTTATTTCACTTGAGAGAGAAGGTGTAGTAAAATGTTAGAAAAGGTAGAGAAGAAAACAATTGGAATGACCTGGGACACCTCTGGATCTTAACACTGAGAAATGGCAGCACCAACAGATGACGAAGGGAAGCACCAGCGGGGAAATAGTGGAGACTGATAAGTCAAGTGGAGGGTACTTTTCTCTGGGCTTAAGCCAAGATTGTCATGTTGGCCCAACCAGCGCTATTGCTGGAAGGCCATGTGCCTTTTGGGGAAGAGGAATTAGGCTGTCAGTACCTGGAACAGCAGCATGGCCCCTCTGGGGAGGCTTGGTAGGAGCTGTCCCCTCTAGCCATACCTCCACCGAGGCAGGAAGCTATTGGAAGTTAGCAACCAGGAAACAAGGTTAGACCACTAAATCAAAGGAAAAATGAAAACCGTTCTAGGCATGTCTAATCTAGGTTAGTGCAGGGGAATCTATTTCTGAGTGTGCCTCTCCCTTGGGAAGGAAATTCAAGTCTATCTATAAGCTACAAGTTTCCTAAAGCCTGACTTGCAGAGGTTTTGTGTTCGTCATCATCTTAAGACGGCTACCTATGGTCCCAAGTCATACCCAATGGAGAGATCTGGCAACTGTCCATTTCCTGTGTCTTCATGTCCCTCTCACACACCACTCAGTCAACCTTATTCATCTGGGTATTTGGTCCAGCAGCCTGAGGCTGGAAGACAAATGGAAGCCATGGGTTTCTCCCCGGAAGAACTTGATTAAAGGGAGTCCTTACTCTCCCCGACTCCCACACTTAATGTCTGCACCTGCGGGGAGTCACAGTTAGTTACTGACCTTGGCAAGTTGAGGCCTTCTGACTCTCAAAGAGGCTTCACTCTCTCTCAGCTCTTTGCTATTTTCGCCTTCGGGGCCTGCGGCTCCTACAGTGGGGAGACAGGAGCAATGGTTCGCTGCAACAACGAAGCCAAGGATGTGAGCTCCATCATCGTTGCATTTGGCTATCCCTTCAGGTGAGCAAGAATTGGTTCTATCCCAGCACAGCTTCTCTCACTGGATTGGCAGAACCTTCTTGGTCTCTTCCTCTTCCAGGAACCTAAAAACGATTTGTTGTGTGACACTCCAGATTCAAATAGAATGATAAGACTTGGATCCTTTCTGCTCTTTAGCAATTTCAGACACACTGACCAGAGCAAAATGTAAGGGAAACACAGATTGATCACTGGTAGAATAACGTTCCAGTCCATGGACAACCCAGGGCAGGTCACACCAGCTCATACAGAAAGAACCCATGTAGTTTGGGATGGAGGCTTACGGGAGCCTGAGCAAGTTGGATAGGTCTCTCTGACCCTCAGCATCCTCCTCTCTGCCTTGAAGGTAGGGAAGCTTATTAGTAGTTACATCCTAAAGAGTTGATGTGGGGTCCTCAGCTGGTACCACCAGAATACAAGTGAGCACACCTTGACAGGGAGGTAGAAGCAAACTCTTTTCTGGGTATTTGGGAGCTTAGGAAGTAGGGAGCCCAAGTGTTCAGAGGAGAAAGGGGATGATAGGGTTTACCTTTTCAGAAATTTCTAGTATCAGCACCCAAGTTATATTAACTGTCTCTTATATAAAATAGGCTGTGTCTTTCTCTTTAATTTGTCCATTGTCTCATTGGAAAGCCCAATAAGGCCTGAGAATGGGTGATTCCAACCTTAGCCACTCCAGGCCTGCACTTTCAGAGGCAGAATGAAGCTGATCGACCTAGTGGTTTGGCTACCAGAAATAGAGGAACTGCATATATTGCTGTTGTGACCTAAAGGGCCCTGGAGATACTTGGGAATACATGGTCCCCATGTCTGGGCAGGGTAGATGAGTGGTGTGGTGGGGAACAGCTGAGAGGAAGGTAGTTTTACTGGAAATTTCAGGGAAGTTCCCATCTTGATTGTAAGGTTCCCTCCAGAAACATTTCTCCCTACATGACCCCTTTCTTGGCTCCGTAAGAGTCCCCTGCTGAGAACTAGCACAGGACTACTTCTGGGCCAGGGAGAGAGAGGATTGCCTGAGCTCAGAATGGCCTCCCCTGCCACCTGCAGGTTGCACCGGATCCAGTATGAGATGCCCCTGTGTGACGAAGAGTCCACCTCCAAAACCATGCACCTCATGGGGGACTTCTCCGCACCCGCCGAGTTCTTCGTGACCCTTGGCATCTTTTCCTTCTTCTATACCATGGCTGCCCTAGTTCTCTACCTGCGCTTCCACAACCTCTACACAGAGAACAAACGCTTTCCGCTGGTGGTGAGTGAGTATAGGCCAGAAGGAATGGGGTGGAGAGACCGAGGAGATGTTTGCGAGGGGCCTGAGGTCAGACCTGGAGGAGAGGACAAACGTGGCGTCTTCCACCCCCACGGTGGAACCTCCCCCTCCATCAACCTCCTGTTGCTTGCTCCTGTTCACGGGAGGCACAATAATAGCAGCGTACACAAGCAGGCTCTGGAGTTGGATGGTCTGGGTTCAAATCCCAGCATGGTCACATTGCTGTGTAATCTTGGACACACAGCAAATGTGTCCGGTCTTGGACAAGTTAAATAACCTCTCTAAATCTCAGTTTCCTTAACTATAAAATGGGGATAAAATAATACCTGCCTCATAGTTTGTGTGTGTGTGTGTGTGTGTGTGTGTGTGTGTGTGTATGTGTGTGTGATAAAATGAGAATGCATGCAAGGTATCTAGTACATAGTTAGTCTCAATAAGCATTAGTGACTATTAATATTACTCCTCTTTCCTCTCTTCCTATGGTAGGCATGCAAGGCCCCTGGGTGATTCCAACCTTCTCTTGGCCACTCTGGGCCTGCACTTTCCAGAGGCAGAGTGAAGCTGACCTACCTAGTGGTTTGGCTACCAGAAATAGAAGAACTATATATATTGCAGTTGTGACCTAAAGGGCCCTGGAGATACTTGGGAATACATGGTCCTCATGTCTGGGCAGGGTAGATGAGGGCTGGGGGGCAGCTGAGGGGAAGGTGGAGTTTTACTGGAAATTTTGGGGGAAGTTCCAATCTCGACTGCAAGATTCCCTCCAGAAACATTCCTCCCTACATGACCCCTTTCTTGGCTTCGTGAGAGCGCAATCCTCTCTCTCCCTGGCCCAGAAGTAGTCCTGTGCTAGTTCTCAGCAGGGGACTCTGACAGAGACAAGAAAGGGGTCATGTAGGGAGGAATGTTTCTGGAGGGAACCTTGCAGTCAAGATGGGAACTTCCCCAAAATTTCCAGTAAAACTCTACCTTCCCCTCAGCTGCCCCCCAGCCCTCATCTACCCTGCCCAGACATGGGGACCATGTATTCCCAAGTATCTCCAGGGTCCTTTAGGTCACAACTGCAATATATATAGTTCTTCTATTCCTTTTTTTTTTTTTTTGAGACAGAGTTTCACTCCTGTTACCCAGGCTGGAGTGCAATGGCGCGATCTCGGCTCACCGCAACCTCTGCCTCCTGGGTTCAGGCAATTCTCCTGCCTCAGCCTCCCGAGTAGCTGGGATTACAGGCACGCACCACCATGCCCAGCTAATTTTTTGTATTTTTAGTAGAGACGGGGTTTCACCATGTTGACCAGGATGGTCTCAATCTTGACCTCATGATCCACCCGCCTCGGCCTCCCAAAGTGCTGGGATTACAGGCGTGAGCCACTGCGCCCGGCCAGTTCTTCTATTTCTTGTAGCCAAACCACTAGATAGGTCAGCTTCATTCTGCCTCTGGAAAGTGCAGGCCCAGAGTGGCCAAGAGAAGGTTGGAATCACCCAGGGGTGCCTTAAGGGACCCCATTTGCCTCCTGCAGTCTGCCACTTGTAGCTGAGCAATGGTGATAAAAGGAAAAGCTGGGAGGGAAAAGTGGGAGTTTAGGTTCCACTTGGGATGAGTGGGTTTTGGGGTGAGGCTGACCAACAGATGCCTTGGTACATGCAGCCAGACCTCAGATCTGAGGGCATTAGTAGGGGCAGCCTGAGTGGCAGGACTCCTTTGAGGGCAGTGAACAGATGCCTCAGGACCACCTGGGCTTTAGGCATTGGGTAGGATGGGAAAAGACAGCTGTCCTGGCATCCTGGGATTGCCAGTATCATGGCAAGAGGAAAAGAAGCGAGGGAATTATTGGGCCTTTCTGAGTGTGTTTCCCATCCCTCTGCTCCTCCCAGGACTTCTGTGTGACTGTCTCCTTCACCTTCTTCTGGCTGGTAGCTGCAGCTGCCTGGGGCAAGGGCCTGACCGATGTCAAGGGGGCCACACGGCCATCCAGCCTGACAGCAGCCATGTCTGTGTGCCATGGAGAGGAAGCAGTGTGCAGTGGCGGGGCCACGCCCTCCATGGGCCTGGCCAACATCTCTGTGGTGAGACCTGTGGCCACTGCGGGAGGCAGCACCATCCCTGCTGCCCAGGCCTGTCCCAGCTAGCAGGTCCCGAAAGGAAAGAGAGGGTGTCCCAGAGCTGCTGTCCCTGCACCTGGAGCTGGTTCCCCCGCTGTGCTTCATGCTGGCTGCTGGCTCCTGGCTGACCCTGAAAAGACATTTTGGGATGAGGGGAACCCAAGAGCCACTTAGCCTTCTGTTCCTGCCTCCTTCTGCACTCCGCCTCCAATTCCCTTCTCGTCTCCCCAGCACTAGGCACACTCTCTGTGATGCCTCCCCTCCTCTTGCCTGTTTTACACAATGTGTCTGAGCATATAAAGGGGAGCCTGGGGCTGTGGCTGCGCTTGAAGCCGGGAGCAGACCTAGCATGAGTAGGAAGGGGCTCAGAGTCGCTCAGCCCTCCAGCCTGGAAAGGGGCTTTGGACCAGTGGTGGGTCAGCTGAATATGTATAGATTTGGCCATTCCAGTTGATTAGAATGTTGGTATGTCCATATTCATTGGTAAAGAGCTGAGGTCTTGAGCTTCTCAAATGCTGCCCGTCATCCCAGCCACCTCAGCCCTGTTCTGAAAATGACTTGTTACCACAGCTGAAATGTTTAATGGCTGGCACACCAAGAACACCCTTCTGGAACTTGCTGGAACCCTGCTGATAGGTTTCTCCCCCCAAAATTTTATTGTAACAATGTTCACACATACAACAGAGTTGAAAGAATTTTAACACACACATACTCACCACCTAGACTGTGCCATTAACTTTTTACCAGACTTGCTTTATCATGTATTTATTCACTTCTTCATCCATCAATCCATCTTGTTTTTAATACATTTTAAAGATAATTTGAGACATCAGTACACTCCCCTCTAAGTACTTCCTGCTGTGAGGTTTTTAAAATATTTTGAATAAATATTTGAATATAGCCCTGGCTGGGTGCCTGATTATAGGGAAGGAGCACCTTGGACAGCTCCTGCCACACCCACTGGGCAGAAGGTGCTTGGAACAGGGCCTCACGTGTGCTGCGGGAAGCGTCCCAGCTCTGACTTTTGGCTCCTGGCTATGCTTTGCACGATGCTCCCCTAAAGGGCCAGATTCTGCTAGCGGCCAAGCTACATCTTGGGTGCATGCTGTGGACAGAGTTAAACAGTTTCACCTGGGTTCCCCAAACAGGTGATGGCCCCGAGCCCTGCCTCTATACCTCTATACCTCTATACTCTTATATATAATCTATATATAAGAGTTCTCTGTCTTAATTTAGTCTTTCTAGCCCTCTGTGCTTCTTCCCTGCATAACCCCCCACTGCAAGAGGAACTACCCCTCATTGTTCCCACAATGACCCCCTGACTATTCTCACAAATTCCCCTGATGTCTTTGCAGCTATTCGGCTTTATCAACTTCTTCCTATGGGCCGGGAACTGTTGGTTTGTGTTCAAGGAGACCCCGTGGCATGGACAGGACCAGGGCCAGGACCAGGCCCAGGGTCCCAGCGAAGAGAGCGCAGCTGAGCAGGGAGCAGTGGAGAAGCAGTAAGCAGCCCCCTACCTGGCTACTCCCGAACTGGACAGCACCTCTTCAACCACCTCCGGCTTCCAGGACCTCCCTCTTCCTACTCCTCCAGTTCCCCTCCCCCATCATTCTGGTCTGTGAGCTTTGAGACGATGGGCAGGCATCAGCTGTTGGAAACCTGGGCAGCCCTCCCAGTGGCTTCCTGTCCTTCTTCTTGCTGGAGCCATGAATGGCAGGAGCTCAGTGCTTCTTTTCCAGTGCCTGGGCCCAGGGGTCTTACTTGGGGTCTTACTTGTACTCTCACAGTCTCTGAGAATCAGCCTCTGCTGCAGGTGAGGGAGCAGGAAATCAGTGCCCTGAGACTGGTTCCTAGCAGCCACCTTTCTGTCAACCTCCAGCTTCAACAGTAGTAGGGGAAAGGGAAATCAGCTAGTAGCCTTCCCTTCTGGTCCCTTGTGTGGAGGCCCCAACAGTGGACCCCTCCTCATTGGCTGTCATCTAGTCCCTGTGTCTGCTCTCCAGTCACTCCAGGACTCAGTGTGCCTCCCACTGTCTTCTTTGGCCTCTGCTCGCCCACAGAGTCCACCATGTGTGAACCAGAAAGGCCCACTCGCCTAGAAAACAGCCCCGTGGAGGGTCCTGATGAGGCCTAGACTCAGCTGGGAGCAAGGTAAATTGCAACTGAGTTTCAGCTTCAAGAAAGTAAAGCCAGTAAACTTGCTGGCATAATCAATTTCTTCTATCCCCTCAATCCTCCCACCTACCAGGCTGGGAAACTTTCCACCAACTAAACTCTACTTTATTAACTCCCTATCTTCCTCCCTGTCCTGCTTCTTGGTCTCACACTTGGGACTCAAAATGTGGAGTCTAGGACCTGCCCCCAATTCCTTTTCTTCTCTGTTTATCTCCCTTCCCCAGCCTCTTGCATCTGAGGCATTTGAGATCCTTTTTGAAGTTTGTCCAGGCCTTTCTTTTATTCCTGTGGGGCCAGAAAGGGGCTTAGGAAGGGCCAAAGGACTATCATGAGGCTAAATTGCCCCTGAGTCCCAGGATGGATGGGCCCATTTTTTCCTTATTCCTTGCTCAGTTTTCCCCCTGCTCCTTCTCTAGTCCTTCTTTCATATTTGTCCTTCTCATCTTTTAAACAAGACGTTCCCCCTCCCCATGCCCTTCCATTCCTCCCCTGTATCCTTATTTCTCCCAGTCTCTATCCCCTCCCTAGTCCATGGCAGGCCAATGCTATTGGTGCTTCTTCACTTTGGGACCCAGATCCATATTTGTCTTTAGTGTATATCCTCTTCCTGATAAATCCTTCAGTCCCTCTCTGGGCCCCAAGGCTGAGAGTCAGTTAACTGGGTTAGGATCATTTACTTCCTGCTTGGCTCAATCTGCCCTGGCCATAGGGCTTCCCAGGGAAGGAAGAAGAGGGAAGACTCCAACCACTTTCCAATCCAGTGCCAATTGGCCCACTAAGCATCCCAAAGGTGAATGTGCTCTGTGCCAATCTCTCCTCAGGACTGAGTCAACCCGCTTCAACCTCCTCACCTCTGTAAACACCATCCATAGAAACATGTACATTACTGGGGTACCTAGGAGTCAGGACTTTTGACTTCAGGCCCGTCATTTCCTCTTGATGGGGAAAGGGTGAGATTTACATCCCCAAATGCTCCAGAGTCCTTTAGTGAAAGAATCATTTTTGTTTGTTTAAGATTTTGGGGAAGATATCTGAGGAGGAAAGAAAGGAGATGGGGTGAGAGGGTTTCTAAATCTGAAACTCTGTCATGAGCTGTCCCCATGGTTACTCAAGGACAAGGGGGGACAGTTTTGCCTACAGCTCCAGAGACACAGAGAACAAAGGGGCGAACTTCATTTTTCTTCAAGCCAGC
This sequence comes from Aotus nancymaae, assembly GCF_030222135.1. NCBI lineage: Eukaryota > Metazoa > Chordata > Mammalia > Primates > Aotidae > Aotus > Aotus nancymaae. Next base: position 65,698,777 of record NW_026988418.1, on the reverse strand, counting down.
CTCTGTGGGGGTCTGTGAGCAGCTTCTACTGGGTCTTTGTTTGGATTCTGTGTCTGCATTTATAATTTATTTGAAATGTGCTGGATAGTGTTCTCATTTGGGGGCTGAAGTTAGCAACTGGCCCTTTAGCTAGGGAAAGTGGTTGCAAGTGGGGGTGGGGGGGAGATTATATTCACTCCTGCCAAGGACTCCCAGCCCAGAACTCTCTTTAAAGCAAGGAAGGCTTGTTCTCTTTCTTCTCAAGAGGCTCTCTTGTTCTCTGTCAGGAGAGTCTTTTTTTTTTTTTTTTTTTTTTTTAATTCATGTGGAAATCCTATGGAGAGTCTTGATTTAGGCTATGGCCTCACTCTCCATGGCCACCCTAAGAGGAAAGGCTACTTCACCTCATTACCTCCAGAGGGCTGGGCGGGGCCAAGTACCTCATAGGACTTATGTTCTTTCCAGCCAGGGCTGGCATCACTGCTTTGCCCAGTGGGGCCTGAGGTAGAAGAAGGTGTCTGGTTTCTCCAGCTGCTGCAGGAGGCTAATGGGCAAGGCATTTGCCCTTTGTCTCACCAGACTCTAACTCAGCACCAGGGTGCCCACTTAGGACCTTTCCTGGACATGAGTTTCCTTCACTGTTGTGGTCATGAGTCTCTTACTTCTGGGATTGTAGATCAGGGGTGGGGGGAGAATGTTGCATGTTGTTTTCTGGTGCTTGTTATTAAACATTTGAATAAACAGTGCTGCAAGTACTTGCTATGAAGGATCTGCAACTGGAGTCCTTCTGGGGATTTGTTTTTCTTCCTTTCTCTTGTTTTAAGTTCTTGGACAAATATCAGGACTTTCTGGTAAGTCAGACTGTTTTTTGGGGTGCAGAGAGAGCAGTTCCTAGCAGGCTCTGGTCTAGTGACATCTCCTCTTTTGGTGGCACCTAATTAGACCAAAGTAACTGGGACTCATTAACAATTCTGGAGCAAATTCAAAAGGTGAGAGATAGTGGCTTCCACAAAGCTGTTTCCATGTGCTGTCCTACCATCTGTGACCCAAACGGGCTTCCTGTCAGGAGTTGAGGGCCATATGCTTCGATTTCTTAACGATTAGCTTCTTGTTGAACAAACTTGCACCTCTATCCCCCTTCACACAATCACCCACTACATTTACATCCCCTAGAAAAATACACTTGGGCACAATTGAACAATTCAATTTTTACCAGATTCCTGGACACCCTAGGGATCATCTGTGGGTCTCAGGTTGATTCCCTGCCCTCAGAGATTATTCTTGAAGTACTTACACCTTCCCTGGATGAAAAGGAGAAGAAAATCTGAGGTCTTGCTCCCAAACTTGTTTTCCCCTTAGCTAAAGGATCAAGAGTGGGGGTGGGGGGTGAGGTGCGAGAGGTTGAGGAAAAAGGATTAGTATTTCTTTTCTAATGTGTTGCGGGGGGAATAGAGGAGGCAGACTTTTGTCTCTTGATTGTGTGAGGGTGGGAAGAAATGTTATCAGCTGAGAAGAAGAAAGAAATGGATGATTAAGGTACTTTCCAGACCTTAGCAAGGAAGATGACAGCTCTGGTGAGAAATCTCCCTATGCCGAGGCTTCAGAAGCAGCCCTTCCAGCAGAGAAAGTATTCATTAGAAAAAGAAGGCAAAGTGATGGATGAAGTCAGGGTCCAGCCAGGGTTTGGGAAGAGGCGGTACAGGGTATCGATCGCAGTTCTCAGGAGAAGAGAGACGGATCAGCATAGATGCTGCAAACACCAGCCGCCTCGGGGCCACCCCAGTTCCGGGGCTGGCTCTGGCTCGGAGACAGCCTTCTGTCATCGCGACAGGTGATCTTGGTCAGCTTAGCCAGGTCCTCTCAAACCCAGACAACGCCACTCCAACCCTCTGCTCTGCATCAGGGCAGCGTGGGTTTCCCACAGAGGAAGCACGACACGGGAGCCGAGGCCCTCCCCCACTCCAACCCCTGTGTCCTTCAGCACATCCTACAGACTCCCTCCCCTTGCCCTTCTGATTCACAGCGCCCACCTCCCTGCACCTACCCTATTCGATCTACAGGGGAGCGGCGTCGCTTCGTGGCCGCCAGCCCGGGAAGGGGCGCCAGCCAGCTGGCGGATGCACGGCTTAGAGGGGCGTCTGGGCAAAGAAAGGTTTGGGGCTGGGAGAGGTGCAGTGAGCCTGGGAGAGTGGACTGGTAGCACAAAGAATGTGTGCGTAAGGGTTAGAAGAGGAGATCCTGGAGCTTTGGTCTTCTCTTTCCCCCCCGCAATTGTGCATTTCGGAGGGACTCTGGCGGCAAACTCGGTAGGCAATAGCATCCGCTAGAAGACTACACTTCCCAGAAGGCTGTGCAGAAGGGAGGGGGCGGGGAGCAGGCAACCTGTATTGCGCTTGCGCAAAGAGTGAGCTGGAAAGGCAGGTTGTGGGGAGAGGGGAGGCGTGCCCGCGACGAGGGCGAGGGGGAGGGGGCCGAGCGGCGGCGGCGCCAGGGCGGGCGCGCGTCCGCGGCGGTGATGGCGGTGCGTGAACGCGCGGCGGCAGCAATGGCCGCTCTGGAGCGGCGGGTGCCGAGTCTCGATGACTTCGCGGGACAGAGCTGGAGCTCGTGGGTGGAGCGGGCCGACCTGCCCGCGGCTGACGGTGAGTGAAGCCACCCTAAAGTCCGGGGACCCCATCACTATCTCCCCTCCCCCCTTCCGGGCCCCCGCCAGCTGAGGGGAGCCGCCGACTGGAGCCGCCGTCCGGCTCCCCGGCCCCCCAAACAAAGGACCCGCCGGGTCCTAGTGCCCGCCCGCTCCGTCACCTTCGCGCCTCCGGGTCCTAGCGCCGGCTCACCGCTCTCAGCCCACCCAGCCCACCTCTGCCTCTGCCAGTCCCCAATACCTGCCCCCACATAGGCTTGCCTTTATCTTTCTCCTTGCCTGCTGGTCCCCAACTCGCGCCCCTCCGGCACCTGCCTCTGGCTTTCCCTGTCCGCAACAGTCCTCTCCACGTGTTTCCCACGCACCCCACTTCTGTGCCCCCTTCCTCACCCCCCTTGTTCCTTCGCCTTTTGCCCCACACCTCCTGCTCCTTTTCGGCGTTTGCCTGCAGCTACAGTGCTTTTAGACCCCCGCCCCCTCCACGTTAGTTCCTCCATCCATCCATCTATCCTCCCTCTCTCCCTCCATCCTTCAGTCCATCCATCCATGCCTTCAACCCTCTGTCCTTTCCCAGGCCTCTTGCCCTGCCTCTTGGCTCTCTCCTCTGACTCCCACCTTCTCCAGGCCCCTGAGTGCCTTAGTGAGCAGGCCTACAGCCTCTTCTGATCTTTGTCTTCTGGGCCCCAGGGAGCACCTGGCCTCGTGGCCTTTCGGGGTGACAGCGGGCATCACGCCCCTGAAGAAGTTTGCAAGTGAGAAGAGGTGGAGGAGGAGACGGCCTGGAGGGCTCTCTAATGACACTTGTTCTCCTCTGAGACATCTGACTCTCAGTTTCGTTCTGTCCATCATTCCCCGCACTTGCATTTCACGGACTTAGAGGGGGAGCTGCCCCTTGTCTCTTGCGTGCCTAACCCACCACCCCTCATATCTGGATATTATATAAGATTGTTAACAATCTTCTCATCCTAGAAGGGAGCATATCTGTTAATGGGCATCAGAGAGCAGACCTATGTGGGAGCCTAGGCCACCCCGGGGCTGCCCCATGCTGGGTGGGCAAGGATGGGGCCATTGTCAGGGTCTGGGTGCATTGAGAACCGGAAATGGAGTCAGACGGGTTTGGTGACTCAGAATTGATTTTTTTTTTCCAAGGGACAGGGAGGGGGCGTAGAGGAGGGAGGGGGGGGAGAGAGGTAGGGGGATGGGGAAAAAGCTGCTTTGCACAGCTAAGGTGTTTTTGTCATTAACCCAGAAACTGAGGTACAAGGGCAACCCCTGCCCAAAGCCCCTCTAAGAAGGGGAGGGACTTGCATAGCTGACCAAGGAGACTTTGAAGATGCCCAAGGACCAAAGACAGCAGTTTCTCTGCTCTGTGACCATCCTATCAGTGCAGGACCTGGGAAGCTGGGTGTAACTTTGACAATGCTATGGTAACCCAGGTGGAGCAAAATTGAATTCATGGGGGTGGGGACCTGGCAGAGCATCTATTTGGGATGCCACAGAGTAGCAGATAGGACCCATCTGAGAAGTCTCAAGAAAAGACTCAAGGATTTATAGAAAAATTGGTTAAGGATTGTTTCCCCTTTAAATGGGGAAGCAGGCCCGGAAAAGAGATGATATTTACCACAATCACCCAACTAGTTAGCAGTGGAACCCTGAACTGCACCTTGAAGTGAAGGGTCCCGTAAGAAAGGTGGATGGATTCTTCTTAGTGGGGCCATCTTGGTGCAGATGCAGCAGGTGAAGGAAGATGGGCATTTGAGAATGACCCTCTGAAAGGTTCCCCAAGTGGTCCTAGCACCAGGAGCTTGTCACGGAATGGGGGCTTCATACTGCTGTGTTGCAGGCCCTGCTTGGGGCTTCTGGAAAGGGGACAACCTCTGGCTTGGCTTCTGGAAAGGGGACAACCTCTGGCTTGTCTTCTGGGAAGAACAGTCTCTGGTAAGGAGAGGCTGGTGAGTCCCTAAACTGGCCCTGACCCTTCTGAGCTGTGTTTCTCCTCTAGGGGCTGAGCTGGAGGAGAGTAGCAAAAACACGAAGAAGTTGGATGCCATGACCCTCATTAAAGAAGGTGGGAGTCGACACACATTAGGGCTGGGACCCAGGGCAGACAGGACCACGCTCCACTTTTCCACCACACTACAGAAGGAGGTGGCTGCTTGAAGCAGCTGTCGGGGACCCTCATTTTGATAGGTCTGAGTCGGCCGGTTGCTCTGGCTCCTGTGACCTGTTGTTGGAGATCCTAATCATAGGTGATTACCCACTCACCTGAAAGCGCATACCCTTTGGGACTGCTTAGATTGAACTCTGGAACTGGGAGCATTCAGCATGGAGCCTGTCATGTCAGCGGGGAGGTGAAGTGCCCTCTGAGTGGTGGGATGGGAGTGCTCTCCAATCTTTCAGGGAAACCCTGGGATCCTCAGCCCCAGTAACATGGGCTTCTTTCATTGCAGACATGTCCATCTTCGGGCACTGCCCTGCCCATGACGACTTCTATTTGGTTGTGTGTAACCACTGCAGCCAAGTGGTGAAGCCTCAAGCTTTCCAGAAGCACTGCGGTGAGGGGAGCCCTAAGGCAGAAACAGAGGGACAGGGGAAGGTAGAGCAGGGAACTCTGAGGACAGGGTCAGTGGGGAGGTCTCGTGGGGTAATAGAGGGTGGTGTTGAGGATAGGAAGGTCCTGGGGGTGGCTTCAGAGCATTGTGGGGGGTCAGGTTATTGTAATTCTAGTATCCTGTGGAGTTAAGGGAGGTGTTAAGAAGTTCAGGAAGCTAGGTCTTGAATTTTGAGTCTTGAAGGCTCAGATTGAATTAGGAAGGAGGTATGTTTTCAATCTAATTTAAGGAAACTCAGATTCTGTCATGTGTGTCTACAGACAGGGCTGGCTTGGGGAAGGAAGCGGTGATACCACTCACCTTGATTATTCTTTCCACCTCCTGGTGACAGAAAGAAGACATGGGCCCCTCAGCAAGCTTTATGCCCGGGCCCCACCCCCACCTCCAGCCCCTGCCAGCTCTCAGAAATGCCATGTAGTGAATGGGCAGGGCCCAGCTTGTAGGGCCCCAGGTTCCACAAAAACCTCCTCCAGGGAGAAGGGCCAGGGGTCCCGGAGCCGTGGCCACCAGCCTCCTGAGAAGACCCAGAAAGACAACCTCTGGTAAGGAGAGGCTGGAGATTTTCTAAGACTGGCCCTGACCCTGACCCAGGGAGGGGTTGACACCAATAGAGGCAGCCCTGGGTCGAGGCATACTCCTCACAGCAGGAGGCAGTGCCTGTCTGCAGCTTCCTTCCGTGTGCTCCAGGGAAGATGGGGTCTCTTCTTCCCATGTTTCACACCCCTGCTGGAGCCCACCCAAGTTCCAGGGCTGGGAAGGAGATGGCACTGGGCTAGAGTCTAGGCCCCAGGCCTCCCCTCCCCTTCCCCAGCCAACCCCCTCTCTCCATGTGTAGCCTTTTCGTGCCTGTGGTGAATCTGGAGAAGATGTCCAGTCTCCCGAAGCCCGATGGACACGGAATCAGGGTGGCCCCACCCTCTGCTTTTCTCAGCCAGCCAGGGGGCCTCACCAAGGACTCCCCTGGAAAACCTCCCATGGCTCTCGCTTCTAAAGAACCTCCTGGCAGAGAGAACATCGAGATCATCCCCAGTGAGGGGTCCAGTCACCGGGCTGAAGGCAGCCCTCCTGAAAAGGAGCCCAGTGGGGCCAGGCTGCCCCCCAAAACCCACCGGAAGATGGCTCGTGAGTAGTTGTGGTCTTGGGGGTGTGGAAAGTGGAGTGGGGACTCCTTTGGGTGGCTTCGTCCTTGGGCCAGATGGGGAGGAGGTCAGGTTTATGAGCCTGGCCGTCACAGGTTGTAGGGTACAGGAGCCCCTGTCACGTCTTGACTTGCTTGCTTCTTGGGAAGCTTCTCTCCAGCCCGTGTCTCCTGATGCAGCCCATGCCCAGGAGGTGATGTTCTTTCTCACTCTTTCTCACCTAGATCCAGGGCGCCAGACACATGTCAACTGGCTTCTCTGGCATCCCAAATGCCCACGGCTGCTTGTGTTTCTTGATATGTGTTGCCCTGTTTTGGGCTTGAAGTCCCAAAAGGAGCACCTGGGATCAGGATAGGGATGGTTCTCACACCCAGCAAAGAGGTGTTGATGCCTAGAAGTTTCTCTGGAAGGTGGAGCCCCAGGCTGAGGGCTGGAGGCGCTTCTGCCTTAGTCCCAGTTCTTCTCAGGCCCTTGGCAGGAAGTGGCCAGATCCTCCTGTGGAACTCCTGGAATTGGTCTTGAGGTTCATTGAAACTGCTTTCCCCACAGGGAAGGAGTGCGACCTCAACAGGCAGTGTGGGGTAATAAATCCAGAGACCAAAAAGATCTGTACCCGCCTGCTGACCTGCAAGGTAACCCCCTTCCCACTGCACAGTGAGGCAGGACAGCACAGGGCTTGCCCGCTCCTTCCCTGGCAAGGAGAGGAATGTTGATGTTACTAAAGATCCAGCTTAAGGGAGAGTGGTTAGGCCCACCTTAGGGAAGGGGAGATGGGGATGCCCCTCCTGGGCAGAAGATGGGAGCAGTGGGCAGGGGTGGTTTCTGGATTCCCCCATCCTAAGGGAGGGTTTTGGCCCCATGGAGGAGGGAAACAAAGACATGTGAACACACCTGCAAATATGCCCACCCTGCCGTCCTTCACCCCTGCTGAGTTCATACCTGCTCCCCGGCTCTCCACCCTGCTGTATTCTAGATCCACTCAGTACACCAGCGCCGGGAAGTCCAGGGCCGAGCCAAGGACTTTGATGTGCTGGTGGCAGAGCTGAAGGCCAACTCCCGCAAAGGGGAGTCTCCCAAGGAGAAGAGCCCAGGGCGCAAGGAGCAAGTTTTCGAGCGCCCCTCCCAGGAGCTCCCTTCTGCAGTCCAGGTTGTGGCAGCAGTGGCTGCTCCCAGCAGCACTTTCTCTGTCCGTGCCAAGCAGACCTACCCATACTGTGCACTGCCCAGGTACGTCTAGCATCCAACCCCTACCTCACCTGGGGGTACTTGGCCCCTCAGCCATCAGGGGCCCCTGGAAACAGGCTCATGGAGTGTCCTGGAAGATGCACTCACTCAGCCCTGAGTGTGGGGGGACTCCTGGGGCTCCTGACAGTGGTGTGGAAGCAGGAGATGCCCCCGTTCCCAACCAAGCGTGCCATAGCATCCCAGCCTCTCAGCGGCATGCCAGATCCAACACTTGGGATATAAACATTTTCCCAGCTGCTTCCAACAGGCCAAATCTTGTCACTGGGGAGCCGAAAGGGTCACAGTCCCGGGCAAGGCAGCCCTACGTGTATTCACTCACTGGCTGCTTCATGTGCAGAGGCTACGCCGGATCCCGGGGAGAGCCTGCCTTGCTGAAGGAGACACGTGCATCTCTGCCTGTCACACAAGGGGCAGACACGAAACAGGTTCTGCTCACAGACAGGCTCACAGGAATATGTGATGCAAGAAGGGGGTTGAGCGAGTTGACTGGGCTGACCAGAGCTGGGTGCAGTTTAACTGTGAAGATTTTCTGGAGGAGGTGGATCTGGAGCAGATTATCCCCTGAGGAGGAAGGGGCTGGGAGGTGAAGGGGCTGGGGAGAGAATCCCTTGGGAGCGGTCTCTCTGTCTCTTACTCTGTGAGCTCTGTGGTTCCTTCCTGTCCTTCCCTTCCCTCTGTCCTCTTCTGATTGCCCTGCAGGGTGCCTGCCCCCCGTGCTCTGCTCTCTGAGCTTGGCGGGTTCAAGGACGCCCCTACTCTGACCCCACAACAGTCACATTCCCCTCACATCCCCTTTGGCCCTTCCAGGTCCCGGGCCTCCTCTGAGAGTGAATTGGATGATGCAGGCCCCTGTGGTGGTGATGGAGACCCAGGCCTGTTCCCCTTCCCCATGCCCCGGGGTGGGGCCCAGGCCTCCAGCGAGGAGAGCGAGGAGGAGGGGACATCTGATGACCTCCACCTCTCCCCTGACTGCCATTATGCAACCCGGCCCCCGAGGCCACAGGCGGTAAGAACCTGGGGCAGGGGCCTAGGGTGGGGGTGGCCCAGCACTCCTGGCCCACAATATGGGGAGGAGGTCAGATCCTGTGTGCAGATGCCCTCTGTGCACCTCAACCCTGCCAACCATGCACCTTCCTTCTGCCTTTAGTTCTGCACCTTTGGGAGCCGGCTGGTGAGCCCAGGATGCTATGTATTTAGTCGCCGGCTGGACCGGTTCTGCTCGGCACTCAGCTCCATGCTGGAACGGCACCTCAGCTCACACATGTGGAAGTAAGTCTCTTGGGCCCAGAATGGAAGTTCTAGAATGGACATTCCCAGGCTCCAGACATACCTGGGCTTCAGAAGTCCTGATCTTTCCCATATACCCATAGGTGTGCCTTGGCCGTTTGCCAGCAGGACCCCAGATAGGGAGTGGCATGAAAAGGAGGTGGGAAAACTTGGCAGCCTAGAGCTTGGCTAAGGCAGGGCATGTGAAGGTGGTCTGGGGGTGAATCCAGACTCTCATCCATCACTTCCAGTACCTTTTGGGTGACTAGAGATAGGGGATGCCCCAACCAAGATTTAAAATGAAGTTCCTGGTGAGTCTACGTCCTAGTTCGTATATACGGGCTAATTCCTCTCCACAGGCACATCCCTGTGCTATCTTCCTAACCTTCAGTTCCAGCATCTCCCAGCAGATGGCAGCAACTCTGGGGCCCTGCTGGCCATTTCTAGGTGGGGCAGAGAGACTGGAGTGTGTCTTGTGTTGGGGGAAGCTCTCTTGTTTGCTTGGCAGTCACAGCGTGCTCTCTTTTCGCTGCAGGAAGATTCCACCGGCGACCGAACCTCCATCTCACCTTGTCAACTCCCCCTTATCTGCTCCCCTGAGCCCATCCTCTACAGGCAGCTGCCCCCGCCTTCCAGGTCCACCCCCCAGACCTGCCTGCCCAGCCTCCACGCCCCCTACCAAGGACAGCCTTGTCCCCAGCTACCCTGCAGGCTCCCCCAGCGTGGCGGCCGCCTGTAGCCAGGCAGAGTGCATGGGCGGGAGCCAGGCCATCACCTCACCACTGCCTGCCAACACGCCATCCCCGTCCTTCAGCAAGCTGCCGCCTTCCAAGGCCAGCAAGTCATCCAAAGGCAAGGACGGGGTGGAGATGGAGGCCCCTTCTCGAAAGCGGAAGTTATCCCCTGGCCCCACCACTTTTAAACGGACCTGCATCCTGGAGCCCACTGGAAAAGGCAAACCCTCTGGCTGCCGGGGCCTCTCGGCCAAGACTAAAACAGCCCTGAGCATGGGGCTTAATGGGACAATGGGGCCAAGAGTGAAGCGGGCAGGGCCCCTGGACTGTCGTGGCTCCCCTCATCAGCTCCCCACACCAGTCAAGTCTTCTCAGCTGGAGAACCGGGGAGCAGCTGGACACCCAGCCAAGGCCCTGTCAACCAACTGCCTCTCTGAGGAGGAGGTGGCCAAGAAGCGGAAAAACCTGGCTACGTACTGCCGGCCAGTGAAGGCCAAGCACTGTCAGGCTGGTGCCCCTGCTGATGTGGCCTGTTCTGTGCGCCGCAAGAAGCCAGGCCCGGCCCTGGCCTTTGAGGAGAAGTGCTCTACACTGAAGGTACCAGCCAGGCTCCCTGAAGATTGACGAGGGTGGGGTGCACAGTGGGTACCTGATACGGAGAAGATGCTACATTGGTGTTTGTGCAGGGAAAGGGAGGAAGGGGAAGTTGAGAGAGAGTTCCTGGACTGTTTTCCTTAGGAAGAGGTAGGTCAGCTCTTAGCAAAGTGACTCCAGCATTTGCCTGGTGAACCTTCCCCCATCCCTAACCCTTTCCCTTGGGCTAAGGAGATGCAGCACCCCTCCACCCCTGCTTTTGCTGTAACCAGAGGGTCACTTGTTTCTGAATTGGCTGTGACCCTCATTCCAGGTACTGGAGCTACCTCTGTTCCCTGAAGGAAAGGGAGTTTGAGTCCTTGGGTCACAGCCTAACATGCCAAGCAGCAAGGTGGGTGGGCTGGTCTTGCTCACTGGTTTTTCCTCTGGGCATTAGGGCCTTGAAGGGCAGGCACACGACCCCATGCCCACTTCTGCACGTGTGCCCACCTTGCACATGTGCTCACCTCCAGCCGTGTGAGTGACAGACAGGTTCTCCAGGATTACTAGTAAAGCCTGTAGCCAGTTTTATTTGCCTGTTCTGGTGGGATCCCTGGCGTAGCATGCCATGTGCTCTCCATATGATCTCTGCCAGGAGGGACTTACTGGAGGTGGGACGGGGGTGCTCTCCTGGGTTAGATGTGGGCCCATAAGCCATGTGTGTTCTCCAACTTCACTACCTAAACTGGCTCTAGTGAGCTGACATTCATCTTCCCCCTTGGCTCAGTTTTACTCCCCAGGCCAGCAGAAGGAAATCAAGCTTTAGCCCCTGTAGTCCACACAGTTCACCGGAAGGACAGCAGGCAGGCCCCCACCCTGACCCTTTCTCTTGCCTCTTGTCTTCCTGCAGTCAAAAGCCCATTAATGAGAAAGTGCCTGCCCACTGCAACGGAGCCGCCAGCACCTCCTCCCCTCCAGATCTGGGCCCCAGGCTGCTGCCGCTTTTTATAACTTTATATTATTTTTTTTAAGAAAAAAATCTCTTTAAAATACCTCAAGACTGTCTCCCTGTTCTGTTGCTGCTATGAAAATATAAAAACAGAAACATAGAAAAGGAAGGAAAAAAAAAAATAACAAAATGAATGTCCTTACTGTCCCCAGCTCTACCCTGGGTGGCTGAGATGATAGGCAGCCAGACTCCAGCTCCCATAGCTTGCCTGCAAAAGTCTCTTATGCTCATTATTATTATTGTCATCTTGTCATTTTCAGTAGTGTGAAAATGCATGGGGTTTGTGTCACTGGGAGAGTGTTCTTTCCAGACAGGATGATGAGGTGTGTGGCTCTGAATGGGCAAGGCTTCCTGAGTCTTGACCCCAGAGACGACTATGTTCCCACTAGTAATAGAAACTTGAGAGGGAGAGCTGCACCTCTGGCTCTTCTCTAGGATCCTTGCCCTGAGGGTCTGGGAATTGGCTTGTGGAATTGGTTGTGGTCCTCCAGCAACCCTAGGCATCCATCCCTCCCTGAATTATTGCCTGTTTTTCTTCAGCTGTTCCTGCTTTTCCGACCTCTTACCAGCAGCCTCATTTTCTCAACCACTTAGGGAGCTTGAGCTGGGCTGGTCATTGCTGTTGGAAGTTCCTGCTTTCTATTGGACAGCCTTTCTTCCCGGCCTGTGGGTTTGCCTTTAAGGAAAGGGTAGAACCTTTCCCAGGGAGGCCTCCTTGGGCTGAACCACACCTTTTTTGGAGGCAGGAAGGGAAGAGGCATCATCACTTGCAGAACTGGTGGTGTGGGAGGCCCTGGTCCCTCAGGATCACCTGGCTCCTCAGGGCTGAGCAGCTGCTGAGGAGGCGGCAGGGCTGGGAGTGCCCTAGTTATTCCATTTATCTCGCTGGGGACAACTTCAGATAGGAGATGAGACTTGCATCTCCCTTCTTTGGTCAGCCAGGTTCAAGGCACTATAGCCCTGTCATTTCCTATTTGCCTTGCTTTTAGGCAGAGAGGAGGCTTGTTCCCTCAACAAAACAAGAGGAGGCGACAGGACACAGTGCACAGCCAGGGAAATCCAGTACTACTAGAAATCGGCTCCAAACACTGGTTTCACACTCTTGGTTCAGCATACTAAGTGTGTGATTTGGGGTTTCACTGAAATCGTTTGCCACAAATGTAATTTCCACATGCTGATTGGATTTAGGCCCGTGTAGACAGACACACAGATACAAATGAAGGTGGGCCGAGAGCTATCCGGTCCCCTTCTGCCTCCGGGCTCTCGCGGGAGCGGGCCTCTCCGGAGCACTCGCGCTTCCCCCCCAGCCCCCAGAGGGCGCTGTGGGCCACTCCGCCGCACTGCCGGAGGCGTCCTCGGGGAGGAGCCTCTCCTGCAGCCGCCTCCGCCTCCGCGATCGCAAACCCGGAAGACGTGCTCGGGCAGCTGGAGTGTGAGGGCCCGCTGGGCACGGCCATGCAGCCCCTGGAGGTAGGTCTGGTTCCCGCTCCAGCTGGGGAGCCGAGACTGACCCGCTGGCTGCGGCGAGGCAGTGGGATCTTGGCGCACCTGGTAGCTTTGGGCTTCACCATCTTTCTGACAGCGCTGTCCCGGCCAGGAACCAGTGAGTGTGCGGGGCGGGGCGGGGCGGGGCGGGGCTGCGGAAGGGGGCGGAGCGGAGATGCTGGAGGGGCAGCGCTTGGGAGCGCCGAGAGACTTGGAGGAGGGACCCCAGCTGTAAAGGGGAGACAGAGACAGTGGAGGGGTTTTGAGGGCCTGGTGGGGCGGGGGCGGGGCCCCAGGGGTCCTGGAAGAATGAGGCTTTGGGTGCTGCGGAGGAAGGGCAGACAATTGAACAGACCGAACTACTTCCTCAGAAACAGGTCCCCTGATGGAGGATAGAAGTGAAGGAGGCCGGGCTTGGTGGGTCACGCCTGAAATCCCAGCACTTTGGGAGGCCGACTCGGGTGGATCACTTGAGGTCAGGAGTTCGAGACTAGCCTGGCCAACATGGTGAAACCCGGTCTCTACTAAGAATACAAAAATTAGCCGGGTGTGATGGCGCGCGCCTGTAGTCCCAGCTACTGTGGAGGCTGAGGCAGGCAAATCGCTTGAACCCGGGAGGCGAAGGTTGCAGTGAGCCAAGATCGCACCACTACACTCCAGCCTGTGCGACAGAGGGAGACTCCGTCTCAAAAAAGGCAGAGGTCTATTCTCTATTCTGGTACTGAGCTGCCAGCTGAGAGGCACTGAACGGCGAACCCAGACCAAACTGTGTGTATAGGGAGGCCCTCTTGGTTGCTTACCTTGGGGCCCCTTAGCTGCTCCACTTTGTCCCTAGTTCCTGTTCCCAATTAGGGTTGGGGATGCTACTTTTCTCCTGTGGCTGGATTCTTTGGGATCCACCTAGCTACAGGGGCTGGAACAATGGTATGGAACCCTCAGCCTCTTCTCTTTGATTCTTAGGTCTTTTCTCCTGGCACCCTGTATTTATGGCCTTGGCGGTGAGTTTGGGCTTCTATCTGATTTGTTTGGGTATGTCCCGCCTCACTCCCAGGGAAGCACCTAGCCTTCAGAAAGCTCAGCCTTCTAAGGCTAAGATGGGTGGAGGAAACATCTAGGGCTTATCTTTCCCTGCAGCCTATGGGATTTGGAAAGCGGAGGGCTGGGCCATAGGCAAATGTCAGGTGGTTGAAAAGGGTGGCAGGGCATGGAAGGTACTTCTTTCTCCATTGGGGGTCTGAAGGAGAAGGGGGGTGAGGTGTTATCCAGTCATCTCCCTACTTGTCCCCAAATTTCAGGAGGAAGTTTAACATTTGCTGTTCCACTGGTCAAGAAATGGGAGTCATTGTAGAGGTTGGGGTGGGGAGATGTCAACCTGAACGAGGAGACTTTGTTGCCAGAAATGTTGAGCAGTGAGGCTGGTAGTCCTGGTGGAACTTATTTAAACCCTATCCTCTGTCCTCTTTGTTAGGATGTATGAGAGGACCTCCTTTTTCTCAGGCCTCCAAGCCAGACATGAGGCTTACTGCTCTCTCCTGTGTTCACAGTTCTGCCTCTGCATGGCCGAAGCCATCCTACTCTTCTCACCTGAACACTCCCCGTTCTTTTTCTGCTCCCGAAAAGCTCGGATCCGGCTCCACTGGGCAGGGCAGACCCTAGCCATCCTCTGTGCAGCTCTGGGCCTGGGCTTCATCATCTCCAGCAGGACCCGCAGTGAACTGCCTCATCTGGTGTCCTGGCACAGCTGGGTAGGAGCCCTGACACTGCTGGCCACTGGTGGCCAGGCACTGTGTGGGCTCTGCCTCCTCTGTCCTCGGGCAGCCAGGGTCTCGAGGGTGGCTCGCCTCAAGCTCTACCATCTGACATGTGGACTAGTGATCTACCTGATGGCTACAGTAACGGTGCTTCTGGGCATGTACTCAGTATGGTTCCAGGCCCAGATCAAAGGTGCAGCATGGTACCTGTGCCTGGCACTGCCTGTGTATCCAGCCCTCGTGATCATGCACCAGATCTCCAGATCCTACTTACCAAGGAAGAAAATGGAAATGTGAGTTCCTGCAAACTCTGAATCTAGGTGGGACATTTACCTTGGACTTCATGGTTCCTTTGGTCGTCTACAAAGGATCTGTTTCAGAAGTGGTCAGGTTTTTGCACTTCTTGGCTGGTCCAGGGACTGCAGAAACCAAAGCTGCTATTGCTGAGGAATAATTCAGTTCAGTGGGTCAAAATGGGGAAATGTACTGGCTACTAGTGGAAGGTGACGGAGAGCCTGATCCTGAAGCCTCTACTTGATGAGAGTCAGTTTTGGGTGATGCTAGTGATGTGCTGGTGGTCATTTCTTGCTTGTGTGCCTGATGAAAAATTGTAAGTTATGAATGGCATCCATGGATATTTGACTTACTTTTAAGAAAGCAGTGTGATGTAGTGGAGAGAGCCCATGGGTCTTGTTTATGGGATATGGTACTCTTAGGCTCTGTTGTATAACCTTAGGTACATTCCATACCTTAAGACCTCCGTTTCTTCATCTGTGAAATGTTTCTAAGCAGTCTCTAAGTCCCTTCCATCTTAACATTCAACATCTGTCAGGTCCATGTCTCAGAACACCCTCCCAGCTGTGAACCACGTGGACCACTTAGCACATTCGGGGTAGTTCTTTACTCTCCCTTTACTCCCCTGGAGGGACAGCTCTGCCCTTGAGGCCCTTCAGAAATCTGTGCTGATTTGGTCCCTGCGCCAGGGCATAGGGGGTCAGACCCTGTGGAGAGAAGGGACTCAGATGAGGGTCTTCTGGACTGTAAGACAGTGAAGGCACTAAAGTCACTTTAAAGCTTTTGGAGGAGCAGGAGGGCATTGGCATCTTCCTTCAGCCCACCTCAGGATCTGGGCTTGAGGGCTGCACAGCCTGTGTGTGCTCCCTCCCCTGAAATTGCTTCTCAGGACAAAGGAGCCCTGGGCATCTCATGCTTTGCCCTTCTTAGGGCTCAGGTTCTTGCCTTAGCACATAGCTACTTGGAGCTTTTAAAGCTTTTCATAAGGGCCAAGGAAGTGGGGAAGGGCTTTTCTGATCCAAAGAAAACAAAGTTTCTCTGGTTCCCCCCTTCCCTTTTTTGTTATCTAAGCTTTCCTCAGTTGTCATCTCTTGCCAGCTCTTTGGTCCAAGAGGGGACTGAGTTTGGTGCCAGCTGGCAAATGAGGGCTGGGCTCTCTTCCCCACAGAGAACCCCCCTCCTTGTTGCAGCTGAAAGTAGTTCCCCAGACTGCCCTCAGTGGTGAGGACTGGATGCCAGACTGCTTAGCTGTGGTCTGGCTCAGTTGGGAAGATGGGACCTCCTTAAATCATGGCAAGGACTGACAACAGCGAAGCCAGGAAAGTGCTGCTGAGGCAGGTACACTTAGCTCACAGGGAACTCTGGGAAGCCTGGGGTGTAGGCGCTGGAGCTCCAGTTCCTGGGAGCAGGGGCAGGTGTTCTTAGATGTTAATGTTGTGGATGACCCTGGTCTTCTGAAGATTCAGGTCCTCCTCTCCGTGTAGCTCAGAAGAAAGGAGGTTGGTGTGATTCAATAGTACAAGAATGGGGACAGCAAGGGCAGAAGTGTCCTCTCCGTGTACCTCATTATGCCCCTCCTGGGGGAGACTGCATCTTCCAGGATAAGCATCTAAAGGAGGCCCCTGCTGTGCAGAAGGATGATTGTTCCTGTCTCTTTCATTGTCCTCCTTCCTCTCAAACTATCCAGCGTGGTGTGAACTCGGAAGAAACAGTTACTGGGGCTGCATGGAGAATCTCACCTGTGGTCATTTTGATCCAGGGACTGCATCTCCTCTTCCCTCATCACAGCCAATGCTGAGGGGCTCACCCTACCTGCAGCAGGGTAGGAGGGCCAGGCAAAGTTCACCAGCTTGCTCAGAGAGCAAGCAGGCAATGCCGCAGTAAAGCCTGAGCCTGCCTGAGGTGCTGCCTCCTCCCAGGTGGTGCGGGGGCTGATGGGCGGGCGGGCAGGCGTGCTGACAGCCGGCAGTTTGCGTGGGCTGTGCCATCTGATGTCTATTCCCAGCCCTGGGAGGAAGGGGGAGTCATTTATATTCTGCAGGAGGAAGGGGGCCCAGCTGTCGCCTTTCTGACCAGCGGGCCTGGAGGGCAGGGGCACAGAGCAGAGAGGAGGGCACAGGTGGTCTGCTGCTTAGCCTGGTCTGACTGCAGTATAGGGAACAGGTCACCAGGAGGAGCCCTTCATCCTGGCAGGCCGGATTGTGTAGTGACTTCCCTCCCCCCTCTTTCCATTTCTCCATCACCACCTGCCCTCACATCCTAGGGCAGCAGCTGGACAGCCATTAGACCTCAGTGCCAGGGCACTCTTCCTCCAGCTGGGATCTCAGTGGCTCCCAGCTTCATGACCTCCTGCTTGTGTTCCCTCCTCCTCCATCCTCTGTTCCGCGCACCTCCCCTTTTCTCCTCATGTCTGGGGTATTCACTTGGCTCCTCAGCAAGGAAGCAAACGCCTTGGAGGAGAAAGCACATGGTTGCCCTTTTGTCCTTGCTTCCTGGCTAGGGAAAGCTGCTAGTGGTCAGCCTGTTTTGCCTTAAAAAAAAAAAAAAAAAAAAAAGCCAGGGCAGGGTGCTTAGATTTTAAAAATTTGTGTGTCATTTGCACAAATTTTCATATCAAGCTAAGTCCCGATTCCATTTGATTATATTCCAAATTTGATCATATTCCAAGTTTGATTATATTCAGATTCAACCTTGAGGACATTAGAAATATAGATGGCTTCTGTATCCAAATCTGAACAGAATTGAGATTACCTTCCTGGGTTCAGCTACCCCTCCAAAACCCCATCTTTCCTGTAACTGCCCCTCTTCTGACCCCCATCGCAGCTGGGGATGGTATGGAAGGAGAGGAGCTCTGCGTGAGGGGAGGTCCTCCAGCCTCACCTTCCTGGCTCTGAAGTGGTAGGCTGTTACCACTTGCCAGGCTGGGCCTCCTTCTCCCCCGACCCTTTCACACAGCAGACTGCCCTTCCCCACTCACTGGCCCATCCTTTCTTTCTCATTGTCCCACCTTCTTCCACCCCCGTGCATGGATGCTGTAGGCCGTTTTTTTTTGTGTTTTTTTTTTTGAGATGGAGTCTTACTCTGTTCTCAGGCTGGAGTGCAGTGGCGTGATCTCGGCTCACTGCAACCTTTGCCTTCCAGGTTCAAACAATTCTCCTGCCTCAGCCTCCTGAGTAGCTGGGACTACAGGCACCTGCCCACCATATATCTGTATTTTTAGTAGAGACGGGGTTTCACCCCATCAAGACCATGTTGGACAGGATGGTCTTGATCTCTTGACCTCGTGATCTGCCCGCCTCGGCCTCCCAAAGTGCTGGGATTACAGGCGTGAGCCACCGTGCCTGGCCAGGCCTTGTTTTTAAAATCTCACTGTGGGAGATTCAGGCATTCTCCCTGAGCCAGCTGGCTGCTGTGCCAAGGCCTGTTCAGAGTTAATAATCATCATTAGCTGAATGGTGCTTGGGCCTTTCAGCTTCAGATCTCTAAGCACTTGCAGGCTGAGTCAGCCAGCCCTGACCTTAGCCCTCTTCCTGGGTTGCAGAGTGTAACAGAATGGGGAGGCACTGTGGGAAGGAAGTCAGGAATCTTGCTGCTAGCCACGCCTTGCAGTGTCTGTCTTCTGAGAGTGGGCACTGAGAGTCCTCTCAGTAAACTTGCAAAATTAAGACTTGCACCTGACAAAGGTCAAGATATGTAGGGAACACAGTGTACGCTAGGCTGAGTGACTGTGGTGGTGGCAGGGGTGGCTATTGAGCCTCAACTTCTAGTACTCCTGCCCTTCCTTCTGTTTACCTGTCTTGGCCTCCAGGGTGCACTCCTGGTCTTGATACCTCAAGCCCAGCATTTCTGGGGCTCCTCTGCAAGCTTAGAGAGCAGGGAGGCTTCTGGTAGTGCTCCTGATGCTCCTGTGTCTGGTTGGCACAAATCCTGCATAACATGAAATGAAAGGTGCATCGGCCTGGGGGCTGGGAAACCTGCAGTATGAATTTACTCCGTCCCTATCACTGGTGTGGCCGTGGGCAAACCACTTATTGCTTGACCTACCTCACAGGGATGTTGTGAGGGTTAGATGAGAGAATGAATGTTAACAGGAATTGGAAAGTTCAAAGCATTAAACTAAACACATGTAAACAGGTGGTATTATCATGTTCTTGTCTTTCTCTTTCACTGAGCCAGGCTTTGGGCTTTATGCTTCTTAGGCAATACAGTTAAGGATAATGACAGGGGATCTAAGTCTCGGAGGGTTGTTTTCACCATTGTAAGAAAACATGGACACATTTCTTTCTTCCAGATGCAAGGCCAGCTCTTACTCCTGCCAGAAATGTCACCAAGGCCATGACTAATGACGTTTGCCTTAAGTGCTGCCTGCCTGGTGTTCTCAAATCACAGGGCAGACTGCAGAGCTCGGAGTCAGTACCATTGCTCCCTAGATCCAGCCTGAACTTCCTGAAGCTGGTCTTCGTCGGGAGCTGCAGGTCACAAGTCTATCTAAATCTCTCCTAATTCTGCCCTTCTGAGGGAAAAGTGGGGCAGACAAGCTAGGAAGGGAGGAGCAACTGTAACAAACAGGACCACCGACCCTCTGGTTTCCCGAAGCCACAGAATGAGGAACACCTGCCTCAAGCATTGGAGATGGAGAACTGTGACCCTGGCTTCCAGGGGTCCACAGCCTGGTTTTCCTTTTCCTATTTCAGGCTTTTGGAGTAGGATCAGTCCCCTCCTCCTCAAAGTGTTTTATTGGCATTCACACACACACACACACACACACACACGCACACGCACACGCACACGCACACACTGAATGCAGCATTCACACACACACACACACACAGAAAGCAGTTCTGTTTAAATTTTAAATTGGGGAAGGATACTTTCCATTCCATTTGTCTGAGAGCAGCCAGCAGTCTGCCTGGAGTGGATGCAAAGAAGCAGGAACAACAGCAGTGCAGAGGCTTGAATATTCGTTTTTTATCGTAATTGTTTTTTCTGTCCTGGGATCCAGGAATGACACGCTAGTCAGGCATTGTGTGCAGAGCCTCAGCAGTTCTCGCCAGCACTGCACAGAGAAGGCAAGCTGAAAGGCAGAACTGCCCTGGAGGGTGGTTTGAGGTAGCCTGTCTCCAGCATGGGCTGGGCTTAACCCCTTAAGGTAGGCAGAAATCACCTCCAGTGAGGAAAGCTTCCCCCTACCCACCCGCTCAGGGGACTTGGCTAGTCACCAGATGTGTAACAGAATAACAATCTCAGTTTTTAATCCACCTCCTATTGTTAGAATTTCCTAGATGAGTTTTTAACCTCTGTTGGAAGCAGATTAAGGAAAGACTTCAGGCTACTCAGCGGTATCTGAGGAGCCAACTCTGTCTTACTGAGTATACATAAGTGGCCCCCTAGCATCCCTATCTTTAAAGCAGATTCCCAGTTATCTCATGGTACTTTCTAAGGATGCTCAGTTCTGCTCAGGACCCCCAAAAACAAACTACAACCAAGTGAGGAAGCAGTGGGAGGTGAGAGAAACGAAGCACAAAGTAAATCCAGCTCCAGTACTCCCCAACCTGTCTGTGCACACATGCACACACACACTGGCTTTGGGGGCAACAACTCCTGCCTAATGTATGCCAGTGCCAAAGGGCATCCAGAAGTCCCACTGCAAGGCTCCATGTCCTGGCTCACTGCAGGTTAGTTCTCTCAGGCCATGGTTCCAACCAGGGAGAGTAAACAAGCTGACTAGATTGGAGGCCTCAGGGCAGGTCTAAGTGTCTTCACCATTTTGCACTTTCCACCTGAGAGTGTAGAAGCTTGATGAAGGGGCTTGACTGGCAGCTGCTTTAGCCTTCCTTTCTCAAGCCTTAGGAGAGGAAGCATCCAGCACAGGCTTATTGTGGCTAGACCAGAAAAGCCAACTGTCCCACTGCAGGGCCTGAGCCTTTTCTGCTCTGTGGGTGGGGAAAGTGAAGCTTCCCCACTGGTTTCCTGGGAGACACAAGATAAGTGGTGCAAGAAGTGCAAATACAGAAAGGGAAGGAGAGACTAGGGGGAAGAGAGGCTAGGCTAGCCAATGCACTGAACTCTCATCTGTTCTAAAAGAAAACTGTCATGTTAGCCTTTTCCCTCCCCGCAAGTGCTACCTACGAGGAGCCAGGAGTGCTACAAGGCATGGCAGACAAAATTGCACATCTTGGCCAGAATCTAAGGAATTCTTGTGGCATGGGGGAGATGGTGGGGATGTGAGTGGGTGGGTGGGGATGTGTGTGGAAGAGATGCAGCCATGGACTTCCTTGGGCCGGACACAGGCCAAAACAGGAGAACTAGTCTTCATCAGACTTGCTCTCCTTATCGGCGTCATCCTGTCAGCCATAGCAAAAACTGCTTTGTAGATAAAAAACTGTATAAATGCAGACTATGGGAGTGCTCTGACATCAACAGCTGTCATTTCACTGACTGCCAAGGTTGACTTGTCTGATGTGGCTGGTTGTGCAGTAGCTCCACCCCTCATCACCTTGGTTGTTACTCAAGTGAAAAACAACTTTCCAGCTAGAGGAGGGCTGCCCTTCGGTCAAGACTTTAGGTATTCAAATTGATTCTTTTAATTTTTTTCCTTATATCATTTCCTCTCCCCCTTTGGAATCTGCCATGACAATCCCCTTCTGGAATCACCAAGGGAGTAGCCAAAGAATCTGCATGGTTAGTTTAGAATCCAGTCCAATTTCTGGTAGGCTGAGTCTGCACCAAAAAGTAGAGACTGCATTTTTCCGTTCCACGCAATGCCTAGGACACACTAGACTGTCAAGGAAGATTAACCTGGCCATTAGATGAATATACTTTTAGCCTAAGATGGCTACTATTTACAACATGAAAATACTAATTAAAAAAATTCTGTGAAAGTGAGCTGCTCCTTACCATTTTCTGAGACCCAATCCAAACATTTTTTGCATGGTATGATCAGTAAGCTTGATCCAGACTTTTAAGAGAACTCTGCAGGGAGGCAACCCTCCACCCTAGGGTCCAGGAAGACTTCATTATCTACAAGCCTCAGCGCCAAGTCATGGGATTTCTAAACTCTAAAGCTTCAGTGACATTTCTTATGAGAACCTTATCTCAGGGGTCAGCAAACTATGGTCTGTTGGTCAAACCAGCCCTTGCCTGGTTTTATGTGGTCTGTGAGCTAATAATAGTTTACATATTTTTTAATGGTTGGAAAAACTCAAAAGCCATGTTAAAATTATGTGAAATTCAAATTTCAACGTCCATAAGTCAAATCTGATTTGGACCAGAGCCACAGTCTTTCGTTTCTGTCCTGTCTGTGGCTACACTCAGGCTATAGCAGCACAGTTGAGTCGTTACAGAGACTGTATGGTCTGCAGAGCCTAAAATATTTACTGTCTGGCTCGTTAGAGAAAATGTTTGCTGACCCCTGGTCCATCTTAATGCCTAGATGTGTATTTCACCCATGTCCTTATAATAGCACTTAAGGATTTTCTTCCTAGATAGGCCACACCCTTCTGAGGTACAGCAAACACCACCCACAGGCTGAAAATATAAATAAACCAGTCAGATTGTGCCAGAACAGAGACTCAAGCCAGGTTTAATGATCATTGTCTAGTTTTCAGAGCCCAGAGGCTCCAAGATTTGCCAGCCTAGGTGTACACAAGTGGGAGGAACTGGGTCTTGGACACGGGAGGCCTGCTTGGTCAGCAGAGCTACGAGGGAGTACAGAGGTAAGAACACACAGAAAACTGGATCTGTCTGCTTTGTTCTCCGCAGCTGGGGTGTACCCTCTCTTGGCCCCTTCCTTGGGCTCCATAAATACAGACAAAAAAAATAAAGATCGCAAATAATTACACAGACAGATTGTAGAGCCCTGTCATACTCTGTCTCCAGGGACACCTGCTTCCTGGGAGACATGTCAGGTTTATGGGTGCAGGGTAGGGTGAGAGGAGGTGGTGATTTCTCGGCCTTTTCTTATATCCACACCTGGCAGTTTTCAATACAGGGTTCTAGTGAACTTACATATGCTGATTACTCAATTCTCCAGTTAAAAAGCTACCTTTGGGTTCTATCACCTGAAACCACGGGAAGAAGTGAATCAGTTACATCTCTTGGTAGGGCAGCCAGGTACATCTACCAGGTGTCTCAAACTCAAGGCCAAACTAGTGGATATAGTTGGGAGACTTAAGAGTTGCAGGGCCTTTTCTCATTCCCTAAACTGGGAAGGAATTATGAAGAAAACGGCCCTCCTAGTCCTCAGGAGCTCCACCAGGATGCCCCAGAAGGCCTGCTTCATTTAACGCTCACTTTAAAGATTTTCAGAGCCCTAGATGGTGCCAAGTGGTGAAACTGCAGCATGGAGATGAGATTTTCCCAGATTTCCTGATGAGTCTGAGGGAGTCCTGGTTCCTATAGCTCCAGTAACAAAATTCTCAGGAGTCTCTGGAATAAATCAAGACAACTTTTCTCTCCTGAGTAGTTAACAGGCAGAGCAGCTCACAGCTGCTTAGCCCCCTGCCAGTTTCCTTCAGAGTCCTTCAATGACCTAATTCTATCTTAATTGCTCATATATATAGTCTTTAAGGGAGGTTTTTGAGGAGTCTGAAGAACCAGGTAGCTCCTCACCACTCCTTCTCCCAAGGTCTTCAACCCATGGTTCTTCTAACTCCAGCCTGGGCAGAAAAGTGATTCAGTGCCATAGAGATGTGGGTGAAGCTTCAGGGAGTTCAGAAATTAAAATACAGGAGTATTTGAAGAGCCTGGCATGGTCACTGTCTCTCATAAAGGGGAATAAAATTGTGTGAAGTTGTGCATATTGGTGGAGACCAGTCTGAGAGTGGCATTAGTGGGGACTACAGATTTACTGTCCTGGTGGAAGCCAAGGTGCTGGTGTGCATGCATACCTATATAAGCATGCATACCTATGAGCATGCAGGTACTTGAGGGAAATGCTGCACCTCTCTCTCAACAAAACTAGGTTACTAATAAAGGATGGACAGCAGTCTTGAGTTCCCAGGACCAGACAAGGGGAAGATGTTGAGTCCCCTTCCCCAATCTTAATAGGAAGTTTAATAGTCCGGCCCTCCAAGCCCCTCACCCACAGGTAAATGACACCTCTTAGAACGTCAAAAGCAGGTCAGAAGTCTAGAGATCTGGATAACTTCCAATGAACTGGAAATGTGGGAGAGAAAAGACACTAAGAAAAACCAACATCAGAGAACATTTTCAACTTCGCCCTGCTCATCCTCTGCCAAAGCTCAGAGCAGCCACTCCCAGGGCATGCAGTACAGTCAAAGGGAAAAGTTAAGGGATCAGTCATCTCCATATCCAAAGGATACTGCAACCTGGGATGGAATGGAATGTTGAGCTCATTCTTAAGTTCCTCTGGCCTGACAACCACAACGGCAAAGACCTCTCGACGGAGGAATGGGGTGGCAGAACTTCCCTTCTGAAAGTTCAGTACTACTGATTATCTCTGCTACAGGATTGCCTGGAATCTGTGGAGAGGGCAGAACTCTAAGCCACACTCCAAATTGCCATTCTGGGGTAGAGACCACCCAATTCCAACCCTTCCAATGACAAAACCCCTAGCTTTGACTTTGCAGCAGAGAAGATATCTCTGAGAGAGGAGCAAGGCAACCTTGTCTACACAGAGGAGATACATACTGGATTTTCTCTATCTCCAAGCCTACTCTAAGCCAGCTGGGGCCAGACTTTCTTGGACTCCTCCCTTTACAGAGCAGCATATTAGGGAAAATTCAGAATCCCACCTGAGCTTGATAAGGAGACTGGATGAAGAGATGGCATACACTGAGAATCAGGTAGGTCCAGCTGGATGCTACATAATAGAGGCTGATTTACCTTCATCCTTATAGCGTGAAGTGGGCCCATGTACCACGTCTGTGGCAGGCATCCATAAAAGCTCTGCCTTTAGCAGCCCCCACTCTGGCCTGACACACAGATGCTGGGAATCAAATACTAACCAAGGGTTTCACCAACCAGGGAATTAGCTTATCTGGAGTTCACCCCCCATCTCCAAGTCTTGTGCTGGCACCTATGCTGTGACATGGACCCTTCAGTTCATGCTACACCCCTCTGTGCCACTGGTCCCAGGACAAGGCACAGATACCACATCCCACATTGCTGTCATAACTAACAGGCAGCAGGCCAGGCTCCTGTAAAGATCCATCCACCCAGGGCTCATCAGGAAAGAGGAAGGGTTTAATGGAAAGTCTTAAAACAGCTCTGGGGAAGTGTTACCAATTGAGGTCTCAGCCTTTTCCCGACTCATTTTCCAAAGGTTTCCAACTTCCCCAGGTGTGAAGTTTGACTTCCTAAGCCAAAGAGGATACTACAGCTTTTCCCTAATGTGGCTCCTGTGGAAGCTCCCCCAGCACACACAACATCACAGGTGTGGGTGGGTAGAGATAGAAAAAAAATTTTTTTTCCAAATGTTTTTCTCTTAAGGAGCTAGGGATGACCTCATGAAAGTTTAGGGAATCTGCTCTTCCCCTCACTCCTTCCTCATTCCCACCCAACTCAGACATGCTTCTTTTCCTCTACCACATTGAGAATTGGCAGGGCTTTGGGTAGGGATGTAGCATTTGCCTGAGGATTAATATATCCACATTTGAAAATCGTGGTAGCCACACCCTGTTTGGGATCTTGCTCTCTGTTGTACCTGGGACCAATTCCCTTGAGGTCAGGAGGAACCCATTCCCTTGGGCAGCCAGCCCTCTCTTCCATCCCCTCATATCCTTCAGGGGTGCATTACCTCTCCTGGGGCAGAATCTCCCCACCAACCCATCCTGCTCACACCACAATGGGCGTATCAGAGAAGACCGAGCTGACTGACTCTGGATCCGACATCCTCCGTTGGCCCTTGCCTGTGGCCTCAGGCACCGGCAGGGTGTTGCCTGGCTTGAGTTTGCCGTTTTGACCCTGCCCAGGTCCAGCAGGTTCCAGGAAAGCCACCCGCCGGTCAAAACCATCATCTTTGTCCCCACCAGCCATAGGATCATGGTTGGGTGTGGTACTAAGCATGGAAGAGCTGAGGCTGTCTCCTTGATGGCTGGAAGGCTTCTCTACACCCCGGCACCAGCAGCGGCAAGGGGTGAGGTATAGGTATATGAGGACCAGGACCACACTAAGGATACAGCCCACTAAGGTGGTATAGGCTGTGTTGAGGGTGTCATGGTGTCCGTGCAAGGTGAAATTGTACACTTTCAACTCCACAGATAGTGTCTCATTGAAAGCCTCACCCATGGCATAGCAGGTATACACACCACCATCCTCGACCTGCACCTTCTTGAAATGAAGACTGCCATCCTCAGTCACTCTCACCGTGCCATTGGTCACCTCATCTAGCACCCGTTCATTACTTGGTGTCACCCACACCTTGGTCATCCCTTGATGCTTGGTGTCACACTTGATGACCAAGTTGTCACCCAGGTGGGCCTCCCAGGCACGCTCCTGGTACTCGCCACAGTTGAGGAAACTCAGGTTGAAGACATTGTGCAGCTTCTTGGAGTTCATGCAGTACAGATCCTCTTGAAAGTCCATCACGGAGCTCAGCTGCCGATACTGCCAGTGTGAAAAAAGCTGGTAGAGCTCACAGTCGCAGTTCAGGGGGTTGTTATGTAGGTACAGCCCATTCTTGATCCAGGCTGGCAGCTTCTGCAGGTCAGGCAGTGGCAAGTTCTTCAGCTTGTTAGAGGAGAGATCCAGGAGCGTTAGTTTGGGTAGCTTGGCTCCTTCCTTGACCAGTTCCAGAGGGAAGCGAGAGATCTGGTTCTGGCTCAAGTAGAGTTTCTGCAGCTGGGCCATGTCGTCGAAGGCGCACCGATCCACCGCCATGATGTGGTTATTGTAGAGCAGCAGCACCTCCAGTACTTGCAGGTCACTGAACAGGAACTCATCCAGTGTACGCAGCTGGTTCGAGGAGAGGTCCAGGTAGCGCAGGTTGGGTACCGGGGAAAAGGCCTCAGAGGAGATGAAGTTCAGGTGGTTGTGGCTCAGCAGCAGGGAGTGCAGTTGGGTGAGGCGCGTAGGGGTCCACTCGGCCCGCAGGCGGCTCAGGTTGTTGTGGCTGAGGTCCAGTAGTGCTGTGTAACTGGGCAAGGAATGGGGCACATTGGGCAGCTGCTGCTTGGAGCAGCTGAGGATGTTGCTGGCACACAAGCAGGCGGCAGGACAGCTAACCACGGCTCGGCCAGCTCTGGCCACCTCAAAAAGCAGCAGGGACAAGGACGGCAGCAGGAGCCAGAGGCCTCTCGGGTCACGGTGGGGGTGCATAGTGTCACTGGAGTGGGCGAGGAAGGCCACAAGGAAGATCTGGGAGGAAGTCACCCGGGCATGTTCTGGTAGGGTACGGAAGGGTCACTTGAGAGAAAGACGATGGGTTTGTGGTCACCAAGGACTCCAGAGGGAAGGACACCCTCTCCCACTTCCCCTCCCACCCCTACCTCCACCCACTTTGGGCTAGGAAAGAGATGCTGGGTAGTTCCCAAGCACTGTGCAGGCAGTGGGCTGTAAATACCAGGCTGAAAAGGAGGTGGCCCGAGGGCCTACTGGGCTGAAGTCACAGGGGTGCAGGCTGCAGGTATGCACAGGATGGCAGGGACTGTTGGGAGTCACAGGGATGACACGGGCCGGGTTTGCAGATGGGGTCGGCGGGCCTTTTGGGAGGAGCTGAGGGAAGGTCAACAGGGCACCGGGGTGGGTAGGACGCAACCTGTCGGGGTTGAGGGTCCCCGGGGCCTGTAGGGGCGGGCTCCCCCCGGGACCTCTGGTCACTGCACCTGCTCGGCGAGGACGTGTCTCAGCCCATGGCGGGTCCGGGAGCTCCGTCGCGGCCTCCCCGGCGGCGCCTCACCGGCCGGCCTGTCACTGCGCCCGCCTTACGCAGGGGCCCGCGCCCGGCACCGTCGCCTCCCGGGGACTTGCGGGGCCCGGCTCCGCTCACCCGCGCCGCCGCCTCAACCGCTGAGCCCGCCGGAGCCCACCGACCACGGCCGCCGCCTCCAGGTCCGCAGGCCTGGCGTGGAGCGTTGCGGGGAGCCGGAGCGCCGCGATCCAAGCGGAGGGAGCGGCGTGGGGGCAGCGAGCACCGCGCGCGCGCCCGTCGCCGCCGCCGCCAGAGCCTCGGGGCGCGTGCGCGCGGCGGGGGCGGGGCGCACGTGCGTGTGTTTGTGTCGGAGCCGGCCGGGCGGACGCGCGCAGGGTCGTTCCCTCTGCGAGCGAGCTCCGGACGCCAAGCTAAAGACGAAAATTGTCAGGAAGTGCTGCACTGAGGCTCCGCTATAACTTCCTGCATCCCCCATTCCCCCACCCCCCCATCCCGCAGCACCCTTCTCGCTACACAGACCGGCTGTCAGGAAAAGTCTGTCTAACTAAAGTGAATTCGCTGCACCTGACTCTAGCAAGAAGCGTCACATGCCTTTTAATTTCGCAAATTAAAGAAATCTGGCTCAGCTCCCGCCTGTCAATGTTGGCGGGAAATTCATTAGTCATACTGAGGTTCCCCCTCCTTTCTCTCTCTGGCTGTGAAGTCTCAAAAACTGGGGGAAGGGGTCCCCCAGGGGTCCCCCCTACCCCACCCCATCTCGGTCTTGATGCTGCTAGTTCATGACCCTTGAGGTACCACTGAAGGGCACAGCTCCTTAGCCTGCAAGCCAGCTGAGCAGGCGTGGTGGGGAAGGGGGTGTTTGGTGAGCCCAAGCCTCAGAACACTCTTTTACAGACACCTCATGCACCTCTCCTCACTCCACCTGCTATACACACACAGGGAGTGCATACAAGCCAGGGACAATTTTCATTCCTGGAAACTCTGAAACCCTTCCTAGCCCGAGGGAAATCATTCAGCCCTTAGGTCTGGCCACTTGCCTTCTTTCTAAACCAGCGCCACCTCCCCACTCCCCTTATGGAGCAATTCCAACTTAGTTTCTCTGTTACCTAATCCTCAATATGAAGGCCAATAGTGGAGGTGGAGGGGTGTCTTATATAGGGTGGTCCCTGAAACAACAAGAAGCCATTATTAGTGTATGTTGTTTGGGCTTGGGGGTGAGGAAAGAGAGATGTAGGAAGAGCCTAGACCTTATCATTCAAGATGTTAGCTGTTCTTGAGACGGTGGACAGTAAGGGAGAAATTACCTTTTTATTCTTTCTAGTCTCTTACCACAGCAAGATCAAGACTGAAATTAATGTCTCAATAGATTAGCTTGCTAAGAGTTTTAAAAAGAAAGAATTTATATCTGTCACATATGTTTCACCATGAATTTCAGTGAATATATTATCTCTTCAAGGAGTATTAGCACGTTAACCTTATGCATGGTGTGAAAAGGTCTTTCTGCCAGGTGCAGTGGCTCACACCTGTAAATCCCAGCACTTTGGGAGGCTGAGGCAGGAGGATTGCTTGAGCCCAGGAGTTCAAGAACAGCCTGGGCAACACAGT
Organism: Aotus nancymaae; assembly: GCF_030222135.1. NCBI lineage: Eukaryota > Metazoa > Chordata > Mammalia > Primates > Aotidae > Aotus > Aotus nancymaae. The sequence continues at coordinate 65,669,609 of NW_026988418.1, read as the reverse complement.
GAGACTGTCTCTAAAAAAAGAAATAGGTATGGTGGTAGGCATTTGTGGTGCCAACTACTTGAGAGGCTGAGGTGAAAGGATCACTTGAGTCCTGGAGGTCGAGGCTGCAGTGAGTCATCTTTGTGTCATTGTATTCCAGCCTGAGTGACAGAGCAAGACCCTGTCTCAAAAAAAAAGAGAGAGAGACAGGTCTTTCTGTTCATTTTAGGCATCATTGAAAAGATGAAGAGGGGATTCTTTTTGGAGGATAAGGAGTGAAGGAGTTTGAAATCACATTGCATCAGTTATCTATTGCTGCATAATCATGTTACCCCAAAACTTAGCGGCTTCCTACAGCAATATACATTTGTTGCCTTTCACAGTGTCTGTTGGTCAGAGATTCAAGGGCAGTTTGGTGGACGGTTCTGGCTTTGCAGTTTCTCATGTGGTTATACGTTAGATGGACAGTCATTAGAAGGCTTCACTGGGGCCATGGAGGCTCACTTAAATTCATTTGGCTGGCCATTGGCAGGAAACCTCAATTCTTCTCCATAAAGGTCTCTCCACAAGATGGCTTGAGTATCCTCACAATATGGCAGCTGACTTCCCTTAGGCAAGAGATCCAACAGACAGCAAGACAGAAGGCACAGTGATCTGGCTCTTTGAAGTTATGGGTATCACCTCTGCTTTGGTCACATATGCAATCCCTGATTCAATATGGAAGAACTACACAAGGACACAAATACCAGGAAGAGAGGATCATTGGGACCATCTTGGAGGCTGGCTATCACACATCATCTCTGAAATTACATCTACTTTTTAATTTTGAAAAATTTCAAACATACACAAAAGTAGAAAAAATGGTACAATGAACTCCCATATACCCATCACCCATATTCAACAATTATGAATTATTATTGTTATAAAGAAATGCCATTATTTTGTTTTGTATAAATATTCCTGAGAAACACATGCTCCTCCCAGCCTACCCCTCATCTTCACATTGCATACTTTCTTTTGACCACAGTGTTCCAGGCTCTCTCCTCTCCCTTCCCTCACCCTTTTTTTTTTTTTTTTTTTTTTTTTTTGAGGCCGAGTTTTGCTGTTGTTGCCCAGGCTGGAGTGCAGTGGTGTAATCTTGGCTCACTGCAACCTCTGCCTCCTGGGTTCAAGCGATTTTCCTGCCTCAGCCTCCTGAGTAGCTGGGATTACAGGCACCCACTACCATGCCCAGTTAATTTTTGTATTTTTAGCAGAGATGGGGTTTCACCATGTTGGCCAGGCTATTCTTGAACTCCTGACCTCAGGTGATCTGCCCGCCTCAGCCTCCCAAAGTGCTGGGATTACAGGCATGAGCCACTGTGCCTGGCCTCCCTTTCCTCTTTCTGCTATGTTTAAGGGGTGGAAGCGAGACAGATACAAAGAAAGAAAAAGGCCCCTCATGATGGATACCAGTTTCAAGAGTGGGTGTCTACAATTTGGAAGGGTCACCACAGTTATGTTTCTCAATCAGTCTGTATTTTCAGCTAATCCATATCCTTTTAAAAGTAATTATTTTGGCCGGGTGCGGTGGCTCATGCCTGTAATCTCAACACTTTGGGCAGCTGAGGTGGGCAGATCACATGAAACAGGAGCTCAAGACCAGCCTGGCCAACAATGAAAAACTCATCTCTACTACAAATCAAAAAATTAGCCAGGTGTGGTGGTACACACGTGTAGTCCCAGCTACTTGGGTAACTGAGGCATGAGAATCACTTGAACCTGGGAGGCAGAGGTTGGAGTGAGCCAAGATTATGCCACTGCACTCCAGCCTGGGTGACAGAGTGAGACCCTGTCTCAGAAAAAAAATAAAAAACAAAAAGTAACCATATCCTTTAAAAATTTTAATGTGCAGACAAATCAGCAGGGTATTTTATAATCATGGAGATTCTGAATCACCAGGGCTGGGTGTGGCCTGAGATTCTGCATTTCTAACAAGCTAACAAGATGATGCCAATTCTTCTTTGAGACCACACTTTAAGTAGCAAGGATCTAGGATCAGTTGTGCTGCCTAATTGGTAGCCAGCAGCCATTTGTGGCTACTTAAATTAATTAAATATAAATCACTTCTTCAGTTTCCCTCCCGGCATTTCAAATGCTTATGGGCATATGTGGCCAGCTCCCCTCGTTGAACAATGTATCGTCACAGAAAGTTTCATGATGGCACTGGTTTAGAACGCATAACTTTCCCACAGCTGCTTTTTAGACCAGAACAGCTATTCACAACAAAAGAGGACCTGAGCAAGATAAATAGCAGCAAGTTATTTAGTGAGTGTGTATTTCCACTCACTGGAATGGACCAACTCAGTATTCCTAAATCCAACTTGAAAGGTCGTTTGGTTAGCTTAGCACCTGAGCAAAAGCAGTTGGACATGTTTCCCAGTTTATGAGACTTGATGAATTCCTTTTCCCCACACTACAAGTATTTTTTGCTTTCTTAATAACTAATACTGGACATTAGAATTGGAGAAGGCTGGACACGGTGGCTTATGCCTGTGATCCCAGCACTTTGGGAGGCCAAGGCGGGTGGATCACTTAAGCTCAGGAGTTTGAGACTAGCCTGGGAAACATGGAGAAACCCTGTCTCTACTTAAAATACAAAAATTAGCCAGGCATGGTGGTGTTCGTCTGTAGTCCCAGCTACTTGGGAGGCTGAGGTGGGAAAATGGCTTGAGCTCAGGTGGAAGTTGTAGTGAGCCAAGATCAGGCCACTGCACTCCATCCTGGGAAACAGAGCCTCTCCCAAAAAAGAAGAAAAAAAGAAAAGAAAGGAAAAAAGAATCAGATCAGAGAATGCCGAGGGAAGACACCCTATTAAGAAACTACCTTTTGGCCGGGTGCAGTGGCTCACGCCTGGAATCCCAGCACTTTGGGAGGTTAAGGAGGGGAGATTGCTTGAGGCCAGGAGTTCGAGACCAGCCTGACCAACATGATGAAACCCCATCTCTACTAAAAATGCAAAAATTAGCCGGGCATGGGGGCATGCCTGTAATCCCAGCTACTCGGGAGGCTGAGGCACGAGAATTGCTGGAACCTGGGAGGCAGAGTTTTCAGTGAGCTGAGATCATGCCACTATACTCCAGCCTGGGCAAAAGAGCAAGACTCTGTCTCCAAAAAATAAAAAAAAATTTAAATATTTTAAGCATTCTTGTATTTTGTGGCGATCCCAATAGTGTTACTCACATCAGCAACTTTGTATTTTGGGGGATGTCTCCAGAAAGAGGGAGCCTCTAAAATTAGGCTATTTTGGAAGTGGGTAGCGATAAAGCTGAGTCTTTTGTTATGAATTGCTTAAATGGCTAACATTTTAGCCCTCACCACTGGGTTGGGCCCTTTCTATATCTAGCAGTTCACTCACGGTTCCATGTTCAGTTTGTTCCTGAAAGTGCTCACTCTGGAGGATTCCTTTTGCCATCCTCCTGCCCCCACCTCCATAAACCATCAGTCATTTCACAGATCCTTTTAACTTTTTAACTTGCCCCTTAACATGCTCACACATTGATTTACTTACTGTCCGGGAGGGAAATACTCTCTCTGTTTAGACAACCGGTATCGGAGTCCCTTTTCCCAGTCTTTTTTCTTTCCACCTCAGCCGGGCACACTTCTTGGAAGCTCCACTGGATCTGCAGAAACCACAAGAATGTGCATCCCGACTAGGGGCAGCTGGGGCCTCACCTGATGTAGGTGGAGTGGCCTATCCATGTCCCAGGCTCTTCGGGTTTGTCAAACAAATCTGAAGGCATCTGTTTACTCTATAGCTTATGCACTCAGTCAGGACTATCCTGCCGCCAAAGTGGTGATCATTCTAGATGGCTAAGTCATGAACATTCTCTTGACTTTAACACTTATATGTAGACATCTCAAAATAATTCTGCACTGGGATATCAGACAGGCGTGTCTTTGAAGTATGGCTGAACAATAAATTCATGGTTCGAAATGTTATTTTAGCCTTTAGGGATGGAGTTCACCACCACAGTCCACCTGCAGCTGAACCAACATTCCAAAGGTGGAAGACTGTAGCTCCAAGGCCTTGTTACAAATAAGACTACCTTGGAGCTCCTGCCATGGGGGCCTAGATAACCAGGAAGTGCTCCAAAAGGAATCTTATATTTTTTTCATTAAGAAGTTTTGTCATAAGTCTGAAAATATTTTCTTTTCCTGTACATGCAATCCTCTCTTTTGATTTCTAAAGGCTTATATCTAAAATTAAATCCTCGCTAATGTTGAGACTTCTAAGCTCATTTTCGTATGTGAATTTTTTTTTTAGACCAAGTCTCACTCCGTCACCCAGGTTGGAGTGTAGTGTTGTAATCACAGCTCACTGCAGCCTTGACTTCCTAGGCTTAGGTGATCCTCCCACTTCCACCTCCCAAAGAATTGGGACTACAGGTGTGTGCCACCATGCCCAGCTAATTTTTGTATTTCTTTGTAGAGACTAGGTTTTCCTATGTTGCCCAGGCTGGTCTCAAACTCCTGGGCTCAAGTGATCCACCCGCCTTGGCCTCCCAAAGTGCTGGGATTACAGGCCTGAGCCACTGCACCCGGCCCATATATAAATCTTTGACTTGTTTGTCTTTTATTTGGAAAGTTAATATTCCAGTTTAGGATGTCAGTGCTTTTATGATTTGGGGAAGGATTATAGTTAAATTCAATGTTTAGCTTATAGTTAAAAGTTTCTTTCCATGATCTGCAACCATTTGATAACTATCTGTGTTTATACATTTGTCTCCTCTAATCATGCTTTCTGAGCCCATATCTACTCATTTGTCTTTGAAGTTTCTACTCTTCATACTGACAGTATTCTTAGGAAATTCTCAGAGTAATCATAGTATTAACTCATCTAGCCCTTGCCTATAATGAGAGAACTTCAGACTACCCGCCTGTGCTGGAAGAGGCCATAGCAGTCAAGTTCACAAGCTGGTTCATGACAGAACTGAGTTAGGAGCCTACAGAAAGAGTGTAGCTTTGTGGTTAAGAGAGTAGTCTCTGGAGCTAGGCTCCTTGGGATCCTATCCTGGCTCTGCCATTCACTGTGTGACTTGGGCTGGTTACTTAACCTGTAAAATGGGAATAATAAGAATACCTGCCTCGTGGGGTTGTTGCAAGGATTTACTGAGTTCAGGCATCTAGCAGATACTCTAACACCAAGTAGGCTTCCTATAAACGTGAGGAGGTAGGAGTGGGCTGTCTCCTGCATCCTTGGTCAAGGTTCTTTTCAACGTATCATAACATTTTCAGGGATGATGCAAGGCAGAACAGAAAAAAAGTTCTATCTGTAGTCTATGCTTTCCAGAGCCTACCTTCTAGGGCTCCAGGCCAAGGTTATGGTCAGAGCTAAGTGCTAAGTGTTGATGAATGGGAAGCTAGGATTAGGAAGTCATTAGGAAGCCACAGTAGGGGCTGAAGGGGTGAGGAGGACCCAGGATCAGTAACGGAGCAGTCAGTTCCTGTGAGGGCACACAACAGACCAGCAGGAAGGGCAAGGTCTGGCTCCTCAGAAGAGGCAGCAGTTCTTTTAAAACCACAGGCAAAGGTGCTCTGGCTATACTTCGTTTGGGTCAGAGCATCATAGCTGGAGTATTAAATTCAGCTCTGGGCAGCTCATTTATAGTCTGGAGCACAGCCAGAGGTAGTTGATGGAGTGGTACACAGTCTAGTAATCATTCATATGCATTCGCTCACACATATCTGTTGAGCCCCTAGGGCAGAATATTGTGTTACATGCCTCAGGGTGAGGCTGGGTGAAACAGGATGCAAATATGCTTTAGAAATAGTTTCTTTCTTCTAGGACTTACAAGGTAAGATATGTGGATTCTATACAGTTTAGCAAATGTCTGTCAATTGCTCATTATGTTAAGGACTCTATGTGGGGTATGATCTTTGTGGCCAATAGAAAGAGAATTGGACTGAGTGTCAAGAAAGCTGGATTCCAGTCTTACCCCTTGTATTAGGTCATTATTTCCTTGCTATAAAGAAATATCTGAGACTGGATAATTTATAAAGAAAATGTTCAATTGCCTCACAGTTCTGCAGGCTGTACAGAAAGCACAGTGGCATCTGCTTCCAGGGAGGCCTCAGGGAGCTTTTACTCATGAAGCAGGCACTTCCCATGGTGAAAGCAGGAGCAAGGGGTTGGGGGAGGTGCCACACACTTTTAAATGACCAGATCTCAGGAGAAGTCATTATCACGAAGATAGTACCAAGCCGTGTGGGATCTGCCCTGATGATCCAACCTCCAGCATTGAGGATTACAATTCAACATGAGATTTGGGTGGAGACAAATATATAAACTATATGATCCCTATCACCATCTGGCTGTGTAACTGTGGAAAAGTTACAGTGGGCCTCAGTTTTCTCACATATAACATGGAAGTTATAATAATACCTGCCCTATCACTGAATCGGAATCTTCATGGGAGATGCTGGGGAGCATTTTGAGCATCAGGACACTTGGGAAACACCACCCCTCAGGGCCATGTTCTCCATGTTTAGGCCTCAAACTGTCTATATCAGAATCTCTGAGGAACTTAAAAAGAGGATTCCAAGGCCCACTCCAGACTTACCTAGAACTCTGGAGACGGTGGCCTGAGAATCTGTATTTAAGGTGATTCTTTATACCTCCAGCTTTAAGCAACACTATTATAGAATTTTGGTGAGGATTAAATGAGAACCGATGTGAACGCTTTGATAGCTCACATGAGAGATGACCGAGCAACGGGAGATTTTTACTTTGAGAGGAAGTCATCATAACCATTTCTGAAAGTTGAAGCATTAGTCAGAATCTTTGGAACTGCAAAGAAGAATGATACCTAACAGGATTTAGGAAGAAAGGTTTACTGCAGGACCCCACAGCATAGCTGGTGGGTCGCCTTACTAGCTGTAGTCACTGTGGTCCCAGTGCTTTCAAGACTTGGAGAAGTGAAATAGTGTTTTGAAATGGCAGAAAAAGGCCCACAACCAAAAGTCATCACCGTTTTTTGTTTCCATCAGGATGTCTAATTCCTCAAAAAAGATGCTTTGAATTAGTCAAATTGCCACCATCTAATATTGAGCACTCTTTTGGGGCAGAATTCTTATCAAGCCCTTTCCCTTGCCTCCTCTGTCCCCCACCCATACATGGTTAATTTCAGTATGTAGAGTAATCCCCATTCCATCCTCTGTGGTAAGAGTAGCAGTTAGTTTTGCTCAAGATACATAATGCCTTGGGGATCTGTTTTCTTTAGAAAAGTAAGCAGGGAATATATTAAAAAGTAAGCATTTTGAGGCCTATTTGTCTAGTATAGATTTTCATGAAAAGAGGGAAAAAACAAAGTATGGTTTTAAAATTTGGTAATATACATCTCTTTGTGAAACCCAAAGATTTCCTCCCAGAAGCACATGGGCAAAGCACATAGAATTTTATGCACATTTCCTGGGGGCATGGACTTCATAAAAACTCATCCATGGACACCTAGGTTGAGAATCTGTGCTCTTCTAGGCCTTTAAAGAGCAGAACTATACAACTGGGTGGAAGTGTCAGAGACACAGATTTCCATTTCACATACAGAAACATCTTCTGACATTTCAATTGTCCAATAATGAATCTTTTCCATCCTGAGGTAGTGAACTCCCATCACAGGAAGCATTCAAGTAGGAGCTGGATAACCACTTTGCACAGATGTCCACTCATATATTTATTATTATTATTATTATTATTGAGACAGAGTCTCACTCTATTGCCCAGGCTGGAGTGTGGTTTCCTATGTGTCTACCTTTGAGAGTTTTTTTGTTTGTTTGTTTGCTTGAGACAGTCTCCCTGTCGCCCAGGCTGGAGTGCAATGGCACAATCTCAGCTCACTGCAACCTCCACCACCTGGGTTCAAGCGATTCTCGTGCCTCAGCCTCCTGTGGCAAACAAACCAACAAAACCCCCAAAGATGGACATGTAGGAAATTGTCTCTGTCCTCAAGTGCCGTGGGGTAGTAAAGGAAACCAAGACCCAGATGGCCACAATGCCTGATGACAGGTGATATAAGAGTCCATGTGTAGAGAGCTTAGGAAGCCAGAGAAGAGAAGGGAGCAAGCTTGTGAAGGAGTCCTGCAGAGGGCCGAGGTTGACCAGATGACTGTTTCCAACTCTAGTACCGCATGCAGCAGCAGGACCAAGGGGTAGCTGGGAACACGAGGTGGGTTTTAGCCATGCCACTCCAAACAGATGCATGATATATGTTTTTAAAAGAATGTACTTAATACACAAACATAGCTTCAGGAGGAGTCTTCCAGCTCTGCCCACTTCCTCCTGCCTTCTGCCTTTCAACCAAATGGCATCTTCTTAGGCTGTCCTATATGGACATTCTAGAACTGCTACTGATCTAACTTTTTGTTTTGTTTAGTTTTTAGAGACAGGGTCTCACTATGTTGCCCAGACCAGACTCGAACTCCTAGGCTCAAGCAATCCTCCCGCTTCAGTCTCCTGAGTAGCTGGGACTATATAGGCATGCTTTACCGTGCTAAGCCTACAGATCTCTATTTCACGAAGTTCTCAAATAATTGGTCTGAGGCCTTCCCAGACGTTGTTATTTGAATGGAGCACCTTCAGTCTACTGGAAAACCAGTGTCTGCCTGTGAGATATGTTGGTGAAGATCAGGAAGGGGACAGGCGGGAGTGCAGTTGAGCGTGGAGTGGCTGTCCCAAACCTGGAGTCATCTCCCCATGATTGTTCTAGCAACTTTGAGAGTTGAAAGCGTTTCCTTCCCTGCAGGTTTTCCTCATTTTCTTTGCCTGCTTCCACAGACAGTACACCCGCCCTTTCTCCCTCCCACCAAGGTCACCACTCAGCAGGCTTTGATAAATGTCATCCCTTTTTTAAAGTCGCCTTGGAAAAAGACCATTTGACTGCAGTGAGGCAGAACAGGGAATGCCAGCCGCCCTTTATTGACCACAGCCCAACCCCAAGAACAAAATGAAGAGGAGTGCAGCACTGCCCTGAGCCCCAGGTGATCCATGACTGCCTCTCCCAAGGGATCTGTGCCTGGTACAGAAGCCTACAGCACTGGGCCTTAGGGTCTGGGTCTCCTCCTCCCTCTCTGTCCCTCTTCCCAGCCCTTTGTCTTCTGCTACTTGTTTCCTGGCTGGTAACTAAAAGTCCCTGAGAACCGCCATGGCTCTGGGGGCAGGAGCCCTCTCCGCTGTGCAAGCAGTGGGCTGCTGATTAGCACAGGGAATAAATAACAGCAAGCTAATTATCTCCCTGATTGCGGCTTGCCTCACTAACACGGCTAGGCTGGAGTGGTGATGCGGCAGTTGATACTATTCCAAGCATGCTTCTGGGTTCAGGGAAATTTCCATGCGTTTCCAGCTTGGAGACACTTTCCCTTCCCAGATGCTCTGGAGTTCTAAATGGAGATGTTCCCACTCCTGCTTCACCTTGGAATTGAGAGACTCACTCCAGACAGACTGTTTTGTGTCTGTCCCTAGAGGGTAATGGGAGCTGGCTTCTCAGAGAAACAGGGAAAGGCTTTCAGAGAGGACAGGGGTTGGCCCAGGGCATGGAGAGATGAATCCTCAGGGACCACATACGCCAGCACTTAGTTTCCTAATTACATCTGTTACTCCAACTCCTTGAACCGAGTGCTTCCCATCAGACCTGCAAGCAGGAGTAGAGAGTACAAAGAGCACTGAAGAGCAAGGTCCAGGACTCTAGCCCTGCCATGACCACCTCTGTGACTTTGGGCACAGTCCTTAGTCACTCAGGTCCTCCATTCCCTCCTTATGAAATAAGAGTTAGGCATCATGACCTTGGAGCTTTGCCCAGCTCTAGAACCAGCTGTAGAGTCAGCTTTGTGTCTCTAGCTCTGAAACTGGACTCTAGTATTCCCTTGGAGTCCCAGACTTGGAAAGTGTCTGATACCTCTTGTGGCCACATCTTCAGGTTTTCCTTTCCCCCATATTATTGCATTGTTTCCCATCTTTCCTCCCACTTTATCTGACTTCTCTACTCTCTTGGTCTTGAAAACTTGTCTTGCCTGGAGTGAGAAGGGTGAAGGACATCCTCTTCAGGAAGATGTTAGTTTCCAGCAGCTTGGGTTGTGTTAAATTACTGAACAAGCAGTTATTAGCCTCTGAAAAGAAAGATGTGGAGGTGTCTTTTCCCAGTAGTAACTGTTGCTGGTCTACTGAGTATAGAGGAAGAAATCTACTTGCCTCCTAGGCATTTTGGCCCATCCACAGACTATGGGCCCTGCCATCACCTGCATGTCAATTGCAGAGTCCACTTGTAGGAAATTGAAGGGCTATCCCCTTTTGCTGGTGAGATTCATCTCTACAGGGTGGGTAAGCCATCTGCTGCTGGAGGTCAGATGTTAGACCAACCAGATGTTCTCCTCTGATAAAGATGAATCCATGAAAAAGCAAACCTTCATAGTTCCCTTAGGAAAGGGAAAGGGAGAAAATATAGGGCTAATACTATACCTGGGCTAAAGACGAAAATATTGCTTGTGGAAAGATATGGTGACAGCCTCCCAAAGAACTAAGTTCATGCTACCTGGTCGATCTGATGGAAAGAGATCTCATGTAAGAATCAGAAGGGCACATTCAACATTATTCTCTGTAGCTTCCAAAGGGTAATCTTGGACAATTCATTGACTTTTTGCATTGGTTAGGGTGAGCTGACTGATGTGATGAATAACCCCCAAGTCTCTGACTTACCTTAATGGAAGTTAACGTCGCCCTCACAAAACAGTTTAATGCAGGCGTTCACTTGATGGCCTCCCACCGGATGATTCAGAGGTCCATAGCTATCCACCTCGTGGCTCTGGTCACTGTTACAGGTTTTGGACTCCTCTACTGGAGGATTCTGTATTTCTTTTTTCCAGGTAGCAGATGGGGTAGAGACAGGAAGCATGCAGGATTGTGTGGAAGGTTTTATGGACCAGCTCTGGAAGTGGCATTCATCATTTCTGCCACATTCCACTGGCCAGAACTCTGTCATATGACCACACCTGACTCCATAAGAGGCTAGGAAATGTAGTCAGGCTATGTACCCAGGAGGTAAAAGGAAATGGTTTTATAAAAAACAATCAATCAGTCTGTGACACATATTATTTGAAGTTTTTGTTCCTAAACTTATCCACAGGGCAAAGGGTCTCTACTTCATCATTCTAAGTTAGCATGAATATAAGTTAGGAAAACAGATTTTGAGAGAGCTTAAAAAATTTATAATGAATACACACACATACACACACACACACAATGTGTTTCTTAGATTAATCTAGAATTAAATTCATAAATACTGGCTCTCTTACTCTGTTAGAAACACTAAATGCTCTGTTATTGAAACAAATATGTTTGGGTTATATGACAAGTGTCTAAATGACAGTTGGAGTTGAATTCAGTGTGTGAATAAATACTCTGCAATAAATTAAATTCTTAAAAAATTATATAGTATGTCCTTTCTCTCCCCTTCCCTTTGATCTGGATTAAGGATTCAGCGAGCACAGATGGCATGGTCAGTAAGGCTGGGGCCAGGATTTGACTGGTTCAACCAGCATGTGTGGTGAGTCTGAGGCAGAGAGGGTGATCCGTGTGGTTAGGAGATTGATTACAAACAAAGGAACTAAGCACACACATAGTAGGTTGTGGATGATGGGAGCCATATTTCTCATGGTTAGTGACAGGAATTATGTATTTGGAAAGAGAATAAACCCTGTGGTATTCAATCAGAATTGGGGTAATTAATTTGAACTCATGTTTTTAATATATGTAAATGATGTGAGAGAGAGAGAGAGTGTGTGTGTGTGTGTGTGTATACATATCTATTTCTAGTCCCACGTATACAAATAAGGGAACTCATTCGTGTGCCCTCTCTGAAAGATACTAGAAGCAATGATGCCCCACTGGCAGTGAGCACACCAAGTACCCAGATTTTGGCTTCTAAATGCTATTTTCCATTAAAAAAAAAAAAATCTCCACCAAGACTGATCAGCCTAGAAATTACTAGATGAGCCTGGAACATCTTGTGCTAGAAAGTAAGGACATGCTCAAATAATGACAGAAACACGTGAAAAGGATGGGGAATCCAACTTGAAGGGGCATGCACAGGCCAAATCTGGGACAATGTAGGCATCAAAATAAATAACTTTGGTATTAGGTTACAACCAAATATGGTACAATAGGAATGGATGAATTAATATATACATAAATAAATAAATGGGGAGAGAGAAGGCTTTATCTTATGTTGGAATGCCAATGATGTATATAGGAAAAAAAGATGAATTTAGAAAATTGCCATTTGGCAACCATCACAGTAATAAATGATGTAGGCAAGAGTCATGAGTGGATGTTATAACTAGTGGGTGAAAGTCTGATGAGGAGCATGACATTTACACAATCTCAGTGTCTCCTCGCAAATACTTGATTGATGAGTACACAATACTATTAATTGACTTTACAGTGGAAAAACTTAGCTGACATTATCTTAGCCAAGTGATAAAAGTTAACATCTCCAGGCCAGGCACAATGGCTCACCTCTGTAATCCAGCACTTTGGGAGGCCAAGGTGGGCGGATCACCTGAGATCAGGAGTTCAAGACCAACCAGGCCAACATAGTGAAGCCTTGTCTCTACTAAAAATACAAAAATTAGCTGGGCATGCTAGTATGCGCCCATAGTCCCAGCTACTTGGGAGGTTGAGGCAGGAGAATCACTTGAACCTGGGAGGCAAAGGTTGCAGTGAGCCGAGATTGTGCTACTGCACTCCAGCCTGAGACAGAGTGACACTCCGTCTCAAAAAAAAAAAAAGTTAACATCTCCAGTAACAGGACAGGATAACTCGAGATTGTGTAACTCTTGTTGAGATGCACTGAGAACATGGCCTCACTTCTGCAGTATTCCTGACAAAATGCATAACCAGAAACCATTCATAAGGAACATCAGCCAAACCCCTATTGAGGGACATTCTACAAAGTTACAGGGCTGGATTCTTCAAAAATATTTAGTTCAAGACAAGGAAATATAGGAACTGTTCCAAACTGAAGAAGACTAAAGAGACGTGACAACTAAATAGAACACATGATCCTGGATTAATGTCGAGGCCTATAAACAATGTTATTAGAATAATCAGTTAGCCCAGCGTGGTGGCTCATGCCTGTAATCTCAGCACTTTGGGAGGCCAAGGTGGGTGGATTACTTGAGGCCAGGAGTTTGAGACCGGCCTGGGTAACATAGTGAGATCTCATCTCTACAAAAAAATATATAAAAACTAGCCAGGCATGGTGGTGTGCACCCGTAGTGACAGCTACTCAGGAGGTTGATGTGAGAGGATCGCTTGAGCCCAGGAGGTCGAGGCTGTAGTGAGCCGTGATCATGTCACTGTGCTCCAGCGTGGGCAACAGAGTAAGATCTGTCTCAAGAAAAAAAAATAAATAAAAGAAGAAGAAGAATTAGTGAAATTTGAATGTTTGCATGGGGTCTCTGGATTAGCCAGAAGTTCTGTGTCAGTGATTTTTCTGATTGGGATGTCGTACTTTGGTATGTAGGAGAATGTCCTTGTCTTTAGTAAATACACACTGAAGTGTTAAGGGGTAATAGGGCATCATGGCAATGTACTCTCCAATAGATCAGAAATTACATATATATGATGTATATATACGAGAGAAAGAGAGAGAGAGAACACATATAAAACAAATTGAGGGCTGGGCACCATGGCTTACAACTGTAATCCAGCACTTTGGGAGGCTGAGGTGAGTGGATCACTTGAGTCCAGGAGTTTGAGACCAGGCTGGGCAACACGGTGAACCCCTATCTGTACAAAAAAATACAAAAATTAGCTGGGCATGATGGCACATAACTGTATTCCCAGATCCTTGGGAGGCTGAGGTGGGAGGATTGCTTGATCCTGGGAGGTGGAGGTTGTAGTGAGCCCAGATCGCACCACTGCACTCCAGCCTGCGCCAGAGAGTGAGACCCCATCACAAAAAACAAAAACAAAGTTGAGGAACTGGGTGGAAGGGATGCAGGAGTAGGGGTTCTTTGTATCCTTCTTGCAACTTTTCTGTCAATTTGAAATAATTTCAAAATAACAAATGGAAGAAACATCGCAGCATACAAAACACCTGTGCCTTTGGACTCCTGGAGGAAGATATTTGATAAGAGTTGGAAGCTAACAAGAGATCAGAAGCAGCAAAGGATCTTGTTACCTATTAGCTGAATGATCGGCAAGAAGCTGTTTCCCCTCTCTGAGCCTGATGAGAGCAATGATCTCACAAAAGTGCCTGTGGCTTAAAAAATAATGTATGTGACGGTGCTTTGTAAAAACACGGTTGCAAACATAAACCATTAGTAGTATCTTCGTTCTCCCAGAAAACTACAACTAATGAGTGTAAAACTGTCCCTTCAGTCCCCACATGTCTTTCAGTTCTTCATTCAGCCGCTATCTGAGAGAGATGTAAGAACCCGCTTACAGACTGAGAACAGAGGAGGCCGGCACTTAGGAAGAGGCACAGTTGACGGCAAAGCCACCGGGGATGGCCACGGTGCGTGCGTCTGTGTCCATGTGTGCTCGTGTGTGTGCACGCACACATCCTGGAAGCCTTGGTTTCAGGCGCCTTCTCTGTGAGCAGAGACCCTGTGGGGATGGATGCATGCTATTATAGATTCATAAACATCTGCTCGTGTGGCCTGGGTAGTCCCTTCTAGAAGGAAAGCCCCTTTGCTTCTGTCACTCCTGACAAAAATACTTGTGTACACAGCGTTATGATACATACCATTCTCTAGCAACTCAGGAATCAGAGTCCTAACGCCACACACTGCAGATGAGTTGATAGGCAGCAGCGTGGGGTGATGAGAATCAGAACCGCTTGCGCGCTTTCCAAAGCCTTTCATCCACATTCCCTCATGCGAGCCTTAGAGCGACAGCAGCCTGTAAGGCAAATATTGCTCTCGGTATTGCTCACGGCTCAGGACTTGCCCCATCCTCAGAGCTAATAAATGGCACCCACGCAACGTCAAGTCAGGACGTTCACGATGCCCCTCCATCTCATGGACATTTTGACACAGGATATGGCTTGTCGTGGCACCTACCTCGCCTCCCTTTCCGGACCCTTTGGGTTCTGTTTCCCGTGTCCTTGGCTCCACAGAACTCTCCTCTCCTATGTCAGCCACACTGATCTCCACCCCCAGATCTCCGGCCCGTGAAGCACCCTATGCTAGGGTTGCCTCTGCAGACTGTCCAATAACTCCTTCCCCCACGCCCACATTCTAGCTGGAGCCACAAGGGTTCAGCATCTTAGCGCCTGTTTTGGAGCAAACAGAGGAGAAAACAAGAAAGAGGCTCCCCTGCCCATGGCCTCGGGAAGCTGGCCCTGGGAACTCACTTGAGCGCCCTCTCTATTCCCAGTTCAGTTACCATGTCATCTAGCCCAAGCGCACGTTCCCTTTCCTCACAATGCCAGCAGCAAGAGCAGTACTTGGTTTCTTCTAATTTACTCTACCCCTGTGAATCAGGCCGGAGGAACTTCCAGCAATGCCAAGTTATCATTAGGCTCCTTCTGCTCTAAGAAGCTCTTGGATTCAGACAGACGAATGGATCAACATAAGGCACCGCAGGGCCCAGGGGTCTCTGCTCCATCCTTTGGGTAACAGCTGCTCCTAAACTGACAGATTCACCTGAGAGGAGCCTCCTTCTGGTGGCAGAGGTGTGACCAATGTGCACTGATGGCCCCAGCTGCCATCACTGAGAGTCCTGAGGAAGAGAGTGCATCCTGGGCCTGTGAGGAGTGTTTGCTGGGTTTGCTGAGCATGTTAAATGGGTCAGGAGTGATCCACTAGATCTTTCAGAACTTAGAGCTGAAGCCCTGTGGTGGAATGGAACCAACGCTGACTATATGGGATTTGGGAAACCTGATCTGAAACCTGCCTCTAACAGCTGGGTGTCCCTGAGCAAACCCTTCTCCCCCGGACACAGCTTTGTCATCTGCAACATGAGGAATACACTGTAAGGGCCCTTCTGCCCTTTGTACATCTCTGGTTGTATCAGTCTACCAGCTCTTCAGGGCGGGACCTGGGCCTGGGCTTAGAAAGAACTCACATCTGGAATTCAGGCCTTCCGATCTCTGTGTTCTATTCACTGCTGATTCTGGAAATGGAGGCCAAGGCGGGACGTCTGGGGAGCGGCAGGTGGTATGCATAGCCTGGCCTCTGTCTAGTGGGTAGGAAACTGCCCAGGAACCCAGCAGCTGGACCCAATAGGATTTCCAGTGATTGGTGCTGTTCCCATGGTGGTGCCATGGGCCGGGGGTGCAGGGCTGGAGAGTGAAGGTAGGATGGAAGGGAGCCGAGCAGTCCCCCCACCGATCCTGGAGAGTGAAACCTCCACCAGCAGCCTGAGGATGTGTGCCCAGGACACTTTGGAGCTACATTAGAACTCAATGTGGGGCCAGGTACGGTGGCTCACACTTGTAATCCCAGTACTTTGGGAGGCTGAGGTGGGTGGATCGCGTGAGGTCAGGAGTTCGAGACCAGCCTGGGCAACATGGCAAAACCTCACCTCTACTAAAAATATAAAAATTAGCAGGGCGTGCTGCCAGCTACTTGGGAGGCTGAGGCATGAGAATTGCTTAAGCTCGAGAGGTGGAGATTGCAGTGAGCCATGACTGTGCCACTATACTCCAGTCTGGGTAGCAGAACAAACAAACAACCCCCCACCACCGCCAAAAAACCCTCAATGTGGAACAAATGGGAGACACACAGAACTAAAATGAAGCGCTTGATAGCAGAATCATCCAGGCATAGTGGAGCTTAAGGCTTATTAGATAGTGCTCGCTTTCTCCCTCTGTAAAACGAGTGTGGCTCGAGATATTTTGGAGGTCTTTTCTAGCCTTCACACTTTATAACCCTGTAAGTAGGACGTCAGCTCATTAGGTACCACTGAACTCCCCTCTGACAGCGGGCCTCTCCACCATCCTCCAGCTCAGGCCATGTGGACAGCCTTGCTCCTGCCTTGGGTGATGCCCAGCTGAGCTTCTGCTTGCCCAGTCCTGGGAGATGGAGTGGGAGAAAGAGAACTATTGTCTCTTCCCTCCCTCCTTCCAGTACCCCCCATTCCCCAAGGGCCTGAGGATCCCCTGCCATCTCTCCACCCCACAGGAAACCAGACCGAGCAGAGCCCAGGGGCACAGAGAGGTGGGCCCAGGGCCAACAGAAACAGCTGCCTTAGGTGTCATCTTGCCGTGGGGGGTGGAGATGAGCTGCACTTTTGAGGTCCCCGCTGAGACCAGCTAGGTAATCTGAGCCTCTTTCCTGCCCTTCTTAATCCTCTGAGAGAAGGCTCTGAGGGTCCCCTCCAGCCAGGTCAGGACCAGCCCAGAAGCCAAGAGTCCATTTCTCCAGGCTCCAGGACCGAAGGCATGGAGCTTTTGTGTGTGAACTCCAAGGAGCTCAGCCAGTGTAGTAGTGCTGGAGAGACGCATAGCCAGAGTGCCAGAGGAGGCAGCCACCGGGCTGCTTTCCCCCAGACAGACGGGGTATTGATCCTGCTCAAACGCCGCCCCCCTTCCCCCAACACTCTCCACTTCATGGCACAGCTAATGGCCTGGAAAAAACTGGCCAGCTGTTCCCCAGCTGTGACATAATGAGCTCAGGGACGATCAATGCCGTTCCGGTCTCTAATTAGGCCGGGGAGCTGGCTGGAGCAAGAGTGCGGCCTGTTTCCTGAGGGCACCACTTCTACTCCAGTCCCCAGCTGCTGTCTGCTGGCAGCCACCTGGGCCCAGGCATCTAGGCCCCTGCGGAGCAGGCAGGGCCCTCCAGCGGCCCTCGGGAGGGTCTTTTGATCCAGAGCTCCTTCTCCAGTGGCAGAAGTAGCGATTTCATACCCACGTTAGGTGGGGAGCCTAGCCTGTGCGTGAAGCTCAGGACTCCCCTAGTTTGCAGTGGGACCCCCTCACTCTGCCTGGGTCAGTCACTCATGCAGTGGCCTTCCATGGCAACCCTCCAACTCCCTACCCCTGAGGCCCTGCCCAGGACCCTTCCTACTACTGAGCCTGAATGCCCAAGCCCGGGGCTGCAAGGAAGAGGCTGGTAGCAAAATTGGCTTCTAGCTCAGCCTCCCTCTGCTATTTATACCCTCAGTCCAGGGAGAGATGGATCAGATACTCAGTGTACGCACTGCAGAGGAGGAAGTGAGGGTGGAGAGAGAGATGGGAAGGGAAGGGGGAAAAGTGTGCATTGAGGCAAAGAAACAGAGAGGTCAGGGAGCAGAGGCCCATGGCCAAGAGGCTTCAGGACTCGGAGAGTTCTGAGAATAGGATGCAGAGAGCAGAGGACAGATCAAAGAAGAGAAACCAAATAAGGGAGACAGGAAAAGTGAGGAAATGGGGCCATCAAGGAAGAAGGAGGAGATGAGAAGGAAGAACCAGGACACACCCTGTCCTTGTGAGGGTCAGGCCCCAGGTGCTGGATCAGATGCCTGATCAAGGAAGCAGAAGTGCTGGACACACAATGTCCAGGGTCTGGTGTGAAATTACAGGAGTCGGGACAGAACGCCTGAGAGGCACAGGAGCAGCCACGTGGGTGTAAGCAGAGGCTGGTCTGGAGGGACAGGGCTGGGCGGGGCAGGCTAAGGATAGGAAGGCCAGGCAAGGATCCCCTTCTAGAACCGTGGCTGTGGGCTCTGCTCTCTGCAGGTGGAGGCTGCATTCAGGCAGAGAGCTGGGAGCAGGTGTTAGCAATGTGGGGAGGAGAGATGGTGACTGTTGTGGGGATCTGGGAGTAAGGAGGCCTGGAAGGGAGGAACGTTTAGGCCTTCTGCAGCCTCTACTTCAGGGAAGCTAAACATAGCTCCACAGCCTGGGATGGGACATTCTTCAGCCAGCCTCCAGCCATCCTGCCATTCCCACAGTCACACAAGTCAATCAGATGGAGCCCCTTAGAGGGGTCTTCCTGGGATCCAGCTGACCCTGGTCATCCCTTTGTCAGCCTTTTCCCAGTCTTAGGACCGCACCTCTTCATGACTGTGGTTTCCAGAAGAATGGCCTGGTTTGTAGAGATCAGAAATGCCTGCTGCTGGTTCCTGCATCCCTTCACCTACCCAGGCTGAGCTTCTGAAGCTGTCAGGGGCCTGGAGAGAGAAGCCACTCAAGGACAGCAGCTGCTGCCTCAGACGCTCGAATTCTAGGCTGGAAAAGGACCTTAGGGAATGCCTAGAATCCTGATCCAATCCCTCATTGGAAGCAGGGGCTCTGAAAAGCCGGGAGAGCAGCCCAAAGCGTACTGCCCACTTAACGCGGGTGCACGCTGACCGCGGGTTCAGGACTCCTTTTGCGACACCAGTCTGCCCATCTCTGCCTCATAAGCTCTTAGGAGTAAGAGGGGTTTTCTCTAAGGAGCCATGGCCCTCCCAGCCGACTGTGATGGTGTAAAAGGTTAGGGCCCACAGGACCACTGTCCCCAGGAGGGAGAAGGCTGGGAGGGAGCAGTTGGGCAGGGAGAAGCCTGTCACCAGGGACTGCAGTCGCCTCTTTGCAGCTTTGTGGTCAACACTGCCGCCCTGTGGCTGCTGGCTGTCAGGGCAGTCTAGGGGCCGGAAATGGAGTGGCTTCGGTCCTTTCTCCCACCCAGAACTTCACTCTCTAGGAACCCCTGCTGTGGTGCGAGGCTGATTTAGATCCTCCAGGGATACCCTTTCAGGGGAGGCCACCCAGGAGACTAAGCTTCCACATGCCAAACTGCAATACGGTCCCCAGGCATGTGGGTGAGGGCTGACAACCTTCCCGGCCCCCACAAACCTAGGGGCCACTCACAAGCCATCTCTGCATCCCCAAGGAGTCCCTGAGAGTTCTACGTCTGGAAGTCTGGCCCTCCCTTGGACCAATGGGCATAAGAGTCGAAGGAGGGGGCGGTGCTGTTTTTAGGTGGGGCAGGAATGCAGGGAGAGAACTTTGGAGGGAAGGAGAATGGCTGGGAAAGAGGTCACAGGACCAGTATCATCATGCCCAGTGGTGTCCTGCCTGGACAGGGAAGAGTCAGGCTGCCTTAGGGCTCAGCAGGGGTTGGCTTGGCTGAGGATGAGATTAGGGGCGACTGTCCCAGAGACAGAGCAGGGGCGCCCCCCAGAGTCAGAGACCAGGCACTGCAGTGAGTGCTCCGTGGGTGTTTGGGAAACCCAGCCCAGCTCATTGTTTTCAGGCCAGGGCCAAAGAAGTAGGCCTTGAGCTGGGCGTTCCAGGCTGGAAAGACCAGCCGATAGTCCAGATGCCATGTCCCCTCAGGACAGGCTGGACAGCTTCTTATGACATCATGACTCTATAGGGAGGATTTCCAGGCACTCAAATTACCACTCCACCCTTTCCCCTTCTCTCCAAAGAATGGACACACAGGTCACTCATAAATATCTGGGCCAAAGCTCCTCAGAGCCCCACCTGGGAAACATGAGAGTCATTTGATCTCTGTAGCACTTCATCTGTGACCTCCCCTTTCTTCGGAGTGCACTCTGTCACACATTCACATGCACCATCTCCTTGATGGTCGATAAGGATTTTCGCTTCTCCCTCTGGGCCTGAATGACAAGGAAAATCCCTCATCTCTGATTCAGCCGCTTGCTCTGGAACTTGTAGGTTCAGTAAACACTTATCAAAGGACCCACCAAAAGACAGGAGGCTGGGCCTGGAATCCCAGCATTTTGGGAGCACAAGGTGGGAGGATTCCTTGAGCCCAGGAGTTTGAGACCAGCCTGGGCAACATGGCAAGACTCCCATCTCTATAAAAAATGAAAAGTTAGCTGGGTGTGGTGGCACACCTGCGGTCCCAGCTACTTGGGAGGCTGATGCAGTAGGATCACTTGGGCCTGGGAGGTCAAGACTGCAGTGAGCTATGTTTGTGCCACTACACACTCCAGCCTGGGTCACAGAAAGAGACTCTATCTCAAAAAAAAAAAAAGAGATGGGCACATCCGTGGCCTTATGTTTCCATGCTCAAAACATTTTGCTATGTTGACTTCTCAGCCTGGCTTGCAAGGGCTGCAGTCCCGCAAATCTACCTTTCTGTTCTCACTTCTTCTCTACGTCCAGATTATTTTTTGGTCAAATTGGAGAACTCACAGTGCCCTAATATTTCCTAAACTTGCCGTTTCCATGTTTTTGGTAGGCCTTCATTTTCCATCTAGACTACTGTCCTCCTCAACTGCCTTCAATTACTCCCAGTTAAAATCCTACTCCTCCTTTAAGACCCATGCCACTTCCTTCATGAAGTCTTCCTAGATTTTCTAAGGGAGTAAGTTCACTTTTTCCTTTGACTCTCCCCAGCAGTTTCACCATCCCTTGACCCTTACAACCTGCATGTCCCCATCCTAGACATAAGTACCAAGAGGGCAAGTTTGTATTTGCTTCATCTTTGTATCCCTCTCCCTCACTTCCTATACAGAGCTTTGCATATAGTAGTTGCTCAACAAACATGTCTTGAATTGAGTGACAAAAAGCCTGCAGTTTGGGCAGCTAGGAGCTGAAGGAGGTGGGAATGGGTTGCTCCCAGGCTCCAGGAGACTATAAAAATGTGCTCAAAATGGGGAGACAAGGACAGAACAGAGGTAAGTGGGGTGTCTGGGCCTTCTCAGAACCTTACTGGGGAGGAGGAGCTGAAAAAAACAGATAGCTGGGAGGTTCTGGGGATATGGTGGGTTGAGGAAGGGCCCCAGGAACCCAACTGTGCACCGCTAATGACAGGCTGAAAAAGGAGCAGGACTCTGGAGGCTTGGGTTCTGGTTGCACCTCCTTCGCCCTCTAGCTGTGTAGCCTCGCCCTGGCAAGTTACGTCTCCACTCTGGACCTGTTCATCTGTAAATCAGGAGTCAGACACCTGATCTCCTGTGATCCTTTCAGCGCTGCTACTCTGGCCCTATGTCGAGCTTCTGAAGTAGGTCTGTGCTGAGCAGGGGGGATTTGTGTCTGCCTCCCCAGGCCTCAGCACCAGGGATGACCCCACCCAGGTCCTGGATGGTGTTTCCCAGAGAAGGGGACAGAGCCCAAAGCCATGGGAAGGAGGCCTGTGGTCTGGGTAAGCTGTGTCCTGGCTTGGAGGAAGTTCAAGAAGTTCCGGGGGAGATAACACCCCTCTAACTCAGAGCAACTAATGTGCCAAGTTTTCAGGCCCCAGGGAAGGGTTTCTGGGGACTCCCCTTTCCTTAACTGTGCTGCCCTGTCTTCTTCCTTGTCTCATCCCCATAGTATAGACCTGGGGTTTGAACCCCAATTGTTCAACTGTAAGGCTCTGAGAAAGTCACTTAACCTCGCTAAGCCCCAGTTTCCATATCCGTAAATGGAATTATTGAGACGAACACAAAAGACTGTGTAAGACTACTCACACGAATACGCCTAGTGCTGTGCCTACGGCCAGAGCTCCCTTCCCATGTCTAGAAAAGGACTGTTAGGACAGATCGCCCCCAGGCCACAGGGCAAATGCCTAATGCTGCTTTGCCCATGCACTCGGTGTGGGGCAGGGCCTGTGGAGGGACAGGCTGATGATGGGAAATTTGGATGGGAAGAACATGCAGAGGGTATTACCCTGATTGCTAGTGAGGAAGGGCCACTCAGCCTGTAGACCTGTTTATTGTGTTATTAATAAATAGGAGACCCAGGAGCTCTCTGGGCCTTTCTGTGGGGTTCCAGCATTGAGCCCCTGCTGATGGACAGGAGGTGGCCAGCATGGGAAGGCCCCTGGCCCATAGCAGGCCTGGCCTAAACACGCACTGTGGGTGTTCCTGCCGCTCTTTTGAGCCTGGTTCATCCGAGGCCCCCAGTTTCTAATCTGGTTGGGAAAGATTTATTTTTGGGTCCCTGTAACCTAGCAATGGGCTCACATGACCAGTGGCAGCTGCAGGCTGAATATACCATTGGATCTCGGCTCCTGGCAGGGGGTGTGGGCCAGACTGTGGGGGAATAAAGAGAATGGAAAGGCTCTCACCTCTGCTTTCCTCTGCCTCCCTCCTTGGCCCCTCGGCCTGATCCCCAGATGGTGGGCAGGGTGAGGGGGGTGCCTGGGAAACAGGCATGGCTGGTGCTGGCACAGAGGGGCTCCAGACAGCCAGGAACTGAGCTTTGGTGGGGAGGTCCCAGCTGTGAGCCTGCTGTCTGGGTGGGGGTGGGGGCTGGGTACCCATGCAGATGGAGGTGGATGCCGAGAGGACACAATGCCAGCAGCTTGGCAGGGGAGGCCAGGCTAGGGAGTAGGCGGCTGACAGGCAGTCTATGTTGTGGGATCTCAGGGACATCCCTGGTTGATGCTGGAATCCCAACATTCTGCTTCTTCTCTTTGTTCCCTGTTAAATTGTTAATATTCCTGGGAGAGAAGACACATTAAGCTGCTATCAGTGCGAATGGATTTATCAACCCCTTTCCTGAGAGCAGAGTCTGACACAAGGCAGAGAAGGCAGAGGAGGGCAGTGGGTGCCACTGAACAGGCGAGGGGCTCTAGGGAGGGGGCTGTGGCAACATAAGAAGCCTTCAAGGTTTGTTGAAGAAATGGATGGATGATTGAAAGATGAACTTGGTCGGCTTCCAGGTCTCATCCTGGGGCAGAAAAGGGTGGATGGGCAGACACGACTCTGTCACGAGGTGCTGGTGGGCCAGGGTTGGGTAGGACTGTACCAGGGAGCAAGTCTGGGATGGAAAGATCAGTCCTCAGCACCAAGGGCCCTGCAAAGATAGCCAGGGGAGGGGTGCCACTGTCAGGAACAGGACCTGTCCCCGTCCTGCAGCAGGATTCCCTTCCTGGTGTGTGCACAGCATAGTGGGCCGTGGCTCTCTGATGTGGTTTAGGAGATCACACCCAGTTTCTCCATCTTGGTCTTCTTGCCCCCTCCATCGTGCTAAGCTTTACTAAAAGGAGGGTCTGGCAGGTGGGGTGGGGGTGTCCTGTCAGTAGCTACTCCACACCTTACTGAGATCATTTAATGAGATACAGCATAAGAAGTGCCTCCCAGAGTGGGCTTTCAAGAACCAGTAGCATTATTATTATTATTATTATTATTATTATTATTAGAGACAGAATCTCGCTCCTGTCACCCAGGCTGGAGTGCAATGACGCAATCTCAGGTCACTGTAACCTCCGCCTCCTGGGTTCAAGCAATTCTCCTGCCTCAGCCTCCCGAGTAGCTGGGATTACAGGCATGCGCCACCACAGCTGGCTAATTTTTATATTTTCAGTAGAGACGGGGTTTTGCCATGTTGGCCAGGCTAGTGTCAAACTCCTGACCTCAGGTGATCCACCCACCTCAGCCTCCCAAAGTGCTGGGATTACAGGAATGAGCCACCGCAGCTGGCCAGCATGATGATGATGATGATGATGATGATGATGATTTATTTGCCCCCAGGCTAGGATAAGCAGATCCTCCACCCCCGCCAGCCTGTGCCAAGATGGTCCAGCAGCTGGAACATGCTGCCTCTTTGATACTGCCTTTCCCAGTAGCTCTCTGTGAGGGGCCTCGGGACACAGAGGCCTTGTCTGCTGGCCACCGCACGAGCTGTGATGACCTGTACCAGCATCCTGAAGCTAGGCTGTGTCTGTACTGCGGGCTCCCTATCCCTATTAGATAAGCTTGGAAGTGAAGAATTTTGCCCATTTTATAGACAGAAAAACGAAAGCACAGAGCCTACTCACAGGTCAAGATCTTACCACCAACCAATAGAGTGGCGTCAAACTGGACCAGGGTTTACTGACTCCAGTCTAACAGTCTTTCTACAATCCTGTTCCAATGAGCCCAGGTCTGCTCCGATTTTTTCTGAATCCCTTGGGAGGGGCCATGCCAGTCTGGGCTGGGGCCCTGCAGGAAGAATGTGGGTGCTGAGCAGGGACAGGCTTTACCTAATCCCAGAGACTCTGCCTGATGCCAAATTAATCTTGCATAGGGCTTGGTAAAAATCACTGTGCTGTCTACAAGTTTTCACTTTGGTATTTCCATTTGATTTTCTTATACTCAGGTATGCCCCATTTTGGTGTCTGTTTTGGACTTTCTGGAAGGCGACGGCTACTTTTATGAAGATACCTATTAGGGCTGTAGCCCAGAGTCTTATGTCAGGCCACTGGAGAGGCCACAGAACCAAGGGAGAAGGAGGAGGAAATACTTGGACTTCAAACAGATCTAGGTCCAAATATTGGCTCTGATACTTATTAGCTGTTTGATCTGGGGAAAGTCACTTTTCCTCTCTGGCACTGGTTCCTCACTTGTAAAATAGGGCAAGTCATAGCTGCCTTGAAGATTGGTGTGAGGATTGAAGAAACTGTATGTAAAGGGCCTGGCACTCATAAGAGCTCAAAAAGTGGTGGCTGGTGACAGTGGCACTTGCTGCATTGGCTCTTGGTGGGTCAGTGGCCTCTTTGTGGTTGACCTGGGGCCTTGGGCAGCCAACCTGTCCTAGTGGGGGCCTTGGTAACTCATTGTTCTTATGGTTCTCTGGGTAGGTCTGGTAAACAATTCCAGAATTCCCTTTTTTCTTCTTAGAGGCAGAAGGAGTCCCTGGATAGGCAAGTCTCATTCCTGAGTCCCTGGCTCCTACTCTGCCTCCTTCAGGGAGCAGTGCCATTGTGGCTTGGGGGATGTTAGATCCTCCTGCCCCCTCCCTGCCAATCTCCATCAGCCTTCACAGCCCCACTCCAATAAACATACAACCTAAGCAAATAATAATAATGTGTTTTTTGCGGGGCAAGGGCAGCATTAAGACAAGGTCTCCAGCTGCCCTTCAAACCTGAGTGCTGCTCCTAAGCCTGTCCCCCATACACATTAGGCAGCTTCTAAAGGAGCCAAACCTTGGACCATCACCTGGGGCCTCAGTGCCTCCCTGGCTTAAGCCTTGGGGCCCTGGGTCTGCACCAACCTGCCTGCATCATCACCTTGGTTCTGATGTCATACAGAACCATGCATCTCTCCTATCTTCTCTTTGAACCGCTAAGAAACCAAGGCCAAATGTAACTTGCCCAAGGTCACACAGCTGGTAAGTGCCATAGCCAGGCCTTAAACCTGGATTTTCTGACTCCATGTACTTTTTTTTTTTTGCTTCATCAGGCTGATCAGGAGGGTCTCCCTGCCTATCATTACCTGGCCCCATGAAACTTTTGCGTTGCAGTCCGGCAGCCTGAGAGAAGTGAAAGGAGTTAAGCTCACTGTTGGGCACCTTGCCTGGGACATTGGTGCCCATCTTTTTGCTCCAGAAGTGAGTCCAAGGGGCTGGGTGGGAAGCAGGAGGCCATTAGGACCCAGAGGCTCTCAGAGCACTCTGCTTTGCCGGCTGCCTCTCACCGCTCACTGCAGTGCTTCAGGCTTCAGCAGCCTTGGAGAAGCATCAGCTGAGAGGAGCTATCACATGGGAGCCGGGACTGCTCAGCAAAGGTAGGAGTTGCCGACTAGGCCAGGAATGGGGGCCAGACCCAAGGCCTGGTGGTGAGTGCTGAGGTATCCCCACAGAAGGGTGGCTTTCCAAGGACCAGCCCTGCCTACCTTCTGGTGAGCAGTTTGATCAGGAGATGGGCTCTCAGGTATCCCAAAGACAGTATTGGGGTGTGGGCATCTCTGAAGCCCAGAGCTGGGGGGCTGATCATTTCCTTCCGGCAGGAGTACCCATATCCTGCAGACAAACAGCGTTCTCCGTCTGTTTTGCTCCATGTCATAGAGATGGGTCTCCCACATTCTAGGAATGGGTCCTTCAGCATCCAGGCTGATGGGCAACTGTGTCCTGGGCGTGGGCAACTCTGCTGAGGAGAGGTGTTGTGGCTTCCTGGAAATCTCCCCTAGCTTAGGAGGGGCATGTTCTTGTCTGAAGGAAGGGCAGGCTCAGGTCTTTGGGATGAAGCTCTGTATCTGGCAAACAGGGGCCTGTGAATCCCGACATCTCTGTGGCCTTCGGCTGGGCACTTATGTACATCTTGCATCCTGTAACTTGACCATGCCCCTGCTAGAGGCCCAGACCTCAGGCCCTAGTGGCAAAGCCTTCAAGGGACTAAAGGTCCTGGAGGTAAGAGGGGTGCTGTTGGAAGGAAGTAGTGGAGGAAGGAAAGCATCTATTGGGGTAGTAGGCATAACGATACGACCTGGGAGAGGAACGAGGCTCCCTGGGTTTCACCTATGAAACGGTTACACCACAGCCCTCCCCTCCATAACCCCAGTTCATCAATGAGGGAATGCCAACTAGCCAGATACACTGATCTGTCTGTTAAGAGGTAAATTGGAATCCTGGCACCTAGGAGTCATTGTGGAGATACTGGCAAGCTTGAGAGGGCTATGAAAAAGAGCAATGCCCAGTGCCTTCTTGCTCGGGGCTCCATCATGGCTACATGGCATCCCTCCAGCTCCACGTGGAAACCGTCTGCTTTCCCCAGTCAGGGATTCTTGATGACCATCCAGACATGGTGGGCCTCTCCTCCTTCAGCCACCAGGGAAGGACTCTGACCCACATCATCTGGGTCTCACTCATTGGCAGAAGGGATAGGTAAATTGCAGCATAGAGAGTAAGGGGGAAGGATGCTTCTCCTAGCATTTCTTTCAGGCATTTTTCCTGGCAGACTCTTATGAGAAGCTGATGTCTCACTTTTGTGCCCACTCTTCATCTTCTCTGCAGACCCTAAGTCTCTGGGGCATCCTAACTGTGAAATGAGCCTTCTGTATCCCCAGAGAGAGGCATGTCTCTAGGCAGTTGCCCAAAGTTAGGGCTTCCTCAAGTCCGGGAGCCCCAGCTACCCTTTCCACAAGAGAGTCTTTTGGCTGGCACACAGCTGGCTGACTGAGTGTTCTTGGAGTTTGTCCTAGGGGGCAGGGATTCAACTATCAATTCGAGTTTGATTCAATTCACAAAATTGTATCGAGCACCTATTGCAGGCATAGCATGTTAGAAGTTGGATTGGCGTAAGGTTCATGGAAACACCAAAAACCAAGTGAGACGGTAAGGCTCTAACGTGGAGGAGAGTGGGGCCCATCTTGCCATGTGGTCCTCTTTATTGCAGCCATAGAAATGATGAGTTTTTTAATTGAGCAAGTTCAGTGCCCCCTCCCCACTTCTTGTTCTGTTACTGTAGTAACAGTCCAGAGCCAAGGGGGTTCTGGGTCAGGGATCTTCCAAGGGTCAGCTCCAGGGACCAGAGATTTGGGGATCTGGGGAGCAGAAGGTTGGGAGCAGCTCCTTTCCCACAGGAGGGGCACAGTGGCCTTGAGGAATGCATGAGTGGGTGGAGAAGGGCAGCTTGAAACCAACCTCTGCCCTCCATAACCCAGGAACTCATAGAGTAATAAAATGTTATCATGTATAGGAACCTCAGAGGTTGTCCAGTCCAACCCTCCCATTTCACAGATGAGAAAACTGTGTCCTAGGTAACTTGTGACTTGCCTACAGAAAGGCCATCAGATTTGGCATGTCTGCACTTTGCTTCTAATTTGCAGAACTCAGCACACTATCCTGAGGGAATCTGGACTGCAAGAATAGTATATGTAAATGAAAAAAAAATAGTTAATTACATCGGGCAACCTATTTCAATTATACGCAAACTCAACATGGATAATGAGACACAGAAAATAGATTTGGTCTGCCATTTGATAAGGAGAAATGAGGAACTGAAACCACAGACTTCCTCCTCTCCAGCCTCTTCCAGTTTCTTTTCTGCTCTATGCTCACCCACTTCCACCATCACAGTCCACTACCCACCCTCACTCCTAGCCACCCTCCTACCCAGGCGCCTCCTCCCTGCTCTTTGTTCTGTGACTGTGGTAACAGTCCAGAATCAAGACGGCTTTGAGTCTGGGATCCTCTGAGGGTCAGCTCCAGTGACCAGAGGCTTGAGGATCTGGGGAGTGGGAGGTTGGGAGCAACTCCTTCCCCATGGGAGGGGCACAGTGGCCTTGAAGATTTCATGAGTGGGTGGAGGAGGGCAGCTTTCAAGCGACTTCTGGTTTTGGGAACAGTGCAGGCTGGATGAGCTGGCTTCTCAATTTCCTTCCAGGAGGGACATGTTGTTTTCACTGCTCCTTCTCAACATTCCCAAAGTGGCAGCTCTTTGTCCTGGGAGAAGTGATGTCAGAAGAGCCTAAAGCACAGCTCCCCTTTTCAGGTACCAGTAGTGCAGGAAGAGACGTTTTTAGAGACAGCTGAAACTCAGCAACTATACTGGATGCTCTTCCAGTCCAGCTGGCACAGAGGGCACCTTCACATATGGCATGGCACAGTGGGCAAGAGTACTGGCCGCGGGGCCAGACTGCCTGGGTAGGTGCCCAGCCCTTGCTGCTTACTAGCTGTGTGACCTTGGGTAAGTTACTTAACCTCTCTAGGCCTCAGTTTCATCCCTTGCAAAATAGAGATAAAAGTCATGTCTACCTCACAGGGTGGTGTGAGGAATACAATGAGTTAATATAGACAGAGTGCTGAGAACAGGGCCTGGCATGTGGAAAACACCGTATCAACACTACTGCTTGTCATTAGTATTATTAACAGGTCACGCAGGGTCCAGAAACACAGTTGTGAAGCAGGTGTTCTTCCTTTCATTTTACAGATGGCTTTATGAGGAAACTGAAGTTCAGAAGATTCACAGAGTTAGTAATGCCCAGAACTGGGACTAGAAACTAAATTTTGTGCTCCTTCTACTCCCCAGCAGCTCCTGCCATTCTGAGGAGACAAGAAATCAGGAAATTTACATAAGCAACACTAAAACTGAGGCACTATCCCAGAGATCAGCAGGACCCTGGGAAAGAGAGACAGAGGATTTAGAATCCCTGGCTACCAGTTCTGGAAAGGGTAGAAGGGTATGGAGAACGAGAATGGCAGAAAGGAAATGCAAAAGGAAGAGGTGAAGGCCATTCCGAAGGCGGAGTGTTGAGTGGGTCAGACTCCCGCACCTCTCACATCTCCTGCTTCATAGCAGTCACCAAGGCAGACCCTGGAGCTACCTCCGGCCAGAAAGGGATATGAGCTTCTGACATTTCAGCTGCCTGGCCTGGTGCTCTGTACACAGACAAGCCTGCCCAAGAGGCTCGGTAGGAGGTGCCCCCTACGAACTCAGGAAGCCTGAGCCTGGGCTCGCCATCCCAGGATCGCTGGACTAGGATGGGGGATGGGCCTGTGACAGGAGGTACCCTGGGTGTCCTCTTTCGGCCCCATGGAGTCCTCATCCATTCCCCAGTCATCAGGGAACTCTTCCACTTTGGGGAGGGTCCCTCAAACCCCAGGTCCCTCTACTGCCAGTGGGGTCCCGGAGGTGGGGCTGCGGGACGTAGCTTCGGAATCTGTGGCCCTCTTCTTCATGCTCCTGCTGGACTTGACTGCTGTGGCTGGCAATGCCGCTGTGATGGCTGTGATCGCCAAGACGCCTGCCCTCCGAAAATTTGTCTTCGTCTTCCACCTCTGCCTGGTGGACCTGCTGGCTGCCCTGACCCTCATGCCCCTGGCCATGCTCTCCAGCTCTGCCCTCTTTGACCACGCCCTCTTTGGGGAGGTGGCCTGCCGCCTCTACTTGTTCCTGAGCGTGTGCTTTGTCAGCCTGGCCATCCTCTCGGTGTCGGCCATCAATGTGGAGCGCTACTATTACGTGGTCCACCCCATGCGCTACGAGGTGCGCATGACGCTGGGGCTGGTGGCCTCTGTGCTGGTGGGTGTGTGGGTGAAGGCCTTGGCCATGGCTTCTGTGCCAGTGTTGGGAAGGGTCTCCTGGGAGGAAGGAGCTCCCAGTGTCCCCCCAGGCTGTTCACTCCAATGGAGCCACAGTGCCTACTGCCAGCTTTTTGTGGTGGTCTTTGCTGTCCTTTACTTCCTGTTGCCCCTGCTCCTCATCCTTGTGGTCTACTGCAGCATGTTCCGAGTGGCCCGCGTGGCTGCCATGCAGCACGGACCACTGCCCACGTGGATGGAGACACCCCGGCAACGCTCCGAATCTCTCAGCAGCCGCTCCACGATGGTCACCAGCTCGGGGGCCCCCCAGACCACCCCACACCGGACGTTTGGGGGAGGGAAAGCAGCAGTGGTTCTCCTGGCTGTCGGGGGACAGTTCCTGCTCTGTTGGTTGCCCTACTTCTCTTTCCACCTCTATGTTGCCCTGAGCGCTCAGCCCATTTCACCTGGGCAGGTGGAGAGCGTGGTGACCTGGATCGGCTACTTTTGCTTCACTTCCAACCCTTTCTTCTATGGATGTCTCAACCGACAGATCCGGGGGGAGCTCAGCAAGCAGTTTGTCTGCTTCTTCAAGCCAGCTCCAGAGGAGGAGCTGAGGCTGCCTAGCCGGGAGGGCTCCATTGAGGAGAACTTTCTGCAGTTCCTTCAGGGCACTGGCTGTCCCTCTGAGTCCTGGGTTTCCCGACCCCTACCCAGCCCCAAGCAGGAACCACCTGCTGTTGACTTTCGAATCCCAGGCCAGATAGCTGAGGAGACCTCTGAGTTCCTGGAGCAGCAACTCACCAGCGACATCATCATGTCAGACAGCTACCTCCGTCCTGCCCCCTCACCCCGGCTGGAGTCATGATGGGCCGCTGGACACTCGGAGGGATATGGGGCTGGGACCAGTTATGATCGCAAGGACCACCTTGTGGGATCAGCTTTTCCCAGCTGGCTAGGGCTGAGGCTGGGGTCTCTGCACACGGCTTCTGCTTAGTGTTTCCTGGGTCAGGAACAGAGCCAACAGGATGAACGTGTGCAAAAGTCTTGGACTTGGCTGTGATCTTGGACTGCTGGGGGAGGGAACCTGGGTATGGTGAGACGGTGACGAGAGAAAAGGGTCACAAAGGTGAGGTGAAGCCTCTCAACCAGTGAACTTTCCATGCCTCCAGAAGCAGGGAATTCTCTAAGAGTAGGAGTTGGAGGATACAGGGCAGCAGGCCAGGTTTGGAGTTATTCTAGGGGCCATTTAGGATATTTTATTTTTCAGTGTAATTGTCCAGGGCAGTAACTGCACCCAAGCAAGGTAAGAAAATGACCCATGTTTTCTCATTTCCTTGCTAGGTTTAAAAAGAACTAAATTACAGCCAAGCGTTTCCATTTGAGTTAACAGATCTTTTTTTTTGGTTTTATACCTGAGATTTCCTTAAAGTGAGAGGACCAGTAGGGTATATTCCTTTACTGAATTTGGCCAGAAACAAGACAAAATAGCAATTAGGATACATGGAGTAGAAGACAGTAAAGCTGACTGCAGCTCTCGCTCTCTCACTTTTCAGAAAACCCTTTCTGTTCTATTTTTCTGTCTCTCTTCTGCACACAGGAGATCAAGGGTGGAGCCCGATCTCAGCAGAGACAAGAATAAGGCAGGATGGCTTTTCCTCCCTTTTAGGAGGAAGAACTAGAATGACTGGGGGTCAGATGGGTGAGGGTGGGGGTTGGTATCTGAATTGGTAAAGTGGCTAGATACAGAGAGGCCAGGTAATCAGCCTAATCAATAATACCTCGAATCTTTTCTTTCCAGGACTGGCCTCCCTGATCTCTCTCCTCATGGCAGTGACCCACCTCCAGCCCCCTGGACAATCGGGTACAAGAGACTAAGGTTGGGCATGGGAAAGGTGGGGTTTCCATAATCCATTAAATGCCTCCCTACTCCCATTCATCGCTCTCAAAGTTAGCTTCAGTGACAAAGACTTAAATCTCTCTCCTATCTGCAGTGCTGGGTTGGAGAGAGGGCACAGGAGTTGGTCTTGGCTGTTCACTGATTGAGACTGTAGGAACTGTGTTGGTTGGTATTGGTGGTGGTATTTTCAACAAAGAGGGAATAATTGCAAACTGGACAGGACACCCATCTGGGACCACCTGTCCATCCTACTTCCCTCAATTGAATCAGGTAACACTAAAGGGTCAAGGCAGGGCCAGAGGGTGGTGTGGTCTGTATTTGATCAAATTCCTGGCTTACTGAGGATCAAACAGGGAAATGGGCTGGTAGGAGTGGGATAGTCTCCCCTTTAAACAGCTAATAAATAATTTTTATGATAAAAGGTTATACTGATATCAACATTGACTCCTTTAGTTCAATTCAGTGCATAATAGTTGAACACCCACTAGTCCCTGGGACCCACACAGAGTGTGTGGTCACTGCTTTTAAGGAGTTCATAGTCTAATTTGATCAGATACCTTGTATTTTTACAAAGCACTTAGATCTGATAAAGCACTACAGAATGTGCTTGAGAAATATATGGCTCCGACTTCTGAGAGTTCAGTCCATGGCAGCAAGATGCATACCTGGAAGCTTCCTGCAGACTATAGAAAGCATGGGGAGTATAAATGAAACTCTCTAATGAAGCAAAAAAGTTAAATGAAACTGGGCAAACAACTTTCTCCCTTGTGTTCTAGGAAAATTTCTAGGATTTCTAGGTCTGTCTTCCTATCACTAGGCTATTATACCAGTCTAGTGCCTATTACATTGAGGAAATCCCCTAAAAACATAGTTTATAGAGGGAGGAGAATCCTTTGTGATTGAATAACATGTTCACCTTTCCTCTCTATTAAAATAAATGCATACTGAGGAATCAATCATTCCTAGACAGGGAAAAAACTTCTTGCAAATACTACTGATCAGCTAGTAGATCCAAAGCATTGCCAGCAGGTGGCAGTGTTAGTCCAATGGAAGGACGAAAGGCGATTGTATGTGGTAAAAGGGGGAAGGGGAGGGCATTAAACATTGCCTGGCAGCCATTTTGTTAATTTATTTTGCCTTTGACTTTGCCCTCCAACCCTTCCTTCACATACATCAAAGAAGAAAGTTTTAAGAGCAAGGGTATCTTTAATTCAGGCTGAAATTTCCTGACACTGTGATCTCACTGGTGTTTATTACAGAGTTTGACATACATGGGTTCATTTGCCATTTATTTTTCCCTGTAGGAGTGGATCATGAAGGAAATAAAAATTTCTCTTTTATTATGCTGAGAACTTTCCCAGCAATTTCTGCTGTGTTCACCTTCCAGGAGTTTTCTAGTCACCAGGATGCCTTGGTAAAGTTCAGTACGTAATCTTTGGCTCTGAAAGCTGTTCCTGGACAAAATCTGACCTCTCTAACTCACTGAAGAATCAACAGATTGAGGCAACCATCCGGTCAGTTACTTTTTCCTGCATCCTGCTGGTGTTTGGGTAACTCCCAATCCTAGATGAAAACCATAGGCTTTCTGTTGTCAGGTGTCTCCAGGCAATATCCTACAGGGGCATGATATAAAAGGGCAACTCTGGAGTCAGACAGATCTACTTACTTACTGTGTGAAGTTGGGAAAGCTGCTTAATTTCTCTGAGCCTACTTCCTCACCTGTAAAAACGGGGATCATTATTACCTACCTCACAGGGTTGTTGTGAGGATTAAGAGAGATGGGATGTGGAAGCACCTTAGCCATACCTGGCAAATAGGTACTCAATAAATACTGGTTTTACTTTCCTTTCCTCTTGCCCTTTTTCCCCAAAAGTATTGGTAAGGAAAAAGCAGTCCCTTTCATTCTAACAGTCATTTGGGAATGACTGGGGGACTTTTCAAACCTTGAAGAATTGGCATTGCTAAGAGTTATGGTGGATGAGTCTGTTTAAGATGGCTCTAATCCTCTAATTAAATCCTTCTAATTAATGAATCATCACTATACATAGACCTCTCAGTTGGAACCTTACATTCTAAAGTTCAGATTCTATTAGAGAAAGAAAGTAATTTACAATCACAGGGAAAGGTTTTAGAGACTGAGTTCCCTTCGGTAGAATGTATGGTAAATGTGGACTTATTTGGCTGAGAAGTTAATTTAGGACTATCTTCATGCAGTATCCAGGGTTATTAGTGAAAGAAGCTATCAGCCTGGCTTTCACAGTGGACTTAGGTGTCAGATGATACTAGGGCTGAGAGGCAAATTTTACTAGAACTTCTCCTTTTGTATGTTACCGCAACCGGAAATTTTAGTAGAAGATTCACAGGGATGCACTGGTTTGTTTTGGGATGTGGAATTGAAGTTGACATATCTTGGGTTTTAGTTCTAACACTCTAAGGTAGGAAGATCTGGCTTATACTGAAGAGAAGGGCAGCAGGGAAATTTAATGGAGGAACTACAGGCTTAACCCTTCAAGTTATCGAGTATCTGCTAGCGATTTCAAGCGGTCTTTTGCCAGCATAGGAGTTAAGCAAATCTCAAGACCACAGAAATACGTCCATAATAGCATAAGGACCAGGGGACATTTTGAGAGGAGTTAGTGGGCCAAAGAGGGCAAAAAGATCCTAGGCACAGTTGATGTTACAATCTCAGATGTGAGATGTGAACGGGGCCCAGGCCGGGCAGTTTGTTCCCATTCCACTGATCTGAGATAACTCCAACGGAGGCAGTGTCCCACATTTGGGTAGGGGTCCCGGGTCTCCACAGCCAGAGATCAAAGGGGTTTTCTGGCAGGCGAGAAATTCCCAGCAGAAATTCCCACGCGGGATGTAGGCTTTAATTTAGAAATCTCCGCCCCCAAACTGGCATTATGAGTTGGGACGCCCCGGTTTTTCTCCATTTTACCAAATCAGGTAGCCGAAAGGTAAACGAGGCTTCAAGTTGGGCGCGGGCAGCGAACTTAACAGAATCTCGAAACTCGGCTGATCCGCCGCCCAACCCAGTCGCCCGGTCCCCGTGACTTCCGCTTTCGGTCTCAATTTCTCTCCCAGAGGAGAGGCTTAAACGGTAAAGGCTGCGGGGCGTTGCCGGAAGTGTCGTAAACGCCGGATATCCGGTTCTCCTGGGCGCTAAGGGAGCTGACGGAGAGGGCCGCCGCCCAGCAGTAGACGCTGCCTCAGCCTGCCGAGTGGCAGTTCCCGCGGTGTGTGAGTGAGCCCGGGCCCGTGTCCCCTCTCCCGCCGCCGCCATGGGCTGCACGTTGAGCGCCGAAGACAAGGCGGCAGTGGAGCGAAGCAAGATGATCGACCGCAACTTACGGGAGGACGGGGAAAAAGCGGCCAAAGAAGTGAAGCTGCTGCTACTCGGTGAGGGGCTGGAGGCGGGGACGGAGTGGTAGTCGGGAGAGCCTAGGCGTTTTGGAAGGCCTCAACGGGGTCTGGTCGGGCCGACGGAAAGGACCTTAAAGGGATCTGGAGGGCGTGGCGGGTGTGGGGCGGGGTGTTGGGGTTCATAGCTGAGGCCCCAGAGGGTGTGATGAGGGGGGTGGGGTTTTGGGGTTGCAGGAATTCGGCTGTGGAGGGTGTGACTCCGGGCTGGAATTGCATTTAGCTGAGAGCTTGGGAGTATGGGGCGGTAGGATATTGAGGCAGTAGGAATATGGGAAAAGTTCATAAAGGAAGAGTTGATATTAGGGAAGGTTTTACATTGGGTTGCAGCGTGTTGGTAACGAGGACGGGATAGAGTATATTTTGGGCTTGTGTAATGGTTTGTTTGGAGCGTCGTCGTTCTTTGGCAGGATAAAGCTAGGAAGCTTGAATGGATGGTATAGAGGCTGGAACAGAATGGTCACATAAGGACGTTGACATTTGTTAGAGAGTCTCTTGAACTGTTAGAGGAACCCTGTATTATCCAGGAACATGAAGGTAGGTAGGAGAGTTAAATAGCAAGTTGTCAGGTATAAGGAAAAGAGCTTGGGTGCAGAGGCCATCTCTACTTTTCCACTGTTTTCTGTCATTTTTATTTTAAAGGTTTTATAACTCCTTTCTCAGTTTTCATAAAAGGATGGGAAATGATGTGAGCTGAAGAAATTTAAAGAATGATTTATTTGAGGTTTGTAGCAGAAGATCTAGTGGACAGGGAATTACACATTGGAGGGTGCTGAACAGTTGCTATAGATGATGTGCAGTTGGAATAGTTACCTTGGACGTATTTACTGTAAAGAGTAGACTTCTGGTGGCTGTGTTATCCTTTTTGGCCTCTTCAAAGCAAAACCAATGGCTTCAGGAATTACTGTTTATGTTACCTGATAGTCGTTTTAAGTGGTTTTTTTTGTACAGTCAGATGTATTTTACTTAGCATGAATTTTTAAATTTTTGAGAGGTTCAGTAAATCATACAAAGAATTTTGGCATTAGCTTACTAATAAATCAAGCCACGTTTCTTAACTATTAGTATTTTCTAGGGTAGTATTTCTGTTAGAGAATAAGTAGGAGTAGTGGTTTCTGTAAGCAATAAAACTTTACTTTTTAAAACAATTGATTTTTGAAGACAAGGAGTCACTTTAGGGGAAGTGCTAAATTTTTGTGGTATAAAGCTCCAGAGGACAGAATGTGCCACTGTAACCGAAGACTTATTTTGTACTCCAGGACATTCTAAGTGCCCCTGCTAGTCTCTTCGTGTTAACGTATTTGGTTAGTTGTAGATTGCAGAAGCTCTGGTAATAGCTTTTTTGGATATACTATAAAGGGAAAGTTATGTATTGGAGCTTAAGCTTCTGGTTTGTATACTTGAACTTTCAGAAGATGCAAGTTCAGACTGTAGTTCTAGACTGCCACTGTCTGTATAGCAGGTGAATAAGCATGGTCCCTGATGCATAATATGTACTCCTTAACTATTTACTGTTAACCAGCCTGAGCCAGCTAATATTGAACACTGGTTCTTGGTGCCTTTGCGAAATTTGATATAAACTGTGACATTCAGGGTGTTAACAATTTCTTTATTGATTGATTATGAAATTAAAGATGTATTCTCATCTTCTACGAGTGATTTGATTTACACTGAACAATAGAGATACCCTCAGGACATCAGCCTATTGTAATGTAGTTGGAAACTTTGAGACTTTCTTCCAAAAAGCAGGATTAGGCAGACAGAATTTGGACAGGTATAACTTGTCCAAATGGCTAGAAGAATTTTTATTCAGGATTTTATACGTAGTGCATTTAGTTAAAAACAAAATTAAACACTTGATGACTTAGGAAACTTGAAAAGCAGTAAGTAAAAATCAAAGTACTGAACATATTTACTTTTAATTTTTACCAACTTCATTCTTTTTTAAGAAAGATTTTAAAAAATATTCTTGAGCAAGTTTAATCCACAAATTCAGAAAGGTTACAGAAACAGATGTTCTTGCTTGAGCCATATCATAACACACATAGGAAATTAAAATCTTCTATTTCTATAAGCAAAATATACTCAAAACAGTATACAATTTTTTTTTCCTGGATAATATCTCCTTTGCTGTAAATGCAAGCCATTTTTACTTCATCACTATGGAACTTAGTTTAAGTTGAGATCTATCTACTTATCATTGTGTCTCCTGGCACATGATATGGGGGTGTAGTTTAACATGGTGATTAATGCATGGGTCCTGAAGTCAGAGTGCTTCAAATCCTAATTCCCATTTACTAGTTATAACCTTGGGAAAGTTAATTTCTCTTGACCTCAGTGTTCTTATCTTTAAAATGGAGAAAATAGAGCTACTTCTAGGATTGCTGTGAGGATTAAATATGCCAAAAATGTAAAGCAGAACACAGCTTGGCACATAGTATAGTACTAGCCATGAAGATTAGCTATTATTGGGTCAAAATGAATGTTACAGATTATAGGTATTATGGAAATTATACCAAATTAAGAAGCTAGTATGGGCCAGATTATTAACAGAAACTTCAGTATCGTAATTCTTCCTTTGATAACCTTTAGTTTGAATTTCCTTTAGATGTTCTTGGAAAGGGCTGGGCTTGGTGGCTCATGCCTGTAATCCCAGCACTTTTTGAGGCTGAGGCTAGTGGGTCACCTGAGATCAGGAGTTCAAGACCAGCCTGGCCAACATGGAGAAACTGCATCTCTACTAAAAAATACAAAAATTAGCTGGGTGTAGTGGTGTGCACTTGTGGTCCCAAGCTACTCAGGAGGCTGAGGCAGGAGAATCACTTGAACCTGGGAGGTAGAGGTTGCAATGAGCAGAGATGGCGCCACTGCACTCCAGCCTGGGTGACAAAGTGAGATTCTGTCTCAAAAAAAAAAAAATGTTCTTAGAAAGATCTTGATATGTCAAATTAGTGTTTAATTATTATATTACTTTGAAAAAATATGCAGAGCTTCACAACCAATGTTCAGTGCTTAGGATGGCTTATAGGTGTGCTGTTTACAAGTTTTTTTTATAGCATTGAAATTTTAAGTCATTTTTATAAATTCAGACTTTTACAACAGTTGAAATTACATTTGAACATCTTTGGTATGATTTCCTCTTTAAGATTCCCAATTTGGTAACTTGGTTATTTATTATTTTTAAAAAGAGAGATGGGAGTCTCATTATGTTGCCCAGGCTGGTCTCAAATGCTTGGCTTCATGTGATCCTCCCACCTCAGCCTCCCGAAGTGCTGGGATTACCAGTTCGAGCCACTGTGCATATCCTACCATCAATTTGGTAATTTGAAAAAATTTTATTTGGTATAAATACTAAATTTATACCAATTTAGTATTTAATATCATCTGTA
This sequence comes from Aotus nancymaae, assembly GCF_030222135.1. Lineage (NCBI taxonomy): Eukaryota > Metazoa > Chordata > Mammalia > Primates > Aotidae > Aotus > Aotus nancymaae. Next base: position 65,630,295 of record NW_026988418.1, on the reverse strand, counting down.
ATACTTTGTATTTTTTTCATGCCACAATTTCATGATATAAATAAATTTTTTGTGTGTGCTGGTTTTTTTTTTTTGACTCCTGGGGCAAGCAGGAACATTTTTTTTTTTTTCACCAAGCTCTTTCAGCTCACCCCAATGAGCCTTACAAATATCTTTTTTTTTGAGATGGAGTCTTGCTCTGTCACCAGACTGGAGTGCAGTGGTGCCATCTGGGCTCACTGCAACCTCCATCTCCTGGGTTTAAGTGATTCTCCTGCCTCAGCCTCCTGAGTAGCTGGGACTACAGGCAAGTACCACCATATCCAGCTAATTTTTGTATTTTTAGTAGAGACGGGGTTTTACCAGGTTGGCCAGGATGGTCTCGAACTCCTGACCTCGTGATCCACCCTCCTTGACCTCCCAAAGTGCTGGGATTACAGGCGTGAGCCACTGCTCCCGGCACACATATCATTTTTAATGTGTGATTAAAAATGATATTTTGTCATTTGACATCATGTGACAAAGGTTGGGAAGCACTGGTATAATAGATAAGAGCACTGCTTTTGGATTCACACAAATTTAAGTTCCACCTCCATTTATTAGCTCTGAGACCCAGAACAAGTAACTTAACCATATGAATCATTTTTACATATGTAAAGCAAGGATGATGATATTTCATAATATGAAATGAGATAATGTATGTGAAATGCTTCACATTAGTGCCTAGCAAAAAAATTCAGTTCTATCAGTGATGATGATTGTGAGACTTACCATTTTAGCTACTTTTTTCAGAGGTTTTTCAGACAGCTATTTGATTATTTTTTATATTAATATATTCTTTTCAAAGATCTTCAAATAATTTTAATAAATATCCTTTTGTGGTGAAAGAAATTAAATGTTATTTCATTTTTTTTTTACTCACCACTATATTAATGAGGATTTATTATTTAGTTTTGTAAGTTATTGAATGATGTACTCTCTGAATTTCCATTTCTTGATAGTTTCTTTTAGTAGGTTCTGAGAAAACATAAAAAATGAGATTAATACTTTGTTCTTTGGGATTTGCTGGTGGAAGTATGGCAAAAAGACAGTTGCATGCAGAGAACTGGAATCATCTAATAAACTGTATGTTATACAATTGATTATATTTAAATCTCTGCATATTATTGGCTGAATATGTTTATTACTGAGAATAAGACTGTCCTTTGGTAGATATGCTATTACATTACATCCTCCTATAGGATTATATCCTTTATAATGTTTGCCATTTACTTGGGATAAGGTTCATAGCCAGTTACATTTCATGTGAGGATGCATCTTGCGTCTCAGGAAAAAAAAAACATTGTGTTTTATAAGCACTTATCATTCTTTGTGTCTTTTATTTAAATGCATGAGTCACTTTTCTTCTTTTTAAATGTTTCAGTAATTTTTGGGGAACAGGTTGTTTTTGATTACATGAATAAGTTTACTGGTGATTTCTGAGATTTTGGTGCACCCATCACCTGAGCAGTGTATGCTGTACCCAGTGTATAGTCTTTTATACCTCACTCCCCTCCCACCCTTTCCCCTGAGTCCCCAAAGTCCATTGTATCATTCTTATGCCTTTGCATCCTCATGGCTTGGCTCCCACTTATGAATGAGAATATACAACGTTTGGTTTTCCATTCCTAAGTTACTTCACTTAGAGTAATGGTCTCCGGTTCCATCCAGGTTGCTGCAGATGCCATTATTTCATTCCTTTTTATGGCTAAGTAGTATTCCGTTTGTGTGCGTGTGTGTGTGTGTGTGTGTGTGTGTGTGAGAGAGAGAGAGAGAGAGAGAGAGATTTTCTTTATCCCCTCATGGATTGATGGGCATTTGGGCTGGATCCATATTTTTTCAATTGCGAATTGTGCTGCTTATTAGAAACGTGTGTGCAAGTATCTTTTTTGTATAATAGCTTCTTTCCTCAGGGTAGATACCCAGGAGTGGGGTTGCTGCATCAAATGATAGATATACTTTCATTTCTTTAAGGAATCTCCACACTATTTTCTGTAGTGGTTGTGCTAGTTACATTCCCACTAACAGTGTGAAAGTGTTCCCTTTTTACCACATCCACACCAACATCTATTATATTTTGATTTTTTGATTATGGCCATTCTTGCAGAAGTAAGATGATATCACATTGTGGTTTTGATTTGCACTTCCCTGATAATTAATGATGTTGAGCATTTTTTCATATGTTTGTTGGCCATTTGTATATCTTCTTGTGATAATTGTCTATTCATGTCCTTAGCCCACTTTTTGATGGGATTGTTCGTTTTTTTTCATGCTGATTTGAGTTCCTTGTAGATTCTGGATATTAGTCCTCTGTCAGATGTATAGATTGTGAAGATTTTCTCCCACTCTGTGGGTTGTCTGTACTCTGCTGATTTATTTTGTTGTTCAGAAGTTTTTTAGTTTAGTTAAGTCCCATCTGTTTATCTTTATTTTTATCTTCGCTTTTGCTTTTGGGTTCTTGGTTATGAAGTCTTTGCCTAAGCCAGTGAATAGAAGGGTTTTTCCAATGGTGTCTTCTAGAATTTTTATGGTTTTGGGTCTTACATTTAAGTCAGTAGCCTTATACACCAACAGCCACCAAGCTGAGAATCAAATCAAGAACTCAACCCCTTTTACAATAGCTGCAAAAACAAATAAAAAACCACCTTAGGAATATACTTGACCAAGAAGGTGAAAGACCTCTACAAGAAAGGCTACAAAACACTGCTGAAAAAAATCATAGATGACACAAACAAATGGAAACATATCCCATGCTCATGGATGAGTAGAATCAATATTGTGAAAATGACCATACTGCCAAAAGCAGTCTACAAATTCAATGCAATTCCCAATAAAGTACCACCATCATTCTTCACAGAACTAGAAAAAACAATTCTAAAATTCATGTGGAACCAGAAAAGAGCCCACATTGCCCAAGCAATACTAAGCAAAAAGAACAAATCTGGAGGTATTACATTACCCGACTTCAAACTATGTATACTGTGAGGCCATAGTCACCAAAACAGCATGGTACTGGTATAAAAACAGGCATATAGACCAGTGGAACAGAATAGAGAACCCAGAAATAAAGCCAAATACTTCCAGTCGACTGATCTTTGACAAAGCAAACAAAAATGTAAAGTGGGAAAGGATACCCTATTCAACAAATGGTGCTGGGATAATTGCCAGCCACATGTAGAAGCATTAATCACTTTTGCAGTCTGAAAATATGGTCTTTTTCAGGAATTAAAATAATGTAATCTTCCCTGACTATGCTATTCCTGTAGTTAGACTGATGGCCATTAGACTAGGGTGCTTAATACTAGATTTACAGGGCATGTAAGATTCTAATAAGCGCTGCTACTACATTTCTTTAAAAAATAATTTTTAGCATATTAAACTTACATGCACTATTACAAAAAGCCTTTTAGTTTTTAGGCAGTTGTCTCTGATAAAAGTGATTCCCGGTCTAGAGATCTTTTAGAGATGGTTAGTAAAACATGAAGCACTATGCTATTCCTCCCGCATGGTGCTGAGCTTCTACATCCTCTAGCTTCTTGGGAAGGAAAAGGAAGTTGTTTTGCCTCTGCAGATACTTCCTTTTTTCCAATCTTGTCTCTCTTCCTTTCCTGGTTTGTCCTACAGCATACTCCTGGGGAAAGGAGAGAGAGAAAGAGAGAGAGCGTGTGCAAGGTCTCTCTCTCTCTCTCTCTCTGTGTGTGTGTGTGTTTCATCAGGTTTTTCCACTAACTTCCATCCTTTTTTTTTTTTTTGAGACAGAGTCTTGCCCTGTCACCCAGGCTGGAGTGCAGTCCTGGGCTCAAATGATCCTCCCATCTTGGCCTCTTGAGTAGCTTGGACTACAGGCTAATGTCACCACCCCTCACTAATTTTTTGTAGAGACTGGGTTTTTGCCGTGTTGCTCAGGCTGGCCTTGAACTCCTGGGTTCAAGTGATTCGCCCACCTCAGCCTCTCAAAGTGTTGAGATTATAGGCTTGAGCCACTGTGCTCAGCCTCTAACTTCTGTTCTTAAAAGTCCCTCATCTGTAACCAGGAATAAACAATATAGAGAGACAGATGCAGGAAAATCAACTGTGCAAAAATGGAATGTTCAAAACATGGAAGAAAAAACTGAGACATTGTGAAGAGTCTTGGTTCCTTTTTTAGAGGACAATTTTTTACTTGGAATTTTTGAAAAATCTGTTTTCCCTACTTGAGATGGCTTCTCTTTCTGCTCCTCCCGCAGTGTATTAATGAGGTACATCCTGCTACTTACCTCAAGTCAGTTTATTGAGTACAGAACTTGCCTTTACTGTTCACCCCCAAATCTACCTCTTGTGAACTTTCCTGTTTCAGTACCTGCATTCTCAACATCAGTAGGCTGAAAACTTCACTTTTTTTTAACTCCACTGTTATTCTAATCTCTTACAACCAGTCATTTGTGAAGTCTTATGGCTCAGTCATTACTAGATTCCAGATTTTTTAATTTTATGGACCAGAAAAGTTTTTTAAAAATTGTTTTTGGTAGACCTAGGATTTTAATATTTTTCTTAGTAAATACATTTTAAAAGTCTCACACTACTGTCTATTATGATTACTTTTAGTTCTCTTTCCTCCGTGATACTTTTGAGACAGTTTCACTCTATTGCCCAGACTGGAGTGTAATGGCGCAATCTTGGATCACTGCGACCTCTGCCTCCCAGGTTCAAGCAGTTCTCATGCCTCAGCCTCCCAAGTAACTGAGATTACAGGTGTGCACCACCATGCCCAAGTAATTTTTGTATTTTCAGTAGAGATGGGGTGTCACCATGTTGGCCAGGCTGGTCTTAAACTTCTGGCCTAAAGTGATCACCCACCTCGACCTCCCAAAGTGCTGGGATTACGGGTGTGTGTCACCATGCCTGGCCATTGGTGAAACTTCGGATGTTCTGAAATGGATATGATCTGACACTCTCTTTTTGAAACCTCATAGTACTTTTTATGCCACTTATAGTCTGCCTTATATATTGTTATTTATATACTTAGCTGGTCCTAACTGTATGGGCTTTTAGGTCAGGAGGACTAAGCATTTCTCATCATTGTATCTATTGCAGAACCTAGTATATTGCTGAAGTGTTTTGCCCATAAGGAATAGGAACACCACTCATACAAGTCACAAGTAAAAGAGGTTTATTGAAAGGACCCAGTAGGCAACTTCATAGGTGTTAGACATTCGAGGATAGGTAGGAAATGAAATACAGGTAGGTTGCATGTACATGGATTCTGATACAGATAGGTTGCATGTTCATGGATTCTGATACCCCCTCCCCCCACCCTCTCCTCTATTTCTCCTAGAGCAGAATGGACACTTGCTCTTCTTTGCTGGTATGTCACCTCTTTATATCAACTTTTTCTCTGCACCATTGTGACTTCTTTGCCTGCCTGCCTTCTGCCTCCCCCGAGTCTTCAACTTTGGCTTTTTCTGACAACTTCTGTGGCTCACATGGTCTGACCTGGTAGTTCAAGTGCTTCATGTTCTCTGATGCAGGCTCTCAGGATCCCATTCCAGGTTCCTGGGAAAGACTATTAGATTGGCCCAGCCTTGTCAAGTGCCCACCAGAGTCCAGTCATGTGTGGTTGGGGTATAGCAGAGTTGATGGGGTAGCATGAGTTTTATAAGGTGATCCTGTCAAGGACTGAAGTAGGTCAAATTCTCTATTAAAGGCATGACCAGAGTTAATGTTTAATAAAGAGATGACAGTACTTAACACCTAGTAGACACTCACTAAATATATGTTGAACATAATGGAATGACATGGGAATATGGAGGAACTAAACATAACACTGCTTTACTTTCTCATTAGTTCATGAGAACTTGCCTGTTCATTCTTAATATTATCATTTTGTAAAGTTGGGAGAGAGAATGTAAATTCAAATTTAAAATTAGGCTGGGTGTGGTGGCTCACGTTTATAATCCCAGCACTTTGGGAGGGCGAGGTGGGTGGATCACCTGAGGTCAGGAGTTTGAGACCAGCCTGGCTAACATGGTGACACCCCATTTCTACTAAAAATACAAAAATTAGCCAGGAGTGGTGGCACACACCTGTAATCCCAGTTACTTGGGAAGCTGAGGCATAAGAATCACTTAAACCTGGGAAGCGGATGTTGCATGAGCCAAGATGGCACCAATATACTCCAGCCTGAGCGACTAAGTGAGACTGTCTCAAAAAACAAAAAACATAAAAACCAAATTTAAAATTACATTGAAGTAGTGTACTGGATTTTAAAGTCCCATTATCAACACATTCAACTCAGAATAGTTAATGTGACCTGAATTTAATTACCTTTAATTTTAATTTAGGAATTTTTTTTTAATGCATATAACCAGCTCAGTCTGTGCTTCATTGTCATCACCCCAGCTTTTTCTGTGCTAATTTTTCTTCTTACTACTTTTTTGAGTAGCAGAAAATTGTCCAAAGGTAAGGGAAGAAATAAAACACTATTTTGCTCCTTATAAATAATTTTGCCTCTTAAGTTTTTGTTAGAGAGTACGTATAAACATTTGACAAAGTAGATTGCTCATAGATTTTAGCCGTCCGTGCTCTATCTTTACCTTTAGTTTTATGGTGGTTGCATAGGGCTTGTTGGAGGGAGTGGGGAAGGAGGAAGGGATGCAGGTCTCATAATAAGAAATGTTGGCCGGGCACAGTGGCTCGTGCCTGTAATCCCAGCACTTTGGGAGGCTGAGGCAGGAGGATCACAAGGTCAGGAATTTGAGACCAGCCTGGCCAGCAGGTGAAACTCATCTCTACTAAAAATACAAAAAATTAGCCAGGCATGGTGGCGAGCGCCTGTAATCCTAGCTACTCAGGAGGTTGAGGCAGGAGAATTGCTTGAACCTGGGAGGCGGAGGTTGCAGTGAACCATGATTGTGCCACTGCACTCCAGCCTGGGTGACAGAGCGGGAATATTTTAGCAAGTTATAAAGAGAACTGTCTTTGTGTTATGTCTCTTATTTTTGAGTTTGATTGAAATTAGAACATCATAAAGCTGGTTAGGAAGATAGTTAAAAACTGAAGTTAAAAACCTAAAAAACATAAATTCATGAAGTACCCCAATGTAAATGTTCAAAAGAAAATACAAAGAAAAGAAATCACTCTGGTATTTGACTTCCCCTCCAATTTTAATTGTCTTTTGGTATAATTCTTTTTTAGTGTTTAGCAAGTTAAAGTTATCTTTAAGCCTTTGTCTATCCAGGTGATCCTGTTACCTGCTTAGTAATCAGCTGTATCATTTCTGTAATTCAAGCTGCTTGAACTGAATAACATTGTGTTAGGATCACTGTTTAATTGTTCTAGTTTTGATAGATACAGTGCTTTATGTAAGTGAAATACCCTATTTTTCATGACTTTCTGTTAAGTTTTAACAGAAATTCATATATCTGATGTGAGCTAAGCAAAGAAGAAAGGTATCTAAAAGACCAAATTTGTTTGACTTGTACCTGAATAATGGTCTAGTGATCTTAGAAGCAAGTTTCAGGAAGAGCTAGTCTTCAGATTGAACTTCCTTTGATTTCCAAGTTAGACTTAGATACCTGAAAGTTTAAAGAAGATGGCTAAGCTAAGGATTAGCTGAGATATTATTGTGTTTGTTGATCCATTACTAATTTCTGTTAGGGCCTCTTTTTGTTGCCAAGTCATGTTTTCAGATGGATAAATGTTTTTAATATTAATACAAAACATCTGTTTTTTGAATGATGTTAGTGTTTTACATCTCAAAGAATTCTTGTTGCTTAACTTGGAAGTAGATAATATTTTAAATAATAATTATTATTTTGCTGCTCAGTATAAGATTCTGAATTTTTTCTAGTTGTGGCAGCTGTTGACTGAGGCATGCCTTGCTGTGATCAAAACATACACTCTGTTTGTATATTTAAATTGTACTGGCTGGGCATCATGGCTCGTGCCTGTAATCCCAGGACTTTGGAAAGCTGAGGCTGGAGGACTAGCCTGGGCAGGATGGCAAGACTTTGTCTCTACAAAAAATTTGACAGAGTAATACCCTGTCTCTTTAAAAAAAAAAAAAAAAGTCCTTTTAGAAACAGCAAAAGTCCTCTCTATTCAGTGCTCTCGTGAGCCTCCTGCTTCAGCCTCCTAAGTAGCTGGGACTACAGGCATGCACCACTGTGCTAGGCTAATTTTTTTAATTTTTGGTAGACATAGGGTCTCTCCATGGTGCTCAGGCTGGTCTTTAATTCCTGGGCTCAAGTGATTCTCTCAACTCAGCCTTCCAAAGTGGCAGGATTACAGGTGTGAGCCCCAGCATCTGACCTGATTCACTGCTCTTGAAGAGCTGATGTGAAAGTGGGTTTTGCCCAAGACCTTATAAGTTATTGAAGGGTTGTTTTAAAGTGACATATCTTTAACAGAACATTTTCCCCTGTGTTTCCGGAAGTTAGAACTTGGGAATCATTAACTTCAAAACAGGGCTTTGTTTGATACAATGATAAAACTACTACCATGACTTATGTAGGTAATGTAGTTCGGAGGTCTGTGATAGGATAGTGCAGTCTTAATTTTGGTTCATTCCAGGGTATTGAAAATAATTTGCTTCTTTTCTTCTTCTGCTTCTAAGAAGAAAAGTATATATTTTTCTTTTTTTTATAAGATGGGGGTTTCACCATGATGGCCAGGCTGGTCTTGAACTCCTGACCTCAGGTGATCCACCCACCTCGGCCTCCCAAAGTGCTAGGATTACAGGCATGAGCCACCGTGCCCGGCTGAAAAGTGTATTTCTTACTCTGTTTTTACTGTGATTGTAATTAAAATCCACATTTGTGTTCTCAGCAGAAGTTGAAGTAGTTCCTTCAACTTTTTCTAGACTACTCAAATTTTTAAAAATAAACTTTTAGTTTGGGCGTGGTGGCTCACACCTGTAATCCCAGCATTTTAGGAGGCCGAGATGGGTGGATCACAAGGTCAGGAGATGGAGACCATCCTGGCCAACAGGGTGAAACCCTGTCTTCACTAAAAATACAAAAAAATTAGCTGGGCATGGTGGTGCATGCCTGTAGTCCCAGCTACTCGGGAGGCTGAGGCAGGAGAATTGCTTGAACCCAGGAGGCGGAGATTGCAGTGAGCCAAGATTGCATCACTGCACTACAGCCTGGACAACAGTGGGAGACTCCGTCTCAAAAAAAAAATTAAAAAATAAACTTTTAATTTTGGATATTTTAGATTTACAGAAAAGTTGCAGATAGTGCAGAGTCCATATACTTTACACCTGTTTTTCCTTAATGTTGATACCTTACATAGCTATGGTACATTTGTAAATACTCAGAGGTTACTATTGGTGCCTTAATGTTAATTAAACTTCACATTTTATTTAGATTACAGCAGTTTTCCTGCTAATTTTCTGCTCTAATATCCAATCCAGGATACACCATTGTATTTAGTTAAGGCTACTTTTTATTGAGCTTTTTGGTTTTCAGTGTTGCACTGTTCAGTGGGAGGATCATTTATTAACTTATTTATGGTTATAGATCTGATTGTCTTATATATGAGCAGGTACTTTTCTAGCCTGGAGATATAAATGAGAAATAGAACTCTTAAGCAGTTCAAGTATGGGAGATATGCAAGTAAACAATGGTAATAAAATGTGATTACAGAAGGAATAGCCAATTTTGTAAGGAGGAGGAGGAGGAGGAAGAGAGAAATTGATGTCAGGGAAGTCCTCCCAGAGGAGGTAACATTTGAAATGGGCTTTGAAAATTAAATAGCAACTTTTTTTTTCTTTCTTTAAAAATATTTTACCAAGCAAGCAGCAGGGATGAAAGTTAAATAGGAACTCTTAAGACAGAGGCTGGAGAGAAGCATATCCAGACAAAGGGAATAGTAAACACAAAGACTCAGAATGTGAGTAAGCAAATAGATTTGATTGGAATGAAGAGTTGGTACAGGAGGGTGTAGAAGGTGAGCCTGAAAAGGTCTGCAGAGGATTTTGAGAGTGTTTATCTGAATTTTTTTCGGTAGCTGTATTTTAAGCCATATTATGTATATATGTGTATATATGAATGTATGTGTGTATATATACATACAATGTATGCACACAGGGAGTGGGTTCTGCATCTGGATTTAACCAGTGGCATGCAAAAATATTGGGAAAAATTACAAAGATACAAAAAATACAGTGTAACAACTATATAGCATTTACATTTTATTAGATATAAGTAATCTAGAGAGGATTTTAACTGTACAGCAGAATGTGGGTAGGTTATATGCAAATACTACACCATTTTTTGTAAGGGACTTGAGCATCGGTAGATTTTGGTATCCTGGCGGGGCAGGCAGAGGGGCAGTCCTGGAACCAATCCCCTGTGGATTCCAAGGTGTGTGTATGTGTGTGTGTGTGTAAAATTTAGGGAAACTCATCCAGAGACTGCATTGTTCACCTTCTTATTACCTGCCTTTTTTTGCCATTCCACCACTAATTCATGCTGTAACAAAAGGTTTTGTAACAAAAGTGAAGTAAATACATATATGAAATTCAGACTGTTTTGGATTTTGGCTTAATAGCTTTGGTGAGCATTTATTATAGTAAAGGAAATTGAAATTGTAGGCATCCTTATCTGGCAGCTCAGTCTGTAGTGTTTGCCGGTGAATTTTAAGAGTGTAGTTTGATTTGTATTTGATTAAATATACCTGTAGAAACATGCAGTATGCTGCTATCAATGTTAGAGGACCCTAGTTAGGGAGGGATATGATTTCAACATTTTTGAATCCCAAAATTGTAAAATTTGGGGATATAGGTGTTTTGACAAATGATTTAACATTGCAGTTAACTTTGGAGGACGTCTGGAGTATAATGAATAATTATTTGTATGGGTTAAAATGAAATATTTGGATTATTTGTGCATTGTGGTTGCTTGTGTCATTTCTGTTTCCTTTTACTCTAAATAAAAGATAGTTTTCAGTCATGTCTTACATAAATACTGTATAATTTAATATTAGCATCAAAATGGCTTTTTGCTGCCCTGCTTTCAAAGAAGTAAAGGGAAACATACCAAAGGCCAAAGTTAGAACACTGAGGCTGCGCACAGTGGCTCACGCCTGTAATCCCAGTACCTCGGGATCGCTTGAGCTCAGGAGTTTGAGACTAGATGGGCAACGTGGTGAAACTGTGTCTCTACTAAAAATACAAAATTAGCCAGTGTAGTGATATGTGCCTGTGGTTCCACTTACTCCAGAGGCTGAGGTGGAAGGATCGCTTGAACCTGGGGGCGGGGCAGAGGTTTTTGTGAGCCAATGTCATGCCACCGCCCTTCAGCCTGGGTGACAGAGAAAGACGCTGTCTCAAAAAACAAACAAAACCAGGCAGCCAGAGGATGAGCCCTGTCCTTGCTCACAAATGACTGCTCCCTTAAGCGTTCAAAGGGAAGGAAGGAACTCTACTTAATTCTCCCCCTTTAAGTGATAACATTTTGAGGAGAGCTGCTTAGCTGAGTGAGCTGCCTTTTTTTTTTAAAAAAAAAAACCTCAAACCAATACTTCCTTAGATGATTTATGAATGTAAAATGCCTAATTAAATTTCTGCTTTCTGCTTTATGATGCTTGTAAAATGATAGGATTATGTCCTTGTGTGTAATTGGTGAAGAATGTGAAACTCAGAACAAACCATATAGTGCAATGTAAGTTATGGACGTATCTTGGTTGTTAGGGCCCTTAAAATATATCTCCCCCTCTGTCATTACATGTTTTACCCTCTAGAAATATTTAATGAAACAATAATTGATACTGGGAGGAACACATAGGTTGCTTCAGGTATAAATGATTATGTTTCATTTTTTATGCTGGACAAAATAGGTACACAGATTTTGTTTTGTTATGCTATAAGTATTCCCTTTTATGTATCCAATATTTATTTAATTAAAAACTAAAGTTTTAAAGGCAAAAAAAGGTAATTCTCATGTCCTTAAAACCAATTCCATTAAGTTTTTTTGTGGGGTTTTTTGGTGGCAAGGAAGAGAAAACTCATTCAAACTAGCACCAAAAGTTGGTGGGTGGATAGGTTATTAACAGTATAGAAAGGTTTTTGTGGGAATAACAGGGAGAGCTAGAGAATCAGGCCGCAGGAACTGAGGCAGCCCTGAGACTGGCCAGACTGTTGTCTCTGTTTTTTCTCTGTTTCTGCCTTTTGCTGGCTTCACTATTTCTGCCATTTTGTTTTTTCTTACCTTTGTTTGTTCCACTCTGTCTCTTTCTCTCTCTTTTGTTGTTTCCTTGGTCTCATCCATCCATTCTTCTTTTAGAAAAAAAAAACTAAGGAGACAACCTTTATTGTTAAACAAAGATGCCCTTCCCCCATTCATTCTTTATTTCCTAACTTAATAGATGTCTCTTTTTTTTTGTGAGCTCTCTCCTTTAAGTCTCACTGCACATTTTTCTGTTCTTTTCTCTCCAGACCAGCCTTCCTCTGAATCTTTTCCTTTGTGACCTTCTTGTGCCTGAAGCTCTATAATGGTAGCCTAGGTTTTTTTCACTTGTATCTCCTAGTGTAGATTCCTCAGATAATTCAATTGGTCTTGCTCATCTTTTGGAGCTAGGTCACATAGGCCCCCAACAGCCTGTGACAGGGTAACTCCTGTGTTAGGTATTTATTCTTGATTCAGTCACAGGAAAGGATGTGGCCTAGATTGTGTGGGCCATTCCCCACTAAGGAGGGGAAGTAGGGATTTTTTTTTTTTTGGAGATGAAGTTTCGCTCTTGTTACCCAGGCTGGAGTACAATGGCACGATCTCGGCTCACCGCAACCTCCGACTCCTGGGTTCAGGCAGTTCTCCTGCCTCAGCCTCCTGAGTAGCTGGGATTACAGGCACGCGCCACCATGCCCAGCTAATTTTTTGTATTTTTAGTAGAAACGGGGTTTCACCATGTTGACCAGGATGGTCTCGATCTCTTGACCTCATGATCCACCCGCCTCGGCCTCCCAAAGTGCTGGGATTACAGGCGTGAGCCCCCGCGCCCGGCTGGAAGTAGGGATTTTTATAGAAGAGATTATGGGCAGGCAGGTGTTCTGAAATTCTAATATCGCAATTAAGTTTTATCAAAATTTTCTCATGTACCCTTTAAGCCTTTTTGGTATTTGGTATGTGATGGTTTCCTAGAAAGAATCTTTTTCAGAGAAAAGACTCATTAGCTCTTTTCCAGTTACAGCTCACTGCTTTATTTTATCCTTATTCATTCATGGCCAGGTGTGGTGGCTCACACCTGTAATCCCAGCACTTTGGGAGGCTGAGGTAGGTGGATCACAAGGTCAGGAGTTCAAGACCAGCCCGGCCAAGGTGGTGAAACCCCATGTCTACAAAAACTACCAAAAAAAAAAAAAAAAAAAAGCTGGGCATGATGACAGGCATCTGTAATCCCAGCTACTTGGGAGGCAGGAGATTCACTTGAACCTGGGCACAGAGGTTGCAGTGAGCTGAGATCGCGCCACTGCACTCCAGCCTGGGCGACAGAGTGAGACTCTGTCTCAAAAAAAAAAAAAAAGATATTCATACACTCATTGAACAAATAATAAGTGAGTTTTCACTATGTTTTATATATTCTCCTAGGTGTTAGGGGTAGAATAAGATGATAAGTGCAAGGGAGCTACGACAAGGGTTTGAGAGTAAGCTTAGAAAGGAGTGAGGCTAGTGAGTCCAAATTTATTGTCGGTATAATCATGGGATGAGAGTTGAAGGACCAAGAGTGGGTGTGAGGCTGAATAAAGATAGCATAGGAATGGGAATCTTCTGTTTCTGTTAACTACCCACATTGAAGATTCCATCCATTGCAGCTGGCATTGTGATTAATGTGATTAAGCAACAACTGAATATTATAGAGACTCAAGCCATTCATCTCACAAATAGTTATTAAGTGCCTACTCTGTCCTAGATTTTGCTCTAGATTTGCGGGGGGTGCACAAAAAGAAATCATGATTTTGTGCTTTCAAGGATTGTGCTTTGAGCTTAGGGCTAGTGGAGACCTAAATAGGGACAAACCCAAATAATTACAATAATTTGACTAAGTACTAGGGTAACAGTGTTTGACGTTACCCTGTAAAGCCAGGTTGAGCCTGGTCAGGGTGCTCTTGAGGGAGAATTACATAGACATGGAAGAGTTTTCAGGTTGTGGCAGAAAGGGTTTCATTACTATTTTAATCAAAATCAAGCAGACCAATTAGCAGCTTGTGAGAAGCAAGGAGATTAGAAGCTAGGAAGATAGTCAAATAGTTTTTTTTTTAGTTGTGAGTATCTGTCTCTAGCCAGAGCTGGCTCTTAGAGATAAAATGAGGTGAGGTGGCTGAAAAGGACAGTCTGGGAGTTAGTTTTGGAAATGAACCTCTTGAACTGATGCTCAAAGGGAATAATCTATGCCAGCCACGAGGGTGGAAGTGCTAACTGCTGAGGAAGAATGAGGAGGGCTTCAGCAAGGAGTTGAAGTCTGAGTTGAATAGGGGTTTCACAGATGTTTATAATATATATAGAGGCTTGTCATGTTTAGAGGGATAGTGGGCTGTGTGAAAAAGTATTTTGATATTGTAGGCTAAGGAAACTTGATAATTTCACAAGAAAAATAGATCTCTTAACTTCTCCCACCAGACCATAAAGTCCATTAACTTATTTGTATTTGAAGTCACAATATCAAATACAAATAAGTTAATGGACTTTAATGGTGTGTTTCACACATGTAGGAGACATGTTTGTTGAAAATTTTTTAATTTGCTTGGTGACATTTTTTTTGTATTCTTCTAGCCTCTTCTTTTATCGAACTAAGAAGCAACTGGTTTTTTAAGTAAGGACCTTGAAAAGCAGTTTGAATGAAATGTCATTTTCTGTTTGTTTGAGACGGAGTTTTGCTCTTGTTTCCCAGGCTGGAATGCATTGGAGTGGTATCGGCTTACTGCAACCTCTGCCTCCCAGGCTCAAGCAATTCTCCTGCCTCAGCCTTCAGAGTAGCTGGGATTACAGGCACACGTCACTGTACCCAGCTAATTTTTGTATTTTTGGTAGAGACAGGGTTTTACCATGTTGGCTAGGCTGGTCTTGAACTCCTGACCTCAGCTGATCCACCCATCTCAGCATCTCGAAGTGCTGGGATTATGGGCATGACCCACCGCACCCAGCCTGAAATGTCATTTTTAACCTTACTCTGAATTTTTAGAGCTAGATACTTATACCTGTTAATAAAAGGAAATAAGTAGGATCAGTAGGTACTCCCACTGAAATAGGATGGACTGTTCTCCTGTGATCTTTAGTTCTAGATACTCACAATTCTTTTTTCTTTTCTGTTGTAAATAAAAGGTGAGAACAAGTTAGCAAAAAAATCAATTTTATTTGCCGATTATGCTTTCAGCCTGCCGTGAGAGAGGGACTGTCTGTGCCTACTCTAGTCGTATGTTCCTATATATCTGATAATGGGGGCCCATAGAAGAGAGACTCTTGGTCTAGCACTGACTCGAAGGTTATCTAAAAATAGTACCATATGGCTGTCCAGACTTCTGGAAGAGGACTATGCTCTAGTTATAATCCTGTTATTAAAAATTTTGAGGTTTCTCTATAGAAACCAGTATTTAAAAAGAAGAGGAGATGTTTCTGGTACCTTTAGAATAACCACTATCTCAGGTGGTAGTGGTATAGAGACCTGTGAGGAAGCTTTAAGGAAAAGCCGTAGAGGTGTAAATGGATGAAAAGTGTGGGAGAGGTGGTGGTAGACAAGAATATCTGGGCTGAAAATACATTTAAGGAAGAGTGTTTTTGTTCTTCAGGGTAGGATGAAGAAAATGACTAATACTTTGATATATTATAGTTTGCTGTAACTATTAAGTCATAAGTTGCTGTTCAAGTGTGTGAATCCAGATTCTATCTAGGATTTTATTATTATGAAACTACTGCTAAATAGTTACACCATTTTTACTGGGATTTTGAACCAACATCAGTATCTAAGTTATTAAATGAAACTTTGTGGGACTTTACATTACTTGATGATATTCTCAACATAGAAAATGGCATTTGTATGTAATAGTTAGCTAACATTGAACATTTACTATGTGTCAGGCGCCGTTTTGAGCATTTTCTATTGACCCCCATTCAGATGAGGAAATTCACTGTGCTTGAAGGCACAGAAATAGAAATTCACATAATAGACTCATGTACCTTCTTTGAACTGGCTTTAGTCAGATGAAAGAGAAAAAAAAGAAGGCTTCAGGGGACAGTGCTTTTAAGAATCAGCCGTCTGTCAGGATTAATTTTTAAAATCAGTCTATATGTCAGCTAAATGAGTTTGTTCATATATGATAATGGTTTATTTGTTTTAGCAGTTCCAAATTCATTCACTTTGGGCCTTGTTTAAAAATTATCTTGCAAAGAAATTATCACCATCTCTCACTTTGCATACCCATCATGTAATATATGTTATTGAGAGGTGGAGAGCATATACTATGGTGCCTGCTCAAAGAGCTTTTTAAAAATACAATTAAGAACATATGGCTGGGTGCAGTGGCTCAACCCTGTAGTCCCAGCACTTTGGGAGGCAAGGCAGGAGGATTGCTTGAGCTCAGGAGTTTGAGGCCAGCCTGGGCAACATAGTGAGACTTCGTCTCTACTAAAAATAAAAATTGGCCGGGTGTGATGGCTTACACCTGTAATCCCAGTACTTTGGGAGGCTGAGGCGGGCAGATCACGAGGTCAAGAGATCGAGACCATCCTGGCCAACATGGTGAAACCCCATCTCTACTAAAAATACAAAAATTAGCTGGGCATGGTGGTGCACACCTGTAGTCCCAGCTACTCAGGAGGCTGAGGCAGGAGAATCACTTGAACCCAGGAGGCGGAGGTTGCAGTGAGCTGATATTACGCCACTGCGCTCCAGCCTGGTGACAGAGCGAGACTCTGTCTCAAAAAAAAAAAAAAAAAAAAAAATCAAAAAAATTAGCCAGACACAGTGGTGTACACCTGTAGTCCCAGCTACTTTCAGTTATTCAGGAGGCCGAGGCAGGAGGATTGGTTGAGCCTGGGAGATTGAGACCACAGTGAGCTGTGATTGCATCACTGCACTCCAACCTGGGTGACAGAGCAAGACTTTGTCTCAAAAAAAAAAAAAGAAGATGTTTAGGTTAAATACAGTGATTCTACATTAGAGCACTTACTGGTGAATTTTTTTTTGTCTAACAGTTTGATGATTATGTATCCAAACTGTAAATAAACGCAGATGATTTTCTTTTCGTGGGGACAAGGTCTTGCTCTGTGCCCAGGTTGGAGTGCAGTAGGACAGTTGTAACTCACTGCAGCCTTGAACTCCTGGGCTCAAGAGATTTTCCCAAGTAGCTGGGACTATAGATGTGTGCTACCAAGCCCAGCTAATTTTTTGTGTCACTCTTTAGTTTTCTTTTTTTTTTTTGGTAGAGATGAGGTTTGCCTATGTTGCCTAGACTGGTCTTGAACTCCTGGCCTCAAGTGATCCTCCTGCCTTGGCCTCCCAGAGTGGTAGGATTATAGGTGTGAGCCAACTATGCTCTGTCCCCAGATCATTTTCTAAATGAATCCTCTCCCTTTATTCTCTGCAGATTGCCTTGCCTAGTTTATTGAGAATGAGACTAACATGGCTTCCTTCTCCTTTTATTCTCAAAAATCTCTGTGACTTTGCCTCTCATTCTTCTTTCCTACTTATATAGGATATCCTTTTAAGGATAAAGCTTCTATGTTGAATGGATCCTATTTCCTCCTATTTATGGGACCTTTCCAACTTTGTCTTCCCTGTATATACTACCGCACTGCCCAGTTCCATCTCTACTCTGTCTACAGAGTCCTCTTCAATTCCCCCCTTTCCCCCAAGCTGTAGATGCTGTCTTTGCAATATCCTTTGCATCTGTCCCATTCTTTGTATTTCAACTATTACTTCCCTAGTGTATTGAAGATGGGCAAATGAATCTCCTCTTAAAGTTGTGATAAATTTTTGAAGATAGTTAGATAAAAGACACAGATAAATTAGGAAGTTCCAAATACCACATTGATTGTGGGATAGGGAGATGGAATATAGGAAGCAGCTTGGGGAAAATGCAATAATGAGATATCATGAAACAGGAGCTTACTGCTAGAACAGTGGAGCACAGAGAATGAGGTAAAAGTGAAGAGCCCAGACCTAATAAGAAAGGATTATGGAAAGTGTTTCAATAATTTGGAGAATTATTAGATAAACTGATTGTTTTAAAAATAGTGCCACTTGGGGTGGGTGCCTTTAATCCCAGCTACTTGGAAGGCTGAAGCAGGAGAATTGCTTGAACCCGGGAGGCAGAGGTTGCAGTAAGCTGAGATCGCACCATTGTACTCCAGCCTGGGTGATGGAGTGGGAGACTCTCTCCCTCTTTAAATAAGTAAATAAATAGTGCCACTTGGAAAAAAAATAGTGCCACTTGGAAGTGATGAGAAGGGAGAGGGACTTTGAGCTGGAAGCTTCAGAAAATTACAGCAGTAACGTATAATAGGTGCAACATCAGGCTTAGACATGTGAAGGATAGAAAGGATTAATTTGAGAAATGCGTAAGAAGAGAGAAGATTTTGTTACAGCTTGGTAAGGAGAGAAGAGAACTGAGTAGTTTCCAGATGACTCTTAGATTACATACTTGGAAGATGGATAAGATGGTGGCACCCTTTGTGGTGGTCTAGAAGCTGAGTGGGTCAAAGACTTCGTATAAGGTGATTCTTTATTTGTATAAAATGACCCCTGGAACAACCACTGAAACAAATCCGTATTCTGTGGGCAGTGAGAGGTGCCTTTTTTTTTTTCTTTTTCTTTCTGAGATAGTGTCTCGATCTATTGTCCAGGCTGAAGTGCAATGGCACGATCTCAGCTCACTGCAACCTCCGCCTCCTGGGTTCAGGCAATTCTCCTGCCTCAGCCTCCTGAGTAGCTGGGATTACAGGCACGCACCACTATGCCCAGCTAATTTTTTGTATTTTTAGTAGAAACGGGGTTTCACCATGTTGACCAGGATGGTCTCGATTTCTTGACCTCGTGATCCACCCGCCTCGGCCTCCCAAAGTGCTGGGATTACAGGCTTGAGCCACCGCGCCCGGCCTTTTTTTTTTTTTTTTTTTTTTTTTAATCAGCACAGCTATAGGATAGGATTAATGAGATAGGTAGAAATTGATTCTGAGATTAATAGATTTATTATTTCATTCAAGATAATCTCACATGAATGATGGAATGTGGTTTTCAATATATAAAAATGGTACACATTAATTCATTAATCTCAACTTTTCTTAAATTAGTAGCTCTAAATTAAGAAAATTGAATATGGATATGTTAATGTGGATAATCTGGGAATTCTGTCTTTTAAACAATTTAAAATATAACTTGTATGCATTTGTATTGCCTTCCCCAGAATAGAATCATTAATTTTTTTAGATATGAATGGGAGGATTCACCTTTTTATAACAGCATCCTAAGAAAGTCACTGTGTGCTACTTGAATATTAACTATTTAGTACTACCCCGATCATCGATTATGTAATGAGAACAAGGTCATATATAAATGTACCTTTTGATTCTGTAAGAATGTACTTGTCTAGGGTTTTTATATTTGGATTTTAATTAACTCTTGGTTAGCAGAGTTAAGAAATATTTAGTAAAGAATTATGGTTATTAAATATTAGTCATGTATTTTTCAGCAGTATTTATTTGAATAGCTAATTTATGTCATGGCCAGTTTAAGTCCCTGGGAATGCAGGGATGAATAAGCCTTCATAGAGCTTATATTTAAGTGAGAAAGATAAGAAATGAGCCAGTCTGTCACATGAATAAGTGATAAGTGCTATGAAAAAATATAACACAGAATAAGGGGAGAGAATGTGATGGGGTTGGAGCTATCTAGATAGATTAGTCAGGAAAAGCTGTTCCTATAAAGAAGAAAATCTCTCAAAACTCATTTCAGGTAATAGTAAACACAAAGACAGGAAAGACAGAGTCAGGACCTAACTCAGTAAGAACCGGTTTGGTATGCTGGAGAAAAAGCAAGAATGCTGGTCTGACAAGAGCAGTGAAGACAAAGTGGAGAGTAACAAGAGATGAGGGTAAAGAGGTAGGCAGGGGCCAGAGTATATTGCACCATAATGCCCATGGATTTTGAGTATAATTGGAGATCATGTGACATGATCTAATTTACATTTTACAAAGTTTATTCCACCTACTTACTGACTAGCAAACTGACTGTAGAAAAGGCAGGGTCTGAAGCACTGGACTATTTAGGAAGCTTTTGCAGTCATCTAGGCCTATGGTTTCCAATGTGCGAGAACAAATTGTTAAAACTATTATATTAACTATGTGGTTTTATTTTTAAAAATTAAGCTTTACTAATATTTAATATACAGATTGGCACTGGCATCCTTGTCTTATCTGCATGTTAGTCACATGCCATTTGACATTTTTGGCCTGAGCAACTGATGAATATTGGTGTCATTTACTGGAATGAGAAGACTGAGGGAGGAGCAGGATTTGTTTTGGTGTGAGAGTGAGTTGAAGAATCAGTAACTCAGTTTTGAGCATTTTAGGTTTGTGGTGCCTACTAGAAATCTAATATCAGGTAGCTAGTTTAGATATATGAGTCTGGAGCCAAGGTTAGAAGCCAAGATTCGGCCGGGTGTGGTGGCTTACGCCTGTAATCCCAGCACTTTGGGAGGCCGAGGCAGGCAGATCATTAGGTCAGGAGTTCGAGACCAGCCTGGCCAACATGGTGAAACTCTGTCTCTACTAAAGATACAAAAAATTAGCCAGGCCTAGTGGCACGCGCCTGTGATCCCAGCTACTCGGGAGGCTGAGGCAGGAGAATCACTTGAATTCAGGAGGTGGAGGTTGCAGTGAGCTGAGATTGCACCATTGCACTCCAGCCTGAGCAACAGGGCGAGACTCCATCTCAAAAAAAAAAAAAGAAACCAAGATTAGAGATCTAAATTTGGAAATTATTAGTATAGAGGTAGTATACACCAACTCTGCAGCCAAACTGAATGAATGCAAATTTCAGTTCTGCCACTTACTAACTGTGTAATTATAGGCAAGTTACTTGACATCTCTGTGCATCATTTATCTCATTTGTAAAATGGGGATAATATCTACCTCATAGGGTTATTGTGAGGATTAAATTAGTTATTTAAAAAGTACTTAGAACTACGTGGCACAGGATACTCACTAGATGTTAACTGTTATGATCAGTTTATAAATAGTATTTAAACCATGAGATTAGGGCCAGGTACCGCTGCTCAATTCTGTATTCCAGCACTTTGGGAGGCCGAGGAAGGTGAATTGCTTGAGCCCAGGAATTCGAGAGCAGCCTGGCGAACATGGTGAAACCCTATCTCTACTAAAAATACAAAAATTAGCCAGGTGTGGTGGTGCGTGCCTGTAGTCCCAGCTACTCAGGAGGCTGAGGCACTAGAATCACTTGAACCTGGAAGGCAGATGTTGCAATGAGCCTAGATTGCACCAGTACACTCCAGCCTGGGTGACAGAGCAAGAGTCTGTCTCCAGAAAGAAAAAAAAAGACAATGAGATTAGATAATTTAGACAACGAGTTTAGATAGGGAAAAGGGCCTAGGAGGGAGCCCTGAAGCAATACAACCTTTAGGATTCAGAAACTGGGCCTGGCCTGGTGGCTCAGGCCTGTAATACTAGCACTCTGGGAGGCTGAGGTGGGCGATCACCTGAGGTCAGGAGGAGTTCATGACTAGCCTGGCCAAAATGGAGAAACCCTGTCTCTACTAAAAGTGCAAAAATTAGCTGGGTGTTGTGGCAGGTGCCTGTAATCCCAGCTACTCAGGAGGCTGAGACAGGAGACCCACTTGAACCCGGGAGCTGGAGGTGGTGGTGAGCCAAGTTCATGCCATTGCACTCCAGCCTGGGCTGTAGAGTAGGACTCCACCTTAAAGAAAAAAAAAAGCAGAAACTGGAGAGAGGAGATTGAGGAGTGAAGTAGGAATCAAACCTGGAGGATGTGTTGGCTAGAAGCCTGTCTAGTGAAGAAAATGTTTCAACTTAGACAAATTCTGCTTGAGAGGCTAAGATGACCACCAAGAATTGACCAACTGGATTTGTCAAGATGGAAGTTTTTGGAGACCTTGAGAAGTGGTTTCAGTAGAGTGGTCGGGGGTGAAAGCCTGATTAGCATAGCTGAAGGAGAGAATTGGATATGCAAAATT
This sequence comes from Aotus nancymaae, assembly GCF_030222135.1. Lineage (NCBI taxonomy): Eukaryota > Metazoa > Chordata > Mammalia > Primates > Aotidae > Aotus > Aotus nancymaae. The sequence continues at coordinate 65,608,094 of NW_026988418.1, read as the reverse complement.
GGAGGCAGTGAGTGCAGATGACACATTAGAGGAGTTTTGCTGTAAAGAGGGATAGAGAAAATGGAGTGGTAGCTAGAAGAAAATTATGGGGTCAAGGAAAGTTAGAGTTGTGTATGTGTGTTGATTTAAAGATGGAAAATAGTATAGTAAGTTTGTATGCTGATGAGAATGACCCAGTGGAAAGAGAAAAGATGATATTTGAGACTTGGGAAATATCATGGAAAATTGCAGCAGTCATGACCTTGAGTAGGTAAAATGAAGGTGCACAAGGAGAGAAGTTGATCTTAAAACATTGGCAGAGATTTTTCATCCATTGATGAATGTAGAGAATGTGTGTGTGTGTGTATATGTATGTGTGTGTGTGTATGTGTGTATATATATATAGAGAGAGAGAGTCTCACTCTGTCACCAGGCTCTAATGCTGTGGCGTGATCTCGGCTCACTGCAACTTATGCCTCTTGGGTTCAAGCGATTCTGCTGCCTCAGTCTTTCAAGTAGCTGGGATTACAGATGTGTGCCACCATGCCCAGCTAATTTTTGTATTTTTAATAGAGATGGGTTTCATCCTGTTGGCCAGGATGGTCTTGATCTCTTGACCTCATGATTCGCCTACCTCGGCCTCCCAAAGTGCTGGGATTACAGGCGTGAGCCACTGCTCTTGGCTGGTAGAGAATATTAGTGGAGGTACAGATAGATTGGTAGATATGGTTGTGGGAAAATGAGGTAGTTTTTTCTGATTGCTTTAAATTTTACAGGAAAGTAGGGCAGGATCATCAGCTGAGAGTCAGAAGTGGGAAGGAGTTTATAAGATTTGAGAGAGATTGAGAGAGAGGAGATGGTGTGATATAGGCATCTTGGAAGATTGGAAAATGAATTGAGTAGGGAAGATCTAGCAGGTAGATTTGTCAAGGAGTTCAGAAGGCCAGCTTGACATTTGTGGTCATTTGTTTAAAGTGATTCCAGCTGCCTAAGGAGGGAAGGGTGGTCTTAAGATGGCATATGATGAGAAAGTGATAGGAACAATGCCTTCTCTGCTTCCGTTTGAAATATCTTTAGTCCTATGACTGATAGGATTGCTCTCAGACCATTCCTCTGGTATGGGCAGGCAGCAACAGAGGAACTAATAAAAATGAATAGACCAAAAAATAATCCTTTCGTTTTTGCCATGTTCGGTGTTTATATCACGTTTTATGTAGTAAATGAGTTCTTCCAAAAGTTTATGTTGCTGTCTCTTTTTGAGTATGCTTATTTTACACAAATGATATCAAGCAAGCCCTAGGACACTTTGAATAAATTATACTTGGTTACTGAGTTATGTAAAGAAAGCAAAATCTGTAGTAGAGAAGCTCTGTAGTTTTTTTTGATAGACGTGAAAGCCTCACCAAAATTTTCCCTCGGACCTGTGGTTTCCATCAGTGATAATCAGAGTTATCATTCATGTTGATATCATACTTTTATGTTAATTACAGATAAATTCAAAGTCTGATTTTCTTTTCTTTCAGGTGCTGGAGAATCTGGTAAAAGCACCATTGTGAAACAGATGAAGTAAGTTGGAACATGGTGTTTTGTTAGACTAAAATTTCTCCTAATGCATAAAAAGTCCTTAGTATCTTTTCATTTTAGGTCCACGGTATTGACTTGTGGTTTTCTTTGTTTTAAAGAATCATTCATGAGGATGGCTATTCAGAGGATGAATGTAAACAATATAAAGTAGTTGTCTACAGCAATACTATACAGTCCATCATTGCAATCATCAGAGCCATGGGACGGCTAAAGATTGACTTTGGGGAAGCTGCCAGGGCAGTAAGTGTTGCTCATTTCCTCTTTGCTTGCTCTTATTCAGCAGACACAGTTAAGCAAAATTTTTGCTTCATGTTTTAGGGAAATGAGTTTAAGCAATGAGATAAAATGTAGCAAAGTACTTTGTGCTCACTTGAGAAATGTTAACTTTAGAAGGTGTTAGCTTTAGAAGGTGTTAGCTATAACTTTAGAAGGTGTTAGCTATAACCACCCCAAGAGGAGTCTAGGAAATGGGATTCTGTGGATATACTGTAGGTTTCTGGGATAACTGTTCTATTCAGTTGCTTTTATTATTATTATTTTTAAACAGCACTGTTGACTTTTATAGTTGTTGATAATAGTATATTAAAATAATCTAAGAGAAAGGTTGCCATGATCTGTAGCTGTGCTTTTTGAGGTTTACAAGATTAAAGGATGAAATCAGTCTCCCAGAATAAATTCTGTAAGGACATGAGCGCTAAGTCCACATTCTTGAATATCTAAGTCAGATATTGTATATCACATGGACCCTTAGGTCCACATTTTTGAATATCTAAGTCAGATACTGTATACCACATGGACCCTTAAGCTATAGAATGGGAGTATACCATGCCCTAATATAATTCTTTAATGCCTTGCACATGTCAGCTGTTTAAAAAGTTGTATTATTTAATTATAATAGTACTTAGTGGACCCTGAAGATCTAGTTTGTAAAATTAGGGCATTTGTAATTAGCATTAGGATGTTTTGTGCCAGTGGAGAGGGGGCCAGAATGAAGGCAGGAGATCTTTGATATCAGCTAAAGTCCAGAGAAGGCTGGGAAATTATAGAATTATTTCATACATCTAAGGGACTCACCACCTATGTTCAGAGTGTCATACTTACATGTCATGGAGAAATAAAAGAAAATGACTTGTGAAGTCTGCCTGGAAAGGCAAAACCTATACGTCTATGAAGTCACTTAGGAGCTCTTAAAAGCTACTCCCGACTTATCAAATACAAATTTATATTTGATCAAAAGAGAGGAAATTGTCAAGGGGAAATACTGAAAGGTTGGTCACAGTTGGACAGTGTTCGACTAGAAAGTATCTTAGAAATGGCATAAAGGAAGAGGAGCTAGATTAGGTATTCTAAAATGGGAGAGGAGTATCAAAAAATAAGAAAATATGTGAATGTGACTTTTATATTTTTGTAAAATATATCGCATAGAGACTTTTTTTTTTATGCCTCTGCGCAGGGAAGTTTGGCAGTTTAAGCAAAAATAAACGAAGCCTTTATCCTTACCTTACCCTTTTCTATTCCTTCTTTTACTTCCTGCTTTTCTTTCCTTCTTTTCCTCTTTTTCTTCATATCAGCTCTATTTGTGGTCTTATTTTCTTCCTCCCTTTTCTCATTTCTCCCTATCACCTAACTCTAGTTCTCTGTTGTATTCGTTGTATCTCATAACTGGTCAATAGTACTGTATTTATTCTCTTCCCTCTCTCTGTTGGCTTTTTCTCCATCTCAGTCATTTATTCTTTTAGTTTGTCCCTTTTTTCTTTCCCTCTTTAATCTTATTCCCCACTGTCTATCTTCCTTTATTTCTCTCCCTACCCTTTCATTTCTTTCCTTTATCAAATCAATTGTCATTAATCTTTGGGTCCTAACTTTCCTGTGTTACCAGATGCAGTTGACATCATTAATCCCTCTGAGGCCTCCTAAATCATCCAGCTTTCCAGTGTCCTCACAACCTAATCTATAATCCTAATTTTTAAGTTTCTTTTTTTTTTCTTCTATGTGTAAGGATTTATAGTTGTAGTTCCTTTCTTATTCTCCTTTAGTTTTTTTTTTTTCTTTTTGAGACAGTTTTACTCTTGTTGCCCAGGCTAGAGTGCAATGGCATGATCTCGGCTCACTGCAACCTCTGCCTCCTGCGTTCAAGCAATTCTCCTGTCTCAGCCTCTCAAGTAGCTGGGATTACAGGCGTCAGCCACCATCCCTGGCTAATTTTTGTATTTTTAGTAGAGACGAGGTTTTACCATGTTGGCCAGGATGGTCTCGAACTCCTGACCTCAGGTGATCCACTGCCTTGGCCTCCCAAAGTTCTGGGATTACAGGCATGAGCCATTGTGCCCGTTTTTATAGTTGGTTAGAGAGTGTGAGTGGAAAAAAAAAATAGAACTGGGTGTGGAATAGTTTCCTTTTTCACATTTGCTTAAGTGTGGAGGTGTGAAGTTTATTGTAAAGAGGGGCTTCTTTATAGACTTTTACAGAGGGTTTATTGTGAGGAAGCAAGAGCAAGTCAGTGAAAGAAATTAAGTGATAAGAAAAAAGCATTTCTGCCGGGCGTGGTGGCTCACGCCTGTAATCCCAGCACTTTGGGAGGCCGAGGCGGGTGGATCATGAGGTCAAGAGATCGAGACCATCCTGGTCAACATGGTGAAACCCCGTCTCTACTAAAAATACAAAAAATTAGCTGGGCGTGGTGGCGCGTGCCTGTAATCCCAGCTACTCAGGAGGCTGAGGCGGGAGAATTGCCTGAACCCAGGAGGCGGAGGTTGCGGTGAGCCAAGATCGCGCCATTGCATTCCAGCCTGGGTAACAGGAGTGAAATTCCGTCTCAAAAAAAAAAAAAAGCATTTCCTCCTAAAAGAATATTTATAGAGTCAGGACAGCAAAAAAAGTAGTAGTAAGTCTCTCTCTCTTTTGAAGTTTCTAAAATTAGAATCATGGTTTCTTTCTTTTTAAAGCCGTGCTTAATAAGGTTATTTGAATACGTGCATGAGTATAGGTCAAATTTCACAAGCAAGGGATTATAAAGTGTTCAAATGTTAAAGCACCATACATATATATGTAGAAGGACATATATATATAGGACATTCTCACTGTTGAGTATGTTTGCCAATTTGTCTAATATTTCAACTTTTCTCATTGTTTAAAATTTTATCTTTGAAAAGAAAGGGAGGGCCGTATAGATCTTAGCTAAGGTTTCATAGAGAGTTGAGCCTAGTCTACTGCCGTACCTCCCTGAATGCGCCTGATCTCAGAAGCTAAATGAGGGTTGAGCCTAAATATTACTAGAAAGAATACAGGAAAGGATCTTAAAGCAGAAAATATTACTGAGTAAAAACCATTAGAGCTGGAGACCCAGAATTTGGCAAAAATAATTTGAGTGCACTGTGGGTGGTTTTGTTTTACTAAGGTGGATCCACAAGTTCTAGTAATTCACGTCTTAGGAGTTCTTGGTTGTGAGTTCACCTGTGGTCTGAAATGACTTGCTTGTTAGTTTATTTTGTTCCGATGACTACTTAAGATACAAATGATTGCTTCCCTTTCTCCTTTACTTTTTCTTTGCATATTATGTGCTTTTTAAATTCTTTATTTTTATAGTTATTTGGAATCTCTCAAGGTAGACAAATATTTGATGTGGTTGGGAAAATCATCCCATGAGACTTGTGTTTATTTTTAAACTGACTAGTAGGGATGGATAGAATAAAGCAAAACAGACTGGTCTCAAACTCCTGACCTCGTGGTCTGCCCACCTCAGCCTCCCAAAGTGCTGGGATTACAGGTGTGAGCCACCGCACCTAGCCAACCTGTCTCCACTAAAAGTACAAAAATTAGCCGGATGTGGTGCTGCTCGCCTATAATCCCAGCTACTTAGGAGGCTGAGGCAGGAGAATCCCTGAAGCCTGGAAGACAGAGGTTGCAGTAAGCCAAGATCATACCACTGCACTCTAGCCCGGGAGACAGAGTGAGACTTCGTCTCAAAAAAAAAAAAGAATAAAGCAAAACAATAAAAATCTTATAGTCCTTTTTTGTCCTCTCTCTCTCACATATTTTACGTTTAAAAACTATAATCACCTAGAAAACTATGGCTATGGCTGGGCCTGGTGGCTCACGCCTATAATCCCAGCACTTTGGGAGGCTGAGGCAGGTGGATCACTTGAGGTCAGGAGTTCAAGACCAGCCTGGCAAGCATGGCAAAACTCCATCTCTACTAAAAATACAAAAATCAGCTGGGGGTGCTGGCAGATGCCTGTAATCCCAACTACTTGGGAGGCTGAGGCGGGAGAAGAAAAAAATAGAAAACTATGGCTATGACTCAGTGAAGTTAAGTTTTGTTTTGTTTGAGACGGAGTCTTGCTCTTTCACCCAGGCTGGAGTGCAGTGGCACTATGTTGGCTTACTGCAATCTCCACCTCCTGGGTACAAGTGATTCTCCTGCCTCAGCCTCCCCTGAGTACCTGGGACTATAGGTGTGTGCCACCACACCCAGCTAATTTTGTATTTTTAGTAGACACAGGGTTTCACCATGTTGGCCAGGCTGGTCTTGAACTCCAGAACTTGTGATCTGCCTGTGTCGGCCTCCCAGAGTGCTGGGTACAGGTGTGAGCCACTGCGCCTGGCTGACTCATGAAGTTTTGATCACAGCTCTCTTGGTTACTTTCTTTTCCTCCTGCTGCCTTTCTTTCCCTCTCTCAGTTAGAACATTATTATTATTGCTTTAGGGAAATCTAGGGACTGTTTGAATCTTTTCCTGAGCGATTTATTTCCCCCATTAGACTTCTAGACTTTTTTTTTTTTGAGACAGAGTTTTACTTTTGTTGCCCAGGCTGGAGTGCAGTGGCTCAATCTAGACTTCTTAAGTGCCTCCATCTCCTCTTCTTGTTCTGCTTTCTGGGCTGAAGGTGAAGAAAAGGATACTTTTTTTTCAAACTTGGTTAATGTTTTACTCCCTTTTAGGTGTTTAGACTTTACCTCTTATGTGCTAGTCTTTTTATTTATATTTTTATTGTAGGCTTTCTTTAATGGAATGGGAATGTTTTACATAAGCCTGTGTCATAAACCAGTTTTTTTCTCTGAAAAATTATTAGCAATCTGGATGGAGATTTGTGGGCTTGCCAGAAGTGATCTTTTCTGGGGATGGTGGTGTGTGGAGGAGTGGTGGGGTAGTAAAACAATTCCTCACCTCAGTTCTGGACTTAAAACTGTAGTGGAATGAGAATGAGGAAAGACTTAATTATATAAACTGTCATGCTGGCCTGTCAGAAAATGTCTCTATAATAACACCTCTTTTAAAATAACATGTAATGTGTGTATGTTTTAAAGAGACTATCATCAAGTCTTAAAGAAATGGAGAGTCATCTGTCTCTTTCTTAACTGCTTTCTTCAGGATGATGCCCGGCAATTATTTGTTTTAGCTGGCAGTGCTGAAGAAGGAGTCATGACTCCAGAACTAGCAGGAGTGATTAAACGATTATGGCGAGATGGTGGGGTACAAGCTTGCTTCAGCAGATCCAGGGAATATCAGCTCAATGATTCTGCTTCATAGTAAGTAATTTTTCTCTGTGAAACTGTAACAGAGAATAACTTGGTGACAAGAGAGAAAGTTTAGTGTCCATCCTTAAGGAAATGTTTAAGTAATAGACACTCTTAGAAGTCTATACAGTGCTTTATAAAAATTGTCTAAATTTAGGATTATAGAACCCTTGGTCATTTGTATGATTTGGAGAAAAAAGTTCCCTCTTGGAATGTAAATGGGAGACTTGGCACCACAGAATTTGTTCCATGGCATGTTTATAATAAGCAAGTGAAGGAGGAGAGACATCATATTGTGGCTGGGTTCTGAATCTGTTCCAACTCGTAAGTTCCCTCTGTGTAAGGGCTTGGCACTGATAGCCAGCTAGAGAGGGAAATTAGAATTGTGGTATTCCTTTTTATGCAGCCAGCCCTCTGTGTCTGGGCTGCATTATGGATTTCTCTGGTACTAGTCACCACTAACAAATCTTTTGCCAGATCACAACAGGAGACTTTGTATAGAAAGAGATGATTGACTCATGGAATGAAGTTGAAGTATCTTTTTGTCAGGGGCATTATCTTGAGTGTTAACATAGTTTTAGAGACTTTATAATGAATAATTATATTAAGCTGTTATATGTTATCCTATTTTAACCTCTTTACACATACTTATTTATAAAACCTAAATTCAGAATGTAGTTTTTTAAACGTACTTTTGCGGGACCTGGTGAGCATTTGTTATCTGTATCCTTAAAAGATGAGGGCACTTTTAAGCATTAAGGTATTTTCTCCAATATTATTATTTTTCTAGTTTTCACATTCTCATTCTAGCTTAAATTGTTACAAAAAGAAATTATGTAGTCAGGTTGTACATAAGGACAGTGATACGTTCTGAAAAATGCATCATTAGATGATTTGTCATCGTGCAAACATTGAAGAGTATACATACACAGACTTAGATATTATAGCCTACTGTCCACCTAAGCTATATGGTATAGCCTGTTGCTCCAATGCAGTGAACCTATACAGCATGTTATTGTACTAAGTACTGTAGCAGTTGTAACACAATGGTATTTGTATATCTCAACATCTCTAAACATAAAAAGGTAATGCAACGGCTATGATGTCACTAGGGGCTAGGAATGTTTCAGCTCCGTTATAATCTTACGGGATCACTGTCATGGATTTATGCAGTCTGCTTTTGACCATAACATTGTTATGTGGCACATGACTGTATTTGAAAACTCGCTTATTCTTTGAGTGAGAACTTGGCTTTAGAAATATTTCAGGATTCTTGCCTACCTTTTAATAACATATTTTACTTGCAGGTATTGATAGCTTAAATAACTCTCCCAGTGGTCATCAAAGATAGATTATAGTTGCTTTTTTTCATCATTCATTCAGAAAGCTCTGAATCCTCTAACTATATGTGCTTACATTATGGTGTTTTTCATAACTGTTGATCTAAGCTTGCGTCGTTACATTAGTGATAGTATTTTGTTTTAATAGATAATGATGGTTCACTTATATTGGTGCCATCTCCTCATCAGTTTTCTAGCCTGGAATCAGCAAAGAATATAGTTTTGAAGCAGTCTTTAATTATTTCCCTGAACAAATTAATTTTTTTTGGAGGTATTTACAATTTGTTTTTTGTTTAGATTAAAAAAACCCGAAACCTCCTTAACTCTTGTTTACTGAAGATATTAATTCTTAATACTGAAAATATTAATTCTTACTATAGTTCTCTTAATTTTAGTAAATCAAACACCATTCTCTAATGTTCTGTCAAATGGTTAAACACACAGTAACCTATTAAGTTTAATTTCTGAGGACTTTTGGTATAGTTTGGTTTTGGTATTGTACAATGCACAGTTAACTTAGTATTACATTTCAGGAATTTTTCTTTAATAACATTTCCTGTTCTATTTTAATTTTTTTAATTGGCCTTCACAGTTTAATTCTGTAGAATTAAACCTACTTTTGTTAATATATATAGACTATATTTTAATTGTCCTATGGCGGATTCATGTTTTTTCTTATTATTTCTTTCTTTTTTTTTTAAATAAACAGGGATCTCTGTCATTCAGACTGGAGTACAGTGGCACAGGATTAGCTAGGACTACAGGCATGTGCCACCATGCTTAGTTAAGTTTAAAAATATTTTGTAGAGACAGGGGTCTCTTTATGTTGCCCAGGCTGGTCTTGAACTCCTGGCCTCAAGCGATCCTCTTGAGTTGGCCTCCGAAAGTGTTGGGATTACAGGCATTGAGCCACCATGCCTGACTTCTTAAAATATCTGTGATACTGAAGATCTGATTCTATTTTGCCACTTGAGTAACTAGTAACAGGTTTAGAATAGGAAGTACTTTAGTCTGTTGATTTGCTATGCACATGATTGGCTTCACCAAGTAAAAGTAAATGTGTCTTTATTTAGTTACCTAAATGATCTGGATAGAATATCCCAAACTAACTACATTCCAACTCAGCAAGATGTTCTTCGGACAAGAGTGAAGACCACAGGCATTGTAGAAACGCATTTCACCTTCAAAGACCTATACTTCAAGTAAGTCATTAGCATTTTTGCTAGATGTGCCAAATGCAAATATTTTTTGTTTTAGTTTACCATCTCTTAATCAGGGTAAAATTTCTCTGGGCAATATTCCTTGGTTTAGAAACTTTTATCAGCATTATTTGAATATTTTAACTGAATGGGGGCCCAAACATCTCGTCTTTCTCCAAGTAGCATCAAATATTTGTGTCCATTTAGAGAAATTTAAATTCAAAAATAAATTGTAACTTGCCTCCCAGTAGAATTTTTCCTGTGATAACTGGTTTGTTTTATTTTTAATTCTTTTCAGCTGCTTTTCATTAGACTCACCAAAACAGATAGTGAATGTTTGTTTAATAGGATAACAATATTAAACTTATAGAAAACCAGTTTTTTTTTGTTAAGTTATATGGTTTTGTTATGCCATTTTGATATTTAAATAGAAATGCTTTTCTCACCAGTGTCACTTCTTTCTTATTGGTTTGAATTTCCTTTCAAGTTGATGGAATGGAGCAAGATTTTCATGGCTCTTGAAGTAATTTGTACATAGTATCATGCACAATTAAGTTCTTAATACAGTGCAGAATGAAAAACAGATTTAGGGATAGAGGGATTTTTGGTTAATATGATGACATATAAACAATGATTTTTTTGGTTTGTTTTAAAAATTTTATTTATTTTTTAGAGGCAGGGTCTTACTCTGTCACCCAAGCTGGAGTGCAGTGGTGTTATCACAGCTCACTGCAGCCTTGACTTCCTGGGCTCAAGTGATTCTTCTGCCTCAGCCTCCCAAGTAGTTGGAACTATAGGCTCATGCCACTGTGCCTCACTGATGTTTAAACAAAATTTTATGTAGGTACAGGGTCTCTTTTTATTGCCCAGGCTGGTCTCAAACTCCTGGGCCCCAGCAATTCTGCCGCCTCATCCTCTCAAAATACTGGGATTACAGGTGTGAGCCACTGTGCCCAACCCAACTGTGATTGTTTTAGAGAGAGAAAATTCTAATATTCTAATACAAAGAATTTTCACATTAGCATTAGTAATTCTAAAACAGGCCTCAGCTTGTCTCTGTGTTAACGATCTTTTATAAATGTTAGAATTGGTTTTTTTAATTCTTATTTTCCTCTTTTGTGACTTTTGAGATTAGGAGTAAACTTTTCACCTTCAATATACCATGTGTTCCTTAGTTATCTCATTATGCTTATATGTAGAATGTGATGTTCAGCATTATTACATACAAATATAACTACTACCTCAGATCCTCTCAGTTTTTTCTCTGAAAACAACTGTTCCACAGGATTTGTGAAATCCATATGGGGTTTGCATATTACTAGATACCAGTCAGGGTCTTGAAATCCTAATACACCAAACTGGATTTTTTTCTGGTGCAGGAAAATAGCATTTCAGCTATGAATGATTTTAGAATAGACTTGCTGCTAATCTTTAGTACTGAGGAGTTTATTTAGCAAGAGCAGTAAAGACCACATGGATTATCACTTGTGAGACCGTAAGAATGAGATTTCTTTGTATAAGGTTTGCAATCTATTTATAATTAAAAGTTGTGATCATTATTTAGTGTCAGAAACTTTCTTATTGGTGTTGTTATATAGATCAGTCTTTAGTTAGGCAAATCCTAACTGTCCTGTCTTTTTATGCCAGGATCAATAGCTAGATCTAATTAAGGTGCCACGCCTACTTTATTGTTGGCATGTAGATATCTTGTTATGAAGTACTATCATTTCTTCCTTTTCCTCTTCTCTCTAGGCAAAACTACTATCCATTTATTCAAACATTTATTGAGCATCTACCATATGCAAGGCATTGTGTAATTGCTTACTTGCCTCTCAGTTAATGAGGTAATGTTTATAAAATGTTGATCTCTTAGTGAATGATATTGTAAATGTTAATATGTGCTAAAAGCCCACCTTGGAACTTCATAGTGTTGTGTAGACTTTGTAGAAGAAAATGGGGGAGTAAATTGAAGTTACTGGTGTGTCTCCCCTTGAGACTTCCATGGTGAAATATATGCTGTTAGCCTTCCTGAAACCTGTAATATGACCCTATATTAAAGCCAGCTTGTGATTATATCATTGCAGGTGTCATGACCAAAGCTCAAAAAGAATTGTGCACAGTCAACCCAAAGGAAGAGTTGGGTCTTAAAGAGATAATTCCTTTCAAGCATACATTTAGAAATCACCTACTGTGTTTTATTTCTTTGAATTTCTGGGGGAAAACATTTCTCTGGAAATGTAGACCTCTAATCAGTATAGATCTTACACATTAAACCAGTTTGGCAGAGTTTAGCCTTTAAAAATTTTATCATTTTCATCAAAGACAGTATCACAAGAGTAACAATTTGCATTCATATGTCATTAGAACTAAGTATCAGCTAAAACACAAAGCAGTACAGATGTTCTTTTTACTATAGGAAGTAGTTGAGGATGCTGTTGATAGAAGTTCAGCAGTTGACCCAGAATACCAAGTAAGTCACTCAGAAGAGAGTAGTGGATTAAACTGATCTGGAGTGGAACATAAAGTTTGTGAACAGTTGAGGCGTTGTTTTTATTAATTAGGTTTAAGTAAGACTTGGAGTTTCGAAATATTGGTCAAGGCTGTTTTTTAGATACTGGGTTCATAGAATCCTACCATAAAATATAATTTATTATTATTTTTTACAATATCCAGATTTTCTTTCCTTAGAGTAAGGAAAACAAACTTGAATTAGTAGGGAGAAGTTATGGAAGCAGAGCGCAAATTGGGAATTCAGAGGCAAACCATTTTGAGAGTCAGAACATGGGTGCAGGAGTTAAAGTGCCTAGGTTCAGATCCCCAGTCCCTGTTTGTTAGTAATGCACCTTTGAGCAAATCATTTAACATTGAATGTGCCTCAATTTCTTTATTTGTGTAATTGGGATAATACTACTACTTATGGGAGTGTTACAAGAGCAAAATGAGTTAAGATGTTTAGCAGTAGTGTCTGGCACCATGGTAAGCACTCAATAAATATGTTGTTATTTTTGTTATTATCTCAAACTGTATTATGTAGCTCTTCGCTTTTCCTGTCTTTTCCCCTCTCCGTCCTTTAATCTGTTCCAGTGCTTACTCTGCTGACTTTTCACACATCTGATAGAAACTTTGATAGTGAGGAGGCTCAACTGTCTGTCTAAGATGAGAATTTAGATTATTCACAAATTTTATTTTCTCATGTTGTTCTCTTGTACTTTTAGCCAGGATAATTATTTTGACTACATTTAATCTATTCCTTGTTTGTCTTCTATTATAAATGACGTTTTGAATATGTAATAGTGGGAAGTTTACTAATCATTTCAGTTTAGGGAGAGGTGTATGTGTGAACTTGCTGAATTTGTGCTTTCTTTCCCCTTGCGCAGGATGTTTGATGTAGGTGGCCAAAGATCAGAACGAAAAAAGTGGATTCACTGTTTTGAGGGAGTAACAGCAATTATCTTCTGTGTGGCCCTCAGTGATTATGACCTTGTTCTGGCTGAGGATGAGGAGATGGTATGTTGGAGCTTCTGGTAAACCTGTGTAATGTAGCCAGGAAATGGAAAATAACTATTAGGAAGATTGTATGTGTTTATTTGCTCATTCAATCAAATCTTAGTATCTTAATTTTTCTCCTGGTAAGTGAGATTACACTTTCAAAATACTGATCTGTGCCCTATTACTCTAAAAGAGATGTGATAGCCACATGGAATATATGGAAAGGATTAAGTGCTATTGTTAGCCAGCCTTTCCTCTCACCTCCTCACCCCTAAAAATTACAAAAATGAGGACTAACACTCAACTTTATCTTACTGGTGTCTGACTTATTTCTATGAATGCCATTCAGTGCTGTAAGAGTTGTTGATTTGTCTTTTTCATTAAGTTAATCCACTTTTACTATTTGCTACTTACCTATCATCCTTTATTTATTTTTCAGAACCGAATGCATGAAAGCATGAAACTGTTTGACAGCATTTGTAATAACAAATGGTTTACAGACACTTCAATCATTCTCTTCCTTAACAAGAAAGACCTTTTTGAGGAAAAAATAAAGAGGAGTCCATTAACTATCTGTTACCCAGAATACACAGGTAAAGGGTTATGAAAGATTTTATTGGAAATACACATCTTACTTAGATCAACACTTTGGTGACATTCATGAAACTGCCTTTGTTTTGAGTGATTGATGGAGAATATTCAGTGGTAGTGGCATTGGCATTGAGCCTGTGATTAAAACCCTCTAAGTTAAGAGTACCATGTCAGCCATAATTGAGTTTTCTGTGTTTATTTTAAATTTCTATCTTCCTTTTTTGAGGAAAATAAAAAAGAAAAAGTAAATTTGGGAGTTGGGCATGGTGGCTATAAATCTAGCTACTTGGAAGGTTGAGGCAGGAGGATCATTTGAGCCCAAGAGTTTAAGATCAGCCTAGGCAACATAGCAAGACCCTGTCTCACAAAAAATAAAGCAAAATTTGGTATATATTGAAGAAAATACAAGGATAAGTTGCAATCATTGTGCCCAAGAAACTGACATGTAGTTGCAGAGGGACATAAATAATTGTATTATAGTGTAAAATGTACATTAATTTTATGTACAGTTGCACATAAATAATTTTATAGTGTAAAATGCACTAATAGAAGTGGAATAGAAGTGGTTACTTCTGATGAGGTCAGTGTAGTCTTCCTACAGCTACTAAGAGGATGAATTAGAAATCATCAGGCAGGCGGGAATAAAAGCATTTTAGAAAAGAGGAATTGCATATATGAAAATATGAAGGTAGAAAGATGGCACGGCTAGTAGTGAAACCAAAAAGGAATTTGGTATTAGCGTTTACACTGGTAGGGAAAAGCGGTTGGAGAGGTGGTCAGAGGTCAACTCATGAAGGGCCTTATATCTCATGCTGAGACAGTGACATCAGTTGAAGGATTTAATATCCTACTATGATCATGCCATGGGGTACATGATATAGTAGAAACTGTGCTTTAGAGAGATTATGCAATAAATGATAATAAAGATAGATAGTAGGGGATTTGAATAACTAAGGACTCAGGATGGAAGTAAAAACTTTGGATGGGGATTAAGGGATATATCACAGAACCCAAGGGCAAAAATGGACAGGTCTTAGAATGGAATTAGAACTAGGAAATAATTGTTGAGAACTCTGGAAGCCCCATCTTTTTTCTCTCTTCTCTGTGTATCTTTTTTGTTTTTCTTTCTCTCCTTTCCAGCTTTCTCTGCTATTCAGTTTATGTGATAACAGCGTAGTCACAGTTTCTGTATCTCTGTTAAAAAAGATCAGGCTAGACTGGGATTGCTTGGCCCTGGTTTCAAATTCCAAGGAGAGAATCTGGCCATGAAGTCAGGCAGAAATCTGTAAGCCAATCAGTTGAGGTCAGGGGCACAAATGTAACTGCCGGGATGGATCACTATGAAACTTATAGATCAGAGTCAGGTATTTCCAGGGAAGAGGAACTGTTGTTAGTGGAGACACTGTAAATTCTTTCTATAATAAAGTGAAAGGGTAAAGCAGGGGTAAGGAATGGGAAGAGTCAGAGGTACTCTCAGGTTTCTGTCTTGAATGCTGGTGCTGTAACCTGAATTCGTATTTGGGAATTTTTTTTTTTTTTTTGAGATGGAGTCTTGCTTTTTCGCTTAGGCTGGAGTGCAATGGCCGCAATCTTGGCTCACTGCAACCTCTGCTTTGTGGGCTCAAGTGATTCTCCTCCCTCAGCCTCCTGAGTGGCTGGGATTACAGGCATGCGCCACCGTGCCCAGTTAGTTGTTGTATTTTTAGTAGAGACAGGGTTTTACTGTGTTGGCCAGGATGGTCTTGAACTCCTGACCTAGGTGATCTACCTGCCTCAGCCTCCCAAAGTGCTGGGATTACAGGCGTGCATGAGCCACTGTGCCTGGCCAGAATGTTGATTTTTAATTATTTATGGAACATCAAAATAATATCTCATGGTCAGTTATATTTGAGTTTGAGGAGAGGTTGGGGTTTGAGATAATCAGTAATGAAAACATGGAAATGGGTGAAATGACCTATGGAGATAATATTATAGAATGAGGAGAGAAAAGGACCACAGAATGAGAGAGAAGAGCAGCTTCTATTGGCAGGAGGAAAAGAAAGATACCATAAAAACCAAAAGAAGAGGTTAAAAAGTGAGTTGATTAAATATTTCAGTCAACAGTGTTATCTGCAGATAAGCAAGATACATACTGAAAAAGGACCTTTGGAGTTAACAGTTAGGAAGTTGTTGACCTGCTGTTGAAAGCAGTGGCAGTGGAAAGGTGAGTACAGTGAATCACAGAGTAGAAAGTGAAGAAAGAAGACAAGTGTAGACTACTCTTGAGCAATGTGGGTTTAAAGGGAAAGGAGAGATTTAAGAATGTTTATAGGCTGAGGGCTAAGATCCTATAAGCAAAAGAGGTATTAAAACAACCAGATGTCATTGAAGAAGCAAGATTTGTAAGCAGGTGGGAAAAAAGGAATAAAGAGTCTAGGTAGGACAGGACAGGCTTGGTGGGTCATGCCTGTAATTCCAGCACTTTGGGAGGCTAGGCGGGTGGATCATGAGGTCAGGAGATTGAGACCATCCTGGCCAACATGGTGAAACCCCGTCTCTACTAAAAATACAAAAATTAGCTGGACGTGGTAGCACATACCTGTAATCCCAGCTACTCGGGAGGCTGAGGCAGTAGAATCACTTGAACCTGGGAGGCAGAGGTTCCAGTGAGCTGAGTTCGTGCCACTGTACTCCATCCTGGCGACAGAGTGAGACTGTCTCAAAAAAAAAGAGTCTAGGTAGGACAAATGGATAAACAAATTGTGTTATATACATACAATGAATATTACTTACCCATGAAAAGGAATAATAATAGATGCTACAAGTTGGATGAAACTCAAAACACTGTGCTAAGTAAAAGAGGCCAATACTTCTTTTATATGATATATCCAAAATAGGCAAATCCATAGACAGAAAGCATATTAGTGGTTACCAGAATGGGGAGAATAGGGAGTGATTACTTAATGGGAATAGGGTGGTAAAAAAGTTTTCATGTTAGAGAGCGGTGGCGATTGCATAACATCGTGAATACACTAAGTGCCACTGAATTGTACACTTTAAAATGGTTAAATATCTGTTATGTTAATTTTCCTCAATAATTTTTTAAAAAGAGTATAGGTAGAGCAATTGATTTTTGAGCAAGAAGTAAGACACCTTTAAGACCAGAATTACAAATAAGTGCAGATAGGTAACATTTTGAGTGAGGTGGTAGACCAAAAAGTTGAGATGTAGTTGAATCCTTATGGCCTTTGTCTTCTCAGGGAAGTTGGAAATGTGGTTACCTGTTCAGAGTAAAGAACAGAGGGAGGTGAGAATTAGGTTAGTTTATAGAAAGCAGCTAAGTTTTAGGATTGGGGGAGAGATACGTAAGATAAGTAAAAGAATTGACATTAATTTTGAAGGCTCAGCTTAGAGTCTTAACACCAAGCAAAGAGCCTTTAATATCATATCCATTTTTTTTTGTTGTTGTGAACTTCCAAGCCTATCCTCCATTGTCTTCATTCTACGTAGATTCTTGCAGTCCTTATTTGCCAGGTATTAGTATCTGTTCCTAGCAGACGGAATTCACTTTTCACTCCTCTGCCTCCTTTAATTTATGGAGGTCGTTCTCTAGATTTTAAGAACCTGCCGCAAGCATCTACAAAGCTGTTTTGCTTCAGTTCCTTGTATATTTTAATTAATATTCCTTTCTTCCTCCTCCACCACTCCCCCCTCTTTTTTTTGAGACACTATCTTGCTCTGTCTCTCAGACAGAAGTGCAGTGGCAAAATCTTGGCTCACTGCAACCTCCGCCTCCAGATTCAAGCGATTCTTGCACCTCAGCTTCCCGAGTAGCTGGGACTACAGGCACCCACCACCATGCCTGGCTAATTATTTTTTGTATTTTTAGTAGAGACAGGGTTTCACTATGTTGGCCAGGCTGGTCTTGGACTCCTGACCTCAAGTGATCCACCTGCTGTGGCCCCCAAAGTACGGGGATTACAGGTGTGAACCATCATAACTGGCTCCTTTTTTTTCCCTTAAGCTCTGTTTTGTTACCTGGTCTTTATATCTTTGTTATTGATATTTTTTGTTATGCATAATGTTACCGAAAATAGCCTCTAGTTTATTGGAATAATCTTTGCTGTGTTTCCCTGACTTTACAGCCAGTTTCTAAGGCTACTCTAAAGGCTCTGTAAGTAGACAAGATGGTGTAAAAAGCAGGTGATTTAAAGATATTAATTATAAATATTGTTGAGACAGGCTTTACTTTTGGTTCCTGCTACTTCCTTTCTTTTTTTAAAAAAATAAGAGCTTTGGCCAGGCGCAGTGGCTCATGCCTGTAATCCCAGCACTTTGGGAGGCTGAGGCAGGCGGATCACCTGAGGTCAGGAGTTTGAGACCAGCCTGACCAACATGGAGAAACCCTGTCTCTACTAAAAATACAAAATTATATACTCCAAGAATGTTAAGTAAAAAGGAAAAAAAAAATACAAAATTAGCCGGGCATAGTGGCGCATGCCTGTAATCCCAGTTACTCGGGAGGCTGAGGCAGCAGAATCACTTGAATGCGGGAGGCAGAGGTTGCTGTGAGCCTAGATCACGTCATTGTACTCCAGCCTGGGCAACAAGAGTGAAACTCCTTCTCAGTAGACAGATAGACAGACAGACAGACAGACAGACAGATAGAGCTTTATTGACATATAATTCAGAAACCCTAAAATTCACCCTTTTAAAGTGTATTACTTTTCCTAATTTAAATTACTACCTTAAGGCTTTGAAGCTAAACCTCCTTAAAACTGTGAATGATTCTGAAAAGAACAATTTACCCTATTGAATTCTTTATTCCAAGATCACTCCAAGGAACACAGCCTCTCTCAGACCTTTGAAGCAATTGTGTTCCCTAGAAGTGCACCTTCCTACTTTCCTTTTATACTTTCTAGATTTTTTTTTAGTTGAGAAGTCTAAATGAAAGGGTAAAGACAAACTTAATGTTTTGTTTTCCTCAATTTTTGTGTGTGGTGATTTTATTTTGGTTACCATGAGAGTCTACTCTCACGAATAACCTAATTACAGAAACACCTTGATAACAGAAATAGAGAAATATATTCATATTTAATTGGGTTATGTTCCCTCTCCATAAGTAAATCGTAATGGTCTGATTTATTTGAGTTCAGGCAGCTGTTATGGTTTGAACTGAGAGTATTGGGTGTCTGTTTTAGGTTCCAATACGTATGAAGAGGCAGCTGCCTATATTCAATGCCAGTTTGAAGATCTGAACAGAAGAAAAGATACCAAGGAGATCTATACTCACTTCACCTGTGCCACAGACACGAAGAATGTGCAGTTTGTTTTTGATGCTGTTACAGATGTCATCATTAAAAACAACTTAAAGGAATGTGGACTTTATTGAAAAGCATGGATGTTAGTGAAAGGTAAAGCTTCCTGCAATGTAGTTATAGTGCTACAGTGATGCCCCTTAGCTTTGTAAACTTTTTCTAATTAAGAATATTCTTCTCTTCTAGTTACTGCAGTGTGGAGTGTTGAGACCAGACACCTTTTGCTGTCTCGTGAGGCAGCTACAAGCATGAATGGGACCAGGGAATGGCAGCAGCATGCAGAATCTTAGCACTCTTTAGCACAATCTTCTGTATTAGGGAACTTTTAATTGACATGAGATGCTAAAGTCAGACATTGGAATTGGAAGAACTGTAAAGTGTGATTCGATCATCAAGACATCACTTGGATTTCTTAATCTCAAATGCTTATGGCAGATGTGAAGTTGAGGTGCTGCATTCTGGAACTTAAATATGTAGCTTACTCTTTTTTCCCCTTCTTAACAAACCACCGGTGGTTCATTTTTAAGGTTTTTTCATCAAGAGAAGAATAACTTTACTAAATTTTATTTCTTTATTTGCAAAAGAATCTTTATTAAAACACAGTCTTAACTATGCACATGATGTGACCAGATCATCTTGAAAATATTCCTCTTTGGTAGGAACTCTTGGTTTTTAACTCTTGGTATGGTCAGAATATAATACTTCCATAATTACTTATAATTCTTTCCAGTTACTGGGGATATAAATACAACTTTTTTGATGAAGTTTATGTTATTATCCTGCTCAAAGTACCATTATGGTTTCCAAATGGTAATTACATTGGAAAGTTCTGCAATAAGATTCTCGTTCTCTCTTTTCTTTAAGCTTATGGTTGAAGGTTAACCTTGTTTATGCAGATTACCAAATTATTGCTGATGTGGTATGATAAAGTCAGCTTCTTGGATACAGACATACCCAGGGCAGCTGCCAATCAGAAATGCAAATTGCTAAATTTCAGACAGAACCAGTGACTTTGCTGCTAGATATTTACGAAATTGACCACTTTGATTCTTGTTTGTTTGTCTCAGTTATAGGGAGTTTTGTACAAGGTGCCTCTTGTTTTCCATCCTCATGGCCTTTTCTGTTGAGAGACATCTAAAGTGTATTAACAGTGCATGCTTTTACTTTGTAAATGTGGTGCCAAATCCCTGTTTGCCATCATTTTTACTGTAGCAATGTTAACTGTAGTATTCCTTAGTCAGTATGTTCTTTTGCTGAAACTGTTGCATTTTGGGACTTTTTTCCACTTTGTCATGTGTACATTTTTAATCTGTTATAGTTGGCGGCAATATTAAAATGGTGAGTAAAGAGTCCAGGTTTGCTCCTGTTTGTAACTAGTCTTTTCTGGAAATACTGTCTTCTGTTTTCTTTTGCCTCTGCAGAATGTGCTTTAGCCTTTGTCTGAGAATGGGTTTAGGTAGGGTTTCCTGAAGGTCTAGCTAGACCTTTGGTGTAATAGTATTGTTGAACCTTAGGTTTTATGTTATATCTGTGTACGAGTGATACACGATCATCATTCATTTTGCAAGTATACATTTTGCTTGTGTGGAGAGTTATATTCATTTCAACCTACAGACCCTTTTGTATAATGTACAGCAAATGTCATTAAATATTGAATGCTCTATTAGGAGAAGACAAATGAAGAGAATACATTTTGAGCATTTCAAATCAGTAGCTTGAGCAGTGCCTTTTAGGGTCCTATCTTTTTGGATTGGATTCTATGTCATCTTTTGATGTAACTTTTCACTAGTTTACAAAAAAAGGTTGGTGATCAACAAAAAAGCCACAGCAGTTCAGTGCCTTTGTTGGTGGTAGTTTTTCTTTTTTTCTTACTCTTTTTGAAAAATCATAGCTTACAGTTGGTATAACTGTGTTATACAATGAAATTTTCTTTAGGTGTGGGAAAACTTGATCTGAAAGAAAATTATCAGCTTCAATTGGCGATTGACTCAATGCCCACAATGTAAACAGAGTTGATAGTTCTTATTCATTTTGAATATCATTTTGAATATATCTTTTCCTTATTGTATTCTGTATTACAGGATCATCTGGAAATGAGAACTGGTAGAATATTATTTTCCACTGTAGTCTTTCTGTACTGTGGACTAATGAAATGGTGGTGTTGATCATCTAAAGTAACCAATAATCCAAAAAAGTTTATTTTACTTTGAATTTGTATTTTTATTTGAATATCTATCTGTTAATTTTTTAGCCCTTCTGTTAAAGAAAAATTTTTCTGCCTCTGTACCATTTACATTTGTTCTTTGTTTACATGAACATCACTCTTATTTTACCATCCCAAATAACTTTATCTAAATGCACATTCCATGAGGACACGGGGAGATAATTTAAGTCAGTGGTCTTCAATATGACTTAACTAAAAAACACTTGGCCCATCTAAGAGATTGACTTTTGGCTGGTGGGCTGGAAATCTGTAATTTTTTTTTTTTTTTTTTTTTTTTTGAGACGGAGTTTCGCTCTTGTTACCCAGGCTGGAGTGCAATGGTGCGATCTCGGCTCACCGCAACCTCCGCCTCCTGGGTTCAGGCAATTCTCCTGCCTCAGCCTCCTGAGTAGCTGGGATTACAGGCACGTGCCACCATGCCCAGCTAATTTTTTGTATTAGTAGAGATGGGGTTTCACCATGTTGACCAGGATGGTCTCGATCTCTTGACCTCGTGGTCCACCCGCCTCGGCCTCCCAAAGTGCTGGGATTACAGGCTTGAGCCACCACGCCCGGCCCGGAAATCTGTAATTTTTAAAAGGTGATTCTGACTACCAGCCAGGCTTGCAAATCACTGGTTTGTATTGAAACAAAAGATATTTTCTTGTAGCAGGGCTAAAATGTAGGAAGAAACATCAAATCTACTAGCCTGAAAAAAAGGTTTGACATTTGTAATCAAAGAAGCTAAAAGTTGCCTTGTGTTTTTTCTCTGGAGAATGCTAGAGGTTTGTGATAGATAATGTTTCAGAATTCAGGTGCTTATGCTTTGGACCATCTAAGAAGCCATTAGTTTCTATGTAAAGAAGAAATATTCTTAATGGACAGTCCAGGCCCCCCTTATAAATTCAGCTTTGCAACAGATTTCACCTCCTAGCATGAAAATTCCAAAGACTTTAATAATTATTCATAAGTGGATTTTGAGATGACATTTTCCTCTTGGACAGTTTGAATTCTAAATCTCTAGTTCACAGTGAATCATTTTAAAAATTTTTACTGATGGATTGTTATTTTTCACAAGGTACATTCTTACCGTGTAAGACTAGATGGACCAATTTTTTTTTTTTTTAAGTTTCTTGCCTTTTTTTTTTTTGGTTTTCATATATATTCTATTTGTTGTATATACACATTAGACTATTTAAAAATAACAGCTGGTTTTTCTAATTCAGTCACCCTATATTCTTATATTTTGGTCATTATTGTATGATTTATAGCTGTGACATTCTTTGGACATTACGTGCCTGGCCTGATTAGTTACTTAATATATTTATTCATTTGCTTACCATGTGTGACATAGTTCTGGAGTTTCCTGTTGCAGAACGCCTTGCTGTATTACAGTCATATATATAAGATAAAGTTAGCCTCTCATTCCTATTAAAAACCTAAAATTGATTTTTTTCCCTTTTTATGTGCTCAAAAAAAAAAATCAGCAGCCATCTACTCATTTATATACCTAAAATGTCACTGTTTTCCTTCAGCGTTACTACTTGTGGGATCTTTCTATGTGTAATACTGATTTTAAGAATAATGGTCTTAGTTTGCCAGTGTCAGGTAATTACTGTATTCTACTTCAGCCTTCATAGTACAAATTGATCTGACCTGGATGAGCCGCAGCTCTTTACATAGCTTTATGACCATCATATTTTGTTATATTGCTCCCAACAAGCACAAGAGAAAAAGGCTGGCTGCCTAGAGACCTCAAGTTGAAAGTTGATTTTGCTGACAACTAACAGAGAGTAAAAGAAAGGCTTTTTCAGGCACTGGAAACCAATGATGATCAAGGTCTTCATTACTTTATCTTTTAGTTTTTAAGATCCCCTCTCTCCCTCCTTCCCCTTCCAGTTTTCTCAACAGTTATGAGTTCTGCTGAGAACAACATACTTCAGAACATGTCAGGGCAGGGCAGTTTTTTCTTTTGTGTTCCTTTTGTTTTTTGAGACAGTCTTGCTCTGTTGCCCAGACTGGAGTGCAGTGGCGCCATCTCTGCTTACTGCAACCTTGCCTCACAGGTTCAAGCAGTTCTTGTGCCTCAGCCTCCCAAGTAGCTGTGATTACAGATGTGTGCCACCACACCTGGCTAACTGTTGTAGTTTTAGTAGAGAAGCGTTTCACCATGTTGGCCAGGCTGGTCTTGAACTCCTGAGTTCAAGTGATTTGCCTGCCTCAGCCTCCCAAAGTGCTGGGATTGCAAGTGTGAACCACTGCACCCAGCCAGGGCAGTTTTTTCTGATACCACATCAGGCCTATGCCTGGCCTGAGTCACATCTTCTCAGGAATAAGAAGTAATAAGGAATGTTAAACAGCAGTAGTTACCTGGGGTGCATGATTAGTTTGATTTAGCAGATTCTTTGACTAAACCCTAGTAAATTAAAATGTCTGAGACAGGTCATAGGAATATACATATTTTTAATACATTCCTCAGTGATTTTGATCTAGTCAATCTGGGCCAATATTTGGGGACAACTGAGTAGGACCTAATGCAGGTTGAGTAGCCTTATTCAGATCTTTTGAGATCAGAAGTGTTTGAGAGTTCAGATTTTTGTCAGGTTTTGAAATACTTGCATTATGTACTTACTGGCTCAGCTTTCCAAATCCAAAAATCTGAAATCCAAAATGCTGCCGCACATGCTTCCTTTTAGCGATACGTTGTCACTCAAAAAGCTTATGATTTTGGAGCATTTTAGATTTTGGTTTTTCAGATTTGAGATGTTCAATTTATATTAAAGATCAACACAGCTGGGCACGGTGGCTCATATCTGTAATCCCAGCACTTTGGGAGGCCAAGGCAGGCAGATCATTTGAGGTCAGGAGTTTGAGACCAGCCTGGCCAACATGGTGAAACGCTGTCTCTACTGAAAATACAAAAATTAGCCAGGCATGGTGTTGGGAACCTGTAATCCCAGCTACTTGGGAGGCTGAGGCAAGAGAATCTCTCGAACCTGGGAGGCGGAGGTTGCAGTGAGCATTTATTGCATTTATTTATGCAGTGAAAATTGAAAGATACATCAAATTAAAGATAAAAGAAAACCCTGTGACAGGTAACAGTATATGTAATAACAACAATATTTATTTACAGTGGGTAAAGAAGGCAAAGCTAGCTAGCTCTAGACTAGAATGAAAGTTGTTTTGAAATGGCTTAGTAAGGGGTACATAAGAGGAATGATTGAGGCACATGTAAAAAGCCTGTGTATGCCCAGTGCTAGTGTTTTCCTTAAATCCAGTGGGACTCACAAGGTATCAAAAATAATCAAATACTAATAAATATTAATACACTGCTGGGATAGACTATCACAATGTACTAGCATTCACTAAGCTGTAAAATCTGACAGCAGAGATATTAAATTATGAGCAACCTGGTTTATCCTCTATAATCTTTTACCTCTCCCTGCACATAAAATTCTCCTTGGGTTATCCAGACATTTTTACTAAGAGGCTTATTTATATGTAAGAGAGATTTCCAGTAGACATAACACAAGAAAATACTTGTTCTGTTTATTCTTGCTCATGTAGGATAAAGGTCCTGAGACCTCTCAGAATCTTACGAGGTTGGAGAGTTGTTTGGAATGCTGGGTTCTGGTCTTTTCTTTGCTTCCAACTAGCTATGGGATCTTGTGTATTCTTTCAGTCTTATATCACTCATCTGGCATCTAAAGATGGACTAAATTATTCCTTCCTGCCATGATATTCTATGGTTCTCATCAAATAGAAATGACATATTTGAAAGTGCTTTGTAAATGTTATGATACTCAGGATTATACTGCACAGAAAAAAAAAAATCCTAAGGCAGCACCAACAGAGGTATTCATTGTACCTGATGATCTTTTACAGCATTTCTTTGCCCATATTCATTTTGAAGACCTGAAATGAAGCTGAACTGTAAATTGCTCTAAAATGCATGAAGCAGTGTGAAAAGGTCTTTGCTTTGTTTTATATTTAAATCCAGTTGTCTGTTTTCTGCTCATACAAGTGCTTTTTCATGGTAAAAAGGCAGAAAAGTTCCCTTCTGCAATCTCCAGTGTCTTCTGACCTCACAGAAATGTCTTCATGCTTTTACCTAGCAGGACCACCAGATGCTCTGTCACTCTTGCAGTCCCTGGCCCAACACCGAAGTCTTGCTGGAATCTGTGCTCCGGGGGCTGTGCCGGGTAGAGAGGGCAGTGGGAGGTAAGAGCTCTTCACCCTTCACCACCTTCTCCACCCAGCATGGCCGGCACACTTTGGTCTACAGCACATCTCCAAGTATAGAAGTGGGTTTTGAATGCTGTTATTTATCACTGTGGGGATGGGAAGGAATACTCTGATTTGGACTATTTGGGGTACATGTGAGTGGATTTTATTATCAGTGTAGGAACTGTTTCAAGTTAGTGTCTTTTTAGACAACTTTTGTGCCACATTTATCCATTCTTCACAGAAATACAAATTTCTAATTATAGTGTATTATTTTTCTATTTTTAAAATTGTGGTAAAGCAAATATAACATAAAATTTGCCATTTTAAGTACACAGTTCAGTGGCATTAAGCACATTCACACTGTTGCACAACCATCACCACCATCCATTTCCAGAACCTTTTTTCATCTTCCTGAACTAAAACTCTGTTCCTGTTAATGACTTCCCATGCCCCACCTTCTTTCAACCCCTGGTAACCAGCATTCTCCTTTGTCTCTTACGAATTTGACTATTTTAGATACCTCATATAAATGGAATCATAGTATTTATCCTTTTGTGTCAATCATACTGTGTTCTTGTCTAAAAAAAAACTATCAGATGTATGTGAAATGTAACCTAATTTATTTGATTATTTGATTTATTATTAGTAGTGTCTCTTTAATCGTGCTATGCTAGGGAAGTACATTATGATCTCCCTTTAAGAATATGAAGAGGAAATTATACCTTCAACAAACAAGCAAACTTAGTTATGTTTTGTGATTTTAATGATATTTTCATATTCCATTTTGAGATCTCTTTGTCTTAGTTTGGAAATGGTTTTGTTAAGTGTCCATGATTTAGAGATGGTATAATGAAAAAATAAAGAATTTGGTTGGGAATGGGAGGAGCTTAGAAGAACGAGAAATTGGCTTTGACTTTATAGTGTATGGTGTGTTGGTAGCTGGATGTCACCACAGGCTTTGGATTCAGAAGACCTGTTTGGGAGTTCCAGTTCTGCCTCTACCTAGCACTGTGATCTTGATGAATATATTCTCCCTCTGTGGGCTTCAGTTTCCTATCTATAAATTGCTAGTGATGGGGCTGGAATATTTTTAAGTTTCTTCTAACTTTAGCAGTCTAAGAATTAAGTGCCAGAAAATAGGGTTAAATATTTGTTTCTGATCTTGTTACAAAAAAGAACTTGATGGCTTAAAGTAAATAAAAATTCAACAGTACAATGCAAATTTAAAATGAGGCAAAAGAAGAAAGATAAAGACAGCAGAATATATTACTTAATTTTGGTTTTAATTTTTCTTATAGCTGTTTTACATAAGAACTTTTCATGAATACAATCAAAATGTCCATGAGATAAAAAATAAGCTAATTGTGCAGGAGAAGTACAAATGCACTTTTTCTCTAGCTCTGACAATGTAAGATTTGGGAACAATCATTGGACCTGACAAACAGTTAAACTAGGGTTAGGGTGAATGCCTTTTCTGGAAGCCTATCAAGAGCATTGAGGTGAAGTCCTCTTACCTTTACTCACAGGAGAGCCCAGTCTGAACCAAGAGTTTGAGAAAATTATTTTGACTTTGTTCTAAGGTAATAGGCAAATGGGTGCTCAAGGGCTCCTGTTGCATTTCATGTAGACTTGCCAGAAGAGTTTTAGCTTGAAAACGTAAGAGGAATATAGGCAGATCCTAACCTCAGTAAAAAAAAAACAGCTATAGCATGTTGCTTTAAGTGCTACTATTTTGTCCTCTGTTCTCCAAGATGCATTCTTTACAAAGTGTTTGTGCAAGGTGGCTTGTGTGAGTTTGTTTATAAACCAGTTAAAAGTTGGGATATCTACCAGCTATCCCCAAAGAGAACTAAATACAACCCTGTTTTAGTCTGCTAGAAACTTTTGTTCTGACAGAAGACCTGTCCCACTGGCTCTGCTTCTGTACTAATACTGGAAGGCAGGTTCTATGTGAACATTAATAAGCAAAGATCCTGTGTTAGACTTACAGTTTGGCTGATAGCCAGTTTGTACCTAGATTGAAAGACCAAGGAAAAGTTAATAAAATAAGCAACAATTTGGTACTATTTGAGGGGAAGTAGGACTGTCTTATATGGAGATGGAATAAATGATATAAATTATGTTTGGGTCCTGAATAGACAAGATCATAGCTGTATAGTGAGGGTTTTTCACCTGGGGTTTCAGAGCTCCAGAGCATCTACATAGATACTGTATTGGATATGCTAGTTTTCTTTTTAATTCTCTTAATTTTATGTGTTTAAAAATATGATGAAAAGGGGTACATGGTTGGATCCATGATAAAAAAGATTCAGAACTCCTGTATGTTGAGTTAAAGTGAACAGGTTAGTAATGGCTGGAGCATGATATTCAGGGTAGTTCCTGAACAGCTCTTGAATATGAGAAGTCTTTCTTGGGTTTTTATGTTTTTGTTTTTGTTTTTTTGAAATGGAATCTCACTCTGTCACCCAGGCTGGAAGTGCAGTGGTATGATCTCAGCTCACTGCAACCTTCGCCTCCTGGGTTCAAGTAATTTTCCTGCCTCAGTCTCCCTAATAGCTGAGATTATAGGCATGCACCACCACACCTGGCTAATTTTTGTATTTTTAGTAGAGATGGGGTTTCGCCATATTGGTCAGGCTGGTCTTGAACCCCTGACCTCAGGTGATCCACCGGCCTTGGCCTCCCAAAGTGCTAGGATTACAGGTGTGAGCCACCGTGCCCAGTCAGGTTTGTTCTTTGGCTTACATTTTTTCATCAGCAGTAGCCAGAGTAGTTTCTCTGATAATTCTCCTCCCAAGTTGCTTTCTTTTTAGGGAATCAGAAAGACTATTAAATGAATTTAACTTTTATAGTTACAAATTTATTCAGTATATTTCAAGCTCATATGGCTCACTAGTATTAATATTGCTAGTAGCAGCCTAAGTGTGAGTGGGTGTTTCTAGCAAGGAGTAATTTCCAATTGACGTTTTCTGGTTGCCAAGAGCTTTCCTCAGTGGTAGTTGTAAATGCTAAATCTATATACGTGACTTCATCACCTCCTGTCAAGATAAATTCGAACTTCATTTCCCCTTAAAAGAGTTCAAAGGAATCACTTGTTGGCCTGTTTGGGGAGATGTTGTTTTC
Organism: Aotus nancymaae; assembly: GCF_030222135.1. NCBI lineage: Eukaryota > Metazoa > Chordata > Mammalia > Primates > Aotidae > Aotus > Aotus nancymaae. Next base: position 65,579,545 of record NW_026988418.1, on the reverse strand, counting down.
ATCCGCCATCACATGGACCCAGGTGCAAAGATTTTCAGTGCCTAAAACAAGCTCACCTGTCTTGGTTCTTCTGAAACATGTAGCAGTTGAAATGAAAAGTTTAGAATTGTTCACTTGTTCCAAATTCTATGATAAAGAAGCGGCAGCAATACAATCATTAATACTCTAAATGAGAGTATTTGATGTCCTCTAAGTTTATTCAGGAAGTGTGTTATATACCTAAGAAACATTTATAGAGATCAAGGTCTCTTTGACAGCCTGAGGGCAGAGGGATAATCTGGTCCTAACAAAGAAGATAGTTTTGGGATGTGTGACTTAGAAACAAACTTGCATCTTCTATCCAGTGATCCAGATCTCTGAGCTAAGGCACATGGAGGTCTGTTAGTAAAAAGAGGGAATTGCAGGTTTTATTGAGGTTTGGTTGATAGTAGTTTTTTGCAGACTTAGGGAAGCCTTGCTATTTTGCTTGGAACAGTTTGTTGCAATAGTATATTCTAAAAACCAGGTGTTGAATTAATAAATGGTGGCTCTTATATAGGATTTATTTCTGTGACCCTGAGCACAAGCAGGGTTTTTTTGTTGTTTTTTTTTGTTTGTTTTGAGACGGAATCTAGTTTTGTCACCCAGGCTGGAGTACAGTGGCACAATCTCGGCTCACTGCAACCTTCGCCTCCCAGGTTCAGGTGATTCTTCTGCCTTAGCGTCCCGAGTAGCTGGGATTACAGGCATCTACCATGCCCAGCTAATTTTTGTATTTTTAGTAGAGATAGGGTTTCACTGTGTTGGCCAGGCTGGTCTTGAACTCCTGACCTCGGGTGATCCGCCTACCTCGACTTCCCAAAGTGCCGGGATTACAAGCATAAGCCACCGTGCCCAGCCTGCACAAGCAGTTTTTATATGCCTTCCCTTCGGTTATGTTCGTGCCCCTCAGAATAATCCTGTGAGGTAGGTAGGGAAATCATCTTCATTTTATAGTTGAAAGACTCAAGACTCAGAAATGAAGTATTCACATCGTTGTATTAAGTTGGAAAACCAGTACTGGAACCTGGGAGTCGGGGAGGGTCTTCTAACTACTGGCCTGTGCTCTTTAAGCTGCACTAGCTATCCCACACTGAAAAGAATATAAAACACAGCTGCAGTCATGCACACTCCATCTCCAAATGGATTCATTCTTCATGTCATGGTCTATTGACTATCATTTTCTGTTTGTAATCACCCAGATTCCAAACCTGTTTATAGAACTTATACCTGAGGAATGGTGAGGGTTAGAAGAGGCCGCAGTCCTTGAGGTTTTCTTTGATGATAATATCTGTAACTGCATCAAACACAAATTTGACATTCTGTGTATCTGTAGCACAGGTCATGTGACTGTAGATTTCTTTGACATCTTTTCGCATATTGAGGTCAAGGAACTGGCTCTTGATGTAATTCCCCGCATCATCATAGGAGTTGTTACCTGGTTTTCCAGAAAAATAGTGAGGTAGGATAAAGGAACCCTTGTTAGTTGCTCGCTCACTTTAGGTGATTGACTTGATCCTTGAAATGCTTTGACAACAGCATTTGGGGGCCTAATTTTGGAGGGAAGATTCCCTTTTCTATTGTACTCCAGTGTTTCTCACTTGAAAGAAACTGAGGGGAGGTGTCTCTGCCTTTGATGTTTTAGTAGGTATCATTGGAAGTCAGTGGCTCTCCTGCATCTAATGCCTCCTCTATTCCAGAGAATCTGAATTTAAACCCTGTAACTGCCCAAGGTTCTCCCTTAAGTTCCTTTATGTCACCTTGGCCTAAGAAATGAGACAATTACCAGTCACTACTAAAAGGTATTATTTCCGGCCCCTGACACTTACCATCATACTCTGGAAAACAAATGCTGAGATGGACTTTCTTGATTTTTTCCTCAAAGAGGTCCTTCTTGTTGAGAAAGAGGACGATGGAAGTAGCCGCAAAGAACTTGTGGTTACATATGCTGTTGAACAGATGCAAAGACTCATGCATACGATTCTAGTAAGAGGAAACACCATTGGAAATATCAGATTTGGCTTACAGAATATCTATGTACTTCCTGCTCTTGTTCCCCTTGGAGAGACCAGTGCTTCAAATGTAAAAAGCGAGACAGGAAACAGCTATCTCTTTCATATACCAAAGTAAAGCCAGAGAGATGTGGGATTATTCTAGTTCCCTATCTTTTTAATAGCTGTGTGACTTATAGAAAATTATAAAATTATTGAGCTTTTCTGAGTCTGTTTTCCTATCTTACAGGGTTATAATGAAAGCTAAATGAGATCGTATATGTATAGTGTCCATGATAGTGGCTGGCATATAGGTGTATAATATGTGTTATGCAGATCTTTAGCAGCCAGGGTGCAACTGAGAAATTGACATTTTATAAGTAGTGCTGATAATGGGGTGAAACAGGCCCAAGTTAGCATGTGCCCATATGCAGCTCCAGGATGACTTTGATAGGCGTCTTTCATGGGGTCCCAGATCTTGGTTTGGGCTACTTTGGTCCTGCTACCACATGGTGAGGGTTAGAGAATTTTCCAGTGCTACACCACAAGCATTTCTGCTCTCTCATTTCCTTCTCTGATTGCTACTTAGCAAGGAATGGTGCTGTATATCTGCAGAGGTTGCCCAGTGTCCCAGCCCAGGCTGCTTTCAGAGAGCAAGTCTTTAGAGTTTTGAAGTATGCTATCAGGTGACTTGAGTTCAGTCTATTCATCTAATAAAACAAGAACAATCTAATTTGTGGCTTTTTTCCCATAATACTCCTGCACAACCCTTTAGGGTCTCATGGGCTTGTTTTATTAAGGTCTCATAGACTTTAATAAACCTCATAGACTCATAGACTTTAATCTTCAGGGTTAAAGATGGAAAGTCTCAGACTTTAATCTTAGGGTTCAAGATGGAAGGTGAATAGCTCTAAGACATTTTGGTTAGTTGATATTCAGAGTGTTCTAACATGAAGTTAAAACTACCAAGGGGAAGGGAAGAGAACAAGTTGCCCAGCAAGGGAGAGGAGTATCTCTTTCATCAGCAAGCTGTGGACCTCCATTTGTAAGCAGATGCTTAGGTGAAATTAATGTTTTTCACACCTCTGACAACCTTTCTCAAATTCAGAGAAGGTACATGGCTGGGCTCTAACACTTGTCCTGTAGAACTCCTGTCCCACAGAATTTTACAGGTTAAAGAGAACCACTCTTGGGTAGTCTTCCAGCTGCCAATTTAATTGGCATGAGAGAAAGCTGGTCTGCCAGTCTGGCTCTCCTTACTCCTATTGACAGTACCTTTTTAGCCTCCTAAGTGGGGTTACTAGTTCAACCCTACCATTATGTTGCAATGAAGATTCACATAATATGTTATTTTCTCTGTTCTGTCATTTGCATCTCCTTCCTTACGCAACTTGGGAGAATACTAAGTGTAACTCCTTTGTTTTGCCTAGTTGATGGTCCCTCATCTCTTTACACTTAATTCTTCCTCCGAGGTTTGTGATGTCCAAGTGATACTTGGATGTCTAATTTGAGACCAAGCTCACTTTCAGTAAATTTGGAGCTCTAAAATGCTAATCTAGAACTTGCAGAAGACATTTTTCTAGAATTATTTGCATGAGACATTGATTGGTCTGCTAGAGGACTGCTAGACTGAAATTACCTAAGTTGGGGCAGTAGAGTGACAGACACAAGGCTTAGAGAAAGGGTCATGGGGAGAACATGTTCTACCAAAGCTGCTTGGTGCAAAGGCCACTCACCACTTCGTCATCTTCCACCAGCACCATATCATAAGCACTGAGGGCTGCACAGAAAATGATGCAGGTGACTCCCTCGAAGCAGTGGATCCACTTCTTTCTCTCTGATCTCTGCCCTCCCACATCAAACATCCTGAGGGAAGAAGTAGCTATTTTCATAGGAATGCCCAACATATGACCCATATGCCTTTGATGTTTACCCCGTGAAGTGGGAGAGGAAAAAGGGGGAGACGCAGAACAGTAATTTAGATTAGGCTTCGGCAGAGGCCAAGAAGCATGCCCGTGCCCCTTTTCGGGATTCCACATGTGTATCTGAGATACACGTGGAACCATGCACTTACCTGAAATTCAAGTCTTTGACAGAAAACTTGGTCTCAATGATGCCCGTGGTTTTGACTCTGGATCGGAGCACATCTTGCTCAGTAGGGAGGTACTCAGGGTCTGTAATTCGTTCTAATTGGTTCAGGTAGCTAGAGAAAAGTGATTAGCATCAATGACAAATTTTCCACAGCCAAGGCTAAGAGACATAAAAGGTGTCTTATGCAAAGTCACACAGCTAATTTGGTGATAGAAATCAGGACTAGAAGACATATTGTTAAATTTAGGATTCCTTCCTTCAAACCTTCATATGTCCTTAACTGGAGGAAATGGGGGATGGACAAGCCCATTTGAGGCTGGAGTTCCAGCGCATTTAGATCAAGTTAGGTAAGTTTTTCTTGGGTTTCTCCTGACTGCAAGCTTTTGTAGATCTTTGAATGAGATTTAGTGATTTCAATGGTTGTTAAAAGTTCCATCAAGAGGCAGTAAATTGAAAGAGACTTTAGAGACATGAACCAATGCTACACATGGATTTTGTTTATATCCTGAATCAAACTGGGGAGGAAACATTTGAGATAACTGGGGAAACCAATTTGGTGATATATGATGCTATTAAGGAATTGTTAAGTATTTAGGTGTGAATATTTTTCTTTTTTTTTTAAAAAAAGGGCCTATATTTTAGAGCCCCATAAATGACATTTTTAGGATGAAATGATACCTGGAATTTGCTTCAAAATAATCCAGTAGGGAATGGAGGTAAAATGAAATAAGACTGGCCATGAGTTGATAACTGTTGAAGGTAGGTGATTCATTATATTATTCTACTTCTGTATATGTTTGAAAGTTACCGTAAAAAAGAAAAAGTTATTTTAAAAAAAAAAGGCAGGAGGAAGGCAGATGTGAACTGAGATGACAGAGAGGAGGAGGGAAGCACAGGTAACACAAATGCCTACTGTATGCCAGGCATTTTCATGTTCAGATTCTCATTCAAACTCCTAAGCCTTCAAGTTTCAGATCCCCATTTTACAGATGGAGAAATTCGGAAGAGTTAAATACTTGCCTCGGGTCAAGAGGCATTGTGGTGTATTATGAAAAATATTCAGCTGTGTACTCAAGCAGCCCAATGCAAATGCAGTCTCTGCCATTTATCTATATGACCTTGGGCAAGTTAACTTCTCTGAACTTCAGTTTTTCATCTGTAAAATGAGGCTAATTAGAAAGGCACTGTCTAAAAGTCTTACTTCGTAGATGGGTAAAAGGCCTTGAGATGATACATGCAATACGCTTAGCAGTGACTGGGCTTTGAGGGCTCCAGGAATAGTAAGCGATGGCATTATTACGAGATTAGGAGACAGATGGTTAGGTTAAATAAACTCAGGTTTGACTTCGGAGCCCGTGCTTGTCTATGATCCCATACTGTCTAAAGTAGGATTGATAAATTATGTCCCATATCTTTTTGGAAGCAGCTTTGCGACGATGGTTCTAATTCCTGACCACCTTCCTTTGGTTTGCCTTCGTAATTTGTGTCCCCTGCCCTGGCATCCTGACATAAGACACTCTAGCCGGGCGCGGTGGCTCAAGCCTGTAATCCCAGCACTTTGGGAGGCCGAGGCGGGTGGATCACGAGGTCAAGAGATCGAGACCATCCTGGTCAACATGGTGAAACCCCGTCTCTACTAATACAAAAAATTAGCTCGGCATGGTGGCGCGTGCCTGTAATCCCAGCTACTCAGGAGGCTGAGGCAGGAGAATTGCCTGAACCCAGGAGGCGGAGGTTGCGGTGAGCCGAGATCGCGCCATTGCACTCCAGCCTGGGTAATAAGAGCGAAACTCCGCCTCAAAAAAAAAAAAAAAAAAAAAGACACTCTAGATGTAGGAGACTCATTGCTGCTTAGTGGCATAAGTAGATCCTAGATTACCAGATAGAAAATTATGCCTTGAAAGAGCCATCATGAATCACATTACTCCTGAGAGAGTGTATGACAGAACTGCAGGGCCATCTTAGGGTTCTGAAAGGAGAGGCTAAGTGTACACCTCTCAATTAAGAGAACAGGGCTGAGGGCTGCTAGGCAGAGCACTTCTTTTGAATTTTGCTTCTTCAGGCTTGTAGGCTGTAGTGAGCCATGTAAAGCAATATAAAATCATGACAACTGTGGCAGATCTCCCCATAGCATTAAATTCAAAACATAGTAAAACACGGCTGAAGCCTAACAAAACGGGTCCACAGGCTGAATTCAGTCTGAATCTCCAGCTTTCAATGACTGAAATTTTAGGCTGGGTGAGATTTTTCCCAACCAGAGAAAAGATTCGCTAGAAGACTGCTTAAGCATCAACCCACCCTCTCCCCAGTCAGAGTCTTACTAAGATGCGGAGTCATTGAGCTGGTATTCTGCAGCTCTCTCGAAGCAGGCTTGCACCCCACCATCCTTCCACAACCTCCTAATGACCTCCACCAGCTCGGGAGGCATGGTTCCCTCCTCGATGGAGTCAGCCAGGTTGTTGAGCTGTCGCCCATCATCCTGTAATGCAGTAACCTGGTTAGGAACTTCACAGGAGTCATAGCTTTCCAGGAGGCTTCTGGGAATACTGCTGAATGGAAAGCATTTTTACATTGCCACGAAGATCTAAGAAGCAGTCTCCAGTGAAGATTCTGTGTTAAAAAACATACTGAGGCCAGGCGCAGTGGCTCATGCCTATAATCCCAGCACTTTGGGAGGCCAATGCGGGTGGATCACGAGATCAGGAGATCGAGACCATCTGGCCAACATGGTGAAACCCCATCTCTACTAGAAATACAAAAAATTAGCTGGGCGTAGTGGCAGGTGCCTGTAATCCCAACTACTCAAGAGGCTGAAGCAGGAGAATCACTTGAACCCAGGAAGCGGAGGTTGCAGTGAGCCGAGATCATGCCACCACACTCCAGCCTGGCAGCAAAGCGAGACTCTGTCTTTTTTTTTTTTTTGGAGACGGAGTTTCACTCTTGTTACCCAGGCTGGAGTGCAATGGCGCGATCTCGGCTCACCGCAACCTCCGCCTCCTGAGTTCAGGCAATTCTCCTGCCTCAGCCTCCTGAGTAGCTGGGATTACAGGCACGCGCCACCGTGCCCAGCTAATTTTTTGTATTTTTAGTAGAGACAGGGTTTCACCATGTTGACCAGGAATCGATCTCTTGACCTTGTGATCCACCCGCCTCGGCCTCCCAAAGTGCTGGGATTACAGGCGTGAGCCACCGCGCCCGGCCCTGAGACTCTGTCTTAAAAAAAAAAAAAAGAAAAAGAAAAACGTACTGGTTAACTTTGAATATGCTCCCCGATGCAGAGGGTGGCACTATATCCAGCCCTGGGGTTCGTCTAAAGGAGAGCAGGGAACCCAGGTGTTTCCTCTCTGGAGTTTCTGACTTTCATCCTTAGTCTGAAAGTTTACTGCCACAAAACGTGGGTCCTCTGCTGCAGAGAGACTGGAAATGTAAAGGTCAGATTGACCATGAAACAGACAAGATAGAAGCCAGGGACCCACCACCTTTGTTCTTCAGCAATTTAAAACTAGAAAAAGGCCAGTACTAGAGGTAGGGATTTCACTTACAAAAGTTCCATAGCCAGGAATCCAAGGGGAACAATTTAAATGGCAAAATAAAGTAAAAAAAGCAGAGGAAGCTGTGAGCAGCTTTCTTTTATAAATATTTGTTACAAAGGTAGGGTTTGAAGCCAGGCACAGTGACTTACACCTGTAATCCCAGCACTTTGGAGGTCTGAGGCAGAAAGATTGCTTAAGGCCAGGAGTTTGACACCAGTCTAGACAAGACGGCAAGACCCCTTCTCTACAAAAAATTAAAAAAAAAAAAATAGCTGAGTGTGATGGTGGACACCTGTGGTCCCACTTACTGGGGCTGAGGTGGGAGAATCACTTGAGCCTGGGAGGGTGAGGCTGCAGTGAGCCATGATCATACCACTGCACTCCAGACTAGGCAAGAGAGCAAGACCCTGTCTCGATAAAAATAAGGGTCGGGGTTGCTTACTTCTCCAGGACTGAATTAAGACATTTGACGCTCAGCAGGTGGGATTATAGTTACAAAAAACTATTTTTCTTACCCATCTTTCCATATAGTTCGTTGGCCTCTGGTATGTTTCTTCTCGCTAGCCTTTCTGCTTCCACCCTTAACCACCTAATATTAATCACATACCGCGCAGCTTGCTTCAGCATAGTCGATGCCCAGTGTGGACATGGCCCGGATGATAGCCAGGATGGACTGCAGCACATTCCCATAGATGATAGCCTTGAACTCCAGGCATTCTTCAGGTGAATAGCCATCCTGGTGAATGATCCTGCAAGGGGCAGACACTGTCTTTAGCTGGACTTGAGTAGCCAGACCTAAGGGATTAGGAATCTGGGGTATTTAAAGGGTCATAAGAATCCTATCTGTTGCTACTGCTTTCTCAAAGTGGAGGGTGAGGGGCATTGGAATCAGATCCTTTATACCTGGGCTCCTCGAGGCTAAAGAACCTTTCACTTTGAGTACCTCCACTGGCTCTACTGACCTTCACCCTATCCCAGTCCTTTGGGGCTTTGTTTCTACTCACTTCATCTGTTTGACGATGGTGCTCTTTCCTGACTCCCCAGCACCTGGAAGGAAAAATGCTTATGCTTTCGATTTCCACCAGTTCTCCCCAGCCTTCCAGGAGATGGCCTGGGAGAACTCAGAGCCACTGCTTGCTCGGGGGTCTTGTTAGGGGAGAACATAGGGATGACTGCTGCCCTCAGTTTCTGGCAGGCTTGAGTTCAGGCCATTCAACTTGGATTTAGAGCAGAGTTTCTTAACTTCAGTACTATTTACAGTTTGGGCTGCCTCATGCATGGTAGGATGTTTAGCAGCATTCTTGGCCTTTACCCACTAGAAGTCAATAGCACGCCACTTCTGTAGCTATGACAACCCAAAGTGTCTCCAGACATTTCTAAATGACCGCTGGGAGTCAAAATCTCCCTATTGGAAACCACTAACAGATTCAGGGGAGTCCTTTAACGTTTCTCCTCTCTGCCTATTTTTGACTCAGGAGAGTGATTTTGGTCTCAGAGGGTAGGATTGGGGAAAGCTGGATCATTTCACCAAAATACTATATTTTCATCACCTTGCTGGTTCCCTTTTTTTTGAGACAGGGTCTCACACTTGTAGCCCAGGCTGGAGTGTAGTGGCACAATCTCGGCTTACTGCAGCCGTGACTTCCTAGGCTCAAGTGAGCCTCCCAGATCAGTCTCCTGAGTAGTTGGGACTCCAGGCAGGCAACATCATGACCGGCTACATTTTTTTTAGAATTTTTATTTTAGTAGAGACAGGGTTTCACCATGTTGTTCAGGCTGGTCTTGAACTCTTATGGTTAAGTGGGTTCCCTTTATTGAGTAAAATGTCCTAATGTCCTCATTCACGCTCTGCTTTCCCCATCAAAAATTTATACCTTCAATACTGAGTCTACGCTACCCTAATGCCTCAACCTCCTCCCACTTCACTTGTGCTTGTTCTCTCTAAGCGGCTTATCCTGAACCTAGAAGAAATCTGCTTAGCCTTAAAAGATCTCTCAGTGGCCCCACCATCTCTGTTTCCCGCTGTGTAACCTCGTGGGCTCCTTAGAGTCTGGGTCCAGCTTACAGAGATGTGCTTCTTTAGTGTGTCCTTACGACTGTGCCACAGATCAGCTGAGGGAAAAGAAGCCACCTTAGCCTAGTGCGTCAGCTCCCAGGTCCCTTATGGGGGCTTGGAAACCCAGCGCAGGCACCCAATCTTCTGCTACATAGACCCCCATCTGCCCCAGCTACCCTACTTCTGTAGTACCAGTGGTTTGTTTTCCTACGCCAGGTGTCTCAAATGTTCTTGTATTGGTTTTATTTACAGTCATGATCAATTTCCCTGACCGACTAATTGAGGTGCTTTTATTTTCTCAGCACAGACCAGTGATCTGCTTAGGAGCTCATCAAGTTGATGAACCTTCCATCTGGCAGGGGCTTTGCAGGCAGCTATTGAATAGAGAGCCAGGAAGGGAGTGCTGTACATAAAGACACCATTCCTCCTCACGGGGCTCCCTACTTCCAACATTTTTACTGAAAACGAGGAACCACTATGCTTGGCAAAAACGAGTGGGACTATCTCTGGGATGTTGGCACTGATCATATGGGGGGACTTGTGAGCCTGTTGGTGAGGGAAGACCCTGTTCTCTTCTGATTTCTTGGCTTAGAGTTCTCTGACTGCAGATTGGGCTCAGGCCTGCAAGTCCAGGGTGATCGGTATTTGCCAAGCCAAAAGGTTGTGTTAAGTTTGGTTAGATTTGGCGATGGGTGGGTCCATCCTGGCCCTTGCACTATTCCTGGCTTAAGAGTAGAAAAACTCCGAAATAGCCATGGTGTTCTGGATCCTGTTGGGGTGGCTATGTAGGTACCATATTAACTCAGCTCTAGAGCTCCTGATCCCCTAGCCTGAGACTGTGTAGAGGAGGGGAGAAATGACCTGCCACCCCTCCTTCCCATGGGGTGAAGTAGAACCCACCCACCCTCAGGTAAGCAGGAAGGACCCTGCCTTCTCTGACTCATCTTTCCATCTCACTCACCCAGCAGTAGCAGCTTGACAGTCTTGGCTTCCTTGTCAGCATCCTCCTGCAGCTTCTTTTCTAGCTCCTTGGACCTCTTGGCCAGTTCTTTGTCTTCAGCACTGGCTCCACTTCCCATGTTTGCCGTCTTCTCAGCTTCCTCAGGCCCCTAAGGCTCTTTCGTAAGGTTTCCTGTATGAGAGATGGAAGAGAAGGAAAAAAGTTGGGGTTGAGTATCCCAACTTGGTTCCCCTAAAAGCTGCTCTGTACGAGGCCAGAAGAGAGAGCAGGCTGTAGGGTCTTGTACCCTGCGTACATTGGCTGAGACTCCCTACCCCGACTGGAGACCTACTTCTTAGTCTAGGGATTGTAGCCTTTATATCTAGCAATGTGATCAGTCAAGCCAATTAACAGCTTTGTCAATACGGCAAGGGGTAAAGAGTCAAATGTTTCTATAACTAGGGAAATGATCTGCTGGGTTCTGACACAGAAGGATAGGATGCACAACCACTTCCATCCTTTGAGAGGCTCATCCCCTAAAATTCTATTGCTTCCTTGGATTTATTTCCATCATAGAGCTGGAGATTATGGGCACGTATGTAAGAAGCATTCCCTATGTTGAGCCTCCAGATTATAAGGTCTTGGTTTCGAGGGCTTCAGGGTATCAAAGCATACTCGTTTACCACAGGCTGGTCTTGTCAAGGAGTTTTTGTCTTGGGCGGTGCCCTTCCTTGGGAAGATTAGGAATGTTGCACTCAGCTCCCCCAGTGGCTGCTGCTCCAGGAAGCTGTTCACATTGTTTCTTTGTATTGGCCCCTCTCTTTTGTACTTCTGCTATTAGCACTTACCACTTCATATTGTATGTTGTTCTACAAATCTCTTCCCTTGCTGTATTTCTGCCCCCTGGAGCTCAAGGGATCAAACCTGACTCATCTTTGAACCTCTCAGAACTTGTAGTTTATTTGTGGATCAAAATGTTTGGTGAATGAATAAATGTAGGCAAAGGATGTATGGTAAAGAGAGAGGGGTTGCTTCCTTTGGGCCCACTAAAGCCAGCTGAGTCCAGCTTCACTTCATAAGTGAACTTTGCTGGTGTTCAGTGTGGGGTTTGTGCTGCCTCACACAACAAATTCTGCTTCTTTGGGAAATTGGACTCCAGACTCTGGGTTCTCAAAGGTTGGACAGCTCTCCCTCTGGCTCGCATCCCAGCGACCCTTTCCTGGGGGAGACGTGAGGGTGCGGTCTAGCGACTGCCTCACAGACATTTAGGACTCCACTGGTTGTACTTCTCTATGCCAGTTATTTCACTTTACTTAAATGAGTCTTGCTGGTGGAGCCTCCTCAGGTGGACCTATTTTAGAATTTTGCTGCCCAAAATGTGGCAAAAGGGCCAGCAACATCAGATCACCCGGAAAGCTCATTAGACATGTGGAATCTCAGGCTTTAACCTAGAACTTCTGATTCAGAATCTGCATTTTAATGATCTCAGGTTACTCTAAGGCATTAAGGATTGGGAAGCACTGCCCTAGGGAACTGTTTTCCCCTGAACTTCCCGAATCCTAAGAATCACCTGGGTTGCTTGTTTCTGTGTTTCCTTGAGTCTTAGGTGCCACTGACGAGAAGATTGCCCTACTTTCCAAGATGTTAAAATCGTGTACATGTTTTCAAAGGGTATGTTAGAATCAAACTCCAGAGCCAGAGAAATTATTTTAAGCTAATACAGGTAGTTATCACATCTGGCAAGTTTGAAAAACCCTTGCCTGAAACAGTTCTCAACTTTTAGTGTACAGTGGCGTTTATCTGGAGAGTTTTTTAAAAAATACTGATTTAAGCTGGGTGCAGTGGCTCATACCTGTAATCCCAGCACCCTGGGAGGCTGAGGCAGGCGGATCACAAGGTCAAGAGATCGAGACCATCCTGGACAACCTGGTGAAACCCTGTCTCTACTAAAAATACAAAAATTAGCTGGTCATGGTGGCGCGTGCCTTAGTCCCAGTTACTTGGGAGGCTGAGGCAGGAGAATTGCTTGAACCCGGGAGATGGAGAATGCAGTGAGCCAAGATCATGCCACTGTACTCCAGCCTGGCAACAGAGCAAGACTCCGTCTCAACAAAACAAAACAAAACAAAAAACAAACCTGATTTAATTGGTCTGGAGTGCAGTCCAGGTACAAGGATTCAAAAACGTCCCCAGCTGGTTTTAGTGTACAGCCAAGGTGGAGAACTACAGAGCTTGAAGGGTGTCATTTGCTCTTTCCTTTTAGAGCTGGACTTGTGTAGCAGTGGCCAGTTGGACTGGGAAGGTCAGGAGTAGAATCTAGGTCTCCCCGCCTATCAGGTACCCTGAGCCATCGCTAATTATCTTCCTCCTTCGCACCACCTTTCAGTGGCTGTAGGGGCTGATGGAGAAATAGGCAGCTGCTGAGGTGCTTTCCATGCTGACCATGTTTTCCCAATCTGATTGGCAAGTGCTTATTGACTTGAGAGTCTCTTTGAAATTGTGACTATCTTGGAATCTTGGCTATAAGGTTTCAGTAATTATACCCCACTGCTAGCCCTATTCACAATACTGGTAACTCACAGAGGCCAGAGCTATGCTGAAAGCCACACTGTTCAAAGCAAGGAGCTGTCAGGAACTATTAATAATTATTATGTTATAGTTATTACAACTAACAATTGCTGAACAATGTAAGCAGCTCATACCAGTTAATTCTCACACAATAATTGCTATCGTCCCCAATTTACAGACTCAGTAACTGGGACTTGAGAGTTAAGTAACTTGTTCAAAGTCAGCCAGGCTCATGCCTGTACTCCCAGCACTTTGGAGGCTGACATGGGCGGATCACCTGAGGTCAGAAGTTCCAGACCAGCCTAGCCAACATGGTGAAACCCGTCTCTACTAAAAATACAAAAATTAGGCCGGGCGTGGTGGCTCATGCCTGTATTCCCAGCACTTTGGGAGGCTGACATGGGTGGATCACCTGACGTCAGAAGTTACAGATCAGCCTGGGCAACATGATGAAACCCTGTCTCTACTAAAAATACAAAAATTAAGCTGGGCGTGGTGGCTTATGTCTGTAATCGCAACATTTTGTGAGGCTGAAACGGGCAGATCACCTGCGGTCAGGAGTTCAAGACCAGTTTGGCCAACATGGTTAAACCCCTTCTCTACTTAAAAAAATACAAAAATTAGCTGGGCGCGGCAGCTCACGCCTGTAATCCCAGCACTTTGGGAGGCTGAGGCAGATGGATCATGAGGTCAGGAGATCGAGACCATACTGGCTGACATGGTGAAATCCCGTCTCTACTGAAATACAAAAAAAAATTAGCTGGGAGCAGTGGCATGCGCCTGTAGTCCCAGCTACTCAGGAGGCTGAGGCAGGGGAATCACTTGAACCTGGGAGGTGGAGGTTATGCTGAGCCGAGATCGCACCACTGCACTCCAGCCTGGTGACAGAGCAAGACTCCATTAAAAAAAAAAAAAAAAATTAGCTGGGCATGGTTGCAGGCGCCTGTAATTCCAGCTACTTGGGGAGGCTGAGGCATGAGAATCACTTAAACCAGGAGGTGGAGGTTGCAGTGAGCCTAGATTGTGCCACTGCACTCCAGCCTGAGCGACACAGTGAGACTCTGTCTCAAAACAAAAAAGAAGTTGTATGGCCTAGTAAACAGATAAACCAGTGATCCTTCTTTCTATTACTCCCACATAAGTAGCCAGAGAGAGAAAGCATGGGCAAATGCATGAACTCGGTAACAGCAGCACTTGTCAAAGGAACCACTAACTTAGGTCACACACAGGGAAAGTGTTTGGGCTTGTTCCTTTTTCTGCTACTACCTCTGCAAACTTCTGTGCTGCTTCTGCTTTGTTCCCTAGCTTACTGGGGGGATGTTCCCCATTCTCACTGCTAAACTGAGAGCAGGAACTGCTAGCCCTCACCTGGCCTCTGGGAACACAGATCCGTTACTGTGTATACATCATCCTGATGCCAGTGACCTCCTGCCTCTGTTCCTTTCCTGTGGCTGTTCTACTTTATAATCACATTTAGGGACAGTTTCCTGATGAAGCAGGTAATGTATGTAGTGCTATTTCCATTTTGAAGGTGAGTGAACTGAAGTGCAGAAAAGTGATCCTCACATTAATAAGCAAGTTGGCATCAGAGGCCAAGCCAGAGCTCAGGTGTTTTCATTCACAGCCCTTTTTAACCATATCATTTTGAGCGAAAAGTGAATCACTGTTTCTCAGTGATTCGGGCATCTTTCTTGAGTTGAGGGGAGAGCTCAGGATCTGTCTGACATCCGTGGTCAGCCTTGTCTTAAGTGAATTGTGGGTAAAGGCGTGTCCCAGATGCAGTGGGAGGACACGAAGTATGAACGACTACCTTCAGGACCTTCCAGTCCATAGGTGGAGGTGGGGAAAATTCATAGAAAAACAAATTAGTTAAAGGGATACTGCAGTAGTGCTGGGGAATTCAGAGCTATTTAACACCTAGCATTCACCCGTGGTAGGAAAGGCAATTAAACACACATCTGACTGTCAGACTGACAAGTTCTATAGCAGACAAAAGAATAGGGTGATTGTGAAATGAACGGACTTTCCACAGAGAGGCAGAACAACAGTGGAAATGGGAGATAAGTGTTTAGGGGAAAGGAAAGAGCATGAAAAAAGAGGTAGAGGTGGAAGGTACAAGGTGTGCTCAGAGAAGACTGGGGCTTTGATGTGACTGGACTGGAGTGAAAGGTGCATGGAGTGGAGGGCTGGGAGGTGAAGATGAGGGCAAGAGAGGGCAATTGGAGCCAGACAGGGAAGGGCCTTCAATGGAAGGGGTCTGGCTAAAATCCACTGGAGTCGTATAGACAAATACAGAGGGAAACAGTTGTATGGTGCTATAACACAATGCTGGGTGACTGACGGGGCGGAGAGAGGGAGCTGGCTGCTGGGAGCAGCTGAGAAACCAGAGCTGAACAGCTTGTTTCTAGAAGGGCCTAGGCACAAGGTATGGTTTGGGAAATTGCCCTGGCCAAGGACCGTTTTGGAGCTGCAGGTATTCTCTCCCAAGTTTATTATCTGTGAAGATTGTTCTGGCCTAGGGAGGCTGACATCAAAGTGACCTGAAATCCAGAAGCAAAGAAAAGCAGTTCTTCAGAGAAACAGGAGTGCACCATCCTTACAGAGCTGGGATTCTGGAAGGGTCAGTTAAGGAGCCCTGTGGGGAACAGGCTAGGAGGAGAGGAAGCTGTGTTCTGAGCTGGGGAAGATCCCAGAGGCTCAAAGGCAATGTTAGGGCCTCAATGTGAAAAAAGCCCAGGCCATAGGATGACTCACTCCTTTATTTCCCAAGCTCTGTTTTGCGTAGACAATGAAACCTCACTGAGATTTTTCCTGGTATTGAGTGGGTGGAGGGACTGATGCTTAACTGTTATCAGGGCCGACTTCCTACCAGCGACAATATACCAGATGACCTGGAAATAGGGGAGGGTTGTAGAGTGAAGGGTGTGTTGCACGTAGGACTAGCATGGAGCATAAAGGAACTAATGAACTGGTTTGCCTGGGCTGGGTGGAGGGAGAGGATTGCCACCTATTGGCTGCTTAGGTAGGTAGGTCTTCATTAAGCAGGACCCTCAAGAGGCCTGCCCAATGCGAGATACTATCTTTAAAACTATGTCTGCCAGGTGCAGTGGCTCACATCTGTAATCCCAGCACTTTGGGAGGCCGAGGAGGACGGATCACAAGGTCAGGAGTTTGAGACCGGCCTGGCCAATATGGTGAAACCCTATTTCTACTAAAAAATACAAAAATTAGCCAGACATGGTGGCACGCACTTGTAGTCTCAGCTACTCAGGAGGCTGAGGCAGAAGAAGCTTGAACCCGGGAGGCAGAGGTTGCAGTGAGCCGAGATCACGACACTGCACTCCAGCCTGGGCAAAAAACAAACAAACAAACAAACAAAAACTATGTCAACATTTGCATCTTATCAGAAGATAGGTAACATTCTATGGAGTTACATGGTGCTTGATTTTTGAGATTTAATTTTATTCATTCAATTTTATTCATTCTTGAGAGTCCAGCAGCCTCAAAATCCCTAAGCGCCCCAAGAGCAATTCAGTGGGCCATAAATATAAATAGAATTGTTTAAGTCTGGGGTTAAGACCCAGGGAAGTCTGGGTTGGGGGGACTATGGAGGCAATTGCAGATTTTTACAGATTTTTGTTGATTTCTATCACCTTAATTATAAAAGTTATGGGTATGTATTATAGATAATTTTAAAAATGCAAATAAATATACAGAAAATAAATATAACCCATAATTCCATCACTACAGATAATCATTTGTAAACTTGTTGGTGTGTTTCTTTTCTACCCATGCATATCACATAAGTAGGACCATCCTGCATATAGTGTTTTGCATCCATTCTTTTACCTAACTTTATATTGTAAATATTTCCACAGCATTAAACATTTCTCCAAGAACAATTTTTAATGGCTGTATTTCATGGTGTGAATATTACATAAACATTCCCCTATTGTCTTTAAAGCGTCTACCTTTTCTATGCAATACACATGGGGGTGCTGAGCAACTTTTTGCATACATATTTTTCTGGCAGCTCTGTTTAGAAAAACAACTTGCAGAAAGTTGATTACTGAGTCAAATAATAAGAACCTTTTTGAAACTTTCGATTATATATTACCAGATGGCTTTCAGATTCTATCCGTGCTTAAGGTCACCAGTAATGTGTGTGTGCACATGCACGTGTGTGTCGCCCATCTCACTGACTATACCCTTGCCACCTGCATAAGGGTTTGTTTTCTGTTTTTTTGTTTTGTTTTGTTTTTTAGTCTTTGCTCTTTTGATAAGTAAACATGATTGATATCTCTTTGTTCTCTTTTTAGTTTTATAGATTCTGTGTGAGGTGAAGAGGTCAAGGTTTTTAAGTTTGTTCAGGGAACAGCAGACAGGGATCAATGAAAGTGACATCAGATGCAGGTGGAGAACAGGGTTCAGGGTCCAGAATCCAGCGTGGGGAGAGAAGAGGGAGGCAGAGTTTGGGAAGGAACTCTTCGGTGGGGGTGGCGACAACTGGGAGGAGCCAGACAAACAGCATTAGAACAGCTGGGTACTGGGGGTTAAAGGCCTCCCACACGAGGGAGAACAGGGAAGAGATTAATTGTTGCTAATGCATTTAATTGTATTCAGTGAAGTCTTAGGGACTTCCCTCCACAAGTTCCCTTTAAGTCGGATTCTCTACCCCTTGGCAGTGGGGATGCTTGTTGAACAGGATGTCTGCAGATCCCAGAACGGCTGCAAATGAATCACCCTGTGAGTGCCAGTAGAGAACCAAGGCCAAGAATAAAGCAACGATAATACATGAATACTGAGTACTCACTGCAGGCCAGGCACAGGTCTAAGCAGTTATTTAACTCATTTATCTTAACCACCACATAAAGCAGCTACTCTTACACTTATTTTACAGACGAAATAGAAGCACAGAGAAGTTAGGTAACTTGCCCAGTGTCAGTCAGGAAGTAGGTGGAGTCTGGATTTGAACCTGCACATTCTTGCTAGAGTTAAAGCTCTTAACCACCAAATACAGAAATGTGGAAAGGCGAGCTAAAATTGCAGGACACATCCTGCCTCCCTACGCCGGCCAGAGGAAAACAGACGACCAGGTGAGATTGCAGGGGCAGGACTTCTGCTTAAAATGAATCCTGGGACAATAAGAACAGCTACCTTTCTTGGGCCCTGACTTAGTGCCAGACACTGTGTAAAGGGACTTTACGTTTAATCTTCACAGTAACCCCTTTGGGTGAGGTACCGTCATTACTCCATCTTACTGATGAGGAAGCTGACGCACGGAACTGGCCCAAGACCCGGGGTCGGCTCAGGCCAGCCCTACGGCGGTGTGGTGGCTGCCCACGTGGCGCCCAGGAAGAGAAAAAATGGCGGGGCGGGGTCGGCAGGCGGGGGCGGGGCCAGGCGGGGCGGGGCCAGGCGGGGGTGGGGCCAAGGGCCGCAGAGCCTGGCGCGTAGCCGGCGAGATTTTGGTGGGGTCGCACCTGTTGCGTGACTCCCCCATAGTCCGGTCGCGGAATTCCGACCGTCAATGCCCAGGGAGTGTTTAGAGAAACGTGGACGAGTTCCAGGTCCCGCTCTCTTGGGAGCACGTGGCCTACTCGCCTCTCGATTGCGGGGTTGGGTGGTCGCGACGCCGGGGTCGCCTTGAGGCCAGTCCGGCTGCTGAGGTCTGCGGGAGTCCGCCTCCGGCCAGCTGACAATTTTGAAAGACTGCCTTACTTCCCCCATCTCAGTGCCCGGGCGGGGCCCTTGGAACGACTTGGCCAGGGTCTGGGCCCCGACCCCCCTGCCCTCCCTCAGGACCCGGGCTTTCTGCTGTGCAGACCCTCGTGGGCAGCCTCCCCTCGGGACTCAGGCAGCATGGCCTCAGGTGAGTGTGTGTGCGGGTGTTGGAGGGAGGGTCTCTGGGACAGAGAAGTGCTGTGGCCAGGGTGACAAGAGAGTGGGAGTCCCAGCGCAGCCTGCAGGACCTAGGGAAGGCGGTCAGCTTCTCCTAGGAGGGCCTGGGGAGCAGAGTCAGAGTGTGCAGAGACAGAGGAAAAATCCGAAGAGGCTGAGGGCTCTGTCCCAGACCCCCAGATAAGGGTGTCTCCTGGCCTTCCTAGGAGGTACCTTTTTGACGACGGTGGAATTTTCCCAAGACAAGCCCCTCCCTCCTGGGCTGGGATTCTCGGTGTTCCCCCTCCTCCCAGAGCTGGGCTACCCCTGGATCTGAGGGTCAGATGGGGAAGGAAAAGGGGTGCTGGGTTTTCACGGAGTATGTAAGCCTGCCCTGCCCCGGGAGGACTGTGTTTGAGCTTGGGCTCGCTCGCGGCTGAATTCCTGTTTGTTATTCTTTTTTCTTCCAGGCTAGCTGGAAGGACCAGCTAGCCTGGACTTTGGCTTGTTTGCCCTGGAGCCCTGGCATGATGGGATGAGGGCTCTTGGGGGGTTAGTGGAGAGCTGGGGGCTGGCCCTTCCCCGTCTTGTTTTCTGCCCACCCCCTCCCCCGCCCCCCGCCAGGCCCAGACATCATCAGTCACGTCACTCCAGGGACTGAGGAGGGAGGGGAGGAATAAGGGGCAGAGATGGAGGCCCCACTTCCCGAGGTTGCCTAGACAACAGGAGAAATCGTGGCCAGGGCCTCTTCCGCCTGCGGAGCCGCTGCTTCCTGCATCAGTCACTCCCGCTGGGGGCGGGGCGGAGGAAGGGGTTGGATGTGGCAGAGCCAGGCCCTAGCCGGTGCCGCTCAGAGTCCCCCGCTGTCGCCTCCGTGGTCCCAGCCATGGCATCCTATCCATCTGGCTCTGGCAAGCCCAAGGCCAAATATCCCTTTAAGAAGCGGGCCAGCCCGCAGGCCTCCACTGCAGCTCCAGGTGAGTGTGTGCTTCCTGGCCTCAGGATAGATGCTAGGCTCTATCCCGCCACCTCTCGCCCAAGCGGCTAGTCCCTCAGAGGGGGCCACCTCCTCCGGCATCCTTCTGCGGTGGTGCCCCTCAACCTCAGTCCCAGGGATGGCCAGCTTGGAAGGTGGGGTAGGGGAGGCGGGGGGTGGATCTGAGATGTCTGTGCCAGGGATGCTGTCCTGTCACAGCAGTGGGCATGGTGTGGGTGCAGCAAGAGGTGTGTATGCACACGTGTCAGCGTGTACATGTGCTAAGACTGCGTGTGAAGCGTGTGTGAATGGAGTGGGGGTGTGTGGGACTGACTGCTTTGCAGACTGGCCGCTCTGACTGGCGCCTGTGCCTTTACCAGGCGGGCTCAGGCTGTTCTCTTGTGGCTAGCTCCTCTTTCCAGCACCCCACATCTAGATCCCTTTCACTGGGGGTCTGACATCTGGGCACAACCATTGCTGGCTGGCATCCCACAGCTGGGGGCTTGACTGTATCTGTTGTTTGCTATTTGCTCATTCCTGGTCTATGTTGTGAGCCTCCTTAGGAGCATGGGGTGTCCTTGGTCAGGTCTGTGCAGGGTTCAGCCTGGGGCTGCTGCCTGCACTGCGTGTGCTCCTGCACCCTTTGGTTCGTCTCTCACTCTAATAAGCATCTCTGCACCATTTGGAGCAGGCAATGTGGTGCGGCAGTGCCTGTCTCAGTGAGGGCTTGGCTGCCTGGCTGTGTGCTTGCAGAGGGATGTCTGCCTGCCGTCTGCCCCCAGGCCTTGTGGCTAAGGAAGGACCCACCCTGACTTTGATGACCAGATCGTGCTGACTGCTCCCACCCCTGCAGCAGTCTGTAGCTACAGCCCGATTATCAACGTCCCCTATTGTTTCACTGAAGATGCCTGGTGCAAGGTCTGCACTGTCCCGAGGTCTGTGCCATCTAGAAAGGGTGTCCTCTGGGTGGGTCCCTCCCTGGCCCTGTTTGGGTCAGCAGTAGGGCAACTGGTACGGATCTAGCCAAGAACCAGAGACCCTTCGGTGGTGAGATGATAAGAGCATCTGATACTTGTGGGTCAAAGCCATGGACACCTCCGTGCCTACTGAGGCAGTCCTGGCAGTGTGTGAGGGGCTCCTGGTCGGGAGGGGCGATGGGGTGCTCAGAATCTTGGAATTGGTGGGAGTGGCTGTGGAGTGGCCCGCTCTGGCTTTTGCTTGACTCCTCCGTGAGTGTGCGGTGCTGGCCCCTAGAGAAAGGACCACTAGGGAGCTGAGTCTTCTAGGCCTGGCCTCTGAGAGCATAGAGGTAACTGCCCATGTATCACCTTCAGTGAGCTTGTAGCAGCCCTGGAGAGTGGCTTGTGGGGGATGGCGCTGGCTGTTGGAATCTGTCCTGCTCACCCCAGGATTGCTGTGGAGCCCCAGACCCCCATGCTAGGAGAGAGGCTTGAGATTTGGGCCTTTGACTCAACTCCTGGTGAGCCAGTATGAACCAGCCACGGGGGTCTGCGGTCTGCCTCCTCTAGGTGGAGTTAGAAGTGGTCTGGGGCCATATGCAGGGAGGAGGTGTGTAGAATCAGGGTTCTTGGGCAAGAAAAGATCTTACACTCTGGGGGTGAGGCAAGTTCCCCTTTTTTATTCCTCTTCCTATGTTGTCCTTTTCCAAGTAAGAGATAGAGTCACCCCCATCTCCATCCCTGCCAAGTTTACTGCCCTGTACTGGCCTTTGCCTTCGCCCTGCACTGGGCCTTCCACCGTTCTCAATGGGTGGGGCGACAAGTAGAAAGTATTCGAGGGTCCCAGGAGTTCATAATTGTAGGCCCTCACCTCAACACAGCCTGGTGTTTTGCAGAACACTTGCAGAGCCGTTATCTCTTATGGCAGCTGTGGCTAGGCAGGAAGGGACCACATATGTCTCACTTGCAGATGAGGACAAAGCCTCCCAGAGGTAGGTAGAGACATGCCTGTCAGCAGGAACAGAATCAGACCCATACCCTCCAAATTCTAGCTCCCTTTCTTCCGAACTTATCCTGGACCGTTTGTCCCGTCCCTGATGATAGCTTGGAACAGGTGTTGTAGGTCCAGGAGACTGCGAACCAGTCCCCTGAGCAGCTGGGCAGCAGGGAAGCCTCAGTGACTGGCCCCTATCTAGACTGGGCCGTTTCCTCAGCTGCCAGCCAGCTCCTTCCCCAGCAGAGGCCCTGTCTCTCCTGAGGGACCCCATAGTCAGGGCCCAGAGGACAGTGGTGAGCAACAAGGCCGCTGGCAGGGGAAGCCGACCTGGGGCTGTGGGTGTGGAGGGAGCTGCTCGCCTCCTTTTCCTCCCCTCTTGCCCTTTGGCCAGCCAGGCCCTGCCCACTCGCTGTCCCCTAGGGCAGTGGATTTTAAGGAGGCTTGGCTCCTCCCTGCTAGCCTGGCCTGCCCAAATCAGCCTACCCTGCTTCTCCCCCTTAGGATGCTTGCATCTGGCTGGGTCCTCCCTGGCACTGTAGAGGTGAAGGCCCTCTGGTTCTGGAGTTCGTCTTCTAAGTCTGATGCGCCTTCCCTCGGTTTCTGGGCTCCCTTGAACTCCCCTAGCTCCGTGCTCACAGCTATCTCAGGGTCTCCCCTGCTTGCAGCTGCACTTGGTACAGCCTGTGCCAGCCCCTGAGGGACTGGCTGCAGCTTCACTGGCAAACAGGCGGGCAAGGGGCACAGGGCTGCTGGCCGGAGCTGCCTGCACTCTGCAGGTAGGGTTCAGGCAGGGTCCAGGGTGCCCAGGGGATGGGGTCCTGGACCTGGGGCAGGCCCCTCCGTCTTCCCTTTGTCCAGCTTTGTGACCAGTCCTGGAGTATCGGGAAATGGGTGCGGAGACTTTAAGGCTGGCTACCGAGGCAGATCCTGTAATCCTTCCCTAAGCCGGGGTAGAGGGTGCTGGAGGGGAGCACTCCTGACAGCAGCTGAGAGAGCCAGTTTGGTGTGGAAAGCTTCCCACTGGGAAACTGGGGCTGCTGAGCCCAGGGAGGGTCCTTTGGGGTAGGCTGGAAGCCTTGGCAGGCCCCAGAAACCCTATTCACAGCCCTCGGGTGCCAACTTCCTGGTGGTACAGATGAAGAGTGTGGTCCTTGGTGGAGAAAGACCCCTGGCTTCTGACACTCCCTTCCCCAGGGCCCTCCATGGGGCCTCCAGCCCAGGTCCTGGGGCCTGAGTGGCATAGACTGTTTGTGGCAGCTCCTTTTGGAGGCACAGGCTAAGGCCAGGCCACATCTTGGCAGCCCTGGAGTCCTGGGGGAGAGGGCAGGCCTCCAGGGAGGAGGTAAGGTTCCCCTGCCAACCAGGCCCTCCACTTCCTCTCTTCTTCCTTTGAGGGCTGGTCCCCAGGTCAGAGCTGAGCAGTGGCTGTGACTTCTCTTGTGCTGCACGGGTCTAGAATGTCAGGCGCTGGGTCCTGCCCCTTTGAGTGGAAAATCTGCTAGTCCAGGCTCGGGTCTGATCCTGGGTTGCCTGCTCTGGGAGCTGCAGACTGGGGGTCCTTGGTGTGGCCGCCTGGTCCTTACTGAGTGCCTGGTGGGTGTCTCTGTGGGTGTCTGTGTGCGTACGTGCATGTGTGTGCACATGTACACAGGTGCATCTGCCTCTAGGAGGTAGTCACATGGAGATTCTCATGGCCTGAGGGAGCAGGCTTTAGTCCCGGATTCAGTTCTCATTCAGGGAGGTAATGAATCTACTCGTTCTAGGGGCAGACTCAGAATCCCCGCCCCGAGCCTGGAATGGGTGAGGGGTCCCTGTGAGAGGTGAGGGTGAGCTCTTTGGAGGCCACATACCCACTTCTCCAACCCTGGGCTCTCTCAGGAGCTGGCCTAGGCAGGGCAGGGGCCCAGGGCTTTCAGGGGCTGCCCCTCCACCGTTTGACCCTGGCATCACTGTCTCTGCAGAGGCTCGGGGTGGTCTGGGGGCCCCTCCGCTGCAGTCTGCCCGATCCCTGCCGGGCCCCGCCCCCTGCCTCAAGCACTTCCCGCTCGACCTGCGCACGTCTATGGATGGCAAATGCAAGGAGATCGCCGAGGTATCGCCTGGCACCACCCGCACCCTCACCCCGTGTCTCCACGCCCTGCCTCTGCTCCCCACACCCCTCACCTCAGCTGTCCCCTCACCTCACGCTTGGCTGTTTCCTGATCCTCAGCCTCTCCCAGGTACCCCTGGTCCTGCTGCCCTCACCCCATCCCCAGACTCTGTAGGAGAGGGCCCCAGGGCGGAGGGCCAGCCGCTCTGATCTTCCTTCCCTCCCTCCAGGAGCTGTTCAGCCGCTCGCTGGCTGAGAGTGAGCTCCGTAGCGCCCCATATGAGTTCCCCGAGGAGAGCCCCATCGAGCAGCTGGAGGAGCGGCGGCAGCGGCTGGAGCGGCAGATCAGCCAGGATGTCAAGTGAGCCCGGCAGACAGCTGCCTAGCCTTCCTCCATCCCTGTCCATACCCTTTCAGAGCCCCTTCTCTGCCCCTGTGCCTCCCACCCTCCCCTGGGGGTCTGCACAGGGAGCATAGAGTGGGCTTTGGAGTCAGGCTGCTAGGTTCTGTTCTGTCTTCTAGCCGCTGGTGTGGCCGGGTCATGTGGCTTCACTTATGGGTCTGCCTTCTCATCTCTAAAGTGGGTGAGAACGGCACAGGGTTCTGCAGCGCTGCCTTTGAGGATCACATGTGACTACATGTGCGCACAGCACCTGGTATGGTGCTGGGGCCTGGCAGCAAGGGCAGGCCCTCACGATCTGCCTGACCTCTCACCCCTCCTGCCTCTAGGCTGGAGCCGGACATCCTGCTTCGGGCCAAGCAAGATTTCCTGAAGACGGACAGTGACTCGGACCTACAGTGAGGAGGGCAGAGGGGTGCAGGGCATGCGGAGCTGCAGCCTGCCCCTCTGCCGGCTCTAAACCCCTCCCTTCAACACCCCCCCTGCAGGCTCTACAAGGAACAGGGTGAGGGGCAGGGTGACAGGAGCCTGCGGGAGCGTGATGTGGTGCTGGAACGGGAGTTTCAGCGGGTCACCATCTCTGGGGAGGAGAAGTGTGGGGTGAGTGTGGGGCAGGGCCTTGACTCTCCATCACCCATGTCTTAGTGGGCTCCCCCAGTCTGGGGGTGGGGCTGGAGAGGGTGTTTCTCTTTTCAGCAGCTGGAGGGGCAGAGGGGCTGGCTGGAGCCACTTGATGTGCTGGACCAGGGTGACCTGAGTGTTCCTGGGGATCAGGGCCTGCAGAAGTGGGGGATAGTTTGGGGTCTAGGGTACGGCCTCAGGGAGGAGGTCTCTGAGTCCGAGACTGAGTAGAGTGGTCGCATGTCCTCATCTCCAGGTGCCATTCACAGACCTGCTAGATGCAGCCAAGAGTGTGGTGCGGGCGCTGTTCATCCGGGAGAAGTACATGGCCCTGTCCCTGCAGAGCTTCTGCCCCACCACCCGCCGCTACCTGCAGCAGCTGGCTGAAAAGCCTCTGGAGACCCGGACCTATGAGCAGGGCCCCGACACCCCTGTGTCTGCTGGTGGGACCCCCCATCTCTGCCCTACCCCACGTTCCCTAGCCTCCTGGGCTTCCTGAGCCTGGTGTCTGGGCACCTCTGCCCCACCTGCCTCTCCCTACACCCAGGCTTCTTCCAGCCTCTTGGTGTGCAGGGCTGGAGGTTGGGCAGGAGCTGTCTGACCTACTGGGTCTTCAGCATCTCTTGCCCTCTGTGGGGTTTGGGCTGGGCAGCGGGTGGCTTGGAAGAGCCCTGCTCTGACTTTATCCTCCATACTCACCCTGCAGATGCCCCGGTGCACCCCCCGGCGCTGGAGCAGCACCCGTACGAGCACTGTGAGCCCAGCACCATGCCTGGGGACCTGGGCTTGGGTCTGCGCATGGTGCGGGGTGTGGTGCACGTCTACACCCGCAGGGAACCCGATGAGCAGTAAGAGGGGTGTGGTGTGTGTTGGGGGGATGCAGTGCGGAAGTCTGCGTTGGCTGGGAGAGGCCACAGGGCCGGGCTTGCTCTCCTCACCAAGCTCGCTTCCATGCCAGTTGCTCAGAGGTGGAGCTGCCATACCCTGACCTGCAGGAATTTGTGGCTGACGTCAATGTGCTGATGGCCCTGATTATCAATGGCCCCATGTGAGTCCCCTGCCACCCCAGACACTTAGCTCGCCTCCCAGCCCAGATTCTCCAGCCCCAGCTCTGCCCCAGACTCCTGTCACCTGGTGTCCTGCCCTTCCTAGTTGCTGAGCCCTATACTTCCCTGCAGTCTACTGCCCTGGCAGCCTCCCTCCTCACCCTCCCACCTGCTCCCTCCTCACCCTCCCACCTGCTCCCTCCTCACCCTCCCACCTGCTCCCTCCTCACCCTCCCACCTGCTCCCTCCTCACCCTCCCACCTGCTCCCTCCTCACCCTCCCACCTGCTCCCTCCTCACCCTCCCACCTGCTCCCTCCTCACCCTCCCACCTGCTCCCTCTGAGCTGCTACCCTGGCCCTCCCCAGGTGCCTCCCTTCAGGTCCTAAGTCCCTGCCTTGTTTTCCTCATGCCCAGAAAGTCATTCTGCTACCGCCGGCTGCAGTACCTGAGCTCCAAGTTCCAGATGCACGTGCTACTTAATGAGATGAAGGAGCTGGCCGCCCAGAAGAAAGTGCCACACCGAGATTTCTACAACATCCGCAAGGTGGGCCCTCAGCCATGGTCCTCTCCATGTCCTGATCCTGCGTCCCTGCCCAGCCTCCTCTTCAAGGGCCAGGCCCCCCACGCAGCATCCAGGACAGAGGGTGCCTTCCCATCTCACTGCCCTGGGCCCCAGACCTTCCCAGCCTCCAGTGGACCAGCAGCACCCTGTTCCACCCCAGGTGGACACCCACATCCACGCCTCGTCCTGCATGAACCAGAAGCACCTGCTGCGCTTCATCAAGCGGGCGATGAAGCGGCACCTGGAGGAGATCGTGCACGTGGAGCAGGGCCGTGAGCAGACGCTGCGGGAGGTCTTCGAGAGCATGAATCTCACAGCCTATGACCTGAGTGTGGACACGCTGGATGTGCATGCGGTCTGTGCCAGTGGCGTGGGCTGTGGGACTGAGTTAGTCAGGGGACCAGGAGTCAGGGGTGACCTGAGCCTGCCCGTGTCCCCCAGGACAGGAACACTTTCCATCGCTTTGACAAGTTTAATGCCAAATACAACCCTATTGGGGAGTCCGTCCTCCGAGAGATCTTCATCAAGACGGACAACAGGGTATCTGGGAAGTACTTTGCTCACATCATCAAGGTAAGGAGGCAGCCTTCCCTGCCAAGCCTCAAGCCTGAGGATCTGGGGGCTTTTGTGGGGTGAGACTCTAGGAGGGTGGGCAGATGGGCCCTGAAGAGCTCTGACTCAGCTCACCTCACATCTAGGAGGTGATGTCGGACCTGGAGGAGAGCAAATACCAGAATGCAGAGCTTCGGCTCTCCATTTATGGGCGCTCAAGGGACGAGTGGGACAAGCTGGCGCGCTGGGCCGTCATGCACCGCGTGCACTCCCCCAACGTGCGCTGGCTAGTGCAGGTGCCCCGCCTCTTGTGAGTGTCCCTTGGTGTGGGAGGAGAACCTGTGGGGCCAGGGCCTGCCTCCTGCCCTCCTGGGATGACTAAGCCTCCCTTGTCCCTGCCAACCCCTCTGAGTACGAGGAAGGGCTTCCTTGTCCCACCCATGGTCTGTCCAGCCTGGCCCACCTGGGTATCCCTGCTTTTCCAGTGTGGTTCAGCCTCTGTGCTCTTGGGCTGAGCTCTGACCCTTACTGGCCTGCTGGGTTTCCTCCCACTGGCCCTGACTTGCATATACCTGCGTGTTATGTCCTTCCTGCAGTGACGTGTACCGTACCAAGGGCCAGCTGGCCAACTTCCAGGAGATGCTGGAGAACATCTTCCTGCCACTGTTCGAGGCCACCGTGCACCCTGCCAGCCACCCAGAATTACATCTGTTCTTGGAGCATGTGAGCAGGCAGCACAGGGCTGGGTATGGGGAGGACAGCCGGCCCCACGCCCGGCTGCAGTTCTGGGTCTGACCCCAGGGTCCTGTGCTAGGTGGATGGTTTTGACAGCGTGGATGATGAGTCTAAGCCTGAGAACCATGTCTTCAACCTGGAAAGCCCCCTGCCCGAGGCCTGGGTGGAGGAGGACAACCCACCCTACGCCTACTACCTGTACTACACCTTTGCCAACATGGCCATGTTGAACCACCTGCGCAGGTGCCCGCACCACCCAGTGTCTGCTTGCCATGCAGTCTCTTGCCCCACAAGCCTCACTCTTGGCACCCTGGGCTGGGGCCACCAGACCTCTGACCCACCTGCTGCCTGGACCGGATGGTTATTTCTCTGCCCCTGGAGCTACATCTCTCAGCCCTCACAGCCAGTAACCTACCCCTGTCCCTCTCATCCCAGGCATGCAGTTATTGGCTGGAGGACATATGTGTGCTGGGTTGGGGGGTCAGGAGCCCCGGTGAGCCCAGGTGATCCCAGGCTCAGGAGCTGACACTGTCTTCATGTCCCCCAGGCAGAGGGGCTTCCACACGTTTGTGCTGAGACCACACTGCGGGGAGGCTGGGCCCATCCACCACCTGGTGTCAGCCTTCATGCTGGCTGAGAACATTTCCCATGGGCTGCTTCTGCGCAAGGTCAGCGCCAGCACCCCCCAGCCTTCCCTCCCAATTGTACACCTCCCTTTGAAGCATTCCGACCCTTCGGCAACCGATCCTCCTCTCACCCAACCCTCAGACTGGATTCTACCTTCCCCACCCCAACCTCCAGCCTAGAGCCGCCACTTGGATTTTTACTGTAATTCACCCTTTGCACATCAGGCTGAGCCTGGATTCCCCTCCCCCTGCCCTCTGGTGTGGCCTGGACCCCCAGAACCACTGTGCCCTACCCAGCCTCGAGGCTACCTGACAGGCCCTCCCTCCCTGTTGCCTGCCCAGGCCCCAGTCCTGCAGTACCTGTACTACCTGGCCCAGATAGGCATCGCTATGTCCCCGCTCAGCAACAACAGCCTCTTCCTCAGCTACCACCGGAATCCGCTACCAGAGTACCTGTCCCG
This sequence comes from Aotus nancymaae, assembly GCF_030222135.1. Classification (NCBI taxonomy): domain Eukaryota; kingdom Metazoa; phylum Chordata; class Mammalia; order Primates; family Aotidae; genus Aotus; species Aotus nancymaae. The sequence goes on along the minus strand of NW_026988418.1, from coordinate 65,550,443 downwards.
CGGCCTCATGGTTTCCCTGTCCACTGATGATCCCCTGCAGTTCCATTTCACCAAGGTCAGAGCCCAGCAGGCAGCCAGCCGAGCGGGCGTGCGTCCGTCCCGGGACGCTGGGGTCTCCGGGTTGGTGCTGCCCCCTGCTGGTGGAGCGTAGCAGGCCACTCGGCAAGTCCTGTGGAGGTGGGGGAGGCAGGCAGGGGCAGCGAGCCAGGACGCGCTCGGCTGAGGGAACCTGGCCCGTGCAGGAGCCGCTGATGGAGGAGTACAGCATCGCCACCCAGGTGTGGAAGCTCAGCTCCTGCGATATGTGTGAGCTGGCCCGCAACAGCGTGCTCATGAGCGGCTTCTCCCACAAGGTACGACAGCGCCTGCCTGGACCTTGGCATGACCGCTCTCCTCCCCTCCTCTGCATTTGGGCTCCTGACCTGTTTTTGGGGTCCATTACCCCTGCGTCCTACAGGTAAAGAGCCACTGGCTGGGACCCAATTATACCAAGGAAGGTCCTGAGGGGAACGACATCCGCCGGACCAACGTGCCAGACATCCGCGTGGGCTACCGCTACGAGACCCTGTGCCAGGAGCTGGCGCTCATCACACAGGCAGTCCAGAGTGAGATGCTGGAGACCATCCCGGAGGAGGCGGCTGTGGCCACTAGCCCGGGGCCTCAGTGAGCCTGGCCCCTGCAGCGCCCACCATGTCGCAGCACTTTGACCACGTTTTGTTCTCAGACCCCTCCCATGCTGTGTGGTCTCTGCATGTCTCCATTCTTCTCTGTCTCTGTCTCTTTCTTGCATGTCTCTGACCATGTCACTGTCCCTGGGCCACCTAGTGAAGGCAAAGCCTGGGAATCTGCTCATTGTTGTTTGGGCTCAGGTAGCACCTGACTGCCCAGGTACTGAGGGCCTCCCCTGCTGGTGGCCCTGTCCTGGGATCCTCAGAAGCCTGACTGTCCTACGGGCTTCTCCAATGTCCACGGGGGACTGGGATGGTTGTGGGGGGCCGGCCTCTCTAGCCTTTCATGTCCTGCCTAGACAAATCTAAGCTTTGGCCAGGGCTGAAGTTTAGGCCCCTGTTTTATGTAGCCGAGGGGCAGGCAGGGGACTTGTATACCTCTGCTGTGGGCCCGGGGCTGCTGAGGGTCTGTGGGGCTCCAGCAGCTTTGCACTGGGTAGAGCTGAGCTGAGAGCTCAGTCACAGCCCTGGGCTTCCTGGCTTGAGTGGGTAGACCGAGGCGGCAGAGGTGCTGGACCACATCTCCGCCAAGTCACTGCCCAGCAGCTTTCTCTCCGTCCTGTCCCCAGCCCACGTGCTCCTTGGGTGTCAGCTTCCCGTGCCTCTGTGGGAGAGGGCAGCTGCCTTGTGTTCTGTCTGGGGCCACGGTCGCTGCAAGGTCCTGGATCTGCCACTCAGCCCTGGGAGTGGTGTTCCCAGTGTGGTTCCCAGAGCTTTGACCAGATCCTGATCCCAGCTGGCCCCTGTGTTGTGTTCTGGACCGAGGCCTTTGCTGTGAACTCCGGTGTTTCGTATGATCCATCTTTCCTAGTGCATGAGAAATAAAGATTATTTAAGTAATGAGGCAGGTGGGGTTTCTGTCGGGAGAGGGAGAGCCGTGGTGGGAGGTGGCTGTGGATGGAGGTGCAGCGCATTCTGAGGGGAGAGACTAGGCTTGGGTGATGTGTGTGTTGTTGTGCACGTGAAAACTGACAAAGGAAGCTGTGGGCAAGAGGAAACGCCCACCGACCCTCATCCAGCCTGTCCCCTGTGAGGGGGACACCTAGCCCCGGGTCTGCGGCACATCCCTGTCACACCAGCTTGAGTGCTGGTGTCTGTTTCCCACCCTGTACCCTCCCCTCTTCCAGCTGTGGAGGGGAAGACTGGGAATGTGCACCCACAGGCAGACCCTAGGCCAGAGGCTTCTGGGAGTCTTGTTTAGATGACCCTCTCCAGGGCCTAGTCTCAGAGATTCTGATTCAGTAAGCGGAAGATGTGGCACCGACATCTGCAAACTCTCGGGCAGATTCTATCGCAAGGGGTTGGAGCAAGCCGGTGCATTCTGATTTCAGCCTCCCCACCACCACCTCAGCTTCTGTCCCATGTTTAATACACAATTTCTGGAGCACCTCCCTGGCACAGAGGTTGCTGGAGTCTGTTGCCGGGTAAAGAAGGAGAGTGGAATGTGCTCTGCGCTGTGCAGGGTCCTGGGTGGGCGGAGAGAAGTCTGTCGCTGCCCCTGCTGCTGGCTAGGGAGGTCTGTCCTCCCCTGGCTGGCCGCCTCAGAAGCGATTAGCCCTGGAACAGCATGAGCTTGTGTAATTGAGGGCCTGCCCAGAGCCAGAGCAGCCGGAGCGGGAGGGGGAGGCTGGGAGGCTGCTGGTTTCTCCTCCCTTCCTGTCAGCCGCTCTCTCAACCCCTGCCTCGTTCAGCAAGCAGGTCTGCACCTGGCCCTGCACATTCCAGCGGGTGCCTGGGCAGAAGCTCTCCTCATCCCTCCCCACTTCCTGGTGGGGAAGTGGCCACCTGGTGGCCAAGCCCCTCCTGGTCAAGACCCAAGGCCCTTCAGTTCAGAGGACACCCCTTGCCAATTCATTCTGGCCACTTACATGTCACAGAATTGAACACCGGAGCCCAGTGAGGGTGGGAGGTGGTGAGTCCAGGGCCCCTCCACCCACGCTGGGCTCAGCTGCCCAAGGATCCCGCTTTCCGAGGGCGAGGAGAACTCACTTTTCAAGTAGGTGAATAGTTTAATAACACAAGTGAGCTGTGTCTTATTTTTGTTTTTAACAAGGAAGCAGGATTAGAAGATCTTTTTTTTTTTTCCTCCCAGATCCCTGTTTATAGAAGATCTTTCTAGAAGGTTTTTCGGAGGCAAGAACTGCCTGTCCCGTCTTCCAGCACTTAGGACTCCATATTTACTCGTGGAATTTGTCATTTAATATAATCCTTCAGTTCATTTTCTTATCTCCTGTTTTTCTTAGTGTGTGCTGAAGCCTAGCCCTAAGAATATTACTAATTTAAAGTTCCTTAGCTGCCTCTCCACGGTTTATTTTTGAAACGAGGTCTTGCTCTGTCGTCCAGGCCTCAAGCATCCCCATCCTCCCACCCCGGCCTCATGAGTAGCTGGGACTACAGGCATGTGCCACCTCTAGACAGGGTTTCACCATGTTGCACAAGCTGGTCCTGAACTCCTGGGCTCAAGTGATCCCCCAAAGTGCTGGGGTTACAGGCGTGAGCCACTGCGCACAACCCACAATTTATTTTTTAAACAACTTGCCTCTGGTTTCTTAGTTTCTCAGAAATTTCTCTTTCAAATATTTATCAAGAGAAAATAATCTTAAATCAGTAAGACTTCAATACTTTTTCCTATCTGAAAAGAAAATCATTTTCATTTAAAAATTTGGAAAATACAGAAAAACAGGAAGAAGTAGAAAGCCCACTCATAATCTACCAATTTCACCAAATATTTGCTGCATGCCTGAGACATATGTAGATATTTTAATACATATTTATGTATATTTATGTATTCCTTTCTGTTCTTTTTAACATGGTATTTTTGAGTTGAGATCACATGTATAGTTAGGTTTTTCTTTTTTTGTTTTGAGACAAAGTCTTGCTCTGTTGCTCAGGCTGGAGTGCTGTGGTGGCACGATCTCGATTCACTGCAACCTCCACCTCCCGGGTTCAAGAGATTCTCCTGCCTCAGCCTCCCAAATAGCTGGAATTACAGGCATGTGTCACCTCACCTGGCTGATTTTTGTATTTTTAATACAGACAGGGTTTCACCATGTTGGCCAGGCTGGTCTCAAACTCCTGACCTCAGGTGAACCACCCACCTCAGCCTCCCAAAGTGCTGGGATTACAGTTGTGAGCCATTGTGCCCAGCATTTTTTTTTTGAGACAGCGTCTCACTCTGTTGCCCAGGCTGGAGTGCAATGGTGCAATCTCAGCTCACTGTAACCTTTGCCTCTGCCTCCCGGGTTCACCTATTCTCCTGCGTCAGCCTCCCAAGCAGCTGGAATTACAGGCACGACACCACCACGCCTGGCTAAATTTTTGTATTTTTAGTAGAGATGGGGTTTCACCATGTTGGCCAGGCTGGTCTCAAACTCCTGACCTCAGGTAATCCACCTGCCTCGGCCTCCCAAAGTGCTGGGATTACAGGCATGAGCCACTGTGCCTGACCCCAGCCTGTTTTAAAAATTATTTTAACATAAGTCTTAAAATACTTAAAATACCACATGTCATTAAAATACTCTGCAAATATGAATGTGAACTACTGTGCACCACCCCCTGGTGAGCCTCCCATGGTTTATAATCATAGCTCTCCTCTGTTAAGAATAACTGTGGCCCTGATATGACCAACAGTGTGCACTCTGGGTTTGACTTTTGGCTCCACCACTTTCAGGCTGTGTGACCTTACGCAAGTTTTTTTTTTGTTTTTTTTTTTTTTGAGACGGAGTTTCGCTCTTGTTACCCAGGCTGGAGTGCAATGGCGCGATCTCGGCTAACCGCAACCTCCGCCTCCTGGGTTCAGGCAATTCTCCTGCCTCAGCTTCCTGAGTAGCTGGGATTACAGGCACGCACCACCATGCCCAGCTAATTTTTTGTATTTTTAGTAGAGACGGGATTTCACCATGTTGACCAGGATGGTCTCGATCTCTTGACCTCGTGATCCACCCGCCTCGGCCTCCCAAAGTGCTGGGATTACAGGCGTGAGCCACCGCGCCCAGCCTACCTTATGCAAGTTACTTCCCCTCTCTGTGCCTCCAGGTCCTCACCCATTTCATGGGGATAATAATAGCACTTTCTCACAGGTTGATTTTGGATTCATTCAGTCACTAGATAGAAAGCACTAAGCAAGAACTCAGTAAATATTAGCTATCATTATCTTTGCATAAAGCTCACCCAGATTATTCCCTCAGTCTGGATGCCCAGTGTGAAATCACCAGGTCCAATGTAGAATTTTTTTTACTGTTCTTGATAGAAATGAATCAAAGTATGTGAGCTGAGATAAAAAGTCATTTCCAGGCCGGGCGCGGTGGCTCAAGCCTGTAATCCCAGCACTTTGGGAGGCCGAGGCGGGTGGATCACGAGGTCAAGAGATCGAGACCATCCTGGTCAACATGGTGAAACCCCGTCTCTACTAATACAAAAAATTAGCTGGTCATGGTGGCGCGTGCCTGTAATCCCAGCTACTCAGGAGGCTGAGGCAGGAGAATTGCCTGAACCCAGGAGGCGGAGGTTGCGGTGAGCCGAGATAGCACCATTGCACTCCAGCCTGGGTAACAAGAGCGAAACTCCGTCTCAAAAAAAAAAAAAAAAAAGTCATTTCCTTGCCCTCCACGCCAATGGGCCGCCTCCTCTCTTCTTTTGGAACTCCGCCCCCCACCCCTCCTCTCAACCTACTCTGTGTGCCTTCGTGTGTGAAGGAGCCCACATCTTCTTTCTGGTCAGGGGCCATATCTTACGTGGAATGGGGGCGGGGAGGATGGTGGGTGGCAGAGGGAGTAAATGAAACAGGCAACCCAACCTGCCTCCTTCCAGTGTTTGGGACCTGTCCTGAGTGAAGTTGACACTGGGGACTGTCCCTCATCTGTCCCTAAATCTTTCAGACTGAGAAGTATGAGGGCCGGGTGCCAGGCCACATCTCACATGCCCTGCATGGGGGCACCTCTCTGTGCCCACTCGTGGGGGAGTGGAGGGGAGCAAGTGGGGAGCTATCTAGGCCCCCAGGCTGGGTAGGGGAGGGGTAAAGGTGTTTGGCTAGGGTAACAGTAATCCTGATTTCTAAGCCCAACATCAGAACATTTACTCAGTCAAAGTATTGCCTCACTTATGAGTGTCTTCATATGAAATTCCAAGAAAGGTTTAAGCATTAACTCACTTTTAATCCAATGTTTGACAAATCACTTTGTTTTCAAAATGAGAGTGCAATTGCCCAAATTAGGATTGCCTGGACAATCTAGGGTGGGTGGTCTCTGCAGCTGGACCTGAAGCAGGCAGCCTGCAGGTCTAGAGATGGGGACAATCCAGGTGCCTTTTTTGTGCGCATACCTGTCTTCTACTGGCAGACCCTCAAAGCCCCCCTGGGCAACACAGGAGTGCTGAAAGAAAAGCTTTGAGGGCTGCAAAATATGAAAAAAAATCAAAATTGAAATTGACAAATGTTTAATGAAATGCCTTTAGAAAGTAGCATGCCAACTTTAATATTTGTTAAGTCACATGCCATTATATTTGAAAACAATTTGTAAGTTGGATTTTTGACATGAGTTCCAGAATATGCAACATGATTAAAGAGAAATTATAGCCAATAGTAAATGAGTTACTCATAGCCAAGTAATCTCAAATGCAAATTTATAAAAACCCCTTTAAAGCAAAGCAGAGTTATATTTAATGAGGGGGTGTGGGTGCATTTTAAGTGCAAGTGAGGGTGAGGCCTCCAAGAATCAGATGCAGGGTCTATAAAGGACTTACTTGAAATGGCTCAGTCCCACAGTCCCGCTCTGGGCCAGAGGGGTCGGCTCAGTTCTTGGTCTTGCTGTCACCTTCAGCTCTCCTGGCTCCCTAAATAGACTGGGCAGATATGGAGCAGCGCCTACTGCCACTGGCACCTTCCCTGAATCTGTGCAATAGACACACACAACTGGAATTTCTGTCTCCCCTTTGTGGATGAGAGACTGACCTGGGTTTAGACCTGAGTGTTCTGTTTATTAGTTGGGCAAGTCAGCCCTCCTCCCTGACTTCCCAGGCTTGGAGGAGATATGCAAAGGGGAGTGACTGCCAATCCATTCCCAGCCTGGGTCCCAAGCTACTGCTGGGGTACGCTGGTGTGTCTACTACGTGTTTGCCATGGTGGGGGATAATACCTACAAGCACCTGGCATTGGGTTGAGCTCTGTAAGTGTGAATGTACTTCCAGCTCCTAGAACTCTGCATGATATCTATCATCAAACTCCCTCACGTCAACAGGGAGAATGAGGTTTGGGAGGTTACATAATTTATCCAAGATGACTCAGCTAATGAGTGCCAGAGCTGGGATCTGACCCCAGAACCGTCAGGCTGCAAAGTCTTTGTTCCTCCTACTCTATCTTGGTTCCTGGGGTACATGTCTGGTTGAGGGGGATTCCTCTAGGGGTGGGGTGCTCGAAGAAGGGACAGGGTCAGGCTCTGATGAGCAGATGGATCAGTGTGGGTGAATCTGGAGGCAGAAGGGTCATGGAGGAGGCTCCTGCCACATCCCGGGTGTGATTGACAAGGACTTGGCTGGTGGCAGTGTGGGTGGAGGGGAGCTTTTGCGGGGAGGCTAAGACCAGTAGTTAAGACAGTGGTGGCAGGGGTGGCCACAGGATTGTGATTGGCTGGCGCAGTCTGATAATGCCCTGTAAATGCCCTGAGGTGGCCACTAGCCCAACTCCTCCCAGTTGCCTTCTACTCATCCCAGTCCATACACTGCTAGGCAGGTGCTGGGTTTGTGATCCCTGAATTCTATCCCATGGTACAGCTGTCATTTATTAGCCATGAGGTCCTGAACAAATTCTAGGACCTCTGAGCTTTAGTTGTCTGATCTATCAAATGAAGATATCAAGGTTCATGTGTATTGGTTTGCTATGGAGATTAAATGCTATTTATAAAGCTGAGTTCAAGCACAGGGGACTTGAACAACTATGGACCTAGGTCAGAAACTCCACTGGGGGGCAGAGAAGGGTGGGCTAATTCCTTTTTGGAGAAAATAGCAATAATACCATGCTGGCTCTGTGCTTCACAATTTTCCACATTTAATTTTTGCAACAGCCTTATGAGTTGGTCAAGAATGTGATTATTCCTCCCAGCAGCCTCAAATCCTTTTGGAACCAGGTGTGACCTAAACAAAAGTCATAAAATGTTATACGTCCATGATGGATAATGGTTCTGAAGTTAGAGAGTCGCATACTTTGCCTGGTCACATGGCTAGGAGGTGGTGAGTGGAGTGAGCATCTGGCGCTGGACTCCCAGCCCAGTGCTCTTATCTTTGAGCTCCGTTTGGGACCTGCTGGAGATTTGAGTCAGAGCCTGGCCAGAGGCCTGAAGTGTGGGTGGGAGGAGGCTCCAAGTGACAGTGAAGCTGAGGTAGGGTTGGCGAGGGTGGAGCAGGGTGTGAGGTCTGGGCTTTGACGAGTTCACTAGACTTTCAAAGGCAAGTGCCCATGTGTCTCTCTCTGTTTTTTAAAAAAATTTTTTTAAGATTTTTTTTTTTTGGGGGACAGTCTTGCTCTTGTCATCCAGGCTGGAGTGCAGTGGTGCGATCTTGGCTCATTGCAACATCCACCTCCTGGGTTCAAGTGATTCTCTTACCTCAGCCTCCCAAGTAGTTGGGACTACAAGTGTCCACCACCATGCCTGGGAAATTTTTGTATTTTTGGTAGAATTTTCACCAAGTTGGCCAGGCTGGAATTGAACCCCCGACCTCAGGTGATTCACCCGCCTCAGCCCCCAAAGTGCTGGCTTTACAGGCGTGAGCCACCATGCCTGGCCCCATGTGTCTCTTTAACTCTGCTGAGCTCCCTCCTCTCTGTTCCTCCTCCCGCCTTGGGCCTGCGCGTCCTCCGGGAGAGCCTCTGCTGGCTCTGAAACCCAGTGCACCTCCTGAGCAGCTGTGGAGGCTTGCCCCCACCCCAACCCTTATCCCAGCCCCTCTCGCACCTGCTCCTGCTCTTCTGCTCCCAGCCCCATCAGCCAACTCCCATTTATCTCATTTCTTTCCTGAATAACTTTTCTTTTTTAACTCTCACAATAGCACTGTGCAGTATGTACTAGCATTATCCGTATTTCACAGATGGTTATCCTAATGCACAGAGAAATTAAGTAATTGGCTCTGGTCACTCAGCAGGCATGCGGTAGAGCCAGGAATTGGCCCCAGGCCTATCCGACTCCGGATTCCAAGCAGAGCCATTATGATGTACTGTTTCCAGAGGACTGGCAACCTCCAGAATCCCACACGACCAGGCTGTCTCAGAGCATCTGAATCCCACATCAGCTGAGACACAGCGACATCCAGCCAGGATACGACTGAGACGAGCGACCTTCAGCTTCTGTCACAGGGTAGCAGGAGAACCCGGGACAATACCCAGCGGCCCACCAACTGCTCCCTGTGGGGAATATTTCTTGCCTCATAGCATGGGTGAGCCTGTTCCAGCAGCCTCCTGATGGCTTCCTCACTGCCTCCCTCTCCACCCACCTCTTCCTTCTCCCCAGCGGGCCAGGAGGCCAATACCTGCTGCCTGGCCCGCTGCAGCTCTTTCCTCAGAGCCTGGAGTCAGGATGGAAGTCAGTTGGGAGAGAAACAGGTGCTGGGCATGGTGGAAGGAGGAGGGGGGAGAACAGGAGAGGCTCCTCCATGGTATTCATTGAAGGGCCCGGGTAGACAGATGCGAGATGGACCAGCAGCTGGTGTTCAGGAGGCCACCGGGCAGGTCCTCGCTCTGTCCCCTTGTGCAAATGTGGCCGCCCACAGGAGCGAACTGAACTCCCTCTAACCCAGCACACAGGAACTGATAAGCTACTTATCAGCTTACAATAAAGACTCAAAACAACAAGCACGCGATTTTTAAAAACTCAACCAGAAGTGGCTTGATGGGCAGTGCGCCGGAACCAGGGTTTTGAAGAGTCTGGGTCATCCCTGGGCCTCCTTCTCTGCACCCATGTGCACCCGAGCAGAGCCCTCCTAGCTCAGAAAGTGTCTATATGTGTTTAGAAAAAGATGCCCCTGGTCAGGCGTGGTGGCTCACACCTGTAATCCCAGAACTTTGGTTGGCTGAGGCGGGCAGATCATCTGAGGTCAGCAGTGGCTAACATGGTGAAACTCTGTTTCCACTAAAAATACAAAAAAGTAGGCCGGGCGTGGTGGCTCACACTTATAATCCAAGCACTTTGGAGGCCAATGTGGGCGGATCACCTGAGGTTGGGAGTTTAAGACCAGCCCAACCAACATGGTGAAACCCCATCTTTAAAAAAAAAGAAAATCTTATTAAATTAAAAAAAAAAATACAAAAACAGTAGCCAGGCATGGTGGCGCACACCTGTAATCCCAGCTACTTGGGAGGCTGAGGCAGGAGACTCTCTTGAACCCAGGAGGCGGAGGTTGCAGTGAGCCAAGATCACACCATTGTACTCTGGTTTGGGCAACAAGAGCGAAATTCCATCTCACAAAAAAAAAAAAAAAAAAAGAAGAAAGGAAGGCAAGAAGGGAGGGAGGGAGGGAGGAAGCAAAAGAGGTCTCTTTCTTGGGTAGAGACAGCCTCACGCTGGGGAGCACAGCTTGGCCAGCAAAGCACAAGCTGGCTTGCAGTCCTGATCAGCCAGAGGCTCTTGCACAGCATGTAACCCACCTGACATCCGTGTCAGCCTGGCCGGGGGGCTCTGGAGCACCTACAGCCTGAGGGTGCATGTGCAGCTGCATTCTCATTGATGCCACTAGTTCTTGTGCCTACTCTTGGAGGATGTCACCTAACCAGGTGTGAACGTTCCAGGCAGCATCCTACATGAGTCTGTAAATCAACTGAAGCTCCAGCAGCCCCAGCTCCATGAGAATTGTGTCCTGCAGCTGAATATGGCTCAGTGCCCACAGGGCTGCTTAGGCGCCTCGGTTGCCATGGGCGTGTGCATATTCATGCCTCTGTGTCCCCAGAGTAGTCGGCCTTGGGGACTAGAACCCTCAGCCTCAAGAATCCCGGTGCATGGCTCTCTCCTTTCCTTCTGTCACATCCTCTCCCTGTGTACCAGTTACCTTGCTGGGCTGCTTGAGTCCTGGGGTCATGCACAAACCCAGAGCCGAAACACCCTCTTGCCACCTTTGTGTGAGTCCTTCTGGGCAGATATACCCCTGAAACCTCAAAGAACAGAGGACATCTTTTGGTAAACAAGAGTGTCTCTCTCTCCAGGTGGCTGTAGCTGTGCAGCGCGAGTTCTTGGGTGAGCTGAGTGTAGGCTGGATTTCAGCTCCCGCTTCCCCTTGGCTGGTCGTCCTTATGCAGTACCCATCTGGTCCACAGGGTGGCAGTACCACCTGAGAACAGCTCCTTCCGCCTGAGGCTGCGTTCTGGGAATGGAAGGGCTGGGGCACCCTCTCCAGGCACCCATGCCCACTAACTCGGCAGCGGGCACACTTGGGGCCTCACCCGCCAGCCCGGTAGGCAGGCTGGCTCATGTATGACCTCTCCAGTGAGAGGTATAGCTTAGGCTTACGCCAGGATCCTTACTAGGAGTGCTGTCCCGCGGCTACCTGAGGTGGACACCCTTTCTGCATTAATTTCTCTGTGGATTAGGATAACCATCTGTGAAATATGGATAATGCTAGTACATACTGCACAGTACTGTTGTGAGAGTTAAAAAAGAAAAGTTATTTAGGAAAGAAATGAGATAAATGGGAGTTGGCTGATGGGGCCAGGAGCAGAAGAGCAGGAGCAGGTGCGAGGAGCTGAGACGAGGGCGGGGGCCCAAGCTCCACGCTGGCTTTTTGGCTGTCCTGTTCCAGGCCCCTACACCACCCCATTAGCTCGTGACCACATTTTTCCTTCAGATACATGGGCCACATGTGGTTAGGCCATATACCTTCTTTTACATCAGCAAAACCTAATTGGGTTTCCAGGCTCTTCCTGCTCTTCGTGTGGAATGCCTCTGGATTGCTAAATGATGTCTGCAGATGTGTTTTATTTTTCTTTTTTGAGACAGGGTCTTGCTCTATAGCCCTGGGTGGCACGATCTTGGCTTGCTGCAACCTCCACTGTTGGGCTTAAGCAATCCTCCCACCTCAGCCTCCCACGTAGCTGGGACTACAGGTGCGCACTACCATACCCAGATAATTTTTGTTTTTTTTTATAGAGATGAGGTCTTGACATATTGCCCAGGCTTGTCTTGAATTCCTGGCCTCAAGCAATCCACACACCTTGGTCTCCCAAAGGCTCAGATTACAGGCATGAGCCACTGTACCTGGCCTTTCTGCGGGTGTTCATTTCATCTCTGAGTGGCTTTTTCGATAACCCTCAGAGCTTTGAGGAAGGTCTAATTGTCACCCTCACAGGCTGGTCACACCCCAGTCCTAGTCAAGGGGATAAAGCTCCTTGCTAAGAGCCCTGGCAGGGGCTTACATGGGCTGTGGGTGGTCAGGGCAGGAAGGAAGCTCTAGGGTCTGGGGCACGTGGATAACTCTCCAAGGAGGAGATGGGCTTTGCTCAGACCGTAAGGATAGAGAGAACCTGCAAGGAGGAGGGGAGGGAGGAAGGTGTTTGAGGACCGTGTTGGGGGCATCTTCCCGTCATGCTCTGGTGCAGGGTCAGTGCTCCAAAGGCCCACGGTGGAAGAAGACGGTACTGCCCTTCACCTTCAGATCACTGCATCCCTGAGATGGAAACCAGAGGAGTCTCCTTGCCTCCCTCAGAGAGAGAGAGGCTATGCTGGGACAGGAAGCTTGTCCCATGACAGTCCAATATTTAGCTCCCCATGGCTGCTTAGCCCTGGGAACCCTGCTGATGTTGGGTAAGGAAGTTCACAGACACAGGGCCATAGCAGAGCCCAGGAAGGACACTTGGGGCTCCAAGGTTAGGTTCTTGGTATTAAGGTGAGAGACAAAATGATGGGCCTCTGACAGAGGAGATTTGCCCTAAAGAGGATGACCGGGAGCTCGCCGTGTGGCAGGGGATAGAAAAGATTTGCCGGCCTCTTATAGAGTAAGGGTTGGGGCTGGCATGGGCTGCTAAAGGGGAGGTGGTAGGGCCAGTGAAGAGGGACAGACACGCAGAAAGCACATTTCTATCCAAACTATAGGCCTTGGGTTTCTGAGTCTCACCCACCCTATCCACATAAGTCTCAGTGCAACTTTACACCCACGAGGATGACTACAATAGGACGAGAATGGAAAAGCAGTGTTGCAAGGATGTGGGGAAATTGGAGCTCTCAACTGCTCATAGAAACAGACAGTGGTACAGCCACTAGGAAAAACAGTTTGATGATTCCTCAAAAGGTTAGACATAGAATTACCACGTGGCCCAACAACCCCCTCCTAGGTATAGTCCCCAAAGAAGTGAAAACTGGCACTTCAAAAATATATGTACACTCTCTGGGTATGGTGGTTCATGCCTGTAATCCCAGCACTTTGGGAGGCCGAGGCAGGTGTATCACCTGAGGTCAGGAGTTCAAGACCAGCCTGACCAACATGGTGAAACCCTGTCTTTAATAAAAAAAAAAAAGAAAAAAACCCAAAATGATCCAGATTACATGCTTGTAATCCCAGCTACTCAGGAGGCTGAGGCAGGAGAATTGCTTGAATCTGGGAAGTGGAGGTGTTGCAGTGAGCCGAGATTGTGCCACTGCACTCCAGCCCGGGTGACAGAGTGAGACTCTGTCTCAAAAAAATAATAATAAAAAAAAGTGCGTGTGTGTATATATATATTCACACACTCATGTGTACAGCATATATATATACACACACTCATGTGTACAGCATATACACACACATGTGTACAGCATATATATAAATATACACACACACTCATGTGTACGGCATATATATACACACATACTCATGTACAGCATATATATATAAATACACACACACTCGTGTACAGCAGTAATATTCACAGTAGCCAAAAGGTGAAAATAGCCCAAATGTGCATCCACAAATGAATGGATAAACAACATGTGTTATATCCATATAATGGAATATCATTCGGCCATAAAAGGAATAAAGTACTGATGCTTCCATTCAGTGGATGAACCTGGAAAACATTATGCTAACAGAAGCCAGACACAAAGATCACGTGTTGTATGACTGTATTTATATGAAATAGACAGAATAATAACATCTGTAGAGACATCTACAGATTAGTGGTTTCCAGGGTCAGGGGGAAGTGGGGTGATGGGGAGCAACAGCTTAATGGGTATGGGGTGTCTTTTGGGGGTGATGAAAATGTTTTGAAACTAGACAGAGGTAGTGGTTGCCCAACATTGTAAATGCATTAATTACCACGGAATTGTTCGCTTTAAAATGGTTCATTTTATATTATGTGAATTTCACTTCAATGTAAAAAAAAAAGAGAGAAAGAAAAAAGCCTCAGTGCTCTTGCTAGTAAAAAGAGGCTAATAACACTACTTATTTCATGGAGAGGTGGTAAGGAATAAAATAATAGGCGCAAGTGGCAGCATTCAGCTATTGAATAAAGGGTAGCCAATGTTCTCTGAATGCTGCTTTCTGGGGTTGCACCAAGGGATGCCCCAAATCTCTTTCCTGGCCCCTAGGAAACGTGGCTTAAGCTCCGGCGCAAAGAACCGAAAAGCCCAAAGAGCTGTAGCTGCGAGGTGGCGCCTAACGCACTGCCCACTGCCCCTCTACTGCGGTCACAGCCGTGCTCCTTGCTGGTGGCTAGCGCTGAGAGCAGAGCAGCGCTCGCAGGACTGGGCGGGGGATCCCGCAGGCGGCAGGGAACCCGCGGGTCTGTCCCTACCTGAGAGCTGCACGATGGGCCACCAGGGCGCGCTGCTGGAGTCGCCTTTCCCAGAAATCAGGCGGAGACTTAGGCCTTACAGTTACTTAAACTTGTAACCCTCCCGGTAGCTGTGGAGTCTAGTAAACGTGGGTTCTGCCGGGTTCGCCAGTCATCCCAGGCTGCTGAGGGGCAGGCATGGGGCCCGTGGGCCAGAGGACACCTCCAGGCTTCTTTCCCACTCTTCTCTGGCCTGCACCCCCTCTCGGGTAGAGGCTGCACCTCCCGCTTGGGTTCAGCCACCTCCAAATACTGCATCAACGTTCCGTGCCTCTGCCTGCGGGGCTGGGCCAGCGCCAGAGAGGCAGGCGAAGCGCCAACTGCCCGGGGGCAGCAGCTGGCGAGTTGAGGTTGGTCTCTCTGCTGAGGGTTCGGGGAGCTGGGGATCCTGACCCCACACACTTTGCGTGTGCCACAAAACCACAGCCTTTCCTTCCCACCCAGCCTCGTCTGCATGAGAAAGCATCACCTTTGCTTTCGGTTTGATGCGGCAGTTCTCAGCCAGGCTGGAGGCAGCCTGGAATCCCAGATCTTCTACTGACACCCCTAGTCTCCCCCGCCGCTCCTCTGGGGGACGTCCCTAACCCCTGATGCTGCACCACAGGCAGAGCTGCCAGAACCTCACCACCACCAAGATTGCTACCTGGAGATTCCTGCTTGCCCCCAAACCCGGGTGAGACCCCTGCATACATCTACGGCCCAACTGTGTTCTGGGGCCGTCTCTACAACCTGCTTTGCATTCCTGCCAGATCCAACTCATTGCCTCCCCCACTTTACCTCATTCTCTCTCTGTGCACTTTCTTTGGATTTAGGGAAACAGCAGCAGTAAACCCCAAAGACGCAACACGGGGAGCTTTTTTACAGCCAATGATGTTTGTGTGCCCCAGTGCACTGCTCTGAAGTTTCCCCACGCACTGGGGCCCAGGTTTCTGTCTGGCACGTTGCTGCCTTGTTTACTCCCCCGTTAACATGGGTTTATAGGAGCTACATTACACTGAAAGTTTCCAGCCTTGTGAAGTAGCATTTCTTGCTGATAATGAAAACAAAAGACACAAAGAATTCTAAGAAATGCCTACCGTGACACTTGAGGGCCTCTTGCTCAGTGCCAAGTTTATCTACTATCAGCCCCCATGGTGTCTGGAAAATCTTGGATTGGTGTTGACTCTTTGGGTCCTGTGGTTTCACCCTGCGGCCCTTTGGAGGCATGTGGTGTCCTGGGTAGACCCAGGCCTTGGGGTTGATTGGACTGGTCAGATGCAACTAGATGGTGTGCTAGCTGTGTGTCCTTGGGCAAGTTACTTCATTTTCCTGAGCCTCAGTTTTCTCATCCATCAAATGAGGGAAGAAAGAAGTAATTCAAAGAGATGTTTTGAGAATTTGGTGAGGAGGTATATGTGGCAGACATGTCATAGACAGTAAGTATTGACTGGGATTATTAGCAAATCAAATGAGCCCCTTCTTTAAAGGGAACATAACTTTTTCCTAAACACCACCATCATACTTAAATTAGTAATCAAGAAATTATGTTCCTCAAGACACCCAGGAGCAGAGGCCAGGGAGAAGGGTGGTCCAGGGTGCAGGGGCACCTGGACTGCCACTTGCACTTAGGGATGACCTGCAGCTTCAGACAAACAGCAGGAAGAAAGACTCCTTTCCACCTCCGCTGGTTTGAGGTAGAGTTGGGCCCTCTGTCTGAGTAAGGTGAGGCAGCTGGCAGAGAGCTGGATACCCCTTCCAATGGCTGGCCAAATGTAGCAGAGGCAGGATTGTTCTCAAAGGAATTAGGTAAAAAGCCTGTAGCCAAGTATGAGATCAAATCTCAGAAAATATCAGTGCTGGCTGGGCATGGTGGCTCACGCCTGTAATCCCAGCACTTTAGGAGGCCAAGGCAGGTTGATCACTTGAGGCCAGACATTCTAGGCAAGCCTGTGCAACATGGCAAAACCTTACCTCAACAAAAAATACAAAAATTAGCCAGGCATAGTGGTATATGCCTGTATTCCCAGCTACTTGTGAGGCTGAGATGGGAGGATTGCTTGAGTCTTGTTGCAGTGAGCCAAGATCATGTCACAGCACTCTAGCCTGGGCAACAGAGCAAGACTCTGTCTTGAAAAAAGAAAGAAAGATAGAAAATATCAGAGCTGTGAGGGATCCTAGGTGACAACTCATAAACCCAAATATCAACTGCAGAGGTCTAACAGCTATGAAGGGGCAGAGCCTGGCATAGACCAAAGATGGGGTACATTTATCAAGCACTTACTCTGTGCACAGTACTAACCAACTGGCCATCTGTGCAGCAAACAGCAGGACCCAGACTGAATCCCAGGTGTTTTGGTAACAAAATGAAGAGGTGCTATTCAAGAGGTGTAAAGTTTCAGTTATACAAGATGAACATGTTCTAATAATACTGTGTACTTGTGTACTTAAAATTTTGTTAAGAGAGTATGAGGCAGGAGAATAGGGTCTGGGCAGGGAATCTAAGGCCAATTCACGCTGACTTCCTAGAACTAAATCGAAAGGAAAATCCTAACTTTCCCCACTTAAGTAACAAAAGGACCAGAGGCTACTCCTTTTGCAAACCCCCTGCTTTTCTGCTCTGCGGATGGAATATTGACAGTTGCAACCAATCAGATATTTGCCTAGGAGTGTAACTTTGTAACTTCACTTCAGCCTCTGATTGGTTGCTTTCCGCAACCAATCAGACTGATTGTAGTCCACTATTCATTTGCATGGGGCAAACACCTAGTGGCCAATGGGAAACTTCTAGCAGGTATTTGGACCCCAGAAGATTCTGTAACCAGGCTCTTGGACCCCTATGCTCGCCTGCTCCCACCCTGTGGAGTGTACTTTCGTTTTCAATAAATCTCTGCTTTTGTTGCTTCATTCTCTCCTTGCTTTGTTTGTGTATTCTGTCCAGTTTTTTGTTCAAAACGCCAAGAACCTGAACACCCTCCACCGGTAGCAAGTAGATCTCACTTTAAGTGTTTTTATTACAACTTAAAAAAAGGCTTTAATTTGTTACTTATTTACATATTTATATATCTGTGTATACCTAAATGCATACAAATAAAGGAATATTAATAGAGTCTTTATTATAATCTATTAGAAAATGATGTGCTATAGGAGTAAAATTAGGATTTGGCTCTGCCATGTAAAATGACTCAGCTGTTTTACACCCAGATTACTAGAGGTTCTTTTTTTCACAAATTATTCTGTTAACTCTCAGTGTTTTTCACATATTCTTAAAACATCTTCTTAGAAATTCCCTTGGATAGCCCTGGCCTGATTTTATTTGTTCATATTTTAAAATGCTATCACAGACCTAAATTTACCCTTAAAGTAGAGACCACTCCAGAAATTAAATCAGCCCCAATGACTAAAATAATTGCCCTCATCTGGGTATGCTGGCTGGTAAAATGTAAAAGAGTAAGCATATACACTAATGGCAGGTGCACTTTTGGGGAGTCTGTGACTTTGAAATGCTTTGGAAATGGAGTTTTCTAACCTTCACAAAAACCTCCAAAAATTGGATGACAGGTTAAAAATCAAACTGCCAGCTGCTTTGCTGTTACCTAAGGAAATAGCTGTAATAAAAGTAGACCAGCATTCAATGCACAAAGACCTAGAATTTCTAGTAATACTTTAACTGACCGCTATGCTAACCCAAGAAGCATTCACCAAGATCAGTGCTCCTGCAATCACACAGAAAAGAGGGGTCTTGGAGGATTCAAAGAGGCCATTTTTAACTGTCAGAGACAAACGCTTGATTCCAAAAAGTAGAAAAGTGAAAAAATTCGGAAGTCAGAAAAGTTTGAATGTTCATGGCATAAAGAGATTATCTGATGCTCTCAGGATGACTGACACATAATGCCAAATAATTTAAAGTGGAATTTCAGAAAACTGCTTTGTGATATTACTCATAATAGCAGGGATAATTTGTCAAAAATACTAAACCAACATTGGTGGGGGTAATTTTAGATATTTTAAAAACTTGTCCTATTGCCAACAGTGCAATCCTCATAAATGCAAATGTGGGATATGAACAAGAACCAAGATCTCGAGGGCCTTTCAGACCTCCAATTACTTTATACAAATGGCTCCTGTAATGGACTATAAATATGTTCTGATTATTTTCTGTTGTTTTTTGTTGTTGTTTCTTCAAGATGGATTAAAGCTTTTCCTTGCTGGAGAGTTATGACTATTAACGGTGGCAAAAATTTCTGCTTCATTTTGTTTTCCAACCTGGGAATTTCTACTTATTTCTCTAAGGAACTCTGTAAAGTTCGCCTTTTGTCCAAAAACTTTACTGTTCTTAATACTCACATTCCTCAGGAGAAACAGAGCGAACTAATGAAATTTGAAAGCTAAGATGAACAAAACTCCCTTAAACTCCCATGGTCTAAAATCTTCTCTTTTCTGGCTGGAACCATGGAGAGTGTCAAAGAGAAGAAGAAGAAGGTTCCTGCTGAGCCAGAAAACCTTCAGAAAACAAGAAGGAATTTCTCAGAGCTGAAGATCAAGTGCCTAAGAAATAAGTTTGCCCAAAAGATGCTTCAAAGGGCAAGGAGGACGCTTATCTGTGAAAAAGTGAACAGGCAGATGTACAGAACTGAAATCTGAATGGCGAGCATGGCAGGAAAAGCTGGCAACTTCTATGTACCTGCAGAACTCACATTGACGTTTGTTATCAGGATCAGAGGTATCAATGGTGTGAGCCGAAAAGTCCGAAAGGTGTTGCAATTTTTCGCCTTTGTCAAATCTTCAGTGGAAGCTTTGTGAAGCTCAACAAGGCTTCAATTAACATGCTGAAGATTGTAGAGCCATATATTGCATGGGGGTATCCACATCTGAAGTCAGTAAATGAACTACTCTACAAGCCTGTTTATGGCAAAGTCAGTAAGAGGCTAATTGCTTTGACAGGTAATTCTTTGATTGCTCGATCTCTTGGTAAATATGGCATCACCTGCATGGAGGATCTGATTCATGAGATCTATACTGCTGGGAAATGCTTCAAAGAAGCAAATAGGCCAGGTGTAATGGCTCACGCCTGTAATCCCAGCACTTTCGGAGGCCAAGGTGGGTGGATCACCTGAGGTCAGGAGTTCGAGACCAGTCTGGCCAACGTGATGAAACTCCGTCTCTACTAAAAATGCAAAAATTAGCTGGGCATGGTGGTGCATGCCGGTAATCCCAGCTACTCGAGAGGCTGAGGTAGGAGAATTGCTTGAACCCAGGAGACGAACGTTGCCATGAGCCAAGATTGCACCACTGCATTCCAGCCTGGGCGACAAAGTGAGACTCCATCTCAATTAAAAAAAAAAAAAAAGAAGCAAATAAATTCCTGTGGCCCTTCAAATCATCTTCTCCATGAGGCAGAATGAAGAAAAAGACCACCTATTTTGTAGAAGGTAGAGATTCTGGCAACAGGGAGGACCAGATCAACAGGCTTATTAGAAGACTGTCTTCCATGATTATTTTGCTAAGCTGTTCAGTTAATAAACAGTACCTGCTCTCAAATTGAAAAAAAAAAAATCTTACCTCTAGCTTCAGTGTGTATAAGATCAACCCTTTCTGAGACCCACAGGTGACCACCTTATGAATTAATACGAGGCCAAGCTGGGTGTGGTGGCTCGTGTCTGTAGTCTTAGCTACTCAGGAGGCTGAGGTGGGAGATTGCTTGATGCCAAGAGTTTGAGGCTGTAGTGCACTGTGACTGCACCTGTGAATAGCTACTGCACTCCAGCCTAGGGACATAGCAACACCCTGTCTCTAAAAAAAGGAAAAAGAAAAATGGCCCATCCATGTATTTGAAAATTTCACCACCAATCTTAGA
This sequence comes from Aotus nancymaae, assembly GCF_030222135.1. Lineage (NCBI taxonomy): Eukaryota > Metazoa > Chordata > Mammalia > Primates > Aotidae > Aotus > Aotus nancymaae. Next base: position 65,530,105 of record NW_026988418.1, on the reverse strand, counting down.
TTTGGCTCTATTACAATTATAATGAAATATGATTAAGAATTGCCAGGGAGTCATAGAATACCTTCAGCTTTATCATCAACAGATATGATCTACATTTCAAATCCACTCACCTATGATTCACAACAAGAGATTCAGTGTTCTGGAAAAGACCTGAGATAAAAAGACTCGACGAAAAGGACCTTATCAGATATTGTTAGTAATTGACCCAGCAGTAATACTCCAAAATATGGATCCTTAGGTTAATTATTTCCTAGCTTAAAAGAGAGACAGGCCGGGCGCGGTAGCTCACGCCTATAATCCCAGCACTTTGGGAGGCCGAGGCGGGTGGATTACGAGGTCAAGAGATCGAGGCCATCCTGGTCACATGGTGAAACCCCGTCTCTACTAAAAATACAAAAATTAGCTGGGCATGGTGGTGCATGCCTGTAGTCCCAGCTACTCAGGAGGCTAAGGCAGGAGAATTGCTTGAACCCAGGAGGCGGAGGTTGCGGTGAGCCGAGATCGCGCCATTGCACTCCAGCCTGGGTAACAAGAGCGAAACTCCGCATCAAAAAAAAAAAAAAAAAAAAAGAGATACAATATTTCCTCCTGACCACTGGACACCCATGCCATTGGAAATGTTAGATTCTTAGGCATGCTCCAGAAGATGCTGACTTCAGAGGTGGTTAGCTTCTGCCCAGCACTTTGGATAAAGATTAACATTCAACACACTTTCCTGGCTATTATTCTACTTTGAAGCCATGTAAAATATTAATGTTAACTTCCATATTTTCATCCTATTACTTTTTTTTTTTTTTTTTTGAGAGCCAGGGTCTCACTTTGTTGCCCAGGCTGGAGTGCAGTGGATTGTACCAAACCACTCACCTACGATTCACAACAAGAGATTTAGTGTTCTGGAAAAGACCTGAGATAAAAAGACTGGCCTTTGAGACTTGACGAAATGGACCTTATCAGATATTGTTAGTAATTGACCCAGCAGTAATACTACAAAATATGGATCCTTAGGTTAATTATTTCCTAGCTTAAAAGAGATACAATATTTCCTCCTGACCACTGGACACCCATGCCATTGGAAATGTTAGATTCTTAGGCATGCTCCAGAAGATGTTGACTTCAGAGGTGGATAGCTTAGGTGATTGTACACAGCTGATTGTACATAGCTCAATAGGTACATAGCTCAATCACCTACATAGGTGATTGTACATAGCTCACTGCACCCTCAGACTCCTGGGATCTAGTGATCCTCCGACCTCAGCTTCCCGAGTAGCTGGGATTATAGGCACAAGCCACTGTACCTGGCCCTCATCCTATTACTTCTGACCTCTTATGTTCTCCATCTACCACTTAGTAGAAAACAAAAGTTTCTTGTACTTTTTTTTCCAGACCATTGCTGCCACTCTGAATCTAACAACCCTGCTGACAAAAATTTCATAGCTGTCCTTTGAAAAACTTTACAAGGCAACCTCCCTTTAACTGGCTCCTTATGGTAATTATGTTTCACTCATATCATTAATCCCAGTCTTCCAACAACTGCGCTCTGACTTCATGCCAACAAATTGCTTCTGCTGAGGCCATTACAAGGCCAGTCAATCAGGACTAATATTGGGGCTATTCTGGCTCCCATGGTTGTTTGCTTTCTTCAGAGACATCTGAGCCTGCTTTGCAGAAACTATTTAATTCCACTCAAGGAATCTGTCCATCTTGAGGAACACAAAAGTGACTCATTCCTGTTGCAGTAAATGATACTTAATACCAGTGTGATCAGTGCTCCGCTAAAATGCTGTTTGTTACATGACATCAGGCTCATTCTGTCCACTGCACAGTAACTTACCTGTGATTCTAATGACTTTTTAGAGATTGCCAGGTATTTAAAACTACCATCCCACCAGGAAATCATGCTTTCTTTAAAAAGATATCCAGACACTTCTAAAATGAGGAAAGCACAGATAATCTGGTAGACTGCCCAGGAAGCATAACTGATTTCTCTGTCATACAGGATGCAATTCCCATAGTAGGAATAAAACAAGATATATGCAGCAAAATTGGACAGAATTGAAGGGAGAAATAGATAGTTCTACATTAACAATGGGTGGCTTCCAAATGCTTCTTTCAATTGTGGAAAGGCTGAGACAGAAGGTAAGTGAGGAAATACAGAATGTGAACAACACAGTGAACCAGTTAGATCTCACAGACACGCAGAAAACCACCTGACAACAACAGCTGTACATTCTTCCCCAGGGCACCACTTCCGCCTCCCTCATCCCCACTGCTCCGGATCCCCGTCCACAGACCCACTCCCCCCGCCAGTGTGATCCTCGATCCCACTGTGGCCCCCGCTTTGAAGAGCCTGTTGGTCCAGTCCTTCCCGCCTTCTGCAGAGCTGTTCTCCTCCTTCTAAATAAGTCACCTGGGCCCTGGGCCCTGTCTTCCCGGCTCCACGGAGTCCCTGTGGCTGCAGGCACTGCTTCTCTCTCCTGCACTCAACCCCTCTCCCACTCCACTGCCTCTGGGCGTGCAAAAACACTGACGTGTCCCATATTTTCAAAATCTCTCCCCTGTAGTTCCCACCTGACTTCTAATAGGTGGCCAAAGTACAGACATTAATGTATATTAAGGCACATAATTAATGCATATTAATAATTAACAATAATGAATAAGTAATTATTATCATACATTAATATCTTAATGTATTATGAGAAGTTTAACTATTCAGAAGTCCAAGCACTTGTGTGTGTGTGCATGGTGCTATCGCCTTGCTGTGGGCAAACCTACATTAACACAGAGGCCACTTCCTGAGCCTGGACCCAGTCTCAGAGCTGGGCAAATGGCCCAGTGCAAAAGGGTCGGGAGCATCTGCAGCAGAGCCTGAGCTCTGCCATCGTCGATGACACAGCCTCCATCCACCCTCCCCAACTCAACAGAGAGAGCACTCCATCAGACTTCTAAGGCTTAGTAGGCCAAGAAGGGCTGAATTAAATTCTCTGAGACTTGTCTTTGGTCTGACCCTGGCAGCCTCAGTCTCCCAGAGCCCGTGGGAATTCGGCAGCGGACAGGCGGAAGGCTGGGCGACGTCAGGAAAGTAAAAGGGGAAGAACTTTGCTCTTAGGATCTGGCTTGACTCTAAAGGGCACAGCCAAGTCCCTGGATACCGAGCTGAACGGGGAGCGGGCGCGGGGGGCGGGGCGCGGGGCGCGGGGCGGGGCTACGGAAGCTGGAGAGGCCGACCCCGCCTAGGGCTTCCTGACCTCGCTTCTGGGACCCTCTGAGGTGGCGGTAGATCTTACTCCTTCCCGCCAGGAGGATCCAGCGACCTGCTACGGGCCTCCCGCGCCTGCAGATCTCTGGAGCCAGTTGGAAGTGACGACCTTGAAGATCGGCGGGAGCCGCGGGACCGAGGGGCGGGTCTGGCGCTAGGCCCTGCCCCTGCACGCGCAGGAACCCCCGGAGTAGGTCGCAGTTCAGCCCAGCTGAGGCCTGTCTGCAGAATCCGCAGCAACCAGCAGCATGTCCATGACACTGGGGTACTGGGACATCCGCGGGGTCAGTGAGGGTCCGCTGGACGGTGGGACCGGGGCTCGTGGCTGGGGAAGTGTCGAGCGGCTGGGAACAGGCTCTAGGGACGGTTCCTCTTCAGGGCTGTCCCTCACAGGAGGACCTGTGCATTCCTGGGGGGTGGAGGGGTGGCGTGGAGGGGGTACGAGGTGGAGAAGGAGAGGGCAACGAGTTCGTGCAGTGTAGACTGGGGGCTCCCCTGGTGCAGAGAAAGTCACCAAATCAGGGACCTTCCATCTCTGACCCGAGCGGCGGGCCATCTCTCCCAGCTGGCCCACGCCATCCGCCTGCTCCTGGAATACACAGACTCAAGCTACGAGGAAAAGAAGTACACGATGGGGGACGGTAATGGCACCCTCTTGTCCGGGCCCTGCCCACTCACGCTGAGTTGGTGCCAAGCAACCCACGGTGGCCACCTGTGGCTGCCCCTGCAGGCCTCGCCTGCTGGAGCTGCAGCCTGCCCCTTCCCTGAGCCCCGGTGAGGGAGACCTCTGGCTTTGCAAGGCAGAATCTAGGGTGGGATGCTGGGGCGGGAAGCTGGGCCCCGGTCTGGGTAACTGGGTTGGGTGTCCCTCAGGGCTTGCCTAAAGCCTGGAAGCCCTAGTCGTGTGGGGTCCAGAGCCCTCACCCGGATTCTTTCTCCCTGAACCCTTGGACGTGGGACTGAGTGGTCAGATTCTAGATCCACCTGTCTCAGGGGTCTTGCCACTGGCTCCTTGGGAGGGCCCCGGGGAAGGTGGGCTGGGCTCCGGGGAGGTTTGTTTTCACTTCATCTTCCCACCGCAGCTCCTGACTATGATAGAAGCCAGTGGCTGAAGGAAAAGTTCAAGCTGGGCCTGGACTTTCCCAATGTAGGTGCAGGGGAAGGGGCGGTTTTGGGGGAAAGTACAGCGTGTCTCTGACTGCATCTCCTCTCCTCAGCTTAGAGGTGTTAGGGTCAGGAGTCTTCTGCCCAGTTCCTCTCATTCCTGGCTGTCTGCACAGTCCTTCCATGATGTTCTGTGTCCCAGCTCATTTGTCCATGACAGTATTCCTATCTCAGGCCTGCCATGAGCAGGCACAGTGAGTGCCCGGTCTCCTGTCTGCCCTTGCTTATGGGAAGGGGATGCTGGGGAGGCTGCTGGCCCAACTGAGCTTCCCTGGTTTCCTATCCATCCAGCTGCCCTACTTGATTGATGGGGCTCACAAGATCACCCAGAGCAACGCCATCCTGCGCTACATTGCCCGCAAGCACAACCTGTGTGAGTGCAGGAGGCTGAGGGTGTGGGGGGACGGTGGCCTCCTCCTGGGCTTGTCTGGGGTGAGATGCTGAGAGTGAGTCTGTGTTTTGTGGGTGTCAGGTGGGGAGACAGAAGAGGAGAAGATTCGTGTAGACATTTTGGAAAACCAGGCTATGGATGTCTCGAATCAGCTGGCCAGAGTCTGCTACAGTCCTGACTTTGTGAGTCCCTCCCTGGTCTGGGCCAGGAGCCAGGCTTCTTGTATTTCCATCTACTCTGGTCCTGTTTGAATTCCTCATTGCTATTGATCTTCTGGGGGTTCCCTGTACTGTAGCAGAGTGACCATCATATCATTATGATCAAATAAAAAGTCGAAATTGGTCCCCGCCAGTCATAGGAAGTCCAAGCTAGAAATTCAGTTCTTAGACAATAAAGTCATGCGTTCAGAATTCCCTTTACATCTGACCCCTGACCTCCTCCACAGGCCATCTCACTCCGCTGGTTCATGCCATCTGCCTGTTCAGGGAATAGGCAGATTCACACTACGTGGTAACGAGGTACACGATGGGGATGTAAGAGCACTCTCCTCTGCGGAATTCTGGCCTATTCTTTTCCTAGTGCTTCTCCTTGACAGGCACAGGAATGAGTGCATTTTCCTAACAGGCAGCTCAGGGGCAGTCAGAGGGCCTTTGTTCCTCTGCCTCCTTCTACTCAGCCTCTCAAAATCTCATCTCTCCAGAAACTACTCAGTATCCATTGTATTCTTCTGTCGCTCCACTAGGAAGAATTTTTGACTTCTTTCCCTGAGCTCCTTTAGTTCTTTGCATCCTTGATTCTGCTTGTGTCTGGGTCCAGAGCTTGCCAGGTACTCAGGTGCTCCTGGGGCTGACCCAGAGGCGGGTGGTTGGGAGGTCAGTGGGGACAGATTCAGGGACAGTGTTGCATTCCTTTCTGCCTTCCCATCACCTCAGAAAGCCTCCAGCCACCCACTTGGAATCTAATAAATGCTGATATATCCAACTGAAGCCAGTTCCAGTTGTGGGGAAGATTACTGCTTGCCTGTGGCCAGCTGGGGCCATACACAGCCCTGTGGAGGCCACAGCTGTGAAGGGAGCGTGTATCTGAGAGTGGTGACAGCTGTGTTCTGTCTGCCTCAGGAGAAACTGAAGCCAGAATACTTGGAGGGAATTCCTACAATGATGCAACACTTCTCACAGTTCCTGGGGAAGGGGCCATGGTTTGTTGGAGACAAGGTAATGGGGGCGAGTGATGGGGACACTACAGACTTGTCATACATTCTATGTTACAGAGATTTCAGCCCACACATTTTTGGCCTTCTGCAGATCACCTTTGTGGATTTCCTTGCCTATGACATCCTTGACCTCCACCGTATATTTGAGCCCACCTGCTTGGACGCCTTTCCAAACCTGAAGGACTTCATCTCCCGATTTGAGGTGATGCCCCTGTACTCCTTTCTCTTTGGTGCCCCTTGTTTGAGATGCTTTCCTAGTCCTGGAGCTACACAGACAATAACTTGCATTTGTTGAGTGCTGGCTTCATGCTGCGAACTGTGGCCAGCACATTATACCTATGGTGTCGAAGTTGAACCTTACAACATTCCTACAGGGTGATAGAATTATCTTGCCCATTTTAGAGATAAAGAAACTGAGAGTGAGAGGGTCAGTCCTTTGCTCAGGGTCCCAGAGCCAGTGGAGGCTGTGCTGGGCTTCCTGTGACTCTGGATCTATGGGCGGCAGTCACGGCTCTCCCTTTTGCAACAAAAGAAAAAGCCTCAGACCTTGTCCAGCCTGGGTTTCACAGCCCAGGACACTCTGGAAGGGGCAGAGCTCTTCAGGAGCGTGGATGCAGCTGGCAATAGTAGGCCTGGCACACGGTAGCCTCGATGTTGAGTACTAAACCCACAGGCCGCATTCATAGCTACCCCCAGAAGCTTTGCACAAATTGACCACCATGTGGGGAATCCTGAGAGCCAGGGCTGTGGCTGTAGCTGGATGCGGTACATATGTGGGTGCCCCTGTTGAAGGAGTTTATGTTGACGTGCTCTGCGCTGGGGCGCTCTCCTTCCCTACCTCTCTTCCTCTCCTTTTTCCCTCCAGTGTTCCAAGTGTCTTCCTGTGAGATGAGTAGCACACTGTTTTGACTCCTATTCACCGACCTTCTCCTCTGCATGAGGCAGGGTGAGAGGCACAGTGGGAGATGCATAGATGACCGCCCCATCCTGGAAGTGAGAGCAGTGAGAGGCCTGCAGGCAGAGCAGCCTGTGAGGTGTGTGTGGCACCACCTGAGTACGGGGGCCTGCCCCTCACTCATGGGCAACCATCTCTCATCCGTGCTGATCTTGTTTGAGATCAGCAAATCCTACTTTAGTATAGATTTGGGAATTTGAGGCATTAGTCTAACAGATTTTTCAGCCTAGAATCTGTTTTCTTTTCCCACTCGCCATCAAGAGATCCACTCAGCTAGTTCCCATCAGCTCTGGCTCTGGTCCAGGCTGAGTGGCTCTGGGGTTACATAAGAAGTGGTGGGAGGGGAGGAGAGCCAAGGGCTGCAGCATGCGGTTCACCTGGGCTTGGCCTTTTGGGATCAGGCAGCCCTGGATCTCTTAGAATCCTTAGAAATTACATGGTCATTCAGTCTTGCGAAGATCGTGCAGAGCACACCTGAGTGTCTTGTAGCCTGGCCCGTGGTAGTGGGGTTAAAGATGAGGTGGGTTGGGGCACAGTGGTATTTAGCTCAGGTATCAGGTGGGGAGGTTTGAACTTTCTGCTTTAAAAGGAATGATTAGAGCCTGCTCTGGCCTTTCTTTTGCTGGTCCAGCACACCTTGTCCACTTTGATCCCGCTTTTGCTGGCTCATTGGGTGAGATCTGGGCTCTCTTCCGGGCTGCACACACATTTTCTGGAGGTCTTGCTGAAGGTCCCTCTATGTGTGCAAACCTAGGCAAGCCAGGAGCCTCCCTGTGAAACAGGGGACTGTTGTGCAGACAGAGAGCGATAGGAGCTCCTGAGGAATTTGGGGGAGGATGGGAATTCGGCAGAAAGAGGCCAGAACTGGAGAGAGACAGAACCAGGCTACATGGCAGCCCTGTCTCCTTACTAGCTATTTGAGTGTGGGGAAGTTGCTGAATTTCAGTTTCTCGCAGGAGAAATGGTGATAATAGATTCGACCTTGCAGAGTGGTTGAGTAGATTTTCTAAGCTTATGTTGTAATTTCTTTTGGGTATAGAGCACCCAGTACAGTGTAGAAACTTCATAAGTGGTAGCTGTTTTCATGGTATAACGTTACTTACAGGAAGTGGGAAGAGTTAACTTAGCAGATGTAGGGACCCTAAGAGCCTGTGTGATGCTCCAGCACTTGAGCCCACGTGGAAAGGCCGTGGCTAGGGCCTGCTGCGTCTGCAGTGGGGTTGGCCCAGCCCTCATGGGCAGCTGACCTTGAGCTCTGGCCTTACTTTTCCTCCTCTCAGGGCTTGGAGAAGATCTCTGCCTACATGAAGTCCAGCCGCTTCCTCCCAAGACCTTTGTACACAAGGGTGGCTGTCTGGGGCAACAAGTAGTGCCTTGAAGGCCAGGCGGTGGAGTGAGGAGCCCTTACGCGGCCCGCTGGGCAGGCCGTGTAGAGCACGTGGGCTCTGCACCCCAGCATCTGTCTCATTCCTTTCTCCTGTTGATTCTCTTCTTTACCCTCAAGACTCTATTGGCCGTCTTCACTTCCTCTGAACCCCTGTCCCATGAAGGCCCTTTAAAGCCTCAGCTACCCACTTTCCTTCAGGAACATCCCCCTCCCAACTTACCCTTCCCTGCACTAAAGCCAGTCTGACCTTCCTTCCTGTTAGTGGTTGTGTCTGCTTTGAGGGGCCTGCCTGGCTGTGGAGCTCAGCCCCGAGCTGTCCCAGCGCTGCATGAAAGAGCAGCATTGACTGGTTTACAGGCCATGCTCCTGCACCATGGCCCCTGCCTTAGGCCTACCTGATCCAAATAAAGCCTCAACCACATTTGCTGTAGTCTTGTCTTATTTGTTCCCGTCTGCCAAGACTGGCTGCCTGTCACTTCTCCTTCTGAAGGACTGATTGGTGACCCTGGCAGTGGCTGGATTCATAGAGATTATGGTGGGCTCAGTAAGGTGTTTCCAACCTTTTTTTTTTTTTTGTAACAGAGTCTCCTGCTTCCCAAGGAGAAGGGCACTGGTGGGATCATAGCTTATTGCAGTATCCAGTCCTGGGCTCAAGCAGCCTTCCCACTTCAGCCTCCCAAATAGCTGAGACTACAGGTGTGCCACCACACCTGGCCACATTAAAATTTGTTTTGTAGAGGCAGTGTCTCACTCTGTTGCCCAGGCTGCTCTGGAACTCCTGACCTCAAGCGATCCTCTTACCTAGGCATCCCAAAATGCTGGGATTGCAGGTGTTAGCCACCATGGCTGACCCTGTTTCCATCTTCTTGATCTCTTTTCTGACAGCCTTAGAGCAGGAAGCCTCATAAAGTGCTCTGTTGAAAGGATGCCTCTTTCTGGGCCTAGATCTTATTTTATTCAGTATTATTCACTGCTTTCCATGGTTAGGCAGAGCTGGATCTCAGTGAGGAGGTCTTAGATGCCCAGAGGTAGTGGAATTCCCATCACAGAGAACCAGGATTCTTCTGTCTTCCACACTGACCCCATCACAGCTGCTAGATCTGTAGGACCCAAGCTCTACTGTGAGCTGCTTCACTGGAAGGTTCTCCTAGCTTAGCAGTTCCCAAGCTGTGTTACTACAAATAGTTGTTGATTTTTTGGGTCAGGTGCTCAGGTAAGGCTCAGCAGGGGGAATTTATTACAAATCAACAAAGGTCTCTTCTCCAAAAACTATATATCCAGAAATACAACCATTTGAATTATTCAAAACTTCAACAGGCATTTCCGCAAAATGAATATCCAAATGGCCAATAAGCACAAGAAGATGCTCAACATCATTAGACAGCAGAAAGTTAAACCCCTACTGTTCAGATCCTATTGTATCCCCACCAGAATGGCTGACATGGAAACTACGGCCAATTGTTGGTGATTTATGGAGTAACTGGAACTGTCATGCATTGCTGGTGGGAAAGCCACTTTGGAATACTGGCAGTGTCAACTAGAGCTAAACATACCTCTATCCAGGACCCAGAAATCCCAACCTACAGGAATGAGTCCTAATGGATTCTAAGAGTCAGATACAATGAAGTCAAAAGCAGCTTATTTTAAATAGCCAATAATGGAAAACAATCCAAATTCCATGAATACAAGAATGAACAAATGAACTGCGGTTTATCAACATAATTCCATTGTTCGTATAATGGAATACTTACTCTACTATAATGAAAACAAATGTGCTAATGCTACATGCGGAAACATGAATGGGCCTCACAGACATGTTGAGTAAAAGGATCCAGACAGGAGAAAGGACGCATGGTCTCATTCCACTTACACGAAAATCAGGAAAGGGAAATGAGTCCATGGTATCGGAGGGCCGATGATGGGTGGCCCTGGGGGGAACTGGGAAGTTGCCTGTTGAAGGGGCCTGGTGGAGTGCTGCAAGTTTCCTCTATCTTTATCTGGGAGACGATTCCAGAAGAGCATACAAGTGGAAAATCCCAGAGTAGCACACTTAAGACCTGTGCACTGTATGTATATTACACTTCAATGAAGAGTATGAACATATTCTTATATTATTTGTGTGTTTGTGTTTGTTTACTTTCCCTCATAAGATGTCAACATCATGAGGGCATGTGTTTTGTTTTTTTTTTTTTTGAGACGGAGTTTCACTCTTGTTACCCAGGCTGGAGTGCAATGGCGCGATCTCGGCTCACCGCAACCTCTGCCTCCTGGGTTCAAGCAATTCTCCTGCCTCAGCCTCCTGAGTAGCTGGGACTACAGGTGCGCGCCACCATGCCCAGCTAATTTTTGTATTTTTAGTAGAGACGGGGTTTCACCTTATTGACCAGGATGGCCTCAATCTCTTGACCTCGTGATCCACCCGCCTCGACCTCCCAAAGTGCTGGGATTACAGGCGTGAGCCACTGCGCCCGGCTCGAGGGCATGTGTTTTTACCTCTTCTTATTCACTGATGTTACAGGTGTTTGGATATCACCCAGAACAGTCCCTGAGCATAGTAGGTGCTCACTGAATAGTTAAGCAAATTATAGGCTCATCTTAATGGTGTCATTTCAGATTCTCTTTAGATTTGTATTCATGCCTACTTCTTTGGGTAGGTGAGATTGATGTGCACATATAATTTTAGATTCTGCAGATTTTTTCTCTTAAACATTTTACTTAAGAATCTGTACATGTTGGCAGTCTATATGCATGCTTGTTTCTAACATTTAATGGCTATCTAACATTACTTCCTGTGGGTAAATTATAGTTTGCCTAGTCATTCTTACCCTATTGGACATGTGGATTTTTCTAATATATTTATTTTTAGAACAGGGTGATCATGTTTAAACAAATTCCTTCCTGGTTTTTGGTTACTTTATTACCCTGAGTTGATCCCCAAAGGCAATTACTACAAGGCAAAGGGTGAGAATGGTGTTATGGTATTATCATAGATGAACTGACTGCTCTCCAGAGAAAATAACTTTTTTTTTTGACGTGGAATCTTGCTCTGTCACCCAGGCTGGAGTACCATGGTGTGATCTCAGCTCACTGCAGCCTCTGCCTCCTGGGTTCTAGTGATTCTCCTGCCTCAGCCTTCCAAGTAGCTGGGATGATAGGTGCCTGCCACCATGCCTGGCTAATTTTTGTACTTTTAGTAGAGACGGGGTTTCACTGCATTGGCCAGGCTGGTCTTGAACTCCTGACCTTGTGACCCACCCACCTTGTCCTTCCAGAGTTCTAGGATTACAGGTGTGAGCCACCGCGCTGGCCCAGAGAGAAAAACTTATTCATGGTAGCCCCTGCAAGGAACATGGATCTTTGTGCACTACCTCAGGTACTTGAGGGATTGCAGTTTCTTCTTACGATATTTTGATAGGTTTATAAAGATGCCTTCAAGTTTTCTACCTTCACCTTTTTTGTTTATTGGTTGTACATGTTTCTGTCAGTGAATCACAGTCTATGAATCTGTTCGTGAATCTCCTATATCAAACTCTGTTTACCCATTCTCTACCTGTGGCTCAGTCAATTTCTGGAGAAAGCTTAAAGAATGATCTGTGGCAGTCGAGACCTTTTCTCCGATAGGCCACATGCAGTTAATTGTGATTCTGTTCTAGGTTTCCTATGGCCTACTGTGAGGGTTAATTTTCTGCATCAGCTCTTCTGCGCTAAGGGATGCTCAGATGGCTGGGAAAATGGCTGTGAGGGTGTTTCCAGAAGAGATTCGCTTTTGAATCAGAAAACTGAGCAAAGATTTCCCTCAGCAATGAGGGGGCATCCACCAAACAAACTGTCAGGGCCCAGAGCGAAGAAAAAGACAGAGGAAGGGTGAATTTGATCTTTCTGACTGGGACATCCATCTCCGCCTGTCCTAGGACATTCGCATTCCTGTTCCTCTGGCCTTCAGACTTGATCAGGGACTAACACCATCGCCTCCCACCCTGTTTCAGTTTCAGTTAGTACCAAGCTTGGATTTAATTTAAGCAGGCAGGTTCGTGGGAAGGAAAAACACCAGCCGAGAAATAGGAATAAAAAAGATTTATTTACAAATACATACATAAGTTGGTATCATACCCAAAGAGCAATCTTGCAATCAACACCGGCGGTACAGCAGCACGGGTAGGCACGAGTCAGATGCAGAAGCCTGTCTGTTCCATTAAGGCTGTGTTACACTGGTTTTTTATTACGCTTGGTTATGTAACAAGTTCACTAAATTGGCACACGGACCCCCATCTTGAGAGCGAACTTCATTTTGTAACTACGTCCTTGAAGTTATTTATTAAAGAGCAGACACGGGAATTGGCCAGATTCCCGTACCTTGTTTATTTAAGTACATCTGGGAACTTTTTGAGCTCTGAAAGCCCCCAGACAGTTCAAGGAAATGAAGATAAAACAGGCTCCCAAGCATGGAGTTCTGGACATAACTTCATTTAAAAACAAAAGGAGAAGTAGACACAAATGTTTTAACCCTTACACACCCCCACCTTTCTTCTGAGGCCTTTAGACTCACACTGAATGATACCACCGGCTTTCCTGCTTCTCTATCCTGCAGTCGGCCAGTCATGGGACTTCACTCCAAAATTGTGTGAGCTAATTCCCATAAGAGATACATAAATTTATAAATAAACAGACAGATTTCCTATGGGCTTATCTCAGTGGTGTCACTTCAAATTTTGAAGAACCCTGACTAGTACACATAGCAAAAACAACAACAACAACACACACACACACACACACACACACACACAGGCACACAAATGGGTTCCCTGTCATCAATGGGTACTTTTTAATAACCAAACACAAGATAAAATGCTACAGCGTATCTATTACCTGGGGGCTCTTTCTGTATGGAAAACACTGTCTGACATGCCTTATAGTAAAACTTCAAGGAGATTTTGAGGAAAGATTTACCTCTTTTCTCCTGGTAAATCTCCGTGTTCATGGTCATTATTTTAAAGCCTCCAAAAATCAAAACATCTGTTTGCAAATGTTGCCGATTCATTTTGGGTGAGGCTCTCTGGCAGGCTTGGAAGGGTGGGTGAACAGGGGGAAGGGGCTGCCTCTGTGGTGACTAGCATCACTCATATCCATGTCTGTGGCAGTCATCAGGTGCTTATTATATATTCGTCATTTGGCCACCCCATGGGGGTGTTAAATACACGGAGAGTCAAGTTATTGCAAATTGGCAGGACTTCTGGGACCTATCTACACACGATAGTCATGGTAGATACCTTCTTTTTAGAATTTTACTTTTTATTATTTTTTTGAGACAGGGTCTCACTCTGTGACACAGGCTGGAGTGCAGTGGTGTGATCACGGCTCATTGTTCCTCCACCTCTCAGGCTCCAATGATCCTCCCACCTCAACCTCTCAAATTGCTGGGGCCACAGGCAGGGGCCACCATGGCCAGCTAATTTTCATATATTTGGTAGACAAGGTTTCACCATGTTTTCCAGACTAGGTGGATACCTTTCAAAAATAAGTTCAGTTCATCCTGCCTAGCCTTGCCCCTGCAGCTCTAGAGGAATTATCCTCATGGTGCTGGGTTAGGCTGCCTGGCTCTGGAACAGCATGCTCAGAGCTGCAGGGGAGGCCTGCTGTCTGACTGGCAGAGAGAGTCCCACCATTCCCTACCCTGTGCCCTGGAAGACCAGGCTGCCCAGCCTGTCCACCTAGTAGACCTTTTCCTTACCCAATTCTTTTCCCATTCCTGTTGTGCACCTTGATGCCTGCAGGGACTGCCCTAGCTGAGATAGTCTTTAGGTCCTCCCTTCTGCCAGCTGGTGCCCAGGGAAGTGGGTCTTCTAGTCTCCTTCCTGCCAGTCAGAATTTCCAGGGCCTTACTTCTCCCACTGCAGCTTTTGACTCATACCTGGGTTTCTTTTTCTTTTCCTTGTTTTTTTTTTTTTTTGAAACAGAGTCTCACTCTGTTGCCCAGGCTCGAGTGCAGTGGTGCAATCTCAGCTCACTGCAACTTCTGCCTCCCAGGTTCAAGCGATTTTCCTGCCTCAGCCTCTCAAGTAGCTGGGATTACAGGCACATGCCACCATGCCTGGTGGCTAATGTTTTGTATTTTTTGCAGAGTCGGGGCTTCACCATGTTGGCTGGGTTGTAGGCTAGGGTTTCTTAACCTCAGCAGTACGGTCATTTTGGGAGGCAGAATTCTTTGTTGTGGGGTGCTGTCCTGAGCATTGCAGGGTGCTTAGCATCCTACCCAGCCTCTACCCATCAGATGGCATGGGTGCTTCCCAGTGGTCACAATTAACAAAGGCTCCAGACAGAGCTACATGTCCCCTGAGGGGCAAAGTTAATTCCACTTGAAGACCAGTGGTGTGCTGGATGGAGACTAGCATTAAAATAATAATAACGATAGAAATCATAATTAACTCATATAGTTAAGGTAAGTCCTTTTTGATGGAACATTTATTTCAGTTAATAATACTTGTATATGTCTGCCTTGGTAGGTCTTTTAAAAAACTTTTTATTTCGATTTAATATCAGGGTTTAAGAAATTTGCAAAAGGAATGAATCCAAAGACCTCTGATTACCCCAGATTCTAACGTTTCCACATCGGCTTTCTCCTCCCTCCCTGTGAGTCCCCCAGCCCCTGCTCCCCACCCTTCTGTCTATCTCCCCACCCAGCAAGCTCCCTGGGAGTGCAGCAGCACTTATGAGAAAAACAGCATTTTCTTTCTCTGAAGTGGCATTTCTGACGTTTGGATTTAGGCTGGAAGTGACAGTGAGCTATATCATCCTTGCCTGTGTTGTCCTTGCCATGTTAGGTTTGTTATGCCATGTATGTCTGCAGTTCACGACAATCTAGGTTATACATGCCTTCTGAAAGGTTTTGAAAACTTACCCAGTGAGTCCCTGAGCACCAAATGTTCTTTTGCGTTATTTTTCTTTATTAGGCTATTATGACTTTATTGAGAATCTCACTCTTTTTTAGAGAGAGTCTTTGTTGCCTAAGCTAGAGTGCAGTGGCGCGCTCATAGGTCAGGTCAACCTTGAACCCCTGGGCTCAAAGTCTCAAACGGTTCTCCCCCGCCCTTGCTCCTGGAACCCACGTGGCTGGAGGTGGGAGGGGATCCTTCTCCTTCCAGCCCCGGGCGCCCTCTTCGGGCCTGCAGAACTGCGCGTTTCGGGAGCGTGGCGGGCCGAGGGGCGGGGTCGCGGTAAGGCCCCTCCTCTCCCTCTCTGGGCCTCTTATAAAGTCTGAGCCCCGCCCGGCTGAGGCCGCTGGCAGACTCCACAGCAACCAGCACCATGCCTATGATACTGGGGTACTGGGACATTCGCGGGGTGAGGGAGGGCCCGCCGGGCCGTGGGACGGAGGCGAGACGCGGGGGAGGGAAGTGTCGAGCGCCTGGGAACAGGCTCTAGGGACGGTTCCTCTTCAGGGCTGTCCCTTACAGGAGGACCTGTGCATTCCGGGGGGGGGGGCGTGGGAGGGGGGACGAGGGGGAGAAGAAGAGGGCAACGGGTTCGTGCAGTGTAGACTGGGGGCTCCCCTGGTGCAGAGAAAGTCACCAAGTCAGGGACACTCCATCTCTGACCGGAGCCGCGGGCCATTTCTCCCAGCTGGCCCACGCCATCCGCCTGCTCCTGGAATACACAGACTCAAGCTACGAGGAAAAGAAATACACGATGGGGGACGGTAATGGCACCCTCTTGTCCGGGCCCTGCCCACTCACGCTGAGTTGGTGCCAAGCAACCCACGGTGGCCACCTGTGGCTGCCCCTGCAGGCCTCGCCTGCTGGAGCTGCAGCCTGCCCCTTCCCTGAGCCCCGGTGAGGGAGACCTCTGGCTTTGCAAGGCAGAATCTAGGGTGGGATGCTGGGGCGGGAAGCTGGGCCCCGGTCTGGGTAACTGGGTTGGGTGTCCCTCAGGGCTTGCCTAAAGCCTGGAAGCCCTAGTCGTGTGGGGTCCAGAGCCCTCACCCGGATTCTTTCTCCCTGAACCCTGGGACTTGGGACTGAGTGGTCAGATTCTAGATCCACCTGTCTCAGGGGTCTTGCCACTGGCTCCTTGGGAGGGCCCCGGGGAAGGTGGGCTGGGCTCCGGGGAGGTTTGTTTTCACTTCATCTTCCCACCGCAGCTCCTGACTATGACAGAAGCCAGTGGCTGAAGGAAAAGTTCAAGCTGGGCCTGGACTTTCCCAATGTAGGTGCAGGGGAAGGGGTGGTTTTGGGGGAAAGTGCAGCGTGTCTCTGACTGCATCTCCTCTCCTCAGCTTAGAGGTGTTAGGGTCAGGAGTCTTCTGCCCAGTTCCTCTCATTCCTGGCTGTCTGCACAGTCCTTCCATGATGTTCTGTGTCCCAGCTCATTTGTCCATGACAGTATTCCTATCTCAGGCCTGCCATGAGCAGGCACAGTGAGTGCCCGGTCTCCTGTCTGCCCTTGCTTATGGGAAGGGGATGCTGGGGAGGCTGCTGGCCCAACTGAGCTTCCCTGGTTTCCCATCCATCCAGCTGCCCTACTTGATTGATGGGGCTCACAAGATCACCCAGAGCAACGCCATCCTGCGCTACATTGCCCGCAAGCACAACCTGTGTGAGTGCAGGAGGCTGAGGGTGTGGGGGGACGGTGGCCTCCTCCTGGGCTTGTCTGGGGTGAGATGCTGAGAGTGAGTCTGTGTTTTGTGAGTGGCAGGTGGGGAGACAGAAAAGGAGAAGATTTGGGAAGACATTTTGGAGAACCAGCTTATGGACAACCGCATGCAGCTGGCCAGACTCTGCTATGATCCAGATTTTGTGAGCCCCCTACCCTGTCACCCCTTTCCCTTCAGAGTTTTGATCAGGAGCCCAGACTCTGGTACTGCCATCTACACTGTTCCTGTTTTCCATTTGAATTCCTTCCTGCTACTCATCCTCCAAGCTATTTCCTGTACTGCCACCAGAGTGACTCTCAAACCCCAAAATTGTCTCAAATAAAACCTCTGAATCAATTCCCCACCAATGTGCTTACAGAATCCGGACTCCCCAGGGTATGAATTCACTCTCTAGACAGTAATGGTTACTTCTAGAATCCCCTCCATCTCTGACCCATGACTTGTGCTTTGGGCCATCTCTCCCAAGTGGTTTATATCCTCTGCCTGCTTTGGCATACACAAACTCAAACTAGGGTGAAAACAATCACAAAAGAAAGGAATGTAATGGCACCTACAGACTTTGGTGTCTTCTGAGTACTCTCTTGACACACACTGAGATCAGTGCATTTTCCCAACAGGCAGCTTAGGGGCAGCCAGAGGCTCTTTTTTCCCCTCCATTCTTTCACTCAGCCTCTGAATATCTCATCTTTCCAGAAATCACTCAATGTCCATTGTATTCTTCTGCTGCTCCACTAGGAGGAACTTTCTACATCTTTCCCTGAGCTCCTAAAGTTCTTTGCATCCTAGATTCTGCTCATGTCTGGGTCAGAGACTGCCAGGTTCTAGGGAGCTCTTGGGGCTGACCCAGAGGTTGTTGAGAGGTCAGTAGGGACAGATTCAGGGACAGTGTCACATTCCTTTTGCCTTCCCATCACCTCAGAAAGACTTGAGCTACCCTGTTAGAGTCTAATAAATACTGATATATTCAACTGAAGCCTGGCACTGACCCAGTTCCAGTTGTGGGGAAGATGGCTGCTTGCCTGTGGCTGCCTGGGGCAATGCACAGCTCTGGGGAGGCCGAGTCTGTGCAGGGAGCTTGTGTCTGAGGGTGGTGACAGCTGTTTTCTGCCTCAGGAGAGACTAAAGCCAGAATACCTGGAGGGACTTCCTGAAATGCTGAAGCTCTACTCACAGTTTCTGGGGAAGCGGCCATGGTTTCTTGGGGACAAGGTAACTGGGGCGTGTGATGGGGATACTACGGATTTGTCATACTTCCTGTATTATGGAGGTTTTAGCCCACATATCCTTGACCTTATCCAGATCACCTTTGTGGACTTTATCGCTTATGATGTCCTCGAGAGAAACCAAGTATTTGAGCCCGCCTGCTTGGATGCCTTCCCAAACCTGAAGGCCTTCGTCTCCCGATTTGAGGTGATGCCCCCATCCTCCTTTCTCTTTAATGCCCCTTACTTCTTTTCCTCCTTTGTGATGCTTTCCCAGTCCTGAAGCTATACAAAGAATAACTCGCATTTATGCCCGTGGATGGTGGCTCGTGCCTGTAATCCCAGCATTTTGGAGGTCAAGGTGGGTGGATCACCGGTGGTCAGGAGTTTGAGACTGGCCTGCCCAACATGGCAAAAACCTCGTCTTTACTAAAAAAAAGATAGAAAAATTAGCCGGGCATGGTGGCGCACACCTGTAATCCCAGCCACTTGGGAGGCTGAGGCAGAAGAATCACTTGAAGCCAGGAGATGGAGGTTGCAGTGAGCCAAGATTGTGCCACTTCACTCCAGACTGAGCGACAGAGTGAGACTCCCTCTCAAGAAAAAAATAAAAAGAAGAAGAAGAACAAAAGAATAACTCGCATTTGTTGAGTGCTGGCTTCATGCTATGAACCGTGACCAGCACATTATACCTATGGTGTCGAAGTTGAACTTTACAACATTCCTACAGGGTGACAGAATTATCTTGCCCGTTTTAGAAGTAAAGAAGCTGAGAGTGAGAGGGTCAGTCCTTCGCTCAGGGTCCCAGAGCCAGTGGTGGCTGTGCTGGGTTCCCTGTAACTCTGGATCTATGGGCAGCAGTCACAGCTCTCCCTTTTGCAACAAAAGAAAAAGCCTCAGGCCTCGTCCAGCCTGGGTTTCATAGCCCAGGACACTCTGGAAGGGGCAGAGCTCTTCAGGAGTGTGGATGCAGCTGGCAATAGCAGGACTGGCACACAGTAGCATCGATGTTGAGTACTAAACCCACAGGCAGCATTCATAGCTACCCCCAGAAGCTTTGCACAAATTGACCCCCATGTGGGGAATCCTGAGAGCCAGGGCTGTGGCTGTAGCTGGATTAGGGTACGTATGTGGGTGCCCCTGTTGAAGGAGTTTATATTGAAATGTCCTGCGCTGGGGTACTTTCCTTCTCTACCTCTCTTCCCCTCTCTCTTTTTTTTTTTTTGGAGACAGAGTCTTGCTCTGTTGCCCAGGCTGGAGTACAATGGTGCAATCGCGGCTCACTGAAACCTCCGCCTCCCAGCTTCAAGCAATTCTGCTGCCTCAACCTGCTGAGAGGCTGGAATTACAGGTGTGCACCACCACATCTGGCTAATTTTTATATTTTAGTAGAGACGGGGTTTCGCCATGTTGGCCAGGCTGGTCCCGAACTCCTGACCTCAGGTGATCTGCCTGCCTCAGCCTCCCTAAGTGCTGGGATTACAGGTGTGAGCCACTGCTCCTGGCCTCTTCCTCTCCTTTTTCCCTTCAGTGTTCCAAGTGTCCCCCTGTGAGATGGGGAGCACACTGATTTTAACTCCTATTCACTGACCTTCTCCTCTGCATGAGGCAGGGTGAGAGGCACAGTGGGAGATGCATAGATGACCGCCCCATCCTGGAAGTGAGAGCAGTGAGAGGCCTGCAGGCAGAGCAGCCTGTGAGGTGTATGTGGCACCCCTGGGTACCTGGCTCGGGGCCTGCCCCTAACTCACGGGGAGCCATCCCTCACCCTTGTCAAACTTGTTTAAGAGCAGCAAATCCTACTTTAGTACAGATTTGGGAATTCGAGGCATTAATCCAACAGGTTTCTGAGCCTAGAATCTGTTTCCTTTTCCTACTCCCCATCAAGAGATCTGCTTGCTCAGCTAGTTCCCATTAGCTCTGGTTCTGGTCCAGGCTCAGTGGCCTTGGGGTTATATAAGAGGTGGTGGGAGGGAAGGGGTGGAGGAGCGCTGAGGGCCATGGCCTGCAACGTGCCAGGGCCGAGCACTTTCAGAACAGGCAGTCTTGGATATTTTTTTTTTTTTTTTTTTTTTGAGTCAGAGTCTCGCTCTGTCGCCCCAGCTGGAGTGCAGTGGCGTGATCTTGGCTCACTTCAATATCTGCCTCCTGGGTTCAAGCAATTCTCTGCCTCAGCCTCAAGTAGCTGGGATTTCAGGCTCCCGCCACCATGCCCTGCTAATTTTAGTAGAGACAGGGTTTCACCATGTTGCCAGGCTGGCCTTGAACTTCTGACCTCAGAAGTTCGACCCACCTCGGCCCCCCAAAATGCTGGGATTACAGGCATGAGCCACCATGCCTAGTCGGATCTTTTTGAACATCTTATAAATTATCTGGGCGTTGAATCCTGTTAAGATTGTGTACAGCACACCTGAGTGTCATACAGCCTGGCCTGCAGTAGCAGGGCTGGAGATGCAATGGCTTAGGGCACAGTGAGATTTTGCTCAGGAACTAGATGGAGAACTTCGGACTTCCTGCTTTAAGGGGAATGATTAGAACCTGGTCTGGCCTTTCATTTTCTGGTGCACCGTCGCCCCCCCATTCCACTTTCATCCAGGTTTTACTGAGACATTGGTTGTCTCCTGAGCCCCTTTGTTCTGCTGGAGGTCCCTTCTGTGAGTCTACACCAAGGCAAGCCAGGAGCCTCCCTATGGAAAAGGAGACTGTTTGTGCAGTCAAGGAGTGACAAGACCTGGTGTGGGGGGTAGTGTGACAGAGGAAGAAGAGAATTTAGCAGAAAGAGGCCAGAACTGGAGAGAGACAGAACCAGGCTACATGGCAGCCCTGTCCCCTTACTAGCTATTTGAGTGTGGGGAAGTTGCCGAATTTCGGTTTCTCACAGGAGAAATGGTGATAATAGATTCGACCTTGCAGAGTGGTTGAGTGGATTTTCTAAGCTTATGTTGTAATTTCTTTTGGGTATAGAGCACCCAGTACAGTGTAGAAACTTCATAAGTGGTAGTTGTTTTCATGGTATGACATTACTTAAAGGAAGTAGGAAGAGTTAACTTAGCAGATGTGGGGACCCTAAGAGCCTGTGTGATGCTCCAGCACTTGAGCCCACATGGAAAGGCCGTGGCCAGGGCCTGACCTGCTGCGCCTGCAGTGGGGTTGGCCCAGCCCTCATGGGCAGCTGACCTTGAGCTCTGGCCTTATTTTTCCTCCTGTCAGGGCTTGGAGAAGATCTCTGCCTACATGAAGTCCAGCCGCTTCCTCCCAAGACCTGTGTTCACGAAGATGGCTGTCTGGGGCAACAAGTAGTGCCTTGAAGGCAGGCGGTGGGCCTGCCTGATCCCTGCCTTAGGCCTGCCTGATCCCTGCCTTAGGCCTACTGATCCCTTCCTTAGGCCTACCTGATCCCTGCCTTAGGCCTGCCTGATCCCTGCCTTAGGCCTGCATGATCCCTGCCTTAGGCCTGCCTGATCCCTGCCTTAGGCCTACTGATCCTTTCCTTAGGCCTACTGATCCCTGCCTTAGGCCTGCCTGATCCCTGCCTTAGGCCTACTGATCCCTTCCTTAGGCCTACCTGATCCCTGCCTTAGGCCTGCCTGATCCCTGCCTTAGGCCTGCCTGATCCCTGCCTTAGGCCTGCCTGATCCCTGCCTTAGACCTGCCTGATCCCTGCCTTAGGCCTGCCTGATCCCTGCCTTAGGCCTGCCTGATCCCTGCCTTAGGCCTACCTGATCCAAGTAAAGCCTCAACCACATTTGCTGTGTGTCTTCTCTTATTTGCTCCCGGCTACCTACCCAGAGTGTCTGTCACTGCTTCTTCCAAGGAACTGGGTGGTGACCCTGACAGTGGCTGGGTTGGAAAGGATTCTGCTGGGTGTAGTAAGGCACTTGACAATTCTTGTTGTCATTTCTGACAGACTCAGTGAGGCACTATGGAAAGGGTATCTATTTCTGGGCCTGAAGCTAACATTCATTCATCCAGCCTTATTGAGTGCTTTCCGTAATTATGCAGAGCTTGTGTTTCACTGAATAGGGATCTTAAGGGGGTGTAATCCCCATCAGAAAGAGCCAGGGTCCCTTTTGCCTTCTCCACTCTATGACTGCATCACTTCTGCTCGGTCTTCAGGACCCAGTCTCTATTGTTTTCTCAGATGGCTTCCAGGTACCCTCTCCAGGCTTGCTGCACAGCTGTCATCAGGACGTTCTCTCTGGGTTTACTTCCTCACTTTCCTGGGTACCTGCGAGAGAAATGTCTTCAGTCCTTGCATAACTGAAAGTGTCTTTACATGCTAACTTAATACTTTGGCTGGTGTTTTAGTCTGTTCTCATGCTGCTAATAAAGACATGCTGGAGACCAGGTAATTTATAAATGAAAGAGGTTTAATAGACTCACAGTTCCACATGGTTGGGGAAGTCTCTTAACCATGCCAGAAGGTGGATGAGGAGAAAAGTCACTTCTTACATGGCAGCAGGCAGGAGGACCTGTGCAGGGGGAACTCCCACTTACAAAACCATCAAATCTTGTGAGACTTATTCACTACCATGTGAACAGTATGGAGGAAACTGCTCTCACAATTCAATTATCTCCACGTGGCCCCACCCTTGACGTGAGGGTTATTAACAATTCAAGTAAGATTTGGATGGGGAAACAGTCAAACCATATCAGCTGGGGATGGAATTCTATGATGAAACCCTTCAGACCTCTAATAGATTTACTCACTCTTTTCTAGAATTGAGCATTTCTGATGAGAGGTGGATGCCAGTCTGACTGCATCCTTTGCTTTTTTACTTAAGCTTTTTCTTTTTGTCATTCTGAGGTCTATGATTCCAAAGCCTGCATGGGGATCTGCAGGTTGATCTCAGGAATTCCTGATTCCCATCCTTTCAGGAACATTTTAAGCATAGGCTTCCACCACCCTGACAGCAATCCCTTATCTTCATCTGCATTGCATCTTCTTGAAGTAATTTAAAATCTCACTGGAGAGTGAGCTGCTTCAGAGGAAGATTCTCATAGTGCAGCAGTTCCTAAGCTATGATACCAGAAATAGTTGTTGAGTCTGTGGGTTAGGTATTCACGCAAGGCTCAGTACGGGGAACTTAGTACAAATCAACAAAGGTCTCTTCTCCAAAAACTATATATCCAGAAATACAATTCATTAAAAAATGAGCCAAAATTTCAACAAGCATTTCCCAAAAGTGAATATCCAAATGGCCAATAAGCACATGAGAAGATGTTCAACATCATTAGACAGCAGAAAGTTAAACCCCTACTGTTCAGATCCTATTGTATCCCCACCAGAATGGCTGACATGGAAACTACGGCCAATTGTTGGTGATTTATGGAGTAACTGGAACTGTCATGCATTGCTGGTGGGAAAGCCACTTTGGAATACTGGCAGTGTCAACTAGAGCTAAACATACATCTACCCAGGACCCAGAAATCCCAACCTACAGGAATGAGTCCTAATGGATTCCAAGAGTCAGATACAATGATGTCAAAAGCAGCTTATTTTAAATAGCCAATAATGGAAAACAATCCAAATTCCATGAATACAAGAATGAACAAATGAACTGCGGTTTATCGACATAATTCCATCGTTCGTATAATGGAATACTTACTCTACTATAATGAAAACAGATGTGCTAATGCTACATGCGGAAACATGAATGGGCCTCACAGACATGTTGAGTAAAAGGATCCAGACAGGAGAAAGGACGCATGGTCTCATTCCACTTACACGAAAATCAGGAGAGGGAAATGAGTCCATGGTATCGGAGGGCCGATGATGGGTGGCCCTGGGGGGAACTGGGAAGTTGCCTGTTGAAGGGGCCTGGTGGAGTGCTGCAAGTTTCCTCTATCTTTATCTGGGAGACGATTCCAGAAGAGCATACAAGTGGAAAATCCCAGAGTAGCACACTTAAGACCTGTGCACTGTATGTATATTACACTTCAATGAAGAGTATGAACATATTCTTATATTATTTGTGTGTTTGTGTTTGTTTGCTTTCCCTCATAAGGTGTCAACATCTTGAGGGCATGTGTTTTTACCTCTTCTTATTCACTGATGTTACAGGTGTTTGGATATCACCCAGAACAGTCCCTGAGCATAGTAGGTGCTCACTGAATAGTTAAGCAAATTATAGGCTCATCTTAATGGTGTCATTTCAGATTCTCTTTAGATTTGTATTCATGCCTACCTCTTTGGATTGGTGAGACTGGTGTGCATGTATACTCAGATTCTGCAGTTTTTCTCTTTAACATTTTACTTCTTTTTTTTTTTTGAGACAGTCTCGCTCTGTTGCTCAGGCTGGAGCGAAGTGGCACAATCTCAGCTGACTGCAACCTCTGCCTCCGGGTTCAAGTGATTCTTGTGCCTCAACCTCCTGAGTAGCTTGGACTACAGGCATACACCACCACACCTGGCTAATTTTTGTACTTTTAGTAGAGATGAAGTTTTGCCATGATGGCCAGGCTGGTCTCGAACTCTGGGCCTCAAGTTGTCCACCCACTCAACCTCTTAGAGTGCTGGGATTTATAGGTGTGAGCCACCATGCCTGGCCTAACATTCTACTTAGAAATCCATACATGTTGGCAGTCTGTATGCATGCCTACTTCTAATGTTGAATGGCTGTCTAACATTAGTTCCTGTGGATAAACTATAGTTTGCCTAGTCATTCTTATGCTACTGGGCATGTGGATTTTTCTAACTTATTTATTTTAGAGCAGGGTAATCATGTTTAGACTAATCCTCCTCTGTTTTTGGTTACTTTGAATAGATCCCCAAAGGCGATTACTACAAGGTAAAGGGTGAGAATGGTTTAATGGTATTATAACATAATTTGATTGCTCTTCAGAGGGAATAACTTAATTTATGGTGCCACCAGCAAGGTACACGGACCTTTCTGCACTATTTTAGACACTTAGGGGATTGCAGTTTCATCTTTTGTTTTGTTTTTTCATGTATATATATATATACACACACACATATATACATATATATGGATACCTTCAAGTATTCCGGCTGGGTGTGCTGGCTGATACCTGCAATCCCAGCACTTTGGGAGGCTGACGTGGGCAAATCACTTGAGGTCAGAAGTTTGAGACCAGGTTAGCCAATATGGTAAAACCCCATCTCTATTACAAATACAAAAATTAACCAGGCCAAATTGCTTAAATCTGGGGGGCAGAGGTTGCCGTGATCAGAGGTGCCGAGATCAGGCCACTGCACTCCAGCTTGGGCTGGAGCACTTAAAAAAGAATACTTTCAAGTTTTCTACCTTTACCCCTTTTTTGTTTATTGGTTGTGCATGTTTCTATCAATGAATCACCGTCTATGAATCTGTTTGTGAATCCCCTGTATAAAATTCTCTGTTTACCCATTCTCTACCTGTGGCTCAGTCAATTTCTGGAGAAAGCTTAAAGAATGATCTGTGGCAGTCAAGACCTTTTCTCTGATAGGCCACATGCAGTTAATTGTGATTCTGTTCTAGGTTTCCTATGGCCTACTGTGAGGGTTAATTTTCTGCATCAGCTCTTCTGCGCTAAGGGATGCTCAGATGGCTGGGAAAATGACTGTGAGGGTGTTTCCAGAAGAGATTCGCTTTTGAATCAGAAAACTGAGCAAAGATTTCCCTCAGCAATGAGGGGGCATCCACCAAACTGTCAGGGCCCAGAGCAAAGAAAAAGACAGAGGAAGGGTGAATTTGATCTTTCTGACTGGGACATCCATCTCCGCCTGTCCTAGGACATTCGCATTCCTGGTTCTCTGGCCTTCAGACTTGATCAGGGACTAACACCATCGCCTCCCACCCCCACCTTTCTTCTGAGGCCTTTAGACTCACACTGAATGATACCACCGGCTTTCCTGCTTCTCTATCCTGCAGTCGGCCGATCATGGGACTTCACTCCAAAATTGTGTGAGCTAATTCCCATAAGAGATACATAAATTTATAAATAAACAGACAGATTTCCTATGGGCTTATCTCAGTGGTGTCACTTCAAATTTTGAAGAACCCTGACTAGTACACATAGCAAAAACAAACAAATAAAACACAAGTGGGTCACCATCATCAATAAGTTAAGTTAAAAAAAATCAAACACAGGCCAGGCGTGGTGGCTCACGCCAGTAATCCTAGCACTTTGGGAGGCCAAGGTGGGTGGATCACCTGAGGTCAGGAGTTCAAGACCAGCCTGGCCATCATAGTGGAACTGCATCTTAAAAAAAAAAAAAAAGAAAAAAAGAAAAAAAAGAAAATCAAACACAAGATAAAATGCTACAGCATATCTATTACCTGGGGGCTCTTTCTATATGGAAAACACTGTCTGACATGCCTTATAGTAAAACTTCAAGGAGATTTTGAGGGAAGATATCCTTTTTTCTCCTGGTAAATCTCCGTGTACATGGTCATTATTTTAAAGACTCCAAAGATCAAAACATCTGTTTGCACATGTTGCCGATTCACTTTGGGTGAGGCTCTCTGGCAGGCTTGGAAGGGTGGGTGAACAGGAGAAGGGGCTGCCTCTGTGGTGACTAGCATCACTCATATCCATGTCTGTGGCAGTCATCAGGTGCTTATTATATATTCGTCATTTGGCCACCCCTATGGGGGTGTTAAATGCAGGGAGAGTCTATTCAAGCCGTTACAAGTTGGCAGTGACTTGTAGCAACTTTCTGCACACCCTTCTCAGTCAGGGTGGATACCTTTTGAAAATAAGTTCAGTTCATCCTGCCTAGCCTTGTCACTGCAGCTCTAGAAGAATTACCCCCATGGTGCTGGGCTCAGGCTGCCTGGCTCTGGAACAGCGTGCTCAGAGCTACAGGGGAGGCCTGCTGTCTGACTGGCAGAGAGAGTCCCACCACTCCCTACCCTGTGCCCTGGAAGACCAGGCTGCCCAGCCTGTCCACCTGCTAGACCGTTTTCTTGCCCAGTTCTCCTTCTCTCATTTCTGATGTGTAGCTTGATGCCTGCAGGGACTGCCCCAGCTTAGACAGTCTCTAGGTCCTCCCTTCTGCCAGCTGGTGTCCAGGGAAGTGGGTCCTGTGGCCTCTTTCCTGCCAGCCAGAATTTCGAGGGCCTTGCTTCTCCCACTGCAGCTTTTGACGAAGTGCTGGGTCATAGAGTGGCATTTCTTAACCTCAGCGAAACGGAGATTTGGAGGGCAGAATTCTTTGTTGTAGGGTGCTGTCCTGAGCATCTCAGGGTGCTCAGCATCCTACCCAGCCTCTACCCACCAGATGCCGTGGGCACTTCCTAATGTTTACAATGAACAAAGTCTCCAGACAAAGTTACCTGTCCCCTGAGGGGCAAAATCACCTTCACGTGAAGACCGGTGGTGTGCTGGGTGAATACTACCATTAAAAAAAAAAGAATTAAAAAATTATAATGTAACTCATGCAGTGAAGGTAAGTCCTTTTGGATGTAACATTTAAGTCAATAAGTATTATTAATATTTATTAATAATATGAATATGAGTTTATGTATATGTAATTTTTTTTACCTTTTATTTTGATCTAGTGTCAGAGTTCGAGAAACTTGTAGAAAGAGTAGAAATGACTCTGATTATACCCCAGATACTAACATTTCCACATGGGCTTTCTGCCCCGCAGAGTCTCTTCTGCCCCTCCTTCTCCTGCCCCAGCCTGTCTGTCTCTTTCTCTCCCCCAGCAAGCTCTCTATGAGCACAACACCAATTATAAGAAAAATACCATTTTCTTTTCTCTGAGGTGGCATTCCTGACTTTTGGATTCAGGCAGGTAAGTGAGAGTGATTTATAATCATCCTTGCCTGTGTTGTGCTTCCCATGTTAGGTCATGCCTGTAGTTTATGATAATCTGTGTCATCCATGACATTTTCAAAAGTTTAGAAAACATATCCAACCAAATCCTGAGGATCAAATGCCCTTTCGTGTTATTTTTCTATATTACACTTTGATGACTTCATTCAGAATCTTTATCTCTTAACATGTTTTGTTTGGCCTGTTTGTGTTTCTTCCGCTTGGTGGTAACATCAATTAACACAAAGTTTAGAAAAAATGTTTCCCCAATTTAAAAAATTATTTGTACTACATCTTCTTTCTTAGTTCTGATTTGTATTAACTTGTAATTTTGTTTTTTGGTTTTGTTGCTGTACTAATGCTCTGTTAATTAGCTTTTAAGAGAATAGACTTTTTCATATAACAAGCAAATTGGTTAAAGTTTTCTTAAGGTAAAATATTGAAGATACTGCTTCCACTCTTCCATCTCCAATTTTGTTCCTGTTCTACTTTCTTGAAATTCTAGTTTGTGGCCTGGCGCAGTGGCTCACGCCTGTAATCCTAGCACTTTGGGAGGCCGAGGTGTGTGGATCACCTGAGGTCAGGAGTTCAAGACCAGCCTGGCCATCATGGAGAAACCCCATTTTTATATTAAAAAATAAAAATAAAAAACAAAAAATAAATTCTAGTTTGTTTGCCTTATTCTTGGGTATCACAGGCAAGTTGGACTGGCAGAGACAGTCCCGCCACTCCCTGCCCAGTGCCCTGGAAGACCAGGCTGCCCAGTTTTCTCAGTTCAAATTTGGTAGCACCTTGCAAATGGTGATTTTTATTTCCTTCTTTTCAGATTGAAGAACGGATTCTTTATATTTTGGATTTCCTAAGTTTATCCAAACAGTATTTAAGAGAACTTTTAAACAATTTCCATGAAGTAGGATACATTTTATTTTGTCTGTATTCATTTCTAATAGTTTGGTTTTTTAAATTTTGACAATATTTTACGTAGATTTTCTGTTAATTTGCCTTGAGAATGTAAGACTGTTGGCAGAAGAGACAAAAGGAATTATGAAATCCAGTCTAGAGGTCCCATTCAGGACCTTGGTCAAATGGGACCCAGTGCATTTTGATTGTCTGGCACAGTGTTGTTTTAAAAATTAGAACTAGTCCACATTTTGCAGTTCCGACAGCACATATAAACCCAGAAGACCTGGCCCTATCGGGACTGAGTTTCTGTGTGGTGACAACTCGCTACAACCCCTCCCTTCAGAAAACTTCCAGCTTCTCTCATCCCGCTACTCCCAATCCCGGTCCACAGACCCACTCCCTCTGCCGCTGTGATCCTCGTGGTCACTGTGGCCCCTGCTTTGGAGAGCCTGCTGGTCCATCCTTCCCGCCTTCTGCAGAGCTGTCCTCCTCCTTCTGAAGGGCCTGGGCCCCGTCTTCCTGGCTCCTCAGGGCCCTTGCAACAGCAGGCACTGCTTCCCTCTGCTGCACTCAACCCCTCTCCCACTCCACTGCCTTTCGGTGTGCAAAAACGCAAAGATGTGTCCCATATTTTCGAAATCTCTCCCTTGAAGTTCCCACCTGATATGTAGCAAAGTACAGTGTCCTTGGTTTTAGTTATAGTGCCTGAAATGTGGTAGGATCTCAACAACTGTTGTTTCAACAAAGAAATGACCAAATACCTGAATACTAATGTAACAGTACCGGCTCTACACCTTTCAACATTATTATTCTCATGAGTGTTAGCTTTCTTAAAAAATCATTTTATTTTCTGGCTGGGTGCCATGGCTCATGCCTGTAATCCCAGCACTTTGGGAGGCCGAGGCGGGTGGATCACCTGAGGTCAGGAGTTTGAGACAAGACTGACCAACATGGTGAAACTCCATCTCAAAAAAGAAAAAAATTTTTTTTAATTGGATCTAGACATTTTATCTTTCACAACCCAAGATGGATAAACTCAGAATCATAAACTCTTAATGCATAATGAGAAATATAACGATTCCTAGGGCCAGGCACTTGCATCTGCGCTGGTGCTATTGCCTCGCTGCAGGAACATCTACATAGGAACTCACTTTGAGGCCAAAACTGCTTTCAAAACATGGATACCTATCAGGTATCTGAGCTGGGAGTACTGCCCAGATCTGGATGGGTAGGGAGTGTTTGCAGCAAGGACTGTGCCTTGCCAGCCTCAGTGACACAGTGTCCAAGTGCCCCAACCCTCCTTAGCAGAAACCTGCTGACCACCTGACTTCTGCGGCCTCACAGGGATGTGATGAAGTCCCCCTGTGCTCCTCAACCCCAATCCACACATTTTCCATGTGGTTTGAAACTTTTTTTGGTATACTGGGTTCATCCTCTGCAGTCCTAACAATGTTTTAGCTAATTTCCAAAAAAAAAATTACTTTTTTGCAATGCAATAACATTGTCCTTTACACTGTAAAACGATTTCTCCTTAAAGGTCTGTCATCTGTTTTCATATATCCATTATTATTTGTAATATCCTTTAAACAAAGCAAAATCAACCCCAAGTCAGTTCACTGCACAACTCTTGAAATAGTTTTCTTTCTACCTTGAAAGAAGAAAGTTGGCAGGCTGGACATTGTTCTTGTGGTGGTTGTACCATGGGTCACATATCACAGCGTGACTTCAAAGGCCACTGGAGCCATCTTCTCATACTGAAGAACACACATGGGTCAGGAGCCAGGTCCAGGTCCAGAATGGTGGCTCTGGAGAGGGGAGGGTCCCCACCCTGCCTGTCGTCCTATGGGGATTCCTCAGGCTCCTCTCTGGCCACCATCCTCTGACCTCCCTCCTCAGCAGGACAGGGTTCTGCCCTCTCTGAGGACGGGTTCTATGGCAGGCCAGATCTCACGAACACAGGCTTTCATAACAACTGTTTCAGTACCGACTGAGTGATTAAATATTAAAAGCTTAAAAAAAAAAAAGCCAGGCCTTTATACAAAGGCTGGAATGTAACAAACGGTCACCAAGAGTTTGCCTAGGCCTTTCCTGGGCCTTAAAGCACGACAAAATAATGAAGAAATTCTTGACACATTTAGGATTAAACAAGTTTCATCGCGAGTTTGAAGAAACTCCCTGGGCCTCCACAAACAAATTGACTGGGGTTCTGAAGGAACTCTCCAAACCTTCGAGATTTAGTGGGAGACAAGATAAGGGTAATCATCCCCGGCACCTGGACCCATTTAGACTAAGTAAATAGACTCCAGAGGAAGGTCTTCAGGACTCAGACCTTAGTGATAGATTAAAAGAAGTTAATCACTTATGTCTTTAGATGAATGCACACTTACATGTAGACATATAGCTTAGAAGGTAGATAAGCTCTGGAAAACTTTGTAATTCTGAGTTGGTCTGGTGGTAATTTCCAGGCCTTCTCCCTATAACCGGAACTCTTAAGAAATAAAAACTCTTTCTCCCCAGCTCATCTGCATCTCGTTATTGGGCCGAGAGAAACAGCAGCTCGACCCTCAGTTTGGTGGGGGAAGAGTCCTTCAGCCTCCCTCACCTTTCCTCTGTGGCCACTGCACTCCCTGTTAGGCTGTGCGGTCTATGTGAGGCTCACCTAGCCGACTGGCTGGACATTTCTAGGGGGCACCTCAGATATTTCACCTCCTTGCTGGGTCTGATCCTTGGATTCAGATTCATAAATTGTGCCAAAATACGAAGTGGCTAATTTACACAGTACTTAGTCAGATGACCCAAGGACTCAGTACCCAAGGGCCCCTAAAAGCACACACAGACCACATTTCCTTTCCTCTGGCCCATTTCCTGGGGTGCTCTGACCTTGCTCCCGGAACCCTTGGGGCTGGCAGGCGGGAGGGGGTCTCACTGATCCCAGCCCCGGCGCGCGATCCGGGGCCTCCAGAAGGGCGCGTTTGGGGGCGGGGCGGGCTGAGGGGCGGGGTCGCAGCAAGGCCCTTCTTCTCCTTTCTCCGGACTAAAAGTCTGACTCCGGCGCAGCTTGAGGCCTGTTTGCAGAACTCGCGCAAACCAGCACCATGCCCATGACACTGGGGTACTGGGACCTCCGCGGGGTGAGCGAGGGTCCGCTGGGCGGCGGAACGAGGGCGCGGG
Source organism: Aotus nancymaae (assembly GCF_030222135.1). Lineage (NCBI taxonomy): Eukaryota > Metazoa > Chordata > Mammalia > Primates > Aotidae > Aotus > Aotus nancymaae. The sequence goes on along the minus strand of NW_026988418.1, from coordinate 65,498,051 downwards.
GGAGGGAAGTGCGGAGCAACTGCGGGACCGGCTCTAAGGACAGTTCTTCCCTGCGCCCCTCAGAAGGGCCCGTGAATGACGCAGTGTGTGTTTTTGGGGGTGGGGGCGGGTAGAGGAGGCGACGGGTGCAGTGTAGACTGGGGGCTCCCCTGGTGCAGAGAGAGTCACCAAGTCAGGGACCCTCAGTCTCTGATCCGAGCCGCGGGCCATCTCTCCCAGCTGGCCCACGCCATCCGCCTGCTCCTGGAATACACAGACTCAAGCTACGAGGAAAAGACCTACACGATGGGGGACGGTAAGGGCACCCTCTTGTCCGGGCCCTGCCCACTCACGCTGAGTTGGCGCCAAGCAACCCATGAAGGCCACCTGTGCCTTTGCAATGCTGGACTCTGGGGCCAGATGCTGGGGCAGGAAGCTGGGCCCCCTTTCTGGGTAACTGGGTTGGGTGTCCCTCAGGGCTTGCCTAAAGCCTGGAAGCCTTAGTCGTGTGGGGTCCAGAGCCCTCACCCGGATTCTTTCTCCCTGAACCCTGGGACTTGGGACTGAGTGGTCAGATTCTAGATCCACCTGTCTCAGGGGTCTTGCCACTGGCTCCTTGGGAGGGCCCCGGGGAAGGTGGGCTGGGCTCCGGGGAGGTTTGTTTTCACTTCATCTTCCCACCGCAGCTCCTGACTATGACAGAAGCCAGTGGCTGAAGGAAAAGTTCAAGCTGGGCCTGGACTTTCCCAATGTAGGTGCAGGGGAAGGGGCGGTTTTGGGGGAAAGTGCAGCGTGTCTCTGACTGCATCTCCTCTCCTCAGCTTAGAGGTGTTAGGGTCAGGAGTCTTCTGCCCAGTTCCTCTCATTCCTGGCTGTCTGCACAGTCCTTCCATGATGTTCTGTGTCCCAGCTCATTTGTCCATGACAGTATTCCTATCTCAGGCCTGCCATGAGCAGGCACAGTGAGTGCCCGGTCTCCTGTCTGCCCTTGCTTATGGGAAGGGGATGCTGGGGAGGCTGCTGGCCCAACTGAGCTTCCCTGGTTTCCCATCCATCCAGCTGCCCTACTTGATTGATGGGGCTCACAAGATCACCCAGAGCAACGCCATCCTGCGCTACATTGCCCGCAAGCACAACCTGTGTGAGTGCAGGAGGCTGAGGGTGTGGGGGGACGGTGGCCTCCTCCTGGGCTTGTCTGGGGTGAGATGCTGAGAGTGAGTCTGTGTTTTGTGGGTGGCAGGTGGGGAGACAGAAGAGGAGAAGATTCGTGTGGACATTTTGGAGAACCAGACCATGGACACCCGGATGCAGCTGGTCATGATCTGCTACGACCCAGAATTTGTGAGGATTCAGGGCCAGGACTCTTGCATTCCTACACACACTGGTCTTTTCTTGTTTTAACTCCTTGAGTACCACTCATCCTCCAACTGGTTTTCCGTACTATTAGCAGTTACTCTCACAACTCCAATGCCATGTCAACAGAAGCAGAGGCAATTCTTACCAATCTTAGGACACGATCCAGGTATCCCAGGGTAGAAACTCAATTCCTAGACAGTAAAGTTTGTGTTCAGCATCTTCTTCATGGCCTCTGGCCTGTGTCATGGGTCATTTCTCTCAGCCGGTTCACATCACCTTCCTGCTCCTAGAATACGTAGACTCAAGTACAAGACAGAGGAATGTAATGGCACCCTCGAATTGTGTCTTCTCTAGCATGAGTGGGGATCTGCGCATTTTCATAACAGACAGCTCAGAGGTAGCCAGAGGGCCTTCATTCCTCTCCCTCCTTCCTTTCAACCTGAACTTTTCATCTCGCCGGATATTCAATGTTCATTGTATTCTTCCGCCTCCCCATTAGGAGGAACTTTCTTCTTTCCCCGAGCTCCTTTAGCCCTTTGTATCCTGGATTCTGCTGGTGTCTGGGTCCAGAGGCTGCCAGGTGCTCGGGCGCTCCTGGGGCTGCCCAGAGCCTGTTTGTTGGGAGGTCAGTGAGGACAGATTCAAGGACAGTGTCACATTCCTCTCTGCCTTCCCCTCACTTCAGATAGGGTCTGGCACCGAGTTGGAATCTAATAAATGCTGATGTATGCAACTGAAGCCTGGCACTGACCCAGTTCCAGTTGTGGGGAAGATGGCTACTTGCCTCTGGCCAACTGGGGCCACACACAGCCCTGGGGAGGCCGCGTCTGTGCAGGGAGCTTGTGTCTGAGGGTGGTGACAGCTGTTTTCTTCCTCAGGAGAAACTGAAGCCAAAGTACTTGGAGGAACTCCCTGAAAAGTTAAAGCTCTACTCACAGTTTCTGGGGAAGCGGCCATGGTTTGCAGGAGACAAGGTACTCGAGGAGTGCGATGGGGAGTGAGGTTTCTTTTACTGCATGTGTTATGGAGGTTCCAGCCCACACATTCTTGGCCTTCTGCAGATCACCTTTGTGGATTTCCTCGCCTATGATGTCCTTGACCACAACCGTATATTTGAGCCCAGCTGCCTGGATGCCTTCCCAAACCTGAAGGACTTCATGTCCCGATTTGAGGTGATGCCCCTGTCCTCCTTTCTCTCTGATGCCCCTTATTCTTTTCTCTCCTTTGAGATGCTTTCCCAGTCCTGGAGCTACACAGAGAATAACTCATATTTGTTGAGTGCTGACTTCATGCCACGAACCGTGACCAGCACATTATACCTATGGTGTCGAAGTTGAACCTTACAACATTCCTACAGGGTGACAGAATTATCTCACCCATTTTAGAGATAAAGACACTGAGAGTGAGAGGGTCAGTCCTTTGCTCAGGGTCCCAGAGCCAGTGGAGGCTGTGCTGGGCTTCCTGTGAGCCCCTGGATCTATGGGCGGCAGTCAGGGCTCTCCCTTTTGTGAGAAAAGAAAAAGCCTCAGGCCTTGTCCAGCCTAGGTTTCACAGCCCAGGACACTCTGGAAGGGGCAGAGCACTTCGGGAGCGTGGATGCAGCTGGCAATAGTAGGACTGGCACACGGTAGCATCGATGTTGAGTACTAAACCCACAGGCAGCATTCATAGCTACCCCCAGAAGCTTTGCACAAATTGACCCCCATGTGGGGAATCCTGAGAGCCAGGGCTGTGGCTGTAGCTGGATCAGGTACATATGTGGGTGCCCCTGTTGAAGGAGTTTATGTTGATGTGCTCTGCGCTGGGGTGCTCTCTTTCCCTACCTCTCTTCCTCTCCTTTTTCCCTCCAGTGTTCCAAGTGTCTCCCTGTGAGATGAGTAGCACACTGATTTTGACTCCTATTCACCGACCTTCTCCTCTGCATGAGGCAGGGTGAGAGGCACAGTGGGAGATGCATAGATGACCGCCCCATCCTGGAAGTGAGAGCCGTGAGAGGCCTGCAGGCAGAGCAACCTGTGAGGTGTGTGTGGCACCACCTGAGTACGGGGGCCTGCCCCTCACTCACGGGCAACCATCTCTCATCCGTGCTGATCTTGTTTGAGATCAGCAAATCCTACTTTAGTACAGATTTGGGAATTTGAGGCATTAGTCTAACAGGTTTTTCAGCCTAGAATCTGTTTTCTTTTCCCACTCACCGTCAAGAGATCCACTCAGCTAGTTCCCATCAGCTCTGGCTCTGGTCCAGGCTGAGTGGCTCTGGGGTTACATAAGAAGTGGTGGGAGGGGAGGAGAGCCAAGGGCTGCAGCATGCGGTTCACCTGGGCTTGGCCTTTTGGGATCAGGCAGCCCTGGATCTCTTAGAATCCTTAGAAATTACATGGTCATTCAGTCTTGCGAAGATCGTGCAGAGCACACCTGAGTGTCTTGCAGCCTGGCCCGTGGTAGTGGGGTTAAAGATGAGGTGGGTTGGGGCACAGTGGTATTTAGCTCAGGTATCAGGTGGGGAGGTTTGGACTTTCTGCTTTAAAAGGAATGATTAGAGCCTGCTCTGGCCTCAAATTCCCAAATCTGTACTAAAGTAGGATTTGCTGATCTCAAACAAGATCAGCACGGATGAGAGATGGTTGCCCGTGAGTGAGGGGCAGGCCCCCGTACTCAGGTGGTGCCACACACACCTCACAGGCTGCTCTGCCTGCAGGCCTCTCACTGTTGTCACTTCCAGGATGGGGCGGTCATCTATGCATGTCCCACTGTGCCTCTCACCCTGCCTCATGCAGAGGAGAAGGTCGGTGAATAGGAGTCAAAATCAGTGTGCTCCCCATCTCACAGGGGGACACTTGGAACACTGCGGGTAAAAAGGAGAGGAAGAGAGGTAGGGAAGGAGAGCGCCCCAGCGCAGAGCACGTCAACATAAACTCCTTCAACAGGGGCACCCACATATGTACCTGATCCAGCTACAGCCACAGCCCTGGCTCTCAGGATTCCCCACATGGGGGTCAATTTGTGCAAAGCTTCTGGGGGTAGCTATGAATGCTGCCTGTGGGTTTAGTACTCAATATCGATGCTACCGTGTGCCAGTCCTACTATTGCCAGCTGCATCCACACTCCTGAAGAGCTCTGCCCCTTCCAGAGTGTCCTGGGCTGTGAAACCTAGGCTGGACAAGGCCTGAGGCTTTTTCTTTTCTCACAAAAGGGAGAGCCCTGACTGCCGCCCATAGATCCAGAGGCTCACAGGGAGCCCAGCACAGCCTTCTGGCTCTGGGACCCTGAGCAAAGGACTGATCCTCTCATTCTCAGTGTCTTTATTTGTAAAATGGGTACCCAGCCTGGGGCCTGCCCCTCACTCTCAGGAACCATCCCTCACCCATGCCAAACTTGTTTGAGAGCTGCAAATTCTACTTTTAGTACAGATTTGGGAATTTGAGGCATTAGTCCAACAAGTTTCTGAGCCTAGAATCTATTTCCCTTTCCCACTTCCGGTCAAGAGATCTGCTTGCTCAGCTAGTTCCCATCAGCTCTGGTTCTGGTCCAGGCTGAGCAGCCTTGGGGTTATGTAAGAGGTGGTGGGAGGGAAGGGGTGGGGCACAGCCGAGGGCTGGGGCCTTGGCCTGACAGGCCCTGGCCCTAGCCCTTAGGGAGGAGGGAGGCTGGGATCTTTTTGAATTATTTAGAAGTTACGTGGTCATTTAATCCTTGTAAGATTGTGTGCAGCATATCCGAGTGTCATGCAGCCTGGCTGGCAGTAGCAGGTCTGGAGACAGGGACACAGGGAGGTTTAGCTCAGGTACCAAGTGGAAAAGTTTGCACTATGCTTTAAGGGGAATGATCGGAGCCTGGTCTGGCCTTTCTTTTGCTGGTTTACCCTTGCCCTATCTAGTTTCACCCAGGTTTTGCTAAGTCATTGGGTGAGATCTGGGCGCTCTTCCTGGTTGTACAGGTGTGTTCTGAGCCCCTTTGTTCTGCTGGAGGTACTTTCTGTGTGTACAGTCTTGGGCAAGCCAAGAACCTCCCTGTGAAAAAGGAGAATGTTTGTGCAGACAAGGAATGACAGGATCTGGCGTGGGGTGTGGCCGGATGGAAGAGGAGCAGAATTTGGCAAAAACATGTTAGAACTGAAGACAGAACCAGACTATATTCCAGCCCCATCCCACTTATTTGAGTGTGAGGAAGTTGCTGAACTTCTGTTTCCCACTTGAGAAATGGTGATAATAGAACCGACCTTGGAGAGTAGTTGTGGATGTTCTAAGCTTGTGTTGTAATTTCTCTTGGATATAGAGCATCCAGTACAGTGTCGAAGCTTCATAAGTGGTAGGTGTTATTATGGTATGACATTAGTTTAAGGAGATTGGAAGAGTTAATTAGAAGAGGTGGGGTCCCTAAGAGACCATGTGATACTCCAGCGCTTGAGCTCACGTGGAAATGCTGTGGCCAGGGCCTGACCTGCTGTGCCTGCCGCAGGGCTGCTCCGGCCCTCCTAGACAGCCGACCGTGCTCTGGCTCCTTCTTCCCGCCCTCAGGGTTTGAAGAAGATCTCTGCCTACATGAAGTCCAGCAGATTTGTCCCAGGTCTTTTGTTTGGAAAGTCAGCTACATGGAACAGCAAATAAGGCGCTGGGTTGCCAGAAGATGGGAGGGAGGAGCCGACCCTGCTGCCTGGGCAGAATGCTGGAGAACAGCCTGACTCCCTGGACCAGACTTCTTCCTTTTTCCTTCTTTCTACTGTCTTCTCCTCCCCAAGGTTTCACTGTCTTCCTTTCTTCTAACATGAGCCCTCCCCACATTGAGGCTCTTTAAAGCTTCGGCTCCCCACTGTCCTCCACCAAAGTCCCCCTCCTAACATCTCCCTTTTCCTGCACTAATGCCAACCTGACTGCCTTTCCTATCCGTGCTTATCTCTTCTTTGAGAAGCCACACTGATCCCTGAGCTCCCCAGCACTGTCCTCAAAGCCCATCTACATGCCCTGCTCCCTTTGCTGGGTCTCTATACCGCAGCCCTGTGTGATGTCCAATAAAGCCTTAACCATGCCTGATTTGTCTTGTCTTATTCCCTGAGTCTCCCTGGACTCAGGACTGTGTTCAAATTGTGGGTGTTTTTTGGTCTTCTGTTGTCCACAGCCAGAGCTTAGTGGATGGGTGTGTGTGTGTGCGTGTGTGTGTGTGTGTTGGGGGTGGTGGTCCCTCAGGTTCATAAGTTTCCTTGGTCATTTCTGCCCCCTAGCCACATCCCTCTGTTCCTCACTGTGGGGATAACTACAGAAACGTACTCCTCTATGCCAAGTTCCTCACTCATTCAGCCTCCTGCAGGCCATCTAGAATTGGCATGGTTCGAAGAGGAGCTAGGCTGATGGGGAAGGGGGCTGAGCAGCTCCCAGGTGGACTGCCTTCTTTCACCCTGTCCTGATAGCCTTCTCTGATCTAGATATCCTTCATCATGACACTTCTCAATAAAACACATCCCACTGTATTGCAATTGTGGTACTTATTTTTCACCCAAACTCAATCATAAATTTATTGAAGAGAGAAGCTATATCTTATTTAACATTTTACCTCTAGTAGTATGAATCACAGTTCCTGAAATACAGTAAATGTTTAATAAATGTGGAAATTTGAAAGAATTCTCTCCAGGGAAGAGTCTGCCAACCTGTACAGTCATTATTGGGATTTAGGGCTTTGGATATAGTTGTCTTAACCAGAGAAAATACAGGACCACATTCAGAAGATTTTACATGTACAGGTCTCAGAGAATGAGCCAGTAGCTCTCTGTAACTTCAGCATTTAATAGCTGCTAGCTTTCCTTTGAATAGCTTGACCTGAGATGGGGAAGCCTGGTTTTTTGGGCCACATGGTAGCAATCTGTGTGGTCAGCAGGTGTTGTGAGTATTTTATATTAAGTCATATGCAAAGGAGCAGGATTCATTGGCTAACCATCTGATGAGCAGGTTCCTCAGTGGCTGGATAGTGGAGTTGGGCCTTAGTAAGGCCCAGGCTTGAGACGTAGCCCAGACAGGGGGATTTTGAGGAGAGTCTTGTGGGGCTATTGTCCAGATCATCACTTCCTGCAGTTAAATAAAAAGGGAGCAATAGGTGTAATGTTAAAGGTCATTAAGGAGTAAATGACTAATTTGTCAGGCACAGTGGCTCCCTCCTGTAATAAACCCCAGCACTTTGGGAAGTCCACACTGGTAGATCGCTTGAGTTCAGGAGTTTGAGACCAGCCTGGGCCATGTGGCAAAACCCCATCTCTACAAAAAATACAAAAATTAGCTGGGTATGGTGGCGCTTTCCCAGTTACTCAGAAGGCTGAGGTGGGAGGATCCCTTGGCCTCAGGAAGTCAAGGCTGCTGTAAGCCAAGATCACACCACTGCACTCCAGCCTAGGCAACAGTGAGACCCTGCCTAAAAAAAATTTCAGCATAATTAAAAGCTTATGAAACTAGTAAGAAAAATTAGTTAAGCCAAATATTTATGAATTTTTGATTTCAATACAGAAGGGATTAAAAACAAAAAGGAAAAATAATAGAAGTTAGGAGTTATATTATGGTAAAAGATAAGTCAATAGCATGGAAATTTTAACTGGAGTAAAATGGACATAGATCTAGAGAATGGAGGTCAGCAAACACTTTTTGTAAAGGGCTGGTAGTGAACATTTTAGGATTTGCAGGCCAATGGGCTCTGGCATAATTATTCAACCTTATCATCATAGTGTAAAAGCAGTCACAGATAATACATAAATGAATGGCGGGATGCTGCATTACAGTGGAACTTTATTTACAGACACAGGTGACCACAACAACAAAAACCAAACAACCTGATTCAAAAATGGGCAAAGGATTTGAACAGACATTTCTCCAGAGAATATATGCAAATGTGCAATAAGCACACGAAAAAAAAAAAAGCACAATATCACTAAGCATTAGAGAAGTGCAAATCAAAACTATAATGAGGCGCCACCTCACACCCCTTAGGATGGTATCGAAAGGCAGAAAATCACAAGTGCTGGTGAGAATATGGAGACACTGGAACCCTTGTGCACTGTTGGTGGGAATGCAAAATGGCAAAGCCACAGTGGAAAACAGTGTGGCAGTTCCTCGAACAATGAAACATAAAATTAGCATATGGTACAGCAATTCAGTTTCTGAGTACACACCCAAAAGAACTGAAAGCAAGCTCTCTAGATACTTGTACACCCATGTTCATAATAGCATTAGTCACAACAGCTAAAATGTGGAAGCAATCTAAGTGTGCATTGGCAGATGAATGAATAAATAAAATATCATGTATACATACAAAGGAATGTGATCAGCCTTCACAAGGGAAGGAAATTCTGACATATGCTACAACATGGGTGAGCCTTGAGGACATTATGCAAAGAGAAATAAGCCAGTCACAACAAAAGAAAAACTTTATGATTTCACTTATGTGAGGTAGTCAAGAAACATCTAAACATAAAGTAGAATGCTGATTGTCAGTGGCTGAGAGAACAGGAAGTTATTATTTAAGGTATATAGAGTTCCAGTTTTATAAGATGAAAGGAGTTACGGAGCTATATAGTGTGGATAGTTGCATAACATTATGAATGCATTTTTTTTTTTTGAGGCGGAGTTTTGCTGTTGTTACCCAGGCTGGAGTGCAATGGCGCGATCTTGGCTCACCGCAACCTCCGCCTCCTGGGTTCAAGCAATTCTCCTGCCTCAGCCTCCCGAGTAGCTGGGATTACAGGTGCGTACCACCATGCCCAGCTAATTTTTGTATTTTTAGTAGAGACGAGGTTTCACCTTGTTGACCAGGATGGTCTCGATCTCTTGACCTCGTGGTCCACCCGCCTCGGCCTCCCAAAGTACTGGGATTATAGGCGTGAGCCACCGCGCCCGGCCTATGAATGCATTTAATATCAGTGAATTGTTAACATGGTTAAGATGGTAATTTTATGTTATGTGTATTTTACCACAATAAAAAATAAAACCAAAACAGAACAAAAAACAGCAGCTGGTGGTAGTTTTCTGATTCCTGGTCTAGAAGCTCAAATTAAAAGTGCATAGTTACATTAAACATAAAATACTACATTTGAGATTGGAAAGGTGATTATCCAAGAAAAACACCCACATAACTCAATCCTTAAAAAAGAGGGAAGATGTGGTAAACAAAGACAACTGCAAGTGAAAATGATTTTCTAAACATTGTGGTCAAAATGATAAAAGACAAAAACATACACTTTACAGTCAGAGACAGAAGTAGTAAATAAAACCTGTGTACTTCACACTGAGCCACCAAAAAGGATAATCTGATAGTGGCTAGAGCCCAGCAGAAGTCCGGGCCGTGACATTGTTCGGTGCCTCACAACAGTGCTCACACAGCATTCGGTGACTCTCCCTCTTCTATTAATAGAATAGAATCAGAAAATGAGATGCACTCGGAGAACACAGCTGCCCGCGTTGGTGGCTCCTGCAATGATCTGTAATTATCTGTTGTTAACTACAACTTCCATGCTTTATATTCCCCCATTACTACTGTATTAGCTGAAAAAGATGAAGCTGACAGAGACCCCAAGACAGCAGCTTATGGAAAACAGTTTCTTCTCCTTTTGTATAACAGTTCTACAGGGAAGAGTCCAGGTTGCCAGGAAGCTGTCCCGCTCTGTGAAGTTATTTCAGGGACGCAAGCTCCTTCCACCCTGTGACTCTGTCATCCCCTATAGTGCTTCCTTATCCCCTTGGTTGAAGCTGTATCACCCAAGCTAAGAAAGCGACTTCCCATTATGCAAGTGAGGCAGAAGTTGCCCACGTCGCAAGCATTCACATTCCACAGGTGAGATGCAGTTGTGTGGCTATACTTAGTCACAAGGATAGATGCATATTATACTGGAACAATGGATTTTGGTAGCCAATTACATCTCTCTCGCATCCAGAAAATAGAGATAAAGGTGAATTAAACCCAAGTTCAGGAGAAACCTTGGGTTTAAGCCAGTGGTTCAAAGCAGGTGGGACAGAGGCTAAGGTATTAAAGGTAAGATCTTTATCTTCTGCTAGACCTGAGGGGGGTGGCATATCACTTAGAGTTCCCTGTTGCTAAAACAGCAAAAGAATTTATTAGAGATATCAGGTAGCTCACTGAATCCCTGGGAGGGCCAGGGAGTTGGATTTGGAAGCTGGGTAGCTAGGAAGTATGCCTAATCACATGTGGGGTTATTCTAGAGAAGGCACCACAGCTATTCCTGGGCACCATCACCAGAATCCCTACCCATGACACATGGCACTGGATACCAGTTTCACCACTGCTGTCTCCAAACTCCTGATCCCTCCACCACTACCCTTCTTGTAAGAAAGCAAAGAAGCAGGGCTCGCTTCTTTAGTCTTGCACCACTCTGTGCGATTAACAGAGTCTGTGCCTCAGCCACAAGGGAGGCTGGAAGAGCAAGAGGATTAGTTGGCATTAAGTTCTACCGTGTATAGCCAAATAATAGCAGTGGCTTAAATAGGACCGATATCTATTTCTCATGTAAAAAAGTGCCTTGAGGTAGACAGTTAAGTGCTGGTAATGTCAGCTTCACAATGGTTTTAGTGACTTAGCTTCTTAACTTTATCTTCAGCATGTGGTTTCCCTTCTCCCTTCTTTGAGATTGGAAAGGCCATTATCCAAGAAAAATTATCCAAGCACCTTTTTGTCCAAAGTAGTTGCTAGAGTCCAGCCATCACATCTGCATTCCAAACAACAGAAGGGAAAAAGAGGAATGGGAGTTGCTTCCTCCCTTTTAAAGAAACTTCCTAGAAATAACATACACAATTTCTGCTTAGCATCATTGACTAGAACTTGGTCATATATATATATAAATATATATATATAAAAAATATATATATATATATTTTGAGGCAAAGTCTAGCTCTGTCACCCAGGCTGGAGTGCAGTGGCATGATCTCTGCTTACTGTAACCTCTGCCTCCCAGGTTCAAGCAATTCTCTGCCTCAGCTTCCTAAGTAGCTGGGATTATAGGCATGAGCTACTGTGCTCAGTCTATTTTTTTTTAATTTATTTTTGAGACAAGGTCTCACTCCATCACCCAAGCTGGAGTGCATTGTGCAGTCACAGCTCACTGCAGCCTTGATCTTCTTGGGCTCAAGTGATCCTCCCACCTCAGCCTCCTGGGTTGCTGGGACTATAGGTACATGCCACCATGCCTGGCTAATTGTTTCCCCCCATTATTTTGAAGAGATGGGGTTTTGCCATATTGCCCAGGCAGGTCTTGAACACTTGGGCTCAAGTGATTTGCCCGGTTCTGCCTCCCTCCACCTCCCAAAGTGCTGGGATTATAGGTATGGGCCACTGCGCCCAGCCTGAAACATAATTTTGGAAAGAAGCAGATGGGTCTTGGTCACAGTTCAAAAAAAGTATCTGTTAATATAATTGGAAATGCTGTACCACAGAAGATAAAGTACAGGCCTATTTAATTCTAATTGTCCTTCACACTTCCAATACAGCATGAACATGATTAGCTTGTGTGTTCTATTCCTATTCTTTTGCATCATGGAAAACATCTCCTTTGAACACTAGGTTGGCCCTCTGTCTCCAAGTCAGGCCACACAGCAGCACCTATTTATTTAAAATTCAAATATACACATACCCATTTCATCTTTTCTTCCGGATTTAAGTCTCACATGTTATCTGTAATTATTTCCATTGTAAACCCCATAAGAACATTAAGAGCTAATACCTGTTTTTGGAAATGAAATGTTTCATTCCAATTTGGCCTAAGCAAGGAACAAGCCAGACCATGAATTTGTTAACCCAGAAAATCTGAGACAGGTCTCAGTTAAATTACAAAGTTTATTTTGCCAAGGTTGAGGATGTGCCTGTGACATAGCCTCGGAAAGTCCTGATGACATGTGCCCAAGGTGGTTGGGACACAGCTTGGTTTGTAAATATATGTAAAAGCTATGGCTTGTCAATATACGTAAAAACTATATTGATTTCATCCAGAAAGGCTGGACAACTTGAAGCAGGTGGGGGCTTCCAAGTCACAGGTAGGTGAGAGACAAATGGTTGCATTTTTCTGAGTTTCTGATAAGCCTTTCTGAAGGAGGCAATCAGAATCTGCATCTATCTTAGTGAACAGAGGGATGACTGAATAGAATGGAAGGCAGGTTTGCCCTGAGCAGTTTCCAATTTCAATTTTCTTTTTACCTTATTGAGTTTGGGGGCCCCAAAATGTTTTCCTTTCTCATTTTCCCCTTTAAAAAAAAATCTTTTGGAGAAAGCATTTTAGAAGGAAATGAGTCTCTGGTCTCAGGTTTCATCTGATCGCTCATGGCTAGGGTGATTTATTCCTAGACGCATAGGTCCTCAAAGTTCATTTTTAGCAGGTTGTGAGGTCTCACATCCTATGAAGAGAAAATAGCGGGGAGGAAGAGAGAAACAACAATAACAATCAAAAGAAGAATCCTGGAAAAATCGATATAAGCCACATTCCTCTGAAGTCCATATGTAAGTAGCAGGCATGAAACCTGCTTATGTATTTAAATAGGTTCCTATTATTTTTCTTCTGAAGTTTATTTTGTCTAGCTTTTGTTTGCAGAATTTTAAGAATGCACAGCTTAGTTTTCCATGATTCTACATTAGGAAAAAATGGGAAAAAAAGAGTAAAAAAAATTGAAAACATTATTTTGGAGACTTGCAGCCAAGAAAAATTAGAATTTGGTCCAAACTGTAGAAAATAATATAAATTGAAAAACATTAGGCAAGACTAAAATCTAACACTAGGTATACTATAGTTTTTGCAACACAATTTTTCTCTCTCCAATTTCCTATTTTTGCTAAAGACAAATCATGGTAGGACTAGTCTGCTTTATTATGTGTTGGAAATAGATGTTGGAAATAGATGCTCAGTGCCGCAAAGAAAAATTAGCACTGAGACAAAGGATCTTTCGGCAATGCAATTTTTACTTCCTGGGCTGCAGGAAAGGTACTCTCACTAGCCATCTTGCCACAAGAGTACAAAGAACAAAGGAAAACACACAAATTTATCCCTTACGCATTTGGGGTCGTCCTTACTGCTGTGTCTGATTTCTGTTGGCTGGAGCCAGACTTCAGAGTCTAAACTAAAACCTGATTGGCTAACAACTGAAAATTTTTTTAAACAGGTAAAAGCAATGGAGAGCTGGGACATGCCTGTGAGCACATCCAGCACAGATATTTTGGTTAAAGTGCAAGGACATAGAATGTTCTATGTGCCTGTAAGCACAGCATCTCTAACAGCTACATAGGATAGAGCTTAACAAAGTTATCAGCACACTTATTCTTTAACAAGAAAGGAAACTTTAAAAAGAAACTTTTCTACTTCCCACATTATACTTGGCCTAATTATTTGTAAACAGTACAGCAAGAATAATTATTGTTTACATAGGCTTTTTTTTTTTTTTTTGAGACAGAGTCTTGCTCTGTTGCCAGGCTGGAGTGCAGTGGTGCCATCTCACTGCAACCTCCGCCTCCTGGGTTCAAGCGATTCTCTTGCCTCAGCCTCCAGAGTAGCTGCGGCTACAGGCGTGTGCCGCCATGCCCAGTTAATTTTTGTATTTTTAGTAGAGGGGTTTCACAATGTTGGCCAGGATGGTCTCGATCTTTTGACCTTGTGATCCCCTCGCCTTGGCCTCCCAAAGTGCTGGGATTATAGGCATGAGCCACTGCACCTGGCCTATATAAGCTTTTAAATGTACTTTGATGGAATATTATTCTATAGGAGTGTGAAAGGAAAATATCTTGGGTCCCTAAAAATCACTAAGGAAACTTCAAGCTGGAAACTGCTTAGAGCAAACCTGCCTCCCAGTCTAATTAAAGTCACCCCTCTGCTCACTGAGATAGATCCGTCTTTGGAAAGGATAATCAGAAACTCAAAAGCATGTAACCATTTGTGTATCACCTATCTGTGTCCTGGGAGTTCCCTCCAGGCTTTGAGTCTTCCTGCTTTTGTTTCAAGTTGTCCTGCCTTTCCAGACCGAACCAATGTATTTCTTGTGGGGGATCAGTCAGAGTGGCAGGAGAAACTATAGGGAAAGGGCACAAACCTTCTGAAAGGTTGGAGGGTTTTTCCAGAGCCCCAAGAGAATAGATGAAGGTAGCTGTTCTATAGCCCTAAGGCAGAGAGTAAGGAGTGGGTACAAGGGAGCATAGGGGAATCTATCTTAAACAGGCTTGTTTACTTGTATTAACCAGGAACTGATGACTTTTGATCATCCCAGCAGGTGACTTTCCCTGAAAGGGGAACAATAAATGTTAATTACCTACAGGTTGTGTTTGCTCCAGGTTTTTGGTATTGTGCCTGCACTGAATAAAAGCAAGCAGCTTCAACTTCCCTGGGCTGCTCTCTGGCCACTAGAGCCAGGCAGTCACCTAGCTGCTCTCACACTGCATACCTGTGTGTGAGTACTCATTTCATCCATTGGCCAGGGCCTGCGGGACAGACCCAGCAACTTTTACAGATATTGATCGATGTTTCATGTCTCTCTAAAATGTATAAAACCAAGCTGTGCCCTGACCACCTGGGGCACATGCTGTCAGGATGTCCTGAGGCGGTGTCACAGGCACACGTCCTCAACTTTGGCAAAATCAACTTTCTAAATTAACTGAGACCTGTCTGGGTGTGGTGGCTCACGCCTGTAATCCCAGCACTTTGGGAGGCTGAGGAAGGCGGATCACCCAAGATCAGGAATTCAAGACTAGCCTGGCCAACATAGTGAAACCCTGTCTCTACTAAAAATACAAAAATTAGCTGGGTACACATTGGTGCACACCTGTAGTCCCAGGTACTTGGGAGGCTGAGGCAGGAGAATCACTTGAACCTGGGACATGGAGTTGCAGTGAGCCAAGATCACGCCATTGCACTCCAGCCTGGGTGACAGAGCAAGACTCCCTCTATCAATAAACAAACAGACAAACCAAACTGAGACCTGTCTCAGATTTTCTGGAACCTGTCTCAGATTTTTGGGGTTCACAGGAGGAATTTTAGATGAGACTTTTTTTAAAGCTGAGCTCAGCCATGGATTTGTGCCATCAAATACCTATGAGTTGGGTGATCCTCTCCTCTTGAGGTTCCAAGATAAACTTGGGGCTCTTAGACCCGTCAGAAAGTGACATTCTTTACCTACCACAGGTCAAGAGCCCTGTACAAGGGCTGTGTGGACAAAGGTATAAGACCAGTTTCCCAAGGAAAACGTGTCCTTAAAGGAAAGCACACTATTCAAGTTGAAGCTTTGGTAAAATAACCAGTTTCTCCAATTGTGTCCTGTTACAAATGAAAACAGATTCTTATTGTACTTAAGCAAATAATCATATTACCGTAAGTTAAGAATACTCACAGATAGTTTCCAAATTGTGGAGAAATTAGGTAGACAGAAACAAATATGCTCCAAATTTTGTTCATAGGAATAAATTGTTAAAAGCTGTCAATAGCTCAAAAGAAAAATTTCAAGACTCTGAAAAACAAAACAAAGGATTAGTAATGTTTAAAGCAAAGTTTAAAAAGATTAGTCCTTTTTTTCTTTTTTTTTTTTTTGAGAGGGAGTCTTCTCACTCTATTGCCCAAGCTAGAGTGCAGTGGTACGATCTTGGCTCACTGCAACCTCCGCCTCCCCAGTTCAAGCAATTCTCTTGCCCAGCCTCCCAAGTAGCTGGGATTACAGGTGTCCACCACTATGCCCAGCTAATTTTTGTATTTTTTTAGTAGAGATGGGGTTTTGTCATGTTGGCCAGGCTGGTCTTGAACTCCTGACCTCAGGTAATCTGCCCACCTCTGCCTCCCAAGGTGCTGGGATTACAGGCATGAGCCACCAGGCCTGGCCTACTTTAGTATTCTATCAGTTCAGTTTATGCAGTTAATTCCCGTTCTGCCTAATATTAATGAACATTTTAGCTCTCCATGAGAGTCCTGAAAGTTTTTTTCTCTATTCTAATGTCATAATCTCCAGAGTTATCAGAAATCTCTGTTAGCTGATTATAGAATCAGCATCTAAAAAGGACCAAAAAAAGACAATTGTCCATGGATGACAATAAGTTTTAGGGCAGTCATAGTCAAAGACACAACTGACAAGGAAGTTTGTTACCTCTGTGGCATACAATAATTTAACATAACAGTTATAACTGATAATGTACATGAAGTTATAGCAGAATTATAGGAGTGTCCCATAATTTTGGAACACAGGCTAACGCACTTTTCAGCCTTAGCCCAACTGCACCCAGGTGAATAGACAGCCATGTTGCTCACACAAAGCCTGTTTGGGGAGTCTCTTCATTCAAAGTGCATGTTTCTAACATTTGGTGCTGAAACCTGGACAGGAGAACTACAGGAGACCAAATCCTGTCCCTGTTCTTGTGCTCCCTCCATGAACAGATCTACCTACCGACCTGGGATCATCAGACCAGCCCCAAGACATACACCACCAGCTATTTTGACAGGTATGTCAGGCCTCCATGTGCAAGCCCAGACCCAGAAATTCTGAAGTCCTGCCTGCCTCAGCTAATCACCCCCATCCCACCGCCTGTGATCGCCATTATCCCTGATCGCCTAGCGGAGCTTCCCTGACATCAACCCACCTGCCATCTTAACTGTTATTATAATAATGTGAATACTCCTCACTCTACCCTGCCATCTTAACTATTCTTATTTTTTTTTTTTTTTGAGACAGAGTCTTGCTCTGTCACCAGGCGCCAGGCTGGAGTGCAGTGGCACAATCTCGGCTCACTGCAACCTCCGCCTCCTGGGTTCAAGCAATTCTCCTGCCTCAGCCTCCTGAGTAGCTGGGACTACAGGCGCACACCACCACACCCAGCTAATTTTTGTATTTTTAGTAGAGACAGGGTTTCACCATGTTGGCCAGGATGGTCTCAATCTCTTGACCTGGTGATCCGCCTGCCTCAGCCTCCCAAAGTGCTGGGATTACAGGCTTGAGCCACGGCGCCCGGCCTATCTTAACTATTCTTATTCCTTACCCCACCCGCCACTGTAACTGAACTTACGGTAAAGTGTACTCCTTGCTCCTGCCCCCACTACTGTAACTGATCTTACTCTGTAACTTTCCACTGCCCACACCAAATCTGTAAAACCAACTGCTATCCCACCACCCTTTGCTAACACCCTTTTTGGCCTTAGCCCACCTGCACCCAGGTGAATAAACAGCCATGTTGCTCACACACACACACACACAAATTTTGGAACACATACCAATAACTTATTTATACAAATTTAGCCCAAAGAAAATCAAACACGATTTCATATTTGACAATGCTTCCCATATAATTTTTGTACCAAATAAGCCAAATTATGACTTTTTTCAACTTTAGGAAGTCTAATATCTTAAAGGATTAATTAGGTCAGAAAAAGACATAATTTATAATTTGATTTTGGAATGTTTGTCAAATATCAAAGGTTTAAAACACTTGATATCACAAAATAGGATCACAGGTTATTGTAAAATAACCAAAGTGATAACTCAAGGATTTTTAAATAAAGGTGAAAACCTTTATCCTTTGAGAGAGGGGACCTAATTTTCCAAACAATAAGCTCTAATAAAAACAGCATGAAGCCAATTACATTTGTTTTTCAAAATGTAATAAACAATGTATAAAATGTTAATCTTGACCATAAAATATAGCTTTCATAAGCCTTTTATAACCTTTATTAAGGTGTCAGTTAATGCTTTTAGAAAACCTTGTTAATCTGACACAGGGGCCCATATACTGGTCTTGCATCAGTGTGCCTTTAACATTAATGATTAATTTATAGAGAAACTCAAACATCACATGTTCTCACTCATAGACGGGTGTTGAACAATGGGAACACATGGACACAGGGAGGGGAGCACTATACACTGGGGTCTGTTGGGGGGGAGTGGGGGGGACAGTGGGGGGTGGGGAGTTGGGGAGAGATAGCGTGGGAAGAAATGCCACATATAGGTGAAGGGGAGGAAGGCAGCAAATCACACTGCCACGTATGCACCTATGCAACAATCTTGCATGTTTTTCACATGTACCCCAAAACCTAAAATGCAATAAAAAAATTTAAAAAATAAAAATAAAAAAATTTATAGAGAAACTGAACTTATTTTATCTTTCAAAATCAGCCCTTACAGTCTCATGCACCTTACTCTTCTGCAACAATCCCTGGGCCTTGAGGAGGTGAATAGCTTTAATTTCCGGCCCTGTGTCTTGCAGTTTATTTTGATTTGGCATCTTCTACTGGGCCTGATGATGAGGCTTTAACTGCTGCCAGTATTTAAGATTTAGCAGGACTTGGTGTCCTTTCTAGACTCATGCGTCAAAGCCCTGTAATGCAATGTCACAAGGACTTTAAAAGAACATACAGGAAGATATATGTATATAATAAACTTAATTAAAAATTTTTTTATCTCAGTTTTTATTCCTAAGCAAACCAAAACTTTATAATAATATGACAAGTTGATCACATAAGAGTTTTTGCTTTTTTTAAAAAATAAAGTCTTTTATTATGACTTATACTGACTGTTCATGACATGATTGGACTTTCTGGTTTGTCCTGAACACCCCCCTACCTTTTTAAACAACTAGCCATTTTATTTTAGGACTAAATTTACCATACAAGATTCTTTTTCATATAAAATTGTTTCTCTTTAAGCTTCCTTGACCCTCCCCCCAAAAAAACCCTCTTTATTTTTATAACTTTTTCTTTTACTTTGTTTTACACATAACCATTAAATAAACTTTGGTTTTATTTTTGAGACCGAGTCTCACTCTGTCATCCAGGGGCTGGAGTGCAGTGGGGCAATCTTGGCTCACTGCAACTACCACCTCCTGGGTTCAAGTGATTCTCCTGCATCAGCCTCCCAAGTAGCTGGGATTACAGGCATGCACCACCATACCTGGCTAATTTTTGTACTTTTAGTACAGATGGGGTTTCAGCATGCTGACCAGGCTGGTATCAAACTCCTGACCTCAGGTGATCTGCCCACCTTGCCCTCCAAAGTGCTAGGATTACAGGTGTGAGCCACCATACCCGGCCTAAACTTTGAATTAGATAAAATTTGTCTACCTTTTATAAAAAA
This sequence comes from Aotus nancymaae, assembly GCF_030222135.1. NCBI lineage: Eukaryota > Metazoa > Chordata > Mammalia > Primates > Aotidae > Aotus > Aotus nancymaae. The sequence continues at coordinate 65,478,657 of NW_026988418.1, read as the reverse complement.
GACACACTTTTTTTTTTTTTTTTTTTTTTTAGCAAGAATGTTTTTCTACAATGTATATTTATTGGAAAATACCTAAAGAATGAAATACCTATTCTTTAATTTAATATAACTTTAGATTCTAAATTATGACAAATTTGTTTACAAGTATTTATCCCATTACATTTACCTATTTTGTTTACCAATATTATTTATGAAAACTGCAATAGTTACCATTTAAAGTTATAAAACCGCCATTGCAAAATTAAATCTGAGACTGCGAAAATATATGACCTAACTGACTCCGTCTTATTTCTAACCTCCAAGCTGTTATTGCTTGTTCCTGGACTTTGGGAAGAACTTAATTTATAATGCGGCTTTGAAACAAAGATGATAAAGTCCTTTCCCAAAACAAACTTCCTTATGCTTGTGGACTAGACTGCCTAAAGCCACAGGATTAGAAGTTATGGTACTCTTACTAATTCAAGATGGAGCTATTTTCATTAAACCATTATTAATGTCTTACGCATTAAAAATTACACAAGCAAAGATCATTCTGTTTTGGGGTGGGTTTATAGTTTCCTAACTCCAATGCCAAATTTTTACACCTTATAGTATTTGGCAGGGGTAAGAATGAAACTGCTTGATTAACAAATGCAAACAAAAATGTATGCTGGCAATTCTTAAGACATTTCTTTCTTTTATTTATTTTTTGATACGGAGTTTCGCTCGTTACCCAGGCTGGAGTGCAATGGTGCGATCTCGGCTCACCACAACCTCCGCCTCCTGGGTTCAAGCAATTCTCCCGCCTCAGCCTCCCGAGTAGCTGGGACTACAGGCGCGCGCCACCACGCCCAGCTAATTTTTTGTAATTTTTAGTGGAGACGGGGTTTCACCTTGTTGACCAGGATGGTCTTGATCTCTTGACCTTGTGATCCACCCGCATCGGCCTCCCAAAGTGCTGGGATTATAGGCGTGAGCCACCGCGCCTGGCCCTCTTAAGACATTTCTAATATCACTTTACCAATAATTTTAAAGCTAGCTTATTTATTAAAGATTGTACTTAAGTTACATAAATTTGAAAAAGCATTTGACTAGTCTTTTCTCATTTCCTTATAAAGTATTTTATTTAAATGCTTTTATTTTTCTTTAAGCCAATTAATTGGCGCCCTTTTATATATTTTCAGTAGTGAAACATTTTGAACATAACACATAAATACATAGAATGTATTAGGCATGCCCATAGAAGTATATCTCCTAGAGTCCCCAAAAAACCTTTTTTGCCCCCTATTTTAGATTTTCAGATCCTTGATAACCTGTTTCACAACCATAGGCATTTGTCAGCTAAATAGCCTTAAATTTGTTTATTAAAGGAAACAACTCTAAAAAGAAAACAAAACAAAATAAAAAAGGAAACAACTCAGGTTGTTTAGATAGCTAAATTTACATCATAAGATATGAAGAGAATGTCTGGTGAGCTGAGGGAAATTAAAACGGATTTATTTGGCAACTGAATACAAATTACAGAAACTTATCATTGGATCGTATAAGGAGACCAATTTTGTTTAGATAGGGACTGCCTATTTGTTTTTTTTTTTTTTTTTTGAGACGGAGTTTCGCTCTTGTTACCCAGGCTGGAGTGCAATGGCGCGATCTCGGCTCACCGCAACCTCCACCTCCTGGGTTCAGGCAATTCTCCTGCCTCAGCCTCCTGAGTAGCTGGGACTACAGGCGCGCGCCACCATGCCCAGCTAATTTTTTGTGTTAGTAGAGATGGAGTTTCACCATGTTGACCAGGATCGTCTCGATCTCTTGACCTCGTGATCCACTCGCCTTGGCCTCCCAAAGTGCTGGGATTACAGGCGTGAGCCACTGCGCCCGGCCTACCTATTATTTTTTTTTTAACTGGATCTCTGAGCTCTGGGCAGAGCCCATACTGAATCCTGGCTCTCCAAAAAGAGAGAATTATTATGAGGCTAGACCATGTGATGCTTTTACAGTGCACTTAATTTTTTCTTTTAAACAAACACATGTCTAAGTGTCTAAATTACGTTCTTCCTTAACCCAAGAGTAGCAATAAATATTTTAGTCAAAAAATCAGGTGAAAGAATTCAGTCAACTCAGAAGAAAAAAAACCATTTGCTCAAAAAAGACAAGGTTCTAGATGAGAAAAACAAAAACAAAAAGGCCTTTTAAGTACAAATACGCACTTAGGCACACATACGCACACCTCTTGGATGATAGCTTTCAATTAAGCTGATATTTCACCACTGAGCTCCTTTTAAAAAAATGTTTTAAAATCTCATTACTATATTTCAGCTAGGACAAATTGCTGCTATTTCAGAAGTACCAAATATCAAACCAGCAAGGGCTTAATTTAGGAACCAGATCTGTCATGGCAGAAAAAAAGAAGGAAGACCTTAGCTATCGAACTGCAGTGTGGTGGGACAGCCAATGCTTTCAGTTTGGTCTGGCTGGCAAAAAGGTGGCCTTGTTATGTAAAGTTCCTTTAGTAGTCAAAATAAGAAATCTTTTTTTTTGTTTGTTTGTTTTGAGACAGAGTCTCGCTCTTTCACCAGGCATTAGGCTGGAGAGCGGTGGCCTATCTCGGCTCACTGCAACCTCTGCCTCCTGGGTTCAAGTAATTCTTCTGCCTCAGCCTCCTGAGTAGCTGGGACTACAGGCACACCACCACGCCCAGCTAATTTTTTTGTATTTTAGTAGAGATGGGGTTTCACTATGTTGGCCGGGATGGTCTCGATCTCTTGACCTCGTGATCCACCTGCCTCCGCCTCCCAAAGTGCTGGGATTACAGGCATGAGCCACCATGCTTGGCTAAGAAATATTTCCTCTTTTTTTATTTTCTTTTGCTGGCTGTTTTTCTCCCCTAGCATACCACCTTTTTGTGTTGGGGGTGTATTTTAGCCACTTCAGAGGATTGTTCCCCATAATTTAGAGTTTCCCTTCAGATTTGACCAAGTCAGGATGTGCACTGGACCCAACATGTGCTACTTGCAGACCTGGCTTTTCAGGGCTGTTATCCCTGAATGAGTTCGGTCCACCTGTGTTGCAGCCACCTGGTACAGTGTGTTAGGGGCTCAAGATGCAGGAAGGGCCAGCTCCTTATATGCACCTGCTGGCTGAGATTAGACCCTAACTATATTCTCCTGAGGGGGAAACCTATTTAAAGCCGCTCAGGTCTTAGGGAGTGTTCCTCCCGGACACCCTTACGTGATTTTAAGTCGCCTGAGAATGCCCCAAAAGGCTAAGGGGAGCAAGGTGCTCTTTTTCTGCAGAGTGGAATATTCCACACTCATGAGCTAGAGGGTTTGGAGTTGGTCACATTTGATAAGGAAAGGACCGAAACACACAGCAAAAAACCCAACAAGACAGAAACAACAAAATAGTTAAGCAAAACTAACAATGATCACACACACTGTATGATTTCTGAGTGCTCTAAGTGTAAGCAGAAATTAACATCTGCTGGTTGTTAATGCTAACCTTAATCAGTTAAAAATAATTTGCGAGACAGAATCCCAAACCAGTTTCTTACCCAGTGATGGGTCTCAGGCTGTAGTTTCTTATCCAGTGATGGTTCTCAGGCTGTAAACTGCTCTCTACAATCCTAGAAGCAGAAAAAACGACTCATCTTCCCTGTTGGAAGTGAGCTCAAACTCCATTAGGGAGTTTCCCACCTTCCATCATCATGGAAGCAGGGAAACTTGCCTTCCTTGTTGGAAGCAAGTAAAATTCCAAAATAAGAGGACTTGTACAGCAAAATAAACTTTAGGTCTCCACCAAATTTTGGGAAATCAGGGATTCTCTGGAGGGGGTGCTTTCAGACCTCAGCAAATTGTCTTGTTGGTTTGAGCCATAAAGTTAGCTCATGCTGGTACCAAGCACCAATAGGAGATTTGTCAAAGGTCAGGGGCATCTCCAGCCAGAATCCCTTTGTGGTTACCAAAATGTAAACCCAGAAAATCTGAGACAGGTCTCAGTTAATTTAGAAAGTCTATTTTGCCAAGGTTGAGGACATGCTCCCGTGACACAGCCTCAGGAAGTCCTGACGATATATGCCCAAGGTGGTCGGGAAACAGCTTGGTTTTATACATTTTAGGGAGACAGGAGACATTAATCCATATACATACATTGTACATTGGTTCTGTCCAGAAAGACAGGGATAATGCAAGGAGGAGGGGGGTTGGGCTTCCAGGTCACAGGTAAGTTAGAGACAAATGATTGCATTCTTTTGAGTTTCTGATAAGACTTTCCAAAGGAGGTAATCAGAATATGCATCTATTTCAATGAGCATAGGGATGACTTTGAACAGAATGGGAGGAATGTTTACCCTGAGCAGTTTCCAGCTTGAATTTTCTTTTTAGCTTACTGATTTTGGGGGCCCAAGATATTTTCCTTTCACAAACTCATATAATCTACTCTCCAGCCTCAGTGCCTTGCTGATCCTCTGAGACCTCCTTGAACATGAACTTCAGTTCTGACTCCAAGCACTTCTACCTGAACTGTCTCTGTTTTAAGAACAGGAGGTCAGGTGCGGTGGCTCACGCCTGTAATCCTGGCACTGAGGGAGGCCGAGGCAGGTGGATCATGAGGTCAAGAGATTAAGACCATCCTGGCCAACATGATGAAACCCCGTCTCTACTAAAAATACAAAAATTGGCTGGGTGTGGTGGCACACAGCTGTAGTCCCAGCTACTCGAGAGGCTGAGGCAGAAGAATCACTTGAACCCAGTTGGCAGAGGTTGCAGTGAGCTGAGATCGCGTCACTGCAGTCCAGCCTGGTGGCAGAGTGAGACTCTTGTTTCAAAAAAAAAAAAAGAACAGGACATTGTGTTTTTCTGTGTTCTGTCTCTTGGTCAGAACAAAGAGGAAAATTTTAAAGTTGCTTGAGGACATTAGGCACTTACATATCAGGCAAACTCTTCTTTTTTCTTCCAATTCTCAGTAAATGATGGGAATCAGTGCATAGTTGTGAGTGCCTACTTTGTGTCAGGCTCTGTGCAAGCATTAAATATAAACTTTTGCGTAAGACATAGTCTCTGCTCTCAGGCAACTTACAGTTTAGCAGCAGAGACTAACATCTAAATGAGCAACTGGAGTTCAGTGTTTTAAGTCCTGATCAAGGAAAGCATTGTATCCTGTAGGAACAAAAATTTAAAATAAGTGCATTTATTTATTTATTTGTATTTGCATTTTTTTTGAGACAGAGTCTCACTGTCAGCCAGGCTGGAGTGCAGTGGCGTGATCTTGGCTCAGTGCAAACACTGCCTCCCTGGTTCAAGCGATTCTCCTACCTCAGTCTCACGAGTAGCTGGGATCACAGGCACCTGTCACTATGCCTAGCCAATTTTTGTATTTTTAGCAGAGAAGAGGTCTCACCATGTTGGCCAAGCTGGTCTAAACTCCTGACATCAAATGATCCACCCCCTCTGCCTCTCAAAGTGCTGGGATTACAGGCGTCTGCCACCACCTGGGCCAAAATAACTGCATTTAAATTAGTCTGTGGGAGGCAGAGAAATATTAGTCAGGATAAACCAAATCTCAGTGGCTTAAAACATGCTTATTTCTTACTTACCCTTCATGTCTGATGTGATCAACAGGAGCTCTGTTCTTCGTAGTCTGTCAGAGGCCTAGGCTGATGGAGGCTTTAACTTGGCGCCTGCTCTGAGTCTACACAGCTGTGGTAGTCAGATACAGTGACTTACTCACTGGGTCTTAAAACTGCCTGGAAAATGTGTGTAATTTCTACATGCATTTAATTGGCCAAAGCAAATCAGGAGACCACATTTAAGTTAAAGAATGGGAGAGAGATCCAAGATGGCTGATCACTAGCAGCTCAGGCACCTAGCTCCCAGTGAAAGCGCAGAGAATGAGAGGATGCCACATTTTCAGACGAATATTTGTAGCTCACGGACCAAGAGATTCCCAGCGGAGGAGCCCCACGGGTCGCCAGGGCGACTCTTGTGGCCGGTCCGGCGGTTTAGCTGGTGCCTTAGAGCGGCAGTTCTTGGTGCAGAGTCCGGAGATTCCCGGGCAGAAAAGCACCATCCATCTTAACACCGCTGTTTTGGCTGGCGCAGTGGATTGCTCAGATTTCGGCGCTGGGAATCAAAAAGTTGGACGTCCACTCAGAGACCTAGTTAGAAAGTCGGTAACTACAAAGACGACAGAGGGATAAATATATAATGAAGGGAAGAAAGCAGCCTAAAAAGGCAGAGAATACTCAAAATCAGAATGCCTCTGCCTCTACAGGGGATCGCAATTCCTCATCAGTAACGGAACAAGGCTTAATGGAGAACGAGTGTGTTCCAATAACAGAAGCAGGTTTCAAAATGTGGGTGATAAGAAACTTCCGTGAATTAAAAGAACTTGTTCTAACCCAATGCAAAGAAACTAAGAACCTTGAAAAAAGGTTTGATGAAATGCTAACGAGAATGGACAATTTAGAGAGGAACATAAGTGAATTGATGGAGCTGAAAAACACAACACGAGAACTTCGCGAAGTATGCACAAGTTTAAACAGTCGAATTGATCAAGCAGAAGAAAGGATATCAGAAGTCGAGGACCAGCTCAGTGAAATGAAACAAGAAGACAAGATTGGAGAAAAAAGGATAAAAAGGAATGAGCAAAGCCTCCAGGAAATATGGGACTATCTGAAAAGACCTAATTTACGTTTGATAGGTGTACCTGAATGTGACGAAGAGAATGAATCCAAGTTGGAAAATACTCTTCAGGATATCATCAGGAAAACTTTCCCAAGCTAGCAAGGCAGGGTAATATTCAACTTCACGTAATACAGAGAACACCACAAAGATATTCTTCAAGAAGACCAACCCCAAGGCACATAATCGCCAGATTTATTAGGGTTGAAATGAAGGAGAAAATACTAAGGGCAGCCAGAGAGAAAGGTCAGGTTACCCATAAAGGGAAACCTATCAGACTTACAGCAGATCTCTCAGCAGAAACCCTACAAGCTAGAAAAGAGTGGGGACCAATATTTAACATCCTTAAAGAAAAGAACTTTCAACCCAGAATTTCCTATCCAGCCAAACTAAGCTTTATGAGCGAAGGAAAAATTAAATCTTTTGCGAACAAACAAGTACTTAGAGACTTCACCACCACCAGGCCTGCTTTACAAGAGCTTCTGAAAGAAGCACTATACATATAAAGGAACAACCAATATCAGCCTTTCCAAAAATATATCAAAAAGCAAGAACATTAACACAATGAAAAATTTACATCAACTAATGGGCAAAACAGCCAGCTAGCATCAAATACCAGTATTAAACTTATATATATTCTAATTGGATAAAAAGCCAAAACCCATCAGTATGCTGCATCCAGACTCATCTTACATGCAACAATACACAAAGACTCAAAACAAAGAGAAGGAGGAAGATTTACCAACCAAACAGAGAGTAAAAATAAATAAACAAAAAGCAGGAAATGCAATTCTCGCCTCTGATAAAGTAGACTTTAAAGCAACAAAGATCAAAAGAGGCAAAGAAGAACATTACATAATGGCAAAAGGATTAATGTAACAAGAAGAGCTAACGATTCTATAGATCTATGAGACAGAAAATTAACAAGGACACTCAGGACTTGAACTCAGACCCGGAACAAGTAAACTTAATAAACATTTATAGAACTCTCCACTTCAAATACACAAAACATACATTACCACCTCACACCTATTCCAAAAGTGACTACATAATTGGAAGTAAATCACTCCTCAGTAATCGCATAGCATTTCATAGGTTTAAATGAAATATTGGTTGGCTGCTTGTTTGTTATTTTCTTCCCTTATTTTTTCCTGACTACATCATTAAGTATAATTATCGGTATAAAAGAGGTTTTCAAAACTCATTACTAAATTGCATTCTAGCCTGGGCAAGAAAGCAATACTCCCATTCTCTCTCTCTTTTTCTTTCTTTTTCCTCCTCTTCTTCATTCTTTTTTTTCTTTCTTTCTAAAAAAAAAAAAATCTATCATGTCCTCTTCCATCTCATCTCTTTTCTGCCTTCCTCCTCTGCTGCATCTCTCTAACTGTTCTTTCTTTTCTGCAAAAAAAAAAAAAAAAAAAAGTTAAAGAATGCCATGAAGCTTTTCCAGTGGGAAAATAATCAGAAATCTTTGGCGATCATCACCACAGGGGTTATCAGATGTGACTTCAAATCAGATTTGAAGGCTAAGGGGGCTTCGGGAAAAGCAAGAGGCAGAGGGGCCGGCATGTATTGAAGTGTGAAAATATAAAAATGAATGTGGACCTTTTTGGCAATTTATATTTATAAATTTATGTAACATTGATCCATTCCAAGTGCTCTATAATTTTTTTTTTGAGACAGAATCTAGCCTGTGTTGCCCAGGCTAGAGTGCAGTGGCGTGATCTCGGTTCACAGCCATCTCCATCTCCCAGATTCAAGTGATTATCATGCCTCAGCCTCCTGAGTAGCTGGGATTACAGGCGTGCATCACCACACCTGGATAATTTTTGTATTTTTAGTAGAGATGGGGTTTTGTCATGTTGACCAGGCTGGTCTTGAACGCCGGACCTAAAGTGATCTGCTCACCTCGGCCTCCCAAAGTGCTGGGATTATAGACGTGAGCCACTGCACCTAGCCCAAGTGCTCTAGAAATATTGACTTAATTCTCATAACAAGCTTGTGAGGAAGGATTCATTTGTTAAAGAAGACACCGAGCACAGGAGGCCACCATTTACCACGGGCAAAACCAGGATCTGGACCCAGACGGCCGGGCTCTGGAGTCTATGCTCCTGAGGCCACACAGTGCTGCTCCCTTGGAAATTCAGAAAGGCTGGACCCAGTGCTCCAGGGCAGCAGGGGTTGGGGAGGGCACATGCCGAAGATGTAGCTGGAAAGGGAGCAGAGGTCAGGTTCTGAAATAAGCCTGAGTGAGGAAGGAGATCCTTAATCACCCTTAATCCTCTTAAGCATCTAAGACCACTTCCCCCTAGCCTTCTGCATTGCATTTCAATAGGAGAGGTAAAACCTAGCAGACTGGCGCCACCCTTAATCACACCCCTATAGATAGCAGGCCTGGTATGGAGGAATCTTTCCAGAGGGCATATGTTTTTGCTTAAACACGATCAGACCTCCACCTAAGTCACATACCCAATGCCTACTTCATGAATCAAGATCTTTTCACATGTAATTTTTAAGATTGTAAGCCTTTAAAAGGGCAAGGATTTTCTTTGTCTGTTAAGATATTTTCACCTGCTACTGCTCCCAGCCAAATAAATCACCACTTCCTTCCCAGATCCGTGTTTGCTAGGTTTGTTTGCCGCTTTTCCTGCTTCATGAGAATACAGTTTTTTTTTCCCTGAGGTCTTAGAAGCCACTAAACGTCTTTAAGCAGGGGAGTGACATGAATACATTTACACATTAGAAAAATCACCCACTGAATTTCATTACCTTCCCTTCTCCCACTATCCATCTGAACTCCCTAAGTCCTCTTTTTCTGTGCGGTTCATTTGCTCCACCTGTCCTGCAGCTGAAGGGTAAGGAATGTGCAGGTTCTAAACACAGTCCAGGTGTTTTCATAAGCACTTCTTAAACTGGCTTTAAAGGCAGATCTGTGTCCATGCCTAGCTCTGTCCCTCTCTCCTTTCCCTAGTAACAGTGAAACAACTCTATAACAAACTTTCCTTTAATCACATAAAGTATTTCTTTCTGAACTAGAAATGCACGGTTGCTCAGCCTTCAACAATGAATACAAATGAGTTTCCCTAACATTTTTGGGGAACTACTCCACCAAATCTAATGCACCTGTTTCAAGTTTTCTTTTTTCTTTTTTTGAGATGCAGTCTTGCTCTGTCGCCCAGGCTTAAAAGAAAAACTTGAGGCAGGGCGTGGTGGCTCACAAAATCCACAAAACTTTGAGGTCATAAACATGTATTGTTTTAGGCTGCTAAATTTGTGGGAATAGTGTAGTAGTCTTCCTTTGTCCCTGCAGTATGGCGAGGCTTGGGCTCTTGTCCCATGACCAAGAAAAATTAGACACATGGACGTGGAAAGTGAGTAGGGCAGAGTAGAATTTATTGAGGAAAAGGAAAGCTCTCAGCAAAGACATGGGTCTTGAAAGCAGGTTGCCAGTAAGACATCTGTGTTCTGTGCCTTTTATGTGGCAGAAACCAGGAGGTCTTCTGTGGGTTTTGCCCAGACGGGAGAGGTAAAATTTTCTCTTTGGGGTACTACATCTGTGCATGCCTAAGGTTTGCCAAAGTGACTCCATCTTGGTGGTTATTACCCATGATCGCCTAAGCAAAACCCATGGGGGTGCTAAAACCACAATGCTAATGTCATGATAATGACATTATAATGAGCTGGGTTAAGGTAGGGACATTTAGGTTGATTTATTGTGCCTGCACCAAAGTTGGGACAGTCCATTCTGAGCAACATTCTAGCTTACGGGCAAGTTCTTCATCACATTTTTCCTGTTAACTGCAGAGGCGGTATAGATGCTGTCCCATGGTTGTTCCTGTGAGCATCATTCCTTTCTCTCTTTTCTCCCAAGAACCTCCCTATGTGCCTATCCAGCCCCTAACTACCTCCTCTCTCAACAGTGTTACACAGCAATAAATAATGCATTCCCTTTTTGATTTCTGGTCATATCATCAATCTAGCCCCAGAGGCCTCCTCAGTTTCTCTGACCTCCCTTAAATCTGCAAGGTGTTTCCTCAGAGCATGCCACCTTCCTCAAACTGTGGAAATCCATGTCAATAGTTATCAGACTGAAGAGAAACTTCTCAGTTTCATACCTCTTCTGGCCAAAGGCTCCCCATAGCCAAGATAGTGGCCTGAACACCTAATCTCTGCTCACAGCAGGAGGCAAAACATGGCGGTTGAGCTGTCTGCTTAGCGCCCTCTGTGTGTACTATCCCTCCTGACATCACCGGGTCTCCCTGTTGTTTGGGGCTTCTGTCCATAGAGAATGACAATCTGGCCCGCAGGCCTGTCTCAGACTGAAGACTATTCAGAATCTGCCCTGTGAATGGAGAGTGGTGCCAAGTCATCTCCACAGGAGTCAGTGTTTAAGTTTGCTTTCTTTTCTTAAAACTAGTTTCTACTACACAAACAATGCATGAGTACATTCTCTTACTTAGAAAAGCAAGTCTTACCCTTAACTTGGAAATGCCCTTTAACTTCTACCGTGGAGTCTGCGCCCTTTCTCTCATTTGTCTGCAGTAAGCCTGGTATGGGTTTGGTGTTTCCCTCCAGACTCTTCTCTATGCCTGGAGATCTTTTTTTTTTTTAAAGAGGCAGTCACCAGGTTGGAGTGCGGTGGCAAGAACAGAGCTCACTGCAGCTTCAGACTCCTGGGCTCAGGTGATCTTTCTACCTTAGCCTCCTGAGTAACTGGGACTAGGCATGAGCCACTGTGCCCTGATAATTAAAAAAAACACTTTTTCTGGAGACACGGGTCTCACTATGCTGCCCAGGCTGGTCTTAAACTCCTGGCCTCAAGTGATCCCCCCACCTCAGCCTCTGAAAATGCTGTTATTACAGATGTGAGCAACCACACCTGGCCTGTGTTGGGGATCTTTGGATGTTAGTTCACACAATTCAGTCTCATTCTTCCATTGCCACGTGGTAGTCCATAGTATTGACAGGTATTTACATGGTTTCCACTTCTTTTTCTTTTTCTTTTTTGAGATGGAGTTTTGCTCTTGTTACCCAGGCTGGAGTGCAATGGCGTGATCTCGGCTCACCGCAACCTCCGCCTCCTGGGTTCAAGCAATTCTCCTGCCTCAGCCTCCCGAGTAGCTGGGACTACAGGCGCGCGCCACCATGCCCAGCCAATTTTTGTATTTTCAGTAGAGACGGGGTTTCATCTTGTTGACCAGGATGGTCTCGATCTCTCGACCTCGTGATCCACCCACCTCAGCCTCCCAAAGTCTGGGATTATAAGCTTGAGCCACCGCGCCCGGCCTCCACTTATTTTTCATTACAAACAATGCCCCTGTGAATATCTTATATGCCTCTTTGGATGCATAGATGAGTTTTTATAGCATGGAATTGCCAGGTCATAGGATATGATTTAAATTTTAAAAGATGTTGCTAAACTGTCCTCCAAAGTAGCTATACTAATTTACAAGTTGACCAGCAGGAAACACTTATCACTTTCCCAAGCCTTGCCAACATTTTAGAAACTTTTTATTCATCTGATAGAAGGAAATATGGCTTGTTACTGTTGTAATTTTTAGTTTCTTGCATTGTAAACATCTTTTAGATGTTTTTGGCTATATTTCTATTTCATAAATTGTTCACTGATTTTGTCCATTTTTAAAAACTCAGTTGTCTTAAAGATTTATAGGTCTATATAATCTTTATACTGGTGCTTTTCATGTCTCACTTGTTATTAAGTTTGTGTGTGCCTTAGGAAAAGCTGCAGAATTTGATCAGTTGGTAAATCTTTCCTTTTACGATTTTGTTGTTTAAAGAAAGTAAAAGAATAAAGAATGGCTACTCCACAGGCAGAGCAGCCTACGGTTTTTTATGACTTTATGGTTTTTTTATGACTTTAAAGAAACTTCTGGTCAGGCACGGTGGCTCACGCCTGTAATCCCAGCACTTTCGGAGGCCGAGGTGGGCAGATCATGAGGTCAAGAGATTAACATAATCCTGGCCAACATGGTGAAGCCCCGTCTCTTAAAACAGTAAATAAATAAAAACTTCTACCCCGTGGTCACAAGAACTCTTACATTTCCATCAATACTTTCACAGCTTTGTGTTTAATGTTGGGCCTTAAATTCCAGATTAATATTAGTGAATAGCATCAAGTGGGCTCCATTATTTTTAATGAGTAAGCAACTGTCCCAACTTATTGGCTAGTCCACCAGTCTGAAATACTGCCTTTATCACGCTAAACTCCCATGTGTACACAGGACGGTTTCTGAACCCCAGTTAAGTCCATCAGTACCAGTTGTACCTGTGTTATTTTCACCCAGACTTCACAGGGACTCCAGTCCCAATTAACACACCTGTTCTCTCCAACTGTGCAATCTCGTTTTTTCTAGTACCCACTCTCAAGGCTTGGGCATGAACCTACAGCCCTTGAACTCAGTTGTGGAGTAGGGGGATGCCAGTGTTGCAGTGATTCAATTCATATCTTGATGGTTCTCCACATATTCTTTCTCTCTTTTAGCCTTTACACCCAAGAGAATTTCAGCTGGACACGAGTAACCTAAATGCTATTTATTGAAAAGAGCAAAGAAAAAGTGCTGACCCCTTAGGGACAGGATGAAACAAAAGCAGCTCTGCAAGTCTGCCTCCTGCTCAGCATATAGCCTTGTTGCCCCATTGGGCGATCTTGTTGTTGATGGGCATCTTGAAGAAGTTATCAGACTGTATGTAGGCAGCGATTTTCTCCAAAGCCTGAAGGGAAAATACACCAAATCTTATAAAGACCCCAACCCAGTCCAACAGAATCATACCAAAACAGTGACATTCACCCTGAAGGCACTGTCTACAAAAAAATGGAGGAAGATGATCACCGCTATTCTAATTCTGTTACAACTGTTGCCTGCATCTACTTCCTCCTTTTTTTTTTGTAGACAGTACCTTCAGGGTGTAGAAGCCAGGCTCTTCCCAAGACTTAACGGTCTAGAGGTGTCCAACCATTGATCCCTTTAGGCAAAAGCTGGGCAAGAATCCACCACAACGGGATCCTGCGGGGTCCAGGGGAGCCTGTATTTTTTATAAAAGAGAAAGCTGCAGGAAACATCACCTCAAAACGGCACATGAAAGCCTTCAGGTTTGGGAACTCATCCAGGCACTTGGGCTCAAATATACGGTTCTGATCCAAGATATCATAGGTGAGAAAGTCCACATAGGTGAGCTAGAACAAAGACAGTAAGATACTTAGATCTGAGGAGCAGTAGTCTGCAGAGACAGAGGGGTATACTCTTTTCCCTTCTTCCTACCTTTTCCCCTGCAAACCATGAGAATTTCCCCAAAAACATGGAGAATTGTTTCAGTTGTCCAGGTAGCTGTTCCAAGTACTGAGGCTTCAGTTTTTCCTGAGAGGGGAAAAAACAGAATAAGAATAGTGGTGATCATCTTCACAGCTAATCAGGGCACAGGCTAGTGATGGACGTTTCGTAGCCCCTTCTCTAGGTGCCTTCTCATTGCCTTCACTTGAGGATGGCAGGGTGGGACGAGGAGTTTGGAAAGAAGAGGCACCAGCACCAGAATTACAGAGCAAACCAAACCAAAAAATGTACGTTCTGTTTCTTATTTTAACAATCTGGGTTGGTGCAGCAGCAGAATGGAACAGAGATAACCCTTGGGTTCCTAAATGCCCCTTTTCTGATACTCCATTCAGCAGATGTGTGCTAAGGAATCTCACGTAGTCAGAGCTGTAACAAAGCTTTATCAGTTGCATGCGGAAATCCATTACTTGGTTCTCTACGATGTCCACTCGAATCTTTTCTTCTTCAGTCTCACCACCTGTAGGCCAATGGACAACAAATCACCCTTGGCATCACCCACTCCCAGACAAACCACCAGCCTGGGCTCCCTCACCAGCCCTAACCCACTCACACATGTTGTGCTTGCGAGCGATGTAGCGCAAGATGGCATTGCTCTGGGTGATCTTGTTCTTCCCATCCAGGAGGTAGGGCAGCTGAAGGAAAAGGACAGGCCAAATGAACAACCTACCTCTCTCCCAGGGAAAAGAACGCCTGCAGAGCAGTGAACAAGAGAGAAAAGATGCTGTGTGACAAAAAAGAAAATAAACAGAAGGTAGCAACTGGGTTCACAAGATTCTAGACAGGGCTTCTTAAATCAGTGTGTGTATGTGTAGGTGTATGTGCAGGTCATGGACCTTTTCTCAGAATAAAGTTGTTAAGTGCATGAAGCAAAATAGAGAATTTATACAATCAAAAAATATTTAAAAAATTCAAATAGAGTAACGTGCCTATTAATGCATTAAATAGCAAGCAGATGTAATGACTAACATCTCAAATAACATGATACATTTATATTTCTTTATATGTATATAAATATCACTTAAAATATCTGCAATGCATTTAATAGAATATGAAACTACTTGATTTCAGGCTGGGCACAGTGGCTCACGCCTGTAATCCCAACAGTTTGGAAGGCTGAGGTGGGAGGATTGTTTGAGCCCAGGAGTTCAGGATCGGCCTGGATGGCAAAACCCTGTCTCTACCAAAAATACAAAAATTAGCTGGGCGTGGTGGCGCGTGCCTGCAGTCCCAGGCAAGGATGGATATACTTGAAGGCTTTCCCTTCTGCCTGCCCCCTCTCCTAAAGCCACTTACATTAGGAAAGTCCAAGTCTAGCTTGAATTTCACATCCAGCCATTGGCTTCGATCATAGTCAGGAGCTGTAAGAGACAGAATTAAGTGGGACCCAACCTCCTTCATATCCCACCTGACAAGAATGAAAGATCTAAAGAAATAACTTGGTCCCGATACCTCAAATTCCCAGGCCTCAAAAGCGTAACTACTGAGCTTCTGAGCCCTATTTGGTTAAGCATTAAGACGGGGTGGGGCTATGGTAAAGGCAGAATCCCCAGTTCCAGGTAAAGGATGCGTCTCTACCCGCCCAGATTGGGGCAGACGTCCCACTCGGCCTTGGCGGGATGCCACCACCCTCTGGGCGTAAGAAGACCTGGGCAGGTGGAGGGCCAGCTTGGCTGCACCAGCACGCAGAGCGGCATTACCTTCCCCGCACGTGTAACGTTTCTCCTCGTAGGGGGTATCCGTGAACTCCAGGAGCAGGCGGATGGCGTGCGCCAGCTGGGGGAAACAGCGAGTCAGCGCCTGCGCAGCTCCCACCCGCCCCCAACCCCCGCCCTCTGACGTCCCCCGGCCCGGGGCTGCGGAGGCCCAGCATCTTTCCGGGAAGATCGTTAAGCGGCCCCTAAGCCCGGCCCCGGCGAGCGGTTCCTCCGCCCATCCCCACAGGGCCCGGGATCCCAGACGCTGGGCAGGGGTCGACGTCCGTGGCTCAGCAGCTCGAAAAGGCTCCAGCGTAGAGCTGCTCCTCCTGGAGATGGCGGACCCAGAGCCCCGCCGTCTCCGCGTCCGTCTCTCTGACCGAGCGGCTCTACCGTTGAGACGGCACTCACCCCGCGAATATCCCAGTACCCCAGAACCATAGACGACTCGCACGACATGATGCCGGCTTGCTAGGCTTCGAGGACTGGGGAAACGGTTAGCGGGAGGGGCTTTATACCCGACGTGAGGGGGCGGGGCCCACGCGGGCGTTCTGACTCCGCCCCCGCCCCGTTCTCCGACCCCTCCCTCCGCGGCTCCACAGGGGCATGCGCTGGCGCGACTTCTGCTGGAGTTGGAGTTCAGGGGGAGCGAGCGCTGCAGGCGAGCAGGAGGACCCGAGGTTGAGGCTCCTCCCTTCCCCCCGTGAGGAACCGCTCCCTTCCCCACGGGTGGGAGCCGCACTTTATTCATTAATAGTGCCAGTGAAAACGCGGAAATCGCCACTAGCCAGGCAGTGGGGACACTAGTTACCCAGGAAGAGCTAGATTCGCGCAGTGTTTACCGAGTCAGCTAGGGCTGGAATGAGGGATAGGGAGACTGGGGCAAGGCCGGAGAGTCGGACCAACCTCTGACCACTCAGAGCAGAGGATTCCCGACAGACCAAACTCCCCTTTGTGTTGGTCAAGAACCTCTGCAACCTGACCCCAACGTGCTTTTCCAGCCCTATCTCTCCCTCAGCCTGTCACAACCTCACAAACCAGCCCAACCCAACAATGCTTGCTGTTCCTTCTACACACACTCGCATTTCCCGCCTCGCAGTGTTTGCTCTGTGATCCTCCTGCCTGCACCCTAATAATATCCGAGGCCTATCCTTCCTCACCAGCCTTGCTCATATGTCTGCCTTCTCCTCGAAGCCTTCTCAGAACCAACCTCTATCCTGGCCAGTAGAGGTCTCTTATCTCGGATGCTTCCTACCTTTGTTTTGTGGGTTTAAGTAATTTATGGGTTTCCTATTATCATTTCCTCCTTCTCCAACCCCTCCCGCTTCCTAATTCTCACGCATCCAGGGAATAATCTTGCCTCTTTGTGTAGGATGGACTGGAGGAGGAAAGGTACCACTATTTTTCATTCACTCGTCTGTCCAACAATGTTTATTTAACATGCCTTTTATGGGCAGGCACTGTTTTAGGTGCTGGGGATACAGAATTGAACTCAACAGACAAAATCCCTGCCCTCAGGAAGTTTACATTCTACTGGGGCAGACATGAACTAATATATAGTAAATATCTAATAAGTCAGATAGTGATACACATCCTATGGAGAGAAAACCGAGAAGAGAGATAGGGGTCTCAGGGTAGGAATTGGTGGAATCCCAATAGGAAGGAGTTTTGTGTTTTTAAAGATGTGTTCATAGAAGACCTCATGGAGAAGTTAATCTTTAAACAAAGACCTGAAGGAGGTGAGAGATCTAGCCACTTTGCTGTGGGGGCCACCATGGGCTGATATAAAATGGAATAATTGCTGTTCCTTTTACAAACGTGTTTGCTCTGCTCCTGCCTACACCCTAACATTCATGGCCTATCCTTCCTCAAGTAGCCTTGCTCAAATGCTCACCTCTTTCTTGAAGACTTCTCAGAATCACCCTCTATCCTGGCCAGAAGACATCTCTCCCTCTCTTATCTTGAATCACTTCCTGTCTGCAAGAGGCAGGGAGAACTCCAGGAAAAAGGAAAGGCAAGTACAGGGAATGATCACTCTGTAGATTGCATTAAAAACAGGAGACCAGATGAGATCACTATGGGAGCGAGAGTAGCAGAGGTGAGGTCTAAGGGTTTGGGGTTCTCTGGCACATCAACATATAAAGGTTAGGGAAAAATGAGAGTGAACCAGCAAAGTAGTCTGAAAAGAAGTGGGCAGGGAGGTAGGAGGAAAACAAAGGGTCCTAGAAACCAAGTGAAGATAGATGTTTAAAGGGAGAAGTGGTCAACTATGTCAAATGTAGCTGATCAAGTAAGATGGAGATGGAGAATCAATGGTTGAATTTAGGAAAGTAGAGGTTTTGACCTTAACAGAGCAAGAGATCTGCAGGAGGCCCCTATAGCCATGGGAAGAACTAAGCTTCTGAATTTCAGCAGGGCCCATGAAAATGAAAAAGGAGCATAGATTTGCAACAGTGTCAGCTTGGGAGAGACAGGATTCTAGTTGACTGTGGAGGAGTGACAGAGGAAGGAGTCCAGAGCTGCTCTGGGGGTTTTGGCCAGGCCTCCGCAGCACAGCCCTCAGGGCAGTCTGAGCTCCTAGATCCCCTGGGCTTGGTGTGGGAAATCACATTTGCCCATCAGTTCAGCTGAAGCAAGGCTGGGACTTTTAAGAAGGGCATTTTGCTAAAGAGAAGAAAGGAAAAGAGTACAAACCACAGGGACAGGTGAAATTTATAACACTTGTGTCTCTCTTCCCAAGAAAGCAAAAGGCCAGTCACAAATTCACCTGAGGTATAAGACGAACATTTATTGAGTACCTATCATATGCCAGGGAACATCTAGGTGTTTACATACGGTAACTAATTCATTCCAATTTAAGCTTCACAACAACTTTAGCAGGCAGGTGTTATGCCCATTTTCTAGAAGAAGAAACTGGCCTGGAGCGGTTAGGGGAGGTGCTCTTAAGGTCCCAGAGATGGTCTGGGATTCAAACCTAGATCTGTCTAATAACACAGTTGGGGCTACTT
Source organism: Aotus nancymaae (assembly GCF_030222135.1). Taxonomy (NCBI): domain Eukaryota; kingdom Metazoa; phylum Chordata; class Mammalia; order Primates; family Aotidae; genus Aotus; species Aotus nancymaae. The sequence goes on along the minus strand of NW_026988418.1, from coordinate 65,459,950 downwards.
GCCCTGCACTTCGCCATCTGGACAGCTCTTCGCTGCGTGGCAGTCTTCTTGGGAAGTCTGGGAAACACCAGGTGAAAACACTTTTTTCTGGTCCTGGAGGGTTTCCCTGCTTCTAGGGCTCCTTTAGCTTGGGGAGGCCACAGAGCGCAATGGGTTAATATATCTCCCCCATGCCAAGAAATTAACTTTTCTGGGTAACTTTTGCCCTTGACATCCAAAGGGTCTCACCTTTTCTCTCTTTTGTGAGGGAAAATTGTTGCTTTCCTATTCTGTTAACAGCTATGAGAGATGATTTTCTGAGGCCAGGAACTTGAGGGGATGACATAGGCAGTCTAAAAATAGGGCACTTTGGGGCCCAGACAATGTTAGGGTCATGGACAAATTCAGCTAAGAGAGATTTAAGGGAACATCTTAAGAACCCTCGAATCCATAAGTACGTTGGACCTTATCTGTTGACTAAATCAATAAAAGTATAGCTACTGGCATGTAGAGAGGGGAATCCATTGAGATTAAAGAGAGCCACTTTTACTAAAAAAATATAAGAAGCTATGGACAGTCCAAACTCTTTGCTTAACCCTTGAGAAAACAGGGACCCAAAGAGTGAAATGACTTGCTAAAGTTCACCCAGCCAGCTGGTGAAACTGATCAAAGCCTGCAGCTGTCAGTCCTGGCGCTCTTTGCTACTGTGAAGTGGTGTGCCTGCAGCTGTGCTGGGTGCCTTAGAATATACTGGGAGACATGTATGCATGAAAAACATGGTGAGCATAGACTTATTTTGGAGTTTGTTTAGAAAGAGAGTCAGGAGAGCTTGGGCCATAATTCTTAAATTCTGATTCCAGCTCGAGGTTGCAGCGTGAATGTCGACTCACATTCAAATAATCTGGCTCAGTGATGGATATAGGCTTGCTGCTGTTTCGTGCTCAATGTCCCAGCCCTTCCTACCTCCCTGTCTTTGGTACCCCTCAGGCCCAGAAGAAGCTGCGAGAGAGGCACAAAACAAGCTTGAAGACACTTTTACTGAGAAGGAGAGGGACTGGACAGATTCCTGACAAGCCTAGGCAGAGATGTTCCTGGTTTGGGAAAGAGATAAAATAAATAGGTGGTTACTGGGGAGGCTCCAACACGGCCAGAATGGGCACTGTTTGCTTCAGCCTCTGGGCCTGTCCATTGTTTTTGCTGTGTGAGCTGGGGTGTGGGGTTTGCTGCAAACTGGGATCCAGAAGAGGAATTCTCGGGGCTCTAATGGGTGTCAGATCTGCCATCTTGCATCAACGGGGCCTGGTTCTTGGAGGGGTCCAGCCTAGTGACTCAGGGCTTATCTGAGGAAAGAAAAAGATTCAGATAAGCCTGGTAGCAGGTGAGGGATCTATGGAGCTTGTGACACCAGTAGGCTTAGAGCCTCAAGGTAAGCCTGAATGCATGACTAAGCCTCTGGGCGAATATCCTGTGCCCAGCACCCGACACACTCAGTTCTGCCCCAGGGCTGTGCCTGCAGGCTTGTCCTCCTGGTACTCTCTCTCCCCCAGGAGCACCAGACACTCTCAATGGGAGTCAGGACCCCAGGGTGTCCTCACCCCCAGCAACCTTCTGACAGCCTCCAGCCGGGACAGGATTCGTGGGGCCTCCTGTGGACATAGCATCTGTAGCTCACCAGGTTTCATGCGAAGTAGCTGGCTTCCCGTCAGGGACCCGAGGGTCGTCACCGTGCTGTGAACAAAACAGCAAAAGCCATCAGTGGTGGGCCGGAAGGACCCCAGACCTGAGCATTTGAGTAGAGAAGGGGCTCTTTGGGCTTGGAGGTTGGGGTTACAGAAAAATTTATGGAGTAGGATGTCTGAGAGTGAAGGAGTAAAGTTAGCATTTGGCTCCAGCCAATTTCAGAACTTCCAGGTTTGAAAGAAGTGCTCTGGGAGAGAATCTCCTGGCTGGGGAGGGGCGATTGAGCTGGCAGCTGGGGTTCTTCCTGAGTCCACTCCCCGATCCTTGCTGACTTTGCCACGTCAGGACTCACCACTTAATCTCTAATCTAGGCTTGGACAAGCCTCCGCTCTGTCCTCTTTAACTTAGCAGAGACAGTGCTGGAATGGGTGTGTTCGGGTCTCTGGGTTTCCTTGGTTAGCCCTTTACATAGTTTCTCCCTCCACATCCTGAAGGGCCAGGCACTCACAAATTGGAGAAGTTCTCTGTCTGCAGCCAGGCTGTGACCTCTTCAGGCTTCGAGCTAAGTCGAAGCATTGGAACCTAGAATCAGGGGGAAGCAGGGGTCAGAGTTCATTTCATCTCACAGCCAACCACAGGCTCTAACATCTGGGTCCCTTCTTCAGGCTCTCGTCAAATCACTTCTCTTACTCTGGCAGGGAGCTGGTCTTGTTCTGTGCTCTGGCCCCATGGTAAAGTTGGCACACACTAAGAGTGCAATAGTATGGTCTAAGTCAAACCAGGACTATCTCGTCTACTTGTCATTGAATCCTCCCACTCCCATCTCCAACGCAGGACTTAGGGCTCTGGAGAGTCCAGGCTGGGTAGTACCCGAGAGGATGACTGGCCCTGGGTCCCAGGGATCTCTGACTGTAGGGGCTCCAGGATGTTGCTGGGAATGTAGCCGCTCTGTCCCGCCTTGTTCTTCACCAGCCACCACCGCTTGCTGTGGTCCAGAACCTGCCAAGAGTCACCACCTCAGTCCCCTGAGCCTCTGTCCAGCCAGCCTTCCCTCCCCAAACAAGGCTTTTTCCTTCTGTCCCTTTCCCACCCTCCTTCTCCCTCTCTAGGCCACCCACCCTGGCAGCCTCATCCCCGGACCACCCACCCCTGGCTGCCTGCAGCTTCCACCAACCACCACCTCCTTTTCTAGACTCTGGCCCAAGCCTCACCTCCAGCTCCTCTCCCTGGACCACAGTCAGTTCCCGTGGGTTCCTAGCTTCAAACTCATACAAGACTTGCATTTTCAGGGCTGGCTGGACAGGTGTAGGGCTGGTGGGCTGGGAGTTGGGGTCCCCAGGCTGACGATCATGGTTGTCTGTCTTCTCCTGAGCAAAGTGTGAGGTGCTCCCTAACCTATGACTTCCCCTCCTAAGAAACAGAGTCAGGATGGCTGGTAGCAGGTACCCCCCGGGTATCTCCTGCCTGCAGTCTGATGGTAACTCTTGGGTTTCTGTAGAGTCTGCTGGCAGGTCAGTGTTAGGTGGGGCTTGGAGTGGGGCTTGGAGTGTGGCTTTTTGCAGGCAGGAGGGTCTGAAATGTCACTGATTTCTGAAGACATTTCTGGGAGTGGAATTTTCTACATCTGAGCTCTGCCCTAAGCACTTTATACTTGAGTTTGGGAAATCGGAGTCATGTGTGGGTAGTATCATGAGAAGAAGGGATGAGAGCCTAGGAGGGTAGAACACTGTTTTTCACCTAAAGCAGGAGAGGGATGTGCTTGTATATGTTTGTCTGGCTAAAAGAGACCCTCTTGGCTCTCTTGAGATGTAGAGAGCCAGAGATCCAAAGGAACAGCCCTGTCTGTCCCTCCCCAGGACCATGAAGTCCCTACTAATCCCAGGGCATACCGAAGGGAAGCAGAGTCCTGGTATCCTAAGAGTGCCTGTAAAGGACAGAACAGAGAGTGAGTAAGAGCAGGAGGCAGCCAGCATGGTGGGAGGGAGCTGGGGTATCTGACTGCAGGCATAAGCAGCTCATACACAGCTGCCCCTTGTCCCCTCTCCTGCCTCCCCCAGTACACAGATACAGATACCCACATGAACCCACCCACCACTTGGAGATGGGGCCTCAGAAATTGAGCCTATGTCCCAGCCCTGAGAGTCTCCCCAAATGTCTCCTGTTTGCAGTCTGGCAGTGACTTCTGGGTTTCCATAGAATTTGCTGGCATGCCAGTGTTAGGTCACACTACTTGTGTGACCATGGTTTGGATGGGGAAGGCGGAAACTAGCTAGGGACTAGGGCTGTGGGTAGGGCTCTGCGCCAAGCTCCCCTTACTTGGCTGGAGGGCTCTGGAGGTTGCCAGCCATCAGAGAATGTGGGTTGGTAGGGCAGGGGCTCATCGCCTGTCCAGTCGGCCCTGAAGAGGGAAGCAAAGCTGAGTTCACATCCTCTCTGTGCCAGGCAGTGGGATGTGGAGAGGGAGGGGATGACAGGGTCTAGCCTCAGGAATCTTCTGGCTAATAGGTGACATGGTCCATCTGCACGGGCCAGCCTCACTTCTGCCCATGGGGTAAAGATACACCACCCCCGCAAGAACGCAATGGACACTTCATTGCCCTGATTGGGCATTTGAATTGAAATAGTAGAACTACAAGATTGGGCTGGCTAACACCCTGGGGGGCTTGTGCAGTATTTTTCTAAGCTGTTTTCAGTTTCCCGGCAGCAGATCCCTTTCTCTCTAGCTAAATAGTCTGGATTTCCACCTTGTGAAGTAGACTGCAACTGAGCTGCTCCGGTTGACTCTGGGATCGGCTGGTCCTTGCCTATCAGCCTCCCCTTTGCCCATTGCACAGGGCCCAGGAGGACCATGCTGTTTGTGGCCTTCAGGCTTGCCCTGCTTGGAATATTTTCCACGTGTCTGCCCAGGGAATGCCCATTCATTTCTCTGAAGAAGTTCCCCTCCTTTCCTCACTGGGGCAGAAGTAAATATTTTGCTGAACTTGGCACATCCCTGGATCATTGCTCATCACACTGCATTGCTCATGATTCTTATCTTTTTGTTTCTTACTATGTATAGATCTCCTTGGGGGCTGCTCCCTAGAACAGTGGCTGATACCTAGAAGGCAGCTATTAAGTGTTTATTCAATGGGAACAAAGGAACGATTTCCTCTTCTGAATCTTCTTAATTGGTTCCTTCTGTGCCGTAGAAACACGCTTGGGTCTTGACTCTAACACTACTCTTTATAGGCTGTCATCCTATTACTTTCTTCTTAACAAATTTCTTGAGAATGTGCCTTTATCCTCTGCCTATATATTCTTGTCTCTGTTTCTTTCATTATTCCTGCAACCTGGTTTCTATCTCTGCCATTACTTTATTGAAACTAGTCTGTTTAAAATCCTGATTGCAAATTCAACGGCCTTGTATGGTCTCTGTCCTTCTGGATGACCGCAACATTTAGTGTTACTTATAGCTTTGGGTCAATTTGCCTCAAATCAAGTCATCTAAATATAATTTGCCTGAAATTCAACTCTTCTGAGGGTTTTTACATTTCTTTAGGTATTCTATTTTCTATGTTTCTGTTTTTTTTTTTTTTTTTTGAGACAGAGTTTCACTCTTGTTACCCAGCCTGGAGTGCAATGGCGCGATCTCGGCTCACCGCAACCTCCGCCTCCTGGGTTCAGGCAATTCTCCTGCCTCAGCCTCCTGAGTAGCTGGGATTACAGGCACGCGCCGCCATGCCCAGCTAATTTTTTGTATTTTTAGTAGAGACGGGGTTTCACCATGTTGACCAGGATGGTCTCGATCTCTTGACCTCATGATCCACCCTCCTTGGCCTCCCAAAGTGCTGGGATTACAGGCGTGAGCCACCGCGCCCGGCCTGTTTCTGTCTTTCATTTATTTCTGGTTAAGAAATTAGAAAACATCTAAGGGCACGTCTGACTTAATATTACATTTAAAAGTATTTATCAAATGTACATCATTTTATGAATACTGAAGTTGTTTGCATCTTCGTGGGTATTTAAAAAATTATATGTGCTAATCTATTTTTCTAAGAACTCAAACTGTTGAAGTAAGGCTGGGTTTTGAAACACAAAATGGTGTATTCAACATGGTTCTTCAATGTTAAAGTGGCTGAATGAAAGAATCTGAGGCCTTCTTGTTTGAGTCTATTGCAGAAACTCTGTTTTCCTCTCCTGCTAATGCTAAACAGATACCAGAGCTATTCCCACAGACGGTGGGAGCCCGGCACAGCCCTAAGAACTGTGAGACTAGCTTTTGCAGGTACTCTTAGTCCCAGTGTTCTGGACAACTGAAAACTGGTATATGTGATTGGAGGTCCGGAATTGATAAATGATTTCATTTAGTGACTGCACTGAGAGTGCATAAAAATAAATGGTTGGCCAGGCACGGTGGCTCATGCCTGTAATCCTAGCACTTTGGGAGGCTGAGTAGGGTGGATCACAAGGTCAGGCATTTGAGACCAGCCTGGCCAACATAGTGAAACTCCGTTTCTACTAGAAATACAAAAAAAATTAGCCGGGTGTGGTGGTGGGTGCCTGTAATCCCAGCTACTTGGGAGGCTGAGGCATGAGAATTGCTTGAACCCAGAGAGTGAGGTTGCAGTGAGCTGAGATTGCGCCCTGCACTCCAGCCTGGACAATAGAGCGAGACTCTGTCTCAAAAAAAACCAAAATACAAAAAACAGGCGGGGTGTGGTGGTTCACGCCTGTAATCCCAGCACTTTGGGAGGCCGAGGCAGGTGGATCATGAGGTCAGGAGTTCAAGACCAGCCTGGCCAAGATGGTGAAACCCCGTCTCTACTAAAATTACAAAAAAATTAGCCAGGTGTGGTGGTGGGCACCTGTAATCCCAGCTACTCAGGAGGCTGAGGCAAGAGAATCGCTTGAACCCAAGGGGCGGAGGTTGCAGTGAGCCGAGATCATGCCATTGCACTTCAGCCTGGGCAACACAGTGAGACTGTCTCAAAAAAAAAAAAAAAGATTGTTATGGGTGGCAACAACCCATGTGTCCATCAACAGATGAATGGATAAACAAAATGTGTCATATCCATAACAATGGGATATTATCCAGCTATAAAAAGGAAGGCCATTGTGATAGATACTACAATATGGATGAATTGTGAAGACATTAAGTGAAACAAGCCACATAGGATGGGACAAATATTGTATGATTTCACTTACATGAGGTTCCTAGAAGAGGCAACGTATTTCTCAGGGAGACAGAAAGTAGAATAGAGGTTTCCAAGGGTTGAGGAGTGGCTAATGGGGAATTGTTTAATAGGTACAGAATTTCTGTTTGGGATGATGAAAAAGTTCTCGAAATACTGTAGACAATGGTGTTGGTTGCACACATTATTAATAAACGTAATGCCACTGAACGTAATACACTGGTTAAAATGATAAAAATGTAAATTTCATGCTATGTATATTCTACCATAATAAAAGTAGATAGTTTTGAAGTATAATTCATGTCTTAAGACAAACTGGACAAAAAATATTGCGAATGGGGCTGAATTGAAAAGAACTGATCATGTCGGGTGCAGTGGCTCACGCCTGTAATCTCAGCACTTCGGTCAGCTGAGGTGGGTGATCCCTTGAGCTCGGCAGTTCAAGACCAATCTGGGCAACATGGTGAAACCCTGTCTCTACAAAAAATAGAAAAAATAGCTAGGCATGGGGTGCACACCTGTGGTACCAGCTCTTTGAGAAGCTGAGGTAGGAGGATCGTTGGAGCCAGAAGGTGGAAGTTGCAGTGAGCTGAGATCATCACGGCACTGCACTCCAGCCTGAGTGACAGAGTGAGACCTTGTCTCAAACAAAACAAACGTGGTTACTAAGCAAATAACTCCAAGGAAAAGCTCATTTCCTTGTTGGCTTTTCTGTTTTTTGAAAGCCTTCTTCTCTCTTGGTTTTTATCCCTCTGCTCTTCGGGTTCTCCTTAACTCTCTGGAATTATTCTCTGCCTTCTTAACCCTTTTTGCATTTGCCATGTAGAAGTTGCCAAAGCACTTGCCTCTTCTCTCATGGAATAGAGCAAACTGTGCTTGTCAAGGTATATTCAGGGGCTCCCTCTGGAGTGCTCCCCAGTAGCTGTGCCTCCAGCCATCACTTCTGTGCACCCCCTCTCAGCTGCCTGGCCACCAGGCCTCTGCAGAATGTTCCAAGGATGCCTCAGCTCAGTGTGCCCAAGTTGGTCCCTCCGAGTCCCCTGGCTCTCATCTGTTTGGCTTTTTGTTTTGTTTTGATTTTTGAGACAGAGTTTGGCTCCTGTCACCTAGGCTGGAGTGCAGTGGCGTGATCTCGGCTCATTGCAACTTCTGCCTCCCAGGTTCAAGCAATTCGCTTGCCTCAGCCTCCCAAGTAACTGGAATTACAGGCATGCATCACTATACTCAGCTAATTTTGTCTTATTAGTAGAGATGGAGTTTCTCCATGTTGGTCAGAATGGTCTCGAACTCCTGACCTCAGGTGATCTGCCCACCTTCGTCTTCCAGAGTGCTGGGATTACAGGCATGAGCCACTGTGCTGGACCTGTTTGACTTTTTTGTCCAGCTGCCTGTCTCACAGTTACCCCTGCAGGGAGTGTCTCTTTTTCTCTTAACTGTCTCAAAAAAAAAAGACTGTTGCCAAGTCTTACTGACATTACATTTGCAGCATCTCTTATGTCAGTAATTCTTAAATTTTGGTCTGGATTGAGACAAAGTTTTCACTTTGTCCTTGACAAAAATGAGAAAATATTTTATTAGAAGGTTACCATCTCCCTTTTCTTGGGAAAAACTGTTCTTTTTTCTGAGATAACGTGTTTCAGTGTGGGTGATGGCAAGTGTCTGCTTTTCTTGTTTTAATAAACTGTTTGTACTTAGCCAAATAAAAAACTCTATGTAGAGTCCCCTGAGTTGCTCTGAGATATTTCTGGTTTGTGACAATAGAGACCCTCAATACAGAGCCACCTCTGATGACCCGCCTGATGCCTCCATTCACCTCATTCCCGATTCAGTTCAGGTCTTATCTTCACTCACCCACTAGTTGTCCATGCCAGGCCCAACCCCATCCAGAGGTTACTCTCGGGTGGGCTTAGACAGGACTGCAGCAGGTCGATGGCTTTAGAGGTGAGGAGGGGTGAGATCACTTGGGCTGCTAGGCCAGACTCAGGGCACCTGGCTAGGATCTAGGGGAGAGATGGAAGGTGTCAGGAAGCCTAGGCTCCCACAGGGCCCAGTGAGGGTGGGAAAGGGCCCAGAGACCCTGGCTTCCCACTTTTGCAATGCTACGGTGTTACCTCCTGCAGGTGGCCCCATCTGCCTCGGGCCTGCTGCTCCTTCCTGTCTCCCTCGGAGCATTGGTCTCCTTGGCTCTGGCCCCAGCTCATCTGGTTCCACCCTGGCCCCTACTCCCCATCCCCCTCCACCAGCCTCCTTTCCTCCCTCTGCTCCTTCTTAACTTCAGCCTGTCCCTCTTCACCACCTTGTCCTCCCCGACTCACAAAGTTCAGAGATTTGAAGAGGATGTGCACGAGTTCAGGGGCACTTGTTTCTTGCAGCCAGGCAGCCAGCCTTCCCTGGGGACACAGGGAAGCCTGTCACCACGCCTCACCCCACCCCACCTTCACCAGGACCCCAGGACACCACAATTGTTTTATGCCTTGGCTGGGAGGCTGGGTCTCCCCAAAAGTCCCAAGACGGGAGGGGAAGTTCTAGGGGGAGTAGATGGAGAAGAGAAAAGCTTGGAATGGTTGAGTCCAAACAGCAGAGGGTTACTGGGGAGGACTAGGAAGAGGGGAGGCCTAGTGAACTTGTGGGGAGCCACATACCAGGAGGTTGAAGCTGTACTTAATCTTCTGGAAGCAGTCAGTGTACTGTGCCTGTGTGAGCCCTGGGAGAAGGGGCCAAGGCGGTGGGCCACAGATCATCCTGAAACACCCCCTGCTCCTCCCCCCGGCCCTCCAAACTCACCTCCCTGATTCTTGTTTTTTTTCCCAAATTTCTTCTTCCTGCTGGTCTTTGCCTGGGCCTCTTCCAGCTTTCCAATGAATAGTTCAATGTCTCTTAGGACATGGTTCAGTACTTCCTGGGCCCCAAACAACCCACGGCTTTGAATGGGCAACTGGACCCACTCTAGAAATCCCAACACTGCCTCCCGCACCCCTCCCACCACAAGCTCCAGCCTCAGGCCCAGCCTGGAGTATGAACAAGCCTCTCTGGCCTCCTGGCCCAGGCCCTGGCCATCCTGGGACCCTGGCCTCCTAGGAAAAGAGGGAGGGTTGGTGTCCTTCCTTCTCCCAGGCCCAGAAAGCCTCAGCAAGCCCAAGACCGTCCGCAGTTACCTCGTCCCTCTCTGGGTCCTCTGGGGAAGGGGACCGCCTTGGAGGAGGCTGAGGGATGGGACTTGGTTCTTGGGCACTGGGGTGGTGTGGCAGGGGCCTTGGGGATGGCAGGAGGTCTGCAAAGTAAGGAGACCATGAAACTAGATCTTAGATCTTTGACTTTTAATCAAAACCTCTCTTCCACCTGCCCCCATGTCCCAAACTTACTATGCTCTGGGGTCCTCTGGTGGGGCTGTTCTGGAAGGGTCCCCCGTTCCCGATAGGGTGCCTGCTCCATAGGGAGTGGCCTTTCCACAGGAGGCCCCGTCCGTCTGTCCTGGTCTGGGCGAAGTCCTCCAAATCGGGGTCTGCTGAGGACATGGTAGAGCCCACGTCTTTGACAAGGTTCTTGGGAGAGAGGCCCTGCCCACACTTCCGCTCCAGGACTCAGGGGCACCACCCCCTCTCTCCAGGAGCTCCACCTCCTGCTCCCTGGTCTCCTTCTGGACCCACCCCTGACTCCACCCTACCTCATCTGCCTACCCTCTGGGCCCTCTCAGATCCCATCGCAGTCTCTGGACAGTTTCTAGTGCCCCCTGGGCCCAGCCCCTTCCCTGTGCCCACGTCTGTCCTGGCTCCTCCTCAGTCCAGGCCCAGGTTGGTTGGGCCACAAGCTCCTGGGTTCCCCAAGATATGGGATCAGGGTCTGGCCCCCGAGGCTAAGCTGGGAGGCCCCACAGGTGGGCTGGGCAGAGGCTGCCTACCTTTGCTCCAGCTCTTCCTCCAGAGCCTTCTGCAGACCGGTCCTCAGTCGCTCTGCCTGGGAAGCAGCAGTCAGGCAGGCTAAGTGTGTGTGGGGGGAAAGGGGGGGTTGTTGGGGGGCAACGGTCGTTGAACCTCACCCCTGACCACTCACCCCTACTTCTTGGCACTGGAAGAGCAGAGTGCTTGTGCCTGGCAGGCCCAACTCCTGCACGGTGATGGACAGGATGGAGTTGTAGGAACATGTGTTGAGCGCCACATTCATGACTTGGATGCTGTCCAGGCGGAAAGAGTCCAGCTCCTCCTGGGCCAGGTGGAGAGGTCAACTGTGAGGCCACCAAGAGCCAGGTGTGGCTTCCAAGAGCTCCTGACCAGCTCATCTTAGCCCTTTGGTGGCCTGGGGCTGTGGTGTCATCTACCTGACTCTTGTGCCTCTGTCCCCAGCCTCTGTCCCCTGTCTCTTCCTAGGCCTGGGTGTGTGTTGTATGTGGGGAGAGTGGCTGCCCTTTGGGGCCTGGAGGGTGGAGTCCAAGAACTGGTGCTTGCTTCCCCACAGCCCAGGCTGGCTATAGCTGGGTCTGGTGGGAGGGCTGACCTTGGTCTCAATGTCCAGCAGCTGCAGCCAGCCGTCCCTGACCTGCAGGATCAAGTCTTGGCTCCACACCCGGCCCTGTGCATCCATCTCCAGCAGCTTCTGCAAGGCATCCTTGGGCTCCTGGACTCTCTGACTCCCCAGCTTACATGTCATCAAGTGCTGCAGGGAGAAGGGGAGTCCCAGGACTCGGAGAAGGCTCAGAGAGGGGGACCACAGGCGTGCTGGGTACAGGAAAGGCAGAAGAGGAAGGAGACATGTCCTTGGCCCCCTTGAGGTGGGAGGTTCCAGGCCTCAGATAAAGCAACTTTCCAGGGCCAGTGTGAGGGCCAGTGTCGAAGCACTGGGGCCAGCGATGGGGGCTCCAAGTCTGGGTCTGAGGGGTTGCAGGAGGGGTTTGAGGACTCTGGAGGAAGGACAGGCATGGCCTTTACTAGTCCAGGCCAAGTGAGGCAGCCGGGTGGTGGCGGATGTGGGCTCTAGACACCCAACAAATAACTTCTCTGGGTGGGATACAGGACCCTCAGATTCTGTCCCTGCCTGCCTTTGCTCTCTTTGGGAACTCAGTCCCAGCCCAGTCTTCTTCCTCACTCGCCTAGCATTCCTGTCTCCGTCTCCCTGGTTCATGCCTGGAGGTACCATCGTGACCTCACCTCCACTCAAGGCCTTGCCTACTGCTAGGCTGACCATTCACGAGTATTTTGCGGTTATTCACTCTCCTTAGGGAGACCCCTCCCTTCTCCCAGCCAAACACTACCTTCACAAGTCCCTTTCCGCCCAGGTTTCTTGTCGGAAGGAGATGCAGCCTGCCTCCTGCCCCTTGACCCTACCCCACCCCCGCCCAGGGCCCAGCTTCTCTCCCTGTTTCGGCACTGCCAGCATGTTCAGGAACCCTGGCAGCATGAGCAAACTCCATCCTCCTGAACATATCTCCTCTTACTCTGCCTGCTGGGCCTAAAAGAAGCCTGTTCCCAGCTTCCACCCTCCAGAGAAGCTGAGTCCTCCTGGCCTCTCCTCGGCTGGCTGGGGGAGCCCTGCCGCCGCTGCCCTGTGGGACCTGCAGACCATCGCCCCAGCTCCCTCCATGCTTGTTCTCCACTGGAGCCCTAACAAGTGGTGCCCAGGACAGGATGGCTTCTACCCCAGAGCTCCAGCCTGACCCTGTGCCTGCTCTCCCCCACCCTCGTAGCCTGCACTTTGCCTTCACCTTGGTGTCAACAGTCCTTCAGGCACCTAAATCTTGCAGTGCCAGTGTCATCCTCTCTGGCAGGCCCAGAGACTCCATTCTAGCCTTGGCGCAGCCTTGGAGCTGCTCACCCTCACCCTGGAGGCTCAGGCCCAGGTGTCTCCGCTCTCCAACCATGGCCCTCTCAATCCCCCACAGGGCCAAAGACCCCACACACTCCCGCCTCCAGCCATGCAAGGTCCTGGGCTAGGAGCATCGCCCTGGGACTGGTGCAGCAGGGGATGGGAGACAGGTGGGGGTAGGTGGGTGGGTGGTTGCAGGTGCCTCCTAGCCCCTCCCACTGTTACTACTTCCTGTCTGGGGACAGGACACCCACCCGCCTGCCCCCAGCCAGGCCCTCTCTGCTCACTCGGACCGCCCCTCCTCCTCCCCGACACGGAGCAGATGCTCTGTCGGGCTTGCTGACTCCGAGTCCGCAGGACCTGGCTGGGTCAGGCTGTTGGCTTCCAGGGCAGGGACTTGTGTGAGATGTCCATGTTCTGGCAGGGCGGTGGGCACACGGGAACACTTGGGTTGCATTGGACATGGCCCGGGGCTGCAGAGATACTCACCTCCACCCTGTGCTGCAGGAGGGTGGGCTCTGAGGTGAGGTTCTGGGAGTACTCCTTCCGGTGCACTACAGGGTCACAGAGCAAGGGGCGGGAGGCGGGCAGAGAGTGAGGTGAGACTCAGGCCACTGCTGGGGGTAGTTGGTGTGAGGAGGGGGGAGTGGAGGACAGGACGTTCAGGGGGCTCAGTGGGAGGGCAGGGGAGAGGGGTCTGCCAGGAGCTTACAGTAAATGGCTCTGCTGCTGGGCCTCGACATGCTGATGCTGCTGAAGACGGCTCCCTAGAACCCAAAGTGAACCAGAGGCAGCCATGAGAGCTGGGGAAAGGGGTACCAGGCACAGCAGGGCAGGACAGTTGCTATCACTCTGACCTGAGGCCTCTAGGACCAGACCCAAAGCCCCTGGCTCCAGGTGCCCTTTCCAGAGCCATCTGCAGCCAGCGTCCTCCACCGAGGAGCCCTCCATCTTGGCTGGGCCTGGAGGCCCCAGGGGGAGGGAAGGGAGGGCAAGGGAGGTCACAGCATGGCTGGGCCCCAGGGCAGGCTCCAGGCCTCCCATTGTTTGGTCAATAAAGCTCATGCCAAGGAGTCCAGGAAACCTGGATGGACAGGGACCTGTGATCAGATCCTGTCCTGGGCCTGGGTATGAAACACACTGGAAGAGCAGAGGGTTCTGCAGCTGACCCCGCCAGAGGAGGCCCTCTTGTTCAATCCTGTTTCAATTCTGCAAACAGGGAGGATGCTGATGCTGGCTCTTCAGCTGCAGACCCTCTGGGAAGACTGCATGCATGCGTGTGCATGCTCACGATGGCACTGCAGGACTCGCCAGGGAGCTGACCTCCCCGAGTGTCTCCCCAGGCTTCCTGGCTCTTTGCTTTCTGTCCTCTGTATCCTCTGCCCAGGTCCCCTCCCCACCCCAACCCTTTAAATTCCAGCTCAAGGATCACCCTCTTGGTGAAGCCCTCCGGGACCATCCAACTCCACCCTGCCCAGGGTACCCTCCTAATGCTGCGCTGGACCTTGTACATTTCTCTCCAGCAACGAGAGTCACACAGCCACCATGGGGCTGAGAGCCTGATGCGGAGCCCCTTACCCACATGTTAGCAGTTCCTTCCCACTGAGTCCACTTGTACTTACTTGGTGCCATCACTGTTCTAAGGGCTGTACCTTCAGTCACTCTAATCCTCAAAACAACCCCACAAGGCAGGTACTGGTACTGTCCCCATTTACCATAGAGGACTCTGAGGCTCAAAGAAGGTAACAGGACTGAGGTCACAAATGAGTGTTTAACGGAGAGCGAACCCAGACCTATCTGACTGCAAACTTCATGTTTTAATGGTTTACAAACATACCTCTGCCCCTGGGCTGTGTGCTATCACAGAGGGAGTCTAGAGAACATACATGTTGAAATGGAGTGAAATTAAATGTGGCGGGTGTGTGTGTGTGCGCTGGGTGGGGATGAGGTTGATCTGAGCAGGTCAAGGGTATATGCTATCTGAATAAGGTTTGTGGGTATCCACATGTCTACATGGTGCACCTGAGTTGTGCAGAAATACTGGGATACCCTGGGTGCGTGCAAGAGAGCAGCCCACACCCTTGTTTATTAGGACTGTTATGAAAATGACAGAGGATATGATAAGATGACTCAGTGTGGATGGAAACAGACTGCCAGTGAACCATTAAGGGAACATGAAGGGCGGCCGGATCTCTGGTTTCCTTGTTTGGGAGAACCCTTTTTCTCTTCAGGGGTAAAGGGGGCCTAGAAGCCTGCTCCCCTCCCCCAGCCTCCCTAACCCCCATTGTGACACTTCCTGCTTCTCCATGCTCTCCATGTGGAAGAGGAAGTGAGGTCTGCCCCTGGTCAGCCCCATTCCCCACTCTCCACTCCCCATGCCCCACTTCCCCAGTACCAGGGTGGGCCCTGTGGGGCCCTGTGGGTAGCTCAAGGTGGGAAAACAGTTGCTGCCAAAGATCCTACCCCAGGAAGGGAAGAGGGGACTGGTTTGGCCTGCCTTGCCCCTTAGGGCTGGGGGAGCTGTGACAGCCCAGTTTCCCCCTTTAAGCCCTAGATGTAGGAGTTTGGAGCAGGGAAGGCCATTAACTCACAGACTCTGGGGCAAGCATCCCAGAAGTCCTTCCAAAGGCTGGACCTTGCTCTGCTTTCCAGCTCTCCAGCCAGCTGCTGAGTCCCAAGCCCCTCTTTGGGCTTGATCCCCTGGGTAGCAGCTGGGAACAGGTGGGAGACCTGGCCTGGGAAGCCACTGAGTTACCCCCGTCTCCCCTGGGATCCCCTGTGACTGGGCTGGACCCTGATCTTGCCCGGGGGCCAGGCTCTTACCTGTGTGCCAGTGAAGCCGGGTGGCTAGTCCTCTGAGGGGGCTGGTCTTGGAGCAGGTGGTACGGGGCTGGTGGTAGAAGGACAGCGGCTTCTCTGCTAGTGGCCACAGGCACAGCCTGCCTCTGATGAGGCTTCGGAGGCAGCCACGCCTGTGCTCTTTGGACTCTGGTGGGTGGGGAGGTCTCCTGGCCACTAACTGCTCAACATCAACCTGGACCTGCTGCAGTGTCTTGCTGACAGGTGTCCCCAGCTGAGCTAGAGACCCCTGCTTCCCTATTTCCCCCTCTGCTAGCCTTGGTGTGTGGCCCCCCTCTTCCCTCTACCTTTTGGGTGCCTACTTTGGGGAACCAGGTCAGCATTAGGCACGGGGCTGGACCAGAAGGAGAGAGCACACATGGCGCAGAGAGGCTGGGCTCTGTGGTCAGGGCACAGGTCGGCTGGAGGTGGACTCCAGGCTTGCGGGAAGCTGCGGGCTGGCATGTGTGCTGTGTGTGTGCGTGTGTGGTACCCATAGGTGTGTGATTCTGTGTGCCTGGGTAGTGCCTGTGAGCAGGACATGGATCTTGTCAGAGAAGATGGGGACTGGGGCGCAGAACCACACGGGGCATTACATGGAAGGCTGAGATTTCCTCTGGCAGGGTCCCGCATCCCGTCCCTTCCCACTCAGTGGGAGCCCCTTTGCCTGCCCATTCTTGCTCTTGCATTCTCTTTCCTTCTCTACCCCATCTTGTGCCCAGACCCCTGGTGGATGCCTGGCCGGCTTCAGCAAAGATGGGAAACTGAGGCCGGGATCTATCTCTAGTCATGAACTTACCCACTTCCCATACTTCATGGAATTGAAAAATCTTTCTTGACACTCAGGGTAGGCCAGGCTACCTGCCCTCTGGGAACTCACCAGTCTGACCAGTGAGGCCAAGGGTGAACAGAAACCAGGGACAGGGCAGGAGGGGAGGCGGTGGTGGGGGAGGGCCAGTGAGCCTCGGACCGTCGTGGGCAGAGTGCAGGGCCCTGTGATGGAGTGTCCTGTGGAGTCTGAGGGCTGGAGTAGTCCCATCTTTAGCTTTCCTGGAACTATACCAGGAGATCTCAGCCTCCTCTCCCACCACCACCCAACCCACACCGCCCTGGATTACCTGGAGTCCACGGGTCAGATGCCAGGGAGATTACTCGCCTGAGCTGTGTGGGTTCCTGGCAGAGTCCAGTGGGCAGCCAGCTGATGGGTCCCAGGGATCAGGTGCCTGTGAGGCCAGCACCCAGCCGCGGCCCCATGAGAAGCTGTCCTGGGGTTCTGGTCCCTGGTCTTCATCTCGTGGCCTTTCACCTTCTTTTAGGATAGCGCAGCCTGTCCCCTGGTTGCCTCCCCCAGCTCCATAAAGGCCAGACTCATATTTTTACCCCAGCCCTGGCTTGGGGCCCAGGCGACACCTAATTTCTGCCCAGCTCAGGCCAGGCCCATCCTTCCCATAGGCCCCTCCTTCCCATAGGCCCCTCCCCAAGTCAGTGTGAACACAGCAGGGACTCCATGAGGGCTCTGGGGCAGGGTGAGCAGGGGCAGAGGAACAGTGAGTGACATTGGTAGCACTCTGACCTCTGCAGCACCCTTTAGGGGTGCCCCTGGGAGCAATGTGGGTCTCCTTAGAGAAAAACTCTTTGTGGTCTGGGTGGGTCTGGTGTCTGCGGCCTGGGACCAGGTATAGGGGACATCTGCTTCCGTGGAGCCCCACAGGGAAGAGGTACATCAGAAAAGAGGGAGAGGCCATGCTTCCCATACCTGGGGATTTGGGGCCATAACTGAAGCTTCTGCACAAAGCTCCAGGTACCACAGCAGTTCTTCTGCAAAGGAGTTCCTGCTGAGGCCCCAGGAGCTGGACTTAGGTTGGAGGGGAAGGAAGCAGGACTTGGAGGGTGTCTCCTTGAAATTGTGGGGTTACAAAGGCTGTAGGACCTCATTCATTCATTCATTCATTTATTCATTCATTCATTCTACAGTTTCCTGTAGAATTGAGGACTTCCTGCCTGCTAGGACCTGTGAGAGGCTCTAGGATCCCTCTGGAGGGCTTACAGACACCTTGGAATTCAAGCTGAGTTCATTATTTCTCAGCAAACAATCTCCCCTCTCATGTTCCCATCTCAGGGAAGGCACCAGGCCCCAACCGTGTGTTCTAGCAGGGAGCTGGAGTCCTCCCTAACTCCTCCCTCAATCCTCACACCTGATGCACTAACCCTCCTGGCAGTCCCACCTCTGGGGCAAGTCCTAAGGGTCCTCCTCTCTGCCCCACTGCTCAGACCCCGCCACACCTTCTGCCTTTGGCCCTGCTGCAGTCTCCTCACCCACGCCCTCACCTCACTCTTGTTCTCATTGATCCTTCCCGGTTGCCAGTAGGGGAAGCTTGTTTGCTTGCTTGCTTGCTTGCTTTCTTTTTCTTTCTTTCTTTCTTTCTTTCTTTCTTTCTTTCTTTCTTTCTTTCTTCTTTCTTTCTTTCTCTTTCTTTCTTTCTTCTCTTTCTTTTCTTTCTTTCTCTCTTTCTTTCTTTCTTTTTTTTTTGAGACACAGTCTCACTCTGTCACCCAGGCTGGAGTGCAGTGGTGCGATCTTGGCTCACTACAACTTCCACCTCCCAGGTTGAAGCGATTCTCTTGCCTCAGCCTCCTGAGTAGCTAGGATCACAGTGGCGTGCCACCATGCCCATCAGTTTTTTTTTTTTGGTATTTTTAGTAGAGAGGTGGTTTCATCATGCTGGCCAGGCTGGTCTCGAACTCCTGACCTCGTGATCTGCCTGCCTTGGCCTCCCAAAGTGCTGGGATTACAAGTGTGAGTCACTGCGCCCGACTGGGAAGCTTTCTTAACTGGAAATTTGATTGTCCACTCCTTTGCCTAAAACCCCTTTCTGACTTCCCGCTACTCACAGGACAAAACCCAAACTCCTTCTCAGGGTAGTTGAGGTTCTTGATGAACTCAAGGACGCTGCTTCTGAGTCTGGCCTTATCTCCCCCCGATTCCCTGCCCCTTGTACTTTATACTCAGCTTAGGGCATGGCTTGTAATTCCTTGAAGAGTCACGCCCTGGTACCTGGCTAGCTGCTGTTCTCTGCTTGGAATGCCCCGTGGAAACACTATACTTTTATGCTTCCAGTAAGCCTCCTTCAGAAGCCCAGGGCTGGTGGGGCTCTGGCCCAGTGGCTTCCAGACACCTTGTACACGCATCTCTCTGTTACTGCACATATCACATTGAGGGGCATATCTCCATTAGACTAGAGTCCCTGATGACCCAGATTGTTTTCTGTCACAGTCTAGAGGGAAGGACTTGTAAACAGATGCATTGTTGACAAAGAACCCTACTCTGCCTGGGGACGTCAGGGAGGACTTCTCAGATGAGGGAATGCAAGGGCTGGCCCTTTAAGGATGCACAGTAATTCAGCCAAGAGGTGAAGTGGGCAGGGAGTGCAGGGCAGAGGGGTTGCAGTCCTACTGGATGAAGTGGCCTGGAGAGACGTGGGGTGTGGCGTGAACTGTGTGTGTGCACGCGTGTGTGTGTGTGTGCATGTGTGTGTGGCAGGGAGGTGGTGGCAGATGACAGCACAGGGGTGCCCTCCTCACCTGGTGGTGAGTGGAGTCATTGAATGGTTTTGCACAGAGGTGCAACAAGAAGGCTGCTGGGTCTCTGTCTCCTGGAAGACTCTGCCGCTTGCTGGTTCTCAGCATATAAGGAGAAAGGCTGCGGTGGGTGGGATGTTGGATGGACCCAGGTGCGCAGGCTTTAGGCTAAGAGGCCAAGGAGCCCCTCGCTCCACCCCGGCCCGGGTCAGGAAGCAGGGTGGGTTCCTTGGATGCTCCAGAGAAGGCCCTGGTCAGAGCTGGGAAACTCTGGATGGCTCTGGGGAAAAGAGCTCCGTGTCCATGGAGGGCTGTGTGGGAGGTAGGGCAGGCTCTGGCATTCAGAGGTGAATGGGTGCCGCCTCACCCACAGAACCAGACCCCAGAGCAGGGTCCAGCCAGCGCCTCTTGCTGGTGGATTGTGCGGATGAGGCATAGCCTCAATGTCAATAAGGGGCTGGGCCCTGAGTCGTGGTGGTCCTGTCCAGGGGCTGACACCCGGCCCGGTGGCTGCTGGGGAGTCACAGCACCCACCCTGGCCCTGCGTTCCCTAGCCCTGGCACGGGGGTGAGTGGCTTCTGTGAGCAAGACGGAAGAGTAAACAAGGCAGATGATGTCCCTCCCTCTGGAGCTAGTGTGCCAAGGTAGAAGAAACAAATGCATCTGAAGATAATCAGGGTCCCGACGGTGACAAGAGGGAACTAAAGGGAGTGAGGTGGATCACGGCATGCGGATGGGAGGGTGTTTCCGAAGCTTGATGTCAGAGAAGGCTTCTCTGAGGAGGGGAGCTTCAAGCCGAGCCAGGGATGGGAAGGAGCCTGGGAGAGGGGACCAGCAATGTGAAGGGCTTGCAGCTGGGAAGGAATGCACTGGGGGAGAGGTGACTGAGATGGGGTGGACAGGGGCTGGAGTGCGCAGGGCTCTGTAGACCGTGGCCAGGAGCCTGGCTTTTATTCCAAGGGCAGTTGAAAGACATGGAAGAGTTTTAAGCAGAGGAGTGGCATGATTGGATTTGTATTCTAGACACAACTCTGGCTGCGGTGGGGAGAATGGGCTGTGGTGGGAAGCGGGGCAGACTCAGGGGGACCACTGAGCAGCTGCTGCAGGGAGGACAGTGGGGCCAGGACACGGAAGGGCAGGGAGGATGGAGACTTAGGCTGCAGGTGACACGGATGGGACGCGCTGTGGATTAGAATGGGGGGTTGAGAGGGTGAAGGGGGACCTATTAGGACTCAGGCCTTTGGCTTGGACAACTGGGTGGGTTGTGGTGGCATCTGGCGAGATGAGGAAACTGAAGAGAAGAGGGATTGGGAGACGGGGGCAATGAAGAGTTTCTGTTCCATTCTGGATGGCCTCAGTTTGAGAGGTGTCTTGGGCCTCTGGGTGGAAGTAGCAGGAAGGCAGGGGCAGGTGTGAGTCGGAAGCTCAGCAGAGCGCGATGACCACATGCAGCATTTGGAAGCACGTGGAGAAAGATGAGTTGATGACTCGGGAACGTTTGCAGTGTAGAAAATGGTAGATACTTGGCAGCTGTAAATACATGAATAACATTCAGAGGCCTAAGACTCATGAGACCACGTGGGGAAAGTGTGTAGATAAAGAGAAGAGAGCTCGCGACTCATCCCAGGCGCTCTGGCATTAAGAGATTGGAAAGGAGGAGGGGAGACCAAGGGCCGCCAGTGAGCAGCAAGGAGAACCAGGAGAAGAGTGTTTCAGGAGGGAGGGTGGACGCCCGGGCCAGGTGCCGCTGGGAGGTGGGGGAAAGGCTACCATCTGTGTGTTTGCCGTGGGGCTGGAGCCAGCTGGGGACGATTGAAGGGTGTGAGGGTGAGGAGGTGGGCTGTGAGTGAGCTGCCCAGTGTAGACGGTGGGCATGGGAGGCTTTGCTGGGGCTGGGGTGGTGGGCCAGGAATGAGATCCCCGAAACTTGTTCAGATGTGTTGAGGGTGGAAGACATCTTGGCATAATCGCTAGCGGGAACAGGCTACTGCAGAGACAGATGAGACAACACAGATCCTGGGCGTGTGGTGGGAGGGAGGGTGGCCTCTGTGGCAGGGCACGGGAGAAGGGGGCTTCTCTCAGGAGCCTCTGGTAGGCCCTGGGCTGGACTCTGCTGTGCTGCCCACCCTTCCAGCTGCCTGTCCTCCCCGATAAAGGCAGAGGAAGGGGCTGGGGGAGGGCTAGTGGGTGATTTGAAAACAGGTGGGTGATTTATAGCCCCACAATTACAAGAGGGCCGGTGGCTTGAGTTTTCAGGAAAGAAGGTCAGGCCTTACGTGCTTCCGGAAGCTGCTCTGTCCAGGGGCGGAAGACTGGGGTTGGGATCTCTGACCCACCCCCATTTTATTTATTATTTTATTTTTATTTTTGAGACAGAGTCTCACTCTGTCACCCAGGCTGGAGTGCAGAGGCCCAATCTCAGCTCACGGCAACCTCTGTGTCCCAGGTTCAAGCAATTCTCTGGCCTCAGCCTCCCGAGTAGCTGGGATTACAGGCACCCGCCACCATGCCCAACTAATTTTTGTATTTTTAGTAGAGACAGGGTTTCACCACGTTGGCCAGGATGGTCTTGAACTCCTGACCTCAGGTGATCCACCCACCTCAGCCTCCCAAAGTGTTGGGATTACAGACGTGAGCCACTGCGCCCAGCCCCCACACCCATTTTCTTAGCTCTCCTGGGTGCCTCCGTTTAAAGCCCAAACCTGAAGCCTGTGTTCAGTGCTATGAATTCTCTTGCCTTTTCCAAATTGCTCTGGCAACTGTTGTGGGTCCAGATATTTTTCAGTTCCTGATTCTGTGCCTTGGTTCTGCACCTCCCCAGCCCTGGATCCCCTTGGTGGCTCCTACACATGTCCCCTCCTTCTTTCCCTCTCTTCTACATCCCATCCCATCCAGGAAGCAGTCCCAGAGCCTGGATTCTCCCAGCCCCATCGCCCTGACGGAGGGGACCCTGGAGGAAGGGACCTCAGGGAGAGCTGGAAAGTCCTTCACCAGAGGCCAGCCTTGGACTGGGATTCAGAGCAGGCTTTTCAGGAGAGCTGAGCTGGAGAGTGGGAGAGGAACCAAACGCCAGGCTGGGAGGTGGCAGCTGAGGAAAGAGCAGCCTCCGGGAAAAGCAAGCTCTCAGGGATCTCCGGGGAGGGGCTTGGCTTGGGCCCAGCTCAGTCTGTGGGGCAGGTGCGGAGAGATAGGGAGAGACGGTCCTATCACCATGCAGGACCATGCCCTGGGCCCCCTCCAGGAGCTGGCAGCACCGAGGCTTCTTACTGGGCCTGGCCTGGCCAGCGGCCATGGGTATGGAGGGGAGAGGGCCTGACCAATGCTGCCCGCTCCCGCGGACACTTCTGCTTCCGCCCCCACTGGAAACACAATGCTGCCATTCAGATCCATGGGGTGAAGGGATATTCAGTGATGTGGAAAAGCTCGCCATTAGCAGAAGATGAAAAAGACAAGTTACAAAATGGAGATCTCAGTTTTGTGAAACAAGCAAACATACAAATAGGTAAACTGAAACCGTATAAACTGAAACGGAAAAATCTAAATGAAACCTCTAATCAGAGTCATCTAAACAGGAAGCATTGCAATTAGGTAAATAGCCAAACCTAGAAACGTTGATGATGTAAATGTTTATGATGGTGAAAAAAGCTTCTTACAAGATGGTAATACTCAATTATGTTAACAAAAGTTGTAATGAAAATCTAAACAAAAAATGTTAACCGTGTAAATTTAAACATTTATCCAGCACTTGCTCAATGACAGACACCCATCTAAGTCTTCATCTCAAACGCTCACAACAGCCCTTTGAGATAGGCACTGTTATTTTCACCTTCAGTTTACATATGAAGAAACTGAGGCACATAGATGCACAGAGAGGTTAAGTAACTTGTCCTGGATCACACAGCCAGAAAATAGCAGGCTTGTGATTTGCCCAAGCAGCCTGTCTCGAAGAAGAGACATGAGAAGCGACAGGGCTAGTTATCTTTAGGTGTGTGTCTGTGTTGCGGCGTGGGGAGGACTTCTCTGTGGTTTTAGTTTCTTTGTGCTTTTCTATATTTTCCAACTTTTCCCCAAAGAACGTGTTATGTTATTTTTGTAATCAGTGCATCTCCATTCCCATGCCACCCCGCACGAAATAAATGGCAAATTTTAAAGTAACAAAACGAGATAAAAATGTCCCAGAAAGGGACTCCTTCTGCAGCCCTGGGATTCCGTCCTGCTCCCGAGGGGTTGTCAAAGGGTGAGAACAGTGGCCCCGGGACTGGGAAGACCAGCGGGAGGGTTCAGCTCCCCTCTGTCTGATGTGTGGCCCCTTCGTGGTCCCAGAGGCTCTGGGCTATGTCCCTGAGGAATTCCTAGGTCTCAGGCCAGAGCCAGACCTCATCCCGGTTGGCATTGAGTGGTCCTGACCTTCCTGAGCTTCGGGGAGGTGTGTGTCTGCGTGTGTGTGTGCGTTCGTGTGTGTAGGTGTGTGCACAGAGCCAGCATGGAGGAGTCTGGGAGCCCCCTCCTTGGTTTCTTGGCACCACATCCCGAATATATTCCCACGTCCGAACAAAGCAAGACTCCCCCTGCACCATCCAGCTGCTGAGGAGCCCTGCTGGGGACCAGAAGCTCATCACCTCCCCAGCAATGCAGGCCATAGAGGGTGCTTTCCGTCACACAGAGGGAGGGGCTCAGCTTCAGGAACACTCGGTGGGAATCCTATCGCTGGCTCTTAGCCATGTGGCCTTGGAACCTGAGTTCTCTGAACTTCAGGTCCATCATTTGTCAAAAGGGCTGATGATAACTGCGTGGTTCACATAAGACAAATTAGTCACATGTCTGGAGCAGGGGCAGGGCTCCATAAACAGGCTCCCTGAAGTCGGCCTGCCTGTAAGGCCCTCCTCTGCTGCCAGCCATCCCTGTGATGCCTCCCAGAATAGATCTGATCACTCTGATGCACCCTCTTCCCCAGGCAGGCTTTCCCCAGCTCTTCTGCCACCCTGGATAGCAGGCTGCATCTTCATCTCTCTAGAGTAGTTTTATCAAATGCCTGGGAAACCTGGTTGAAAATGCAAAGTTCTAGACTCTATCCATCGAGAGTCTGATTTAGGAGTTCCAGGAAGGAGCCCCAGAATCTAATTTTTTATAATCTCCCAGTGGTTCTAGGTGGTCTGCCCCCTTCCAGTTGGCAATGTCCTGCCTTAAGTGTCATCCGGAAGTGACCAGTGCCAAGCTTGGATCTGAGAAGTCATCCCTCTGGCTGCCCCTGCTCTTCCCAGAGCCCTGGCCTCTCCAACTCTGCTCCTCAGTGGATTCTGTGCCAAGAATGTTTGTCCACATAGAGGCCTGTGCAGACAGCACGAAGGGCTCCCGGAAGGAGCCGGTGAGCTTGGCCTGTGGCTCTGCAATCCTTCCTATCAGGCTGAAGGAGTCTGGCCCTGTGAAGAACACAGGCCTCCAAAGATTCTGCCCTGCGAAGCCTACTCGGGATTCCAGAACCGGCTCAGTGGAAGTAGGCAGCTGGGGAACAGTGGATGGGGACCGCCCCTCGGCCAGTGATCTGAGATCCAGAGGCTCACAGAGAAAATGCTGGGCCTTTCCAGCCCCGAGGCAGCTGGGGGGGCCTAGGGAGGGTAGTGACCTCTTGACCCAGGGCAGGCATCCACTGTGTCTGGCCCTTCAGTCCTCTCAGAATGTGGCCCTCTGGACTGGAGAGGGCGGAGGGAGACTCACCATCCCTCAATTCCCGACTCCCTGAGCCCCTCCCTCAGACAGGTGTTCACAGCAGGCCCTGTCTCAACTGGCCAGCTCTGACCATGAGAGCATTCTGCCTAAGGCCACGCTCAGAGCTGCACCCCTGGAACGGTTCCGCAATGTGCACCGTCTCTGATGCCAAGCCCTTGTGATGGTTAGAGATGATAGTATCAGGCCCTCCTGGAGCCACCCAGAGCACCATCAGAGCCAGAGCCCCTGGGTTCAAATTAAACTCTTGGAACCTCAGTTTCGTCATCTATGAAATGGAGACAACCATGGCCGCTAGTGATGGAACGCGTGCCCTGGCCAGGCATTGCACTAAGTATGTCACGTGTTTATTAAGGCTTCCAGATCCTCTGCCAGCCCAGCAGCACTGGCTCCTGGCTGTCTGCGGAGCGGTGCCGGCTCCCTCTGCTGGAACGATTGTGAATCGCAGGCAGGACGGGAGAGGACAACGTAGAAGTGCGCTCTGGGTGGTAGGGACCTCAGAGATGAAGTCCAAAAACACCTGGCCCAACCTGGTATTTCACAGATGAGGAAACTGAGGCCAAAGGCGGCCGTCTCAGTGGATGATTTCTTTGAAGTTTGCCTGTGTGGGTCCCAGGTTGGGGCACTCTCCCCCGCCCCCCGACCCCACGCTGCAGAGAGGAGCTGGACAGTTTGGTTCTAATGGGCTCCCTGACTCCCGAACCCCAGTTTCCAGTCCAGCCCACCTCACCCTCTGGGACTACTCGGCGGAGTGGCAGGAAGGACACCGCCAGGATGCAGGCATAGGGCAGAGGCAGAGGCTCCAGCTGTGCGCTTCCTTCCCGCAGCAAGCTGCAGTTCAGGGACGGTCCTGAGGGCAAGGCAGGAGGCCAGAAGGGCTGGGCTATGGTGTCCACCCACCCACACCATGCCTGGGAAGGACAGAGCCAGAGAGCTGGGGTCCCCCAGCCGGTGCCACTCAGGGAAGCAAGAGGGAGCTGCACAGACATCTAGGGTCCAGCCTGCATTTGCTCATCCAGCTGGTAATATGACTGATGACTGACTGTAGAGAGGTCCAGAGAAACTCCCAGTGGGGACACTAGCAGACTTGGAAGATTCTGAAAACTGGTAGCTTCTCCGTGTTTGCTCTTCATGGTACTAGCTCTCTGCTGGAAGCTACGTGATTTGCTTTATGGTTATTACTCTTCTTGTTTCTATTATTATTATTATTATTTTAGACAACAGAGTCTAGCTCTGTCACCCAGGCTGGAGTGCAGTGGTGCAGTCTCGGCTCACTGCAACCTCTGCCTCCCAGATTCAAGGGAATCTCCTGCTTCAGCCTCCCGAGTAGCTGGGACTACAGGCGACTGCCACCACGCCTGCCTAATTTTTGTATTTTTAGTAGAGCCGGGGTTTCGTCATCTTGGCCAGGCTGGTCTTAGGCTGGAGTGCAGTGACATGATCACAGCCCACTGCAGCCTCCAACTCCTGGGCTCAAATGATCCTCCTGCCTTGGCCTCCCAAACTGCTGGCATTACAGGCATGAGTCACTGTGCCTGGCCTCCTTTCCATAATACTACAAGGTATGTATTATCAGGTCCATTTCATGGATGGGGCAACTGAGGCTTAGAGATGTAAAGAAGTGGTCAGGTATCTAGAAGAGCTGGGACATGAACCCATGTCCTCTGATGTGAATACCTTTCCACTAACTGCATTGTCTCCTGTCTCTTCTTGTCTCCGCCTGCTCAGTGAATAGCCATGGAGCTCCTAAAAAGATTAAGACCTTTCACTCTCTCTTCTCTCCCTTGCCTACTGCCCCTGAGTGAGTGCTTCAGCCACAGTCTGGGAGCCGAAGATGCCCCCGTTGATGCCTCCAGCCCCCGGTCTCTGCATCTCTAACCCAGCTATGCGACCATCTCTTGACTACCTTTGGCCGATGTCCCTGAGACATTTCAAGTGCATCATGCTCTGGACTGAGGCTGCTCTCTGCACAGCCCCCTCCCCCCGCCGTGTCCCCATCTCAGTCCGTGGTCCCACCATCCACTCCCCACATGCAGCCATTGAGTCCTCTATTTTTCTTCCTTAAATCTCCAGAATCTGCTGACAGTTTTCCGTCTCTGTTGTTATTGGTTTACTTCAGACCCTCCCCACACAATCCTTTATCCCTATTCCACCACACCCTCCTGAGCCTTTCCTGCCATCTCCTTTCCAGGGGATACTCCCTTCTGATTTCTCTCCAGCTCTGCCCAACAAAGTTTTCTAAAATTCTGATCTGCACATGTCACTCCCTGGCTTATAAACCCTTCAGTTGCTCCCAGGCTTTAAAAGAAAATTATCCACCTGGATTTTGCACATGGCATTTGAGTTCTGCCTCTGCTGCCTTGTCAGGTCTCACCCTTCCACTGCAAACCCAGACGCAAAGGCCACCCAGAGCTCCCTGAGGGCACCTGCAGCACTTTGCCTCTGCACAGCTTGCTGCTGTGTCGGCCTCCCTGCTTTCTTTGCTTGGCTAGAGCCTCATCTTCCCTCCCATTTCACCTCAAGCATCTCTGCCTCTGGAAGGGTCCCTGGATATCCCTTGCCCCTCAGCTGGTTTTGGGGGGTTGTGATCTGAGATAGCACACTTCTTCTTGTATCTCTGTCCAAAACCTTAATGTAAGACATTGGTGAATACCTTAATATTCTTTTCCACTAAATGATGTTATGTTCCTTTGAGCAGGTTTTGTGTCTTTTGTGCCTGAGTGCTGGCACCTAATAGGTGATTGCTGAGTGAGTAAGTGAACAAATGAATGAAGAAGGTAGAAAGGAAACAGAGGTTAGGAGAGCAGAAGTGACTGGGAAAGGAGATAGTGGCCTGGAAACCTCCTTGAAGAGGGGTCGGCATCCCTTGGACACAAATTTCTCTCCTACCTGGCTGCACATTAGAGGGAGTCTCCACTCTTTCCTGCCTCTCCTTGGCAGACTGGTGACTCCTGGACATCAGTATTGGGAGGGCAAAGGGCCTGGAGGCTGGTGAGAGACCCACACAGAGACCATCATTCTCCCTTCCCAAGGGACGCTGCCAGCCTCTGCAAGGAGACTGCCCAAAGGCTGGTGGATGGCACGGAAACTTGAGGTGCTGAAATGCTATCACCTTTCCTGCCCAGCACTGATTATGCACCAACTGTGTTCGTGTGCGGGGGGCCTGTGCTGAAACTCTGGGCTTGGGCACGTTTCACGGTGATGCCATCCTTTGGCCTGGTTTCAGATGACACTAGTGCGGGCACAAGCCACAGGTGACAGGATTGTGCTCTGGGCAATGAGTGCCAGGGGACAAGGGCGAGGATGCGGGGCCTGGGCAGTGAGTGCCAGGGGACAAGGGTGAGGATGCCGGGGCTGGGCAGTCAGCAAGGAGGTGGAACTTGGACTGGGTCTTGAAGTAGAGCGGAAGGGCAAGGGCACTGCTGGCAGGAGGGATGGCCTGTGTGGAGGCTGGAGGTCAGGACACACAGGGACAAAGAACAGCTGCTTTACCTGAGCCTGAGGCTTTGGGACGGAGTGGTAGGAAATCAATTTAGAAAGAGACATTGGAACCAGGTCCTGAAGGAATTTGCCAGGCCAAAATGTTTGAATTTGAACCGGAAAGATGACATGTGAGACCCACAGGACAGTGTGCTGAAGCTGGGGTGAATCCCACCGGGCCAGTCAGGCAGCCCCTCGCTGCCTCCTCCCGGCCTCTCCAGTTAAGGGACCATTCCCAGAAGCGGCCAGTAGGGGGCAGAACAAGCTCACATTCTCTTAGCCCAGGACTTCGTCAGGGCTCAGGGTCCTGGCAGAGACCTGGGGTGGGTGCCCCTTGGAGAGTGGGGAGGCGCATCAGGCACAGAGAAAACAGACCAGCTGTGCATAGATGGAGGTTGCGGGGAGGCTGGCTAGTCTGTGGCCACTGAAGCTGCATGGTCTGGTGACCTGGCCTGGACAGCGCTGGGGTGAGCATCCGCCCTTCCTGGGCCTAGGCTCCCCTGCACGAGCGCAGATTTCCAGCTGGGCCCCCTTTCCTTTGCTTCCCCCAGCCCCCCCTTCCCAGTAGAAAAACCCTCGTCCACGAGGTATCTGAATTGGGCCTCCTGGCACCCTAGCTCCTTTGGAATCAAACCAAATCCAGGAATGCGGCTCACTCTCTTCCCTAGAGAGGATGAGGGAAGGTTGTCGGGCCAATGACAGGGTATGCATGTGGGCGTTTGACTAGCATTATCCAGCAGCTCCTGTGCTAGGGACAGGGACATGAAGACAGAGTGCATCAGGCCAAGGCAGCATTACGCTTAGGATCCCCAGCCCACAAATAACGCCGTGACTCAACTGGCAACGGCTGGAAGGGGCTATGAACACAGTGCTGTGGACGCCCCGAGGAGGAGGGAACGCCGTTGCACAGTGAGGGCTGCGGAGGCTTTGACGAAGGTGCTACTGGATCTAGGCCTTGAAACATGGGTAGGGCTTTACCAGATGGGGAAGACGGAGGGGCATCTCCACACAGGAACCAGCATGTGCAAAGGCACAAGAGTGGGGCTGTATTTGGAGAATGTCAGTGAACAGATGCAGCTGATATGCTTTTCCACGACCACTTGTTATATGGCAAACATTGTGCTATGGTATTTCTATTATTTCCAATTTTCAAATCAATGCTTAAGGTGCTATGATCCCCTCTTTACAGGTAAAGCATCTGAGGGTCAGAGAAGTGGCGTGAGAGCCCCGGTAAGGAGGTGGGAGCTGACACGCTAGTCCCGGGCCACCTCCACTCTGCCTCTGTAAGATGGACTTTAAGGAGTGTGTGTGGCAGGGGTGGCTGGGAAGGGCTGATGGCTCCACAAAGACCTGCAAAGTCCTTCTCTCCCAGGGCACTCTACCCTTGGCCCCAGCGTCTCTGGCCAGGCTGTTAGATCTTCTGGTCAGAAACCTTTTCTCAAACAGCTATTTGCCTTTTCACTTGTCCTTTTAGGAAAAAGTTCTTATGCAAATTTCATTCTTGTGGGTCAGAGATTTTGTCTGGGCCTGAGTCAGAGACAGGGAAGAAGGGGCCCTGAAATGGGATGAGAGGAGGAGGGGCTGGGCCAGATGCCCAGGGCATGTCAACCAAGTTGGCTTCTGGCCAGGCACAGTGGCTCACACCTATAATCCTAGCTTTTGGGGAGGCTGAGGCAGGAGGATTGTTTGAGGTCAGGAGTTTGAGACCAGCCTGGGCAACGAAGTGAGACCCAGTATATACAAAAAGAATAAAAAGTAGACATACATTGTAGTGCACACTTGTAGTCTCAGCTACTCAGGAGGATGAGGTGGGAGGATCGCTTGAGCTGAGGAGTTTGAGGCTGCGGTGAGCTGTGATCATACCACTGCACTCCAGCCTGGGGGACAGCTAAAGACCCTGTCTCTAAAATAAATACATAAATAAAAACAAAGGTTGGGATGGAGTAGCTGAGAGGGCAGACCTCCTGCCACGAACCTCCTTTTCCAGATGGAAGAGAGGCCTGCTCCTCCAGGACTCCCCTCCTCTGCCAAATATCCTCTAAACCACCTCCCTTCCTGGTCTCAGTAAAGCCATCCCCACATCTTCCAGTGGTCCCTGCGTTAGTCCGTGCAGGTGCCATAGTTAAATAGCCTAGACTGGGTAGCATATAAACAACAGAAATTTGTTTCTCACAGTTCTGGAGGCTGGGAAGTCCAAAATGAAGATACCGATAGATCCGGGGTCTGGCTGGAGCCTACTGTCTAGTTCATAGAAGGCACCTTCTCACCGAGTCCTCACGTGGTGGAAGGGCAACACAGCTGTCTGGCTTCTCTTTTATAAGGGCACTCATCCCTTTTATCAGAGCACTAACTCACCTCACAAAGGTCCCATGCCTAATACCATCGCCTTGGGGTTAAGACTTTAACATATGAATTTTGGGGAGACACAAACGTTCAGACCATAGCATTCCGCCCTGGCCCAATAAAATGTATGTCCTTCTCACATGCAAAATACATTGATTTCATTTCAATAGTCCCAAATGTCTTAACTCATTGTAGTATCAACTTTAAAGTTTAAATCCAAAGTCTCATGTAAGCATTATCTAAATCAGATATAAGTGAAACTCAAGGCATGATTCATCCTGAGGCAAATTTCTCTCCAGCTATGAACCTGTGAAATCAAACAAGTTGGATGCATTCAAAATAAAATGGGGGAGCTAGCTGGAGGATAGACGTTCCAATTCCGAAAGGGAGCAATAGGAAGGAAAGAAGGGATACCAGGTCCCAACCAAATCCAAAACCCAACAGGGCAAACAAAATGAAACCTCAAGGCTGGAGAACAATTTTTTTTTTTTTTGAGACAGAGTCTTGCTCTGTCACCCTGTCACCCTGGCTGGAGTGCAGTGGTGCAATCTCCGCTCACTGCAACCTCTGCCTCCTGGGCTCAAGCGATTCAAGGCTGGAGAATAATCTTTGGCTGATGCTCTACCCTCTAGACACTGGGGTGGGGGTTGGGGCCTCAGAGCTCCAGATGGCCCTGCCCCCATAGCTTTGCTGGGCATTGCCTATGTTCCATCTCTCACAGGTTGTAGTTGGGTGCCCGTGGGTCTCTCAGGCTGGAATTTCACGCTGGGGGGTCTATGGTCTGGGATGCTGGTGGTGCCCCACCCCCACGGCTTCATTAGGCAGTGCCCTGGTGGGACTCTCATACAGGCTCCACCCTTGCCATTACTCTCTGCCTGGGCCACATAACTGAGGCTCCTGGTGGCTCCAATCTTCAGGATCTAGGTGGAGGTAGCCGTGTTCCCACTGCTCATGCACATTGACAGGGATGGCACTTCATGGAGCTGCCAAGGTTTATCACTTGTACCCTCCAGAGGGGCAGCCACCTTGCCTTGTGTTGTACCTAGGCCCACTGGAGTTGTACCTGGGGTAGCCAACGGGTACTGTGCTAAAGTGCAGGGAGGGCAGCGTTAAAGTCATTCTGTCCCCCAGGCCCTTGCACTCTGGGCCTGTGATGGGAAGGACAATTCTGATAATCACCAAGATGTTTTTGGGGACAGCCTTTCATTTCCTTCTTCAATAGCACCCGGCTTCCCTTGAGATATCCCATCCATACCAATCCCTTTTTCAAATCACTGTGGAGCTGCATTCTTGGTGTTTTCTCTGTACACACTTTCTCATTCTTTTCAATATGGATAGGGTGAGAATTTCCCGAAAATTTAAATTCTGTTTTCCTTTTGATTAGTAATTCTATCTTCAAATCATCTGTCTCTTCTCAAAGGTTACTATAAGCACCAAGAGAAGCCAAGTTGCACCTTCAACACTGCTTAGAAATTTATTCTTTCAAATATCCCATTGCATCATTTAAATATCTCATTGCATCACTTACAAATTCTACCTTCTACAAAACACTATGACACAAACTTAATGCAGTCAAGTTCTTTACCACTTTCTAATAAGGATTGTCTTTCCTGTAGTTTTCAGTAAAACATTCCTCATTTCTGAGACCTTATCAGAATGGTCTTTACCACCCATATTTCTACCAATAGACTGTTCATGACCACTTAGGTAACCTCCAAGAAGATTGAGGCTTTCTGTACAACTCTCCACATTGGAACTGCTTGAAACAGTCTATTCATGGCAATGGTTAGGCTTTTTCTAGGATGCACTTCCAAACTCTTTCAGTCTCTACCCATTACCTAGTTCCAAAACCACTTGCACATTTCAGGTATTTGTTATAGTAGCACCCCACTCCTGGTACTAATTTTCTGTTTTAGTCTATTCAGGCTGCTATTACAAAATGCTATAGACTATGTAGCTTATAAATCACAGAACTTTATTTCATGATCTTGGAGGCTAGGAAGTGCAAGGCACTGGCAGATTTGGTGTCTGGTGAGGGAATGCTTTCTTGTTCATAGATGGTACCTTGTCAGTGTGTTCTCATATGGTTAAAGGACAAGACAGCACTCTGAGGTCTCTTTTATATGGTCACTAATCACCTCACCAAGGCCCCACCCCCTAATGCCATCACCCTGGGCATTGGGAATTTAACATATGGATTTTGGGCAGCAGAGGGACACAAACATTTAGACCATATCAGACACCTTCTCATCCAGTAATCATCCAGTCCTATTAAATTGGGACACTCACCTTTTTCTTGCCAGCAATCATTTTAAAAAATCAATTTAAAATAATAAAAATTATAGTAAATACCATAATAGCAGAGAAGTGTATATAAAAATTAAAAATATTCTACCTATCACACTTTTCCCTTGTCTCATCTTATTGTCTCATCTAATTGTTAAGGAACCACTCTTAACAATTTCTTATTTATCCCTAAGATATTTCCATATGTATAGACAAGCACATATAGGTACAAGTCACTATATGTACTTTGTAAAAAATATATGCAAATGAGATTACATCATAATCATAATGTAACCATGTTATTTTGTAGCTTGCTTTTTCACTTAATGTCAGATCCTGGACCTTCTTTTTCATGTTGATATCTGTAGATGTACTCATTTTTTTTGTAGTGACTATAAAAAGCTCATTGTAAAGATGCGACTGACCAGTTCCTTTTATGCTGCTTAGTTTTTGCTAAGGTAAACAAGTTCTAAGATGAACAACTATGTTTATAGATTAATTGCCAGCTGACTAATAATGTGTGTGTTTAAAATGTGAACATGTGTTCCCAGATTGCCTTTCAAAAACACCGTAACGATTTATAGTCCTGCTAATCATGTATAAAAATGCCCATTTCCTTATATTTGCACCAATACGGATACTATCAAACTTTTAAATCTTTGCTAATTTGACAGGTGAAAAATGGTAAAAATTTTAAAATGTTGAAAGTTTAAATGCCTTTAAAAGTGAGGCTGAGCATTTAAAAAATGTATCTTGGCTATTTAAACTTCTTTTTCTTTTTTGTGAATCCCGTGTGTAGAGGGATTTTTTTGAGAAGGCTAATTTTTTTCTCATTGATTTGTAGATGCTCTTTGTGTATTAAGGAAATGTGTCTGAAATTTATTTTCTTAGTTCCTTCATTACAAATTCTGTGTTTGAAAAGATTTTGTTAAATAGTAGCTGCCAAGTTATTGGTTCTTTTTCTGTTTTCTCCAGCTGATCCATGTATACTTAACCTCAAATGTTTATCCCCACAAATAGCCAATGTTTCTGCATTGAGTTGATGTAATTCCAGCCAAAAGCAAAGCACTGGAATTTTTGTTAATCCCAGAAATCCCACCATGGATAAATGTAGACTATCCATTGGTTTTCTGAAATATTTTAAGTGGTTCAAGGAATCCTAGAGGCCTGGACCCTGGAGTGGGAGCCCCAACCTCTGATTTAGCCCTTTCGCCTGCACTTCCTCGGGCCAGCCCAGCTCACTCCAGCCGGCAGTGTGGTCAGCACCTGTGTGCGCTCCTCTGTCCAGCTGTGGATTCTTCTGTTCTGGTGAGTGGGCTGAGTGTTTGCATATTTTCCCCTTTGTTTATAAGGCACTTGTAGGTGTGGGCCCCTTTTCCTTTTAGCAGATGGTCCCTGAGGAAGGACTGAACCTGCCCGAGGCCAGGCCCAGTGGGACTTTACTGGGGGTTAAGGAGGAGATGGAGGAGAGTGGTGCAGGGCAGACAGAAAGAGGCACACCCTTAGAACCTCCCAGCTGGCCCCCATCCCTTCTGCCCATCCTTCATCCTCCCTACTTCCTTGCAGAAATGTTGTCAGACCCATGTGCTATTCCCTTGAGGGTAGGTGTGGGCCTCCGGGCAGGTTGGAAAGGGCTTTGCAGAGCCCCAGATTGGAGAGTGGAGGGTTGGACACAAAATATGGGCCTGTGAGTCCTAGGTAGGCGTTAAAGGGATAGATGGGCTGAGGGGAGAGGGTGTTCTGGGAAGTGGAGGTAGCTTTCAGGCTTCTGGACACCCACCCCCCCCAATCTAAAGGCAGCTTCACTTTGTTCGGGAATGCGTGTGGGGTGAGGGTGGTAATGCTGAGCTTGCAGGTGTTGGGGTGGGAGGAGAGCAAGAGAGGCCAGAAACCTGCCCCTGCTTCCTGACCTGTCTGAGCCTCTGCAGGGACTTAGAGGCTTCCAGGTCTGTTTGTTGTTTTAACCCAGGGCTGACTTTAAAGAGACTGCTACATTCCTGAGGGATTGGCAAGTGAAGGTGATGAATGGGGTTGGCAGGAGGCAGAGTCTGAGGAAGTAAACAAGAACTCCAGCTTGACACCCAGGAGCCCAGGTTCCCAGTGCTCTGGGCAGGTATCCTGTCTAAGGACTGGTACCCGCACTGACCCTGGTGGGTGGGGAAGGAGACCTTGGACTGTGAAAAATCCTCTTACCTCTTCCCACTAATGTCCTCCAGCCTTCCTGGGCTGCTCTGTGGGCATGAGAGTTTGCCCTGTTCTCTGCCTTGGGGCACAGCTCTCCTGCCCCACTGAAGGGACCCAAGCCTGGAGTGGGCACAGCAAGGGTAAGGGCTGAGGCTGGCAGACCTGGGTCTGTCTCCTGGAAGTGTGTCTTGGTGGCAAATGACTCCCCAGAGATGCCTGAGCTTTTTCTTTTCTTTTCTCTCTCTCTCTCCCTCCCTAACTCCCTCCCTCTCTCTCTCTCTCCCCCTCCTTCCCTCCCTCCCTTCCTCCCCTCCTTCCTTTTTTTGCTTTGTAATTAGTATATTAAGGAGACAACACATTTCAAGAATTACTTAAATTCTGATACCCAGATTTAAGCATGTGAACATATGATGAGACTTTTAAACATACAATTAAAGCTATTCATCAGAATTTGTTATACTACCAACGTTATAATTACTTTGGAGTGTAAGTCAAATGGTTTAAAGTAATCCTGTAACATACCTAAGGAACACCTTCCTATATTACGCATGCAAATTACTTCTCCATGTTAAAGGGATTTTCACTTTGATTTCTTCATTACTTTTTCTTTAAAGCAGGGCCGGTGAGATGACATAGGCCAACTTCCATGAAACCTTATTTCATTGGCTCCATTTGCCCTGCCTGAGCCCAAATGGAGCTTCTGAGGAGGGAGTGAGAAAGACCTGCTCCTTCTTCCAAAATGTTCCACTTTAGTCTGCAGGAAAGTTATCTCACTAAATATCCAAATCTGTCTTGAGAATGCATGACTCTCCCATGCACGGTGCGATGCAATAGGTGTATTACTCCCGTTTCCTCTATCCTGGGCCCCAGCAAAACCATCACAGCCAGTCTGGGGGGACACTAGTCCTGACATTTGGGACATGGTGGTGAAGAATGTGGCTTCGGAGCCAAGTGGATGAAAGGCAAACCTGGCCATACACAGGAGCTGACTTCACGGACTGGCTCCGTATCTGTAAGTGGGAACTGCTCTGCTCAGGCTGCTGCACGATAAAGTCCCAGCAGGTGGATGAGGACTCCGCAGGTGCCTGCAGTCGGGAGTGGCTCAGTCCCTCTGCTCTCACTCTCCTGGAGGCCCTGCTCTCGCCTCCTCTGGGAGCTAAGTCCTTCCAGCCGGGCCTGCCCATCAGCCCCCTCTGAATATGACTTGGCTGACCTTTTTCCCCTCCATAAAATATTTGGGTCTTAAAGTTGCTTTCAGCTCTGAAGTTTTATCACTGACTGAGGTCTGGGGTGTCCAACTTCACAATTTTGCAAGTTGGGTTCAAAGAGTAGGCTTATGCCAAGAATTCGGGACACAGTTGTCTCAGTGGGAGAGGGACCAGGAAAGCCTTGGAACATGGAAGAGGCATGGGCCTCCTGCTGGGAGTGAGTGAGAAGGAGGTGCTTGATGGTAGTTGACATGGTGTGTGTGTGTGTGTGTGTGTGTGTGTGTGTGTGTGTGTGAAGTGAGAAGTAGTCTCTCAAAACAACATTTGTTCCATTTTCTCATATTTCTAGAGCTGGCTGGATTGAAGCAGGGTTTGTCTTAGGACTGCCAGAAATGCGTGTGTGTGTTTGTGTGTGCTGAGGGCAGATGTGACAAAATGTAGCCCTTGAGAAGGCCATAAAACAAAGGCTTCTCGATTTCTCTGGGGCTACCTAGGGACCTTTAAACCTCTGCCATCCACAAAACCAAGGGCTTCTATTTAATTCATTCTTTCAAGGAATGTATTGAGCTGGGACCAGGAGGCTGTACCCGAGGTCCAGAGGCTGGCCCTGTGCTGGGTCAGAGGCAAAGTAAGAATAAGATGTGATTCCATGCAGAGTGTGGGGAGCCCCAAGCCTGGGTGGCTGTGGGGTTGGGGGCTGTGGTGACCCAAAGAGAAGCTGCAGGAGGCTCCACAGCCAAGGAGGGCTTGAGCCTGCACCCAAGACCAGGTAGGCACCAGTGCAGTCCCCACAGTGGGGACAGGCAACATAGGGCATGATGATGCTGGTGCAAGCGCTGAGAGACATAAAAGAACACAGGCGGGTGGAGAACCAGATGTAGCGTGGGGTAGCCAGAACTTTGGGGACAAGGACAGTGGGGACAGATGAGACAGAGAAGCTTATCCTGGGGGTCACATCACCGAGGCCTTGGGGGCCTGACCGTGGAGTTTGGGTTTTAGGCTGTGGACAGGGGTCCTAAACGCAGCTGTCTGCAGGGGCCAGAGTGGGAGGAGAGGCGTGAAGATGCCAGTAGAGAAAGAAGTTGCCCTGGGGAGGACAGGCCTTGTCCCCTCTGTTCAGGCATTGTCCCAGGTTGGGGGGGCAGACCTAGAGTAATATGTCACCTAACTAACTCTTACAGAGAAGCTGGCAATCTGGCTTTTTACATGGGCACATTTATTTTTAAATGTTAGCAATTAATTCAAATTTAATACATAACAAAACAAAACACGTGACTCAGGCCCATCAGGAGAGGTCTGTGATCCTGATCTGGCCCCCAGGCCCCTGTGTGTGACAGTTGCCCATGGCGGTGGGGGAGATGCCCACAGGTTCCACGTGGGAGTGGCTGGGTTACAGTTTGCTTGCTGTGGTGGAGTTCTGGAGAAGGCCATATGGACAACCAGAGTGGACAGAGGTGGAGAGACCAGTACAGAAGTTATGGAAAAATCTCATTCTTCTTTATTCATTCATTTGACGAATGTTTACTGAGCATGTGCTGTGTGGCAGGCACTGTGTTAAGCAGGTGTTATTAAGGGACACCCAGCCTCTTTCCAACCCACAGATGAAGGTTCAGGCTAATTCTGCCATGCCATGCCTTCTCAGGCCTCCTGTCTGCGGGTTCTGAGGCTACGCTTCTTGGTCCCAGGCCGAATCTGCTCTCTGCAGGGCCTCCTGAACAACACAGCCTTTTTTCTGGGTTTTGCCCCGGCTCCAGTCATGCTCCATCCTCTTCTTCTCTGGCATTTATTGGTCCTCACAGCTCTGTCCTGTGCACACCCATCCTTCAGCGCCTGGGTGCGGTAGAAGAGGAGATCTCCTCTCCCCAGTTCTCCTGCTTTTGTCATCAGCAGGAAATTTGCAGAGTTTTTACTCTGGATCCAAACAAACACTCATGTGCTTAGGCATCTTGCTGAGAGCCCAACTGGGGTCTGTGCTGGCCAACTCCACTAGATCCGTGCAGGACAGTCAGTGCTTATGCCCATTCGACAGGCCTAGGTGGGTTAATGAGCCTGGCTCTCAATCCATGCTGACTCACAATATTGGGCTACCTTTGTCTAGGAGGAGGAGGAGGAGGGATAAACTGGGAAAAAACAGGTACGTGCCACAGAGTCCTCTGACTCTGTGACCAGAGAGGGGGCTGGGTGAGAGATCAGCAGAGGGTTGGGGCACCACGGGGCCACATGCCAGCAGCCAGGCCCATCACACCCCATGTCAGCCAGTGCAGAATCACTCTGGGTGGATTCAAGGGTCCTTGTCCCCAAGGCACTCCCAGGCAGAGGGGAATAAGCCCTATATATCACCAAGAGCAAGACCACTCAATACCCAATGGATGGTCCTCATTAGCCAATGGGGGCTGTGGGAACATAGAGACCCAATTCTTAGTGCTGAGTGCTTAACTTTCGTGGGCTCATGGATGCTTCACCACTGCCCATAAAGGCCAGCTCTATTATGGTGCTATGTCACGTTAGAGGAGACTGAAGCTCAGAGAGTTGACTAAACTGTCTGAGATTACTTAGCTGTCAGGGGCAGCGCATTGGTTTGACCCTGGGGTGGTTGACTGCAAGCCCACTTAGTGCGTGGCCATTTCAGGGGTAGGGTGTGAGAACTGGCAGGGATCAGGAGGGTTGCTGGG
This sequence comes from Aotus nancymaae, assembly GCF_030222135.1. Classification (NCBI taxonomy): domain Eukaryota; kingdom Metazoa; phylum Chordata; class Mammalia; order Primates; family Aotidae; genus Aotus; species Aotus nancymaae. Next base: position 65,421,010 of record NW_026988418.1, on the reverse strand, counting down.
GCACATTTCCAGTGGGCATTTTCCTGAACTTCCTCCAGGATAGGGAGTGATTCTGTGCTGGCCGACATGGGGTGTGATAGGCCTGGCTGCTGGCGTGTGGCCCTGCGGTGCCCTCACCCTCCGCTGGCCTCTCTCTGGTCCCCTCTTTCTGGTCTCTGACTCTGTGGCACGTGTCTCTCTTCTCCCAGTTTATCCCTCCTCCTTTTCCTAGACAAAGGTAGCCCAATATTATGAGTCAGCATGGATTGGAAGCCAGGCTCATTAACTCACCTGGGCCTGTCAAATGGGCGTAAGCACTGACTATCCTGCAGGAATCTAGTGGAGCTCAAACTATTGAAGATTACAGAAGGAAACTACTAGAAATATTTGGAGGCATGAGTCATTCATTCATTTATTCAGCAAGTATTTATTGAAAGCATACTCTGTGGGAGGCCCTGCTCTGAATTTTAGGGATACTGTACTGAGGAAGACAGCCTTAGCTCCTGCCTGCATGGGGCTTACAGTCTAGAGTGGGGTGTGGGGGGCAGCCATTCGAAAGCCATGCAGATGAACACACAGGTGCAAAGCAAACTGTGCTCAACAAGATTGTTAACAGGGACGGAGCATGGGTCCCGAGGCTTTCCTGGGAAGTGGGATTTCAGCTGAAGGATGATGGGTCAGCCTGCGCAGGGCAGGGCAGGGGCCCTCAGGGCATGAGTGCAAAGCCCTGGAGTGGGGGACAAGCCAGAGGCTTGTGACAGGGTCAAACCAATAAGCTGGGGTGCTGTCGGGGAGGCTGGGGGGCTGACTGGCCAGACTGGGCATAGCCTTGCAAAAGAGAGCTATTGAAGGATTTAGTTTAAGTGGCTTAACAAAAATAACCCTCCTTCTCTTTGACCTGGGTCCCTAGAGCTTCTTCTGCCTCCTTTGCCCTCAGTGTCCAGTCTGTGTGGTGAGAAGCTGGGCTGGGGGAGTCTCAGCCCCCACCCCATTCCCGGGCACAAGGGCAGCTGATTAAAAGCAGATGTCGCACCCTGGTGGGGCCCAGCCCAGCTCCCCAGTGCTGACCTCAGACCTGCACCGCCGGCATGTCCAGGCCGCAGACTCTCTGTCAGCAAAGCCGCATCCGTCCTGCAGAGAGACGGTCACTGTGGCTGCCCACACCTCCAACCCAGCAATTTCCCTACCACAGTGAGAAACCTCCCGCATTCCGGGGCTGGAGCCCAGCCTCCTCCATCCAACTGCCTGTTGAGGGGAGAGATACCAATTAGGTTCTTTGAAAGGAACTAGGTCAGAAGAGTATCTGTCACCCTTGCCCAGTTCCTAGGCACACCTGCACCAGCACAGTGCTAACGGAGGCCACCATTACCCCATTCAGTGTGCCCCGGGCTCTGCGCTAAGTGCTTTATGTCCTCCCATTTAACCCCCACGAGCAGCTCCATGAGGCCCAACAGTTAAGGAAGTGTGTGACTGAGGCTCGGAGAGGGCACCTGGTCACACGGCTGTAGGTGCAGAGCTGGAATCTGAGCCCAGGTCATCAGGCTTCAAAGGATGTGACCCCCCGTGGTCCTCTGCAGGGGGCACTGGCTGTTGCTCCTGAGCCTCTCAGACACTCCCTGTCCCCATTGCTCCTGAGGAAGCCCAAGTCAGCTCCGGGCTGCCCGTGCCTCCAGGGGCCGGCATCTTGGCATAGGGCCCAGAGACTGCTGGAGCGGACTCTGGGTGGTGGGAGCCTGGGCTCTGGACATTGTCAAGGGCAGTGTGTTTGCTGTTGAATCAGTTTGAAGCATCCTCAGGGGTCTCTTAGCAGAGGGAGTTACCATTTTGATTTTTGCCTTTGAGAACCCCTGGGAACCATTCCCCACGCACCTGCCCTTCCAGGGCTGCTGCATCCATGAGGCCCCTGCTCCCCGGCCCCCACTGTGTATCTGGAGGCATCTGGTGTCCTGCAGCAACCCTAGAAGCCACTTCCCTCACAGCCCCTTACTCTCAGGCCACGCTAGAACTGCACTCTCCTTCCTTTGCTCTTATAAGGCTGCTCCCAGCCCTTCTGCAGACCTATCTGCCTCCCCAGTGGCCATTTTCCTGGTCTATTTCCCCTTCTCTGCCCATCCCAGCATCTCTGCCTTATCCCACCCCACCAGAGAGACTGCTTTGCTCTCAGTCAGTCAGCAAGTATTTATTGAGCTGTAGAGACATCCTGGCTGAGAGCTCGGGCTCAGAAGCCTGACGCCTGGGGCTGCAGAAATGAAACCCTCCCATTTCCTGCTTGCATCTGGTGTTCCTAGAGCATAAAAGGAAAAGGCAACAGCTCTGCCACTGGATGCTGGCTTGACTTCCGCTTCTCCCTGCTGTCTAGTTACTGAGAAGAAAAAAGTATGGCAGGATGCCCCATGTAGACCATTTTTTTCTCAGTTCTGTGCAAGAGTTACCTTAGTAGTCCTCCGTCAGGTGACTCAACACTGGGGTTTACAGGAGGGTGGGTCTGGGGATAGTGGAGGGGAGCAGCTTTCTGGGGACTTTCAGACACAGAGGAGTAAGGAGGGCATTTGTGTTTTGCGGTCTGTAAAGAAGAAGCCCCAACCCCGGTATGGATCCTGGGGAAGGAAAAGGGACTCAGATTCTGCCCGTGAGGGGTGGTCCCAGAAGCCCCAAACCCTCAGCCATCCTCGGCCATCCTTAAAGTCAGCCCCCAGAGGATGCATGTGGCCTGTGTGGTGTTCTGGTTGTCACAGGACACTCTGCCTTGTGATCACGTGGGAGCAGCTATCGACAGGAGCCACCTCAGTGGGAATGGGTCAGCGTCCTGGTTCTCTGGGCCGAGGTGCAGAAGCTGGAGCCTCCACCTCCCTTTTTTTGTGTACACAAGACTTGGAGGTTCTTGGACAATTTGAAGGGAGAGGAAGTTTCCAGAGGAAGGTATGTTTTTCTTCCAAGTATAGTAAATTAGGTCTGGATGGTTTTAATTAAAATTACACAAATCAAAGAAATGCAATAGTATTTGTGCCTCCAGCATCTGCTGTCACTCAGTGGTCATGAAAACATCAGTTCCTATTTATCAAAAGCTGATGATGTGCCAAGTATGGTGCCAAATCTCCCATTTACGTTGCTTTATTTAATCTTCATGACAAGGTAGGTACTTTCTGTCACTATTTTACAGGTAAGAAAACTGGGGCACAGAGAAGTTAACCAACTTTCCCAAAGTCACACAGCTAGCCAAGCTGTGGATTGGGTTTATAATCCACATATCTTTCACTCCAAAGTCCTTCAACCACAAGTTGCACTCTACTGCTGTGTCTGGGGGTTCCCTGGATCTGTGGGGACCCCAGGAGATATGGACCTGCAGGGAGAAGCCATGGGATCTGGAGGCCCAAGACCTAAGTGACCGTGGGGCCTCCACCAGGTACTTGTCTTCAGCACAGCTGGATCCCATTACAGTGTGGATGGCAGTCTTTAGAAAGCCACCTTCTCCTGGGCTGCAGAGGAACAGAGTGACCACAGCCTGTGAACCCTTGGGGCCCCTTGAGTTCCCACTGCCTGCCTGGCAGGGTTTCACAAACGCATTGACGTTGGCAGGGCAGCCTGTGTGGAGGGCGCGGGAAGCCCGCGGGCCTGTGGCTGCCGGCATTGCTCAGAGTTTCCGCTCAGCTCTTCCTGCAGGCCCTCCTCAGGCCTCTGCTAGCCAGCGCCCCCTGTCCTGGGGCCTTCGTGGGCCCCGGCTGGCTCTGAGACAAGCTCAATTGACGCCAGGATCTCTGCAGGGCCCGGAAGGCCCCATTTTCTGGGTGGCGAGCCTTGGGTTAGCTTTGGAGGCCCTGGTGATAGCCTCAGGGTGTCTGAAGGTTTCTTAGCACCAAGGCCACCAGGCGGGACAGAGATGGTGCTACTTCCAGTCAGAAGACCCCAGTTCCACTCTCAGAGCCAACACTCGCTGGTTCTGCAAGCTCAGGTGGGTGTCTTTCCCTCCCCAAACTCCCTTCCCTGTCCACCTCACAGGACTGTTTAAAACCCTTGGCAAACAGGAAAACACTCAGCCAGTGTTGGTGGCCCTAGCAAGGCCATGGGCTGACTGTGGCCTGCCCCTAATGGTCTTTTCACCTGGAAACTCAGCGAAGAGGCTGGATTTATGGGTTCCAGAAGAGGGGAAGGGCATTCCAGGAGGAGGGCAGGCTGAGCCCAGGCACAGAGTTCAGAACACACAGGCGGGGACTGAGCTCTGTGCCGGAAACCGTTCTAAGCATTTTACACATAGTAACTCATTTACTTCTCTCATCATTCCCATGAGGTAGGCATTACTTCACCCCATTTTACAGACGAGGCAATGGAGGCACAGAGAGGTAGAGAAACTTGCTCAAGATCACATGGCTAGAAGAGGGGAGCCAAGATTTGAACCTGGGCAGTCCGGAAGGAGACCACGAGTGGAGGCAGCGGTGATGGGACTGGAAAGGTTGGGAGAAATGCCAGGGACTGGGCTGCATCTGCCCTGTCCTCTGCTGTAAGGCCAGAGCCCAGAGCAGTGCTTAGCACACAGTAGGTGTTCTGAGCGTGTTCCTGACACAGGAGCTCTGCAGGAGGTCCGGCTACCTTGCTGGGGACGCTGGCATTTCACACAATACAGAGAGGTTGAGATTCAGCCCTTTTCAATGGGGCTGCTGGACCCCCACTGCAGGAGGGACCATCGTGGGCAGGCAGAAATTTTAAATAGTTCCTTAATCTCCCTCTGGCCCCTTTCTGTTAGGCCCAGTCTGGCCTCCCGTACCTCCCTGGGTAGTATTTTTAGCTCTCCCAGAACTCTGGATCCAGGTGGACTGGGGGTCTGGGGGAAAGCAGACAAACTTGGAGAAGCATGTCCCTGATGGCAGAGGCTGCTGAGAGACCAGGCTGTCTGCGGCTGGAGTGCTGGGGGCTGGTGAGAAAGGAAGCTTCCTATTCTGCGGCACTCAGACCCCGCTAGGAATGAGGCTTGGGGCCAGGATCCCTGAGGACAAGAAAGGATGACTCGGCAGAAACAGAGTCCTGGCCCCACAGGACAACTGGAGCCGCTGCCCTGGGGGCTGGTGCCAAGTGGCAGAGCTGCTGAATTAATGACCCCCCATCTCAGCTCCATCTCCCCCCTCCCACACCTCAGCTCCATCTCCCCCCTCCCACACCTCCCCCCCCACTCCCCTAGCCCTCTTTTAGACACAGTTCTCTGGGCTGGAGTTTTAAGACTCTCAGAGTGGCAAGAACTGGCCCCCTCCACCAACTTTCAGACAGAGTTGGGAGGGGCCCTGAGGCTGGAACTGATAACTGGGGGGAGGAGGCAGCCAGCCTTCGAGACCCCCCAGGCCTGCCAAGCGAGCCCAGATGGGGTGTTGGGGGGGGCATGGGGCAGTGGCTGGAGCTGGCCTGGGCCAGGCCCTGGGGAATTCCACTCCCGGAGAGCCAATTGGAAGCACATGTGTTTAGATGGGCACGGAACCCACAAAACTGCTTCTCCCAGCCCAGCTTCCCAAGGATTAACGATGTCAGGAATCTTGGGAAAGCTGTCTCTTTGTCACCAGAGGCCCCTCACGACACAGGCTCTCGCCCTACTTGCACCCCAGGTCCTGAGCAGAAGTGGATGATGATGGTGACGGTGAAAATGGATCTTGTGCAGCTGCTAGTGTTCATTGTTTCCCACACATCCTGCTGACCGCTGGTACCTGTCTCATCCTAGGTGCTCCTCAGGGCAGCCTTTTCAGGTGGGCAGGTATTAGTGTTGCCCTCATTTTCTACAGAGGAAACTGTCTCGCAGAGGGTGAGCAGCTTGTTCACGTTCACTCTGGTTGTGGCAGAATACATTTCCAAGGCTGGGATCGTAAATGCTCTGCTTGATCCTCTACCCCTTGGAGGAAGGAAAAAGGGTAGAGTTCCTGTGGCTCTGCCTTCTCCCTTGGGTGCCACGCAGTGAGTGAGGGTCACCAGGTTGAGCCCATGGAAACGCTGACCCTTTCTAGCAGGCATTGCAACATCCAGCAGTTTCCTGCACAACGTATCATAGGGTACTTGGGTCTGGTGAGCAGTGAAGGTCCTAAGATTTGGGGCTAGAAGACATGAGCCTGTCTCCTGACTTACTAGCTGTGTGACTTTGACACTTCGCTTTGTCTCCTTGGACCTTGGTTCCCTCACCTATAAAATGGGAGAGAAGGATACAAAAACTTTCTCAGATCAAATGTAGACCCTAAGTCCGCTGCAGCCAGGGGGCCTGAGCAGATGGGAAGCAGAGGCGGGTGGCAGGGGTTGAGAGGGGAGGAGACCAGGGCCGGGCAGGAAGGGAGTATCAGAGGCTGGTATCACATGGCTGGGCTCCCAGGTCTGGAGAGAGGCCAGCAGAGATCAGGATTTCCTTTCATAACAGATTATGGGACAGCTACTTTGCACTAATCCATCTGCCTGATAAGATCATCTGGGGATGACCCAGCAGCCTTTGGTGAAGACACAGAACAGAATGGCTGCATCTTCGCAGGAAAATCCCACAGGCAAAGCCACTCTAGGCGCCAGATGACAACCAGTTTTCTGCAAGTGCCGGGTTTGCTGACTTCCCTCTGCCCTACTCTAACCTGGCTTCTGTTAGTTGACTGGGTCTTGTTGCCTCAGCAACAGAGCGATAATGGAGGTGTCTGTGAATGGCTATGTTAAATCACTTAATTATTGCAGACAGGCACTCTGCCAGACGGGGTGGTTACAGCTATGTTAGACTTAGTCACTGCCTGCAACTAAACCTGGCTGAGATGGTTGTGAACATGCACCAAATAATAGACCCCCAACAAATACATCTTGGTTGACTGAAGAAGCTTTGGATTTATGAAGACTAGATTACATCCGTTACAGTGGTATCACTGAGTCCATTTTGTTATATTCAAAACCTTGGCAAACCAGTACTTTACATGGGATGCGTATGGCGAGGCTACCTCAGCTACCCAACTCCTCAACTCTACAGGGTTTTATCGGTAACAGCAGGTCCGTTCCGTTTAGGCTGTTACTACACTTCTCTCCTGGAACATCCTGTAGTGGTTATTTTTTGGAAACATCATTTGATTCATAATCTCTTAGCAACAGGACTTTGAGGGCTAACGGCCGACGTATAAGCCCAGCAAGATGATTGTGACTCGTGGGTAGGCAAACCCACAGAGCCAAGTCCAAGCGCTCTGATTATGGGTTTAATTGTTTTAGGTCATTGAACGTCACAGGCACCCACTGCGGGACAAACCAGCTGTGTTCTTTGCCAGTGAGCATTTGCCAAAGCAGCCACACACCCAGGCCGGAGGAGAACTTCCAGAGTCAGCCGGTGCCCCGGGCATCATAGCTCGGTCTTTTTGCTGCAGACCCCAGAGTGCCCGATGGGGAAGAGGAGGAAAGGGAGGAGGATTCATCTTACTCTGTTTGTGCCTGGCACTTCACCTCATCACATCCTCACAGCCCCCTGTGCAGCAGTGTCAGGGTCTTGCCAGGCTGCCGGTGAGGAGGCGGCCGCTCAGACAGGGAGTCACTGGCTGTGCTCACAGGTGCTCACAGGCTGGCGGAGGCGGAGGCAGGCTGCTGATCTAGGTCCTCCCGACTCACAGCCTCTGCTCGTTCTGCTCTTTCCATGCAAACACCCACGCCTATGGGGACAGCTGGACCTTTCCGGGATGTTTGGTCTCCATAAGATTCTGTTCCAGAGTGGAGCATGTGAGGGTTATTGCCACAGACCCATTCCACATGTCAGAGGCCACGCCAACAGTGTATACATCTGGCGCCACTGAGCCCAGCACTCACAGGCGGCCTGGGGCCTGCCTGCTGTCAGGGTTTGCAATTCCCTTTTTATTCGAGTTCTTCTTTATGCGAGTCCCTCGCAGAGACTGAGACTGTGGTTCTCTATCTGTATTTGGTAGGAATTAAAAGTTTTAAAAATAGCTACCACTTTTTACTATGACCTGAGCACGTACACACCCTTATTTACTCCTTAAAACCTTGGAGAGATGTGATACTGTTGTCCCTGTTTACAGATCAGGAAATTGAGGGTCAGAGTGATTGGACAATTTGCTCTAAGTCACAGAAAATAGGTTCTTATTGTGACACCCACAGCCCAGCCCCCGGCCCTGCCCTGCCTTGCAGCTCCATTGCTCCCGAGCAGAGGTGGACGCTGGAGAAATATGCAGGTTTGTGCCTTGGGGCCCCGCACTCACAGGGGCCTCTTCCAAGGCCCTGGAAATGTATTCAGATGGTCACATATCTTTGTAAAATTTGCAAAGGTAAGATATTTTTGTCTTCTTTTTATAAAGGAGCAGTCTCACATCGCTTCATTGTATAAACCTCAGTTTCCACAGAACCTCAGTCCATCCTGCTAGTGAGTATATACCTCGAACATCCGACCTAAGAATGTACTCTTTCTTCTAGCCACCCCCACTTAATTTTTTCTCCTTAGCACTTTTCATGAATACACTATATACTTCAGTATCAACCTTATTTATTGTAGTTTTTTTTTTTTTTTTTTTTTTTTCTGAGACAGAGTCTTATTCTGTTGCCCAGGCTGGAGTGCAGTGGCACAGTCTCTGCTGACTGCAACCTCTGCTTTCCGGGTTCATGCGATTCTTGTCCCTCCATCTCCTGAGTAGCTGGGACTAAAAGCATGAGCCACCACACTCAGCTAATTTTTGTATTTTTAGTAGAGACAGGGTTTTGCCATGATGGCTAGTCTGGTCTCGAACTCCTGACCTCAAGTGATCCACCCACCTTGGCCTCCCAAAGTGCTGGGATTACAGGCATGAGCCACTGAGTCTGGCCAACCTTATTTATTGTAGATTGTAAGCACTACTCAACAAGTTTTTTGGGTGAATGAATGCAGCCATCATCCTTATACTTAAAAGAGTCCTGTGTCACAGATGGAGCCATGATTATTTTCACATTCTAGACAGAGACGTGGAAGGTGACATGCTCAACGGCACCCACTAGCAAACCCAATCCCCTTTCTGTGCTCTGAGCTGCCTTTGAACTTGGCCACATCTTGATTTCCTCTGGCCAAAACATCATAATTTACTCATAGACTAGACATCAGCTCACTAGTGTTTCATCCTTGCCTTGTCTCTTAAGCTTCTCTTTCCCCACAAATTTTATCAACCACCTTCCAAATATCTCTCGAACTTTATCACTTCTGTCTCCATAGCCCCAACCCAGGTAAGTGTCCAGCAGCCTCCTGACAGCCCGGCCTTTTCCCCTCACAGCCTCCCAAGGCTTATCTGATCGGACAATCTCCTGGAATGGATCCTCATTTCTTAGTGATTGTATCTGGAGTCCTTGGCCCGGCCCATGAGGTCCACACGGAGTTTTGTTGTGTTTCAGTTTCTCAAATTCAGTGCCTCCTTTCTGACTCAGAGCATTTGTACATGCTCTGTCCCTTTCTGATGCCAGAACATTCTTGCTCTCTCCTTTTCTCCGATCCTACTTAATGTTTACTCACCCTTCTGGTCTCCAAGCAAGCGTTACTTCCTCAGGGTTACCTTCCGTGTTCTCCCAGCTTGGGTCAGAGCCTCTGTCAATGATTTTTACAGCTCCTTATATATCTCTGCTCAGAACTGATCGCAACTGTTATTAAACAACCGAACTGTTTGTTTAATCTGTTGTTGCAACCCCTTGCCTCCACCTTCCTCCTTTTTTGTTTTGTTTGGCCTCAGGAATAAAGATGTGTATGCGGGCTGGGTGTGGTGGCTCATGCCTGTAATCCCAGCACTTTGGGAGGCCGAGGCAGGTGGATCATCTGAGGTTAGGAGTTCAAGACTAGCCTGGCCAACATGATGACACCCTGTCTCTGTTAAAATACAAAAATTAACTGGGTGTGGTGGCGGGAGCCTGTAATCCGAGCTACTCAGGAGGTTGAGACATGAGACTCGCTTGAGTCCAGGAGATGGAGGCTGCAGTGAGCCGGGATCATGCTATTTCACTCCAGCCTGGGTTACAGAGTGAGACTCTGTCTCAAACAAACAAACAAAAAAGATGTTTATATGTCACCCTCCAAAATGTTTCACATCAGCAAGCGGCAGCGCTCCCTGTGGTTATTTAGGGACGCAGATCCTTCCATGAAGTGGCTTGTCATCCGTAGGACTTGAGGCTGGGTCAGTGCCACATCTGGTTTGGCGCCAGCAGGAAGAGGAATTGGTTTTCTGGGTCATGGCTTCCTTCTGGTGATCTATTACAGAACAAACCACCCAAATTTACTGCCGTAAAACATCAACCAGTTCATTATCTTCACAGATTCAGTGAGTCTGCAAGGAATTCTGGAGAATTTGGACAGAACACAGTGAGGATGGCTTGTCTCTGCCCTGCAGTGTCTGGGCCTCAGCTGGGAAGACTCAGATGGTTGGGGGCTGAGCTGTCTGGAGGCATCTTTGCTTACCTGGCATGTGACTAGAAGACTGGGCTTGGCTGAGCCTGTACCAGAGCACCAACATGTGACCTCTCCACGATGGTGGCCTCAAAGGAGATGGACCTCTTTTATGGTGGCTCAGGGCTCCAAGAGTGAGTGTTCCCAGAGAACAAGGTGAAGCTACATAACCTTCTATGTCCTAAGCCTCAGAAGTCACGTTACTTCCCACGGTATTCTTTGACAGAAGACTGCCCAGGTTCAAGTGGAGGGATCATAGACCCCCCCAACCCCACCTCTTGATGGGAAGAGAGTAGAAGAATTTGTGGTCATATTTTAAAACCACTGCAGCCCAGAGGGACACATGCCAGTTTTACTCACATCCCACCTGTGAGAGTGTAGTTATATGGTGCCATCTAAATGCGCAGGACTGGAAAATACTGTCCCTACTTGGACTGGTTCAACTCCATTACAGGGGAAGAAGAGGCTGGGTGCAGTGGCTCATCATGCCTGTAATCCCAGCACTTTGGGAGGCCAAAGTGGAAGAATTGTTTGAGACCAGGAGTTTGAGACCAGCTGACCAACATAGGGAGACCCCATCTGTTCAAAAATTAGCCAGATGCACTGGTGCACCTGTGGCCCCAGCTACTCAGGAGGCTGAGGCGGTTGGAAGGATCACTTGAGCCCAGGTGGTGGAGATTGCAGTGAGCTGTGGTAGTGTTACTGCACTTCTGGTGGACTGTTAGCAATCTGCCACAGTCACTTCTCTGGCCACAGAACGCCTATGTGTCTCACTCTTCCCACACATACAATACACTTCTCCTGGGGGAAAAACCCAAATCCCAGGACGGTATCCGCTACTGCGTATCTGTTGAACCATGAACTGACTGGATGCCGCAGAGAAGCTGTGTGCAGCCCATCCGTTATGAAGATGGGGTGAGCAGAGACAATGTTCCTTTTCTTTTTTCTGAGACAGAGTCTCACTTTGTTGTCCAGGCTGGAGTGCAGTGGCGCCATATCGGCTCACTGCAACCTCTTCCTCCCTGGTTCAAGAGATTCTCCTGCCTCAGCCTCCCTAGTAGCTGGGATTACAAGCACCTGCCACCATGCCTGGCAAATTTTTGTATTTTTAGTAGAGATGGGAGTTCACCATATTGGCCAGGCTGGTCTCCAACTCCTGACCTCAAGTGATCCACCCCCGTCAGCCTCCCAAAGTGCTGGGATTGTGGACATGAGCCACTGTGCCCAGCCTGTGTTCCATTTCTTAACATTGAGCCTCGGGTGGGCTAGTTCTCAGTGGAGAGGCAAAATGAGGTAGCCTCTGGCCTGTTAAGAATGGAGAGAGATCTGTGTTTCCCTTTGTCTTGGCACTTAATTCAATCATTTACAGAGTGGGAAACATGAATAAATGTTCATTGAAAAGAACATCTATTTCATGTTGCATCCAAAATTAATTCCAGATGGATCAAAGAGTCACTTGTGAGCAGACAGTTTACAGAACATAAAAAGCCAGTGGTAGTGTGAAAAGACATGTTCTTGAGGATGTGGGGAGATAGGAACTCTCAGACATTGTCGGTGGGTGTTTAAGTTCATCATTTTTAGATTTGACAATAGCTTTTGAGGTGTCAAATGTTCAATACCTTTTTATCCAGAAACTTTTCTTCTAGGTATTTATTCTACAGATACACAGTATTCCTACAAGTGAGCAAAAACTCTGTGTCAAGAATGTTCAGGCTAGGTGTGGTGGCTCATGCCTGTAATCCCAGCACTTTGGGAGGCTGAGATAGGAGGATCACCTGAGGTCAGGAGTTCAAGACCAGCCTGGCCAACATGGTGAAATCCCGTCTCTACTAAAAATACAAAAATTAGCTGGGCGTGGTGGTGTGTGCATGTAATCCCAGCTACTCAGGAGGCTGAGGCAGGAGAATTACTTGAACTCAGAGGGTGGAGTTTGCAGTGAGCCAAGATTGCTCCACTGCACTCCAGCCTGGGCGACAGAGCGAAACTCCGTCTCAAAAAAAAAAGGAATGTTCAGTGTATACTTGTTTAAAATAGCAAAGTAACTGGAAACCACCTAAATGTCCATCCATGGAAACATTAAATAAAGTAGAATTCCATGCAGCTGTTCAAAAGAATAAGGTGGGTTCAGTAACTGTCCATGGAGAAATGTGCAAGGGGCACTGGTAACAGGAAACAAAAGTCAAGCTGGAGAGCAGTGTGGATAACAGAGTTCCATCTGTGCTAAGAAAGAAAACAAGATGATACAATTCATAAACATAAAACAACAATCCCTGGAAAGAGTTACAGAAAGTTTTGACAGTGGTTTCTTCAGGGGGAGTGAGTTTCAGGCTGGGGGTAGCAGGAGAATTTTATCATTGTGCTTTATGTCTTTCTTTACTGTATGGGTTGTTTTACAATGTACATGGAATCAGTTTTATAAGGCAATCTAATTTAGAATAGTGATTATCTCTAGGGAAGGAGAGAAGAGAATGGGACAGAGATTATAGGACCCTTTAGCTGTAGTTCCAATGGGTTATGTTTCAAAAAGAAATTGAAATAGTGAAAATGGTCAATTTTATGCTAGTATATTTTACTACAATAAAAAAACAAGGAATTAGAATTGCTAAAGCTGGGCTGGGTGCACTGGCTCATACCTGTAGTCCCAACACTTTGGGAGGCCGAGGTGGCAAGATTACTTGAGCCTCGAGTTCGAGGCCAGCCTGGGCAACATGGTGAGACGCCGCCTCCACAGAAAAACGTAAAAATTAGCCAAGTGTGGTGGCATGCGCCTGAGGTGTCTGTTACTCAGGAGGCTGAGGCAGGGGGATTGCTTGAGCCCAGGAGTTTGAGGCTGCAGTGAGCTATGATTGTGCCACTGCCCTCCAGCCTAGATGGCAGACCAAGATCCTGTCTCAAGGAAAAAAAAAAAGAATTGGTGGATACAAAGATGTTCATTCTATAATTCCCTATGCTTTTCTGAATATTTGTTGCATTTTGCAACTTAAAAAGAGTTTAAAAATTTATTTAACATAACAAGATAAAGTAAATTAACAAGATAAAGTAAATTTAAAAGAAACCAGAAAAAAATGAAGCAAAAGGAACATAAGGGCAATAAAACAAAAAACTTTATAACCCATACTAAATGCATCAGATAACCTTTTTTTTTTTTTTTTTTTTGAATCTCACTCTGTCACCCAGCCTGGAGTGCAATGGTTGCCTCTCTTCAACCTCTGCCTCCTGGGTTCAAGAGATTCTCTTGCCTCAGCCTCCCAAGTAGCTGGGATTACAGGTGTGTGCCACCACACCCAGTTAATTTTTGTATTTTTAGTAGACATGGGGTTTCACCAAGTTGGCCAGGCTGGTCTCAAACTCCTGAGCTCAGGTGATCCACCTGCCTAGGCTTCCCAAAATGCTGGGATTACAGGTGTGATCCACCATGTCCAACCTAGATAACTTTCTTACAAGCAGCTCGAGAAATTTAATCATCGTCTCATAGGACGTGTAGGAACTTCATGTTTTTCATTTTGAGCTCCAGGAAGCACCTTAGTCTTGGAGCTTACAGTCAATCTGTAAGAAACAGACAGATTGTTGCTTAGAAAATCTCACTTTACCAATCCAGCATGGAGGCTGGATTTCAGTGCAAACCTGAGGTGGGTGAATAGTTCAGAGCCTGTTTCTCCAGTTATAGATGAGGGCCACAGAGACCTCTGGCAGCCCAGGGGAGAGTGGAGCCGGACAGGTTTATTGCAGAGGGCCTCCCTGGGCAGAGGATTGGCACGAGGAAAAGGATGAGGAGCTGACTGTCAGGGAGGCAGGTGCTCCTCGTGGGCCTCTGACTGAGCCCTGATCCTGTGTGCTCGGCCCTCCTTTCATAGCACAGGGCATTTTGGTTGAGTGAAGACGCCTCCCAGTGGTTCTGCTCCCAAACATTTGAATCTTCCCACTCGCCATGGTCTTCACCCCTCTGCCCCTTCCCCTGCCCTTGCCCTGGAGAGCTGGAAAAGCAGAAAATCACTGGAAGGTGTTGCACCCCCCACCCCCCCCAATGCATTCACACCCTTCCCTGGCCCATTTCCCGGCACAGGTCACAGGCAGGGGCTTGATCTGCTGCACCTGCAGTTCTTTGATCCGTTTTGGTTTCCTTTCTTTTGAAAAACCTTGACCGCAGTTCAATCTTGACTCTGTTGCTTTGAAAACCCTCTTCCTGTGAACTTGTGATGCCAGTGATAAAGAAAAGGGCAGAGGACTGTGGGTCTCACCAGGGGCCTTTGTTATGGGCACTGAAGGGGAATGACTATCACAGGTGGGCAGGAGGTGGGACTGGGCCTGGAGAGGCTGAGGGCTTGGGATGTTTGGGCCCTAGACTGCGGACATCCAGGGCCAGGCGGCTACTTGCTAATAATCAGGCTGCCCAGCTGTCCTGGAGCCCAGTGGGGCCATGAGCTTCCTCCCACCTAGATGCTACTGTCTAGGGTGCATGGGAGGAGCCCCACACTGGGGGAAGTGGACTCGGCCCTGCCCAGTTTCCCACGAGGTGGGCCCAAGACTTTAGACAGAGCTGGGCCTCCTAGTCTAGCTGCCTGCCCCTCTGCCACCTGACGGCCAATGCTGGCTGCGTACAGGCCTGCGGCTGCTGCTCTCCAGCAGGCCTGAGAGGTCAGGCACCCCACCCTCCCGCAGCTGCAGGATTGGGGTGTGAGCGAGTGTGTGGAGAAAGGGTTGCTGGGTTCCATTCCTGGGAAGGGCTCTAAGACCTCCTGAGCCAACCTCTCGTCAGTGACTGTTCTGCTGCCCAGGGCTTCTGGGGCTGGCAACGGGCTTCTCAGTGGCCCCGATGTTGTGTTCTTACAGCTGACTTTTGGAAACCAAATGCTGGCAACCAGCCTGTGCCTGCCAGATTCCAGGCTGGGACCCTTAGATACATGATTGATTTTCAAATTTGCAACAACCAAAACATAAGCATGCTCATCAACCTTCTTGTATGGAGAAGGAAACTGAGTCAGGATTGGGTGTCTTCTTCCAGTCTGCCTGCCAACTTCTCCACCTTGCTCTGCCCCCTAGGACTGTGGGAACTACATCCATGGGTGCCCTTAACCTTGGTCACTGGGGAGCACGGACAGCTTATGGGAGGGAGAGAGGAGAGTGAGGTCAGGGAACTTATACCTCCTGCAGGGTGGCCGCAGCCCGGCTGCATCCCTCCAGGAGGCCACAGCTGCTGACAGGAGCCCTCTCTACTCCGCGCCAGAGCTCTGCAGGTCTGGTGACCTCCGCTGGGCTCATCAGGTCCAGCAGCAGAAAAGTCTGATGTTCTTGGTTCAGGTTCCTGCAATCCTTTTCCAAGACCTTTGACAATAGTCTCTTTATTGAACACTCCTCAAATACCCCAGGTTGAGTGTGTTGACGGCTTCCTGCTGGGACCCTGCATGAGCCATACCATCCAGCCAGCTCATCAGCAAGGAGTCCTGGGTCTCCGAGTCACTACAGACTGCAGCTGGGCCATGGGAGGCTCCCCACTTCTAATTCCTGCTCTTTTTTCTGGCTCTGCTCATACCCTCATCCATGTACCCGCTATTTCTCTGCTTTGTCTCCCACCCCCACCTACAGTTCTTCCCCTGCCAGATGTCTGGGGATGTTTGGAAGATGAGAGTCACAGCCAAACCACTGCTCCCCGACCCCAGCCACCCATGATGCATCCGGGAAGTGGTGTGCATTGGGCTCTGAGATCTTAGGCATCATAGGGCAGTCATAGAGGCCCTGGGTCCCTGAGACAGGTGTCCTGGAAGTCAGCGCACAGAAGCAGGGTGATTTCACATTGCTGGAAGAGTCCTCTTCTCTGGGGACCCTTCACCAGTAAAGCCCATGCACTCACCTACTCACTCACTTGCTATTCAGAGGGGCTGGCTCTCCACCAGGCCCACCCTAAGGGGCCTGTGTGTCACTTCCTGCGGGAGGCTGCTCCTGGCCCCTGGCGGAGGCTGGTTGCCCCATCACATGTTCCCAGTACATCCCGTCTCTCCTCATGCTGTAACCCTTATCACACTGACATGTTCCCAGCACATCCCGTCTCTCCTCATGCTGTAACCCTTATCACACTGACATGGCTTGTCTGTTGTCCATGTCCTCCACTGTACCCCCAAAACCTGGAATCCCTCACACCTGACACAGTGCCGGGCACACAGAGAGGGCTCAACACGTTTGTTAAATTAAAATGGAAAAAAAGGATTTCAATCAATACTGTGCAGTTACTCTTCCTGTGTCTAGGTGGCCACTGAGAGAACAGTTACCAGCTCTGCAGCTGCGGTCCTAGAGGAACCCCAGCCTGCCGAGTCTGGAGACTGGGCTCTGTCCCTGCTGGGCCTCCTGGTAAGCATGTGACTCTGGTCAAAGTCTCTGAGCTTTACGTGTCTCATCTGTAAGATGGAGATGGTACTTATCTTAGTTTTCTATTGCTCCATGATAAATTATCACAAACTGAGGGGCTTAGAACAGCACACATTTGTTAGGCGTAGCTGGGTCCTCTGCAGGGCTGCAGTGAAGGTGTCAGCCAGGACTGGTTCATCTGGAGGCTCGATTTGGGATGGATATGGATCCACTTCCAGACTCATGAAGGTTGTTGGCAGAATTCATCTCCCTGTGGTTGTAGAACTGAAATCTTCATGATGGCTGTTGGTGGGGTGACTGCTCTCAGGCCTTAGAGGCCGCCTGTAGTTCCTTACCGCAAAGCCTCTCTGTATGCCCCTTCAGATCATCGCCACTTCTTCAAATTCAGCAAGGAGGAAAGTGTCTAGCACCAGTCTGCTAGTAAGCCCATGTCTTTTTTTTTTTTTTTTTTTTAGACGGAGTGTTGCTCTTGTCGTCCAGGCTAGAGTGCGATGGCTCGATCTCAGCTCACTGCAACCTCCGCTTCCTGGATTCAAGTGATTCTCCTGTCTCAGCCTCCTGAGTAGCTGGGATTACAGGCCCACCACCACCACGCTCAGCTAATTTTTGTATTTTTGGTAGAAACGGGGTTTCACCATGTTGGCCAGGCTGGTCTCAAACTCCCGACCTCAGGTGATCTGCCTGCCTCGGCCTCCCAAAGTGCTTAATAACAGGTGTGAGCCACCACGCCTGGCCAAGCCCAGGTCTTTTATGGAATGCTTCACGAATGTGCATGTCATCCTTGCAAGCTCAACTACGTCTTTTATAACATAACATTATCATGGAAGTGAGGTTCCATTCCCTTTGCCGTATTTCCTTGGTTAGGAGCTACTCACAGGTCCTGACCTATCTGAGGGTTGGGGATCACAGAAAGGCGTGAACTTGGAGTCACTCTAGAGCTCTAGGGCCTAGAGTCTGAATCTGACAATGCTAATCTCCACCTCATAGATTTCTGGAGAGGATTAAGTGAAAGAATGCCTGGCACTTAGTAAGAACTCAGGAAATGTCTCAGAAGGCAGCAGAAGCAGCTGTCTTTACTTTGGCCCACTTTGAAATGTTGGTTCACAGCTTGTCCTCAGGCTGCACCCGCCCTATTGCTTCCACCACACTGCTGCGGTCACTTTCATCACGTGGCTGGATCTTGAAGGCAGTTGAATTTGCCACGTGGTGTTAACCGGAGTGATCAACAGGTGTCCTTATCATTTTAATTAAATGTTCTTGGAAGATAAGAACCCATCTTACTAATGTTTGCAGCCTCTGGTGTTTAGCTTGTTGAGCTTAGGATGCTGGCTTTAGCTTGGCTGCTCCATAGCGTTGAGTCATTGCACCCCCTAAAATGATTTAATTGAGTTGGGAGCTACAGCCTGAGGGGACAGTGATGATTGGTGGGGAAAAGGGAGCAGGCATGGGTTGGATGGGCAAGTTAGGTGACAGCTGGGAGGAGCAGGAAGAGCCTTGGCAGGTCCCTGAGTCCAGATCCTGCCGGGGGAAGTGCCTCGGCCCTGCTGCCATGCCCACCCACACTCCCAGCCCCGGCCCGCTCCAGGATTTCTTTCATTCTTTCTGTTCCCACTCCTCTCATACCCTGATCCTCTGAGCAGAGTCTCCATGGGATCTGGGTCTTGTGGGCCCTGTCCCTTCTAATGTGGGAAGAGAAGCCTGATTCTTTCAGAGATATAGAGCTTCTGGGCCGGGAAGGGCCTTAGACTTGAGCCTAACAACTGTCTTTAAGATGCAGGTGAGGAGTTGTGTTTATCGAGCGCCTACTTGTTCCACTGGGCTCTGCACTTTACATCCTTCATTTCCACCATTTTTCAGTCTTCAAGGTGGATAAACCAAAGCCCAGAGAGGGAAAGCGTCTTTCCCTGGTCACACAGCTGCTGGGTGGCAAAGTTTTGACCAGAGCTTAGGTGTCCTGAGCCACTGGTCCAGGATTCCCTCTCTATGACACTCCCTCCTGCCCAAGTCCGTGGGCCCACTGGTGTCAGTGGTGGAGCGTGCCTGCCTTGGCCCTAGCCGGGTTCTTCAGATAGGCTGCTCTGACTCCTACCCACAGTGTCCTCTTTTTCACCACCCTTCCTTCCAGAACTTGGCTCCAGCCTCTTACTGACTCTGTCCCACATCCCTCACCCCGAACCTGGCGCAGAACCAGCTGGGGCAGATGGTCCAGACCCTGAGTGTATTCTTTCCCGGCAGGGACAGAAGCAGTTAGAGGCTGACACATCTGGGCAGCTGTTGCCCAACTTTGATCTGGAGGAAACAAACCAGAGGGATCCTTCCTGTCACTTCTGTGCGGGACCATGGCCTGAGAGTTGGAGTCTCCTCAGAGAGGCAGAAGGCCTGCCTCAGCTGTGGGTGGAGTGGTGGCAGCAGGAAGCTAGGGTCCCGTGTGGGTGGGGTCATCTGGCCAGGGGCTGGGGGCAGCCAGACTGGAAGCTCACCCTCCCTTCTTAGGTGGAGGAGTGGAGGACAGAGCCCAAGGCAGCAGCCCAGGGCCAGGCCTGGAAGAGACTGTACATGTCTGAAACCTTGTCAGTCCCTTCCAGGGATGTTTTTGTTACCCCATCTGATTTCCCTTGAGGAGCTAGTGGCAAAGCCCTCACAAAGCATGTCTTCAGGGTTGTAAAAGAAGCAGAGCTGGGCTCCTGTGTTCCTTTTGCACCCAGATGAGTATGGGGAGGGTGGAAGCGGGTGGCCAGGGCCGGAAGACACTGGCTGTGGCCCTGCAGGGTGGAAGGCAGCCTGGGTCTGGGTCAGGGTGGGGCTGAGACTTTGTTAGCCTGGGAGTCAGCTGCTGCAAGTGCTCAGATAGGCTGGCACTGCCCCAAATCCCAGACTGGCTTCCAAGAAAACACTCTAAACATGGTTGGTAACGGTGGGGAAGAGCACACTGCAGCCCGACTCTACCTCCTTTCGTTAGCAGGAGCTGGGCTGGGCTCCTCAGGGGCAGAACCTAGCAAAGGAGGATGCACACAGCAGGCGTGCACATGGCTGTCACCCCCACAGGACACAGGCTGCAGACCCCAACCTTCTTGGGTCTGGGCCTGGGTCAAGAAGATCGGGGGTCTGCAGCCTGTGTCCTGTGGGGGGTGGGGGGATGACAGGTGTGTGCATGGTCCCGAAGAATCATACACAGCCCCACCCAGCCTCACACAGCCACCCACAGCCACATGCACCCGCAGGCATGCTTCGTCACATACTCAGCAGCACACAACCACTAGAACACACATAACCACAGGTGATCATGCCTAACAGACCATGACATATGATCACACAAAACCACACAGCACCAGGTGCAATCAGATTCAGCCATCCAGCTGCACTCAATCACAACCGAACACAGTTACACACAGGGATTCTGAGTCACATGCAGTCACACACAGACTCGCACCACTCTACACAACCACAATCACATTCAACCATGCCTATTGGCGTCTAACACACAGTCACAGGCAATCACACACAACCAGTACAGTCTCAGGCAAGCATGGGCAGTCATAGGCCACGGATGGTGCTTTGACAAGGCAGGGGGGTCAGGGCCTGGGGAGCCTTTGTTCTCTGAATGGGGGTTGGTGAGGGCCTGGCTGTGACTGAGACAGAGGCATCCAGTAGCCATTAGACAGTCCGCTTTTTCAGAGCAGTGGAAATAGGGAAGTTATTCCCCCCTCCTCCCACTCAGCAGAGCATTCCTGGGTCCTGATGCAGTCTCTTTGGCATCCAACCTCCTTCTCCTCTGGTCTTGGCTGGGCTGCTGGCAGGAAGCTTGGACCAGCCAAAACTACAGTGAGTCAGCAGGGAAGGGCTCAGGGAATGTCAGGCAGGTGAGTGACACACAAGGCCTGCAATTGATGGGGCTTCTGAGCCCCCACTCGCCATCGGGGGCTGCCCACTGGAGGTCACTCATCCAGAGGATAGAGGGCTATGGGCATGGGACCAAGTGATGATGGTCATTTTTCAGTCAACCCTGTATGCAAAGCCTCTGCTCTTGGAAAACTCCCTAAAGCAGCCATCAGGGGCTATGCTCCTCCTACAGGGTGAGCTCTGGCCTGGGCCTCTGCTCTCACATGGACCCCGGCTAGGCTCAGCCTGGAATAGCCCTGCACCCCCAGCACCACAGCCTGCTGTCTACCGTCCTTGACTCATTCACTTAGCACTTTGTGGAGCACCTACCACACCAGGATGTATGACGGTGACTTCAAGTAGGAAAGATCACCTAGAAGATGATTCCAGAGCAATGTGGACGTGTAGGGACGGAGATATACACATGCTATTGTGGTAGCTGCTGGGATCAACTGCTCTGTGAGCCCTGGATGGCCAGTCCTTGCTATGGGGGCTGGGATGGCTGCTAACAGTGGTGACCTTCTACAGGCAACCCAGCCAGAAGGGGCTGAGCCCTTCCCAGGGAAGGCACCAGCGGGCCTGACAGTTAACAATAGAGCCTTTTTTTTTTTCTTTAAAGGAAGTAACTCAATCAACTTTAATATTTAGTTAGCATTTATATTACAGCTCTATGAGGGAAGAAATATACTGGAAATAAGAAGAAATACCTTTTTTTCTCATTCTGAAAGTTTTTTTTGCCACAAGATAGCAAAATATGCAAATACATACAAATGTGTGCATGCACACGAGCACACAACCCACAAAAGTACTATCTATGGAGGTAAGAGATGGCGAGTCCAATTTAAAACGGTATTTAGAAATGATAGGGAGGTAGGAAGAAAAGGTGAAAACACATGAAAAGTCATTTTACTTTTGTTTAACCTTAAGCTTATCAACTTTTTTCCTTGAACTGCATTTGTCTTGTTTTGATATCAGAAACTTAATGAAAACTACGTAGTGATTCTACTTTGAATTTATAGCCACATGACTAAGAAGTTTTGAATATAAGCCTATCCATATGCCAGATAAACTTCGGGAACTCTTAATGTCTCTCATATTATGAGAATTCTACCCCTATCCTGATGTAGTTGGGTTGATCAAGAAAATTAAAGGCGAAGGGCCAGAAAGCCAACTTCCTTAAAGGTAAACAAAGGAAAAGTTTTTCCAACTACCTCTGTGCAAGAAATCTTTCTTTCAAGTACCAAATCAATTTCTTCAACTGTACAACGAATTCTAATTTGATGGTTTCCAAAAATAATAGAGTAACAACAAAATATGATAAAATAAAGACTATATGAAAACAGAGTAAATGGAATAATAATTCAAATAAAGACTAAAATAAAATGACATTTATTATGGATTTTTGTAATCTGTATTTCATAATATATTTAAATTTTCCTTTTATACATAAGATCACAGCCAACCAGGTTAACTATAATTTCCTATTTTATCACCAGCCACTTGTGCTATTTTATCACATTTGAAAATATCCACTCTTACTACTTTACTTCGAACAGTGACTTACAAATTTGTTTGGGTAATAATAATTAAGGGCCCTTTCTTTGTCAGGATAATAAAAAAATTAAATAATATATTGAAGTTACCACTAAAGAAACCACTTCTGTTTTTTATTTTGGCCTCTGCATTGACAATCTGTAAGAATTTTTCTAATTCATTTTCAAATATTCCCACAAGCTTTATGTTCAAAGCAATATCATCTTTGAAATAATTTGTGGGAATAATTTACAAATCAAAAACTGATTCACAAGATTGTGTTGCCGTAATCAATTTTAACATCTAAATATTTTCTGTATTGGTTTTCTTGATTATAAAATGTCAGTTATATGGATGTGCTTTTAATAGACCAGAACACGTAATTACACCAGTTTTCCATCACCCGCCAAAGTAATTGAATGATTACAGTGGCCATTTCCACTGATTGGGAGGAGACTCTTCTGCCAAGAGTTCCCATGGTTTCCACTGCATTATTTTTTCACCAGCCTTCGTTCTTTTTCAGCCTGAAGAATCACCTCCTCTATCTGACCACATTGAAATCAGTCTTCTAATTTTTTAACAGCTGGTTCTGCTTTAACCATTTAACCATTTTAACCAGCTGCTCATTTGTAAGCTGTCCTGTATACTTTCTGTATACTGCATTTTTAGGGATTTGCTGAAGAACATCAAGAATTTTTTTTTTATGGCACAACTTTTCAATATTTATTCATTACTAGATAAACCATAAACAAAATAAAAAGGCAAAACACATAGACAAAAGAATTTTTGTAGTACCAAAATATATAAAACCTGAATATCAAGGCTGCTTCCGAAAACATTAAGAAACAGGACATGACATGAAATATATTATTGAAAAATGCAGATGACTGATATACATATAAAAAGATGATGAACATACGTAACAAGTAATAAAAAATCTGAGTCACAGTGAAATGCCATTTTAAAAATTGTGCTTATCAGATTGGTGAAAAAAAACAAAAAACAAAAAACTTAAAGTGAGTGAAAGTACCAAATATTAAGAACGTCAAGAACCTTTGCGTGCAACGTTCTCAGCCTCACCAGTGGACTCTTGCACACAGCCAGTCCCACGGGCCAGGGTTCTTTTTCAGCACATCACCATGACAGCACCAATGAGCCCACCCATTTTCTTTTATCTAACAGAGTTGGGTGATAACTTTTTCAGATCTGAAGAACAAAATTTGAAATGCACGTTTGAAGGAAGTCCTTCTAAAATGATGAGTTCCTGCCTCCTGCAGCACGGCAGATTTCCCACAGCATTCTTCTTGTCTCAGGGTCATCAGTCTCAACTTCCATTATGACTAGACCCAGGATGCAGGGATGCTTCTTGAGCTCAGAGTCGATGCTCAAAAAATACTTGTGGAACGGCCAGGCGCAGTGGCTCACATCTGTAATCCCAGCACTTTGGGAGGCTGAGGTGGGTGGATCACCTGAGATCAGGGGTTCAAAACCAACCTGGCCAAAGTGGCAAAACCCCATCTCTACTAAAAGTACAAAAATTAGCCGGGTGTGGGGGCTTGTGCCTGTAATCCCAGCTACCTGGGAGACTGAGGCAGGAGAATCGCTTGAACCTGGGAGGCAGAGGTGGCAGTGAGCCGAAATCACGCCATTGCACTCCAGCCTGGGTAACAAGAGTGAAACTCTGTCTCAAAAAAAACAAAACAAAACAAAACAAAACTTGTGGAACAGACACTAATGAACCCACCCAGTTAGGCTGTAACACTGGAATGCAGACGGTAAAGAACAGAACGCTCCCTCGTATTGGGTCATGGGGTGCGATGGCTCTCTTGCTCCCTGGACTCTTCCTAAGAGAAGGGTGAATCTTCCTGCTTCCCTTCTTTGATGCAGGGGCTCAGCCCCTATATTCCCTCCTCTAGGCCCTGCACCCATCCTCCTAACGTTGTCTGAGGAGTATGTCCCACTCTCACTGGGTCCTCCTTTCCTGGCTGTCCCAGAAATCACCAGCCTTCCTTCCAGTTCCTTCTCATCCCTCCCTGGAAGCAAGATGCTAACAAAAATCAGAACCATAGGAAAGATGCAGAGGCTCTGGAACCTCAAAAGTCCCTACATCCGGCTGGGTGCAGTGGCTCATGCCTGTAATCCTAACACTTCAACAGGCCAAGGCGGTGAATCACCTGAGGTCAGGAGTTCGAGACCAACCTGGCCAACATGGTTGAAACCCTGTCCCTACTAAAAATACAAAAATTAACCAGGCGTGTTGGTGGGTGCCTGTAATCCCAGCTACTTGGGAGGCTGAGGCAGGAGAATCGCTGGAATTCAGGGTTGGTGGTTGCATGGACTACAGCCTGGGCGAAAGAGCGAGACTCCGTCTCAAAGAAAAAAAAAATAGTCCCTACATCCTAAGTGGCTGTCTGTTTGAAAAACAAACAAAACAAAACGAAACAAAACAAAAAAACAGCTAAGTCATCCCTGCCTCACATCTGTAATATAATAAAATAAATTCCAGGTAGATAAAATATTTCAATATAAAAAGAAACTACAGAAGACATGAAAGAAAACAGGAGTGACTATTTTTTATTTTAGGGTGGGGAAGACTTTTCTAAGCAGAAACTCAGAAAAGCCTAATACATTTAACTACATAAAATTTGTAACACTCTGGACAACAAAAGCTCTATCTACAAAGTCAAAGCATAAAGGACAAGCTGGGGAAAATACTTGCAACAGATAAAAAAAAAAAGGGTTTGTATCTCTAAGCTACAAAGAGCTTTTCCATACCAACAAGAAAAAGATAAACAACTCAACAGAAAAATGAAAAAAAAAAAAAAAAAGCCAGGAGCAAATACTCTATAGAAAGAGTATTATAACTAGCTTCTAAATGTGTGAAAAGATGTTCACCCTCCCCCACAGCTTAAAAAAATCAAATTAAATCTATCAGGATGGCAAACATTAAAAAGATGAAATATATATGTATGTATTTTTTTTTTCTTTTTGGGGCAGAGTCTCGCTCTGTCACCCAGGCTGCAGTGCAGTGGGATGATCTCAACTCACTGTAACCTCTGCCTCCTGGGTTCAAGTGATTCTCCTGCCTCAGCCTCCCAAGTAGCTGGGATTACAGGCATGTGCCACCACACCCAGCTAATTTTTTGTATTTTCAGTAGAGGCAGGATTTCACTATGTTGGCTAGGCTGGTAAAGGACTCTGGACCTCAAGTGATCTGCCCGCCTCAGCCTCCCAAGAAGTGTTGGGATTACAGATGTGAGCCACCATGTTCAGCTAAAAGATGAATAATATTTAGTACTGACAAGATGTGGGTTAATGGGCATTTTCATAGGCTGTAGAGTTGGAAGGAAAAATTGGTGGAAATCTTTTTGGAGGGTAGTTTTGTAATATCTATTAAAGTTTGAAACATGCAAGTCCTTTGACTCAGCAATTCCATTTCTAGGAGTTTATTCTAGGATAAGGCTGAACCCCACACACCAGGGTGCTCATGGTGCATTCTTGGGGAGTCAGTGTGAATTTGTTCCTCCATAGGGTAGTGTTTTGTTTTCATCCCCTTGGGATTCTATAGGCACCTGGGGTGTGGTGTTTATACAGTCCCATAAACTCACTTATTTCTCTCTAAGCCCATACACCCTTAAAAGCTCTCATAGGCTTGACGCGGTGGCTCAAGCCTGTAATCCCAGCACTTTGGGAGGCTAAGGCAGGCGGATCACCTGAGGTCGGGAGTTCAAGACCAGCCTGACCAACATGGAGAAACCCCGTCTCCACTAAAAATACAAAATTAGCCAGGTATGGTGATGCATGCCTGTAATCCTAGCTACTAGAGAGGCTGAGGCAGGAGAATCACTTGAACCTGGGGGGGCGGAGGTTGCAGTGAGCTGAGATCGCGCCACTGCACTCCAGCCTGGCCAACAAGAGTGAAACTCTGTCTCAAAACAAACACAAAAACAAAACAAAGCAAAACAAAACAAAAAAAACCTCTCCTAAATCCCCATTTCCCCTCCTCTGACAGCTCACTTTTTGCTGGAAAATAAATAAATCTCTCTGACTTTGGGAAAGCCATCTGTACCTCAACTCCAGAGGGGAGCACGTGCCCTAGACTAACTGTCAGAACATCTCATCCTCCCACCACAGCTGTTGGTTCAGTGGCGGGCACATGGCCTAAGCTGTTCCCATCACGGTGCAGTTCTGTCGGAAGTATTAGGACAGAGATCTTCTTCTCCTATAGTTATCATAGATAGTCATGTGATCTGAACTGCTCTAACTCTTTTTCTACAAGAATAAAAATGAGCTTGAGGTTGAGGCTAATCTATGGAGCAAGCCTGAGCCAAGTGAATCACAGAGAAATGAACTAAAGCCAGATGATGTTGTAAGCCTCTAGATCAAACCATACCTGAATCCCACCTAGACTCTGGGCTTTTCTGTTGCTGGAGACAATACACTCTCTGTATCTGAGCCAGTTTGAGAGGAGATGTTTGTGTACCTGCAGGGTAAGCCTCCCCACAAAGACCCCCTCCTTGCAGACAATCTGGTTCTTTGTCTCGGTGAGGCTCTGCCTCGGAGAACAACATTTTGTCAGTTCTTCTTGGGAGCAAGGGAAGCCCTGACTTGATTGCTTTGGGATAATGTTGAGGCGGTATATGGAGGTAAGAGGGAAATGCCTCCTTGTCTGTGTGAGCCTCCTATAACAATGTGAACAAGTCAGATATTAGTCTCTCCCTGAATTATCTGACTGTGTTAGTTTCAGCTACAAAACTAGAAACGACTCAAATGCCTATCAGCAGGGTAACTTAATCGTGGTCCATCCACATGGTGGGGGGAGAGGGGGTCCTCTGCAGCCTTTAGAAAGATGGAAGAAATGCTCTCTGTACTGCCATGAAAAGTGCCCAGAGTAAATCATTTATTGAAAAACTAGGTTGAAGAACAGAATGTGTAGTATATAATCCCACTTTTGCTTTTAAAATTGTAAGTATACAGTTCTATCTGAATAGAAAAGGTTCTAGAAGGAAGGTTGCTTGCACAACAAATTTTAAAATGATCTCTGGGTACTAGAATTCTGAAGATTTTGCATTTTCTATTTTTTGCCCTCCTTTATTGAATTTGTATAGTGTAACAGAAGAGTTTTTTTTAAAGAAAATGTTTACACTGGTGGCCTCTGGTCTGTAGCTCCCTATTTCCTTCTATGACAGTAACTGGAGGCCTCGAGGGAGCTGCCACAGCCTGAGTGTGTCGTTCAACACCCCCGCAGCTCCGGGAAACTCCAGCCCTGCTTGGCCTGTTTGTGGGTCTGTGACGGACAACTCCACGATGGGTTGGGCCTCAGGGGCAGGGCTGCATGCCCAGTCATCCTGAGCCTGGTGTACGGTGCCAGGTGGTGAAAAGCCACTGGGCCAGGATGCCAAAGGTGGAGCGGTGAGCCGCTGGTCAGCTTTGTTAGAGGACGACATCAGCTTGGGTAGTAGGCTGAATCATAATCCCTAAAGACATTGGATCCTAATCCCTTGGTATCAGTAAATGTTATTTTATATGGAAAAAAGGATCATAGCTGATGTGATTAAGTTAAGGATGAGACAGGCAGATACTTTTCTACTATCCTAGTAGGGCCTAAATGCAATCATAGATACCCTTAAGAGAGAGGCAGAGGGAGATTTGTCACAAAAGAAGAGGAGAGGGCCATGAGACTGCAGAAGCAGAGACTGGAGTGATGTGACCACAAGCCAGGGAATGCTGGCAGCCACCAGAAGCTGGAAGAGGTCTGGCATAGATTCTCCCATGACGCCTCCAGAGGGAGTGCAGCCTGACTGACACCTGGATTTTGGCCCAGTGATACCAATTTTGAACTTTTCTGCCCTCCAGAACTATGAGGGAATCCATCTCTGTTGTTATAAGCAACTAAATTCATAATGATCTGTGACGGCAGCCAGAGGAACCTGACATAGCTGTAGAAAGTGCAGCTGTTCAGCATGCTCTTTCCTGTGAGCCTGCCTTCCTCGCTCGAAGCTGCCCAGGGTGTAAAGAAATGAGGCTGCTTTCTCTAGACACCCTTGAGAAGGGCTCATCTAACGAGCTCTGGCACTTGTGAGGAGGTGTGTGAGGGCGTGGAGTCCACCCTTGCTCTCCACTAGGCCCGGCTGGCGGGGAGGGGTGCCCTCCCCACCAGAGGCTGGTAGAACTGCCCACTATGCCCTGGTTTCTCCTCAGAGCGGTTCTTGCCCTGAGTATTGTTAGAGTGCAGAGGCTATTAAAAAAAATGGAAACACCAACCCTCAGCTCCAAATAACTTCCCAGCTTCTAAAAATGGAATTCTGCCCAGTATTAGTATTTCTCACTCCTGCAATAGTAACATTTCTCACTTCCTCGTGCTCCGTAGGCTTGTGTCTGGCCCAAGAGGGAACTGCTATTAATGGCAATTTCCACCTGATGTAATCCCCTTGGTGAGCCACCTGCCTGTAGAGGGTGACAGTCCTTTACCCTCCCTGAGCATGTTAGGTTTCTGCTTTGACTGATGTCCATAGTCTCTCTTGGTTCAATTACTTATGTTGCTGTTATAATGGCACCATCCCAAGCACGGAATGTATGTTAACCCATGCACTGCTCACGACTATCCTACAGGGTAGATATTATTATTGGCCTCACTGTACAGATGAGACGACAAAGGCGCAGAGGTGAAGACATGTCCAAGGGCACATGGCTACCAAGTGGCTGAGCTGGGGTTTGAACCCAGCCTGAAGGGCTCCGGGATCTGAGCTCTTACCTCCTGCGATGTACTGGCTGGCTGGAGGAAGGATGGGGAAGCCTTTTCTCTGTGCAACACGAGCTGTTCTGGGCAGCTCTAGGCAGGCCCTTGAGCTCCTTTGAGGTCAGGGCTGCAATTGCCTGCCTTAGCACCTTCCATATTCTCTTCCTGCTGGGGTCTTTGCGAAGCCTGTGACTGTCAGCAGCGTGGAGAAAGATCCTTCAGATTCTGGGCACAGACGTCAGATGGGTGTCCCAGAGAAAGCTATGTAAAGTCCTCAGGCCTGGCTGTGGGGCAAAGCTGGTTCCATTCTGCTCCTGGGCAGTGTGTGGATAAATAGCCCACGAGAGCCGAGGCTGGTCCTGGGCGCTGAGTCTAGAAGGGGAGCAGCCTCCTTCCCTCTCCTCATGGGAAGGGCCTGTGGGAAAGGGGAGGAGGAGGATGAGTGGCCTCCCCCAGGGCCCTGATGTGAAACGAACAGGTGCCCATGCTGTCTGTGCCTGCTCAGAGCTGGCCTGGCATCTTAGATGAACAGAACCTAGAAGCTGGAGTGAAGAGACCTGACTTCTGGTCCCCGTTCTCCTAGGTTTGAGGTGAGGTATCAGTCTCTCTGTGTCCCAGACTTCCCCTCTGTAAGCCAAGGGATTGGATGCACTTTGATACATGAAATCCCTCTCTAAAACCCGTAACTGCTCTGCAAATCCAAGTTGATTAGCTGCATTTCCTCTGCCACAAGCAGCCAGATCCAACACTCACGTTCTGCAACTCCTGTGGTCTTGGCACTGTGCTGGCCTCTCTTCCCTCACTAACAAATAGGGGTTAAAACACTCAGCTCAGAGTCGTGAGCCTTAGAGGAACATCGCATGGAAAGCCCCTTCTTGGAGGGGTGCAGCCCTGGCCTATGGGACCCATCAGAGAGTGGCCCCTGCTCACCTGGACTCAGATGGTGCTGGGGGTGTGGACGCTGGGATCTTCCAGAGGTCAAAGGAAACCAGGTGAAGAGATTGCAGACTGGCAGCTCTCACCTGGACAGGCAGACACATTTTCTTGGTCCAGGAAAAGTAGCACACTTAAAAAAAAATTCTGAGTGTCTTTTTGGGGAGAGGATAAGCTCCACTCTCCAGTTCACCCACAGAGCCCGCCGCTCCCTGTTGTCTTATGCAGGGCTGAGTACGGCAGGCCCATGAGCTCACTGAGCCCTGCCTTCAGAGAACCTGGACCAGAGGGTTGGGTGTCCCGGGGGCAGGACTGATGCTCCTCCCATCCTCAGCCCCACCCTGGTCTTGGCAGAGCCCGAGGGGGCATGTTGTGGGGGAGTCCCGAACTAGTCTGGGCCTCATTGCTCTGCCCTCACCCCCCACCCCAGAGATGGCAGCTCCAAGTTCAGCCAGCTGGGTCTGCTGCCTCCTTGCCTCTGTTCTGGGGTCCCAGAACTCCTCTTATCCCAGACAGGGTCAGGGCAAAGGGAGGCAGTGTCCCTGCTGGGCTTGCTGGGCCCGGAGAGGAAGCTGAGGGCTGGGTGTACCCTGGCCCGCAGCCCAGGAGGCCTGAGCATGTAATGAAAAGATTGTATCTCCTCGACTCTGCTGCTGGGGACAAGCACTTCCGGTGTTTGTGACCTCTGTCTAGGCGCTGCCTCCCCTGCTGCCTGGCTCTGTTTTGTCCCTTTAGGCAGGCTCAGCAGCCCCGTCTCAGCTGGTTCTGAGCACAGAGAGGACAGACCCCCTTCTCCTTTTCAGGTCTCCTAACAGCCACTCCAAAGGGTGACAGATGTGCCTCCCATTCACATGCCTCCTTGCTGTTGGCAAAGCATAGTCACATCCAACCTGGAGGGGACACCTCATCTCTACAGACGTCACCCAGCTGTAAGTGGATGAGCTGCACCTCCAGTGTAAATCTACTGAGTGTTCAACCTTGCACTGGCCGTCAGTCCGTCCTGACTCCTTCTGCTGTGAGGCCCATTTGTGGGAGTAGAGTGGGGTGTGGAGAAGATGCATAGGATAGAGCCACTCCCTGAGCCCCAGACAATGGCTCTGACGAATCCAAATGGTCATGGAACACTGTAGCCTTTGCAAGTAACACCATGAGACATCAAGCCACCCCACAGTCACCAGCCTCGCCAGTAGAAGGAAGTAAAACGGGCAATTACTCTCAGCAGAGAAAGGGACCAACTTCCGGAGATGCAAAGGAGAGGGAGGATAGGGCCAGGCAGGAGGGGAAAGTCAACGGTCAGAGCCTGCAGCTGGGCAGTGTGGAGGGCTTCCAAAGGGACAAGCCAGTAGCCAGGTTACATGGCCCCATGGCCCTGCCTTCCCTCTTCCCTGTGGCTCTGTGGCTGATCAGGAGCTGGGAGCAGGCATGTGCTTTCTGGGCCTGGTGGCCTGGGCGCAGAGGCTGAGTGTGACTGTGGGGACCTCTTCTGCCCATGAATCCCCCGATTCCTGCTGCAGCCCCAGGAGGCGGGCGGGCCCATCTTGTCATACAGCCTGGGTGGCTGCAGCCTGGAGATGGGAAGGGAGTCTCCCAGGCTGGCGCCATTTTCCCCAGTCCTGGTAGCAGTGGCTGCCATTTGCTGAGAACTTCCCTCTGCCAGGCTCTGTGCTGAGCACTTTACAGGCACCATCGTCAGCCCATTTCACCCACAAGGAGACCAGGGCTTAGAAAGAAGGTCTCACCCAGGGCCAGTGTCAGGAGTTGAATCAGCGGAGTTTGACTCCACAGTCCCCATTCTTAGCACGACTGCCTCACTCATTCCCTCCTACCTTCTCCTCTACCCTCACTATATATTTTGGGTGGTCTTTCTCCTTCTTGGCTCTAGAGGTCATTGGGCTGCTTTTCTCACCCTCAATCCCCAGGGCTCCTCCCGGAGCTGCAAGCCTCAGTGCACGGGGAGCCAGGGATGTCCCTCTTTGCCTTCTGCCTGGGCCTCCTTCTTGCCCTTGAATGGGACAGGTGGAGGAGTAGGCGAGCTTTGGAGAAAGTCTTGGGGGTAGGCATAG
Organism: Aotus nancymaae; assembly: GCF_030222135.1. Taxonomy (NCBI): domain Eukaryota; kingdom Metazoa; phylum Chordata; class Mammalia; order Primates; family Aotidae; genus Aotus; species Aotus nancymaae. The sequence continues at coordinate 65,389,143 of NW_026988418.1, read as the reverse complement.
GAGAGGTCTTCACCCCAGGCTGGAGTCTCCGGGTAGCTTAGTGTCCCCAGCCAGGGCAGGGATGGGTGGGGAGAGTGGCATTGGTCAGGGGTACAGCTATTGAGAGTGATCAGACATGATCTGTTTTTTTTTTTTTTTGGAGGAGTTGAATCCTCAGGACATTTAGGTCCTGTGGCCACTCAACCATTAAGGCCTCATGACTTCCCTTAGCCTTATCCCTGCCACCTCATACTAGGGCCACCAATAGCAGGTTGGTGGTCTGTGGGGATTCTGCAGCCTGTAACTGCTGGGCTGCAGGGTTCCTGCCTAACTAAGAGTGGTCCCTGCCCTTTGAGGGAGTGGTAAGAAACATCTTACCTTGCTGGAAGGTCAGGGAAAGCCTAGAGAGCAGATCCCTGAAGGATGTAGGGGATTCTGGATCAGGAATGAAGGACAAGGTATCCCCAGGTGTGGGAATGGTATGAGCAAAGGCAGGGCATCAGACCAGACCCTTTGGGGAAAATTTTTTGGCAGGAGGCCCTCCATGGCCGTGGGTTCCGCACCTGTGGATTCAACCAACTGCGTATCAAAAATACTGTGGAAAAAATTGTGTCTGTACTGAACATGTAGGGACTTGTTTTTTTTTGGTCACTATTCCCTAAACAAGAAATTATAACAATGATCTATAGAGCATTTGTATTGTATTAGTTATTGTAAGTAATCTAGAGATAATTTAAAGTTTATGAGAGAATGTTTATAGGTCACATGCAAATACTGCACCATTTTATATCAGGAACCTGAGCGTCCGTGGATTTGGGTATCTATGGCAGGGTTTGGAACCAATATCCAACAGATTCTGAGGGATGACTGCATGCTGGGTGGTTGGAGCTGGGGAAAAGTGAGAGGGCAGGTTTGCGGGAGGGAAAGGTCACATCCTGACCATCTTAGTACCAGCTTGCAGGGCAAGTCCTTCATGCTAGGGCAGCAGGGAGCCGTCGAAGGTCTTTGAGCAGGAGAGTAACGTGGCCATACTTGCTTTTGAACAAGCCCATCCTGATCTCAGGAGTGGTGTGGGAGAGCAGTTAGGAGGCCCCGGTGGAGTGCAGCACCCACGCACGCTGTGGCGGAGCTCTGCGATGAGCGCCCTGTGCGACGGGGACCAGTGGTGCAACAGTCCTCGCCGAGGCCGGACTGATCATCTTCCTCTCAGCTGGGGCAGGGCCCCATCGGGCTGGAGAACTGAGCAGGCGCAAGAGAAACACATGTGCTGGTGTGAGTGTGGTTGAGGAGGCTATCGTTCATGCTGATGAGTCAGTGGCCTGTGCCCCCTGCCAGCATTGCTGGCTTCCTGGGATTGGGGCAAGGATTCAGAGAAGAGTGGGGGTGTGAAGGAGCAGGAGGAGGATACCCTGGGGAGGCTGTGGGTTGAGAAGTCCAGGCTGGCCTTAGTTTCTGCCTCTACTTACACCCAGAAGGGCAAATTTAGTTCCTGGCTACTTACAGCCAGAGAGGGATTCGGAGCCTCTTCTCTGCACAGAGGCTGGGCAGCCCAGGCTAATCCCTTTATGCCCAGCCCCTTCCTCAGCCCTCCCGCTCTGGGCCCTAGTACCCGGGGTGACCCAAGGCAGGACTGGGAGGCAGTTGAACTTGTTCCCTTCTTCCCTGAGCTGATCATATCCTTGGCTTCCAGCTCTCCCAGCCTGAGAATCCAGGGTCACGCTTGGTCCTGATGCCCCCTGCCCAGAAGCCAGTGCCCTTCTCCAGGCCTGCCCTCCCTAGCAGACCCATCTCTGCCAGCTGGTTCCTCAGAGGGATGTTAATAACCAACCCAGATTAGCTGACCTACCCCTGAAGCTCTGGGCATCATCAGAGGAATGAACAACGGTAGAATGCGAAGCATCCCGAGGGCCCAGGGTGGGAGCCATGACTGGGCAGGTGGGGGCTGTCGAGGCTTCTCAGACCACAGCTCCGACACTCAGAAGGTCTGGACTCCAAGATCGGCTAGCCTTCTCTTGGGACTTCCTGGAGCTGTGCGCTGAGGGTCCATGTGGGGGTGGGCGGGATGGCTGTACAGAAGGGAGGCTGGGGGTGTCAGCCCTTGACTCAGGAGAGGGAGGTCAGGAGACTTCTGGCACCACTGTCCTCACCAAATGCAGGGCCTCAAAGATCAGAGGGTGAGTCACTGGTTCAGACATGGCAGCTCCCCCCGTCCAATCCAAGGGTGATGGGAGGTCTGAGGGAAAACCCCAGGCAGCCTCTCTAGGGCAGGGGGACAGGGCCAGGACTGCGGGAGCAGGTGCTTCTGGGGAGACTCCACGGACAGTGGAAAAAAAGCACAGAGGCAGGCAGGAAAGATGACTCCATGAGCTGTCCCTTCTTTGAATAAGGTAATGAGGAGTGGGTGGAGCTGAGGGCTTGCTGAGTAATGCCCTCACGGGGAATGGCCAAAAATAAGGAGGATGTGTGACCCTTGGGTGGCTCAACGGCCTGTGAAGTCATGCTCCTGGCCTCAGCTTCTCCAGTTTCTCAAGATAACAGGGTGCCCTCCTGATGCAAGCTCCTTGGTGACACGAGAGCAGACTCTTTGGACTTACATTTGTTTCTTCATTTGACAACCACTCTGGAGAAAGAGGAGCGTGCTCTGGGGTCTGGGGCTGGGACACTGACACATACATAGTTAATTGCCATTTATCAGGTCAGTGCCGTTGCATGCAGAGGTCCAAGGACAGAAAGATGTAGGGGCGCAGAGAGAGGGCTTGGCTGTGCTGGGGCATGACAGGGAAGGCTTCACAGAGGAGGTGGCACTTGAAGGAGGAGGAGTGACTGGCTGTTAGAGGAGAATGGGTAAGGACAGTGTGGACACAGGTCAGGCAGCATCCCAGGGCCGGGGCAACTGAAGGAGGCATGAGGGAGAAAGGACCTGCAGAAAGTGGTGGGCGCTGTGACAATAATCAGCATGGTCGCCCAGATGGGAGGCCAGCCTGGCCTCTGCAGGGTTTGCCAGTCCACGTTGGGTGAAGAAGGAGGGCGGATCTTGCTTTAGCATAAAGAATGTCGGACCTGGCATCAGGAAAGCCTGCGTTCAAGTCAGTTTCCGTGGCTTAGCAGCTGCTGAGCTTGAGCTGGTCGCTGAATACCCCTGAGCCTTCTTCTCTGCAGTGGGATCGCTGTGACTCCGGGGTTTCTGTAAGCAGTTGTGACCGTGCTTTGCAAGCTGTAAACAGCTCTGCAAACTTGAGGCATCACTGGGGTAGCACCTTAGCAGCAGCTACTTCTGTGTTGACCTTTTTGGGGCACCATTTCCTGGGGAATGGCCACAGAAGGCTGCTCTCACCCAGTCATCAGAGGGTGATGTTTTCTCACCTTTCCCCTACGCTCTATGGGGTTATTGTGTTTAGGACTGGCTGCTGCCACCCAAGGTCTTGGGGCCTGCTGTGGAGAGCTTAGAGACAAGGGGTCCACAGCCTGAATTGAACCTTGAGGCTGGACAGTGAGGCGGGAGAGGGTAGGGCCAGCAGACCCACCGTGGGACAGGGACCCTGTGGCAAAACAGAGCACTCAGGCAGCAGGTGAGTGAGGCTGGACACAGAACAGGAGGATGTAGAGAAAAGGACAGAGTGAAAAATAGAAGAGTCAGGTGGACAGAGGTCCCTGATCTCAGCAAGGAAGTCTGCTGCCTTCACCCGCACAACCACACACCCGCTATTCTCAGCATCTTCAACTTTGGGGCCACCTGAGAAGGCAAGCGCAGAGTGGGAGGAGGGAAGGGCTTTTTAGCTCCATGGGCCTGTGGATGCCTCTGTTCTGGCCTGCCCACCCATACATTGTCATGGCAGCAACTCCAACTCCGTCTGACCCACAAGGTCACCCTGGCTCAGCCTGGGCAGTGTCCCCAGTGGTCTGTGACTCAGCAGTTCTTGGCTAGAGGGTGGGGCCCCAGCTGGCTGCTGAACTCTGGTCTCCACAGGACTGAAGCTTCACTCGGGGCCTAGAGGTCCTCAGCCCTGGCCCGGCTCCTGCGCCCTCTCTAAGCCCCTCGTCTGCTCCGGTGGTCTTGGAGGTCCCTCTGTCCACAACACTGTGATGCCAGGACTGGGCTGCGCTCAGTGACTCAGCCTGGCCCTCTCCTTTGCACTGAGTAGGTGCCACAAACATTTGTTGAATGGAATTCTTGCCTCTGGTTGGGATTTTCCACTGCAGCCAAACAGTTGCTCCAGCCCCGCCAAGGGCCTAGCCCGGCTCTGCATTTGCCCTACACGCAGGCACACTGTAACGTCTCTTCCCCACCACACCCTCCTCCTCCTCACAAGCACCCCTGCAAATTGCTCCTCAGAACTGCTGCCTCGCCCAGCGTGTGCTTACGGACCTCTGCCTTCTGTGTCCTCATTGCTTTCCTTCCTCGGTGCGTGTCTTAGCAGGGGTGACCAAGGAAAACAGGCCCCATGGCATCCCATGTGTGTGTGCTCGTGCGAAGTAGAAGAGCCGCTTGCTGTAGCAGGGCAGGGAGGGAGGGTTAGGCTCATATGCCACAGGAGACCAGACTTCGTGAGGATGAGGATAAACAGGTCTGCCATAGGTCAGACATCCTGGCTGCCCAGTGCAGGTCTGGCTTTTGCCTCTTGCTCTAATGATCTAATAGCACCGTAAATTATATGACCACTCTACTCAGAAGGGCTGCACTCAGAGGGGCTGCCATGGACCCCTAGGGCATGGGGAACTAAGCTCGTGTCATGCCTCCAGTGCTTGGCAGGGCAACTCAGCCAGGTCTGCACCTCTCCCTTCCACCTCGTGCACCCAGGGGCACATCACTACGTTGACTGAAACAGGGTTTCCAGGGCGAGACAGGTTCATCAGGTACACAGGTAACAAGACAGCCCCTGGTGTAACTGCAGTGTGAATTGCAAGGGCATAGGAATATCCAAGAAGGTGAGGTAAGGGCTTTGCAAGCCGTAAGGTTCCTAGACATTCATAATAACAGCTAACTCTTATAGTTACTTAACATACTGCTAAACAACCCCGTGATGGGAAGTCTATCATTACCTCAATTTTATAGATGCAGAAACAGGCAGAGAGAGGTTATGCGACTTGACAAAGGTCACACAGTTAGTAAGTGTCAGAGCCAGCTTTGAAATCCAGGCAGTCTGTCTCCAGAGCCACGCTTTTAACTGCTGTGTCACTGTGCCTCACATCCAGTGCTTCAGTTATTAATATAGCTACCTAGAGGATTTTGTGAGGACTAAATGAGGCCAAATAGATTAGGTAACTTTGTAAACTAGAATCATTTTTGAACCAATTGTAAAGTATTTAAGAAATCCCAGCACTTTGGGAGACCGAGGCGGGTGGATCACCTGAGGTCAGGAGTTCGAGACCAACCTGGCCAACATGGCAAAACCCTGTCTCTACTAAAAATACAAAAATTAGCCGGGCGTGGTGGCAGGCGCCTGTAATCTCAGGTACCTAAGAGGCTGAGACAGGAGAAACACTGGAACTCAGGAGGTGGAGGCTGCAGTGAGCCGAGATCAGGCCACTGCACTCCAGCCTGGGCAACAGTGCAAGACTCTGTCTGGAAAAGGAAAGAAAGAAAGAAAGAGTCAAATTGTGTCAAACTGTGGAAATAATGAAAGCATTTGCAAACTTCTCCTGAATCTAGTGTTTCAAAACTAACCATAAACTGAGATTATGAAATTTTCCCCTTCTTTCCTTCCTTTTCAGATAAATACATTATAATGGAATTGTTTTGATGGTTGGTGTTACATTCTATTTTTATGATCAGTATCATGACAAGTTCAGTCAACTCTATTCCAAGGCGCCTCTTATATAGAACCCCTCTTTCCTGTCTTCAAGGTGTTATCCACAGCCAAGTCTTCACATCACACCTAAATTACGCAACAACTTCCTCCCCATCACTCTGCTTTGGGCCACTCTCATCTCACATCCATCCTTTCCAAAGCAGATTGAAAATCCAACATGGTTTTCCCTATTCCAATGAACCCCAAAAAAGCCTGCAGTATACCCAATGAGATAATGCAGGAAACAGAAATAGTAGGATTACAGGGGAAAGAACCGGCAGATTTTAAATATTCAGTGAGGATATGACAATTGCATACCTAGAAAACCCAAGAGAATTCACTGGAAGGAAAATCTAGCTAGAGTCTTCTGGGTAGCTGAAAAATAACAACCGACATTTATGTAGAACTCAACCCATGCCAGGCTCTGTCTTAAGCACTCCATATGCATCACTGGGTTCTCTTCCGCTACTACTGTCTTCATTTTGTAAACAGGGAAACCAAAGCGCAGGAAGTGCAGTGGCTTGCCCAGGACCTGGGCAGTTTGGCTTCTGTGTCTGCTTTCTTTTTTTTTTTTTGAGACGGAGTTTCGCTCTTGTTACCTAGGCTGGAGTGCAATGGCGCGATCTCGGCTCACTGCAACTTCTGCCTCCTGGGTTCAGGCAATTCTCCTGCCTCAGCCTCCTGAGTAGCTGGGACTACAGGCACGCGCCACCATGTCCAGCTAATTTTTTGTATTTTTAGTAGAGACGGGGTTTCACCATGTTGACCAGGATGGTCTCGATCTCTTGACCTCGTGATCCACCCGCCTCGGCCTCCCTAAGTGCTGGGATTACAGGAATGAGCCACCGCGCCTGGCCCTGTGTCTGCTTTCTTAGCTAATCTGCTATCAAAAGCTTTCCTGTGTGCCAGTGATGACTTCTCACAGAATCTACTAGGGGAAAAGAGGCAGCAATCACTGCTATCAGAGGTACTGGTGTTTCACTTGCTACCTCACTTTATCACCTGTGTCCCTCAGTGGCTGTGATTGTGGCCAGAGTCTCATAAAGCCTCTCACAAAGTAGCCATCAGTGTCTGGCCCTTATATCACTAACAATAGGGGTCCCAGGCTTGGGCTAGTGGCAAATGGAAAGAAATATGGCAACACCCCATCATGAGCCTTGTCCCTCCCCTTGCAGGAGCACCGTTTGTCCACAGCAGACTGTTTTACAGAGAGCAACTCTGCCTTCAACACACACAGCCAGAATCTTCTAAAAATCACAGTCCATTTCAGGACAGGGCCTTTGGTTTACCTTTCTGTAATTAAAAGGCCAATGCGGGGAGTTTTTCCTGAATAAACAGACAGCGTGCCCTAAATGAGTGCTGCAGCTTCCACTTCTTATCAGAAGGAAACTCACTGCAGCTGTGCTGGGGGCCCAGGCACAGCCACGAAGGCTGCCCAACATGTGGGACCCAAAGAAGGTGCAATGGCACCATCTTGGTTTGCTATAGAGCGTGTGAATTACAGTTTTCCTCATCATTTGGGAATTTTTCCAGAGCAGAAGCAATATTTCTTTATTCTGCTAATCATTTCTACGGCACCAAATAGCACTCTGAAAGGAACAGGGCCCTCATTGGCGGGTTGACTAAGCTACAGGCTAGGACCCTCCTTCCAGGAGAAGCAAGAGTGAGCAATATTTATCAACACCTTTATATGTACACAGTGGGTAGGTACTTTCATAAGTCATCTCATTTAATTCCCACTGTAACCTTACAGAGAAAGTGTTATAATCACTTTATTTTTAATTTTTTTTTTTTTTTGAGACAGGGTCTCACTCTGTCACCCAGGCTAGAGTACAGTGGCATGATCTTGACTCACTGCAACCTCCCACTCCCAGGCTTAAGTGATCCTCCCACCTCAGCCTCCTGAGTAGCTGGGATTACAAGTGCATGCCACCATGCCCAGCTAATTTTTGTGTTTTTAATAAAGACAGTGTTTCATCATGTTGGCCAGGCTGGTCTTGAACTCCTGACCTCAAGTGATCTGCCCATCTTGGCCTCCCAAAGTGCTGGGATTAGAGGCATGTGAGCCACTGTGCCCGGCCTGTTATACTGACTTTAGATGTGAGGAGACTGAGGTTGCAAGTGGGTAAGGAATGTTTAGTACATGCGTAATGTGGCTCAGGCTCGAATCCAAGTGTGCTGGCTCCAAAGTCCATGGTCTTTCCATCCTTATAGTCCATCTTTAGAATTGGTGAAAAGGCCTAAAGTGGGTAGAATGTGAGTGTCTCAAGAACGACAGCAAGACAGCCATGGTAGGACACTCTCCCACAGGATGAGAAAATTCCAGGGTGATGGGACTCTGGGGTAGGGGGCTAGGGAGAGAGGTAAGACTTCTAAGGACTGAGGACAGCCTCTGGGATGTCACTCGCAGGAGGGTGCCCATCAGACTGAGCTTGTGCAGAATACTCTTTCGGTGGTCTGAGCCCAGCAAGGCCTGCCTGCCTGCTGGCTCCAAGTCTTCTCTGCCCTGAGTCTGTCTGCAGGATGGGCCAGCATACAAGGACCTGGACCAGTGGCTTTCGCAGCCCAGGCCCTTTGCTGCTCTTCAGGACTGAGCCGAACCACAGCGCCTCTCTCTTGGGCCAAGTTAAATGCCAGGGCTGCTGATACAGTAAACAGGAAGGAGAGCGTTTGGATTTGATCCCTGAGGCTGAGGGGTCAGCCTGCCCTCCATGAGGAATAGGAGATGGTGGGGACTCAGTTGCTGCCTCATTCTTCTCCTGTCCCTGCTGTCTCTCTGGTTTTTATGCAACTTTCTGGGGCTTTTTCAAGGGTAGAGATTTGACTGGAGCAGGATTAGGTAAGAAAAGAGGAAACGGAGAGGGACGGGTGGTGGGACTGGAGGTGAGGATGGAGTTGGCCATGGAGGGAGGGGCCTAAGCCACCAGAGCAGCGTGTACTGAGTTCTTACCATGTACCTGGAATGGTGCTGAGCGCTTCATGGACATATTTCTCTGAATCCTCAGAGCCACTTAAGGGTTAGGCACTCTTATTACACTATTGCATTGATGATAGGGAAGCTGAGCTTAGCAGAGACCTGGACCCAGATCTGTCTCACTCCCCAGCCAGTGATCCTGTCCACTACATTGGTGTGGGGGGTGGGGTGGTGGGGGGAGGGGAGGGCAAGGCCTGGGAGGGGTTGAAGAGAGAGATTGAGAGAGCCCAGGGAACTTGGGCAGGGCAGGCTGACCCAGAGTTGAGATCACTGCAGTCCTGGGTTCCCCCTTCCTGTGGTTCCCTCATTGCCACCCTAACTGCACACGCCCCTGTTCGGCAGGCCTGTGTCTTTTAGGAAGCCTCCTGCTATGCTCTTTCCTAAGAAGCATCTCCTCTCTGGAAGGGGCCTGAGGTGAAAATAATTCAGAAGGCAGCTGAGGTGTTCTGGAAAGAGCCCCAAAGACCAGGCTCTGAGGCCTCCCTGGGCCTAAATGGGGGAAGATTACTTGGGAAAAAGAGCCTAGAACAGTGACCAGCATGATACACGCTCATTTAAATTTTTATCTGTAAAAGCAGAGATCATATCCCTACCTCACAGTCTGTGATCAGGTTGGGTGCGTATTCTGCATATAAAAGCCCTTAGGAAACTATGAACTTATTTAATTGTAAGCGTATTAGTATGATCTCAGGAATGTGTGTATTTTAAGAGAGAGCCAAGTGTCGAGCCAAGGGACAAGTTTACTGGCTGGGGAGTTTTTCTGGGCACAGAAAGTCCCCGCTGGTTCTCCAGAAACAACCTGAAATCCCACAGTTTTGTCTCTAGCTGGAAGCCAAGCTAAGCTGATAAAAAACTTTCATGAGGAGCCCCAAGGCTTGAGCCCATGAGCTTCAGAGAATTTCTCAAAGAGCAGAAAGTTGTCTTCGGAGGTTGTAACTTAGATGGCAAGGAGCTGTTTCCTCAGAGAGGGGCTCACTGTGATTGCACAGGGAGCATGGCCAGGCAGCTCTGCAAACTGGCTCCACAGACCAGACGACCGAGGACAGGCGCACAGATGGGAGTGCAATGCAAAGGGACTGTGGGTTGCATACCGCAGCTGGAAGACACAGCTTTTTGGATTTCTCCGAATTCCTTCCAGGCACTCTTATATGAGCCCCCTGATTGGCACTAAGAACTTAGCTGCTTTGCAGTTGAAGGCACTTGCCCTTCAGGGGGAGTTATTGCTTGCTTAGGTCACACAGCTCTGTAGAAGAGGATTAGGGATTTCTATTCAGTTCTGTCAGATCCAGCACCCAATTTCTTTTATTGATTTTTTTCTGAGACAGAGTCTTGCTCTGTCAGCCAGGCTGGAGTGCAGTGGCGTGATCTCGGCTCACTGGAACATATGCCTCCCAGGTTCAAGCGATTCTCGTGTGTCAGACCCCCAAGTAGCTGGGATTATAGGTGCCCGCCACCACACCCAGCTAATTTTTGTATTTTCAGTAGAGGCGGGGTTTTGCCACATTAGCCAGGCTGGTCTCAAACTCCTGACCTTGGGAGATCTGTCCGCCTCAGTCTCCCAAAGTGCTGGGATCATAGGTGTGAGCCACTATGCCTGGCCCAGTACCCAATTTCTGACTATTAAATGGTGTGGCTTCCAAGTAGCATCATCTTTTTTAAAATTCAATTTTATTTTAAGTTATGGTAAAAAAACACATAGCATAAAATTTACTCAACAATTTTTAAACATACAGGTTGTTAGATCTGTCTACTCTAGAACTCTGTAGAACTTTTTCATCTTGCAAAACTGAGACTCCATACCCCTTGAATAAAAATTCCCCAATTCTTCCTCCCTTTAGCTTCTGGCAACCACCATTCTATCTTCTGTTTCAATGAGTTTGACTACTTTTATTATTATTATTATTTGGAGACAGGGTCTCACTTGTCACCCAGGCTGGGTGCAGTCATGGCTCACTGCAGTCTCTGCTTCCTGGGTTCAGGTGATCCTCCCACCTCAGCCTTCCTAGTATCTAGGACTACAGGGGTGGACCACCATACCTGGATGATTTTTTGACTTTTTTTTTTTTTTTGTAGAGACGGCGTTTCACCATGTTGGCCAGGTTGGTCTCAAACTCCTGGGCTCAAGCAATCCGCCCCCTTTGGCCTCCCACAGTGCTGGGATCACAGGCATGAGCCACCGTGCCCAGCCTGAGTTTAACTAGTTTAGATGCCTCATCTAGGTGGAATCATACAGTATTTGTCTTTTTGACACTGGTTTATTTCACTTAGCTTAATATCCCCCATGTTGTAGTGTATAACAGGATACCTCAGCCTCCCTAGTAGCTAGGACTACAGGGATGCACCCACCATACCTGGATTTCTTCCTTTTTAAAGACAGAATAATATTCCATTGCATGTACACGCCACTTTTGCTTTATCCATTCTTCTTTCAATGCACATTTGGATTGCTTCTACTTCTTGGCTATTGTAAGTAATGCTGCAGTGAACAAGGGTGAGCGGCATCGTCTTTTAAAGCAAAGACATTTGCACATGTGTACACATATGCATAAAGATATGGCCACACATTGAAGTGCAGTGTATACATACGCCTCCACTGAGGGTAGACCCAGGCATAACCAGCCTTGGGGTATACCTCAGAGCAAACTAACTCTGTAAAGCAATCATATTTTCATGAAATAATGTCAGGTTTTAAAAACTTTTATCAAATTAACAGAGCATTTAAATGCAATTGAAACCGCCTTTGCAAAATTATGACTGAGACAGTGAAAGAGATCTACTTAACTGATTCCATCTTGCTTCCAACCTCCAAGCTGCCCTTTTAGGCTGGGCGTAGGCTGAACTAACTTTGGGAGAAACTTATTTTATAGTTTAAACAAAGATGGTAACAGCCCTTTCCCAAAGCAGGCCTCCTTCTTGCATGCGGACTAGACTGCCTTTATAGGACTAACTTTAGCCACAAGATTAGAAATTACGGTTTAGGAGTCATACAGCTGGAGGCTACAAGATTCTGACCCTCCTCAAACTGCTCCTAAGATCAGTGCTTGAGATATTTTGCAGACCCTGCACTTGATGCATCAGCTGGCACCACCCAGATCAGTAAACTGGCCCATCTGATCTTGTGGCCCCTACCCAGGAACTGACTCAGTGCAAGAAGACAGCTCCGACTCCCTATGATATCATATCTGATCAATCAGCCCTCCTGGCTTATTGGCTTCCCCTGACCACCAAGCTATCCTTAAAAACTCTGCTACCCGAATGCTCAGGGAGACTGATTTGAGTAATAATAAAACTCGGGTCTCCGGCATAGCCGGCTCTGCAGGAATTATCCTTTTTCTTTTTTTTTTTGGAGACGGAGTTTCGCTCTTGTTACCCAGGCTGGAGTGCAATGGCGCGATCTCGGCTCACCGCAACCTCCGCCTCCTGGGTTCAGGCAATTCTCCTGCCTCAGCCTCCTGAGTAGCTGGGATTACAGGCACGCGCCACCGTGCCCAGCTAATTTTTTGTATTTTTAGTAGAGACGGGGTTTCACCACGTTGACCAGGATGGTCTCGATCTCTTGACCTCGTGATCCACCCGCCTCGGCCTCCCAAAGTGCTGGGATTACAGGCATGAGCCACCGCGCCCAGCGAATTATCCTTTTTCTATTGCAATTCCCATCTCGATGAATCTCTCTGTCTAGGCAGTGGGCAAGGTGAACCCCTTGGGTGGTTAAAATTTGGGGGTTCATCTGGGATTGCCCTGTGGCTACCTGACCATGGTTCAGTGGCCTACTCCTCCAGCGACAGATCCAGAAGCCAGCCCAAGTGGTGGCCTAGTTCTCTTGGACTGGGGGCTGACTCTGGTATTTCTTTACTGGCAGGGCACTGCCCACCCAATGTGCATGGATTTAATTGCAATGGAGAAATAGTCCTGGGGAGACACCCCTTAACTGTAGTCCTATCACAGGGTATCTGTCTGTAGCTCCATGGTGGGGTATCTGGATTGGTGAGTATCCTAGGTGCTGCCAACGCTTTCTTCCTTCTCCTGACTGGTTCTGTAGCCCTTTGGTGGGTGTCTGTAGCATCATTGTGGGGTGTCTGTAGCTCCACCATGGGGTGTCTGTGTAGCCTCATTGCGGGGTGTCCGTTTAGCTCCTGGAGTGTCTCGGTTGGCTTTCTAACTAGTCACACAGCTCTGAAGGTCTAGTAGGAAGAGTCCTGGTTTGAGAGACTTGTCTTCAATCAGGAAGATTTCAAGGAGGCTTCTCAGAAGGAAAATAGGATAGAGGAAGGAGGATAGTTTGGAACTGATACTCTTGCAGTTCTTGATTAGGGATCTGATTTAGAAGGTCTTCTGTCTTTGCGTGTGTTTGTATATGTGGAAGGGATCTCAGAGGGGTGGGGTTGCTGATGGAAGTACAGCAGGCCTAACTCAGAGAACCCTCCCTATTCGTCTGGTCACATTTGATGAGCTCTAAAGAAGGCTCAACAGGCCTGTCTCAGGGGGCGAATATCTGCTCTTCCCCTTGCCCAGAGACCCCGTTGTGAGTTACCATTCGAAAGTCATCTGTCCCCTCCTGGAGTGGACCAAAGACCTCAGGGGCCAACGGGAAAAAGCTTGAGCTTTGCCAAGCTGATATCGGATGCTGAACAAGGTGACTAATGTCTGTTTTGTTATTTGTATTTTGCTGGGATGGAAAATGTTATTTTTGTTCCCCGTGCAGCCTGTAGGGCAGCATCTTGCAAATTGAGAATCTTATCTAAAGGGTGATTTTCTCTTGTACAGTGGCTTGAACCCCACAGCTATAGCAGAAGTGAGCAGGGTCATCGAAAGCCACTCCGTTCTTCTGGAAGCTGTAGAGAAAGGGAACCCAGAAACCTGGAATGCCAGCAAAAGGGGTAAGAAATTCTTACCGGCCAAGTTTCTGGTCTGCCTGTCTTTCTCTGTCTGGATAAACAGTAAATAAACTATTTGTCTACCCTGCAAGTGTTTGATTAATCGAAAAAAGGATTTGTGAGACTAGTCTTAGGCTGTAGCAAATCTGGCGTACTTTGTGCTAAGAATTTGTCTTTCTGTGTGTGTTCTGTAATGGAGAGAGGGGTATGACCAGATGGAATATGGGTTTAGGACCCCTATAAGCCCGCTTTTCAAGTCAGCTCGGCAGGCTGGTCAGTTACAAACTTTGTTACAGGTCCCTGAAACCAATACTGTATGAAATTCCTCTGTCTTATTTTGAGTCCTCAAGAGCTTCACCTTGTGACCGTGTGGGGACACTGTCTTTTGGTTTCCACCATCCAAAGGACAGGAATTTTGGGGTTCATGTCATAGTCCTAAAATTTTTTCTTGAACAGTTAAAACCTTGCAAGCTTGAAATTGGCTTCTCTCGACTCCTTCTGGGAAAAGCAGTAGAAACTGCTCAATGCTGTATAGCTCAGTGGCTAAGCCTTTAGCTTTAGCTTTGGTCTGGGTTCAGTTGTTGGCTTCTGAAATGATTCATTTCTGGTTTGTTATTTGTGCAACTTTGCCTTTAGAGGTTTTTTTTTCCCTCCTAGATAGCTTCTGATTTTCTCTCTTGAATTTTTCTTTCTCTGAACTATCTTGGGGAGATTCTAAATCTTATTAAAAAAAAAAAAAAAAGAAACTGCTTACCATGTCTTTGAAGCACCTAGGAAGTTATGTTTGGTAAAATTCAGAAGCTAGAAGTATTTATTGGCCACTTGGCATAGCTAAAGTCGGGTAATAAGAGATTTAAAAAGATTTCTTTTTCTTTTTTTTTTTTTTTTGAAATGGAGTCTTGGTCTTTTGCTCAGGCTGGAGTGCAGTGGTGTGATCTCGGCTCACTGCAACCTCTGCCTCCTGGGTTCAAGTGATTCTCCTGTCTCAGCCTCCTGAGTAGCTGGGATTACAGGAGCCTGCCACCACACCTGGCTATTTTTTGAATTTTTGGTAGAGACAGGGTTTCACCAGGTTGGTCAGGCTGGTCTCGAACTCCTGACCTTGTGATCCACCTGCATTGGTCTCCCAAAGTGCTGGGATTACAGGCGTGAGCCACTGTGCCAAGCTAGGATTTCTTTTTTAAAGAACACTATGGTTAAAAGCCAACTTAATTAAAAGTAGATAAACAAGCTATAGATGTATTTAAAAGGCCGTTGTTTTTCTCTTCTTGGAAATTGCTTTTCTGGAAAAAAGATTTTTTTCTTCTCAGTTGACTGCATTATTTTTCTTCATATCTTTGTCTTACCACTCTTAATGCACACACGAAAGGGCCTACTTCTGGTAGCCTGGGACTTATTAGGAAAAACAGAGGAGGCACCACAGGCCCTGCTTTGGAAAATTAACCTCTTTTTTTCTCATGAAACTCCAGGAATTAAAAGTGGATAGATCCCTCTCAAAATCAAAGGCTCTGTTCTGTTTTGCATTGTGTTATCTGACAGTTTTGAGTTTTGGGGGTACCAGAAATTACTTCACATTATGAGAGAGCTTTGTAATAACTAGGTAGGAAATATACTTTAAGGGATGGCTAATAGTAGCTATGGAAGGATACTTGACTCTGCACACTTGGATCAGAGAAGCATGCTCTTGGCCACCTGGAAGATAAGGAAGCATCCCCGGCCCTCACTGGGAGATGAGACTCCCATGAAGGATGGGCTGATTACGAAATCAGCTGACTGGCTTTGGGTTGCCTTGCAACGAAATGCAGAGTAGAAGCGCTGCACTGTCTTCTCCTGTAGTATTTCCCTCCTTTGGGGATCCAGGATCCAGTATAAAATGGCACCCTTAATTTTGGGGATCTGTCTTTGCCTTCAGCTGCTCATTTGCTGCTTATTTGGCCCTGGACACGCATGCTTTCCCTGTCCTGTTCCTCCAAGGGTTCCACCCTGAAGCCAGTCATCTGATTAAGAAACTGGCAAATGAAAATCTTACAAGTGCTCAATCTTCTGTCTGTCTGTGTATTTACATGTGTTGTATGTTTATATATAAAAGAGCTCTGATTAATTGACTTAGAAAAATAAGTGCTTAAATCAAATATTTTGTCAGAAAAATAGAAACTTTAATGCCTTTTTGTTCTCAAGACTTTAGTAATCTTTTGGAAATAAAGACAGTTTTAAAGATTATTGGTAAAATAAAATGTCTTGAAAATGTAGACATTTGGTCTAAATTAAGGTCAGATACCAGATTTTCTAAATACTTTAAGGTTAAACTGTTTCTTTGACTTTTGAAAATTGTTTGATAGGCCATGCGTGGTGGCTCACGCCTGTGATCCCAGCACTTTGGGAGGCTGAGGCTGGTGGATCGCTTGAGGTCATGAGTTCGAGACCAGCCTGACCAACATAGTGAAACCCTATCTCTACTAAAAATATTAAACTTAGCTGGGCTTGGTGGCAGGAGCCTGTAATCCCAGCTACTTGGGAGGCTGAGGCAGGAGAATTGCTTGAACCCAGGAGGCAGAGGTTGCTGTGAGACGAGATTGCACCATTGCACTCCAGCCTGGGTGACAGAGTGAGACTTCGTCTCAAAAAAAAGAAAAGAAAAGAAAAGAAAAGAAAATTGTTCGATTTACCTACTTTGGAGCATTAGATTATAGATAAGACCTGGGAGCATATGGAGATCCATGCGCACTAACTATGCTAAAAGGAGTCAGACCTTATCTTCGTTTATTTCTGATGCCCTAGGCTCCACCTCTAGTACGTAATTAAAATCACTTACTTATCAGGTTCTTCACTAACAATAAAAGTTGCTAAGAGTTAACATTGTAACATGAGTCAAGACCACTGGAGAAATAGTTTTGTATACAAGGTGTGTAGGAAATGTGTTTTTGGTAAAAGATTATAAGAAGGCACGGGAATATAGTTTTTGTAAAAGGAAATGTAATTTTATGTAGTTCAGAGGTTTTAAAGATGGTCTTAACCTAAAAGAGTAATGGAACAAAACTGAAGGTTTAAGTAAAGTGAAAAGGGTTTGTAAAGGGTTGATCTTGTAAAATTCTGTGGGTATAAACAAGTTGGTTGAGATTTAAAATAAATTATTTAGCTTTTTTCTGTAGGTTAAAACATTAAAATCATACGATGTGGGGCCAGAATCTGGGCCCATGTGTCCAAATAACAGAGTTTTCTTAGAAAATTGATCTGCTGTTTGATGGAAAATTGTAAAGGATTCTAAAAAGTTTATGAAAATCTTACCTTATGGTGAAACTAATTAAAACTGGATAGAGATATAAAATTTTATCTAAAAAACTAGCTTTAACATTAAAGATGCACTAATGCAAACATGAAATTTGGTTTTCTCTTTTGAAGATAATTTTCATGTAATGTTAAAAGATAATAAAAGGGTTTTGTTTTCTCCTTTGGGTAAATGGCAGGAAAAAAAGTAGGAGCGAGGTAAGAGACAGATTCAGTTGACCTTATGCTATCTTCACTGGGTCTTGTTTAAAAAGCTACCTCTTCTCTATCAGAGTAAAGGTTTTTCTTTTTAAAAAATTGTTTCGGAGTTATTTTGGCCAAATGAATAAGTTATGGTGACTTGGGATTACATTTTGTGATATCCAGTGTTGTAAACCTTTGATATTTGACAAACTTTCCAAAATCAAATTATAAATTATGTCTCTTTCTAACCTAACATTTTAGGTATTAGGTCCTCTAAAGTCCAAAAATCACATTTGGCTTATTTGGTACAAAAATCATACAGGGAGCATTGTCAAATATGAAATGGGGTTTGGCTTTCTTTGGTCTATATTTGTGTAAATGTGTTATCAGTATATGTTCTAAAATTATGTAAAACTCCTATAATTCTTATATGACTTAGTCTATATTATTAGTAATAATTATAATTATTATGTTAAAGGACTGTGTGTCACAGAGGTAAATTTCCTTGTCAACAGCGGCTGCCCTAAAATGTTTTTGTCATTCACAGGTAATTGTTGTCTTGTTTTGGTCCTCTTTAAAAGATGCTTTTATAATCAGCTTTAAAATTTAACAGGTGCTCTTAAATGCAGGATTCTGATAAATAACTCTGGAGATTGTGACATTAGAATAGAGGAAAAGCTTTCAAATAGAAGAGTGAAAGGTGTTTGTTTCACTTTGGACTGTATTTGTGTAAATATGTTATTAGTATGTGTTCCAAAATTATGGGAAACTTCTATAATGTTGATATAATTTAGGAAACATTAATAATTATAATTGTTATATAAAATTGTTGTATGCCACAGAAGTGACCAAAATTCCTAGTCAATTGTAGCTTTAATAGGGGCTATAGACTTCTGTCATCCACAGACATTTTGTCTTGCTTTGGTCCTTTTTAAAAGGCAGTTTGTAATCAAATATAGGACTCTAAGTGCAGGTCTCAGATAACTTTAAAAATTATGCTATTGGAATACAGGAAAAAATCAAACTTCTAGGATTCTCATGAGAGTTAATGTGTTAAACATTGCTAAACCTTTTATTTTGAGAGTCAAGAGACCTTATTTCTTTAGAGCTATTTGCAACTTTTAACAAGCGAATAAAATACCCTCCTGTGAATAAAATTTGGAGCCTATTAGTTCCTCTCTACCTGATTTCTCCAGAATTTGGAAACTATTTGTGAATATTCTCAATTTATGGCAGTATAGCATAAGTGCAATACAAATTTGTTTTCTTTTGTAACAGAACAAAGTTGGAGAAATCGGTTATTTTACTGAAGCTTTGACTGGAATGGTATGCTTCCTTTAAAGAATCAAAGTTGTCCTATAGAGCCAATTAAAGCCTGTTGGGGAATCTGGCCTCATACCTTGTCCACACAGAATCCCTGTAAAAGGTTCCTGACCTGTGGTAAGTAAGGAATTTCACTTTCAAACAGGTTCAGGAGCCCCAAGTTATCTTGGGACCTCAAGAGGAGATGAATTTGCCCAACTCATAGGTATTTGACGGTACAAACCCATGGCTGGGCTCAGCTTTTAAAAAGTCTTAGCTGAGATTCTTCATGGAACAAAAAAAACCTAAGTGAAAAATAATTATTCTTGCTTTACTTTATGCAAATAATTAGGCCAAATACAGTAAGACTAAAGTTTATTTTGTAAATAAATCAATTCTATCATGATTTGTTTTTAATAAAAATGGGGACTAGAGAGAGAAAAATTATGCTTCAAAAGAAAAACTATAGCACACTGTTGTTTGCTGTTCTTGAGGGTTTTTTATTTAAAAAAAAAATTTTTTTTTGAGACAGAGTCTCACTCTGTCACCCAGGCTGGATGGAGAGCAATGGTATAATCTCGACTCGCTGCAACCTCCGACTCCTGGATTTAAGTGATTCTCCTGCCTCAGACTTCCAGGTAGCTGGGATTATAGGCATGCACTACCATGCCTGGCTAATTTTTGTATTTTTAGTAGCGATGGGGTTTCACCATGTTGGCCAGGCTGGTCTTGAACTCCTGACCTCTGGTGATCCTCCTGCCTCGGCCCCCCAGAGTTCTGGGATTACAGGCTTGAGCCACCACACCTGGCCCTTGAGGTTTTTTCTTGCAGTTTTGATTAAATTCGAAATCCTCTGTGGGCTAGAAGTCCTCAAACAAATGCTTTCAAATCTTTGCTTTTAAAATTGGGAATTGTACTCATCATCCTAGGACTCGTTATTTATCTTATAGTAGGCTGTTTCATGTAAAGACTGTGGTAAAACTATAGATGAGAGTACTAATGTTTGTGCCGTGCAAGCCATGAACGCCCAGCCAGGCCTGCATGAGTGCACTCAGACAGGTGCAAAGCAGTTCCAGTCTTCTCACCTTGGGGTTCACTCCTATTCCCACTCCGTCCCCTGTCTGCAAGAGGAAGCCAGAGTGATCAACGGCCTTTTCCCATCTTCATAGCCTACATCTTAAGATGAAGGCATTATAAAACCCAAAGGGAAGGGTTGAAACTGCCTTTGCAAAATTATGACTGAGACAGTGAAAGAGATCTAACTTGACTGATCAAGATTAGAAATTATGGTTTAGGAGTCATGCAGCTGGATTCTGACCCTCCCTGAACTGCTCCTAAGATCAGATCCTGCACTTACTGGATAAGCTCACTCCAATAAACTGGCTCATCTGGTCTTGTGGCCCCGCTACCCAGGAACTGACTTAGCGCACGAAGACAGCTCCAACTCCCTAAGATTTCATCTCTGACCAATCAGCACTCCTGGCTCACTGGCTTCCCCCAACCCACCAAGTTATCCTTAAAAACTCTGCTCCCCAAATGCTCCGGGAGACTGATTTGAGTAATAAAACAACTCTAGTCTCCCACACAGTTGGCTCTGTCCCCTGTCTTGATGAACTGGCTCTGTCTAGGCAGCGGGCAAGGTGAACCCCTTGGGTGGTTACACAATGAAAGTATTAAGAAAATTCTTAAAATGTTTTACTGAGTTCAAAATAGGGAGACTATTTTATTGACTAAAGTGGTTTGGGACTTAAGCCCTTTTTAAATTAGCTTCATATTTTGGAACAGCCAGTCAGATTTTCCCAGGGGTGAGATAGTGGCACTTGGCCATAGACTCTTTCCTGCCATAGGTATGTTTAGAAGGACAATGTCCCTCTTCAAGGATGACCTGTTCTATTTTGAGTGAGAATGAATGGCAGGAAATCTTCAGGCTAGGGGTTTACAAACAGTAAGCAATACAAATAAATTTTATATCACAGTCCTGAATATATAAACATATGTATCTAGGTGAAGCAAAAATTCCATGAAACAACACTTAACCTCACTCCAAGGGATGCACTCATATTTTCCAGGCCAGCGCTACTCAAACTGTGGTCCCTGAACTGCTTGTCACCAGACAGGGAGGAGATGAGTGCAGAAAATCAGAGAAATTAAAGTGTTTTGCACATGAAAAGATGTCAACACATTAGCCATTAGGGAAATGCAACACTACAATGAAATAGCACTTCACACCCATTAGGGTGGCTATAATAAAAAAGACAGATAATCATAAGTGTTGCTGAGGATATCAAGAAATTGGAAGCCTCATGCACTGCTAGTGGGAATGGAAAGAGGTGCAGCTCCTGTGGAAAACAGTCTGGCAGTTCCTCAACAAGATAAACAGAGTTACCATATGACCCAGCAATTCCATTCCTGGGTGTCTACCTAACAGCTTACACATGAATGCTCATAGCAGCATTATTTATAATAGTCCCAAAGGGAAAACAATCCAAATGTCCATCAACAGATGGATGGATAAACAAAATGTGGTATATCCACAAAATAGAATATTATTTGGCAATAAAAAGAAATGAAGTACTGACACATACGGATGAACCCTGAAACATTATGCTGAAAAAGAAGCCGGTCACAAAAGCCTGTGTTGGAAATAGATGTTGGAAATAGATGCTCGGTGCCGCAAAGAAAAATTAGCACTGAGACAAAGGATTTTTCAACAATTCAATTTTTTACTTCCTGGACTGTAGGAAGGGTACTCTCACTAGCCATCTTGCCACAAGAGTGCAAAGAACAAAGGAATACACACAAGTTTATTTCTTACGCATTTGGGGTGGTTCTTACTGCTGTGTTTGATTTCCATCGACTGGAGCCAGATCTCACAATTTAAACTAAAACCCGACTGACTAATGACTTAAAACTTTTCTAAACAGGTAAAAGCAATGGAGAGCTGGGGCATGCCTGTGAGCACGTCCAGTACAGATATCTTGGTTAAAGTACAAGGACATAGAATGTACTATGTGCCTGTAAGCATGGCATGCCTAACAGCTACATAGGATAGGGCTTAACAAAGCTATTAGCACACTTACTTTTTAACAAGAAAGGAAACTTTAAAAAGGAACTTTTCTGCTTCTCACAATGGCATGGTGTATGATTCCATTTATCTGAAATGTCCAGAATAGACACATTTATGGAGATAGAATGTAGTTTGGTAGTTTCCTAGGGCTGGGGTAATGAGAGTCTGAGGGAAATGGTATTACCTGCTAACGGGTAGAAGGTTTCTTTTAGGAGGGATGGAAATGTTCTAAGATAGATTTTGGTGCTCTGTGAATATACTAAGCACCATTGAATTGTACACTTTAAATGGGTGAATTATATCTCAATAAAGTTGTTAAAAATAGAGTATTTTAGGCGTTTGTAGTAAGTTGACAGTAGTATGACATCTATGAGCATGATCCTTTTTCTAGTAATTCATTTTTATTGTTTTATTGCATTTTGCAAAAGTATCCATTCATGACGGGTTGGAACTAAACAAAAAAAGCAGATCCCTTTGCAACCAGCCTGGCCAGCATGGTGGAACCCCATCTCTATTAAAAATACAAAAACTAGCCGGGCCTAGTGGCATGCTCCTGTAATCCCAGCTACTTGGGAGGCTGAGGTAGGAGAATCACTTGAACCCCCAGGACACAGAGGTCAGAGTGAGAAGAGATCGTGCCACTATACTCCAGTCTGGGCAACAGAGTGAGACTCGTCTGAAAAACAAAAAGTAGATCCTCTACAACTGATCCTTTGAAAGGCATTGTTCTTTCTAGTCTATTTTGCTATTTTCAAAAAATTCTAGTTTTCAGACATAAAATTGATTTCATTATCCAATGGGTTGTGACTTGTAGTTTGGAACGTACTGCCGTGGGGGTGTGGTACCCCAGCAGGCAAGACTCCGTGACCTCAGCAACTGTCAGAGGTGAGTGGTGCCTTCAGGATAAACTAACGTCTTGATTTGACTCAGCACAACCCCCCAGCCCTCCATCGCATGTTCCCAACATACTTTCCCCAACATGCCAAACCAGTTGGGATTCTAGTGTCTTTCCAAATGAGGTCTCCTCTGATAGGAATAAGAAAACTTCAGTGCCATCCACATAGAAAACACCTTGTTATTCTCTAAGCTGCAGCTCAGATATATCGTCTCTGTACCTGGACCTGCTTCCTCTTTGCTCCTCTTACCCCAAGTCCAATAAAAGCAATCATTACACAGCATGGCAACCATACCCTTGCTGGGCCATCTGCCCTGGGAGATTGTGAACTTGGAAAGGTAGGTGAGAGCTTTTGTTCATCTGTGCATCTTGGCATTCACCAAGGAGGCAGATGCATGGTCAGTGCTCAGAGAATAAATGGGGCATAGTTCACTTCTGTTTTTATGACAGCTGGAATCCTTCCTGTCTGCTACACTAGACAAAGAGCCCTCCAAGTAGAATCCTGCCCATCCCAAATCCTTGGCTGGGCTTCCCCTTCCCTTGTATTTCTGGGCCATTTTTACCCAGCATGGTGGGTTGACATGGTGACTCCTGTTTCCTGGCTACTTACGTGTCGCTCACTTTTGGCATCCTCCACCTCGGTACTGATGGACTTACATCTCTTTCTGTTTCCTTCTGATCATCTGGGGCCACAGGGTATCATTTCCCAGCTTCTTTGATATGGGAAATTCTTCTTTTGTACTGTGCTTTACAAGGGGCAATTAGTTTCTAATCATGTTGCTCAAAAGAGGATCTCTCTTTTCTCCCCATTCCTATTTGGCCTAATTTTTTAATGTCTAGCTAGATCCAGGCTACTATCCATTTATGACACATAATACTGTGTTAATCTTGTTGCTCTCTCTTTCTCTCAAACTCTTGACCATTTAGCAGTATTAAAACATAAAATATCAAATTGCCTGTGACTTGAGGTGAGCAGCATAAAGAAATATAGGGAGACAGACTGAAACACGTCGTTGAGATGACTTAGAAAGGCAGAGAAAAGCGGA
Organism: Aotus nancymaae; assembly: GCF_030222135.1. NCBI lineage: Eukaryota > Metazoa > Chordata > Mammalia > Primates > Aotidae > Aotus > Aotus nancymaae. The sequence goes on along the minus strand of NW_026988418.1, from coordinate 65,365,749 downwards.
TGAAACTAAGCCCCATCTGGCCAAGTTTCCCACAAATTAGAGGTAACCTGTATCTCATTACCATTAGCTACTTTCAAGCTGAATTGGGACTGAATTTGTGTTTCTGCCTCAGTAACGATGCAGTGTTGTACAGCACTTAGGAGCAAGGGCTCTGGGAGTGGAATGTGTGGGTTCATGTACTGGCTCTACTGTTTACCAGCTGTGTGATCTTGGGCAAGCTACTTAACTTCTCTGTGCTCCTATTTTCTTTCTGTATAATGGGAATTGTATTTGTACACAAGCCATAGGTCTGTTATGAGGATTAAACAAATTAATATAAAAAGGGTATATAACACTATGCCTGACCTAAAGTAAGTGCTCAATAATTTTTAGCTATGATTAACTATTTTTTTTTTTTTTTTTGAGAAGGAGTTTCGCTCTTGTTACCCAGGCTGGAGTGCAATGGCGCGATCTTGGCTCACCGCAACCTCCACCTCCTGGGTTCAGGCAATTCTCCTGCCTTAGCCTCCTGAGTAGCTGGGATTACAGGCATGCGCCACTATGCCCAGCTAATTTTTTTTTGTATTTTTAGTAGAGACAGGGTTTCACCATGTTGACCAGGATGGTCTCAATCTCTTGACCTCGTGATCCACCCGCCTCGGCCTCCCAAAGTGCTGGGATTACAGCTTAAGCCACCACGCCCAGCTTGATTAACTATTTTTGAGTATCTACTCTTCACGTACTCATTAAAGCTATAGATCCAAGGAGCAATGAAGCAGGAATTGATTTCTCATCCCAAGCCTATACCAAACCTTGCCTTTCAGTAGGCACTTAATATCTCATTTAATTTTTACAGTAACTCAATGAGATACATTCTGTTACCCATGTTTTATAGCAGATTTAAACTCGGAAATGTTAGGTAAAAAGAGAAAAAGAAATCAAAGAATATTACTGTTCAAAGTAGGGCAAAATGACTGATGATTTATATTTTGTCAGCAATTTCTCTCATCCAAGATCAAAGCGCCAATCAGTAGGAGGTGATGGTTGACTAGCCATCTAAGGATGGGAAAAAGCTGGCTGGAGCTGGTTCCTGAAACACACTTCCAGGTATCTGAGGAGAGCAAAAATCATCCAGTGATCGATGAACAGGCCCTGGAGACAAAAACTTCTTATCTGAGGGATTTAGAAGGGTGCAAAGACCACCTGGTGACCATCAAACAGGCCATCCAGAGGCACAGCTCCTCATCTGGGGAAATTAGAAGTTATTAGACTTTTGTGTTATCTAAAGCAAACATCTGGTTCCAGATTTCTTTTCCCCGCCAAATTTATACATAGCTCAAATTTTTATACCTCTCCAGAATGCCATGCCAAAACTCACTGTGCAACCCACAGCACCAAAATGTCTCCAGATGTAATCATTTATCATGACTTTCATGGCCAGTATGGTTCAAATTACCCTCAAGCTCCTGCCTTAAGGTCCATAAGTACTCCTAAGGCAAAATCCACCTCAAAAATCCAAGCTCAGCCCTCTCCCTGAGGTGCCCTGCTGCGCTCTTCTGCAGAGTTCCTTCTAATAAACCTGGCTTTTCAAACATCTCCTGTTGTCAGTAAATTCTTTTTACAAACCCGCGAGTCCACCACTTCACGATGCCAAGGTTCTGACACCTCCACATCTGGCAGTATCTTCTCAATTTAGCCTTTAGGATTCTGGTGAGAAGGAAATTGTAATGTCCTCAATTCATGGCTGGGAACCTGAGCTAAGTCAGGTGGCCACTGAGTGACAGAGCAGTGCCTGGAACTCAGGTCCTTTGATGACTGTGATCGTTGACCACAGGCAGCCTCACCCAGCTCGCGGCTGCAATGGCACTGATAATTCAGGCCCCTGGGCGGGCCTTGGTGATGTGTCGAGGAAGAAAACTCCCATACTCCAGTGTCATACGCAGCCAAGAAAGCTCCACACTTGGACTCCCACACTTGGACTCCCTGCCAGAGCAGCTGGGTCAGGAGGTGGCAGTCAAGTTACCTCTTCTCAGTCCACGTCCCCTCTGGTAAGTTTCTCCCTTGGTGGTTCTTGGTGGCCTTTCCCACCAGTGGTCCTCAGCAGGGACCACGTCAGCTCATCAGAGAGATTCCCATAATCTTGAGTTGGAAAGAGGGAGGGAATAGGTATTGATCCCTCTCTTCCTAGTTGATGGACTTTTATTGAATCTGATTTCAATTCCAAGAATTTCTCATGAGTCACAAACAATCTGAACCTGCTGTGGAAATTCAAATAACTTTTACTTACTGCCTATAAATCACTTTGAATCATGTATAGAAATTGCTAGTCTGGGTGTGGTGGCTCACACTTGTAATCCCAACGCTTTTAGAGGCCAAAGTAGGAGGATTGCTTGAGACCAGGAGTTTGAGACCAGCCTGGGCAACATAGTAAGACCCAGTCTCTACAAAAAGTAAAAAATTAGCTGAGTATGGTGGCATATGCCTGAGGTCCCAGCTACTCAGGAGGTTGAGGCTGGAGGATCGTTTGAGCCCAGGAAGTTGAGGCTGCAGTGAGCCACAATCGTGCCACTGCACTCCAGCCTGGGTGAAAGAACAAGACTCTCCAAGACTCTCTCTCCAACAAAAAAAAAAAAAAAAAAAAAAAGAAAAGAAAAATGGGACTGGGTGTGGTGGCTCACACCTGTAATCCCAGCACTGTGGGAGGCCGAGGCGGGTGGATCACGAGGTCAAGAGATCGAGACCATCCTGATCAACATGGTGAAACCCCGACTCTACTAAAAATACAAAAAATTAGCTGGGCATGGTGGCGTGTGCCTGTAATCCCAGCTACTCAGGAGGCTGAGGCAGGAGAATTGCCTGAACCCAGGAGGTGGAGGTTGCGGTGAGCCAAGATCGCGCCATTGCACTCCAGCCTGGGCAACAAGAGCGAAACTCCTTCTCAAAAAAAAAAAAAAGAAAAAGAAAAACAAATTGCTCAGTTGGATGAATTTTAAAGGGAAATCTAAATTTCCTTGGCTTAAGTCTGGGTTTTATCCACTGACAGCTTCATTGTTTTGTTACCTTTGCTCCTCCACCATCCACTGGATCATAGCTAAATTTTTTTTTTTTCAAGGCAGAGTCTCGCTCTGTTGCCCATGCTGGAGTCCGGTGGCATGCTCTCGGCTCACTGCATCCCCGGGTCCAAGTGATTCTTGTACCTCAGCCTCCTGAGTAGCTGGGATTACAAGTGTGCACCACCACATCTGGCTAATTTTTTGTATTTTTAGTAGACATGGAGCTTTGCCATGTTGGCTAGGATGGTCTTGAACTTCTGGCCTCAAGTGATCTGCCTGCCTCAGCCTCCCAAAGTGCTGGGATTACAGGCGTGCCCACCTCACCCAGCCGACCATAGCTAAATTAATCAATGTTTGCTTGATGGAGAAGTGTGACTGGATGGGTGAAGGGACAGATGATGGATGGACTAAAGGCAAGATGGACACACAGATATGTGAGTCTGCGACCAGACAGATGGATGAGACCATGGTAATGACAGTATTGCATTGTGATACAGTTGTTAGCTACTTACTCATGACGATTTTGTTGAACTAAATATTTGCTGGACCAGAAATCCCAATTATTGACTGACTTTGAAAGTAGAAATGTCACTAAGATCTTTCTTTACGTATGCTTTGGCTAATTGCTTTTCCTCACTGCCATTTAGTTGTCTGTCAGTGGTGACATGAGCTTCAGATGGATATCATCACTTTGAAGGATCCTGGCCAAACCTTCAGCTACAAGGACTGCCCAGACTTAAGCCATGCCAAGGATTTGGCTCCTTTCCAGCTCCCAGCATGCCTCAGTACCCCCTAAGAGGTACTGCTGTTCCTCTGCTCCCAACACAGAACTCCCAGACCAAAGGCAATTTCTGTCTCTCCAGATCACCCTCTCTCTCATGACAGGTCCTTTCAAAAGAGACCTTTCAAGAGTGGACAAACTAAATGAACTGTCCTCGGGTAGGGCTGCAGGTAATGGCTCAGATTGTCTACTAATAGAATTTGGTAGCAAACCTATTTGGATGGAGGTGTCCTCTGTTCCTGCTGCTGTCTCACCAACTTTCTCCCTTGGGCCTGCCAATCAAGTCTCTGTCCATTTTGCTCTCCTCCTGAATGCAATATCCCTAAGTCATGTGGGCCCAGGCCAGCTGCCCTTCTCTATATCTGCTCCTGCCACCACCCTCTCCCCCCCGCACCTGCCTCCATCTGGCTTCTTGTTACTCAGGCCTATCTGTTTGGTCTCATCCAGCTCTGTTTGCTGTCACCCCAGCCTACGGTACAGTTAATTCTAACTGACAGAGTGTTCTGCATAGTGACAAGTCGAACTCTTCCAAGTAGTAATTCCACCTATAGAACACCTACTCCACAGAATATGCTAATTCTATTTCCACCCCATGGGGCAACACAGAATAAGACTATTCCAACTTCTGCAGGAAGATCCTTTAGTGTTGAAGACAACTTTGAAGACGACTAATGCATCCCCTGAGACTTCTCTCCAGGCTGATAGCTCCAGTTCCAGCAGCATTTCCTCGGGGCACTTGCTTTCCAGGCCTTCACCATTCTGGACATCATTTTCTGGTTTTTTACTCTTAAAAAGTTTTTCAGAAGACTGAGGACTGTCCCAGAATGGAGACGACTAGGGAGACATGGCAACTAAATGCTACATAGAAGCCTGGGTTGGATTTTCTGTATCAGAAAAGGGAGATTAGTGGGGCAATTAACTTAACTTGAATAGGATCTGTAAATTAGTTAACAGTATCAATGTCAATTTCCTGATTTTGGTAATAATATATGGTTATGTGAGATGTTAACCTTCAGGAATGCTCAGTGAAGGGCATACAGGAACTCTTTTTGCAGTTTTTTTTGGAAATTGACTATTATTTCAAAATGAAAAGTTTTTTTAAGTTAAAAAATAATCTTTCAGATGTATTGGATTTACATGGTGTCAATTTTGCTAAACTGGAACTACCATTCCCAGAATTCCTTTCTCTGTATAGTGTGGAGTTGGTGTGGCCTGCAAGAGACCTGTGTGTGAAATGCTGAAGGCAGAAGTGAAGGAGTGCCTGGGCAGGGTACCAAGTGCTGCTGCAGCCTGTGAAGTCTGTTGTAGGCCAATGGCTATGTCCACAGCTCCAGCCTGATCTGTTTCTGCTTCTTGGAGTCCTTGGCCTGGTACATACTTAGCTCCTTCTGTGAGGAAGGGCACCAGTTAGAAGGAACAGTTTGGAATCTTGAGGCTGCTCATTCCGTATTTGATAGATGCTGAACATTTGCCCCAGTAAACATTTCAATTACCTATTTTGAAATCACTTTAATCTATTGGGAAGAAACTGGATTGATGAGTTAGTTAATATCGGTACGGTATCAATGTGCTCTAAAATTCAGTTACCTTTTTGAGAGATCAAGTCATAGTGCTATTGCCTATTAAGCTAGTGTCAACTATCAATCTCCAGAAATTTCCCCATGTGACTTGCTCTCATCCAAGTCCTTCAGTTCATTCTTGAAAGTAGTTTTCTGAACCTGAAGGTTTAGTTTTTCATTTTTTCCCATAAAATTTCATCCTGGGGCTTTTGGTTCATCATTCTAGCTATGCTGACTAATTTGAATGTGGCATCTGTCATTTATATCATTAGTCATCCTTGCCAACTTTGCGTTGCTCATGTATTTGATAAAAACATATTCAAAGTATTAGCCAAGTAACTATAAAGGACAGAGGCATGCAATCTTCCTGTGCACCAGTATCATTCAGTCAATCCAATCGGGTGTTAAACTAGCTGAAAACCCTCAACTTGTACCATCATCGAACCCACATTTTGCTAGCTTATCCACAAAAATATTACGTCATTTCAGCATTTTGTTAGTTCATCAGAGCAGATAAGACATCTGTTTAAAAATCTGTAACTAGTGTAACTTGCCTTACCAGCTTGGGATTCCAGTAAGATTCTAATTTCTTATTTTCTAGATTAATCTCTTAAATCCCCACATCTCCAAATCAATTTGTTACCAGGCTGCTGGAACAAAGTACCATAAATCAGTGGCTAAAAACAACAGAAATGTCATGTCTTGCAGTTCAGGGGCCAGAAGTCTGAAATCTAGGTGTTGGTGGGGTTATTCCTTCTGGCTGGCAACCCTTGGCATTCCTTGGCTTGCAGGTGCGTCACTCCAGTCCCTGCCTCCAGGGTCACCTGGACTTCCTTCCCGTGTGAATCTCTGTGTGTCCTCCCCTCTTCTTGTATGGATACCAGTCACATTAGATTTAGGGCCCACCCAAATCCAATAGAACCTCATCTTAACTAATTACATCTACAAAGACCCTACTTTCAAATAAGGTCACATTCTCAGGTTCCAGGTAGATATGGATTTGCGGTCGTGGGTTGCCATTCAGCCCAGTACACCAAGTAAGTGTCAACCTAAAAGGAAGAAGCTGAGGCAAAATTAATGTAAGGAGTTTATTTGGGCCAAACTTGAGAATTGCAACCAGGCAGCAAAGATTCAAGTTGCCCTGAACACACGCTCTGATCGGTAGCAGTTACAAGTAGATTTATTTTGAGATGGAGTCTCACTCTATTGCCCAGGCTGGAGTGCAGTGGTGCAATCTTGGCTGACTGCAAGCTATACCTCTTGGGTTCAAGTGATTCTCCTGCCTCAGCCTCCTGAGTAACTGGAATTACAGGCGCCTGCCACTATGCCCAGCCAATTTTTTTTATTTTTTATTTGTAGTAGAGACAGGGTTTCACCATGTTGGCCAGGCTGGTCTCAAACTCCTGGCCTTGTGATTTACCCACCTTGGCCTCCCAAAGTGCTGGGATTACTGACGTGAGCCACCATACCCGGCCACAAGTGAATTTTTAAAGGCAGAAAGTGGGGACAGGCAGTGGGCTGATACAAAGTTGTTTGTCAGGAATTCTCATTGGTTTACCAAAGTAACATTGGGCCAGGCATGGTGGCTCACGTCTGTAATTCTAGCACTTTGGGAGGCTTGAGGCGGGCAGATCACCTGAGGTCAGGAGACCAGCCTGGCCAATATGGTGAAACCTAGTCTCTACTAAAAATACAAAAACCAGCTGTATGTGGTAGTGGGCACCTGTAATCCCAGCCACTCGGGAGGCTGAGGCAGGAGAATTGCTTGAACCCGGGAGGTGGAGGTTGCAGTGAGCCGAGATCGCGCCATTGCCCTCCAGCCTGGGCAACAAAAGCAAAACTCTGTCTCAACAAACAAACAAACAAACAAACAGACAAACAAATAAAACCACACAAAGTAACACTGAATAGTGATTTGCTATACATTGTTAAGCAATATAGTGTCCAAGTGCACATTATTGGGTTAATTTATAGCTACTTGTGGCAATTAAAAAAAAAAAGCAGTTTCAAGAGATGAATACATAGCTCAAGGGGGAAGTAGAATGTGATTGCTTTCTCATTTTAATGTCTTTCTGGGACTGATGATTTAAAAGGACTCACATTCCTCAACTGTAAGTTCTTTTCTTTATGAGCAAAAGCCTCTCTCTCCTTGCTGCCTGTCCATTTCTTGGATTATGCAGTGTTTGACCAAGGGAACCCAGGCTCTCTCTGATGTTGCCATCTCTGTCACTGTTGAAGCCAGAACTCCTCCACTCCCACCCCAGCTCCTGATGCATCGCTGCTAATGTCACAGAGTGAACCCCAAAATTAAGGCTCAGCTTGGGAGGCCACGTGGGTTCTTGGCTTTGCACAAGAAGGAATTCAAGAGCGAGCAAGCAAAGTGAAAGCAAGTTTATTAAGAAAGTAAAGGAATAAAAGGGGGGATACTCCGTAGGCAGAGCAGCCCTAGTGAGCTGCTGGCTGGCTATACTTACGGTTATTTCTTGATTACATGCTAAATATGGGTGGATTATTTGTGAGTTTTCTAGGAAAGGGGTGGAGACTTCCCGGAACTGAAGGTTCCCTCTCTTTTTAGACCGTATAATAGGGTAACTTCCAGAGGTTGCCATGGTATTTATAAACTGTTGTGGTGCTGATGGGAGTGTCTTGTGGCATGGTAATGTATTATAATTAGTGTATAATGAGCAGTGAGGACCACCAGAGGTCACTTTTGTTGCCATCTTGGTTTGGTGGGTTTTGGCTGGCTTTTTTATCACATTCTGTTTTATCAGGCGGGTCTCTGTGACCTATATCTTGTAAACCAGCCCTGCCAAAGTCCTATCACATGAATAGTCCGGTTATTGACACAAGCTGCATTGAGTCCTCCCCCAGTGTCACACTTAAACAAAAATGCACCACATGTGGCCTGCTACACACAGACACCCCTCTGCTGGGGCAGCTGGGCTGCGGGGGTGCATCTGCCTCAGCCACGCACCATGACAGAGGACAATCAGGACATCGTTTCACACCTCCTCTTCCATTTGAGTGGGCACAGTGGGGGTGGGGTTGGTTCTTGGTCATTTCAGATGGAACTCATCCATGGTTTCAGGTGTGACCATGTCAGCCCATCAGAGATCTGGTTACATTTTGCCTCAAATGAGAAGGGAGAAGTTTGGATCCATCTTCTCCCAGAAGATGTGCTCCTGTATAAATTTGCCCAAATGCTTCGGCAACGAGCTCTTCACACCAAGAAATATGGAGAACAGCCTTAGTCAAGCCACACAGTAGAGAAAAAATGTCCAGTTATATCCTCTTCTCAGGATGATGGTTGCCTAACTGCCCACATTTATATAACTGAAGGAGACCATTCACATGATTCTTCTAGGAACAAACACTCTCTCTAAGAAGACTGGCTGCCTCCTCTAGCAAGAGAAGCAAGCTGGCAACTTTTAAGTGGCAGTTCATGGAGGCAGAAAGATGTAAAATTCCACTTTCTAGGCACTCCATTACAAATCTAGTCCACATCTGTACCACAAATTAATGTTGTTCGGAAGTCAGAGGTCGTTGAATGTACCCCATTTGCACATTCTTCCTTTTTGAAAACTGACAAACATTTCACACTTCCCTGCTGTTGGCTCCTTTCCCAAATTTCTCAGAAATCGCGGACAGTATTTCTGCAATCACATCCTCGAGTTCCGTTGCGATTTCTAAAACCAAAACTTGAATGTGTCCAGATGCTCCCACCACCTCCTCACTGCTGCACTCCATGTTCTTCTTCTGGAATTTGCCTTTACATTTTCCGGTTGGAGAATTACTCTTCTTGAGGGAGAAAAACATTCTGCATTGAAAAATTCACCTCCTCCATTAAGTGTGGGGCCTGGATCTTCCCAGTTGTTTGTCTTGCCCTGAATGATTTTCTGAAACAGGGTTTCTGGTTTCTGTCATTTGTTTAAGCCTCGGCTCATTTTACATGTGAGTATTCCTGACCCCGGTCTTGTGGACTGGTTCTGCTTTGGACATTTCTTTTTGGTCCTCTGCGCCTTCCTACTGCTGTACTTGCTCTTTGAAATTCTGAGCTCACCGTGTATTTGAGGTGGTTTCTTCAGGTGACTTCTCTGGCCTCAGTCCATCCTCCTTCTCAATGAAGTTATTAATTATTCCTTGTTCTATGTTTGTGGAACCCCTACTATGTGTTGGGTACAGTACTAGGAACTACTGATATACCAGGGAACAAAAGCAGATATGGTGATTGCTCTTACAAACTCAAAGAAACAGACACTATTCAAATAATTACACAAATAAATATAAAATTACAGCTCAACAACTGTGAAGAGGCACAGAGGCACATAGCTAAGAGTTTATAAGGAGTTTTTTTTCTTTCTTAAATCTAGTTAAAGATGCAAGAAAGGGATCACTGAGATCTAAAAGATGAGTAGGAAGGATTAACTAAGGTCAAAAAGGAAGGAAACAATTCAATTTAGAAATGAGCAAAAGATCTGAACAGACACTTCACCAAAGTAGATACATAGATGGCAAGTAAGCATGTGAGCAGGTGCTCAACATCATAGTCACTAGGAAATTAAAGATCAAGGGATTTTTAGGGTGATGAAACAGTAAGGGTGGGTATCAATCATTACACATTTGTGTAAACCCATTGAATGTGCAACACAAAGAATGAACCATAATGTAAGCTATGGCCTTTGGGTGATAATGCCGCATCTATGTCAGTTCATCAGTTGTAGCAAACGTCCCACACTGTTCCATGATATTGAGGGTGGAGGAGGCTGTGTGCATATGGGGTTGGGGGTGGGGGTGGGACAGGGTATATGGGAACTCTTCATGCTTTCTGCTCAATTTTGCTATGAATCTGAAACTACTGTAAAAAAAAAAATAGTCTATTGATTTTTAAAAAGGGTTATGGGGGGCAGATGGGGGAAGAGAAGGAGCCTTCCGGGAAGAGACTTGCATATCCAAAGGCCCTGTGTCACTGGAACATTTGGTGATTGTGTGGGACTACAGAAGGCCATTACGGATGGAGTAAAGAGAGTAAGATGGAGCTTGATGGCTCTGGAGAGACAGGTGATGCCCAGACTCGGCAGGGTCTTGTAGGCTGTTAAAACTGTTTTTCTTTATCCTGGAGGTGCTAGGGAGCTGGTGAGTGGTTCTAAGGGTGGGGCGGTAGGATAGAAATGATGGGATTGGAATCAGATTTATATTTCAAAATAATCACTGTGGGTATAGTGTGGAGGGTGGAGAATGCCTTGAACCCTGAAAGGGGCCAGAGTTGATATGGGGAGGCCAGTTGGGAACCTGATATGATAGCCCAGGTGAAAAATAAAAGTAGTCTGAAGAAGAGTGGGTGGAAATTTGGATTTAAATTGGACAGAACTTAGAGGGGGATGAAAAGGGAAATGAGGAAGAAGGTGGGGTCCAGCGTGTTTCCTTGGTTCATTTGTGATTACATAATGAGCATTTTATTTCTTGGAAATTTCTGTCCCTCTTTAGCCCTATTCTCCTTTAATGTTTTTGACTCATGCAGATTTCCCAACTTGTTGAAATGTGCTTTCCTCGAGTGAAATGAACAGGTCCCTTCTGCACCCTAAAGAGCTCCACAAAGCCATTACTTTCTCCCAAGCTCTAGTCACTTCTACATCATAAACCAATATTGACACGTTTTTAACATTAGATCCAACAAAGGAGTTCCTCTTATTTCTTCTACTTTTGGAGAGTTGAGTTCATAAAGCAAATTAAACATTCTTATGTTGTTTCTTTAAAAAAGATTACACTTTATTTATTTATTTGTTTATTTTTGAGATGGAGTCTCGCTCTGTCACCAGGCTGGAGTGCAGTAGCACAATCTCGGCTCACTGCAACCTCCGCCTCCCGGGTTCCAGCAATTCTCCTGACTCAGCCTTCCAAGTAGCTGGGATTACAGGCATGTGCCACCAAGCCCAGCAATTTTTGTAGTTTTAGTAGAGATGGGGTTTCACCATGTTGGCCAGGACGGTCTTGATCTCTTGACCTCGTGATCTGCCCACCTCGGCCTCCCAAAGTGCTGGGATTACAGGCATGAGCCACCATGCCCAGCCTACACTTTACTTTTTAGGGCTGTTTTAGGTTCACAGCAAATTGGTAAATATAGATATACTCCTTTTTACTTAACATTAGGGCATACACAATATTTTCATTTCATCAAAAGCTTCTCATAAGCATACTTTTTTACTATCAACATAATATTTCCTTACATGGATATAATACGGTTAATTTAGCCTTACTGCCACTGGACATTAAGGTTATTTCAAGTTCTTTGTGATATAAGTAAAGTGGTGATGAACATTTTGGTGCATAACTCACTATCTTCCATGCATTTAACATTTTTTAAGGACAGATTGTTAGAATTGTTGGCTGAACAAATATTAACATTTTAAGGCCTATTTTACCAAACTGCTAGCTGGCTTTCCAGAAATTTTATGAATTTTTTTTTTTTTTTTAGACAGAGTCTCACTCTGCTGCCAGGCTGGAGTGCAGTGGCACGATCTCAGCTCACCACAACCTTCTGCCTTCCAGGTTCTCCTATCTCAGCCTCCTGAGCAGCTGGGATTACAGGCACGCACCACCAGTCCTGGCCAATTTTTGCATTTTTAGTAGAGATAGGATTTCGCCATGTTGGTCAGGCTGGTCTTCAACTCCTGACCTCTTGATACACCTGCCTTGGCCTCCCAAAGTGCTGGGACTGCAGGCGTGAGCCACCATGACAGGCCAATTTTATGAAATTTTACAACTTTACCAAAAGAATTTGAGAGGATGTACTCACTGTACTCTTACCAGTTATGGTTAAATTAATTGTTCCTCCCCCCAAAGATGTCCATGTCCTAATCTCCAGAACCTATGAATGGATTGTCTTTCATGGAAAAGGGATATTAAGATTGCTAATCGGCCGGGCGCGGTGGTTCATGCCTGTAATCCCAGCACTTTGGGAGGCCGAGGCCGGTGGATCACAAGGTCAGGAGTTCGAGACCAGCCTGGCCAAGATGTTGAAACCCCCTTTCTACTAAAAATACAAAAATTAGCTGGGTGCGGTGGCACGCGCCTGTAATCACTTGAACCTGGGAGGCGGAGGTTGCAGTGAGCCGAGATTGCGCCCTTGCATTCCAGCCTGGGTGACAGAGTGAGACTCAGTCTCAAAAAAAAGATTGCTAATCTACTGGCCTTGAGATGGGACATTATCCTGGATGGTCTTGATGGGCCCAGTGTGATCACAATGGTCTTTAAAAGTGGAAGAGGGAGTCTCGAGAGGACCAGAGAGACACCCATGCGAGAAAGGCTTGGCCTTGTGTTGCTGGTTTTGAAGATGGAGAAAGGGGCCATAAGCCAAGGAACCTGGGAGACTTCTAGAAACTGGAAAAGGCAAGGAAAAGGATTCTCCCCTATGGCCTCCAGAACGGAACACAGCCCTGCCAACCCCTTGATCTTAGTCCAGGGAGATGCCTGTTGGACTTTTGACTACAGAACTTTGTGTTGTTTTAAAAGAATAAATTTGTGCTGTTTTAAGCCACCAAATTTGTAGTCATTTGTTACTGCAGCAATAGAAAATAATATACCAGTATTGGGTATTTTCATTTCATTCCAGTGTTTTCTTTTTTTTTTTTTCCCAAGTTGGAGTCTTGCTCTGTTGCCCAGGCTAGAATGCAGTGGTGTGATCTTGGCTCACTGCAACCTCCACCTCCCAGATTCAAGCAATTCTCCTGCCTCTGCATCTTAAGTAGCCGGGATTACAGGTGTACCACCACCATGCCCAGTTAATTTCTTTGAATTTTAGTAGAGATGGGATTTTACCATGTTGACCAGGCTGCGCTCAAACTCCTGACCTCAAGTGATCCGCCCGTCTTGGCCTCCCAAAGTACTGAGATTACGGGCGTGAGCCACTGTGTCCGGCCATTTCATCACAATGGTGCTTGTCATTTCAATTTACATTTTTAAAATTTTTGGGTAGAACAATTCTACCGTTCTGTTCTGTCACATTTTGTTGTTTGGATACCCTTCTTCTGGGAAATGCTCCTTCACCTCCTTTAAAACATGTGGTCCAAAATAGAGCTGAATAACTGAGCTAAACTAAGCCATTCAGTCTGTCTTAGTGATTTAAAATGTTATGATTAGAGAGAACAAGCCTCCTCCTTCTCTGTTGGTGAGTCACAGAAGCCGCCAGAGGCATTCTCCTGCCATCTGCACCAACCCTGTGTGAGAGAATGACACCAGTGTGAGAGGGAGCAAGGATGAGGGCTGGAGAGAAAGTCTCTGTGATCACCTTTGGTCACTGGGGCCAGCTGCACTCTGTTCTTCTCTCAGCCACATGATCCTTCCAACAAATGTCTATTTGGCTAAAATCAGTTTGAGCTGTGTTTCTGTCACTCACTACTAAGACTACTAAACAAATCTTAGTGCAGAAATTGGAACTTGAACTAGGATGTGAAAATTGACAAGCTCCAAATGGCTAAATTAAGGTTGGTTTGTGAGAGCACGCAGCTGAGAGTATCCCCAGATCCTAGCCTGGGAAGATTGCATTCCCTAATTTTATGTTATCAAGGAGTTAGACCACTTTCCAGTGTTTCTTGGGACTCAGAGCACGTGCTATGCAGGCTTATGCTTTAGGAGACCTGGTATGAAAATACCAGGCTAATAGAACATTGGTGATTTCCTGCAGCCTTTGGCAGAATACTATGAGTGAGAGAAAGAGAAGACCCAGAAGAAGCAGGCAGTCAAGACACCCCGGGCAGAGAGATGCAACTTTAAGAGAGGTCTTTCTTTCTGTTGGTGGCTGGAAGTCCCAAATGGCCAAGTCACGCCCTTTGTTTATTATCATGGCCTTTGTCCAACAGGAAAAATCCAATTCTCTTCCCACACTAAAGATTCTGCACTGATTAAGAAACTGTAGGATCCTGAAAATTGAAGTGGTGATACCCGGAAAGAACTATAACCAGCCAAGTGTGTCATATTGTGCCCTCCTTGCCCAACAAGGAATTTGCCAACCTCTCCCCACCCCACCACAATATAACGTGAAAGTCCCTATGGCAGACTGCCTTTCCTCCCCAGTTTCCTGCTGAGCCCTTGGGGATGGGCAGAGCCTCCAGAGCTGCAGGTAAGAGACTGGAGCCACATGGGCAAGGGCCAGCATACCTCTCATACGTTCAACGTTTCTGGAGATGGTTATTAGTCATAGAGACCTCCAAGAGTGAAACTCACAGTACAATGACGCAAGGTTTAATGAGTGCTGAAAAAGCACAAGTTTGCCAAATGAAGGTGTATGACTGCTCAACCACTAAGGTGGTTATTTTCTAAACTTTCCTGACAATAAGAATTCCTTGGGATTCTTGTAATCTGTATTTTCACCAAATTTCCTAGGAGATTTCTATAATTCAACAATTTGGGGAAACTCTATTGTGAGGTAATCTGCAGGTACAAGACCAACCGGAAGTGATGTGTGAGTCGCTACAGCCTCCAGCAGGGGGATCCTTCGTACTCCCATGCTCACGAGGGGTCTTGTGGATATGGGCAAAGGAAATGTTCCTTACAGGCAAAACCTGGAGAGCCAGACTGGCCAACCAGAAAACTCACTCCTTGCCAAGGATGCAGTGACACTAATCAGTCACAGCCCTGACCTCCCTGTCCCTATGCAGCTGGATGTGGTTTAAATATTGGACCAGTGTTCATTGAATGTTGCTTCCTTGTAATCCAATTCAAATGGTAGCATTTACAATGGTTACCACGTTTCCCACCAGCATTGTGCATGAGGTGTATTGGAGTGGTTGGTGGTTGTAATAATCACATCACTAATGAGGGCAAGATCCTGAGGAGCCACAAGAAGACTTGCCAACACAGCCAAGAATCCTAAACATGGACTTGCCATCAAATGACCCTCTAAGTTAATGCTGACACCACTTTCATGCCCACCAAACTCATTTATTTTCTTCAAATACGTAGAAATTATCCCAACACTTATTAAACACTCACTATGTGCTAGGCATGGTCTATGTGCTTTATATGTGTTAGCTCATTCAACTCTCCCAAAAACTCTCCCATTAGGTAGGTGCTATTACTATCCCCCAGTGTCCACATGAGGAAATGGAAGCTCAGAGAACTGAAGAAGGCTGCCCAGGGCTGTGCAGCTATTAAATCATGGAGATGTGAGCCCTGGCAGCACGACCCCTGAACCTGTGCTCTTCACCATCACTCTAAGCTGCCTCCCCAGTGAAAAAGAGGAAAATAAAACAATGCTGCCACGTTTCAAAAGAAGCTAAACATTGCCATGGGTAGGAAACAGGAAAACTCATATGAAGAAAGGCTGCCAACAAAAGCAGTCAGCAGGGAACAAACTCCCTCCAGATGAAAAGAAAGTAGCAGAGCAAGATGAAAATGGTTGTAAACTAAGCCGGTTTAGAATCCTCAAAAGACAAAAGAAGAGAGGCCAGGCATGGTGGCTCATGCCTGCAATCCCAGCACTTTGGGAGGCCAAGGTGGGAGGATCACCCGATGTTAGGAGTTTGAGACCAGCATGGTCAACATGGTGAAGCCCTGTCTCTACTAAAAATACAAAAATTAGCCGGGCGTGGTGGTGCACACCTGTCATCCTAGCTACTCGGGAGGCTGACGCAGGAGAATTGCCATACCCACAAGCAGCTGCCAAATTCCACAATTCTACCTTTTAAAAATCTCTCTCAAATCCATCCACTCAGACTTTAACAATGAGAAATCTGCCTACTGACAGGGCTGCAGGCGACTCTCATTTGCTGCTGAGTGCAAACTGCAAACACTTTTCTGCAGGGAAATCTGGAAATATGTTTCAGTGATCTTAAAATATTTATATCTTTTGACTCAACAATTGTACTACCCTATGAATAAGGAGTAGGGGAAACCAAAGATAAGAACAAAGAAAAAAAAAACAGGATGTTTAAATACTGTCACGTTTTAAAACAGTATTTAATAGGATGAAGTGTGGCTTAAGATACAATGTTAAATATGAAAGGATATGAAACATATAAACAATATGGTTCCAATTTCATTAAAAATATATGTCCAACTCGACGATTATTCAAAAATGGAATGATCAATAGTCTTCAATTCTCCCATCTTTGTTCTCTGGCCAGCCAAATGCTCTTCCTTTCTGTGGATCAGGTGGGTGAGATTAGACAGTGACTGACTCATGACCACATGGGGCTTTTCTTAGTTCATCATACAGAGTCCTGAGTGTGGTACAATTTTCAACATCTTTATCTTGTGCTTGTTGTGACAATATAGACTCCCCCTTGCGTCAGATGCGTTTTCTATTACTCTCACCATCATACAAACCCACACTTAACACACATTAATTTTTATCCCCAACACAGATCGTGTTTTGGTTGGGTTTTATCGTATTTGTCTATCTACATAAAAAATAATAAATAAAGGAAACACTGAAATGTTCCTTCTGTGTAATGGAAGTTTATTGATTTTAATATTCTCCCATTCCTTTAAATACTATTGAGAATGGAATTGCTGATGGCCGCTTAGCATTCTCACATACGAGTACACTCTAACTGATTTAATCAAACTCTTACTCTTGAACATTTAGATAACTTGCCATTTTCCCTGGCTGTAAGCAATGCTTTGGTAAACACCTTGGTACACACGTCTCTGTGCCAGGTGGACCCTGCAGAATTATACAGACGCGAACCAAAAAGGTGACTGCCTTCCCCTTTTCTCCTTAGTAGGGTAGAGCAGACATGGTACAGCCATAACTATGCTACGAAACATCATGTGTTAGGAGGAGGATTTCAGTCCAGGTAGGGACCGGGCTGCCTGGAGGAGGAGGCATTTGAGCCAGGCTCCTCAAGCAGAGAGCTGGGAAGAGGGAGCTCCTCTCCCTGGTAACCACAGAAAGTCCTCTCAGTGAGCGACTCCCGCTGTGGCTCCTGAGAGCTGGGAAAACAGGCCTTCATACCAGAGCCAGAGAACCTGGGGTCCCAGTCCCCAGCCCTCTTGGGAATATGGCAGCTCTTTCAAGGGGCAGGAACAGCATTTCTCCTTTGCAGAAGCCAGGAGATTTCCCCAGCTTCCTTCCAGCTCCACCAAAATCGCCCCACACTCAGAGCCCCTGCGTTGGGTGAGGGAGGGTCTTGACAGCCCCCTGCAACCCCTGTCCCCCACCCTAAGCCCCCAGGGAGCAGGGCAGAGGAGCTATTCCCTGACAGTGCTGAGCCATGCGGCAGGCCCACAGCCTCCCATTCCTGCCGGCTCTCAGCGTCTCCTGCCAAACCCCAGCTCCTGGGGTAAAAGGAATGTTGAGCAATCTTTGGAATTTTTCAGTGAGAAATAAGTACTTTCAAATTCCGTTCAGGCCTCCCGAGTAGGGCATGCTGCCTGCAGCCCGGGGCCTGGAGCCTGTAGTGCCTGAATCTTCCTGAACCGACATCAGGGAGCACTGGGGGACTTTTCAGTGTTTGTTTTCTCCTCCTGCTGGCCAGGCTGTAGGACACTATTACAGTGAGGTCATGGGGCCCTGCCCAGCTGTGTCCGTGGGTGGCTGAGCAGCCAGGATCTTTCCCTTCACAGGCTGGCTCGGGTGTGCACACGGGTATGCTGGAGGACGAGTGGGGTCAGAGCCCAAGCTCAGGCTGCACCCCTCAGGACCTCCCTGCCCCATCACTGCCAGGTCTTATTCTCTATCTGGGCCCTGGCCTAGGGTCTTGGGGCCACATTCTGCATCTAGCCTCCTGGAGGCCGTGTGAGGAACCTAGTTTTGACTTGCTAGAAATAATCAAACAGTGCCCTGCAACAAGTTCTCAGCTCAAATGGCACCTCCTCCGGGAAGACTTCTTGACACATCCTTCACAATGTCAAGTTCCTCTATTAGACATTCTTATGGTACCCTATGCCTCTCCATCTAAGTCCTTGCCTCTGTTATTGATGATAATAATTTGTGTATTTGCTTAATGTCTGTCTCACCCACAGGTGGTATGCGCCATGAGGGCAGGAGTCCATCTTGTTCACTGCTGTATCCCCAATACCAATAGTAGTTCTTGACACATAGTAGGTGCTTTATGGATTGCATTATGCCAAGCAAAGTTTCTTAAGAAAGTATAAGGATTCTGCTGCTCAAGGCACTCCTGCCAGGACACGCACTCCTCCGGATTTTCTCTTCTTAAGAGTCAGGTCTCACTATGCTGCCCATGCTGGACTTGGAACTCTTGGCTCACGTGATCCTCCCACCTCAGCCTCCTGTGTAGCTGGAACTACAGATGTGCACCACTGTACCCAGAAATTCTTCTGGGATCTTGTACCAGATTTGGTGGTACCTCCAAGCAAGGCCACACTGGGGGCCTCAGTTTCCCTCTGTGTTCCAGCTACCCCAGTTTCTGCCTCATCTACAACCAGGTGAGTGGGAGACCAAAGGGTCACTGTTTAACTGAAAGCAAATCTCCTTTGTCTGTTATCAGATTGCAAGTTCCCAGGCAAGGGATTCTGACCAGACAAGGGGTCCTGCCCCTGCAAGGGTGAATTTTGCAGATAATGGCTACATCAGCATTCCTGGCTCTGGGGCAGGTCCTGACCCCACCTGCACACCTCCAGTTTATCTTAGCTTTGTGTAAGGTTTGAAAGTTTCCAAAGCCCGTCAGACCCGTTATTTCATCTGTACCTCCCACCAGCACTACCCTTCCCATTTTACAGAAGAGGGAACCGTCCCAGAGAAGTGAGCTTCTCTAGTCATGACTAGGTAACAGCAGGGTAAGGTTTCCAGCTACACAGGCAGGATGGGGAATGTGGGAGGCAGGTAGAAGGTGGGAGCTTGGGTTCCAGGAAGGCACAGGCCAGGCACCTAGAGAGTCGTGCCAGGACCTTGAGGTAGGAACACAGCCACCTCAGAAGGTACTGGAAACAAAGCAGTCCCCTCTGCTTTGTAAGAATCCTGCACTTTGTAAGCCAGACAGTTTTTATGATTCTTATGTTCTCTGTGTTAATTTCCCCGATTTCCTCCCTTAGTGGGAAGTAGGAAAAGCTCAAGAAAGTTCTAGCTGGCCTCAGCTGTGCAGAGGGGAGCCAAAGGAATGAGTTCGCATCTCCGTGTGTGCCAGAGTGTTTAAAGTGCTCAGTATGCTGGGTGGAGCATTCATAAAGGGGAAGGGGCTGGGCAGATCTAGGGGCCATCGTTTTCATCGTCACCCCGACCGTCACCCCATTCACTTGGAGAGAATCACAGCTTAAGCATGGAAAACCTGGGGGTTCTATCATTAAAATACGTAGGCTGACTTAACAACCTCATAGGATTGTTGTGAGATTATATCACTCACACACAAACATTTTTTGAGTTCTAAGTGTGTAGGATACATCAGGGAACAAAAACAAGGATTAAATCAACATGTTACATGGGAGACTAGAATGTGCTAAGTGCTGTGAGCAAAAGGACCTGTGCAGCAGGCCGGGCGCGGAGGCTCAAGCCTGTAATCCCAGCACTTTGGGAGGCCAAGATGGGTGGATCCCTTGAGGTCAGGAGTTCAAGACCAGCCTGGCCAATAGGATGAAACTCCGTTTCTACTAGCCAGGTGTGGTGGCAGGCACCTGTAATCCCAGCTACTTGGGAGGCTTAGGCAGGAGAATTATTTGAACCTGGGAGGTGGAGGTTGCAGTGAGCCAAGGTTGCACCACTGCACTCTAGCCTGGGCGACAGAGTGAGACTCTGTTTCAAAAAAAAAAAGGACCTGTGAAGTAGGTAAAGGAGTGAGGGCGATCTGGGCTAGGGGTGGGCAGCGGTCAAGATGTGTATCATATAAAGGGGAGATTGAGTCACAGGTAACAGGGGCGTGCGCCCCAAGCAAGGGGAGCCTATGCCGGTGTGCTGAGATCCAGGAGGAGGGCAGAGAGGCTGGGGCGGAGGAGCCAGGGAAGCGTGGTGGGAGTAGAGGTCAGGGCAGTTAGCACAAGGGGCAGATCATGAGCTGCCTTTCTGGCCATTGCGTGAACTTGGGTGAAATAGGGAACCATGGAGAGTCTGATCCCTCCGACTGCTGTGCTAAGAAAAGATCGAGGGGTCATTGGGAGACACGCCAGGACGCTGCAGCCATAACCTCGGTGAGGGACAATGGTGGCGTGGACCCAGGCAGAGCAAAGGAGATGGTGAGAGCAGGTGGGGTCCTGGCCGTAGGGAGAGATGACAGCTTTTGCTGATGGTTTTGGTGTGGGATGTGAGAGAGAGAGGAGTCAAGGATGATTCCACGGTTTTTGGCCTGAGTAGTGGAAAGATGGAGTTGCCATTAGCTTAGGTCATGCATGTTGTTCTAGCTACTGACTGCCGACTCTGGGCCAGGGCCTAGGTCCATCGCTTTGCACCCTGATCCCATTCAATCCTCACAACCCCCTGAGGTAGGAATTTGTCCCTTCAGCTCAGAGAGGGTAACGAGCTGACCAAGGTCACCTAGCACATAAGTGGTGAGGCTCAGATGCCACAGGCTGGTGTGGCCCCACCAAGCAGATGTGTATAACCTGTCCCCAGGACTCGGGACACCAGTTCCCTTGCCTCACCTGACCTTTTTACTTCACTCCCTTTTTACCCTACAGCAAGCTGTCTCAAAGCTGCAAAGCTCTCAAGGCCTGATGTTGTCCCCAACGTCCTGAGGCTTCTCTCAGATGCCCTTTAAAACTCCTTATTTGGATATCTGAAATTAAGTAGAGGAAGGCCAGGACTAGGATGCCTGGGGACTTCCTCAGAGGCCTTGGGCAGACAGGTGGGCCATGAGTCAGGGGCAACAGGTGGAGGGAACACAGGCAGCTCAGCTGCTGTAGCAGTAAAAATCCGGGATTCTTGTAAATACAGTTAGCCACCCTCCCACCATTCCAGTGCCTAAGCTGGAGGCATTGCTCACCCACCCACAAGATTGATTTTGCTCTTCTAGACCACCGTATTTCCAGTTTAGAGGAGAAATGTGTGGGATTGAGGATGTGAAACTGACTTACTCAGACATGGAGGCAATGCTTGTGTGTGTATGGCGGGGAGGGTGGCTTGGAAGAGTGGACATCCACAGCACAGCATGACAGGCACAGCACGGTGGTGTTCAGGGGTCTGACCTCTGCCCACCCAGGACCTGGTCCTGTGCCAGTTTTAGCACCAGGCTGCTAAGAGCTGACTTAGCACCGAGCCCAGGCTAGGGGTTCCTGGATGTGTTTCTGGGCTTCTAAGTTGTGCTGAGGAGTTGGGGATACAGCCCTGCCACCTGCCCGAGTCACAGGGAGGAGGCTTTAAACATGAATAAGCACTTGCTCTATGCCAGGCTCTCACACACAGTGCCTGCTTTAATATGCATAACTGTGAGGTCAGGACAAAACGAAGTTCAGAGAGGTTAAGGGGCCACACAGCTGGAGGACCCTGACTGTACCCTGACTATCTGACTTCAAGGCCCCCAGGACCCCGGGTTTTTGATGTTTCTGGCACCCATAACTCAGGCTCCTCTGCACCTCCTCCTGACTAAGTCACAAGTCTGCTGAGGAACAATTCTGGGTCAACTCGGCTTTCTTACAAGAGGTCTCGCCCTCGCTGGAGCCTCTTAGCCAGCCCTAGGATGTGGAGAAGCCCGCAGGGAAGGCTGAGGATGGGAAGTGGGGGAGTTGTGGTGACATATCTTTTTTTTAATTGCATTTTAGGTGGGGTACATGTGAAGAACATGCAAGATTGTTGCATAGGTGCAAATGTGGCAGTGTGATTTGCTGCCTTCCTCCCCTTCACCTATATCTGGCATTTCTCCCCTTGCTATCTCTCCCCAACTCCCCACCCCCCGCTGTCCCTCCCCTATTTCCCCCCAACAGACCCCAGTGTGTGATGCTCCCCTCCCTGTGTCCATGTGTTCTCATTGTTCAACACCCGCCTATGAGTGAGAACATGCGGTGTTTGATTTTCTGTTCTTGTGTCAGTTTGCTGAGAATGATGGTTTCCAGGTTCATCTATGTCCCTACAAATGATGCAAACTCATCGTTTTTGATGGCTGCATAATATTCCATGGTGTGTATGTTGTGCCAACATATCTTTGGAATTTTTCTGACTCCCTCATCCTTTGGGACAGAGAGTAGACAAGGACTGGGCATGTGGGTCAGGAAAGGGCATCCCTCTTCTTAGGAGGTGGTCCTGCGGCTGAATGGGGTGACATCTATCTCCACTGATATTCTTAGATTCATTCTCTCCTAATCCCACTCCTCAGCTGCTGCTCCAAAGTCCAGGACCGGCCTCCCAGGGCTCACTTGCAGCCAGCTGGGGACTGGATGCCTTTACTGGCCCAGATGCTGAACCCCTACCCCAGAGTGTCTCCCCTTTTCTGAGGCCCTGTACTCCTACTCAGCTTTTGAGCCAGTTTCTCCTGGCTTGTTTGGCGGTTGGGACTGATGCAGCTGCCTGCATGATGAGGTCCTATAAGACGATGCTTATCCCAAAAGAAGGAACTGCTAGAAAGGGGTTGACTGACCTCATGGAGGGATGCATTGCATAGAGCCTGCCCCTGATGTTATCAATGTCAGGGAGATGAGCTGTCCTGGGCTCAAGGCTTCAGGATCTCAAGAGTCCAATTCAGAGGTTCTTGGAGCCCTAAATTTCCAGGACTAACGGGTACTGACGAGGGCCCCCTCTGTGCCTTGGCCCTGAAGTTTGGAAGGGGAGGGGTATGCTGAGCTGTGATCAGAGTCAGCGATCTGGGTTGTGACAGGCACAGACCTTCTCTACTTACTATGTTGCTGGGTATCTCCACGGCCAGAGTATCCCCCTTCTAAATTCCCTTCTAACCACACTGACCATGTGTCTGGATGCTGCCTCTCCTCAGATTCCATGTCTGAGAGCCGCTGCAGAGAAGCGAGGGACTCATACCTGCAGAAGGCCCCAGTGGAGGCCAGAGATGGAGCCCGAGAGGGGGCAGGGTGGGTGCACAGATAGCCTCTGTTGGCCAGGAGGCGGGAAACAGTGGAAACTCAAATACTGTTTGAAAGGAACCACTTCAAGCCTCGAAGACAGCTCATCTTTGTTTGCCCTGGTTGGTGCTGATATGGCTTCTGCCCCGCCCCCCATCTGGGGTTCTTTTTATCTTGCTCACTGCAGCCGTGGACCCAGGGAAGCCGGGACAGGGGTGAGTTGAAGCCCAGGCCTGAGGCACCTGATCTCCAGACTCAAGGATTCGGTTCTGGCCCCACGGTCTCTCAGGTGTGACCCCTCTCACCTAGGGATCACGAGAAGCTGTGCTTAGGATCACAGGCCCCAGGCCCTTCCCTGTTGGCTTGCGCCTCTGCCTCAAGCCCAGCGGGTTCTCAAAGCCGTGTAGCAATGAGGATGCAGCTCTGTGCCATGTCCCATCAGAATCCTAGAATATCAGGCAGCGTCGGTGTGTGGATCAAGAACCTAACTCCGGAGATGTTCGGTAATTTGCCCAAAGTCGCACAGCTGGTGAGTAGCTGAGCTGGCTCTCCATGCTCTTGGAAGTACCCTCTTCCCATTTTTTCTGTGGGTTCCTCCCAGACCCCAGTCCACCCAGGAGAGCCCGAGCTGGGCTGGGATGAGCTGTCCCTCCACACATGTGGTGCTTATCAAGCAAACGTGGCCTCGACGGGTTTCGCAATGAGCCTTGTGTTCTGGTCCCCATAATGAGCTGGGAGCTCCAGGAGAGCAGAGGTCCTCCTTTGCTGTTCTCTTACTGCTGCCCCACCCACGCCCAGGGGCAGGGCCCAGCAAATCCTTAGCGAGAGAAGAGACGAGCCAAGGCCTGAAGAAGAAACGGGCTCAGGACGGTTCAGACTCTCTTGTCTCCGAGGAAATAGAGCCACGCGTTGTGCAGGAAGGCGGGGAGATGTTTGTAGGCTCCAGCTTAGGAACGGGACTTGTAAAACAGGGAGGTAGCCAAATTCATTCAGATTGGCCTTGGAGCAGGCCCCGCACACGGAGCCAACTGAAATATTCAGAACTGCAGGCCAGCAACCTCTCCCCAGAGGCTGAAGGAGGAAGGCCCAGCCTAGAGCCCACAGTGGCAGGATCAGGCTCAGGAGGCCCTGGGCTGGCAGAGGGTGCCAAGGGGAGGTTCTCCGCTCTCAGGGAGCAGGCAGGGGGTACTTTTCTGGGAGGCCTTCTTTCTAGGATTAATTAACCCCTCCTCCTCCCCATTCAGCCAGTTAATCAGTCAGCTTTCCCCTGAGCCCAACGTGGTGCTAGAGCCCTGGAATGGGGTGGTGGAGGCAGACACCAGAAATATGAGCCAGTGTCTGCCTTCAAGGGGTCTGTAAAATAGTTGGAGAAAGTAAGCAAGCACATGCGAATCGGACCGTGGTTAAGACAGGCTAAATAGCAGCCCACAGGTGACCAAAGGCAATGGGGTGGGGATGTCCTATCCACTGTGCCGAAACACCGGCTTCTGGTCTTTTATTTTTTGTCTTTCCTTCAACCGTCCCCACCAGCCCGCACAGAGCCCCTTGCATAACAGGGCCAGCAGTGGAGGCTAGGGAACAATTTCCTAGTAAATCAGGGACTCTATGAAGCTTTGGCAACATCTCAATTCTCATCTTGAATTTATAGCCCTCACTGCTGGCCACCAACCCCAGCACGCCACCAGTGTCTTAAGTTTATTGACTGACAGGCTGATTACCGCTGTGCGGGGCGGCCAGCGCTGGTGGTTTGTAGAAAGATGGCACGCAGGCAGGAAAAAGCAGAGAGCAACTTGGCGAAATGCAACAAGCAGCCTCCTGTAGGAAGAAGGGAAAGCGTTAGAACAGCTCTCCAGTGACTTTCCCAGAGCAGATTCTTTGGTTCCCACTTCTGAACCTTCACACTTTCCCCACAGTTGGAACTTCCCCACCTCTTCTCATCCAAAAGCTCCTCCCCAATTTTGAAACTGACTTCTAGGGAAACCAGCAGCTCTAGATCTCACGCCTGACCAAGCCCGTTGGACCTTCTCTGCTCTGTCGATTGAGCTCAGGCAGCCCAACGGTCAGTCTCTAGGGGCCAGGATCGGACTCGGGGGGCCTTCGTGTGTCTACACAAGTTTTCTATTAAGTCATCCCTTCTGAGTGCCAGCTCCGTGCCTAGCCCCGGGCTACATCAATGGGAGATAGTGGGGCAAGCCAGGCCTTGCTGCCTGCAAGTTCACTGTCTCGTTAGGGAGGGAATACAGATCCTCACCTGAACAAGCTTAACCCCACAAGGCAGCCTGGGGTCAAAGTCCAATGAGCAGAAGCATCATGGCCTTCTTTGTTTTGCTTTGTTTATTATTTATTCTGTTTGTTTATAGCAGTTCTAGTCACAATCTCTCAAACTAGAAACAAACCACGTCCTTCAAAAGTCACTACCTTTAAAAAGTTCAGGGGAGAAAGATGCTTCCGAGTGCTGGGAGATACCTCAGCTTCTTGAAGAGTCTGAACTGTGAAAGGATGTGGACAGGTGGAGAAGAAAGAATAGCATTCCAGAAGGGGGAAATTGCCTGAGTCCAAGGGTGGGGGCTGTAAGATGCGGGCATATCTATGGCACGCGCCAGCCCTCTTCTAGCTCCTGTGCATGGCAGACACTGTGGATGCACTTTTTCCCTCTGACTCACTGTAGCCATTGCCAATCCATCAGAACTGACGAGTGGGAATCAGGCTATCTGTCCCGGTGGTCCAGAGCGTTGAGAATGCATAGGAAAATGGATCAGGCCACGGGGGAAAGGAGAAAGAACGTTTGTGCCATGGAGGAAAGGAGAAAAGCAAACTCATCGAGTTGCAGGATGACCGAGCAGGAATGGGCTGTGGAATCTAGTTTCCTTGTTTCAACTCGAGGAGTCTAACGCTAGGGAGAAAAGAACTTGCCCCAGGTATGTCAAGTTATTGGCAGGAGTATGGGAACTCAAGCCTCCTGACCCCTGAGCAACAGGTTGGGGCCAGGCATTCAGAAGGGCCTTGAGCATTCAGCCGCTGAGTTAATATCTAATCTTGTGCAGTCTGGAGTTGGCCACGCAGGAGCTAAGGCAGGACGGAAAGATCTTCTAAGCTCATTCTTTACTTCCTGACACCCTCTCTCCTTGCTGTCCAAACTCTCATTCTTCCTATGCTGAGAGTCCAGGAGGGTGTCCTGGGAGCACCGAGGCAGATAGACAGGTAGACTCTCCTCTCAAAGGAAGGCACTTTCTCCCTCTGAGCCTACACCGAGGGACTGAAGCACCAGTGAAGAAGGCTCTCCCCTCACCAGTTTCCAGGCCACAGGCTTTGAGCATGAAAGTGTTAAGATAAAGTGATATTTACAAAATAGTATGATAAAAGATTAATCTGTCTTGCATCCTTTTAGGAGAAAATACCTCCTGTGGGACATTCCTGGATGACTCTGAAGCTCTGAGGAATGGGGTTCCCCTATGCATGAGGACTCCAAGGAACAGGGTACCCACTGGAGATGAGGGGGCCACTCGGAGGAGTTGAGTTACAGTGGAGAAGAGAAAGGGGCTTTACCCTCAGGAACAAATCCATGGGTCACTGAGGCCCCTGGGAGGTGTCAGGATCAGGGCCGCGAGCTGTATCTAGCTGCAGGAGCTTTGGATGGGTGTCAGGCTTCATCGCTACCTCTCTGGGGTGGGCATGTTCTGCTTGTTTTGCTGTGTGTTTCCCTGAAGAAGATGTGAGTAAAGCACGTTCTAGGCTTGACCTGGGAGGTAGAATGAATTTGGAGAGACTGGGGGACCTCTCTGAAGGCAGGATCTAGGGATCAAAGCAGGAAGAGGTGGGAAGCAAACTCCAGGCAGAAGTGTGGGTGATGGCAAGAGGGGCACAGAGAAGGATGCAGCCTGCAGGAGCCCTCAGGACCCAGGGATCAGCTAGGAAGAACCCTGGTCTAAGAAGGGCAAGACTGAGCAGCAGCAGTGCCTGGAGACCCCAGTAGCCCGTAAGCCTCCGAAGGGTGGGGACCAGACCCGCCGTCCTCATCACAGTCTTGGGTTCTGGAAACTGGATATATAGGCCATGACCTTGCTTGAATGGAATTGACTTTGTCTTCCTGACTATTCCCCAAATCAGAAACAGTTCTTCCACTTGTAGAAATGGGCAGGGAGGGGATGCACGGCCCCTGCCCACAGAGGGGCTATCAGAGGGAAGGTAGAAGGAGCTGGACTGGAGAGATGAGCTAATTTTTCTCTTCAAAGGTCATGACTGACGTCCTGTTTTCCAACCCCGGGCACTACTTCTCAGCGTTCACCCCCTCTGGGGCAGCTGACCCTGTTGCTCAACCTTCACTTCTTTAAACGTTACTCCCTTGACTTCCGGCCTTTGCACCTTCATGGTTCTCCCTCAAGGGCTCCAGTTCTCCTTTCCTCACTTCTGTTTTAGTTTATTCTTCTTCCTAAACCCCTTAAATCAGGTCCCCAAAGTTTTATCATGAGTACCTTCTGCTGGGATAACCCCATGCTCTCCTTAGGGACTCTCACCGCTCACGCAGCTCTGATGGTCACTTGCTTGATGGCGAATCCCAAATCTACACCTTCAGCCTGATCAGTCCTTCAATTCCAGGCCCTCGTTTGTAACAGCCTGCTGAATAGGTGCAACTTGTCGCTCTCCACCATCCCTAAGCTCAATACACCCATTGTGGAGGTGCCTTCCACGGGACATGGGAGAGCCTAGCTGGAGGCCACTCTTCAGTAGCCAGGCCTGGAGATGCAGCTGTCTGGGTTGCTGTACCTTCACTTCTGCTCCCCAGCTTCAGCCCTGCCATCTCCCCGCAGGAGGCTGCCATCCCTCCCTCTTGTCTCTGGCCACTCCGCCTTCTGCTCTCCCCTGTTGACATTTGGGATTCAGATAACCCTGGCTGAATGATTGGTGTTGGGCCTGTAGGATTGACACCCAACTTGGGCACATCATTTGATGCGTAAATTCTAAATCTATTTGAAAATGTTCAGTTTTGACGAATGCTCTGCACTGAGAGTTCACAGGAAGATAAGAGGGGACCTCCACGGCTGCATGAGGAGAAAGGCTACTCCCTTATTTATCCTTGAAGTGTGAATTGAGCTCCTTGTCTGTGCCAGTGACTATGCTAGGGGCTGAGGAAACCAGGGAGAAAACAAAGTCCTGCTCTTGTGAGCCCCACAGTCTAACAGAGAACCAGGGGTTGGCCAGGCCATGAGAAGGTGACAAGTGTTCCACAAGGGAAAAATAGGATTGGAGGAGAGCAAAGGACAGGGCCTGAGACCTAAAGGATTATCATCAGCTAAGAGGAAAGGAGGGAGAGGAGGAGAGGATTGTTCCAGGCAGCGGGAGCAGCATGCAGGAAGACCCAGGGCCAGGGCGGCACTTTCGAGGAACTGAAAGAAGCTCAGTGTGGCTGTGCAGCATTGAGAAAGGGGAAGAATGGCCCAGAAACAGGAGGGAGAGGTGAGCAAGGGCTGCATTAGGCAGGATATTGGGACCCTCGTAAGGATTTCGGATTTCCGAATTTAAACCAGTAGCAGCCATGCTAAAATATGAATTTAAATAAGACCATTGGGCTGTTTGTGGCAATCATGTACTAGAGACCAGCAAGGACTCTGTGACAGGTAAAAGATGGGGTGGTCTTGACTAGAATGATGGCAGTTGCTGGAGAGAAGAGGTCAGATTTTAGGGATATTTTAGAGGATTTGGGAGCTAAAGAAGAGCAGAGGAGTCAAGGTCAACCCAGCATTTTTCATTTGTCCAACGCAAATGAAATGGATGATTGAGTTTGTCCCATGGGAAGTCAGCTGTGGATATACTGAGTGGAGCTGCTGGTGGGGCCTCAAATAAAGGCGTCAAGTCATGCAGCATTGCCAGATCAAACAAGGATTCTCAGTTACATCTGAATTTTAGATAAACAACAGATCATGTTTTAGTATAAATCTGTCCTATTACATGGGGCATATTCATACTAAAAAAGCATCTATTGTGGCCAGGCATGGTGGCTCACGCCTGTAATCCCAGCACTTTGGGAGGCCGAGGTTGGGGTGGATCATGAGGTCAGGAGTTCGAGACCAGCCTGGCCAAGATGGTGAAACTCCATCTCTACTAAAAATACAAAAAATAGCCAGGCGCAGTGGCAGGTGACTGTAATCCCAGCTACTCAGGAGGCTTTGGCAAGAGAACCACTTGAACCTGGGAGGCGGAGGTTGCAGTGAGCCGAGATCACACCACTGTACTCCAGCCTGGGTGACAGAGCAAGACTCTGTCTCAGAAAAAAAAAAAAAAAAAAAGCATCTATTGTTTATCCAAAATTAAATTTATCTGGGCATCCTGTGTTTTTATTCACTAAATCTGACAACCCTATGGGCAATTGAACCCATGGATTTGAAGCTCTGGAGCAGTCCAGACAGACGGGTGTGCTTCACAGCTGCCAGCCTAGAGCAGCACTTGAAGCATTGGGAGTGCAGGGCGTGGCTTAGGGGCAATACATAGAGGAGACAGGCCTAGGGAGGTCTCGGTAACTCCAATACTTAGAGTTTGGGTAGAGGAGGACAAACAGGAAAGTGTCACGGAAGCCAAGGGTAGGAGAAAGAAGAAGTGACTCTCAGTGGAAAAATCAGACACACCAGGGCTGAAGTGTTCACTGAATGTATGGAGAAGGTCATTAGAGGTTTGGGTGCAGTTAATTTATGTTTTGTGAGGGAGGAAAAATCTATCACAGCGAGTTGAGGAAGCGGAAAGTATTTGAGATGTTTTCCTAGGAAGGGGAGGGTAATCCTTGGAGGAAGAGATAGAATCAAGGGAGGATCTGATTTAACATTAGAGACTTGAATGTGTTTAAATGATGGGGAGCTGAGAGTAAACGGGGAGAGGTTGAAGATAAAGGAAAAGAGGGGATAGGCAACATCCTTGAGATGGCAGCAAGGGTTGGGATCCAAAAGCTAAGTGGCCAGGTTAGAGGACTGCATGCCTTCCAATTAAATCAGGAGGCAAAGTGGAGGGGACCAGTGTCGCCGGCGAATAGGAGAAGCGGCAGGATGGCCCAAGACCCACTGCCTCACGCCTTCTGTTTCATCTTTGGAAGGAGTGAGTGATAACATCTGCTGAGAATTCAGATGGAAGTAAACATGTGGAAGGTTTGAGGACAGGGATGCAGTCTACTACGGTGGTTTTTCCAGGACTAGAAAATGCACAGCAGGTAGCGCTGACGACCCAGCTGCGCTTGGTGGTCATAGCGCTGGAGGACCTGGCCAGCTTGCTGCCGTGGTCTCGTCCTGCAGAATCACCTGTCATGCCAGCACAGTTCAGAGGAAAGGACAGCTGCTTCATCAACCGGTGGAATTTTGGCACGTGGTGCAACAAGGGGGAGTTTATGTTATAGGGGAGAATGAATAAAACTCTGAGCTGTGCCTCTTAGCTGTGAGAAAAGAGAGTGCAGGAAGAAGCGGGCTGCTGAACTGAAAGAAAACAAAGGGGTCTGTGGACGGGGCACCTGATGGGGGCAGAGGTCAGGTGTAGACAAAGAGATTGAGTGGAGAAGCTGAGAGGATAGAGAAGGCATCAGGATTAGTGATTTCAGTGGTGAGGGAGTTCTGGACGGTGACTAAGTCCAGGGAGTGGTGATTGGAGTGGGTGGCCAAGTCACAGTGGGACAGAAGGTTGTCAGAGATGGGGAAAGCCAGCAGCTCAGAGGCTAGGGTGTGGGCTGCCACTCTCACGGACATAAAGTCATCCCGATGATGGCAGGGGCTCCCTGTGCCCTCCACATCTTACCTCTCCTGGCAACACCCCACTGTGTCTCAGTCACATTGGTTGCTATGATGGTGGGTGTGTGTGGGGTGGTTGTAGTTAAAACCAGGAGGGCTCTGTGAGATATTTCCATAATAGGAAGAGGTTTTGTCACTGGTATAAGCTTTGAACAAAATGGATTCCTCAGAATCCTCTCATTGCTTGTTATCAAGATGAATCAGGATTGAGAAAATGTAAGATTCTTCCCCTACTCACATGCCAGTGGCAGCCCAGAATGGAAACCCTCCTCCCCTTCCCCGACTCCTGGAGCCTGCTCTTCTCAGACACTCTGCATGGATAATTCAGTCTTACTCCCATGTCCATTTGGTCACCAACTCTGCCTCTTTCTCTTCCCACTGTGCCTGTTCTGATCCATGCTATTGCCATCAGTCTCCTAACATTCCATTCTTCCTAACTGATTTATCCGCTCCACCCTTTCCCCCCAACTTTCCCCAGCTCCCACTTCCTGGGGACAGAGGCCAAGGAGAGGACACTCCTAGAAATGCACTCTCCAAAATATACCCTTCCCACAGCCATCAGCAGAGCCTCTGCAAAATGCGGTTCAGGTTAGATGACTCCCGGCCTGGAACTTTCTCCGAGGGTCTCTGTGTCTACAGAACAGACGAGACTCCTTGCTTAGCACGGTACCAAGACTCCTCCTCACCGGCCACCCACATCTCCTCCAGACACTCCCAGTCCCTACAGGCTTTTGTATGTTAGCTGTAACAAGCCATGTATGTTCCTGACTCATGCCCTCCTGTTTCTCTTGCTGCCAAGAGCCTGTTCATCCCGTAGGGCTTAGCCGCAATCACACCTCTCTGGGGCCTTTTCTATCCTCATTCTTCAGAATTCATCAGCCCTTTCTCTACAAGAAAGCCAGCATGTTGTCAAATCTCTATTTAGCATACATTGTCAGCCTTGTATCGGAGTCAACTGTTTAGAAGTCATTCGTGTAGCGCTTATCTATAAATATATTTAGTTGTGTGAGACTCGGAGGACACAAAGCAGAAGGCCAATCCCTGCCTTCAAGGTGCTCATGTTCTGGTGGCAGCGGGATGGGGGCACGGGGGCTGCTGCTAGGCTCCGGGCAATGACACAGCTCAGTGGTACATGCGGTGATGCTTGGAGGACGTCTACCCAGATGAGGGTTAGGCAAGACTTCCTAGGGGAAGGTGACATCTCAGCTGAGGCTGGAGGGAGGAGCTGCCTGGCTTTTCAGGTAATTCCACCACATAGTGGAATTACCAGTGAATTACCAGTTTATTGTAGCTGTCTCTTCCCAGGTACAATCTAAATTTCTGGAGTTCAGAGAAGTGTTTTACTTATCGCTGAGTCCCCGCACCTTAGTCCAGAGCCTAGCACGTCTTAAAGCACAGTATGTGATGATTGTTAGGATGGGTCTCCAGACTCCTGGAAGGGAGGAGCTGTGTCTTCTCCATTCTTTTAATCTCTCCCTTCCAGTGCCTTGTAGTGAAGCCTTGGCAGGTTGGGCGTTTGCTGAAATGAGTTAAGAGAGAGCTTCCTGGAAGTAGCAGGTGCTCTGGGGACCCATGAGCAAACAGTTGGCTGGGATGTGTCCCAGACTAGACAAGTGCGCACGACTCATGTGACTGCTGTCTTGACCCCAGATGCCAGCAAGTCGATGCTCATCCCGGCTGGGCTCTCTGAGGCTGGCTGATCGACAAGACCTCCCAGCCTAGGTCTGTTGTCCATCATTCTTTCCTACACACTGCCAGGAAAGGGACAGGGAAGGGACACTTCCAGCAAGAAGAGACAGGGGCAAGAGCTCTAGGGACCAGGCTGGAGTGACTCACCAGGACAGCGTAGAGCCACGCGGAGAGGCACCAGCAGAACGCCTCCTGCCCTGGCTGGGGATTGGACCCCAGCATGGGTTTGGAGGCTGCGGATTCAGCAGTCGTGGTGTCAGCCATGAAGACACTCATCTCAAATAAAGGACGGGGGGACCCTATTCCCTCAGTGTAATCCCTAAACAAGAAGCTGACAGGCAGCTTCTGAGCCCTGGGAAAAACTAGTTTGCGCCTGGGCTGGGTGGTAAGGGAGGGTTCTCCAATGGAACCCCCTTCCTCCGCCCCACCCCCACCAATTTGTGTTTGGGAGGGGTTGGTATGCAGAGGGTGAAGATATTTTCATAAAAGCAGGAAAGTGTCCTAAATTCCAGGGCTAAGGCAAGTCTCCCCAGGGCCTTGCAGTTCCCACCAGGAAGTGGGGAATTCCCAGCAGCTTGCAGTGGGTGGTGGGGAGGTGGAAAGGGGGAAGTTTCCAGAGGGTCAGGACTCCCTTAGCCATGGCCCTCCCGTCCTGAGGCAAGTCCCTGCTCGGCCCCTGAAGGTAGAAGTGGGCTTTGGCATCCAAGGTGCCCTTTAGCTCGGGATGTAGGGCACTCAGGTCTCACTCACTGAGCAGCCTCTTCCCTCAGGCCTCGGCAGGATCCAAGACAGACATCCTGTCCTCCGGCAGCCGGCTCTTCCTCGGGGCTCCTCCTCCCCCTCTCCTCCCAGCGTTCCTCCCTGCACTTCTTTGTTCCCCTCATTGTCTTCTGTCTCCCCACCGAGTCTAGGAGAAGGTGGAAGGAGGGCCTAGACTGTTCCTTTCTGAGGGGGTGCCTGAGTTGGATGAGAAAAGCTGGTCTGTGCTCATAGCCTGCAGTCCAGTGAGCTCTGTCTGTGGCCCAGTTACTCAGCTGCTCCAAGTCCAGGCTTGCTCCTCTGTAAAACGGGGATGTCCCTTTGCAGAGCTGTGGTGCTGAGCCATTGTATGTTAGGCTCTGCACATTTGCTTCAGAGAGTGTTGTTCATTAGGCAAACATCCATTGAGCACATTTACTGTGTGCTCAGCATGTGCTGTGGGCTGGGCTGTGGGCTAAGAATGGAGAATGAACAAAGCAGACAAAACCCCCGTCCTCCTGGAGCTCACACTTAAGTAGGGAAGATGAACAAGAAGTAAGCCAGCAAATAAGCAAACATGTAATACATGATAAATATAAATGTCTGCCATGCAGAAAAATAAACTAAGGCGGCAGAAGGTGGAGAGTTCCATCTTAAGATCCTCCAGGTGGAGAAGCATCTGAGGAGGTGACATTTGAACAGAGGCCTGAATGTGGTGAGGGGGAGGGCCAGGTGGCAACGTCCTGGAAGGGAGGAACTTCCAGGCAGAGGGAGCAACATGAGCCAGTGCTGGGAACAGGGACCCACTTGCTCAGGGACTGGCAGGGAGTCCGAGGAGCAGGAGCAGAGTGAGCAGGATGTGGTTCTGGGGAGATGAGGTCAGAGGACAAGGTAGGGCCAGGTCCCCCAGGGTCTTGTTTGCCACTTTAGGGAGCTTGCGTTTTATTCGAAGTAATGGTTTTGAACAAGAGAGTGAGATGATCTGATTTATGCTTTTAAAAGATGACTCTGCATGGAGAGTGTGCTGCCAAAGCAGGGCCAGGAGAGCAGTGAAGAGGCCATGGTCATCATTCGCGACAGCGCTCCCCCTCTTCTGTCTCTCCTCCGCCAAGCTCCTGTCCCTGCACTCCCTCCCTCCGAAAGCTGCCTACCCCAGGGTCTTTGGCAGCCCCGAGCTTTCTGAAGCTTACCTGCTCTTGGCCCGCTGCTCCTGTTGGGAATCTCCACTCCCTGGCACCGCAGTGCTGCACCACACAGCCTAAAGCTCCCATCGGGGCACAAAGCACGAACACCCATATAAGGTCCACTCTTTGACCATCCTTTCTTTCCTCCTCTGGGGGCTCCTCTCCTCTACCTGAGGCAGAGGTGTTGCAGACCTTGGGCTCTGTCCCACACCCCTCCCACTCTGCCTGCGGTTCTGCTGTTGCCCCCACCAACCTGTTCCCTGTCCCAGGGGCAACCATGGTGCTTCAGGTGAGTCAGATGCTCCCAGCTGCATCCTGTCACCAGTGTCGACTGGGTGTCTACTCTGGGCATGCCTCAGGCACCTCCAAAGTGAAGGCGAAGCAGGCAGACCAAACCCCTCCCCTGAAGGAGGTCTCATGCTAGTGATGGAGATAGAAAAACACATGCACAACCTATGACATATCCGCTGGGGAGTGATATAGGCCAAGATGGAAATTAAAGCAAAGTAAGCACAGTGAGAGTGACAGGGGTCAGGGACTGCTCCAGACAAAAGCCTGGATTATTTGGATGCACAAACCATGTGAGTGTCAGGGGACAGAGTGTTTCAGGCAGAGGAAAGAGCAAAAGCAAAGGCCCCGGGTGGGAAGTGAGCTTGTAAAGAAGGGGAATGTGGCTGCAGGGTGAGGGGGACACGACTCACGCCACTATGATCTCGGCCCAGACTGTGGAAACTGTCCCCATCTAAAGTCTCCCCACCTGCAGCTCACCTCCTCCAATCTGCGGTCCCCATTCCAGTCACACTGGACTTTCCAAGGTATAAATTCGCACAGTGCGAACTTTTGCTATAAACCGTTCACTGGCTTCTGACGGCTCTTAGGATAAAGACCAAACTGTGAGGGGCCACTGGGTCACTCCCCGCCTCCTCTCACCACCCACCTCACACCCTCTACTCCAAATCTTGTGACCAATTTTCAGTTCCTAGAATGCACTGACTTTTGACTGAGGCCTTCCTATTTTCTGGTTCCTCTGGTCCACACATTCTTACCTCCAGCTTCCAGACCTGGTTACCTTACCCACCTACCTCCTGCTCACTCCCCAGGAAATCATCAGGGGTGCAACCTCCTCCAGCCATCTGTGATCTCAACATGGGTGAGATGTCCCTCCCAGGTGCTACTTTGCAAGTGTCTGAGTATGTCTCTTACCTTCTGCAAGCCTGGCAGGCCTATGAGTACTTGTCTAGCTCATTGGAGGTAGAAACTTCAGTTCAGAGCATTAAATTTGGCACACAGAAGGTGCTCAATAAATACTTTTTGAATAGATGGAAGGGTGATGTGGGAACGAAAATGGAAATGGTACATCTGGAAAAGAAAGGGCAAGGGGAGGGGGACGATGGAGAAAGGCGTGGCGAAGGCAGAAGTGTGGAGATGGCCGTGTGTGCTGTGTCACATTCAGGAGCAAAGGACGCCAGCCTGACAGAGCAGAAGGGTGATGAGGTCAGAGAGGAGCTTGGGGCCGAGCAAGGGCATTTGGACTTTATTCTGGAGGAAACAAGGAGCCTCTGAAGATTATAATTGAGATGTGACATGGTCACAGCTGTGTTTAAGGACATCAATCTGATGTGACTGCAGGTGAAACAGCAGGATGGGAGGGTGAGGGGAGGGATTTGGAGACCATCCCCCACTTTTGGGGTCAGCAGGCAGCCTATTCTGAGCCCCTTCTGCAGGAAGACCCTGGTGTAGCCACAAACTTCAGTGACCCCAGACACTGAGCCTCCCCTCCCCGGCTTCCTCCTCCCATCAGCAGAGGCGGATTGCCCTTCCTGGTGACTCACCCCAAAGGGGTCAGCTCCAAGCAGAAAGTCATTGTTGACAGGAAGAAGGGTCAGACTTTCCCTTCTTCAGCAGGCTTCCTGGGTACCAAGATAGCAACGCAGGACAACAAAGAGTTGGGGCGGGGGAGGCCTCCCAAATGGGCTGGAGGACACACTGGCCCCTCCATGCTGCCCACCCACCCATGGGACCCACCTAGCCACGTGACAGCCAGCCTGACAATGTCAGTCGTTGATGAGTCAGGCAGCCCTGGAAACCCTCTCACAGCCAGCTGAGGAGATGTGAGGGACACAGAGCGAGGAGGTGCCATTTCAGCGCCCTGTGCCACACAGGTCGGGGTGAGAAGGACCTGCCAATCAGAGCTGGTTCTGAGGTTCGCATCTGGAGGGAGATGCTGGAACCAGGGGGCATCTGAGTTGGGGACACAGTCTGGGAAGGTGTCTAAAGGAAGTGAGATTTGAAGGAGGGATGAAGCGCTACCCAGAAGGGTATAACTAGAGCCTGGGGCCAGGTCAGGAAAGGTGGCCCTCTGGTGTAGAAGCTTCGAGTGGGAAACTGCTGCGGTAGGAAGGTCGGCAGGCTGCCTCCAGCTCCAGAAGCTGCTGGAGTTGAGGATTTGTTCTCTGTAGAAGAGCAACATCACCAGTGCGGTCCGGTTCCCAGGTTAGGCCATCCTGCAGAATTCTGTGTGAGCCAGAATGTTCAACTAATAAGAGAAGGCTGAGACTGGGGGTGGAGGGCAGGAAAGAGAGGGGCTTGCAATATCTGCAGGGACCAGAAACCAAATGCACAAAGGTGCTTGCTCAGTCAAAAAAGAGCTTAGGAAGCATTGAATCGGAGAACAAGGGAAGCAAACCTGTGTCTGGGAGTTGCTCCGGTGAAGCCCGCCTCATTCTCTGTGTATGGGATTCCAAACACCCCCTGTACAGGAGGAAGTAGCTGCAGAGCCTCCTACTCACCTGCTGGGTGGCACCTCTGGCTTTAAGTAGTGGGTAAACCGGCTCGAACAAACCCGGGACTCAGAGACAGATGTGAGAAGCAGAGGTGTTGCCATGCCTAGGCTGAGGGCTTTCAGCCAGTCAGTGAGGGGAATGCAGCAGAAAGGAGAGAGGGGTGCCAGGCTGAGGGTCGGGATGTTGAGAAAAGGGATGTATCCTGGGAGATGGGCTGAGGATCAAAAGGATGAGGAGAAACACCCCCTCCCACAGCCGGCGCAGCACCCAGAGTCGCCAGATCCCACGAGGTGTTCCTTTCTGTCCTCTCTTTGCTGTCCCCCTCTCCTCCTGGCCCTCCCAGCATGGCAGACACTGCCTCTGGTTCTCCGGG
This sequence comes from Aotus nancymaae, assembly GCF_030222135.1. Taxonomy (NCBI): domain Eukaryota; kingdom Metazoa; phylum Chordata; class Mammalia; order Primates; family Aotidae; genus Aotus; species Aotus nancymaae. Next base: position 65,327,958 of record NW_026988418.1, on the reverse strand, counting down.
CTAAGGACAGAGCAGAAGTGGGCGCCTGGGCTGTTTGTCCTGCTCTTTCCGTTGCTTCAGAGCTGGCGCCTCATCATGCTGGTCTTGGCTTGAAGGTTACATCCTCCAAGAGGCCTTTGCTGGCCACCACACTGATGTAGTTCATCCTGACATCACTATGACAGTCCCTGCTTTAGTTTTGAGAGAGCACTTACCACGACCTGGTCTTTTCTCGTTTCCTTGTTTATTTTTGTCTCCCCCATCTAGAATGGAAGCTCCTCGAGGGCAGGAACCTTGTCTGTGTTCCTGGCTATGGCCCCAGCACTCACAACAGGGCCTGGCATAGAGTAGGTGCTCAAATATTTAGTTGATTCACGAATGAATAGTAATTGCTAACATTTGTTGAGTGTTACTGCATGACAAGCACTTATTTCACATATTAACTCATGGGTCAGTGAATTATAGGCCTCAGGGCAAATCCAGCTCCCTATCTGTTTTTATAAATACATTTTATCGGAACACATGCCCATCGCATATGTATTGTCCATGGCTGCTTTCATGGTACAATAGCAGAGTAGTTGTGACAGAGTCTGAGGCCTCCTAGAAGTGCTAGAAGCTTTTTCTTACCCGCCAACCCTCTGCCACTCACACTCACCATACGGAGCCTGTCTCCGCTCTCCGCTTTGCCCTTGCTGCTCCCTCTGCCTGGGACCCCCTTCCCTGCCCTGCTCTTCTCTCCTTTCAGCTCAGCTGCCATCGGCCCTGAAAACTGCGCCTGACCTTGGACCTTCTCCATGAGGTTCCCAGAGCGACCTGGACTTTCTCCCCCGTAGCACTAACATTGAGATGCCGTCACTTGCTGCTTACCAGGCTCACCCCTTCCAGCTCTGCTAGACTGTGAGCTCACTGACAGTAGGCTGTCTTCTACTTTGGAAATCCCAGCACTTAACCTTGAGCCAGGCACATAGTAAGCATTAAATAAAGACTTATCGGCCAGGCACAGTGGCTCATGCCTGTAATCCCAGCACTTTGGGAGGCTGAGTCACGAGGATCATTTGAGGTCAGGAGTTCGTGACCAGCCTGGCCAACATGGTGAAACCCCATCTCTACTAAAAATACAAAAAGTAGCTGGGTATGATGCGGGTGCCTGTAGTCCCAGCTACCTGGGAAACTGAGCTGTGAGAATTGCTTGAACCTGGGAGGTGGAGGCTGAAGTGAGCAGAGATCGTGCCGCTTCACTCCAGTCTGGGCAACAGAGCAAGACTCTGCCTCAAAAAAAAAAAAAGAAAAAAAAAAGATCTATCCAGTGGATGACTATCCGATTTTTGTCAGGCATAGGGGTACGTAATGGTGCACACTAAAAATATTTACTATCTGGCCCTTTGCAGGAAAGATCTGTAGACCCCTGTTGTAACTTAGTTAATCCTCACCAGTACCATCAAGGTCAGTGCTGTTATTATCTCCATTTTACAGATAAGGCAACTGAGGCACAGAGGGCTTGTCCAAGGTTACACAGCTAGTAAGTACAGCGGCTAGAGTTGAATCCAGGCAGTCTTGCTCCAGCCCATGTTACTAGTCAGTTACCAGCTTCGTTCCCTTTCTAAGAGTGATCAGGGGGTGGTAGGTGGGGCGAGAGGGATGGGCTGGCCATCAGCATCGGGGAGCAGCACAGCAGAAAGGAAAGCTGGGAGCCCAGCAGAGCCCTGAGGGACAGGTTATTGTTTTTGAGGCTTGGCCTGATTCCAGGAGCCAGAGCTCTCAAGTTCTGTTTCCTAGAGCTGGAGTCCTACCCCCAAATATACATAAACATCCCCAACCTTCGCAGTCTGAAGATTGAGTGTAGACTATTCCTTACTTAGGATTTGAGGTCTCAACATTTTCCTTAAACCTTTGAGCCCTGCTACGAGTTGTCTACATGAGAATTGTCTTAGTCTATTTTCTGTGGCTCTAACAGAACACTTGAGACTGGGTAATTTATAAAGAGAAGAAATTTATTTCCCCATTTCTGGAAGCAGGGAAGTCCAAGGCATGGCCCCAGTATCTGCCTGGCATCTGGCTAGGGTCTTCTTGCTGTGTTATAATGCAGTAGAAGGGCAAGCAAGCACGTGAGACACACACAGAGAAGCATCAGGGGCCAGACTTGATGGGTGACAGCACACTCTCATGATAGCATTAATCCATTCATGAGGACTGCCCCTCATGTCCCAATCACCTTTTAGTAGGCCCCACCTCCCAGCATGGTCATATTGGGGATTAAGTTTCTAACACATGAACTTTTGAGGGACATGTTAAAACCATAGCAAGCACAAGGATCCAGTGGCTCCAATTTAGCACAGGTAAGGTTAATTAAAGGTTGAACACACTGTTATTTAACAAGAGGTCGGGTGAGGTGGCTCACATCTGTAATCCCAGCACTTTGGGAGCCTGAGGTGGGTGGATCACGAGGTCAGGAGTTCAAGATCATCCTGGCCAACATGGTGAAACCCCATCCCTACTAAAAATACAAAAATTAGCTGGGAGTGTTGGCTCACGCCTGTAGTCCCAGCAACTCCAGAGGCTGAGGCAGGATAATTGCTTGAACCCCAGAGGCAGAGGTTGTAGTGAGCTGAGATCGTGCTACTGCACTGCACCCTGGGCAACAGAGCAAGACTCCATCTCAAAAAACAAAGTTTTTTTTTTTGTAGTTCCAGAAAAGAATGATCTGGCTTCTATGGGCTCCACAGTTTAAACATGTTTGAGAACTTCCCATTCCTCTGATGTTGAAATTTGGATGCAGTTCAACTCAGAGGTTAAAAAAAATAACAAGAAATAAATCCTCTAGAATCAGAAGAAAAATTGCAGTCTTGAAAATCACAGCTGTACACATGAGGCCTCCTAGAAGTGCTATAAGCTTTTCCTTACTGATAAGAAATGTAGAAAGAAAAATAAAAAAAAGAAGGTAGGTGTTGGGGAGGATGGGACAAGCAGCTAGAAGGTGCAGTGAACTGAGCTGAGCAGGTCAGCCCCGTCCTGGTGCAGAGGCCTGGTCTGAGATGCTCCGCCATGGAGGCAGGTCCTGGGAGGTGTGCGCTGGTGAGAAGCAGTAGAAAGGCATCCCCGCCCCGAAGCTTCTGGCCTTTGGAGGCTGCTCTAAAGTTTACCAAGCCTTCACATTTGCTATCACATTTACTCATGACAAGGCCCTGAGGGAGGGGTTACTTCTATCCCCATCAGACAGGTTCTACAGTTTGCCAAAAGTCACACAGTAAGTGTCACGACACGATGGCCCTCCTTTTGACCAGATTCCTTGCTTATGGAGCAACTGCCTGATGATTCACTGGGGAGCCTGAGAGGAACAGGGTCATCTGGGTGGGGACTGAGGTACTTCAATTCGCCTGTCTCACTCTCTGCTCTGTTCCAGGACCAAGACCTAGCCCAGGGTAGATGCTGACTCAGTATTTGTGCAGGATATTGAAATGCCATGTCTCTGCTCTAGGCAGGTACAGGTGTAGGGCAGGCACAGATGGAAGCTGAAAATAAGCTGGCACAGGGACAAGGGTTAGGAGATGGATGTAAAGGGCCATCGGGGTTCTGAGGAGGATGAGACCATGTGGGTTGGGGAAATGGAACTCTTTTTGGTGGAGAGAGCAGCTGAGAGGCCGTTGAGGGGGTTTATTTCCACAGGTGGGGATGGAGGCACAGTGACACCTCTGTGGCTCTGCCTCTGCCAGCCTTGCCAGCCTTCTTCCCCTCCAAGTCTCTGCCACTCACACTCACCACATTGAGCCAGACCCCCCTCTCCCCTTTGCCCTTGCTGCTCCCTCTGCCTGGGACCTCCTTCCCTGACCCGCCCTTCTCTCCTTTTCTTGGCTCACCTGTCGTCACGCCTGAAAACTGCACCTGACCCTGGACCTTCTCCATGAGGCTCCCACAGCAATCTGGGCTTCCTTCCCGATAGTCTTAACAATGGGATGCTGTCACCGGCTGCTTCCAGCCTCACCCCTCCAGCCTGCTGGACCGTGAGCTCACTGACAGTAGGCCATCTTCTACTTCGGAAATCCCAGCACTTAACCTTGAGCCAGGTGCATAGAAAACATTTAACAAGGATTTATCTGGTAGATGGCTATCCCATTTTTGTTAGGCATAGGGGTGTATAATGGAATACAAGACGGAAGCAGAAGGTTGGGACCAACCTGAGGAAGGCCTTGGCATCAGTCAAGGGTGCTAGCATTTACGCTGTGTGTGTGGAGCACTGTCAGCACTAGGTGAGGCCATACCTGGGAGGACAATGTTCACCGGCAGGACTGCTATGCCACACAAGGGCTGGAGCAGAGCAAGGACAGACGGACAGCGAGGAAGGCCTGACAGGTGCCCCAGCAAACTGTATGCGCGCAGGTCTCTGCAGCCTTTGGAGAGCCTGGACAAACACCCCAGGTTCTGCTAGCACCTGGGTTACACTGACAGAGCGAGTTCTGACCTGCAGGAACTCTGGCATCCTGCCAGAACCCATGACCTCACCCGAGTGCAGAGGGCCCATGACAAGCATGTGACCCAGCAGCCAGCACTGGGACAGGGCACAGCGGGATGAAGGGGTGATGCTTAGCTCAGAAACAGGGGTGGGAAAAAGGTGACCTCCAACAGGGGGAATGACCTGGATTCCCTAAAATCCATTCATTCACTCATTCATTCATCCATTCAACAAAGCTTCCTTGAGCACCTAGTATACATGGGTTCTGTGGGAGATAAAAGCTGTCTCTACTCTCACAGTTTAGTAGGATCAAGGGTGAGAAATGCACATCAACACAAGAGAGACACAGAGACCAAAGTACCATGGGGCCAGAGAAGGGAGGAAGCCTTCCTGTTGAGAGCAAGAGGGAAGGCTTCCCAAGGTGTGAGGACATTTCAGATGGGCCCTAAAGATGAGTACAGGGGGATTCCAACAAGAAGACATGGGAGGGGCAAGCAGAGATGGCAGGAGATCATGAGCTCCTGGGGGTGGGAACCATGGCAGTCTGGTTCCTAATTGCCCCTGCTCCCCGCTGGGTGCTCAGTGAGCATTTATCTTGTTTGTTGAATGAGACAGTGAGTGTTTCCTGGCCCCTCCTTCTTTCTTCACCTGGACCCACCACTGATCACCTGAACTTCTCTCTCTCTACAGCACTTAGTCTCCTGAGGTCTGTTCCTTCTGCCAAACCCACATCTTGGACCTCAAAGGCAAAATGTCCCTTTCTCTGACCGCACAGACCCTCTCCTCACGTCCTTGATCTCGCCCCTACCTATCCACAGGACCCTGCTCCTTCAGTGGCCCTGTATCTCCATCTCCTTAGCTTCTCCTCTGTGGGTTCCTTCCCTTTAGCTGATAAACCTGTGTAAGTCTCTGGCACTCCCCCAAGCCCTCACTTCCTAATGAGATGCTGCATTTGCTAAGGACAAGTCCAGGTGGCACCGGATGTGCCTCTTCACGGACCCCATCAGACAGTGTCCTAGGCTTGGAAAACATTCACTGAATGGATGGATCTAATGCTATCATCTCCTAGCATCCTCAGTGGTCCTCAATGTAAGGGCAAATTGTCACGTGTATGACCTACAGACACCCAGTAAATGAGATCGGTCTGGCCTCTCTCTCACTTCCTCTAGTCTTCCTCCCCAGCTCCAATCATTCCTGAGTAATTATACTACCCAGAAACCACTACCCTGCCCTCACCTCTCCTGAGCTTTGTGCATGCTGTTCCCTCTCTCTGGAATGCTCCTTCCCCACTTCTGCATGAGGTGCACTTTTGCTCTCAATGCAACGCAAGGGTCTCCTCCTCCCAAGAGACTGTGACCTTCCTGGGAGTAAAAGGTGGTCCTGGTCAATAATTTTAGCCCTAGTGCCTAGGTAGGTGCTCAGTAGATGTTCATTAAATGAGCAAGTTAAGGAATGCAGGGAGAAGTGCTAGTGATTCCAGAGGCATATGCTCAATTTTCCTCTGGCTCCCACCTGCAAAAAGCAGTAAAACTCCTTAGGGGCACAGTGTCCAAGAAGATGTGAGCCCATAGTCCAGTTTCCCCCAAACTCAGCTCTTGGAAGAGCCTTTTTTTTTTTTTTTTGAGACGGATTTTTGCTCTTGTTGCCCAGGCTGGAGTACAATGGTGCGATCTCGGCTCACTGCAACCTCTGCATCCTGGGTTCAAGTGTTTCTCCTGCCTCAGCCTCCCGAGTAGCTGGGATTACAGGCATGTGCCACCAAGCCCAGCTACTTTTTGTATTTTTAGTAGAGACAGGGTTTCTCCATGTTGATCAGGCTGGTCTCGAACTCCCGACCTCAGGTGATCCATCCGCCTCGGCCCCTCACAGTGCTGATCACAGGCGTGAGCCACTGCGCCCGGCCAATCCTTCTTTTAAGTTGGCTTAAAGAATTAGGCGTGTGCTCCATGATTTCTTTTTAATTCAGGGAAGAACTGGAGTATGACTTCTATTGTCATGATCTAAAAATATATTTTCTATGGTTCTCTGCTTTCTTCGCAGTAAAATAGCCTTGGCGTGACCCTGTTTTTGCATAACTAAAAACACAATTTAATGAAATAACTTTATGAGCTTCAAGGGAAGCAAATATTTGACCTAATCAGGGGTGAAGGGAGGAGAGAGAGAGACTCTATGCCAGGCTGTTCCATCTCTATTCCAAAAGGCCCAGGGCCAGGCAGTTTTCAGGAATGTTGGGACTGGAGTCCAGGATCAATCATCCTCAATCAATCAGCAAATATTTATTGAGTGGTTACAGCATGGGGAGCTACAGCTGAGCAGAAAATAAGATGCATGTGAACCTGGTTTGCTTTCTATGGTGAGCTCCTTCTGGTCATATCATTCCTGTTACTTCTATAAGTAATTGTAGCTAATAGTCACTCAGCACCCACTCTGGTTATATACAAGGGCCTGGTTATATACTCTGTTGACTTTTTGTAACACTCTGAGACGGTACTATGATTTCCATTTAGTAGATGAGGAAATTGAGGCTCATAAAAGGTTCCTACATTGCCCCTGGTCACGAAGCTAGAAAGTAGCGATCTGATAACTGAATGTAGATGATCCGATTTCAGCCCCAAAGTCCTTCACTAACGATAGCCAACACTGCATGAGTCTTCTAAGATTACTTCTTAGATTCAGAGCATTTTCTAGTAAATGTCTAATTTGATTCTGTCACTACTCATGAGAGGCCAAAATTATGATAATCCCCATTTTACAGATGAGAGAACTGAGGCTTGGAGGGTTCAAGCAAATTGCCAAAGGTCCCTGTTGGTAAATGATATATCCAAAAAAGATCTGAGCTGAAGCCAAATTCTGCATTTCTTCTGCTACACTTTGGCAAGGACTGGATCATCTAGTGTTGGCCCCTCAGCTGCTTCTAGCAAAGAGCTGCACACTGACAGGCAGAATTCTCGACTAACAGCCCCATAGAGCACCCGGGCGCCCTGCCATGGATGGCCCTGCCTTGACTCTTCCCCACATGCCTGCCCATGGAGGACAGAAGAGGAGGCTGCTCCAGGCCAAGTGACCATCTGCTCTGGGGACCCACAGCCCAGCGCTGGTGCTGGCGGGTGGGGGGAGTGGGAGGGGCAGAGCGCTCTGCCTGGGCTCCAGCAAACAGGCTTTCTAGTGAACGGACCAATTGGCGGTTGCGGGTTATGTGAGCCAATCGTGGTCAGGGGAAGGGAGGAGCTCCTGGAGGAACACTGCATTCCTGCTCCTGTCAGTGACTCTGAGAGAGTTCTGGACCAAGAAGTGGGAGCACAAGCCCTGCCCACTCCTCTGGGCTCTGGAATTAAGCCCACCCCCACATCCTCCCAGCCCCAGGGCAGGGGCTCTCCCCATGACAAGATCCAGAAGGGGCTTTCCTGAGTGGAACCAGCCTTGGTCATATGCCACCCGCCACCCCCACCCCATACTGCCACTGTTCCCTGACTGAGGCATTAGCACAGCCACTCTGGAGTCGGCCTTTAATGACACCTGAGGTGCCATTGACAGAACAATGAATGCAGCGCTCTCCCGGCTTCACTCGCCCTTCAACAATGACCACTCTACCCCTTATCTAGCACCTGCTATACTCTAAGCAATGTTCTATGCATTTTATACATAATCACCTAACAGATCCTTATACCAACCCTGTGATTAAGGCACCATTATGAGGAAACTGAGGCACAAAAAGGTTAGGTACAGGGGCTGAGCTCCTGGCCTGGGGCTCAGGGCAGCCACAGAAATGAGTGAGTATTGTAGGTTGTAGTTGGAGTCACCCATGCCTTTCCTTCCCTCACATGCGGCAACCTTAGGAAGGTGTCCTCTCCCCTCTTACTCTCCTGCTCTGGGCCTCCCCCATCTCTGCCCAGCCTGGCCTCCATACAGAGCATCCAAGCATCACCTTGGACCTCCCAGCTGACACTGGGCAAACCAACATAGAGAACTAAGACAAGGAGCAGCCTTAAATCACATACACACATGGAATAGAGGGTCTGTCTCTCTGGCTGTATCTGGGACCTGATTTCTTCTAATTCCCAATCTCTTCTCCACTCCAGGTTTCTGATTTCCTTCAGGTGACTTCTGAAGTCAAGCTAATCTGGGCCTTTGGGGCACTGGAACATTTCTTCACTGTCACACTCACTGCTCCTTGATGTGTCTGTCCCTGGCAGTCTGTGAGGAGGGAGGCCATGTAATTCAACAAAGTATGGACAAGCATAGGCCTGGCATGCAGCTGGCACTAAAAATGTCTATTGCACTAACAGCTGACTACAGATGGTGTAGGTTCTCACTTCCTGTTTCTAGGTAATTCTCTCCCTTGCTTGCTCTGAAGTCACACAGGGTGAAGATAGGAAGTGGGCTTACTGTGTTGCTTGGGCACCAGCTGACACATCATCCTTTTTGTGATTCTCTTTTTCCGATGAAGGTTGGAAACTTTCATTCTAGAAGGGTCCTCAGCTCAGGGGTTGTGACTTTAGAGGTTAGGGAGGGCACTTGCGAAGCCAGAATTCACAATGGATAAATTGTCAATTTCTGGGTTCGATTTATCAGCTCTGAGGAGTTCATGAGAGCATCCTAAGAACCGCTCCTGCTGAGGTCCAGGAGACGGTGCCAGGCCTGGCTGTGGCAGGCAGCTCCGGGAGAGGAAAGTGGACAGGCTGCTGATACAGTCTTGCATTGCAGCAGTGCCTGCCCTCCAGGGTGGCACAAGTCCTGAAGCCAGCATGTACTTCTGTGACTCTGGGACAAGGGGGACTGACTTTCCTCCGGCCATAGGATGGGGTGGTGGTCTCAACAAATATCAATAGTTCCAAAGTACCGAAGCTCGGCTCTCGGTAGTTTGCCAAACACAAAGGCTTCATAACAGCCCTAGGAAGCTGGCAGGTCGGAGCTGCTGTTCCCATTTAATTGATGGGACAGTCAGTCTAAGATCCCTCCGTGGTGGCTGCTTGACCACCCTTCATGCTGCACCCCTCACCTTGAAAGTGGGAGGAGACATGACTGAACGGGCAGGCTGCAGTGCGAAGGACATAGATGCGTGGCTGGGAGATGGGACCCTCTGGTCTGATGTCCCATTCCCAAACCTGGCCAGCCAGGAGTCCTACAATCTGACCCTTTCTGTAGCACCGGGACAAGAAAGCAGCCCCAGTTTCCAAAGTAGCTGCTGTCCACCCCCAGTCTACTTCCTAAAGAGTCACAAGGTCACTTAGGTGGAAGAAAGAGAGACAGGAGGGAAGAAAGGAGAAAAGGAAGGGAGAAAGAAAGGAAGAGAGAAAGAAGGAAGGAGAAAGACAAAGAAATGAAGAATGAAAGGGAGAACAAAAGAAAACAGAAAGGAAGGAGGAAGGGAGGAATGCATGCATAAAGGGAAACAGAAACAAGGAAAGCAAGAGAAAGGAAGAGAGCAAGCTATTTGTGATAACAGGCAATTTCCTAGAGAAGATCTCAGGGGAAATTGGCTGTCAAATAGTTTGAAGGAAATAATATTTGGACAACCAGCAAATGAGGCTTCCTCCCACTTCCTGCCATCCATCTCCATTTCCCTCTGTTCAGTCTCTCTCCTCCTCCAGTGGTTCACTCCTCTGGCAAATAGCGTCTCTCTCATGCTCCCTTCCACCCTCCCCAGGGGTCAGCTGAGCACCACTTTCTTGATGATGCTACATTAAGAAATCGAAACCCCAAATCTCAGATGCTTCCTTCCAATTCCTGCCCCAGAAGGTGGCCTGGGACATGACTCCACTGGTAGTCAGCAGGGAGGCCAGCAGCTAAGCTGCCCGGGGTGAGCACGCAGAGCCGAGTCCTCTCACTCCAGGACTCGTTCTGGAGGTCCCCACCCTCAACTCTGCCAATTCACGTGTGACTCTGGAGGAGGTGGCTTATCATGTCTGGGTCTCCATTTCTTCATCTGAGGTAACATGTGGTGAAATATCTATTTCTGTGGTCCCATCACTTCTTGCCCATGGATGTGAAGAGCTAAGATGATATGTGCTCTTCAGATACCATGTGCAGACAGAAACCATCCTGCTGGCTTGGCCCTAACATGCAGCCAGGACCTGCCAGCCACAAGTCTCCCAGCTGGCCAGGCAGACGCAGTGGGGCTGGGGGATTGCTGAGTGTGGAGGGAAGAACATCAGCCCCAGGGCAGGAGCGAGCAGAGGAGACTCAGGTGAGTCACCTCAGGCTAGCCATCAGCTTTTCCAGCCTCAGTTTCCCTGTGTTGGAAATGTGTCCACATCAAGCAGATCCACAATCTCTCCTTTTAAGCTTTAAGGTAACAGAGAAGAGACAGCTGCAAGTCTCACTGCGGAGTTGTGGTTTTCAAGGATCTTGCGCATCCCTCTGCAACAAGGTGAAGGCAGAGCCTTCCCGAGCCCCACAGCCTACACTTCCAAAGAGCTCTTTCATAGCTGAATCCCTACTCTGCGTTGCTCATTGCCTTAGGGATTCCCATATGTCAGCCCATTTGACCTCAGGACCACTCCTTGGGGAAGGTCTTAAAATTGCCACTGTACAAATGAGGAAAGAGAGGCTCAAAAGGCTCAGGGATTTGTCCAAAGTCACACAGCAAATGAATGGCAGAGCTGGGACTAAAATCTGGCCTTGGGACTACCAAGTTCACTGCACCATTGTGGTGTCACTGCTTTAGAACCCATGTGAGTAAACAGATAGTAACAGCAATAGCCCTTACTGTCTTCAGGCCCTGTGCTGAATACTTCACAGGCATTGTCTTATTCAATACTCATCACACCTTGGTGAGAGAGAGAAATTTACATCTCCGTTTTATAGACATGGGAACTGAGAGAAGTTTGTTCAGTGTCACACAGCAAATGACTTGGCAGAGCTACCAAGGTCAAATCACTTGTAAGTAGTGGAGTCAGGTTTAAACCAGGGTATGCAAAGAATATCAGTGGAGGGACTGAGGACCTCAAGCCTTGCACCAGTGCGGAGAATGATTGTGCTCCTCCAGAGGCTGAGTGAAGTTCAAATGCCAGCCTCAGTGAGCCTGGGCCAGGGCTGTGTTGGTGAAGGAGGGAGCAAGTAAAACCGGACTCCTTTCTCAACAAGTCTGCGGTGTATCTTTCTCAGGTTACTTCCTCTAACCTTTTATCAGTCTTAAGAACTGCAGTGTCAACATGTTATCTTAAATCATTATTGTACAGTGACCATGTCAGCACCAGGGCTCAGCACACTGCCTAGCATCTGGTAGGCACTTAGCACATATTTGTCAAATGAACTAAATATTCTCTAATAGCCTCATTCAACTCAATCATCATTAACTGGGTACCTATTATGTGCTAGGTACCACTGATCCAGAGGTGACTGAGCATGGGTACCACCTGGAGGAAGTCTCAGTCGAGGGTGGGTATAGAATGTAACCACTGGTACCATACCACCTTAAACACTTCAAAAAGTACTGTGGAGAATGACTTATCAGAGCCACCACTGAAGAATGAGCCAACTCCAGTGGGAACACAGGAAAAGGACCCTTTGCTCTGCTAGGCGAGTCGCAGTGGGGCTGGGGGCTTGAGGAGAGTGGAGGGAAGAACATCAGCCCCAGGGCAGGAGCAAGCAGAGGAGACTCAGGTGAGTCACCTCAGGCTAGCCATCAGCTTTTCCAGCCTCAATTTCCCTGTGTCTGGTGACAAAACATGTCCACATCACGCAGAGCCACAACCTCTCCTTTAAGGTTCGTCCCCGCCATGGACGAACTGCCTTTGCGCATGGACTGGGCTTCTGGCACCCGGGGAAGGCGGTTGGAGGATGAGATGCAATTTCAGTCTTAAAGGATGAGGAGTTTGTCTTCAGCCATATGGAGAAAGGACTATTCCAAACAGAGGGACCAGTGTGAGCAAAGGCATTCGGGTGTAAAATTATTGCCTAGGACTGGAGTGAGGGATGTGTAGTGTGACCGACAAAAGACCCCTCTTCAAGAGCAGGCCACATATTCTTTATTTCCCAGGGGGTGGAAGGGGGCAGCCTCACAGAGGAATTGAGTCATAATGAATTGAAGAAAGAAAAAGCTCCTGAAGTTGACATTATAATTAATTGGCTCATCCCACTAGTCCTCACTTAGACTCATTCTCATGCAGAGACAAAACGTGATTAATCACCTCAGCAAGTGCATTTCCAAACCACATCCAGGGAAGTCCAGGGCCCAGGTGCAGGACTTTTCCAATCTAAGTTGGATTTTGCCTTCGGGAGGGAGTATGGGTACCAGCCAGCATTTTCATTATCCACAGGTCAGGTGCCTTGAAGTGTCTGGTGGCACTCAGGGAAGCACCCCCCAGCTTGCTGTCACAGGACACAGCTGCTCCCTTCCTGGCCAGGTAGCTGGCCTCCCTCTCATAATGGGACTAGAGGCTGGGCAGGCTGCTTGGGGGATGCTGGGCAGGCTGCTCGCAGAGGAAGATGGGGTCTGCCTGCAAACCTGCTGAGTCAGGCTCCACGAAGGAGCTAGTAACGCTGGACTTCTTTCGGCGCTCCAAGAATGGGGTGAGGGCGTCTTCGAAGGATTTCCTTCCCTTCCCAGTTCTTTTCCCTGCTCTCAGTCCATTTTCTGCTAAGATTTAGGGATTTTCAGGCCTGGAGGGAAAGTCCCTCGGGACAGTCATAGCGCGCCAGCACCGGGTCTCCTGGAGAGCGCGGAAGGAAACGCTGGGTCCGCGGAAGGCGCGGGGAAGGCAGGGTGGGGACGCGGTGGAGCCCGCGCTCTTTTGCTGAAGGCTCGGAAAGGCAGCGCAGAAGACAGACGGTGACTGGGGAGACTCGCGAGCCGGCCTGGCCGGCGGGTGGGGGGAAGGGGGGAAGGTGGGGGTGGCTGCTGAGTGGGCCTCTGGAGTATGTGTGTCTGTGTCAGTGCGTGTGTGTGTCTGTGTCGGTCCGTGTGTGTGTGTGCGCTGGCGCCTGACCAGGGTGATTTCCCATAAACCACATGCCCCCACGGCTGACTTAAAAGGCTGTGCCGAGAGCTGGCTAGTAAAGTTCGGCCCGAGGAAAGTGAAAGTTTGCCTGGGTCCTCTCCACGCGGCAGCCTCTCTCCGCATCCCTGGACAGCGGCGCGGCCCTCGGCCGGGGCGCCCACTCGGCAGCGGCCAGCGAGCGAGCGAGGGCAACGAGGTGCCCGGCCGGGACCCAGCTGTCCGTATGACCGCGCCGGGTGCCGCCGGGCACTGCCCTCCCACGGTAAGCGGCTGCTGCGGCGCAGGGCCCTGGACAGGCTGGGGCGGGGGCTTGGCGGCCGGGTGGCGGGGAGCGGCATCTTGGAGCTGAGAGCCTGGGCTCACCGGCTACACTGGCTCAGCGTTCCTGCCGCGGACGAACCGCCTATGCGCACGGACTGGGCCCCTGGCGCCTGGGCGGAGGCTCGTGGCGTCCCGGCAGCTGCACCCGGGACTGCTGGACTACTTCCCCGGGAAAGGGAGGGCTGCTCACCCTCATTGCATGGAGGGGAACACTGAGCCACCCGCAGGCAGGAGGCCTCACTCAGCCAGGATGTCCTGCCTCTCTCCCTACCCACCACCACCAAGGCGGGGGCGGAGTGGCTGTGCACTGAGTGTGTGCCTTCCTCCGTGGGCACCTTCCTCATCGGCCACACACGTGCTTCCAAGCCCCTGCTGGGGAGTGGGTAATTCTGGACGGGGAAAGTTCAAGGGGTCAACCAGCTTACAGAATGTCAGGGCCTTGCTGGCAGAGGGATGGAGAGGGGCAAACCACTGCTTGTTCCAGCCCACAGGCAGGTGACCTGGGTGGCTGTTTGGAGGTTGGTGAGGGGGCTGCTGCAACAGCCGGCAAACAGCCCCCCTGGGGTTACTTGGGGCTAGCTCAGAATCCCTTTTTCTTGCAAATTCTGGTTTCAGCAGGCTGGGGAGATCCTGGGCTTTGTGGTGGTCTGTTGTGCTGGAGGAAGGTGGAGAGAGGGTTTGGTGCTGCAGAGCTGTGGCCAGGGGTGGGGTCTGCTCCTGACTGCACAGGGGATGCCCTGTCCCAACTGTGTCAGTAGCAGCTACAGCCATAGAAAGTGAGGGTGGCACTGTGAAAGACCAGCCAGCGGGCTCAAAATGGGTTTGCTTCTGGGGAGCCCTGGAAGAAAATGAGAGGAGAAACCTGGGGGGGGAAAGAGCAGAGAATTATTTGCGGGTAGAGGAGAAAGTGTTGCAGGTGAGGTGAGAAAGGGAAGAGTGGGTCCACAGGGGACTGCGCCCCACTGAGAGAGGGGAGACAGGGCTGAGAGGGGAAGGAGAAGGGTTAGCCATAGGCAGCAAAGCAAAGCTTCAGGGCTGAAGGGGAGACCATGAGGAAAGAAGAGGAAGACAAGGGGGCTGTGTTTAGACAGGGGAGGTCCAAGGGCTGGGTCCTGCCAGGTCTCTCCAGAGGCCTTGCTTCGGGGTAAGATGCAATGGAACAGGATGGGTGGCAGAGGAGGCTGGACAGCTGGGCTGAGGTGTCCTAGCAACTCTGAACCTGCAGCAGAGATTCCTTTAGAGGGCTGCTCCCCAGGCAGAGGCCAGGGCTAGGGATGGGAGGAAGAGGCAGTCAGAGGACAGCCTGCTCAGCCAGATGCAAGCCAAATTTTAACTCCCCCGCTGCCTGTCCAGATCCTCTGGAGGCAGAGTGGAGGCCCCAGGTCCAGGGGGATCCCCACTGACCACCCTCAAAGTCAGCCTCTCATGTGGTGGCTGCGCTCTCCCCACACTGACGCCTGAAATATCACCAAAACCAGACAGCCCTTGGGGTTAAGCATTGCCCTCACCTTGCTATCCTCAAGCATCAGTGTCTGGAAGTGCCTCCAGGGAGACTGTCTTCCCAAGCAGTCCCTTTCGTCCATACCATTCACTCCAGAGCCTCAGTGGCAGCCAGCCTGGGGCAGATGTACCCTAGTGGCCCAGTTTCATCCAATCATTCCCGAACCTAAGGTTTCTGAGAACCTGGGCCATTGTTCCCACCCAGGGCAACCTCCCCAACTGAGCCTGAAGTCCCCCAGCCCCCATGACTGTCCTCCCCCTCTTCCACACTTTCCCTCCCTCAGATCAGCCAGGACCTCACAGTCCCTGTGTTGACTGGTATTAAACCAACCTGTGCCTCTTCCTTCCATGCCTCCCACCCCTCTCCTGCCATCAGCTTCTCCCCATCTTTCAAGGCCTCACTGAGGTCCCTGCTCTCTGCAGTCTCCCTGATAGCCCAGCCAGAGCTGGGCTCTCCTCCTCATAACAGCTGGCCAGCATTTGGACTTTTAGTGATACGTAGCTTAGCACATTGTTGTGGGCTGTTTCATAGCGTTCTTGTGTTTTTCCAGTGAGCTACTAATCTGCAGTATTTGTCTCATCATCTGGATTATTGAGGCAAAGCCCATAGTCCAGGAAAGTGTCAAGCCTCACCCCACCCCGCCATCATTTCCCTGAATCTGGGGGCATTAGCTTCCAGGAGGCTTGAGAGCTCTCAGGAGGCAACCTCAAGCTGAAGAAAGAAAGCCCGAGTCCCTCTGCTTTTGGCTGAAGAAGGAGAGATGTAGGGCCAGGGATAGGGATGAGGAGACCTCATTTAAGAGGAGGAAGAGAAGAAGGAAGGGAAAAGACAGAGCGTCAGGAGCCAGTCCCATCACTCTGGGGATGAGCAACTACTGGGCCAGGTGGGTCCTTGGAGAGGAGAGGGGTCTCAGAAAACTTCCCTGCCATCATAAGAGGTAGCTGGCTGGAGGAAAAGCCTGATGGTGCTCAAACAGGGTGCCAAGCAAGGGATGGCCCAGAACTGGCACTGGTGCCTCTGATTAATCAGTTGGGCTCCTTTTGAAACACACACCCAGGGCTCCAAGAGGTCTCTGACAAGAGATCAGTTTGATCCCAGTGAGACTGAGTTTGATCCCACAGTTTTTCCAGTGGCAAAGCCAGATCTGCATGAAACCAGGTGGAAGGAAGTACTGAGCCCAGGGGAGCTGTCTCTGGCTTGCCATCTGAAAGCGGGTACCTGAACGTGAACTTGAGGGCAGTTCAAAAAGTGCTTGGCTCAGTGTTGATGTTGCAGAGACGGAAAAAATGGGTAGATGCAAGTCCTCCCCTCGAGCTTCCTGTGTAATTAAAATTTAAACTGGTAGGCACACCATCTGTGTCACTATTAGTTCAACGTGTAGTTAGGTTTGGTTTAATCCGGGAAGGCTTCTTGGAGAAGATGACATTTGGGTTGTTCTCATGGGAGAACAAGGTTGTGCTGTGACTGTTAGAAATCCTGGGAAAGCTGGATTTGGGGGATGCTCTATCCTGGGGTGAGGGGCAGAGCTTGTAGCATTGTAGGTATGAGGCCTTTGTTTTTTCTGCTCTGAGCAGGGCATGGGGCTTAACTGGGGAGAGTGAGAGCTGGGGAGAAATGATACCCTCTCTGTCATAGACATGGCTGGGCTCCCTGCTGTTGTTGGTCTGCCTCCTGGCGAGCAGGAGTATCACCGAGGAGGTGTCGGAGTACTGTAGCCACATGATTGGGAGTGGACACCTGCAGTCTCTGCAGCAGCTGGTGAGTGTGTGGCCATGCTTTATTCTACCATCTCCCCACTGGGGAAATGGAGGCAGGAGCCAGGGAGCAGGTCAAAGAGAGGGGTTGCAGGCAGGAACGTAGGCCAGTGCAGGACATTGCTTGTGGTTCCCACTAGCTCCACTGGTGATACCTTCCACTAACCTTCCCAAAGTTAGGACCTCTGGTCTCCCCACCCCTGAAGCCCTCTCTGACTCCCCTGCAGGCAGTGAATGGGGTGGGCTTCCATCTGCTTGCCTGGATTAGTTATTGCCCAGGAACATCAACCGCTGACTCTGAAAAGGCTTCTGAGGTCTGCTGTCCCTCAATGGGATGCCTCCTCTGGGAAGCTAGCCCAGTCAGCCTGCTGTGTCCAGATGTTGCATCCAGCTCCTGGACGCTCATATGTGGCGCCAGTCTGGCATCAGAGCCCCACCCAGATTTGGAGAAGAGTCTCTCGCCTAACTCCCAGTCTTCCACCCTCACTTCCCTGGCTCTTGCCCATGCCCTGAGGCTGGGATGGTCTGCTCATCTGGGCCATGAAGGAGCCCATATCTCATTCTAATCAGGCTCATACATGGTCCAGCCAGGCAGACAGAGGTTGCTGTCATGGCTGCTGTCCTGCTCAGTGGGAATTTACTATCCCTCTGGCCAGGCAGGCAGGGTGGGGCATCACTGGCTAAGGCCAGCTCCAGGGCCTGAGCTTCTGTGGGCTGTGCCTTCTGCCTCTCTTGCCCCAGCACTACTTCTCCTGCACGTAGTTGCTATAGCAACCTAAGGGAGACCAAGAGCCCCGCATTCTCTGAGGCTTAAAACACAGAACTACTGCTCTGGGGCTAAAGAGGGCTTTAAGGGCATCCAGCTCCAACCCCTACAGCTGTTCAGCCCCCAGAGCTTATCCAGCCTCTGCTTGAATTCCTGCCATGACAGGGAGCTCACTACCTCCCAGGGAAGATTATATCCTGTATTCTCCTATAGACATTTCTTTCTTAAAACAAACTGGCATTTGTCAGATTTCCTGGGGTGATAGGTGGAAGGAGGAGACTTGTTTTTCTACAGCCTTCCCCCGGGCTTCTGGAAGGCACTGGTCTTCTAGACTTGTCTCTGTCTTTCCACATGTGGTTAGCAGGGATGGTGTTGAAACCCTAATCCACCCAGAAGCTAAGGTCCCATTCTGACGAAAGCTGAGTCAAGCTATAGACATCCTGCAATCGCTGGCCTGCTCTCTCTTGCAGATTGACAGTCAGATGGAGACCTCATGCCAAATTGTCTTTCAGTTTGTAGACCAGGAACAGTTGGTAAGTGATGGCTGTTTACAGAATCCATGCACCAGCCTGCATGTACCTCTCAGGGTGTGGTGTGTGTGGGAGCATGAAAGCAGCAGAATGCCTAGAGCTGGAAAGGGTGAGAGTGTGAGGATCTGTGGGTGTTCAGTTCTGGGGTGCCGGGATCCAGGGCTCAAGTCCCCTGCCATTCCCTTCTCCTGGCCTGATACATAACAAGTGCTCACTAGATGCCAAGCACTTTTCTGATTTAGTCCTGACAGTGCCACGATGCGGTACACAAATACCGTTTATTACCCACAGAGAGGTGAAAGAGCATAGCTAGCAGGTGGTAGAGGCCTGATGTGAATCGAGACAGGTTGGCTGTAGGGCCTGAGGCAAATCAATACTTCTTCCAGGTCTCATGCTTCACTTAAGGATGTCACTTCTCTTCGCCAGGCCAATCAGCAGGCAGGGAGGTAGTCCAGCCCTTCCTGGACTTGCCCCACACCTAACCAGCCACCAAGTGTTGGTGGTTCTGCCTCCTCCGTCCCCACCTTCACCCCTCAATCAGTTGATTAGACAATTTCAGGAGCCTCTTAACTGGTCTCCCTGCTTCCAGTTCACTCCTCATCTCACCACTAGGGGGAATTTTCTGAAACCACAACCTGCTGCCTTTACCTCCCTCTCCCAAAAACATCAGGGCCCCCATCACTCCAGAAGAAAGCCAAGGTTGTCTAGTCTGGGTTACACCAGGCCTAGCCATTCTCCACCACACAAACCTGTCCACCACCTCCCCATTCCCTGCTCCTTCCTGCCTCGCATCCTTTGCACAAGCTCTTCCCAAAGACTTATGCCTTTCCAACTGCCCCCTCATCGTTA
The DNA here is from genome assembly GCF_030222135.1 of Aotus nancymaae. Classification (NCBI taxonomy): domain Eukaryota; kingdom Metazoa; phylum Chordata; class Mammalia; order Primates; family Aotidae; genus Aotus; species Aotus nancymaae. The sequence continues at coordinate 65,308,869 of NW_026988418.1, read as the reverse complement.
TTCCACATCTATTCATCTTTATGCCTCATACAAAACTGCTGTGGTACCCAGAAGTTGCCCCTGTCTCTGAGCTTCCACACACCAGACCCACATGCACTTCTGTTAGGACTGGAGAACACCTCATGGTCCAAACAATAACCTCAGTATTTTATTCACTCACTCGCTTGCTCTAACACTCATAATGCTAGTTAAGACTAGCATTCTCTGGGAACCTACTGGACTGGGTGCTGGGGGTAGAGAGCCAAAGCAGAGTCTGTCTTCAAGGCAATCACCAGCTCTTTAGGGAGACAAAACACAGAGGTTATTCTTTGGACCATGAGATAATCTTCAGCACCCCTCTGCCCCAGAGGATTTGAAGGGGCCATATGGTAAAAGACTTGTGAAAGCAAGCCAAGAGGGGACAAAAAAAATGTGGGGTGGGGGGGTTCCCTGGAGTCCACCTTCCCTATGTACATCCATTCTGATTAAAGCCTCATATTCTAGAAACCCAGAGAACTCTGTAATCAGAGTCCACATTTCCTTCACTCTAGCCCAATCTTCAACAGTGCTAGATCCCAAAGACAGAGGGATGGGCAAGCCGAGGGCGGCATTCTCCTTGTTGCTGGTGTGGTGAGGTCCCGCCCCTGGGGGCAGGAGGAAGGCAAGCTGCAGCCTTCCATCTACCTGGGGTTGGGGGTTCCCAGGCCACAGTGGCCAGGCCATAAGCCCAGCTTGCTGTTTTTCAGAAAGATCAGGTATGCTACCTTAAGAAGGCATTTCTCCTGATACAAGACATAATGGAGGACACCATGCGCTTCAGAGACAACACCCCCAATGCCATCGCCGTCGTGCAGCTGCAGGAACTCTCTTTGAGGCTGAACAGCTGCTTTACCACGGATTATGAGGAGCATGACAAGGTAGGAGAGCCCTGGGGCCAAGAGCACTGAGTGAGGGCAAAGGCGGCTGTGGAGGCACCGCTCCATCCACAGGCACAGAGTACGTTTGCTCACCTCGCCTCACACCATTGCTTGCTCACTCTCATTCATGTGTCATCCCACCAACCTTTACCGGGCAGGAGGCACGAGGCATCATGCTGGATCCTGACGATGTCATCGTGAGCAACAAATACATGGTGTCGCCTCATGTAGCTTGTAGTCAAGTGAGGTTGGCAGCTGTTAAACAAACCATGACACCAGTAAATAGAATTGCAAACTGTAAGGACTGTTCATTCCAACAGCAAGCAGTTATTGAGTGCCTATCGTGTACCAGATACTGTTCTAGACACCAGGAAACAGCTGTGATCAAAACAGACAAAAATCCCTACATTCCTGGAGCTTACATTTGGGGGTGGTGGTAGTGCTGGTGAGACAGTTAACAAAATATGTAAGTAAAATATACAATATGTAGCATGGCAGTAACCGCGTTGGAGAAGAGTAAACCAGGGATGAGACGACCGGAAGGAGGTGGAGGAGCGAGCTGGGAACAAGAACCTTGTAGGGCTCAGGGAGCGCAACGGGAACTCGGACTTCCATGGAGTTGAGGAAGAAGAGACAAGGAAGGCTTTGCAGGGTTCAGGGAAAGCAACGGGGAATCTGCATCTTAAACAGCTGTCCCACTGATGGTTATGACCTCCTTGGATATTGACCCGTAGACAGATGTGAATGCTGAGGGGCAGGCTCCAGGAGGGAGGGCGGGTGAAGCTGGAGGAGCTAACCTCCAGCAAGTCTCCCAAGAAGACGGACTTCCACGGAGTTGGGGAAACAGACAAGGAAGGCTTCTGAGTCAGCAAATATTAATCTGAGCTCCAAAGATGAGTAAGAGTTGAAAGCAACAAGGCTAGAAGAACATTCTGGAACAGGAAAAGCTATGCACAAAACCCTAAGATGATCAAACAGGAAAGTGCACATTCAGGGACCCAAAGGGTTATCAGCATGGCCAGAGTGTGGGAAGTGAAGGAGGGAGAGGAGAGAAGGCAGGAGCCAGATCATTTGTGGTCTTAGAGGTGTGGGGTTTTGTCTTAAGTGTGAGGGAAGCCATTGTGAACAGGCACGTGGCTTAATTTCAGGTTATAAGACTGACCTGGTTGCTGTGTGGAGGATAAACCATGGCAGGAAGGGAGGCTGGGAGACCAGCAGAAGGTGGGAGTCTAGGCCAGACATATTGGCGACTTGGACCAGGGTGATACAGCGAAGGTGGAGGCAAATGGACTGGACATGCGTTTGGAGGCAGAATCAACAAGACTTGGTATGTGCAGTGGATGTGAGAGGCTGAGGGAAAGGAAGAGCCAAGGATGGTTTTTGTCTTGAGCACCTGAATATTCCAATGATGCTGACATGGGGACGATCCGTGGGCAGAGCAGATTTGAGGCAAGACGGGAGTTCAGTCTGGGGCACAGCAGACGTGAGGTGCTCATGAGATGGTGAGTGAAGACATCGAGCAGGCTGCCAGACATGTGGGCCTTGAGTGTGACTGGCGATGCACAGATCTCCGAGGCATGGGCGTGTGGCTCCTCTGTGAAGCCATGGGGCTGGACAGCACTGCCCGCTGTGAGAAGAGAAGCAGGCCCAGGAACCCAGCATTTGGAGGGCAGGCGGAGGATGGGGACCCGGCAAGGAGCAGCCTAAAGTTGGGAGGGAAAGAAGGAGAGTGCAGAGTCGGGACACTGGGTTCCGGCATGGAAAGAGTGATGGGACTTCATAAAGAAGGGCTGAGAACTCAAGCAAGGTGAGGGCTGGAATTGACCATCGGACTTGGCAATGTGTCACAGGTGCCGGATCATCTTGAATAGAAAGAGAGGAAGTAGAGGCACCGCTGTGGAAGAACTTGAATCTGAATGGGGGCAGAAAACAAGATGCAGCTAAAGGGAGTGTGTGATTGAAGAATTTTTTTTTGAGACAGGGTCTCATTCTGTCACCCAGGCTGAAGTTCAGAGGCACAATCATGACTCACTGCAGTCTCAACCTCCCAGGCTCAATTGATCCTCTGACCTCAGTCTCCTTAGTAGCTGGGACAACAGGCACACCCCACTATGTCTAGCTATTTTTTGTAGAGATAGTGTTTTGCCATGTTGCCCAGGCTGGTCTCAAACTCCCAGGCTCAAGTAATCTCTCTGCCTTTGCCAAAGCGCTGGGATTACTGATGTGAGTTACTGTGCCTGGCCAGGTAAAAAATTTTAATAAGAGAGATATTAAATCTGCAGTTTTCCAACATTAGGATTCCTAAGAATCACTTGGGGAATATGTTGAAATACATATTCCCAGTACACAACCCTAGAGAGTCTGGTGCACTGAATTAAGAGAGGCTGTAGGGCTGGCCACGGTGGCTCACGCCTGTAATTCCAGCACTTTGGGAGGCCGAGGCAGGTGGATCACCTGAGGTCGAGTTTAAAACCAGTCTGGTCAACATGGTGAAACCCCGTCTCTATTAAAAATACTAAAATTAGCCGGGCATGGTGGCACATGCCTGTAATCCCAGCTACTCAGGAGGCTGAGGCAGGAGAATCGCTTGAACCCAGGAAGTGGAGTTTGCAGTGAGCTGAGATTGTGCCGCTACACTCCAGCCTAGCCAACAAGAGGGAGGCTCTGTCTCAAAAACAAAACAAGACAAAACAAAACAAAACAAAACAGAGTGACCCCAGGAATCTGCATCTTAAGCAGCTGTCCACTTGGATATTCACCCGTAGACAGGTGTGAATGCTGAGGTGCAGGCTCCAGGAGGGAGGGCAGGTGTGAATGCTGAGGGACAGGCTCCAGGAGGGAGAGGCAGGTGAAGCTGGAGGAGCTAGCCCCCAGGAAGTCTCCCTAGAAGACGGAGGGAGGGATTTGGAGCTCCTGAGGATGAAAGGCACATCCTCCCTTGAGACAGGTGGGTATGAGGGAGGGCTTTCTGTCGGAGGACTCCTGTGTTCTCTGTGAAGTATGAGGTGAGCTGGGAGGGAGGCAGGTTTATGACGGAAGAGGCAAGAGAGCCAACTCACCTTCCTTACGGCAGCCCTGGGGAGAGCCTGGCAGAAGTTATTGTTTTGAATTTACAGATGAGAAAATTAGCCCAAACTGGCTAGCTTATTTGGTCACTGGCACCTAGCTGGTGAGTGATGGAGCTGAGCCCAGTCTTGTCATTCATACATCTATCTGGTGAACATTTCTTAAGGACCGACTGCACAGGTCAGGGGTATGCAGTGATGCCTTCAAGGACTTCACAGCCTAGTGAAGCCCATGGTTCTCCCCTGTGAAGCTCAGTTTAAGGGAAAACTTGGTATTTGTGATTCTGTGGCAGTTAGGCCCTGGATGAAGCTGTGGGCATGGGTGGCATGGCCTGGTATGAAAGGAGAGGTGGGCCTGGGAGTGAGCCCTGAGGGATGGCAGCATTTGGACATCAGGAGAAGGGGAGCTTGGTAAGGAGACAAAAGGGGCAGCTTGAGAGGTGGGAGAAGACCCAGGATGGTGCAGCTTCTCAGAGCTCTGGCGAGTGTAGGAAGCCTGGGTCTCTTGCGCAGCACAGAAGACAGGGCTGGGACCTCCTCAGCCCTCCCTCCAAGACACACCAAGGCCAGCAAAGGACCCACATCCCTGGCGGCTGCCCTGTTTCCTTTGCCACGCTACAGCTAGATGATTTTTCTCAAACTTAACTCTTATCATGCCACTGCCCACCTCCCTAACACCCCTTCAGGTGTTTTCCCTTTGCTCTGTGGACAATACTAAAATACCTGGGCTTGGCCCATGAGGCCCTCAAGACCTGCCCTTGCTAACTTCTCTCCACTTAAATCTCTTGTCACGCTCCTCCTTGGTGGAGCAGTGCTGCAGTCATGACAGCTTTCTCTTAGTCTGTGGACTTTTCCTGCACTTTCTTGCCTCAGGACTTTTGCACGTTCAGCTCTTGCAGGCTGGACAGCTCTCTCCAATCCCATCTCTTTCTCGCTCATCTTTTAGTTGATTCCTGGGGGAAATTCTCCCTGGACCTGTTTAGTTCCCCTTGTTGCACACCATCGGACGGCCCAGTACTTTTTCATAGGACTCACTGCACTTGTAAGAATGTGTTTAGTCCCTGCTGGACTCAGTGTCCAACTCAGCCAGGAACCACCTCTCTCTTGTTAATTGCATGATTCCCAGGTAATTACCATATGCCTGGCACATAAACATGTGTTGAATGGGTCTGTGAATGAACGACATATCTCATAACCTCAGTACTCGATCTGCTGCAAACGGGAAAGGGGAGGGAGGAAACAGAAGGGAAAAAGAAGACGGATGTGAGAAAGGCCAAGGGAATTTGGCAGACAAGATGGAGACGTGGGGCCAATGGTCATGCTCACGAAAGGGGGCCCTGATCTCCTTCCAGGCCTGCGTCCGAACTTTCTATGAGACACCTCTCCAGTTGCTGGAGAAGGTCAGGAATGTCTTTAATGAAATAAAGAATCTTCTTGATGAGGACTGGAATATTTTCAGCAAGAACTGCAATGATAGCTTTGCTGAATGCTTCAACCAAGGTAAGCATGGAAGGCGCCGGCAAGTGTGTGGGGGTGGTGCATATAGGACGGGGACTGGGAGGCGAGATGTGAAGTTGGAGGGACCCCTGGGGAGGCAGCCTGGCTTCTACTCGTGTCCCTGTGTGCATGAATGTGCTTGTTCCGTGTACATATGTGGCTTCATGTACCTCTGGTCCTGGGCACATGTGTTTTCTGGCATGTGTGTGCATGTACACCTACAATATGTCTGCATGTGGCGGTGTCAAGAAGGAGCATGCTGGTGCCTTGAGATTAGGGAGTGGAAATGGGAACCTGTCTTGGGAGCCCTGTCGGTATGGAAGCTTTCCCCACTGGTTCTGCAGGCTGGCTGAACGTGTGGGGGGTTCTGTGGAGACAGCTGACACCCATCTGGGAGTCAGGGCCCTTGCACCAGGAGCTCTGCTGAGAATCACCGGGACACCCTGGCTCCAGAAGTCCCCAGGATGCCTTGGGCGTTCCCTCAAGGGACAAGGCTGGATTTGAAGTCTGAGCATCATTCGAACTCCCAGGGCTGGCTCAGCTGCATACATGTGTACACTGCATGTCCTCGTCTCTGCGTCCCGCAACACATGTGCCCTTCTACCTTCAACCTTGCTTCCCAAGGCAGGGTCTAGCGCCCTGCAACTTGCCAGTGGCCAAGTCCAGTCTCGTTGCTTCAATTCCAAGGCCTCAAGCCTTGGCTGCATTCTAGCCCTATCACGTTCCTGCCTGTGGCTGTGGCTGTGTGGCTCCTGGCTATGCATGACACCAGTGTCTTTGGGGCTTGAGGTTGTCTTATGTTGGTCAGGAAGGCAACTGTTCAGCCTCCTGGCCGGGCTGCTGCTCACTCCTAGCTTGGCCTGTGGCCGGCGGGAACCCCGGCGTGGTCTGTTCTCTTGTCTTCCTTCTCCCCCACCCCCAGTGTGTGCATCTCAACCTTGCTCTTTGTCTCTGCCCATGAGACCCTGCATACGGCACCTTCCCTGTGTCATGAGCACCCACTCTAGTCCCATCCACTTCTCAGCCCAAGGGCTGAGCTAGGAGATGAGGCTCCCCAGACTCATATCCCCCTCTTGCCCCTCTCTGGGAAAGCTGTGCTGGATGCTAGTGACTCTATCTTCTCCCCATCTTTCTCTCTCCCTCTCTATGGTTCTTTCAGATGTGGTGACCAAGCCTGATTGCAACTGCCTGTACCCCAAAGCCATCCCTAGCAGTGACCCGACCTCTGTCTCCCCTCATCAGCCCCTCGCCCCCTCCACGGCCCCTATGGCTGGCTTGACCTGGGATGACTCTGAGGGCAGCTCCCACTTGCCTGGCAAGCAGCCCCTGCACACAGTGGACCCAGACAGTGCCAAGGAGCGACCACCCAGGAACACCTGCCAGAGCCTTGAGCCGCCAGAGACCCCAGTTGTCAAGGACGGGACCATCAGTGGTTCACCACAGCCTGACCCCTCTGTCGGGGCCTTCAACCCCGGGATGGAGGATATTCTTGACTCTGCATTGGGTACTAACTGGGCCCCAGAAGAAGCCTCTGGAGAGGCCAGTGAGAGTCCCGTCCCCCAAGGGACAGAGCTTTCCCCCTCCAGGCCAGTAGGGGGCAGCATGCAGGCAGAGCCCTCCAGACCCAGCAACTTCTTCTCAGCATCTTCTCCACTCCCTGCATCAGCAAACGGCCAACAGCTGGCAGACGTAACTGGTACCGCCTTGCCCAGAGTGAACCCTGTGAGGCCCACTGACCAGGACTGGAATCACACCCCCCAGAAGACAGACCGTCCATCTTCCCTGCTCAGAGACCCCCCGGAGCCAGGCTCTCCCAGGATTTCATCACCACGCCCCCAAGGCTCCAGCAACCCCTCTACCCTTTCTGCTCAGCCACAGCTTTCCAGAAAACACCCCTGGGGCAGCGTGCTGTCCCTTAAGGGGCTGGAGAGCAGGAGGAGCACCAGGGATCGGAGGAGCCCGGCAGAGCTGGAAGGAGGACCAGCAAGTGACGGGGCAGCCAGGTCCCTGGCCCGTTTTAACTCCGTTCCTTTGACTGACACAGGCGATGAGGAATCCTCCAGCCTGCAGCTCCTGAAGTCTGTCTGCGGCCCGCTGGTGCCCAGCGTCACCTTGGTCTTGCTGGCTGTCGGCGGCCTCTTGTTCTACAGGCGGAGGTGGCGGGTGAGCAGATCTCCATGAGGAAGAAGAGGTGGTCCCTTAGGGCAGGGGCAGAGCCTGGTGGGGGTGCTGGTCGGGGGGGGGACAGCTCGGGTGTGGCCTGGGCTCTTCAGATGCAGCGAGATAGGGCCTGGCTCAGCAGAGAGGATGAGAGGTGGGAACAGAGGGCTGCTTTGAGAATTGGGAAGGCTAAGCTATAAGGTCAACGGGAAGGGGCTGGAGCAGCAGGGAGTGGGAGGGAATATTCTTGGGCGGACAGCAGGATGACAACCAGACAGTCAGGGAGCTGGAGGAGGAGAGCAATGCTGTGTGAATGTGTCAGGGTGGGCCCACAGTGGGAGTTCTGCAGAGCCTGGGGCAGGAGGACCCAGAGGAAACAGCCTGCAAGGGCATGGGGAGAGGAGAGGGGCACCGTCAGCAGAGAGACCTCAGAGATCTCCCTAGGGCCTCTGACTGGTCCCCACTTTCAGGTAGCTGGGAGGACTCTTGCAACTCTCTCATTAATACCTGGGGCAGCCCTTACTGGGGATGGGGCCACCCCCATCTCCATCCTTCCCCAACTCCTCAGTGAGGTGCTCTTTGCTGTCCTCAGAGCCGTCTAGAGTCTCAGAGAGTGGATTCTCCCTTGGAGCAGCCAGAGGGCAGGTGAGAGCTTGCAGTGGGACTCTGGAAGGCACTGGGGACCTGGCTTGGGATCTGTTTCCCCTCTTGGTGGTGGTGGGGCTCTCCCACTGGCTCTGAGGAAACGGAGCTCCGGAACAGGATTTGGGTAGAGAAGAAGGGCTCCCTCCTTTCCCAGATATCTGGGCTTTTTCCTGATTTCTCCTTAGAGTTAGGCAGTTCTGGGTCTTTTCAATCTGAGAGGGCCTAGAGCATGTGTGGGGCTTAGGGGTAAACTATAGGGTCCCGGGTGCCCTTACTCCCCTGCTTCTGCTGATGTCTAATGCCAGACCTGTGCTCTGCCTGCAGCCCCCTGACTCAGGATGAAGACAGACAGGTGGAACTGCCAGTGTAGAGGGAACTCTAAGGTAAGATTCTGATTTTGATCTCCACTCCTAAAACTTAGCTATACCCTTTTCCAGTCACCCTCACCTGTTGGTGACACCAATTCCCCTGAGGCCCCTACATTGACTCCCTTTCCTCTGGGCGATCCACTTCCCTTTCCAGCTAGGTCCAGCCACCTCTCCTTTCCAGGTCCTCAGCTATTCCTCTGCCCCTCCATTCCATCCACCCCGCTGAGGCCAGAGACTGTTACCTCTGCACTGGGTTTCTGGTGTTGCTGCCACCGTTAACCCCAGAGCAACCACACCTCCCTCTTCAAATGTGGCCTTTATGAGGTATTTACCCTCCTGGGGAATCTTCAGTAGCTCTGCATGGCAGCCACTGCAAGCCCTATGTTCTTAGCTTGGCTGCCAAGTCCCTCTGACAGCAGCGGCTTGCCAGATCACTCCCCCATCTGGTCCTCCTCCCAAGCCAAGGTCAGTCCTGCTTCCTTGCTTTTAGGATCATGTTGACATAGAACCTGAATCTTGGAAGGGCTCTCGGGTCATTTGGCCCTGGGTCACCCCAAAGGGGCTGCCCCTCTCCCGACAGGGAGCCAGCCAGCTGCCTGTCACACTCTCCCAGTTCCAGACCAACTCCGTGCTAGCCACAGCCCATGCCATCTTCCAGTCAGACTGGGAGAAACACCTTCCTCATTCGAGGCAAAACTGGCTTCTCTGCCCCCTCCACACTGGTCTTCCCTCCTTTCTCATGAAAGCCCTCAGATATTTCAAGTCAGGTATCCGTGTCCCCTTTGAGAATTCTCTAAGCTAAGTGTAGCCAAGTCCCTCAAACGTTCCTTATATGATATGGTTTTCAGACCCCTCACCATCCTGGACACACTCGTTTGTCAATGTCCCTCTGAAAATGTGGCGCCCAGCCCTGGACACAGTACTCCAGATGTTGTCTGACCAGCTCAGAGTACAGTGGGACTCTTACCTTCCTTGATACGGACAGTATTCTTCTATTCGTGCAGATTAACATTGCGTTAGTTTTTTTCTTAACAACTGCATCGTACTGTTGTCATATGATGAGCTTGTAGTCTATTAAAACCCCTAGTTTCATGTCCCATAAACCTCTGTCAAGCCAGACCTTCTCTACCCTGTACTTGGACAACTTAACTTTTTTAACCAAAGTGCAGTTTATTTCACCTTTGTTAAAGCCACCTTGTTGGCTTCTGCCATCACCCTAGCCTATTGAAGCTGTTTGAAATCCTAATTCTGTCATCTTCATAGCCATCCCAACTGTGGCTCCTGCACATTGATGAGTGCCTGCCGTTCTCCTTGCCCATGTTGTTGATGTAGCTGTGACCCTACTGTTCTTCACCCCTGGCCCCCAACCCTAGCCGGCCCACATCTTCCCCCTCCCACCCAAGCCCACAGCCACCCAACAGGAAGCCTTCCTGGCTTCTCCACAACTTGTGACTGCTCCTTTCAAAAGTCATGCCCCTCCTGCCCTTTTGTATTTGGCTAATAGTATATTAATTTGCACTTATTTGGATGTTGTGTTCATATTTTTTTAAATCTTATTTTATGTGTGTATGTACATTCCACATCCCTAAGATTGTAAGCCCCTTGAGGGCAGGGACCATCTTCCACTTTTTTTGTGTTTCTTTGTCCATCCTGGGTTCTACTACAGAGAAGCCCTTTCCATATTTGCCAAACAAGCAATAAATATTGACTGAGTGCTTCAGGGCTGACTCACGGACTGACCCTAGCCAGCTGTCTCTAGCTGACCAGTTAACCAGCTAACTGACTGACTCTGACTGACTGGTTGACCAGCTGGCTGGGTGATTGACTAACCAACCAACTATCTGGTAACTGCCTAACTGCCCAGCTGTTGCTTGGGGAGCCCATTGACCAACTGACCGGCTGATTGCCTGACTGGCTGGTTGGTTGGCCGACTAGCTGGGGTGCCCAGTTTCCAGTCACAACCTTTACCAAGTGCAAGCCAGTGCCACAGGGCTCTCCCATGTGTGGAGTGACAGGTCTGGGCCCCTTCTAGAGAGACAGGGAATTTGGCAAATGCTCAAAACCAGGGAACCTATTTAGACAAGAGCCAGCAGTAACAACATATCTGGAATCCTGGGGTCTGCCTTGTCAGTGGGGTGGGCTAAGATGGGTGAATGGGTCAGCTGGGGCACTGGAAAGACTGTGAAATGACCCAGGCCTCCTCAGAACTGGTGGCTGGTGGCTCAGTGCCACACTACCCTCCCCACTGGTCGCCATCCCCCCAGACCCCCGCCATGGTCTTGGCTCTCCGTCCCATCCCTCTACACACCCACCCTCCTTTCCCCACTTGCTTATTCTCAGGCCTGTCCCAAGTTTTCCTCTTCTTCTCCTCAATATTTCACTTGGAGAGGGAACCCAGGGCAGGGGCTACATCCAGACCCCACTTGGCCCAGCAGGTCCAGCCCTGAGGTGGTCTCCAGGCCAGGCACCAGTGGTCTTGGAGAGATTGAGTGCCAGCCCCTAGACTGACTGCTGCCCTGATGAGAGAAGTGAGAGAGGGAAGCATAGAGGCAGAGACTGAGATAGGGACTTGGAGCCACAGAAATTGCAGACAGCAGCCCCTCATCCCTAAGCAGCTAGGAGACGGGGCAACAGGCTGGAACTCGCCCACCAGGTCCTTCTCTCCTCCTGGGCCTTAGCAGGGCCTGTGTCCTGATTGTACCCAGAATGGCTCATGTCCAGTTTATGGTTCCCCTTCTTTCCTTCCAGAGCATGGGAATGGGCAGGGAGCCAGAGGCTGTGGTTCCATCTTTCCTCCTTACCCAGTATGGCCTATGGATGTTGGGAGGGAGGCTCCACACAAGGTCCAAAGTCAAAAACTGTTGGACGGGATCCAGGGGATTTCTGCTCTGGGAACAAAGCGTCCTGAGGATGCTGGGCAAGAGGACAAGGATGGGTGTGGAGGGGGAGAGGACAAGGCCCTGACTCCCATGGGTGATGCAGGAGGCAAAGCCCTCGGCCCATCCAGGAGGGGCTGGGTTGCTTAGGGGTCAGCATGCCAAACAGCAGTGTGGGGATTTCCTTGTCCCAGCACTATCTCTAGACTTTTCCTTCTGGGCCTGTTCTTCCTCTTCAACTAGCTCCGTCCTATTGTCTTGGACATCATCTGTGATGCTCCTCTCTGACGAATGGTGTGGAGGTAGAAATGAAAGATTCTTCTTTGCTAGTGTTAGCAGGAATCACCCTTCGCTCACTGGACCAAGGCCAATGAGATGACTCTGCCTGAGGAGGGTCCAAGTGCCCCATCCCTCCTTGTCACAGCTCTCTTCTTGAGCAGTAACCCTCTTCCCAGCCCTGCCCAGACCTCTCCCAGGGCTCTGTTATCTTCCGCTGGGGTCCCTGGTTCCCCAAGAGGAGGTAGGAGGTGAGGCCAGTCTGGCCAGAGGCCTGGGCTGGTGCCAGAGAAAGCCGCCTGGTCTGTCTGTGGCGTCTGGAAAGGCCAGGGAAGGGAGGAAAGGAAGTCCTGCCTGCAGCACCGCCAGGAGCCCACAGGAATGCCACACCTCCCAACCCATGTCCTCAGTGACCCTCCCCGCACTCCCACTCTGCTGACTAGCCTTTCTTTCTCTCCCACAGCTGCACACACAGGACAGTCTCTCCATGGGAGGAGACATTACAGGGCATCCACCACCACCTCTCCCTGGCCATCCTCCTGGAATGTGGTCTGCCCTCCATCAGAGCTCCTGCCTGCCAGGACTGGACCAGAGTGGCCAGGCTGAGGCCCCTCTGCCTCAACCCACAGACCCTTGACTGAGTGAGAGAGGCCAGAGGGTGCTCCCCATGCTGCCACTATTTATTGTGGGCCCTGGAGGCTCCCATGGGCTTGAGCCGGCGGGTCCAGCTCAGGACCCTCTCCTCTCAGGGGTTGCACCCTCCCCTCACTCCCCTCTAGGCCAGCACCCGGGCCAGGGACCCACCAGCCTGTGGCTTGTGGGACAGCATGGTGGACGCTGAGGAGTGGAAGAACCCTGCACCCAGAGGGCCTGCCTAGTGCCAAGGGATCCTGGCCTGGACAGGCAGGAACCTGTCTCCAGAGAGAGGATTCTGAAGTTCGCGGGGCGGGACATGTCAGCCTGATTTCCCGTAAAGGTGTGCAGCCTGAGAGACGGGAAGAGGAGGCCTCTGGACCTGCCGGTCTGCACTGACAGCCTGAGGGGTCTACACCCTCAGCTCACCTAAGTGCCCTGTATTGGTTGCCAGGCGCAGGGGGAGGCCAGCCCTGCCCTCAGGACCTGCCTGACCTGCCAAAGATGCCAAGAGGGGATCAAGCCCTGGCCTCTGCATCTCCTCCCTCCAGCACCTGCCAGAGCTTCTCTGGGAGGCCAAGCAGAGGCTCCCCTCATGAAGGAAGCCATTGCACTGTGAACACTGAACCTGCCTGCTGAAGCCTGCCCCCATCTATCCATGAGCCAGCATCCATCCATCCTCCACTCCCCAGCCTCTTCCCAGTCTCCGGCACTGAGCTGGTCTCACCAGTCGACTGGGGGAGCCCCTCCGCCCTGACCTTCTCCTGACCTGGCCTTTGACTCCTCGGGGTGGAGTGGGGTGGGACAGCTCCCTGGGCTGCCAGCCAGAGCCGGTCTTTAGGCTGTGTTGTTTGCCCAGGATTCTGCATCTTGCACTTTGACATTCCCAAGAGGGAAGGGACTGGTGGGAGAGAGCCGGGGAGGGGAGGGCACCGACAGAGAGGCTGCAGGGTGAGTGCTGACTAAAGATGGCCTTTGAAATATAGGTATACCCCTGAGGCTGGGGGAGGGTCTGCACTCCCAGCCCAGCGTCCTTTCCTGCTGCCGACAGGAGCCTGGGGCCGAGCAAGTTGTCCCTGTCAGGAGCCCTGGGCTGGGCTGCATCCTGGCCCTACCTGCATGGCACCCAGCTCCCATCCTCTTCTCGCCCTTCTTGCTTCCTGACCTCGGTGGGCAGTGATGACCTTCAGCCCCCATCCAGCCCCTCTACCGTCACGTCTAACGGGGAAAGCCAGGGTGGGAGAGGAACCAGGAGATCCAGGCCTCAGCTTCCTGTGCTTGGAGAGCCTCCACTTTGTGGCCAGCCCATGGTGGTGGCTCTGAGATCTAGCCAACGGGTGACAGGGCTGCCAGTTGCCCCTTGGTTCCTTTGTACTGCTGTGTGCCTTCTCTCCCGCTGCCCTGGGCCCTCCACTGAGAGACCCTGCCCTACCTGGGCATTCCACCGGGCCCATGACCTTCCCTTCCTGCCCAGGAAGGTGAGGGTCTTCTGGCCCCACCTCCCCTGCCCTGATGCTGACAACTGAGGGAAGGCAGTGAACTTGCACATGGGACATAGCCTTCTTGTCACAGCCTCTATATTTGATGCTAGAAAACACATATTTTTAAATGGAAGAAAAAAACAAAAAAAGGCACTCCTCCCTCATCCCTCTACCTTAAACATACAATATTTTAAAGGCCAAAAAAGCAATCCAACCCACTGCAGAAGCTCTTTGTTTGCTCTTGGTGGCATCAGAGAACGAGGAGCCCCATAGCCACCTCTGGTGTCTCCCCAGGCTACCTGCTCAGGAACCCCTTCTGTTCTCTGAGAAGCCAAGAGGGGACATTGGCTCACGTACTGTGAGATTTTGTTTTTATACTTGGAAGTGGTGAATTATTTTATATAAAGTCATTTAAATATCTATTTAAAAAAATAGAAAGCTGCTTATATATTTAATAATAAAAGAAGTGCACAAGCTGCCATGTGAGTCATTGGAAAAGTTGTTTTTGGGGTGTGGGTGGCAAAAATCAGGGTGGGTAGGCAGCAGTTGCTGGATGAACCCCAGCTCAGAGAGCCTTACTCCACGGTGCACAGGGGAGGAGGATTATCTCCAAATTTCAGTCTTGTTACCAAAACCTCCTGTATTATTGCTGTCCCAAACACATCCATCTGCATATCTGCTCCCAGGAAAACGGGAAGAAAGCGGCCAAACCTCAGGTCTGGTCGCCAGCCCCTGCTCTAGCCCAGCCTAGCCCAGCCTGGGCAAATGACTGGTTGGGCTCTGCCCAAGGGACCCCAGGTCCTGTGAGGATAAGGGTCCTTGACTGCTGAGCCCTGCTGGCCAGGGCAGAGGGAGCTGGCTAGGTCCTTGCAGGCTCTCAGATGAATGAGTCCTGTCTCCAGGCTGGGAAGTGAATGTGTCTAGCAGGGCTCTCCCGTGCTAGCCAGGAGTCTGTGTGAGGGCCCTCATTAGGGCTCGACCTTCCTACTGGAGCTGGAGAGGAGACTGAGGATGTGGCTTTCCATGGGGAGAGGGGTGTTAGGACCGGCCAGAGCAGTTGAAGGCCCGAACACACATCGGGGCAAAGCTATGACAACGGGGCCTCCCCATCCCTGAGGGTGTGGTGGACAGCTTCAGATCAGTGCTTCCCAATACTGGCTTACCGGAGCATCACCTGGGTTATTTAAAAAAAAATACTGATCCCCAAGCCCCATCCTAGATCAACAAAATCAGACTCCTAGGAGTGAGATTCAGGCGCCAGGCTATTTTGAGACAGAATCTTGCTCTGTCACCAGGCTGGAGTGCAGTGGCGTGATCTCGGCTCACTGGAACTTCCACCTCCCAGGTTCAAGTGATTCCCTGCCTCAGCCTCCTGAGTAGCTGGGACTATAGGCACGTGCCACCATGCCCTGCTAACTTTTTTGTTTTTTAGTAGAGATGGGGTTTCAGCATGTTGGCCAGGATGGTCTGAATCTCCTGACCTCATGATCAGCCTGCCTCAGCCTCCCAAAGTGTTGAGATTACAGCCATGAGCCACCGCGCCCAACCCAGAACTTTTAAAAGACATCTCAAGTGATTCAAATGTGATCCAGGGTAAGAAGTATCTATAACTGCACTGTCAGGTAGGGCGGCTATTTAAGTTTAAATTAATTAGAATGAAGTAAAAGTAAACATTCAGTTCCTTAGCTCTACTATCCACATTTCGAGGCCTCAGTAACTACATGTGGCTCCCATGCTAGACGGCATAGAAATGCAACATTTGCATCACCCCAGAAATGCTACTGGACAGCGCTGTCCTAAAGATTAGGTCCCTGGACTTAGGAACCAAGGTTACAGGGCCAAGATTGGCATCAAGCAAATCTGGCCGAGGCTAAGTGTTCAGGTGTCTCAGTCACCCCTTTCTGTGGCCTCACCCCTGCCACCCTGTCCCTTGTCATATCCCTTAAGATGGCTCTTCCCTTTCTATCAAAAGAGCCCAGAAAAGATTTTTGAAGAAACTTACATTTTATCCTTCAAGGCCCAACTAAACACAGTCCTCCTCTGAGAAGCCTTCCCAGCCTGATTCGAGCTGCTGAGGCCTCCCCAGGTTCAGTTCCTTCCTCCCCTGTGCTCCTACAGATTTGGAATTTGGGGCCTGTGTGTCTGTCTGTCCCACCAGCCCATGGTCAGTGGCAGACACTGCTACATCCCTCCTTTTATTCAAGGGGGATGTGCGCCTAGTGCCCTTGTGCCTAAGAGTATCTGGCACATGGTAGGGCTCAGTAATTATGTGCCAAAGGTTAGTACTGAAAGCATGAACAAAGGCATTGTAATGCAAATTCTGACCAGACGTAATGGGCTGCCTTTTCTAGTGGTGTTACCAAATGAGATTAGTATCTAAAAACTACCGTTCAATGGCCATGCAGAAGGAGTCTCAGCAGAAGAGTCTTCCTGGCTTCTGACGGAGATGGCGCTAGGTTAGAGCCCTATCTGATCACTGGGCCATGGTAAATGGAATGTACATTTCAAAGTCTCTAAGCAAGGATTGGTGATGGGGAGAGCAAAAAACCCCTTCCCCTTAGCTGCCCTTCCAGAACCCCCAGAAAGGCCTGAGAATCTCAGCAGGCCCTTCCTGGGCTTCATGTGTTGCAGGGGCTGCTTGGGAAGCATCATACCTAGAGAGCAATATTCACTTTGAATTGAGAACCACAGAACTGGTTGGGCATGGTGTCTCACACCTGTAACCCCAGCATTTTGAGGGGGCCGGGGTGGGAGGATCACTTGAGCGCGGGAGTTTGAGATCAGCGTGACCAACATAATGAGACCCATTTCTACAAACAAATAATTAGCCAGATGCAGTGGCACACACCAGTAGTCCCAGCTACGTGGGAGACTGAGGTGGGAAGAGAGCTGGAGCCAGGAGGCTGAGGCTGTAGTCAGCCCTGATCGTGCCACTGCACTCCAGCCTGGGAAAGGAAGCAAGACCCTGTCTCTAAAAAACCAAAAACCAAAAAACAGCAGAACTTAGGTTCTTGGCTTGAATCTCTCATTGGCTCTTACTGTTTGACCTTGAGTATTTAACGTCTCTGAGCCTCACCTTTCTCCTCATCTGTAGAACTAGTCCAGGTATACCTAGACTGCAGTTCAAGTGAAATGACAAACCCAAAAGCACTTTGTGGGCTCTAAAAGGCTGCCCCTGAATAAAGTGTGTACTGAGGCTGTGCCTGCCAGCTGGTCCCACAGTGCCTAAGCCAAACAGATCGCTCCCCTCTGGGCAAGCCTTGTGGGGCCAGCATGCTGCCAGGGCCTGACTGTTCTCAGAGGAAGGTGGCAGAGCTGGGTGCTTCCCACAGGGATGAGGAGTTAGAGATCCTGTGGCTCAGGGATTTCTGGCCGACGAGAAGAGTCAGGTAGAATACTGGAGTGGAAAGCGGCCTTGGGTTGCTACGGGTACCGGTGAGCAGGGTCAGGAACTCTGGCTTGGACTGTATAAGCAGAGGCCACAGCCAACCCCCAAACCACTATCCGGCCAGAGACAGGAAAGTGAATCAGAGGCGACCAGGAAGAAGCCTGAGGTTAACCTTGTGCAGACTGTGGCCCGTGGCAAGAAAGGGGTTGGTGGGAGGACTAGATGTGGGTCCGGGGTGAGTGTCCAAAGACCCCTTGAATAAGGCACTAAAGTCATTTGGTGAGGGCAGTGACCAGGCAGCCCTGAAGGAAAAAGGCCACATTTCCCAGTGAGCGCGTGTCCCCTGTGCCAGTGAAGGCCTCCTCTGCCAGAGCGGCACTTTTGTTTGCTGGTTTCCCTTTTCAGGCTCTAGGAGGAGTACGGGGGTGACCAGCCTCTGCTCCTGAATGCTGGGACTGCTGAGGGAGCAAGGTGGACCACACCAGCTTGGAAAGCCCCATGGTGAAGCGGCTGCACCACAGGAAAGCCAACAGGTGGACCCCTATGGCCCCATCTAGAGTCCACACTGCCTCAGCTCACCGACTGGGCGGCTGAGTCAGAAGTTATGGATTGGGGCAGTGGAGAAGGCTGGGTCAGGGAGTTGGCGAGTGAATTCCTGGAGGAGGGCTACTTGGACTCGAACCTCTCTGGTCCACAGGCCCCGCCCCTGCTCTGAGGTCTTGGACACCTTCCCCCAGCCACTCTGCTATTGTGTCCTCTTCATGTGTGTGCATCTAGTGCGGTCTGTGAAGCCAGGAGCCTCATCCTTATTTATTCATTTGTTTCCCCATTGATCGCTACACACTGAGGACAAAATGGTAAATCAAAGTCAGTGAAAGAGACGGGTATTAGTAAAACAATCACACAAATAAATATCTAGTCATAAAGTATGAACAGAATTAGGAAGCTACCTGATAGGGAAGCTGACCCAGGGACGCTGGACTCTGCAGGCCTTCAGGGAGATTAAGACAAAGGAAGTGATGTAAGGGTTACAAGCAGTGAGGCACGGTCTGTTTCTCTTCCTTGTCCAGCACTGTCAACAAGATCGAATGGAAGGCTATTTACTATTTACTGGTATGTGTGAGGCACTCTATACAAATGCAGTCTTATTCTAGTCCACATAGCCCTGTAAGCTAGGTGCTAATATCCTCGTCTATAGATGTAGAAACTAAGGCTTAGAGAAACTTAACTCAGCCAAGGCCACGACTTCTGGCAAGTAGCAATGCCTGAATTTAAAGCCAGATCTGGCTGTTTTCAAATACAACATCATAATATCACACTCTAGCAGACATTTAACAAATGCTTCTTGCACAAGTGGATAGCTTGTGCCAGCTTGGTGGGCTTTGTCCCCAGGGCCTTAGAATTCTCCTTCTTCTTCCCCTCAAATGGATTGTGTAGTCTGAAACTGGGCAAAAGGTGCCTATGACAGACTCCTATTTTCTCAGTCTTGCTGCTCTGCCTAAATCCAGCAGGAAAGAAAGATGAACCTCTCCTGGGTGGTGTGTCCACTGCCCGGGCCTCTGAGAAAGGCCTCACTTGACTGTCAGTCCCTCCTTCTGGTTTCTCTTGGCTTGAGTTCTTTGTGACCCATGTGTTTTCTTCCTGCTCACTCTTTGGGCATATCCCAAGCCCCTGGTTAATTATTGGCCCAGGTAACATCTGAGCATTGATCACTCCAGCTGGCAGCAGGCTTTGACATCATTCTTTTTCTTTTCTTTATTTCTTTCTTTTTTTTTTGAGATGGAATCTCACTCTGTCACCCAGGCTGGAGAGCAGTGGCATGATCTTGGCTCACTGTAACTTCTGCCTCCTGAGTTCAAGCTATGTCCCGCCTCAGCCTCCTGAGTAGTTGGGATTACAGGTGCGTGCCACCACATCTGGCTAATTTTTGTATTTTTAGTAGAGACAGGGTTTCACCATGTTGGCCAGCCTGGTCTCGAACTCCAGACCTCAGGTGATCCCCCCATCTCGGCCTCCCAAAGTTCTGGGATTACAGGTGTGAGCCACTGTGCCCAGCTGCATCATTCTTATTTTGCCTGATTATGACTTTCCCAGAAGAAAGGGCTAGAAATTTGCTTTCCCACAGCTAGCCAGATCTCTAGGGGAGGTTGTCCAGGCCTGGGCTGGGGTTGCATCGACAAGGCTGGATCAGGACCACCAAGTGTGACATCTGCAGCTTAATATGCTCTAGTGATTCTGGGGAGACAGACCCAAGACTAGGGGCTGAAGAATCTCAGCGGTGGAAGCAGGGCCCTCACCTGGGCTGTGATAAAATTCTAGCTACTTGGGAGGCTAAGGCAGAAGAATCGCTTGAACCTGAAGGGCGGAGGTTGCAGTGAGCTCTACTGCACTCCAGCCTGGGGGAAAGAGCAAAACTCCATCTCAAAAAAAAAAAAAAAAAAAGGATATTTGAAGAAAACATTCCAAATTTAATGAAAGATATTAATCTACACATCCTAGAAGCTCCATGTACTCTAAGTGGGATCAACTCAAAGAGAAACACAGACACATAATAATCAAACTTTCAAAAGACAAAGAGGGACTTTAAAAAACATTTTTAATGTGTATGGATACATAGTAAGTGTATATATTTATGGGATACATGAGATATTTTGAAACAGGAACACAATGCATAATGATCACATCAGAGTAAATGGGATATCCATCACCTCAAGTGTTTATCATTTCTTTTTGTTACAAACATTCCAATTATACTCTTTTTGTTATTTTTTAATGTACTATATATTGCTGACTGCAGTCATCCCTTTGTGCTGTCAAATACTAGATCTTATTGATTCTATGTCTAACTACATTTTTGTACCCACTACCCATCCCTGTTCACTCCTGTCCTGACTACCCTTCACAGCCTCTGGTGACCATCATCAAAGAGGGATTCTTGAAAGCAGCCAGATAAAATTAATTCATCCAGTGTAAAGAATGCTCAATAAGGCTCGCAGCTGATTTTCCTTCAGAGACCAGAGAGGCTAGAAGACAGTGAGATGGCATAGGCAAAGCGTTGAAGGAAAAAATACCAATCAAAAATTCTACATCCGGCAAAACTATTCTTCAAAAATGTTGGAGGAATTAAGACATTTCTGGATAAACAAAAATTGAGAGAGTTTGTCACCAAGCAAATTTAATCTAAAAGAAATACCAAGGAGGTCCTTCTGGAGAACTTGAAAATACACTAGATGGTAACTTGAATCCACACAAAGAAATAAAACCACCAGTAAAGGTAACTATGTAGGTGAACATAAAAGACAGTATAAATGTATTTTTTCCTATTTGATTTTTTTTAAAAAATCATAAAGCATTAATGATAAATCTATGTCAATGGGAGAAATGTATAAAGATATAATTTGTGATAGTAGCAGCATAAAGGAGGGGGAGGTCAGAGATGAATAGGAGCAAAGTTTTGTGTACCATCACAATTAAATTGCTATTAATTTGAACTAGATTGTTTTTAATGGTAATCCTCAGGGCGACCACTGGGAAAACAACTCAAAAATATACAATAAAAGAAATGACAGAAACGATAAGAAAATTAAAATGGTGCACCAGAGTATTTTTCAATGAAAACTTCACTCTCAAGCAACCAGCAAAAAAAATGGGGCGCCTGAACTCCCTGAGGAGGGGAAGTGTGCGCATCCTCTTGGTTCCTCAGGCCTACGCGCTGCTCACACTTTAACATAAAATATCCAGCATTCCTTAGTTTTCCACGCCCTTTCCCAGAAAGTGTCATGTTTTCTCCTCACAAGGACCTGGTGAGGCAGGCTTTATGATCAGTTTTAGAAGTGAGGGCTCTGAGGCTCTAAGAGGTTAGGTAAATAGCTCAAGGGCACACAGCCAGTGTGAGAGTTGGGATTAAAGTGAGGTCTATTTTACTCAGGACTCTTTCTTCCACAGCTCAGCTCAGCACATGCTGTCAGAGATGCTGACTTGCTTTTCCTTTGTTTCTTTTCTAAGTTTTAATTATGGCAAATATAAAATGTGTACCGGCTGGGCACAGTGGCTCATGCCTGTAATCCCAGCACTTTGGGAGGCTTAGGCAGGTAGACTGCTTGAGTCCAGGAGTTCGAGACCAGCCTGGGTGACATGATGAAGTGTCCCTCTACAAAATATACCAAAATTATCCGGGTGTAGTGGTGTGTGCCTGTAGTACCAGCAACTCGGGGGGCTGAGGCAGGAGGATCGTTTGAGCCCAGGAGTGAGCTGAGACCATGCTACTGCACTTCAGCTTGGGCAACAAAGCAAGATCCTGTCTCAATTTAAAAAAGCACCAAAGTAAACAGATAGTAAAATGAAACCCCATGTACTCATCAACTGTTCAACTGTATTGAACAATTACAGCCAATATTCATCCATCTGTATTACCACACACTATTCCCTGCCCCTACTCCATTATTTTAAAACAAATCCCACGTATGCTTTTTCAAACATAACATTTTCAGTATGAATCTTTAAAAGTCAAATATTTGTTTTTAAAAACATAACTGCAATACTCATTACTAAAAAGTAATAATCTCTTAATGTCATCAAATATCTGAGTTAGTACTTCGATTTCTCTAATTTGTCTCCATTTTTTTTAGAGCTTTATTTGAATATGGACCCAATATTCATACATTGCAATTAGTCAATATGTCTCTTAATGCTTTTCCTCTATAGGTCCCTCTCTCCTCATCTCTTTCCCTCAGCAGTTTATCTGATGAAAAACTTGTTTATTTGTCCTATAGAGTTTCCCAGAATCTAAATTTTTCTGGTTGCAGCATCAAAGTGTCACTAACATGTTCCTCTGTCACCTATATTTTCTACAAATTTGGAAGTTCAATCTCGATTTAATCAGGTTGTGGATCAGTTTTTTTTATAAGAATACTTCATAGGTGCTGCTGTATACTTTGGTCAGAAGGTATCTAGAACCAGTTGTCTCCTTTTGCCCTCATGGTATCTTTACCTTTGAACTTGGAAACAGCTTAAATGTGTGATACTAGGAGAACAGTCACATAATGATAGTTTATCATTTACAGTGGAATTTTATGCAATCATTACTGGTCACAGTTTTTAAAGAATATTGAGTGATATAGGAAATGCTAATCATCTAATATTAAGGAATAAATGAGAATAAAAAATACATATGGGGCTGGGCGCAGTGACTCATGCCTGTAATTCCAGCACTTTGGGAGGCCAAGGTGGGTAGATTACTTGAGACCACAAGTTTGAGACCAGCTTGGCCAACATGGCGAAACCCAGTCTCTACTAAAAATACAAAAATTAGCCAGGCATGGTGGTGCACATCTGTAATCCCAGCTATTTGGGAGGCTGAGGCATCAGAATCACTTGAACCTGTGAGGTGGAGGCTGCAGTGAGCCAACATCACACCACTGCACTCCAATCTAGGCAACAGAGCAAGACTGTTTAAAAAAAAAAAGATAAATCATTTTATCTGCACATAGAAAACAGATTAGAAGGAACCATTCATTGCAAGGAAAAACAACTGTGTTAATGGAGGCTATTACAAAGGATTGGAATTATGGGTGATTTAATTTCTTTATTCCTTCTACATTTTCCAATTTTTAATAATACATTTATATTACTTTTGTAATATGAAAAATTATTTTATAAAGTTTGTATTTTTGTAATGAAGTTGTGATTTTTCTGAAGTCATCCACAGCAAGGCCAGGAACTGGTACCAGTCCATAGACTGTTAGGAACCAGGCCACACAGCAGGAAGTGAGTGGTCGGCCAGCGAACAAAGCCTCATCTCTATTTACAGCTGTTCCCTATTGCTGGCATTACCACCTGAGCTCTGTCTCCTGTCGGATCCAGCAGTGGCATTAAATTCTCATGGAAGCATGAACCCTATTGTGAATTGCACATGTGAGGGATCTAGGTTGTACACTTCTTATGAAAATCTAATGCCTGATGATCAGTCACTGTCTCCCATCACCCCCGGATGGGACTGTCTAGTTGCAGGAAAACAAGCTCAGGGCTCCCACTCCTTCTACATTATGGTGAGTTGTACAATTATATATTACAATTTAATAATAATATAAATAAAATGCACAATACATGTAATGCACTTGAATCATCCTGAAACCATCCCCCACTCCCTGGTTCACGGAAAAATTGTCTTCTGCAAAACTAGTCCCTGGTGCCAAAAAGGCTGGGGACTGCTGACCCACAGAATGGCAAAATGCTACCTTGAGGCAAGATCTAAACATACTAAACAGTGTGGCCATAGAAGAAATTGCTAGTCTGTTGCTGAGTGGTCACTGGTTGTTTGATGACTCTGAATGGTTTTTTTGGTCACAAAAATTAGTGTGCTGTCATGGGAGCCTGGCGAGAGTGGAGAAGAGTTCATTAGGAAGGCCAGGAAAGAAGATCCTTTGGTTTAGCTGGTCTGGCCGGTAGGTTTGAGTCTTCAGAAAGCCCAGTCTCACTGCCCTGTACCCTCCATCAAATCATTCACCATTAGACCAAATCACTCACACAGCCACAGAGGCGTGATCTCTCCAGCAGCAAAGATCTCTGGGAGGGCTAGACTAGTGTAGCAGCCATGGGAGGCATGTCCAAGGGTCCTTCCACCAGGACAGCAAGGCCAGCTTGAAATTTGACCAGGACAGAGGAAGATACAAGGTTTCCATTTCTGCTTTCAAACTTCTTCTCCTTCCTGGTCTGTGTTAACTTACATCAATACCCTGAACAAAGCAGGCATCAGATACTGATCTGTAAGAAAATACGATTAGATTTTAGGGTCTCTGAAGCCCCTTTCCAGCTCTAATACTTGAATCTTTCCCAGACTGGTTTCCTCCAAAGTCCATAGACCATTTAAACTCTATGAAGAAGAGACATTTTTTGTTTCCTCATTCATAAGTCATAATTTAAATCTACATCCCCACATATAGACCATCTAAATGCAGCAATGTGTCACATACACAAATCTACTCATCATGCAGCTCCACCCTTGGGAGAACACAGATCACGAGGACGACCATTCAGTCAGCCAGTCTCTTCTATGGTGTTCATGTCTTCCTTTAAGTGGATGATTTATTTTAAAACATTTTTTTCCTTTTATAAAGTACCATGAGCTGATAATAGATAAATAGGAAAATACAATCACTCTTGGAATAGGAATATAGAAATCACTCTTGGCTGGGTTTGGAGGCTCATACCTGTAATCCCAGCACTTTGGGAGGCCAAGGCAGGTGGATCACCTGAGGTCAGGAATTGGAGACCAGCCTGGCCAACGTGGTGAAACCCTGTCTCTACTAAAAATACAAAAATAAGCTGGGTGTGGTGGTGCACACCTATAATCCCAACTACTTCTTGGGAGGCTGAGGCACAGGAATCATTTGAACCCAGGAGGTGGAAGTTGCAGTGAACCAAGATTGTGCCACTGCTCTCCAGCCTGGGTGACAGAGCCAGACTCTGGCTCAAAAAAATAAAATCACTCTTAACCGACCACCCAGGGATAACTACTGTCAGCATTCTGTGGTATTTCCTTCCAGTATTTTAATAGTATATTTACATTTTTACATAGTTGATGTCATAATTAATGTATAGTATTATGTTGATTTTTTACATAATGTCATAATCATGAACATTTTTCCATGTCACTACAATTTTTTGTAGACAGCTTTTACCTTCTATGTTCTGTACATTCAAAGCTTTCAGACAAGTCCAGGGAAGAAAGAAAGTTTGTATGCCTCAGGACTGAAAGAGAGACGATAGGCAGTTCTGTGGACCATATATTTTTTGAGACGGAGTCTTGCTCTGTCACCAGGCTGGAGTGCAATGGTGCTATCTCGGTTCGCTGCAACCTCTGCCTCCTGGGTTCAAGCGATTCTCCGGCCTCAGCCTCCCAAGTAGCTGGGACTACCGGTGCGTGCCACCATGTCCAGCTAATTTTTGCATTTTTAGTAGAGTTGGGGTTTCAACATGTTGGCCAAGATGGTCTCTATCTCTTGACTTCATGAACCACCCATCTTGGCCTTCCAAAGTGCTGGGATTACAGGCATGAGCCACCATGCCCGGCCCTGTGGACCATATTTTCTGAGCCAAAAATTGAGCCACAAGATCTGACCAAAGTGACCTTGGGTAAATAATTTAATCTCTCTGTGACTCAGTTTCCTCATCTGTAAATTGGGGATGATGATAATATAGTTCTTACCTCTAAACTGTCCTGGAAAATAGCACCATGCAAGTTGTTGTTTTTTTTATTTAGGGGACACAGGTATTTCAGAAGCTGTTGCTTGGTTGTCAAAATATTTGCATTTCATTGTAATGTAGGGATTGTGGGGTAGGATATTTGAAATCTTAACTGTCCTGGGAGATGTAAAATAAAAGATCACTCCTACCTATAAGAAAGGGCATGGAGAAGGGAGAGAGGCCGAGGGACGGGAAAAGAGAGAGACAGTCTGTCTAGCAAATTATCAGGAAAGAATACTCAGAGGAGGAAAAATTTTAAATGGGCTTTAGAGTCTTCCTTAAAAGTCATAGCTCTTTGAATTAAGTTCAAATACTGAAGTAGATGAATGTCCTGTGACACCCCGTCATCACCAGACTTGAACTCCATTCACAGGGCCTACCCACGACCCAGCACACAGACCAGCGGAGAGAAGTCGCTCAGTTAATGTCTGTGGAGCTCGAAAGAACAGAATGAAAGGAGAAGACGAATACAACTTCCAGACCGATTATTTCCCTTTTTTATTTTTTAACCGGGAACCAAACTCTGAACCAGAATTTTTGTTCTAGTGCAAATATTCTCCACCAATTTTTCAGCACAATGTTATTTGATATGAGAATATCAGCAGAGGTCCAAGTACAACGTACTTTAAACAGCATTTGGCTTTTTGACTCACAATGAATGTTCATCTCTCCCAGAGACTTTTGTCTTCATCCTTTGCATGATTTAACAATGAGCAATTTTCTTTTTCTTTTTTTTGAGATGGAGTTTCACTCTTGTTGCCCATGCTTGAGTGCAATGGTGTGGTCTTGGCTCACTGCAACCTTCACCTCCTGGGTTCAAGCGATTCTCCTGCCTCAGCCTCCAAAGTAGCTGAGATTACAGGTGCTCACCACCACACCTGGCTAATTTTTGTATTTTTAGTAGAGACAGGGTTTCACCATGTTGGCCAGGCTGGTCTTGAACTCCTGACCTCAGATGATTCACCTGCCTCGGCCTCCCAAAGTGCTGGTATTGCAGGTGTGAGCCACTACACCTGGCCAACAATGAGCAATTTTCTAAACAACAACAACAACAACAAAACAAAAAACTTCAACAGTATTTTTTAAAGGGAAAAACATGAATAAGTTTGAGCTCCTATCTCTGCCTGGTGTTGAAACAGAATTGATGGAGAAAGGAGTACTGACCGGAACCACACAACCCGGGTTCTGTTCTGGGCACCTTAATGAGGAGCTGGGATGAGGTGGTGGAAGCAGGATTAAGAAGGGCTTATGGAGAAGTTAAGATTTAGCCCTATGAAGGTGCCAACTTCCACACCACTGTAATCCCTCATCATTCAGAGGTTCAAGTCACCCACAAAGGACGCAGGTAATCCCTTCACAATCAAGGCCCAATCTACCATTTAACCATTTAACCTCATCTCCAGCCACTCACATTCACACCTTGTAAATGTTCCCTCCTTGCCCTTCCTTGGACTCTTGCTCCCCTTGAGATGCGTCTACTTCCTGTCCCACCACAACCTGCTAAAACGATTTTCCTCTAGAAAGCTGTCCTGATCCTGCTGGCTGAGTTAATCTCTTCTGTGTCATTCCATCTGAATCTCCACTATGGCATTTATGTCTTTCTCATGTGCCTCAAGCTACTTAGGTGTGTGTCTTGTTATACCTAATTACAATAACGCCTTTTATTTCTGTAATGCCTTAAAGATTACAAAGAAAGTTGGCATATATTTTATTGCTTGGTCCTCACATCTGGTGAAGCAGCTCTTTCTATGGTTTGCACAGAAGGCCCTAAACCTAAAGAGGTTAAATAACTGGCCCAAAGTCATGACAACCCAGAGCTTTTATGCCAAGTCTCCCCTGCTCAACTGTAAGTTCCCTGAGGGCAAGAACCCTGCCTTAATTATTTTCCCATCCCATCAAAACCAACACAGGTTCAGAGCAGATGCTCAGTAAATGAACATGTATGACCCCAGACAATCCCTTTACATCTCCACACCTCACAGTGCTAGGTGAAGATGGTCTTAACGTCCTTCTCAACTTCCCTCATGGCAGGAGTCAATACACCACTTCTCTGAATTCCCTTCTGACACCTTCTGACACCTGGATGAGCTGCACATCAACACGGCAATTAGGATGTCCATTCCATTCTGTGCCTCTTATTTCATGAAACACTGATGTATTAGTTTCCTATTGCCAGTGTAACTAATTGCTGCAAACTCAGTCACTTAAAACAACACAAATTGGCCGGGTGTGGTGGCTCACTCCTGTAATCCTAGTGCTTTGGGAGGCTGAGGAGGGTGGATCGCCTGAGGTCAGGAGTTCAAGACCAGCCTGGCCAACATGGCAAAACCCCATCTCTACTAAATAATACAAAAATTAGCTGGGTGAGGTGGCAGGTGCCTGTAATCCCAGCTACTTGGGAGGCTGAGGCAGGAAAATCGCTTGAACACAGGAGGTGGAGGTTGCAGTGAGCTGAGATTGTACCATTACACTCCAGCCTGGGAGATAGAGCAAAACTCTGTCTCAGAAAAAAAAAAACAAAAACACACACACACAAATTTGGTCAGGTGTGGTGACTCATGCCTGTAATCCCAGCACTCTGTGAGCCAAGATGGGTGGATCACTTGAGGTCAGCCGTTAGAGAACAGCCCGGCCAACATAGTGAAACCTTGTCTCTACCAAAAATTAGTCAGGCGTGGTGACTCACACCTGTAATCCCAGCTACTTGGGAGACTGAGGCAGAAGAATCGCTTGAACCTGGGAGGCAGAGGGTGTAGTGAGCCGAGATGGCACCACTGCACTCCAGCCTGGGTGACAGAGCAAGACTCTGTCACAAAAACAAACCAAAAAACCACCCACAAATTTATTCAATGTATTCTGTTAAAGATCTGGAGGCCAGAAGTCTGAAATCAGTCTCAGTGGGCCAGAGCCAAGGTGTGGGTGGGGCTGGTTCCTTCCAGACTTTCCCAAGGAGAATCCGTTTCCTTGACTTTCAGCTTCTAGCGGCTCTCTGCATTCCTTGGGGTGTGCCAGCTTCCTCCATCTTCAATACCCATCACACCAATGGCAGCTTCCGTCACCACATCATCTTCTCTTCTGCGGGCAGATCTCCCTCTGCTTTCCTGTTATGAGGACTCTTCTGATCACATTTAGGGCCCACCTGGGTAAGATGGCATTTCCAGGTTCCAGAGACGAGGACCTGGAACTCTTTGGGAGAGACATTATTCAGCCCACCGCAATTATCATTATACCCACAGTTTACCTATTATTTGTATATTTATCTGCATCTCCAGGACACTGTGAGCAACTTGAGGACAAAGACTGTGCCTTATCGACCTCTATATTCCCATCTCCTGACATGACTCCTCAGATACAGTAGGTGCTTAATAAAAATGATTGTGTTTGGGAGGCCGAGGCGGGTGGATCACGAGGTCAAGAGATCGAGACCATCCTGGTCAACATGGTGAAACCCCGTCTCTACTAAAAATACTAAAAATTAGCTGGGCATGGTGGTGCGTGCCTGTAATCCCAGCTACTCAGGAGGCTGAGGCAGGAGAATTGCCTGAACTCAGGAGGCAGAGGTTGCGGTGAGCTGAGATTGCGCCATTGCACTCCAGCCTGGGTAACAAGAGCGAAACTCCATCTCAAAAAAAAAAAAAAAAAAAAAAAAAAGATTGTGTGAATAAACAATCCCATACATATGGACTTCTATTGCTTCTGCCTTAAGACACATCACAATACAACATTCCAAAGAAGTCTAAAGTTAACGCTTTTTAAAAAGCCTCACAATAAATGTCAGTCTTCAGCAAAATTATCTTGGGACATAGAGGAGAAGGTTACCCAACACATTGTACAGCAAAGCTTCCTAAAAATGCCCTGAAGACATTTCTTCCCTCCTCCAGACCCCTTCACTTAGTCCCTGCACTTGCCTGTCCATCCGCTGCCTCAGCCAGCTAAGGCCATCACTTTTCCCAGGAAAAATGCACATACATCAGGATTTAATTTTGATACTACCCACTCTCAACTAACGGGCAGGCAATTAGTTGAGAAGAAGGAAGAAGAAGAAGAAAGCACTATTTCCTAAATTCTTGGATGTGGAATCTATCTCCACACAGTGGGGTCTTTAAGGCACCTGTGGTCTAGTGCCAAGTGATCCCAGTGACCAGTCCTGCCTCACTCGAAGCAATTCAAGGAGAACTGCCTCTAGCCAGGGCCCTGAGACTGATTGTGAGAGGGCCTCTGGTGAGGGGAGAAACCTGGCTGGTAGCCCATCTGAGACCTGATGGCTTAGAGCATCCGACCTCCCCACGCCAACCCAGCATCTCCAGTGTAAATGACTAGAAGGCTTTCTTTCTTCCTCCTCCCGGATACTCACAGGGTTCAGTAACTCTTGGTTATAAATTCCTGACGCTCCGACCTGATCCAAGCTTTCTTATTCTCTTAGCTGCGCTCCCAGGCACTTTGCTGCGTGGCAAGATACGCCGAGTGCAAAATAATGACAGGAGCTTGCAGTTAATGAGAGTCCCAGTGTGGGAGCTTTCCCTGCTTTGTCGCACCTAAACTTCACTGCACCCCTAACAGGAAGGTGCTGTTGTTAAACTGAGCCTCAGGTGTGTAAGTGACTTGCCTGAGGTCACACAGCTAATAAATGGTGGAGTCAGAATTCAAAGCCAGGGCTGGGTGTGGTGGCTCATGCCTGTAATCCCAGCATTTTGGGAGGCCGAGGCAGGAGGATCACTTGAGGTCAGGAATTTGAGACCAGCCTGACCAACATGGAGAAACCCCATCTCTACTAAAAATACAAAATTAGCTGGGCATAGTGGTGCACACCTGTAATCCCAGCCACTTGAGAGGCTGACCAGGAGAATTGCTTGAACCCAGGAGATGGAGGTTGCAGTCAGCCAAGATTGTGCCACTGCACTTGAACCTGGGTGACAGAGTGAGACTTCATCCCCCACCTCCCCAAAAAAGAATACAAAGCCAGGCAGACTGGTATGCAGGTAGGTGAAAACATCTCATCTTCCTGTTTACCTGCATTATAAGTTGGACAAATAAATTATAGCTCCTTTTCGTCTGGCCATGTGTCATGTTTAGAACTTTCAGGCATCCTGTGGCATTTACAGAAGGCTCTGGGTTCTCACGTTGGATCCTTACTCTGGAATTTTCCTGTCCCAAGGCCTGCCACTCCTACAGCCTTAAAAGGCACTTCCTCCCTGGCCCAATGCTCCCTGCCAAGTTCTCTAGTTTCAGGAGCAAGGCTTAAGCCTTCCTTCCTCCCTTGTCGGCACCCAGTTCCTAATGAAGCTGGACTCAGCCTCTGAACCTTTCAGTCCTGCCTGCCTGGGCACCCCCCTCCCTTCCTCTTACTGCAGGACACATGTGTCTGTGAGGCCTAGTTAATAGTGTCCATGAAGTGAAATGAAATCATTACTTTAAGCCTCAAGCCTCACCAGGGAGTTTCTTAGACTTTTCAGTCTGGCACGTTGGCATAACCCTGCATAAGAGGATTCTTCACCTAGTAAAATAAGTTCTGAGCAGTGCATTTTCCCAAAGATTAGAATTCTGGTCCCAGGGTGATCTCTCTTGGCTTTATTACAGAAAAATCACACTTCAGCATCTGGGGTGGTGGCACTGCTGTGTTGAGGTTCACATTCTTTCATATTAAAAAAATAAAGTCCCCACATTTTCCTTCTTAGTTGTCCAGTGTGTTATTATAAGAAAATTTGCTTAGAATTCCTCTATTATTTGGCACTTGAGTCATTTCCAGTTTTTCCCTTTCTTACACAGTATGAAAGAGATTGTTCTTTTTGTTTGCTTAATTTGGGGTTTATTTATTAACTTCCTTGTAGATAAGTTTCTGAAAGCAGAATAAACAGTTCAAAAGATATGAACATTTTTACTGCCTTTGATGCATATCCTTTTATTGTTTAGGAGATTGCACAAACTCATATTGTCATCAGCAACATATAAGAACCTGTTTCCCCACAGTTCTGTGGACATGGGATTTATCACTTTTATTAGCTTTTTGCTAGTCTAATAGTTCCAGAATGATGTGCTAAAGTTGTTTAAATTGGTTTCTCTTTATTCCTTTCAAGGCTGTATATTTTTCTATGTGATAATTGTTCTTCCTTTTTGGGGGGAATAAACTATTCATCTCCTTTGATGATTTACAGAGTGGAATCCAGACACAAGCTAAGTATTTTTATCACCTGTTCTTTTCTATTTGGGGACAAGCTTTTAATAATTATATTTTTCACGTCTTGTATTTCTATAGCTTAGTCTTGTATGTAGCCACTGTAAAGTTCAGAGCAATCTTTATATATTTGGCCAGGTGTGGTGGGTCACGCCTGTAATCCCAGCACTCTGGGAAACCGAGGCAGGCAGATCACTTGAGGTCAGGAGTTCCAGACCAGGCTGGCCAACATGGTGAAACCCTGTCTCTACAAAAAAATATGAAAGTTAGCTCCGCACGGTGGTGGGTGCCTGTAGTCCCAGCTACTTCTGGGGCTGAGGCAGGAGGATCGCTTGAACCCAGGAGGTCAAGGCGGCAGTGAGCCAAGATCGTGCCACTGCACTCTAGCCTGAGGGACAAAGTGAGACCCTGTCAAACACACACACACACACACACACAAAACTATATGTTTATATTTCCCTACCTTGTCCTTAATACATTTTTTCATTTCTTCAATAGTCAGACATTTATGATGCCTTCAAACATGAGATAACCATGTTGTTTTTTCCCATTTTAAAAAATACTAAGCCAGGTATGGTGACCCATGCCTATAATCTCAACTAATCTGAGCCCTTTGGGAGACCAAAGCAGGCAGATCGTTTGAGATCAGGAGTTCAAGACCAGCCTGACCAACATGGTGAAACCCCATCTTTACTAAAACTACAAAAATTAGCTGGGCATGGTGGCACACGTCTGTAATCCCAGCTACTGAGGAGGCTGAGGCAGGATAATCGCTTGAACCGGGGAGGCAGAGGTTGCAGTGAGCCAAGATCATGCCACTTTACTCCAACCTGGGTGACTGAGCGAGACTCCATCTCAAAAACAAAAAAAATATAAAATAAAATAACTAGTGTAGGTTTTACTCTAATCCATCTGAAATGTATTATTATTATTATTACTTTATTTATTTATTCTTTGAGACAGGGTCTCACTCTGTCACCTAGGCTGAAGTGAAGAGGCACGGTCTTGGCCTCACTGCAGCCTTAACCTACTGGGCTAAAGCGATCCTTCCACCTCAGTCTCCTGAGTAGGTAGGGTTACAGGTGTGTGCCACCACACCTAGCTAATTCTTGTTTTTTGTTTGTTCGTTTTTTAGGTTTTTTTTTTTTTTTTTGTAGAAATGGGGTTTTACCATTTTGCCTAGGCTGGTCTCGAACTCCTGAACTCAAGCAATCTGCGTGCCTGTGCCTCCCAGATTGCTGGGATTACAGGCCTGAGCCATCGTGCTGTATTATTATTACACATAATGTGATGTACTACTCTAAGATATTAAACTCTATTATTCCATTGCTTACACAATTAGCAAGCAGTGAAATCTTTCTGCATTGTTGTGTTGCTTCTGCTTTGTTGTAAATTACGTTTATAAAATAGAATAGCAGTGACACAGGAATTTCTGTTCTATCTCATTCATTCATTCATTCAACGAATATGTATTAAGCACCTACTATATGCCAGGTACTGTTCTAGGTGCCAAGGATACAGATGTTAATGAAACAAACATCCCTGCTCTCATGGCGCTATATCATTCTGGTGGCGGTGGAGACAATTTAAAAAATAGATAAATGGATAAATAAATAATAAACAAGATAGGAACAAGTGATACGGAGCCAGGCATGGGAATGAAAAGTTGAACTTTTCTCTGGGAACCTTAAGGAGGACCTCATTGAGAAGATGCTGTTTTAGCAAAGCCTGAAAGAAGGGAGGGAACAAGCATGCAAATATGTGGGAGAAAAAGGGTTCCAGATAGAACCACAAGTATGAAGGAACATCAAATTTTGTGACCTGGAAAGTGCCTAATGCATTCAAGGGCTAGCAAGAGGCCAAGGTGACTGCAGTGGAACGAGTAAGGAACAGAAGAGGAGAGGTGACCAGACGTGGAAGGGCGAGAGCAGATTTTGCAGGGCCAGCTCATGCATTGTAAGGACTGCAGTGCTTACTCAGAGGCAGATAAAAAGTCTAGGATGGTTTTGCATAAAGGAAAGCCAGGGTCTGATTTAGCTTCTCCTGGCCACCCTGGCTGTGGTGCTGAGAAAGTTCTGATCAATGTACTTCTTGTAATATATTTTCTAATCCTGTGAAAGCCCTACATTTTTTGTATCTTATTTTCTAAGATTGTTATCTATTATTCTGCTTCTGTAATTATTTTGCAAGGCCTTAAACTAGTATTGCATGAAATTTATTAACTTTGAAACACTGTCACATTTATTATATATGTATTTTTCCAATAATAATCTGGTATATCTCTCCACTTGTTCATATCCTCCGTTACTTTTCCAGCTATAGTGTAATAATTTTCTTAGAATAAATCTTGTGGCTTAAAGAAAATCCTCAAGCAAATTTATTTTTGGTTTGTGGTTATGAATGGAATCTTTTTCTCTTTTTATGTTTTTATTAATATGCAGCTATATTTCACTGACAGAAATGCAATTGTTCTATATGGGTTTCTTTTGGCTCACATCTTTGCTGAATTCATTTATTATTTATAGTAATTTAGGGGTTGCTATTCTTGGAACATTCAGGTATATAATCATGTCAACAGGAGTAGTATTTTTTTACCCTAATTATTTATTGCCTTTCCCAAACAGCTATTGCCAGCATTTCTAATACCATGTTGAGAAAAATAGACATGGGTGAACCTTCTGTTCTGTTATCCAGAAAAGCAAGTCTCATGTCTCTCAAATAAGTACAACATCGGTTCTTGGGATTAAGCACCTTTTGTTCTTCTCATTTGAGTATAAAAATTTCTGCATCTGATTGCAAAGATTTAATAAGGAATGCATGTTAAACTTTACTGATTGTCTTTTCAACAAGTATTAAAAATACAATTTGCTTAAAATTGCTTTCCTTTTTCATTTATGATTTAATTTTCTGTATTTTCTCTCTTTTGAAAATTAGCTGGTTAATAAAGTGCCAAGGAATCCAAATGCAATTATATTTTTATTTTTCTCTTTTTGCATGTCTTTAATTATTGCATTCTTTGGAACTAAAACTTCAGGATTATTAAACATTCGTTCTCAACATATGTTATTCTTTGTATTTGTTACCATGAAATCTCCTTTGCTACCATGTTTTTTATATACTTGGGTGAGAAGTTAGAATGCTTCCATTATCTTAGCCTTTTTTTTTAAAAAAAAGTCTTGTGGTTTTAGGCTGGGCACAGTAGCTCACATCTGTAATCCCAGCACTTTGAGAGCCGAGGCGGGGTGGATCACCTGAGGTAGGGAGCTGGAAACCAGCCTGACCAACATAGTGAAACCCCGTCTCTACTAAAAATACAAAAATTAGCCAGGCATGGTGGCAGGCATCTGTAATTTCAGCTACTTGGGAGGCTGAGGCAGGAGAATTGCTTGAACCCAGGAGGTGGAGGTTGCAGTGAGCTGAGATTGTGTCAGTGCACTCCAGTCTGGGTGACAAAGTGAGACTCTGTCTTGGAAACAAACAAACAAAAAATGATCATAACAGCTTTATTCACATAGTCCAAATCTGTAGACAATCCAAATGTCCACCAACAGTTGACTGGATAAACAAAATGTGGTATATCCATTCAACAGAACGTTATTCAGGAATGAACTACTGATACACATAGCAACAACACTAATGAATCTCGAAATCATTATGCTGAGTGCAGAAGTCAGATATGAAAGAATATATACCGTATGATTCCATTGATATAAAATGCAAACTAATCTCTAAAGACAAAGCAGATCAGTGGTTACCTGGGGCCAGGGAGGAGAGAAGAATGGATGGCAAAGGGCACAAGGCATCTTTTGGGGAAGATGTTAATGTTCTGTGTCTTGATTGTGGAGCTGGTTTCAAAAGTGTATACAATTTTCAAAAGTCATTGCATGGGTAAATTTTAAATGGATGTGGTTTAACTGTGCATAAATTATTCCTCCATGAAGTTGATCAGGAAAAAATAAAATACATAAGGTACAAAATTCAAAAGGTACAAAAGACGCTAAGTGAATGCTCAACCTTAGAGGCAACCACTATTACCAGTTTACTATGTATATTTCTAGAGATATTTTTACTTATTATAAATTGCAGGTCTTTACATATCAGTCCATTAAAAAAAAAAAAAACCCTTTTTGACTGGGCACGGTGGCTCACGCCTGTAATCCCAGCACTTTGGGAGGCTGAGGTGGGCAGATCATGAGGTCAAGAGGTTGAAACCATCCTGGCCAACATGGTGAAAACACGTCTCTACTAAAAATA
The DNA here is from genome assembly GCF_030222135.1 of Aotus nancymaae. Classification (NCBI taxonomy): domain Eukaryota; kingdom Metazoa; phylum Chordata; class Mammalia; order Primates; family Aotidae; genus Aotus; species Aotus nancymaae. The sequence continues at coordinate 65,272,914 of NW_026988418.1, read as the reverse complement.
GAAAAATTAGCTGGGTGTGGCATGCCTGTAGTCCCAGCTACTCAGGAGGCTGAGGCAGGAGAGTTGCTTGAACATGGGAGGTGGAGGTTGCAGTGAGCCAAGGTCACACCACTGCACTCCAGCCTGGTGATAGAGCAAGACTCTCTGTCTCAAAAAAAGAAAAGAAAAGAAAAGACCCTCTTTCTTTTTAAAAAGTATTCATGGCTGTATCATAATTTGCAGACCATGTCTCTAGTCAATGGGCACTAGATTATCTCCAATCTTTTTACAAACAAAAATGAGCATAAAATTGCTGGGCTGAAAGTATGTTTTTTTTTTTTAATTTTTAAAGATATTGCTAAATTATACTCCATAGAAGTTATAGCAATGTATATTTCCACCAGCAATGAGATTATCTATTTTTCCATGCCCTTGCTGACACAGCATGTTACAAAATATTCAATTTGATGGGAAAAAAGTACATATCATTATAATTTTATTTTGTGTTTCATATTATGAGGGAGATTGAACATCTCACGTTTTTTGAGCCATTTACATTATTATTTGCTTTTATAGTTGCTTTTTTGTAAACTATTTAGATCTGCCTGCTTTTCTATTGGGTGGTGTTCTTTTTCACATTGTTTAATAATAGTTCTTTATATATGGTCTTGGCTCAGATTCCCTATGAAACAGAGCCTGAAGCAAAGCTCACATGGTAATGCTTTATTGGGGGAGTACAAGCCCTGGGCAGCATGCATGAACGGAAAAATGGAACAGAGGCCAAACAGGAGAGAAAGCAAATACAACATCATACATTATCAGGCTGACCACAGCTTCATGAGGACACAGACAGTTGCTCAGTTGCTCAGTTAAGTTGCTCAGTTGTCAGAAATGAAGGATGGTGGGAACGGGAACGAGAGGATTTTGTCTGTCTATTCCCTCCTATCTGCAGCCTCTCGCAGATCCTCTTTTGCTCCACAGGGCATTGCACTTCTAGGTTTCCTCACCTAGCACAGATGATGGGAAAGCCAGGTCCTATGTCCCATCTGAGACCAAAAGAGGAGAGTATCCTATCTTCCAGATTTGGGGACCTATGCAACTGTGGCCCCTGCCCAGCCTTCATCCTGGGGTAAGATGAGACAGGAAGTGTTGCTGGGGAGAAAGCAGAGAGGGCAGTGTCCAGGGCACTCTATGGAGCAAGCCACTGAGGCTCTGGAGAGGCAGGTAGTGTGAACAATTCTGGAAGGAGTAATAGTTATAGACATAGATATAAATATAATAATATGTATTTATAATCATATGCATAACTATTGTTTTGCTGTATTATAATTTTTAGATACCCTCACTCACCTCCATGTTTGTTATTTGACTTTAATCATTTATGTAATTTTTTTTGACCATGCAGAAATGTTTGATTTTTATGACTGAATTTACCAATGCTTATCAAAGGCTTCAGCCTTTTCCTCCCCTGAGATTATAAAAAAACAGACAAGCAAACAAAACCAAAAACACTTCTATATTTTCTTTTTGTGCTTCTGGGATTTCATTTGTCAAAATTTAAATACTACTCTTCCATCTGGATTTTATTGTTATATAAAAGCAAATATATAGTTTTATTTGTTTCCAAATGGCCACACATTGTCCCTGATGTAAAAGGCCACCTTTATCACATATTAAACATACTTATTTTTGAAGACTTCTTATTGAACATGCTTTCAACTAATGGGTCTGAAGTTTACCAGGTCTAAGAAATGATTTATGGGAGGAAAGTCACAAAACTGTAGAGCTGCACTCTGTCCTGCACTATTATCCACTCTATAGAGGGCAACAGTGGTCAGTAACAGACATAATTAATAGTTCATTTTGTAATACTATTGCCAAAGTTTCATCTCCTTTATTTCATCAAGATATTGATATATTGTAGTTTGAACTAAGGTTTCTTTCCCTGGAGAAAGCTATAAAATATAAATGTACTTTTAGATGTGCTATTTTTACTTGTCATGGTTTGTGGGATATCCTCAAAGGTATTTAAAGTGAAAAAAAAAAAAAAAAAAAAAACAGTGAGACAGGAATCAATAGGAAAAAGAAAAAACACATTTAAAAGAAGTTGGACCTTTAAAACCACACTTGCCCTAGAGAATTAACCATTTATTTGTGCACCCAACCCCGCCCGCCCATTGATTTAACTTGTACATCTTTCTGGCATAACCCCAAGACAATTTTAAGGTCATTTGATTATTTACAGTCCAACTCTCCTGGTCAGATGGGAGGAAGCCATGCCTACATTTAATCCCAGGGCTTAGCCTAGAGCCTGAAACAGAACAGTTGCTTCAGACACATTTCTGAAATGAATGAAATAAAGAACAGGACAATGAACCAACCCAAGTCCTTTGAAAGCTTCTTCTGATACCATCATTTCTCTCTCCAACCCCACCTGGGCTCTGGGGTCCCACTATGGCCTTTTATCTAATCACTGACTTCTCCACTTACCCACTTATGTGTCTGTCTTCCCCATCAAAGTGTGAACTCGGAAGATGACTGTCTTAATCATTGTCATATTGCTAGCACTTGACATACACCATAAACATTTGTGGAGTGAATAAATGAATGAAGTGCAGTTACGGAGACAAATGATTAGAAAAGGTCTGAAAATTGTTAAGGGGAAGCTAGAGTACCTGGTCTTTGCGTCCAAAAAGACGGACTTCTCTTTCCAAAGGAGAAAATGTGGTTAAGTAGAAAGGGCATGTGTTTTGGAGAGAGAAGGCCTGAGTTCTAATTCCAGCTCTGCCACTTACTTTGGGCAAGTCACATCTTCTCTGAGCTTCAGTTTCCTGCACAGTAAACTGGAAATAGGATTGGAGATAATGTTTGGAAAGTTCCACCACAGACATGGGCATGTAGCAGGCTATAGCTGTGCTTGGCTATTATTATTATTTACACTTATCGTTATTAAGAGGTGTAGGAGGAATATGAGAAAAGAGAGCTGTTAAATTTAGAATTTAGGGCCAGGCACGGTGGCTCAATCCTGTAATCGCAACACTTTGGGAGGCCAGGGCATGTGGATCACTTGAGGTCAGGAGTTGGAGACTAGCCTGGCCAACATGACGAGACTCTGTCTCTACTAAAAATACACACACACAAAAATTAACCAAGCATGGTGGTGCGTGCCTGTAGTCCCAGCTGCTTGGGAGGCTGAGGAAGGAGAATCGCTTGTACCTGGGAAGTGGAGGTTGCAGTGAGCCGAGATCACGCCACTGCACTCCAACTTGGGCGACGGTAGACACCATCTCAAAAAAAAAAAAAAAATAGAATTTAGGTAGCTTTGGGGGAGATAGTTTGGGCATGGAATGGAGTGTGGGGGACATCTAGTCATTGTCATGGTGATAATAACCATCAAACACTGAGCCTCCACTCCAAACGTGTCATTACATTAATCCTCACCATAAACCCTAATACCAGTGGTATCACCCCAGTTGTCAAAAGGAGGAAACCGAACCTCGGAGAACATCTTTGAATTTCAAGGTCACAGAGCTAGTAAGTGGTTGAGCTGGGTTCGAATCCAAATTCATCTGATTTCAAAGCATGTGCTCCAATTTTAACTTTTATTATCTTATTCTGAATAATCTGGGAGCTGAGAATATTCTGGGAACAAAACCTAGGTTAGAGAACTGCCAAGAGCCTTGATGGTGAGTTAAGCTGGGCTAAGACACTGAGTAAGCTCAGAAATATGTTTGTCATCTCCCTGTGCTTATTGCTCCTGTTGCTAAAGATGTTTTAGCATCTTCAACAACTGAGCTTTGCTGAACCAATGGACTACATAGGGTGTGGGAGCTGGTCCTTGGGGAAAAAGCATCTCTCCCTGCACCCATATGTTTAGCAGCAGAAAGTTACCAGTGATTTTAAGAAAGCTGCCTTTTAGGAGACTGCCCTGGGCCTGGCTTATTATACGAACACAGAATATTGGTTTGCATTTCACCAGCCCACATCAGATGTTTGTTCTAGCATACCATACATTCTTAAAGCATGTGGGACAAAGAGATGCACCCCAGGAAGGGCTCTTTCAAAGTTTCGACTGGCTATAACCTCTTTTGACCTCTGCTCTAGTGCACAGCTTATCCTAGTCAAAGACTTGTCTTCAGCATCACAAAATTTAGAACCCAACTCTGAATTTGCATGTATTGTTCGCCAATATTGTTCAAAACTTCTGAGTTCCAGCCAGATGGTCTTAAATGCACTCTGACCGCACAGTTTCAGGCAAGTTACAGGGCGCTTTGTAGGTATTCAATAAACATGCCCTGAATTGAGAAGCTAATTAAACAAAAGGAATTTAGCAATATCACCTCTTGGCATCAGTACTATGTAGCATCAGTATTCAGGAGGGGTGGAGGGGTTGTAGAGCAGGGATGACTTCTTTAAAACCTCTCAGTTTGCATATATGCCTCCCCTACTGAGAGTCCTGCTGGTAATAAACATAATCTGCCCTGAGTGTCTCCACTGCAGAAGGGACATATAGCATGAATAAGAACTGACTTCCCTTAGAGAGCTTTTCCAAAGAACACCATTTATTTAGTCAGAAAATATTTACTGAGAAAATGGGAGGAGAAGGGCATTCCAAGGAGAGAGAAGAGTTTGAACAAAGCTAAAGAGGAGAGTAAACCAGGAGTATTTATGGGATACACTGAATAGTGAAATTCAGGTGATTAAATCTGAAAGGTAGGAGGGAGCTGATCAAGTAGAGCTTTGAATGCTTGGCAAGGAGTTTGGACTTATCGAAACAGGCGAGAGGGAGCCAAAGAAGACTGAGCAAGTGAAGAACATAATAAAAAATGCTTATTAGGCAAGTTAATTTGCCAGCAGTTCCTAAATTGGATTGGGATGAAGAATAACTATATAAAGCAACCAGCAATGATTGAGTAGTTATTATGTATCCAGCACCACGCCAAACTCTTTGCATACATTGTCTCATTTATTGAAAGTCATAGTTAATGCATGTAAGACTCAGTGTCTGGCCCATAGTGTATTTCAACCCTCACAATCATCCTGTAAATTGAGTGTTATTATTATCACAGTTTTATAGATAATGTCTGTATTGGTCTGTTTTTCTATTGCTTAGAATACCTGAAACTGGCTAACTTCTAAAGAAGTTTATTTCTTACAGTGATGGAGGCTAAGAAGTCCCAGGCTGAGGGGCTGCGTCTGGCAAGTCTTATTCCTGGTGGAGAGTCCCAAGGTAGTGAACGGCACCCCATGGAGAGAGGCGGAACATGCTAATTAATTAATTAATTAACCATTTAATCCATTAATCCATGAATGGATTAATCCACAAATGAGGACACTGCTCACATCAAATGTTTGGGGGGTGTGTGTGTGTGTGCCTGTGTGTATGTAAAGGGTTTTTATTTTAGAGCCTGTAGTGCTGAGTTCCACCAAGGATTTGGAAGGTTACTCTCAGCAGCAGCCACTTCTGCCAGGACCAGTGGCGAGCGCCTGGCAGACGGAGCCCTGGTGTTTCCACGTAAGGCAGAGGAATCCAGCTTTTCTGTAGGACTTTTGCAGCAGTTATTCGAAACCCGATGTGAGCCAGCAGTTCCAGTTCAAAGGTTAAGAGGGGACATAGCACCTAGGTGGCCGGGGTCCTGTGAGTCACCACTCAGGCCATAAGTACACCACAGAGGGGAGAGACAAAGCAACCATGGCTGTTCCGTTTTCAGTCACACCCCTCTGGCAAACAGATGGCGGGAAATGGAGAGGAAAAGTTTCGGTGAAATGACTGAACATGGTGGCTCACACCTGTAATCCCAGGACTTTGGGAGGCCAAGGCAGGCGGATCACCTGAGGTCAGGAGTTCCAGACCAGCCTGGCCAACATGGCGAAATCCTGTCTCTACTAAAAATGCAAAAATCAGCCAGGCATAGTGGCAGGCACCTGTAATCCCAGCTACCTGGGAGGCTGAGGCAGGAGAATCGCTTGAACTCGAGAGATGGAGGTTGCAGTGAGCCAAGATCACACCACTGCACTGCAACCTGGGCGACAGAGTGAGATTCTGTCTCAAAACAAAAAAACAAACAAAAAAACCCAGAAAAAACAAGGTAGGTGAAACGAAGGCGGCAGAGGAGCTGCAGACAACTACGTGCAGTTTCCCACACACCTGACGGCTCTGCCCTCTAGATCCAATCACCTCTTAAAGGCCCTACCTCTCAATACTGCCACATCGGGAGTTAAATTTCAACATGAGTTTTGGAGGGGACCAATATTCAAACTATAGGACTGTCCAAGTTTCAAAGAGATTAAGTATTTTATACCAAAAGTCAAAGAGCTATATGTGGCAGAGCTAGGATTTAATCTCAGGTTGATCTGACACCAAAGTTGACTCTTAAGGCAAGGAAATATTAGGAAGTAATTTCAAAAGTCCTGACAAGCGGTAACGGACTAGGGGAGGGCACGGGGGAAAAGACAGGAAAACGGAAGTACAGATAAGTTACGAATGCATAGCAAACATGACATGGCAATCGACAAACCTTTTGATAGAGAGAATGGTCAAAGTTGATCCAAGGTTTCAAACATGAGTGACCAAGCATGAAAGGTGGCACCAGACTGGAAATCCAGAACATAAGAGGCAAAGTCAGTTAAAGGGATTCTGAACATGTTGAATTTGATGTGTTCATGATAACCATGTGGAGATATCTTGCAAACATTTGGAAAAATTTTCTTATGGCTTATACTCTGTTCCTCATGTATAACTCCTTATTCTTTTATTTAAAAAAAAAAATTAAGAACAACTGAAAAATCAACAGCTCTTCTTACATCCTTCAGAGAAGTGAGGTCATGGGACAAATCACTGCCTCTAACATTAGAGAGACAGATACAGAGAATTACAACTTACCAAGGCAGAAACTCATGAGGAGAAACTTCTGCAGGAACCAGTATTAGGGTAGAACAACTTAAACTGTAATTGATAGATTGCTGGAGGCTCCATGTGGACAAGACCCATAAATAAAAACTCCAGGGGATCCCCGTCAGGGGGAGGCCCCACACATTTTTTGTGAGGTTTTGCTCCAGGAGCTCTACCAGGTTCTCACAGAGAGTACTAGAGAAAAATTTCTTTATTGCTACTGGGGAAAAGTCACTATTTTGAAATATGCCAGAGCATTCTGTTCTTCTGAACAAGGTCTGCCTTCAAGGGGAACTATTTTACTCGAGCCTAACCTAATGGGGTTTTATCAGAGCCTAAAATCAACTGTGGGGAAGGGAAACACCCCACTCCAGCCCACTGCAGCTGTCGTGTCCCACACTGGGGGTTGAGGTGGGTACTGAGAAGCACTGTGAAGTTTATGGCCCATGGGCACAGGCTTACTAGGAAACTGAGACCTCATTATATAGAACGCTTATCCTCCCCCTATGGCTTAACTCCATACCTCTAAGGACTATTTACCAGAGTTCCTTTTACCCAGTACATTGTATCAGGTGTTCAACAAAAAGAATTACAAGACATACTAAAAGGCAAAAAAAAAATAGTAAGTTTAAAAGGTCAGAGCAAGCATAATAACCAAACTCAGTTATAGTAGAGATGTTGGAATTATCAGACCAGGTTTTTAAAACAACTATGATTAATATATTAAGGCCTCTAATGGAAACAGTAGGCAACATACAAGAGCAAATGGGTAAACAGAGGGATGGAGATTCTAAGAAAGAATTTTAATAATGCTAAAGATAAAAAACACTGTAACAAAAATGAAGAATGCCTTTGATGGGCTCATTAGCAGACTGGACGTGGCTGAGGAATCTCTGAGACTGAGGATATGTCAATAGAAACTTCCAAAGCAAAAAGAGGCTGAAAAAAATAAAAAGGAAGAGACTATCTAAGAACTTTGGGACAGCTACAAAAGGTGTAACACAAGCATAATGGAAATATCAAAAGGGGGAGAAAAAGAGAAA